>NC_064920.1:815132498-816441998 GCF_023897955.1 Schistocerca gregaria | reverse complement strand
CAAAAGTAAATTACTCCAAGAATATTAAAAAATGAGACACAAAGAAAAATAATGATATAAATTAAACTGAGCTCCCAGAAAACAGCTGTAGCATAAATAATGACACATTCTTATCACTGTCCACTAAATTCCATGGTAATGTCAGAGTGGCAGTAAACCTTGCACCCACTAATAAATAACCAAATACAGATGCATTTACTTCCACAGATGCTGAATGCAATACAACAGCAGATTAGATTCTAAAACACAAGCTCTAAGGTGATAACAGAATTCACCAGTTCATTAAAAACTAGTAATTCTGTTAGTTGTGACAGTGTTTCTAGCAGAATAGTGAACTTGGGTTAAGGTTAACTTGGTAGGACTAACATTAAGAGGAATTAGAACGCCAAAAATTTTTTTTCCGCATCTTCATATTTTTATCTCATTATAAATTTTGCAGTTTTCCTAATTATAAAGTCACATGGGAAGTATTTTATTTTTTTTAAAAAATATAATCTATACCAGGTGAAAATGTTAAAAATTTTAAGTGCATTACTTCAAGATCTAGTAAAATCAGTAATTTTTTATGTAGAAGGCTGAGGATTGTGTGTTATAAAGGTTAAATTACTTGTTTGTATTGGTAGAACTGTCAAAAACAGTTTTGCATCATTCCATAGTATAAACACACATTGTATGTCAAAGCGCTAACATTTTTCTGAGTGTTGTGGGTTCAGGAGGATCGAACCATGGACTCCAGATGGCCGAGCTGAAGCCAGGACCCACCGTGCCATATTTCGTCAGGAGGCTGAGCAAATTCAAGAGCGTCGAGCGGCAGTGTAGAGTGATACAGTGGTATTCGGAAGTGTTACTTTATTCAGTTAATTTAGAGTATTAGATGGGTGCAGCGAAGTGTCAGCATGCTGCCCGCAGCGCTGCCACAAGTCCAGCCAGCTCAGTTGACCACTGGTATGCCGACGCCACTGCTCTGTCATCAAGTCTGCTCAGCTGGAAGTTGGCCTCGCTCACCCCAGTCACCGCCCGCCGATGCATCACGTCTTGTGCCGTGGTGCTCACGATTCTGGAGACTGCTACAGTCCCTGGTCCTTGCCACCCTCCGCCCCATCTGGCCTGCTCTGTATGACCATGGGAAGAAGAAGGATGTACTGGTGCCCTGGGGCCCTCGGGCCGCCGCTGCTCCCAGGACAGGACTGGACTCGAACCTGTGCCCTCCTGGATGCAGTGCTCCAACTTGCTGCTAGTGGTGCTTGCCGGATGTCAACATCCTGGCGCTGCTGCAGTGCTGCCGTGTATGCCTCGCCCGGACCCCGGTACATCAGGTGGAAAGCGAACGTGGTCTTTAGACTGGAGTGGAACCGAGCCCCTCCTGGACCTGCAGCAGACCACTGTCACTACCCTCTTTCGAGCAGACCATGTGATCTGCAAGTTCCAGGCTGCTGTTCCATCCCACCCCAGTGTTATGTCCCCAGAGGCGGAATATAGCCCGAACAAGTACATAGAAACAAAGTACAAGTTTATGTAGACTACTTACAACGTTGCTGCCAGACTGGTCCCTGTAATGGTAGATCAGCATATGTCTGTCCCAACACTCGATTGATCTGGCACACTCTCTCTAACTAAAACTGCTCATCTATTAATGCTGGTTCTCCCCTTGCTTCTGACGTAGTGTCAGAGAGAGAGAGAGAAACTATGGCAGGGATAAATTCCCACCCATCAGCCACTTACAAATCGCCCCCCTAGCTCTGGCCTAGTGCCCCGTCTCATGCACTGCAATAACTTCAAGCAACGCTGCAGTTTCCTGCACCACTCAAAACAAATCATGCGTGAAATACTGCCATCGCAGCTCTGTACCCGCAGATGCCATGTTTAGATTGTCTGGCCTGCTGGCTGTCGACTGTTACCACACACTGCCAGCGGCCCCAAATTCCATCGTCCAACTGCCTCTTCATTGACTTCTGATAAAATTTCCCTTTCCCTCGACTAGGACTGACATTAGTGCAGCACGAGGTAAAGTGATGAAAAGATTGGCAAATCTCTCAAAAAGTAAAGTATGATGCCAAAATGAAGTATTTTAAGAAATGTGGGTTTCATGGAAATATATTTTCATATAAAGGGAAACACTGTGTTTAACATGTGGCATGTGAAGTACCTCATCAGTACCTAGAGAAAAACCCACTAGTGCCTCGAAGATCAAAATAAAACATTGTGATACACAGTTTTCCCGTAACGAAAGTGATGTAAATGATATGTTAGGTTATATTCTGATAGATTTATACATCCTAACAAGGGTGTTTGGTGAAGGTGTGTGGTGTAAAATATGTGGAGGGCCAGTTTCTAATTCTCAGGAGAGTAGCACAGCTCCTGTTCAACATGCTCTCCACTGTTTTCTGCCACAAGTTGAAATCGAGGAACAAGAGGTTCCATAACGAATAGGAGTGTCTGAGTGATACATTCAGAATGTGTTGTATAATGAATGCCTTCAATTCAGTTACATTTGTAATCTGAGCACAGAACACAGTACCTTTCTGATAACCCCACAGCCAGAAGCCACATGGATTACGGTCAAGCAGTCTGGAGGACCAGGCTGTAGGAAAATACAGCTGATAATTCTAGCCTTTCCAAAATGTCTCTGCAACAGCTGCTTCACTAGCTACAGAATGTGTAGAGGAGTACCACCTTGTATAAAAGTGGCCCTACCCACTAATTACCCATATTTTGCAATTCTGTGTACTGTATTGATTGACAAGTCTTTGGAGGTGGATATGGGCTTTGTCTGTCCACAGACAGTTCCATGACTATTCATTCTCCACTTCCATGCAGGCAAGCAATTCTAGAGCAAATGTGTGTTACTGGCAGGGCAACATGAAGCAACTCATTTTTGTGTAGATAGCAATACAAGGTGTTTCATAGAACTTTATGCACCATGCTCACAGGAATGTCTATGTCTATGTCTACATCTACATACATACTCCGAAATCCACCATACGGTGCGTGGTGGAGGGTACCTCGTACCACAACTAGCATCTCCTCTCCCTGTTCCACTCCTAAACAGAATGAGAGAAAAATGACTGCCTATATGCCTCTGTATGACCACTAATCTCTCTTATCTTTGTGGTCTTTCCACAAAATGTAAGTTGGCGGCAGTAAATTTGTACTCCAGTCAGCCTCAAATGCTGGTTCTCTAAATTTCCTCAGTAGCGATTCACAAAAAGAATGCCTCCTTTCCTCTAGAGACTCCCACATGAGTTCCTGAAGCATTTCTGTAACACTCGCGTGATGCTCAAACCTACCAGTAACAAATCTAGCAGCCCGCCTCTGGATTGCTTCTATGTCCTCCCTCAATCCAACCTGATAGGGATCCCAAACGCTCGAGCAGTACTCAAGAATAGGTCGCACCAGCATTCTATAAGCTGTCTCCTTTACAGATGAACCACATCTTCCCAAAGATCTACCAGTGAACCGAAGACGACCATCCGCCTTCCCCACAACTGCCATTACATGCTTGTCACACTTCATATCGCTCTGCAATGTTACGCCTAAATATTTAATTGATGTGACTGTGTCAAGCGCTATACTACTAACGGAGTACTCGAACATTACTGGATTCTTTTTCCTATTCATCTGCATTAATTTACATTTATCTATATTTAGAGTTAGCTTCCATTCTTTACACCAGCCACAAATCCTTTCCAAGTCATCTTGTATCCTCCTACAGTCACTCAATGACAACACTTTCTCGTACACCACAGCATCATCAGCAAACAGCCGCACATTGCTATCCACCCTATCCAAAAGATCATTTACATAGATAGAAAACTACAGCGGACCTACCACACTTCCCTGGGGCACTCCAGATGATACCCTCACCTCCAATGAACACTTACCATCGAGGACAACATACTGGGTTCTATTAATTAAGAAGTCTTCGAGCCACTCACATACTTGGGAATCAATTCCATATGCTCGTACCTTATTTAGGAGTCTGCAGTGTGGCACCAAGTCGAGGAATATGGTATCAGTCTGATACCCTTCATCCATGGTTCGCAAGATATGTGAAAAAAGGGCGAGTTGCGTTTCACAGAAGTGATGCTTTCTAAAGCCGTGCTCATGCATGGACAGCAACTTCTCTGTCTCAAGGAAATTCATTATATTCAAACTGAGAATATGTTCAAGAATCCTGCAACAAACCAATGTTGAGGATATTGGTCTGTAATTTTGAGTATCTGTCCTTCTACCCTTCTTACATACAGGCGTCATCTGCTCTTTTTCCAGTTGCTCGGGACTTTACATTGGACAAAAGATTTGCGATTAATGCAAGCTAAGTAAGGAGCCAATGCAGTAGAGTACTCTCTGTAAACCGAATTGGAATCCCTTCAGGACCTGGCGATTTATTTATTTTCAACCCATTCAGCTGCTTCACAACCCCATGGATGTCTATCACTATGCCCTCCATACGAGAATCTGTACAAGACTCAAACGGCAGTATGTTTGTACGATTCTCCTGCATAAAAGATTTCTCAAATGCTAAATTTAAAATTTCAGCTTTTGTTTTGCTGTCTTCCATTGCCAGGCCAGACCGATCAGTTAGTGACTGGATGGAAGCCTTCGACCTGCTTACTGATTTTATGTAAGACTAGAATTTCTTTGAGTTTTCAGCAAGATCTTTTGCTAAGGTATGACGGTGGTAGTGGTTGAATGCTCCGCGCATCGCTCTTTTTACAGCAGCACAAATCTCTACTAACTTTTCCCTGTCCTCATTCTTCCGATCTTTCTTGTACTGCAAGTGCAACTGCCTTTGCTTCCTGAGCATTCTCTGAATTGCGCTGTTAAACCAAGGTGGGTCTTTTCCGTCCGTAACCCACTTTTTCGGCACATACTTGTCCAATGAATGATTTACAATGTGTTAAAATTTGCCCATAATTCTTCCACGTCCATTGTACCAGAAGTAAATGAAGTCGATTCATTAACTAAGTGGGATGCTACCAACTGTTTATCTGCTCTTTCTAGTAATAATACTTTCCTAGCCTTCTTGACCGACTTCTTAACTATTGTAACCATAGTCGTTCCTGATCACTAATCGCTGTCTCAACACTGACACTGTCGATGAGGTCTGGTCTGGTCTATTCGTGGCTACCAGATCTAAAATATTTCCATTACGCGTTGGCTGTCGATTTAGCTGCTCAAGACAGTTTTCGGATAATGTGTTCAAAAGTAATTCACACGACGGCTTGTTTGTACCACCTCTAACGAATCCATCGACAAGAGAAATTGGTTTTTTTTTTTTTTTTTTCAGCCCTGTGTAACTGTTCTTTATAGATAGCTCCCATTCATTAATGAACTCATGTTGGCTGAAAATCATCTGCAATTAAAAAAAATACTTTGCAGAAACCATCATTTTCTTCTTAACGGAAAAAATGGTATATTCATACAATAAAAAATGGCATCATTTATATTTATTTTAAGGCATCATGTTGCAGAGTACGGCAAACATACATAAAAAATTACCTTTCTAAAATAATCAGCACTAAATTACACTCAAAAGTGATACAGTGTTCTGTAATACGTCATTCATGCAGCAACTATGGATTGGACATTCACAGCTTAAATATACTGGAAAGAAACGAGAAGACAACACAAATATTCTTTCAACAAGCTTATCACAGATTTTCTCCACACAGGCTATTTCCTTGCTAGCTCGGTTCACATTTGTGTGTAAAAAATAAAAAAAAAAAATAAAAATAGTAGCAAATTATTTACAGAGTAAAAGACAACTGATATGAGAAAATAATCACATGAATGTGAGCTGTATTTACACAGAATATTGCTGTTCTTACTTAATCATACATTAGTAGTAATTAATGCTTATGAAAGCTCATTTTTCTTGTTGATATTGTTCACTCAGCTATCATGTCAACACTCAGACAGTCTTCACCCATATTGCTTGGAGATGTTTCTAGTTCAAATATTTCATTTGATTCACTGGAAAAACAAGAATTATCTTTTAGAATCATCAACATGGTGACAATTAACAATTTATGTACAATTAATTGTAATGCATTACCTGTCTAAAGATGGATCATTACTGAACATCTCTGCAGGTACTGTGGGGAGAGCCTTTTCTGGTACAAGCTCCAGGTAGGACTGCCTCGATTCCAAGTGTCGTTCAACTTCTTCTGGAGTCATATGCCCATCTGAGAGCATGGTAACTGGCACATTTCCGAATACCTAGAAATGAATCACTACAATAAACCTATCACCAACATATACGAGGGTCATTCCAAAAGAAATGCACACTATTTTTTTTAAATCCATCTTTTAATCTAAATGTTTGAAAGTTTTACAATTCGTAGATACATCCTTTAGGAACAATATTTTTATTTCTCCACATAATTTCCATCCCTCTCAACTGCCTTACGCCATCTTGGAACCAGCGCCTGTATACCTGCGCAATAAAATTCTGGACCAACCTGTTGGAGCCACTGTTTGGCAGCGTGCACAAGGCAGTCATCATCTTCACACCTTGTTTTATGAAGACAGTCTTTCAGTTTCCCAAAGAGATGATAGTCACATGGAGCCAGGTCAGGACTGTAAGCCGGGGCTTTCAGTGTAGTCCATCTGAGTTTTGTGATCGCTTCCATGGTTTTTTGATTGACATGTGGTCGTGCATTGTCGTGCAACAGCAAAACATCCTGCTTTTGCCGATGTGGTCGAACACTACTCAGTCGAGCTTTATGTTTTGTTCACTGTGATGCGTCTGTCAGCAGTCACCAATTCGTGAATTTGCATGATGCCACTCCATCGATTGCCTCTTCGTCTCTGGTGAAAAATGATGGAGCCACGTTTCATCACCTATCACAATTCTTCCAAGAAATTCATCTCCACCATTATCATACTGTTCCGAAAGTTTGCTGCATACTGTTTTTCTTGTTTCTTTATGACCCACTGTCAACATCATGGGAACCCACCCGGCACAAACCTTTTTTAATGCTACCACTTTCAGTATTCTGCAAACGCTTCCTTCCCCTATCCCAACGTAGCGTGACAATTCGTTCACTGTGATGCATCTGTCAGCAGTCACCAATTTGTTAACTCTCTGCACACTGGAGTGTGTGCAGTACGAGGCCTGCCGCTGCGAGGACAATCCTCAATGTTGCTGTGCCCACTTTCATCATGTAACCTGCTTGCCCACCGACTAACTGTACTGCGATCGAAAGCAGCATCTCCATACACCTTTTTCAACCTCTTGTGGATGTTTCCCAGTGTCTCGTTTTCACAGCACAGGAATTCTACAACAGCACGTTGTTTCTGACGAATGTCAAGTGTAGCAGCCACCTTGAAGACATGCTGTGACGGCGCCACTCACGAGAACAGGTTGAATTAAGTTTGAAAACCAGCGGGAAGGATGTATCTACACACTGTAAAACTTTCACACATGCAGAATGAAAACTGTATTTTTACAAAAATAGTGTGCATTTCTTTTGGAGTGACCCTCGTAATATCATTAGGCTGAAACTAATTACGAACGCTACCAACAAGTAAACTTTTAAACAATTAAAGTATTTAAACCACAGCAAATTAAACTTACTGGAGGAGTACTATTCTGCTTTGGAGTTTTAAGTTGTGGTCTCTTCTTCTTGACTGGGTTATGGTTCCTGGCAGCTCCAGAGGACGACTGACCTACTGACGTGTGATTGTTGATATTCTGCTCTACTTTCCTTCTGTAAACATAATTAGAGAATTTGCACTATTAAATGAAGTTCCATTATCAGCCATTTGTACTTTAACTACAACAAGCAAATTTATCTTGCAAATACAAATAAATGTACAGTCCCCCCCCTCCCCCATGTTCTCTCTCTCTCTCTCTCTCTCTCTCTCTCTCTCTCTCTCTGGCAGCACTTTGATTACTATTTCAAAGGGACACCCACCACAGTGCAAAGCAATTACTGGACATTTTTAGTGTAGGCAGCATTAGCAGGCATTTGATATTATTGCCGTTGTCTCTTGTTCATTATGTCATTTTTTTGTGTGGTCTGGCACAATACATTTGATTTTTCAGTCTGGGTTGACCTTACAATTGGAAGAGAACCATGTAAAAAGTCATGACATGAGCTGAAAAATAACTAAATGCACCAACCAATAATAGCTGCCTTGCATGATGAATTATTTTAAATTCTCTCAATTGTTACTTACACATAACCGTACAACGGATGGTATTTTTTTTTTTATGGACAGATGTAAATCTTAAGAACAAGCAATAAATCTGGCAAAATGTTCCCAGACATTCAAATTACCAAATTTATGCAATCAGTATTACTGAATAGCTAACCCGATTCATTGTTCATGATGCACAGCCTCAGTTGCAGATTGCCTAACAGCTAAGGGCAACAAAAATTTTCAGTAGTTCATATAAACACTGACCGAATTTAAAAATTTTTTAGTCTGTCATAATCTACTCGTTAAGAGATATAATCCTATGTTAGAGGTTCAACCCAGTAAGAGAAGGACTACCATCAGAAACTTCGTATGTCTTGAGGCAGTGTAACTCATGACATGCCAGTTACCCAGTTACATTCATCCAGATTTGAGAATGAGAGCTCTTAGCAACTTCCAACTGTCTTTACACATAATTTCAAACCTTTTCTAAACTTTATCTTGTTTGCATGCATAAGGCCAAATAAAAATCAAAAAAAGTTTTGCATCACCCCAGTTCCCAGAACTTGGGAAGGTAGACATTGGCTGTGAATATTGTATCACAGACAAAGTCCCTTTGACTGTTCAGAGATGTCACTAAACCCACCCAAAGATGCAAACAACCATGCATGAGCAGCACCTATTATACGGAGGGTCAGATAGCCTGTCAGTTCCAGTCATTCCACCAGGAAGGAGGTACACGGCTCGTGTTGTCTGTAGTTCAACCCTGCCTAGACGGTCAATACTGCGGTTCGATCACATCTGCATTGTTACTCTGTGCCAGGAGGGCTCTCAACAAGCGAAGTGTCCAAGTGTCTCCGAGTGTACGAAAGCGATGTTTTTCGGACATGGAAGAGATAGAGAGAGACACGAATTGTCGATGACATGCCTCACTCAGGCCACCCAGGCGCCACTACTGCAGTTGCTGACCACTACGTACAGATTATGGCTCAGAAGAATTCTGACAGCAATGCCACCATGTTGAATATTGCTTTTTGTGCAGCCATGGGACTTTCTGTTGCGACTCAAACTGCACGCAATAGGCTGCATGATGCTCGACTTCACTCCCGACGTCCATGGCGAAGTCCATCTTTGCAACCACAACACCATGAAGATGGGCCCAAAATGGACTGCTTAGGATTGGCATCATGTTCTCTTCACTGACGAGTATCGCATATGCCTTCAGCCAGACAATCGTCGGAGATGTGTTTGGAGGCAACCTGGTCAGGCTGAATGCCTTAGACGCACTGTCCAACGAGGTGGAGGTTCCCTCCTGTTTAGGTATGGCATTATTTGGGGCCAACGTACGCTGCTGGTGGTCATAGAAGGCACTGTAATGGCTATACGATAGGTAAATGTCATTCTCCCACCGACAGTACAACCATATCGGCAGCATAGTGGCGAGGCATTCGTCTTCAAGGGTGACAATTCGCACCCCCATCGTGCACACCTTGTGAATGACTTCCTTCAGGATAATGACATCGCTCAACTAGAGTGGCCAGCATGTTCTCCAGATATGAACCCTACATGCCTGGGATAGATTGAAAAGAGCTGTTTATGGACGACGTGAGCCACCAACCTCTCTGGAGGTTCTATGCCGAACTGTCATTAAGGCCGGTATTACACTATTAAATTTCTTTGTCAGAGATTTGATCAAGTATTCCGTGAAATATATTTGACAAAGATCTTTGACGTAGCACTAGAAGGGTATTACACTGTCATCATATTTTTCCTCAAAGTTCAAGATGGCTGACAACAACAACTTGTTATTAACCGCAGCAGTTGCATGTACCACAATTGCATTGTGTGCATGTGCAGAAGAGAAGCAGGGGGAAAAAAAGGAAACATAGCTGTATGACGACACAATAAAAGCATTCAACAAAACTTGTTACATGAGTTTATAGTGAAGTACGTCAAGTCGTACTTAAGAATGGATGAGCACCCATTTCTGTATGTGCTCAATGAAGTGTATCCTCGTATCACAAAGCACAATATTTGCTTAAGAACTGCTACATCTGCAGAAGACGGGCTCACTGTAACATTCAGATTCTTTGCTACAGGAGAGGGTTGGGTTGGGTTGGGTCATGTCAGGTCTCCAATCTTCGTAATCTATTTTTGTATTCAGCGTGCCTCACATTGTAAAGCACTTCATCAGCTTCATCCTTCTCTATTAATTTTGTAGTTGTCGGCACACACCAATTGTACTTATCCGCAATGTTTTTATAAACACTACAGATGACAGAATGCAGCGATGCTAACACCCCATGTGGTAACATGTCACATTGCAGTGAACAGAAGACAAGTGACTTCTTTGATCAAATCCACAGCAAGGCTCTATATTTGATCAAATATTGGACGACATTTGCCTACGTTCCCTATTACACAATCAAAGATATTGGACAAAGAAATATGACAAAGATATTGGAGAAAGATATTGGATAGTGTAATACCGGCCTTAGGAGTGGGACAATCTGGACCAACCATGTCTTGATGAACTTTAGGCTAGTATGCCACGACAAATACAGGCATGCATCAATCCAAGAGGATGTGCTACGGGCTATTAGAGGTACCGATGTGTACAGCAATCTGGACCACCACCTCTCAAGGTCTCACTGTATGGTGGTACAACATGCAATGTGTCGTTTTCATGAGCAATAAAAAGGGGGAAAATTATATTTATATTGATATCTATTCCTATTTTCTGTACAGGTCCCGGAACTCTCTGAACAGAGGCGATGCAAAACTTTTTTTGATGTGTGTATTTAACGCATTGTCTTATTTGTACAGAAATCGGATGTCTGGAGCTGTTTTATACATGAGTGTTCGATTCTTTGAAGAACTGGGGGCAGCAGGATAGAGTAAGTTCATTTCAATAACAACAAATGAGCAAAAAATCAATGCATTGCTCCTATACAGCAAGGCAATGTTGCCCTAACCTACCGTATTTACTCGAATCTAAGCTGCACTTTTTTCCGGTTTTTGAAATCCAAAAAACCGCCTGCGGCTTAGAATCGAGTGCAAAGTAAGTGGTAGATCTGAAAAATATTGGTAGGTGCCGCCACAGCTAACTTCTGCCGTCGAGTATGTCTACACATTAGCGACTCACAGACATACTTTTCAGGCACAAAGATAAATACTGGCACCAAAACCTCTGTGTCAGTAAATAAATAAAAAAGAAAAAACGGTAGAAGACGAGTTTTCTTCTCCGCCCCGAGTTTCGACAACTGCATTTTCATACATTATCCAACGAAGTAAATACAAATTCCATATTGTTCATCTTTGAATGTAGCATCATTTCAATGTACTGTACTACGAAAATCCGACTGGCAAGACTGTTTGGGATGTTTGTCAATATGGCCAACTCTATGTTCTGAATGTTTTCTACCTATGAGAAGAGATGGTTGCTAATAGGAACTTTTATGAATTGTGAATCACATGCAGTATTCTCTTCACCATAAGAATAATACATATATAAACATTTTGCCATGTACTGTTTCATGTTTGCTGCTATCTCATTTAAATCCTGTCTGCTAAATAATCTACGAAACTAGAGTGAGACAATAGCAAATGCGGGAGAGTATACATATCATTTCATGTTTATATTTGTATTATTCTTATGCCTAATAGTGATAGTCAGAAATGAAGCACGTCAATTGACTAGATTTTTAAATCTAAGATGACTAATTTCTGTGCAGAATGTTATGTACTAAAGAGGCGTCTGCAAAGATTTTAAAATGGAGAAAAATTTTCACTAAACTCTCGTTCAGAACATCTTCAATCATGCACAGTCTATTATTTGGATCTTGTTGATCATTGTCAAAGAAAGCAGCAGTGTTAGTAACAAGAAATAGCAGTCTCTTGCCATTGTTTCACTAATGAGACGATTCGTCTCTTTTTCTTTTTTTTAATTGTAAGCGGCGGTAGAGCGCACAAAAGCAAGCCATGCCGCGAGCGGGATAGGTCGTAAACACTGATTATCAGAATACGACAAACAGTACATGACACAGTACAGTAATGCATTTTCAGCTTAGAGAGATGTAAACAAAGAGAACGGCACTTATCAGATCAAAGAAAAATAAGCAATCAATCCAAACCAGATGGAGCACGTGAAAAAGGAAGGGTACCCGTATAAATACGGAGGGAGCGCCTGACGCATAGCAATGGCTACCTGGTAAAGCTTAACTGCTAAGCTTACTACTCGAACCAAACTACTGTAGCTGTATCGTCATTCATTCGACCTAAATTGTGTCTCATATTACAATGGGCCAACTTTGTTTCGATTTGGAGGTGCGGCCTAAAACTTTACTCTCCCCATGAATTTAGAGTCTCAAATTTCAAGTGCGGCTTAGATTCGGGAAAATTTTTTTTCCCTTGATTTCGAGTCTCATTTTTCAGGCGCGGCTTAGATTCGAGTAAATCAGTTGGTTGGTTTGTGGGGGTTAAAGGGATCAGACTGCTACGGTCATCAGTTCCTTTTTCCAAATACTAAAAACACCCACAGAGAATAAAAACGATAAACAGACGATAAGACAGACGACACAGAACAAGAGGAACGTTGACAAAGACCAGACAAGACGAACTAAAATCACACAGAGTGTGACGGTGGTTGGCCGACCATACAAACAAAAAGGGAAAAGCCAACTACCGAGAAACACATGGGGGGGGGGGGGGGGGGGGGGAAGACAAATCTTAGGCCATAGGCCAAAATCAACACAAAAACTCATACACTTACATTAAGCGATAAAATCCCCCTGCCCGAATAAAATGCAGATCTGTCTCCGCTATGGAAGAGTCGTCAGATAAAAGCGCAGAGAGCGTATCAGGCAGCGCAAAAGTCTGCCTGAGCGCAGTTAAAAGGGCGCATTCCAACAGAATATGGACCACCGTCAAGGACGCCCTACAATGACAAAGAGGGGGATCCTCACGACACAGTAAATAACTGTGTGTGAGTCGGGTGTGGCCAATGCGGAACCGACAAAGGACGACTGATTCCCTGTGGTTGGCTCGCATGGATGACCGCCACACAGTAGTCGTCTCCTTGATACGGCAGAGTTTGTTTGGCACGGGCAGGTTGCGCCAATCAGTGTCCCATAAATCGAAAACTTTGCGGCGTAATAGTGCCCGCAAATCAGTCGACGGGAGGCCAATCTCCAGAGATGGTGCACTAGTGGCCTCTTTCGCCAGGCGGTCAACAGTTTCATTTCCGGGTATCCCAACATGGCCCGGGGTCCAAACAAAGACCACAGATCTGCCGCAACGGGCAAGAGTATGCAGGGACTCCTGGATAGCCATTACCAGACGAGAACGAGGGAAACACTGGTCGAGAGCTCGTAAACCGCTCAGGGAATCGCTACAGATAACGAAGGACTCACCTGAGCAGGAGCGGATATACTCTAGGGCACGAAAGATGGCGACCAGCTCAGCAGTGTAAACACTGCAGCCAGCCGGCAACGAACATTGTTCAGAATGGTCCCCTAAAGTTAGTGCATAAGCGACACGACCAGCAACCATCGAACCGTCGGTGTAGACAACGCCAGAGCCCTGATACATGGCCAGGATGGAATAAAAGGGGTGTCGCAAGGCCACCGGAGGGACTGAGTCCTTCGGGCCCTGTGCCAAGTCGAGCCGAAGGCAAGGGCGAGGCACACACCATGGGGAAGTACGCAGAGGGGCTGTTTGCCGCGTACGGCGATCGGACAACCCGATCGGGGACGACGTTCTGGCAGACGGACGACTGACTGCGGGAACAGGACACGATAATTTGGATGCCCAGGCAAGCTAAAAACATGGACAGCATAAGCAGCCAGTAATTGTTGGTGTCGTAACCGCAGTGGAGGGACACGTGCCTCCACAAGTATGCAGTCCACAGTGCTGGTCCGGAAGGCACCAGTGGCAAGGCGTATCCAGCTGTGTAGTATTGGGTCCAGCACCCGCAATGCAGATGGGGATGTTGAGCCATAAGCCAGACTCCCATGGTCCAGACGGGACTGGATTAACGCCTGGTAAAGCCGTAGGAGAGTAGATCGGTCGGCACCCCACCTGGTGTGACTCAGGCATCGCAGAGCATTTAGATGCCGCCAACACGCCTGTTTAAGCTGCCGAATATGAGGCAGCCAAGTCAACCGGGCATCAAAAACCGCCCCCAAAAACCTATGTAACTCCACCACTGTAAGAAGCAGCCGTCAAGATAAAGCCGCGGCTCCGGGTGAACAGTGCATCGCCGGCAGAAATACATAACGCAGGTCTTGGCTGCCAAAAACTGAAAACCATGCGCTACAGCCCAAGACCACACCTTGCGGATTGCGCCCTGTAGCTGACGTTCAGCAGCTGCAATGCCAATAGAGCTGCAGTAAAGGCAGAAATCGTCAGCATACAGGGAAGCGGAGACAGAATTTCCGACGGCCGCAGCGAGTCCGTTAATGGCTATTAAAAACAGACAGACACTTAGAACAGAACCCTGTGGCACACCGTTCTCCTGGACTTGGGAGGAACTATATAAGGCCGCGATGTGCACACTCAAGGTACGATACGACAGAAAATTGCGGATATAGATCGGTAGAGGGGCCCGAAGGCCCCATCCATGAAGTGTAGAAAGGATGTGATGACGCCATGTCGTATCATACGCCTTCCGCATGTCGAAAAAGACAGCGACCAGATGCTGACGGCAGTACGAATGTCCGACTCCAGGCTCACCAGATTGTCGGCGGCTGCGCAGCCTTTACGGAACCCACCATGAGACGGAGCCAGAAGGCCCCGAGACTCCAGTACCCAATTCAAGCGCCGGCTCACCATCCGTTCAAGCAACTTGCAAAGAACGTTGGTGAGGCTAATGGGACGGTAGCTGTCCACCTCCAAAGGGTTCTTACCCGGTTTCACAATGGGGACAACAAGACTTTCCCGCCATTGCGACGAAAACTCACCCTTAACGCAAATGCGGTTGTAAAGGTCGAGGAGGCGTCGCTGGCAGTCCACTGAAAGGTGTTTCAGCATCTGTGAGTGGATGCTATCTGGGCCAAGAGCGGTATCAGGCCAAGCGACGAGGGCACTGCGGAATTCCCACTCACTGAATGGAACATTGTACAATTCAGGATGGTGGGTGCGAAGAGAAAGACTCTGACGTTCTATCCGCTCTTTAATGGAGCGGAAGCCCAAGGGGTAGTTGGCAGAAGCGGAATTCAGAGCAAAGTGCTTTGCCAAGCAGTTTGCAATGACGTCGGAGTCAGTACAAACTGCTCCATTCAATGAGAGCGCAGGGACGCTGACAGCGGTCCGATAGCCATAGAGGTGGCGAATCTTGGCCCAGACCTGCAATGGAGTGACATGGAGGCCAGTGGTGGACACATACCGCTCCCAGCACTCCTGCTTGCGTTGGCGGATAATGCGGCGGGCTCGCGCACGCAGCCGTTTGAAGGCGATAAGGTATTCGATTGAGGGATGTCTCTTGCAACACTGGAGCGCCCGTCGGCGAGCTTTAATCGCTTCAGCGATCTCAGGCGACCACCAAGGCACAGTCCGCTGCCGAGGGGACCCAGAAGAACGGGGAATGGCAGATTCAGCGGCAGTAATGATGCCGGTGGTGACCAATTGAACCACTGCATCAATGTCATCGTTAGAGAGAGGCTCAATAGCGGCAGTGGAGGAGAACAAGTCCCAGTCAGCCTTATTCAGAGCCCATCTGCTAGGGCGCCCCAGAAGACTGACGCTGTGGTAGTGACAGAAAGATCGGAAAGTGGTCACTACCACAAAGGTGGTCATGCACTCTCCATTGGACAGACGGTAAGAGGCTAGGGCTACAGATCGAAAGGTCAATGGCGGAGTATGTGTCATGCGCCACACTGAAGTGTGTGAAGGCACCATCATTTAATATCGAGAGATCGAGCTGCGCCAATAAATGCTCAACGATGGCGCCTCGACCTGTTGCCACCGACCCACCCCACATATGGTTATGGGCGTTAAAGTCGCCCAGTAATAAGAAAGTTGGCGGCAATTGGGCTATCAGAGCAGCCAGGACATGCTGCGCGACATCACCATCTGGTGGAAGGTAAAGACTGCAGATGGTAACAGCCTGTGGCGTCCACACCCGAACAGCGACAGCCTCTAAAGGAGTTTGGAGAGGTACAGACTCGTTGTGAAGAGAGTTCAGGACATATGTGCAGACGCCACCAGACACCCTTTCATAAGCTGCCCGGTTCTTATAACAACCCCGGTAGCCACGGAGGGCAGGGGTTCGCATTGCCGGAAACCAAGTTTCCTGCAAAGCAATGCAGAGGAAAGGGTGAAGACAGATAAGTTGGCGGAGCTCAGCTAGATGGTGGAAGAAACCGCTGCAGTTCCACTGGAGGCTTGTGTTGTCCATGGCTGAGAAAGGCGTGACGGGACTGGGAAGGGAGATTACGCCGCTGGGTCACCTGCTGCCCCCGATTTAGCACCTGTGATAGCGCATTCCATGGCGCCTGATGGACTGGCGAGATCGAGGTCCTCAGCAGACGTCAGAATCTCCACCGCATCCTCAGACGCAGAGCTGGAAGGTTGCGGTGGGATGGCTGCCACCACCGAGTTCCTTGGGCTTAGAGCTCTTCTAGGGTTTCTCACGCCGTTCCTTGGGCCGCACCGGCTGGGAGGGCTTCACCGATTCAGTCTCCGGGACGGAGGAGTATCGTGAAGCCCTACGACCAGCTGATTGCGAGCTCTTACGCCACTGTCAGTCGTCAGCCTTCTCGCTAGCGGAAACCTGAGAAGGGAGGGACCCAAGGGACCCCTTGCGAGCGTGAGAAGCCGAAGAAGTTGGACACTTCTCCGGCTTAGAAGTGGGTGGGATGGTGTTGCTCCTGAGGTAGGTGGCGCAGGAGCAACCCGGTGGGTAGAGGCCCCCCACTGGCGAGGGGGCAGGAGGAGTTGTACTACTCGCCGATCCGGCCACAATTGGAGAAACAGACGGGGCTAGCACAGGTGTTGTAGCAGCAGTGTAGGAAGATGTCATTTTCACAGGATGGAGTCAGTCGTATTTCCTTTTGGCCTCAGTATAGGTTAGTCGGTCCAGGGTCTTGTATTCTATGATTTTACGCTCTTTCTGGAAAATTCGGCAGTCTGGCGAGCAAGGTGAATGGTTCAAATAGCTCTGAGCACTATGCAACTCAACTTCTGAGGTCATCAGTCGCCTAGAACTTAGAACTAATTAAACCTAACTAACCTAAGGTCATCACACACATCCATGACCGAGACAGGATTCGAACCTGTGACCATAGCAGTCGCACGGTTCCGGACTGCGCAAGGCGAATGGTGCTCCCCGCAGTTGACACAGATGGGAGGCGGGGCACATGGAGTATTGGGATGTGTTGGGCGTCCGCAATCTCGACATATGAGGCTGGAAGTGCAGCGAGAAGACATATGGCCGAACTTCCAGCACTTAAAGCACCGCATCGGGGGAGGGATATAGGGCTTAACGTCACATCGGTAGACCATCACCTTGACCTTTTCCGGTAATGTATCCCCTTCGAAGGCCAAGATGAAGGCACCGGTAGCAATCTGATTTTCCTTCGGACCCCGATGAACGCGCCGGATGAAATGTACACCTCGGCGCTCTAAATCGGCGCGCAGCTCGTCATCAGACTGCAAAAGAAGATCCCTATGGTAAATAACTCCCTGGACCATATTTAAACTCTTATGGGGTGTGATAGTAATGGCAACATCCTCCAACTTGTCACAAGCGAGTAACTGTCATGACTGGGCAGAGGATGCCGTTTGTATCAGGACTGACCCAGAGCGCATTTTTGACAAGCCCTCCACCTCCCCAAACTTGTCCTCTAAATGCTCTATGAAGAACTGAGGCTTTGTGGAGAGAAAAGACTCCCCATCCACCCTCGTACAAACTAAGAAGCGGGGCGAATAACTGCTAGTGCCATTCTGAGACTTACGTTCCTCCCACGGTGTGGCCAGGGAGGGGAACGTTTTCGGATCGTACTTCTGAGCGTTAAACTGAGCCCGAGAACGCTTAGAGACTGCTGGCGGCTGGCCACCAGTGAGAGACGATGTACCACGCTTCATTGTGGGTCATCCGCCCTGATGCCACCTACTCCGACCAAGGGCCCTCCCCAAGGGCGCCACCCAGCCACGGCAAGAGCCACCTGGCAGGCTGGCCATTGTCGGGAGTCCCGATACCCCAGGAGGATAGGCATCTACTCCTTGGCATACGTGGGGAGTTAACGGTGCAGGCATCAGTAGAGCGATCCCTGTGTTGTCAGGGGGCTACAACCAACAGGGTACATGGCGACCCCACCACAACGGACTGGCTACAGTGCTGGATGTTAGGTAACATGTGGTCCATGGTCGCCGTCGGTGCCGAAAGAGGCACTGCACAGTGCAAGGTGCAATCTGCACGCAGAAACAGAGTCATGCCCAAGAGATGGAGAGTGGACAGGACTGCAATTCAACGGTGTATAAGCTGGCGAAAGGTCTGATCGCAAGATGGACACAATGCACCAAGTAAGGCGCCCTTCCCCAATCGGCTCGCTCTACGGAAGATTTTGAGAGATGGAGATCAAACCCAACAGGGGACCATCATATAAGGCCGAAAAGTTTGAGACTCCTTTTAGTCGCCTCTTACGACAGGCAGGAATACCGCGGGCCTATTCTAACCCCCGAACCCGCAGGGAGTAAAATACAGTATCCACAAACAACAAGCAAGGAAATTATTTAGGCAGTATGTACCCTTTTTGTTTTGCACAGTATCTTCCAAGGATTACGTTAACATCCTGCAACTTCATCATAAAGAAAGAAGTTCTCATTGGCTAGGACTAGTATTGGTACTGAGTCCTTCTCCAATGGGCGAGGAACAAAGAATATCTATAGCTTTTCAGAAAGTAACTGTACCTAAGTCATCCCAGAGACTGGTAATAGTGTTCTCCTGAGAACATCATAAAATTTGCCTTATCAAGTTTAAAATTTAGCTCTTAATTTTGCCAACACTTCATATTCAGTTACATGTAGTACAAGTAGCAAGGTCCTTAGTATACCATTACACTCATCCTAGGAAACCTGGTCTATGTCCCTCCCTCCTCCCCCTCCACTTCAGCATCACAGATTTTGTTAAAATTTGGTATGTAGAGTCCAAACTTCCTAAACATAACTATACAAATTTGTAGTTCTTGATTGCAATACCTGATGTGTTGCACTAATTCAAGAAAGTGTCGTGCTTGACTCTCAAAATTCTTTGTCACATTTGACAAATAATTACATAGTAGTTAAGAGTGGTCTCCTTGTGAAACTTATTGCATTGACTGACTGCTAACTGTAGCTACGAACTTAGAAACTGCAGGATATAAAGTTGAATTGTCTTATTACCACAGCTGCACAAAGCTGACAAAAATTGTAAGAGTGGGGGAAAAAAAGAAAGAAATGAAAAAGGCCCTTTTTTGTTTTTTCAGAATGAAATCTGCCCCTCTTATTTTCTGCCAATGCCAGTATGCCATTTTCGTTTTTTAACTTCTAAGGAATTTAACAGTTCTTTTTGAAACGATGAACTCAGTAACTGTCTTTTCCACACACCCCGAACAAACAGCCTAGCAGCCTTAGCACGATTTGAAATGCACAGCTATAATATGTCAAGCAAATCAATGAAAACTTCACAGCTTTTACAACTGGCAGCTCAGAAGAATTTAAACCATGAATTGATGTGTCCACTTACCACAATGTTTTCCTGGCTTTCAAACAGTAGGCCCTCTTTTGAAACTTTAATGGTAAGGCACCAAAACAAGTTAAGCATGGTAACTTTTTCTGTAACAACTTTCATGCTGACAAACTTATCATCATCGTCAGATCACCATCACCATCATCAGCCTCAAACATTTTCGAACATGATGATCTGGCTTTGAATGGGGGCTACAACAAATCCTTTGCAAGAATTCACACTTCATTGAAGAATATGTTCATTATGTAGGCAAATCACTGATTCCTCACCGAATTTCAAATCTGGGAAGGTATCAATAGCTGCTTTTCATAATCATTGAAACTCCCAAGCAATAATGATTTCTTGATGGAATAATAAGTTCTTTCCTGCAGTACATGTGTTGGACCTGTACTGTTCATGTTGTACATTAATGACCTTGCAGACAATATTAAGTATAACCTCAAAATTTTTCCAGGTGGTACAGTTATTTATAATTATGTACTGTACAATGAAGTACTGTATAATCAAGTATTATCTAATAAAAACTGTTCAATTACTTCTTGGTAAGATTTCAAACAGGTACGAAGATTAGCACAAGCTTTAAATGTTAGAAATGTAACTTTATGCACTTCAGGAAAACAAACAACTATAGTATCCTGTGACTGAAACATCATTGAGGCACAGCTGGAAACTGGTCAAACCATAGATACACAGGAGTAACAATTTGTAGGGATATGAAATGAAATCCTCACTTAGGCTCAGCAGTAGGTAAAACTTGTAGCAGATTTCAATTCACTGGTAACATATTAGTGCAATGTAATCAGTCTATAAAGGAGTCTACTTACAAAACACTTTTACAACTCATCCCGCAATATTTCTCGAGTGTGTGCAACATGTATAAAATAAAATTAACATGTTATAGTGAATGTATACAAAGGGGAGCAATGCAAATGGTCACAGGTTTGTTTCACTGGCAAAAGCATGAAGAGAGACACAAGCTATCCTGTGAAATCTGACTTCGAAAGCTGCAATTACCAGCCTTTTAAGTAAGCACCCAGGAATATACTGCAATACATTATGTACTGCTCCCATTGGGATCACAAAGTGAAGAATGGAGCAATTATGGTGGCACAGACGTGTTTAAGCTATCTTTCTTCCTGTGCTCAGTATACGAGTGGACTGGGAAGAAAACTTAGCAACTGGTACAAGGGGAAGAACCTTCTGCCATGCATTTAACAGTGGCTTCAAAATAGGGATGTAGACAAGGATATAGACACATAAATTGATGGGGGAAATAACTGTTTGTGGTGACATGGCACACTGATATAGGGAACTATGTAAATGATCTGATACATATTTGAACCTTATTCATTGACTTCACCACTCTGCAATCTCTCTCTGTGTACGAATTCCAGCCTACATGGATGAAATTATGATAAAGGCAGAAATAATTAATTTCAGTATAGGCTATGACGGTCTGGCTGCAACGACAAAAGGTCAAATAAGTTAACAATGCTTTGACTTCTAAAAGGATAGATGAACCATGAATGACATACAACAATAAAGAGTTGAATGCTTGCAGTATCAAGAGAAGGCGAGAGCTGTGGTGGGTGCCACAGGGCACAGCGACACTGCTATCCGGAGCTGGTACTGTAATGAGCTCAGACAGCTGCAAGGCAAGCATCTGCTGCTACTCGTAAGCCTCTTAACACTGGATAAAGTCATTATGTTGTACTTCTGCAACATACAACTGTTAAGATGCTTTCAAATTTCACATTACAGTGACAGTTCAGATACCAGAATAAACCACAATCCTTCTATGTGTTATGGAAGTGGTGTTTTAACTCCCACACTTCCCCTCTCAGTAGCAGGAATACATAATTTTCATTTCAGTAGGCTTTAGTTAGTTATCACTGAGAGGTAAGTTCATCCTATAATAAATATCTGAATGTGGTACTTCTTTCTGTATCACAAAGTGAAGCAGACGTTCGTAGGAGAATATTTGCTAGCAATAAGGATAAACAAATATTTATAAAGGGAAAAGGCCACTAAAAACAGACAAGTTCAAAAAAGTTGCCTTCGCTACATTTTTGAATATTAATCACTATTTCTTTTGTGTTTAAAGCTCCATTTGTCTAGTAGCAAAGATATAACATATTTTTAGAAGGAATTATTCCAATAAAACATATGTTATAGACGAAAACCAAACAGGGACAGAACAGCAATCTTCATATGCAAAGTTTCATAAGAGTCAATTTACACATAAATACAGTAGTCGTAATGGTATGTACTAATGCATGTCTCGTAATTTCTGTTTCACATTTAACCAGTACTAATGCACACAGACTGACGAGCACTGGAAACTGTAAAGAGCCAAAAGATGATAGGAAAGAACTAAAATGAGAAAACCAAATGTACTATGAAATGGGTAGTTGCTATTCACCATATAGTGGACATGCTGAGCACAGATAGCCACAACAGAAAGACACATAACCAAGCTATCTGGGAGATAAAGCCAGACTGCAAGGAGCACTGCATGATGGGAGGGGCAACTGGGTGATCAGAGTAAGGAGGAGGCTGGGACATTTCCACTACATGGTATGTAGCAACTATCCTTTTCATTACAGTGTTACATTCTATCGTGGATTTTTCATTGTTTAAAACCAAATGTATGACAGAGAACAATGTCAGCAAACACACACAAGTTACTACTATTTAACGGTTGTAGTATAGATTTTCACCAGACAGCAGTTATTTTTTAGTTTAGTTTTATTTTTTCAATTTATCTTTGGAGTAGGACGAGCATCTGCAAAGTGCAAATTAAATTTCTTACAGTATGTATGAATGCACAGCGGCTGATCTGATATATTAGCAGACCAGTATGTTTGAGTGCTGCTAGACTGTTTCAGAGAAGACAGCTTCAGAATGGTTGAGGATGGATGTATGCATTGTTGACATCCACTACACTTGCCAACATACATTAATTTAGTATTGATTCTATGCCCACAATTTTTATCCAGTGGGCAAACACTTAGGTATTAGCCTAGTACGGAATTTTGAGCATTTATAGCCACAGCAGAACAATTTGCTGTGCTGATGTTGCAACTAAAAACCTTTGCTGAGGAGGAGCCAAGAAGAATGTCACTATTGTCAAGACAGCAACTTCTCAAAAAGCTGTGCCTGCCACAGACTTAACTGTGAATTGAAGAGTAGCTGTGAATTGTAGAGTAGCTGCATTAAAATCTACCGCATAGGTGGACTAAAAAATTCATGATTATTTTGGAGAAAAAGTTTGATGAGTGGCACAAAAGGGCAACCCTGTAGGTTAGATAAACCATGCACAAGTCAACAGGAAGGCCACAACTAGAGCTCCATGAAGGCATTTTCCCAACAATACAAGGAAACAAACTTTGTTAATGAAAGGTTAAATACCACATTGGTAAACCTGGAGCTAACAAAGGTTAACTAAGTCATGGTTCTAGTCGAGGATGTATCTAAGGATCAGTGCCAGGTACTAAATGAACTACACACTATGCAAGTGCAAGTCAACATGACAAAATTACAAGCCAAGGCACTGAGGGAGATAATGCTCCCATCCCAAGATCTGTAATGGAAAATCTTTGCACTGAACTCACAGATCTCTGCACTTAAAAGCTGAGTGGGCATCCCAAGAGCAGTACAGCACTACAAATGAAGTGGGGGAGAAGTTACCTGGACGGGCCCCTGTTGCAGAAGGTAGCAACTTACACCTTCCCCCTTGGAAGGAAGTAAGTCTACCCATTGGTTTTTGTCAAATCTTTTCCTGGTGTTTGGTCTTCTTGCTGAAGTGATGAGCAACGTAAGTAACTTTTTGCTACAGATCAGCTGCAAGGTGACACCACTTGTGGACAGGAGGAGGAGATTTGTGTTTAACTTCCTGTCAACAACGAGGTCATTAGAGAGACAGCACAAGCCCGGATTAGGGAAGGACGTCAGCCATGCCCTTTCAAAGGAAACATCCCGGCATTTGCCTGAAGCAATTTAGGGAAATCACAGAAAACCTAGATGCAGATGGCTGAACGCAGGTTTGAACCAACATCATCCCGAATGCGAGTCCACTGCTTGTGGGCAGCAGGTGCCACAGAAAGATATCAAGATTATGCGAACTTTGACTCTGAAATGTACAACAGTCAATAGTACGGCTTGACAGTATTTCAGGGAATATCTCAAGAAAGCGAAGTGCTGGGACCACGAGATGTCACCAACAGACACTTGTTTATATAATGATACAAAATACCAATCGAATACCTTGAGAAGTTGTTCACCCTACATGACAAAGTCACTGAGGAATTTTTGGTTATGATCCATGAAGTTGATTTATTACAAGAGGGTACATGGGTGGCACCAAAATAAGCATGTGGCCGATCGTAAAACTGACAATGTACCCAAGGGGATGGAATGACCAATTAAGAATACAACAGAAATACAAGAGATGCAACTGGTGCTTCACATTTAGAGCAACAACAGACGTAGAGAGCATCAGCATAACAACCACTTTGATACAGCCATTTGAGGTAATAGGCTTAAAAGATTCAAGAAGAAATTCCATGGGTCAAGGGCAAGAAATGAAAGTGTGACATGCATTTCCTCGAACAGCTGGTTGGAGGTGCAAGCAGAAGCAGCTCCAGACAAATTTTATTCACGTGATGGCATGGGGACAAGCTAGATCAGCAGCTGGTCAAAGAGTCTTAGGTATACAAAAGACAGCAATGAATAAATCATCCATTACTATGGCATGGAAATGGGCACAAACGTTAGTGTTGCGGCGCTACAACTGTGCAATAAAGTAAAGGAGTGTTTAAGATTCTTACGCTTCCCGTAACAGTGTGAAAGTATGTGAGTGCAAATCTAGTGCATAACAAGACTGTGAAACAGCAGGTTTGCCTATAAATGTTTGTAGGCAATGCTATTTGTAATAGAGCAAGCTGGAACTGTTCCATCTGCTATTATCGGATCTCTATTTTATCTTCTCCTAATTTTTTGCTGAAAATGATTTATATATATTACATATGCAGAGGTTGGTCACAAATATTAAAAACACTGCAAGAAATGCATGCTTGAACAAATGCAAATACTAGCTAAGCCTGCAGACTGTGCTGTAGTATTTGTCTAAAAACAGAACCTGTGCAATGTCCCAAACACATTGCAAGTGTGAGTGCATTATGATAAGAGTTAGTGAATTTGAATGAGGGCAAACTGTTGGTGGTACTTGTATGGTGGGTGCTTCTGTAACAAAAGTAACTAACAAAAGTAGCCTAAATGTGCAGCATTTCAAGAGGCACCATATGATTATGATGAAAAATAAAGAGGACGACAGCTGTGTATGGTCCTGCAAACTGAATTTCACACTCATGAACCCTTGTTAGCACCAGAGCAATACGGCGAGAGATCCATAAGCAGGGAATTTCAGGGCAAGTTGGAATTCTAAAACCACTCATCAGCGATGCACAAGCCTGTAATACGAAAACTTAAATGACCAAGACACAAAACCCTGACTATGGAACAATGGAAGAATGTTATTTGATCAGATGAGCCTCGTTTTTCATCGTTTCCAACTTCTGGGCAAATTTATGTCTGAAATGCGGCTGAGATTCGGTGATTATTTAGGCAACCATTTCATGGTGCCCCACTGGCTGTTGAATCACCTGTTTCAGAGGCATTTTGCAAATGCTATAATTTAACAACCAACATTTCGTTACAGCCTGGCCATCCAGATTACCTGATCTTAATCTGGGAGACTTCTGACTATGAGGTTATCTGAAAGATGCTGTGTTCAGAGCTCCCAACTACCAACATAGGTGAGTTCAAGGCATGCACTGTGCAACACATTCTGAATGTGACCGGTGAGACAGTGTGAGTGATTTTTGTATAGATGATTTGAAGGAATGTTGGTTCAAAAACTAGCCACTTAAGAAGATGTGGCCAGCTTAGCTTCTTGTAATCGTGGGATAAACCTGAAACTTCGCATATAATAACTTACCAACACAAGTTCCTAGAATATACGATTTAATTTCCCTACTTTCAAATAGTTTACAAACTGAGAGCAAATTTGACAATTTTTGGGAAAAAATGGTAATTTTAACCCACTTTCATTAGAAAGCTTATGTTTGAAACCACCTAAAAAAACTAGAGTTATTTTTGCAATATGAACACATAAGGTGCTTAAAAACAACAATTAGGGGGCAGTGTGCCGAAAACATGTCCGTATTCTGCTCATACTCAAATCTGATATTATTATTATTATTATTATTATTATTATTATTATTATTATTATTATTTCTTATCTCAGACGTTATGTCTGGTCAAAAGTAGAAAGTGACGCGGACCTTGATCAAGTGTGACTTCCTTTGAACTGTACGGTATGTGTTATATAGCATTTAGGAACTTTCGGGTAACTGAACATGTATCAATAATTACGGATTTCTGTAGTTGTATATATAAGTTTGGATGTAGCTGTATTGCATTGATGTACTGGTGGATATTGTGTGGTATGACTCCTGTAGTTGATAGTATAATTGGTATAATGTCAACTTTATCCTGATGCCACATATCCTTGACTTCCTCAGTCAGTTGGATGTATTTTTCAATTTTTTCTCCTGTTTTCTTTTGTATATTTGTTGTATTGGGTATGGATATTTCAATTAGTTGTGTTAATTTCTTCTTTTTATTGGTAAGTATGATGTCAGGTTTGTTATGTGGTGGTGTTTTATCTGTTATAATGGTTCTGTTCCAGTATAATTTGTATTCATCATTCTCCAGTACATTTTGTGGTGCATACTTTTATGTGGGAATGTGTTTTATAAGTTTATGTTGTAAGGCAAGCTGTTGATGTATTATTTTTGCTACATTGTCATGTCTTCTGGGGTATTCTGTATTTGCTAGTATTGTACATCTGCTTGTGATGTGATCTACTGTTTCTATTTGTTGTTTGCAAAGTCTGCATTTATCTGTTGTGGTATTGGGATATTTAATAATATGCTTGCTGTAATATCTGGTGTTTATTGCTTGATCCTGTATTGCAATCATGAATCCTTCCGTCTCACTGTATATATTGCCTTTTCTTAGCCATGTGCTGGATGCTCCTTCATCGATGGGTGGCTGTGTTAGATGATATGGGTGCTTGCCATGTAGTGTTTTCTTTTTCCAATTTACTTTCTTCATATCTGTTGATATTATGTGATCTAAAGGGTTGTAGAAGTGATTATGAAATTGCAGTGGTGTAGCCGATGTATTTATACGAGTGATTGCTCGTTCTAGAAAGAATTTTCTTAAATTGTCTACCTGTCCATAATGTAGGTTTTTTTTGTCGATAAATCCCCTTCCTCCTTCCTTTCTGCTTAATGTGAATCTTTCTGTTGCTGAATGTGTGTGATGTATTCTCTATTTGTGGCATTGTGATCGTGTAAGTGTATTGAGTGCTTCTAGGTCTGTGTTACTCCATTTCACTACTCCAAATGAGTAGGTCAATATTGGTATAGCGTAAGTATTTATAGCTTTTGTTTTGTTTCTTACTGTCAATTCTGTTTTCAGTATTTTGTTAGTCTTTGTCTATATTTTTCTTTTAGTTCTTCTTTAATATTTCCTATTTTTTGTCTGTATCCTACATATTTATAGGCATCTGTTTTTTCCATCACTTCTATGCAGTCGCTGTGGTTATCTAATATGTAATCTTCTTGTTTAGTGTGTTTTCCCTTGACTATGCTATTTTTCTTACATTTGTCTGTTCCAAAAGCCATATTTATATCATTGCTGAATACTTCTGTTATCTTTAGTAATTGGTTGAGTTGTTGCTGCCAGTAGTTTTAGATCATCCATGTATAGCAAATGTGTGATTTTGTGTGGGTACGTTCCAGTAATATTGTATCCATAATTTGTATTTTTCAGCATGTTGGATAGTGGGTTCAGAGCAAGGCATAACCAGAAAGGACTTAATGAGTCTCCTTGGTATATTCCATGCTTAATCTGTACTGGCTGTGATGTGATGTTATTTGAATTTGTTTGGATATTAAGTGTGGTTTTCCAATTTTTCCATTGCTATGTTTAGTAACTGTATCAATTTAGGATCTACTTTGTGTATTTCCAATATTTGTAGTAACCATGAGTGGGGCACTATCAAAAGCTTTTCAATAATCAATGTATGCGTAGTGTAGCGACCTCTGCATCTATTATCAGTTGCTCTTTACATCCTCGTGCTCCTTTGCAACAGCCTTTTTGTTCTTCATTTATAAATTTGTTCTGTGTTGTATGTGTCATTAATTTCTGTGTAATGACTGAAGTTAATATTTTGTATACTGTTGGTAGGCATGTTATGGGGCAGTATTTAGCTGGGTTTGCTGTGTCTGCTTGATCTTTAGGTTTCATATAAGTTATTCCATGTGTAAGTGTGTCAGGGAATGTGTATGGGTCTGCAATGTAACTGTTAAATAATTTAGTTAGATGTGAATGTGTTCAGGTGAACTTCTTTAGCCAGAAATTTGCTACTTTATCTTTTCCAGGGGCTTTCCAATTGTGAGTAGAATTAATTGCTTTGGTGACTTCATATTGCAAAATTATCACTTCAGGCATTTGTGGTATCATCTTGTATACGTCTGTTTCTGCTTCTATCCACCATGCATGCCTGTTATGTTGTACCGGGTTTGACCATATGTTGCTCCAGAAGTGTTCCATGTCTGTTATGTTTGGTGGATTGTCTATTTTAATGTGTGTGTTATTTATTGTCTGGTAAAATTTCTTTTGGTTTGTGTTGAATGTTTGGTTTTGTTTCCTTCTATTTTCACTTTTTTTGTATCTTCTAAGTCATTTGGCCAATGCTTGTAATTTCTGCTTCTTTTCATCTAATTGCTCTATCGCTTCTTGTTGTGAGATTTTACCTAACCCTTCTCTTTTTTTTTCCTGACATTTGATGTCTTATAAATTGTGTTAGCTGTCCAATGTCTCTTCTCAGTTTTTCTATTCTGATCTGTAGCCTGTGTTGCCAAGCTGGTTTTGTGGGTTTCTTCTGTGTGTTGGTTGGTTCTGATTTCTGTCTAGTGTGTATATTTAGTGTAGTGAGTGCTCCTATATAAACCAGTAGTTGTAACTCTTCCATAGTTGTGTTTTCATTTATTTTGTCGTGTATGATTGTGTTGATAGTTATTATTGTTGTTTCGACTTGTGGGTTATTTGGCGGTCTGTAGAAGAATGGTCTAATGTCTGTATTTGTGTCTTTGTATTCCATATATGTCAGCTGAAATTTTTCTTCTATATCTAACATGTGTGTCACTTCGTGTTCTATTTGTACTTGTTCTGGTGGCAGCCTTAAGATTTCGTTTTCCTCTGATTGTTTAATTGATGTGTGTTGTTCTTTGTTTGTTTGCTCTGGGATGTTTGAGTCCATTAATGTATTTTCTTCTTCTTCTTCTTCTGATTGCACATTATTTTGTTCCAGTATATGTTGTACTTGTTGTTTGATGTTTTCTAATTCTGATTGGGGCATCCTGTTATTTTTTATTATTACACGGATCTGATCAGCTAGTCGTTGTTCTGTTAAAAGTTTTAGTTCTGGGTATCTGGTAATAAATGTTGTGTATACTTGTGATCTGTATCCAGTTGTGTTGGTCCCTAGGTTTATTGCTTGGTAATAACAGAACACGAGGTGTCGATTAACTTCATCTGACCATCTCATCCTCTGCCTTTGTTTTCCTTCTACGGTAGTTGCAGGAAGCATATCCTGCAAAACACCTCTATTTGGATTTAAATGATTTTCCAGTTGGCTAGCAGTGTTATGGGCGGGCATTGGGTACAAGCGTCGTCTCCGAAGATGACGGCGCTTGTCCGAGGCTTCTTTAGTTGTGTCCTGAACCAACTAATCACACTAAAAGGGGGGTTAGCCCTATTAGTGGTTTGTTCTTTTTATCGCCTTTTACGACTGGCAGAACATACCGGAGGCCTATTCTTTTCCCGGGCTTCCACGGGGATTATTATTATTATTATTATTATTATTGTTGTTTTACAATGGTTCAGTAGTGCCAAGGGAAAGTAAAAGCACAAATTCTAATGAATAGAAAATGCACTTAAAACACAAAAAACTGAAAAAATAGTCTCTTATTTTTTAAACACCTCTATGAAGCATTTACATTGAAAGGGTATAAAGAACTCAACAAAAAGGATGTGTTTTTTGTTTATGACTGTCTAATAATCTGAGGTAGTCAAACATCCAAAAATATTTTTTTGGGTTTTGTACTAACACTTTCCATAAACAGTCAGCCTTTAGTGTTGAACCATGCATTACATGATAAAAATATTTGTATCAATATGATGAAGTATTTAAATCTGTATAAAATCTACACCCTGTGATTTTTTTGTCAAATTAGTCTGCTAAAAATGTGGAAGCTACCAGCAGTGACAGCAAGCTTGCAACAGCCAGTTAATAGACAGACAAACCTGTTCCACTTCTGTATTGAGAGTATTAACGGCATTAAATTCACTTTCATCAGCAAAGAAGAATAACAAAATAGAGCATCACAAGAAGAAAGGTTTAAACATAGCATACTCTAACAAGAACTGCAGAAAATCATCATCTTTTGGCAACTAATTAAACAAACAGTCTGATCACCAGAGTTTCAAATGATGCACCATCTTTTCTGGTACAATTAGAATAATTAGTGAAGGAGATATATCAATATCAGACATCCAGCCATTAAATTTTGTTCACCACTGAAGAGCACCAAATTCTGGGTCCTTTAACAGAACATTATTGCAAACACTCCAACTCTGTAAGTGACTGAAGAGCACCAAATTCTGGGTCCTTTAACAGAACATTATTGCAAACACTCCAACTCTGTAAGTGACGTTGTCTGGTTGGCAATATAGATTTCCTCATGATATTCAACAGCAAATTAATGGAAACTCTAAAAAGAAAAATGATGTAGTTTGGAGTACACATAGGCCTAGGATCCTAAAAAGAGACCTCTTCTAGCTTCAGCCAATCAAAAGGCGTGGGACCCAGTGGAAACAATCCACTATCAGGCTTGAGATCCTGTATGAAGAGCCCTTTATCAGTCTTGTGATCCTGTGTAAAGGAACACTTCCAGACCTAAGGATCCTGTGGTATGGAATCCCATCAGTGGTTGCAATTATACATGGGATCCTGTTTTCTCACTTTAAAATAAACTGGTATTGGTTAAGTCACCATGGACTGCATCAACACATTTATACTATTTTTCCATTAGTACACTTACATTCTGTATGAACAATGAATTATGCACACAAAGAATATGCTATACTTTAGAGAAGTTAAATGACAGTATCATATTACTGGCAGATTAACTGATCTGCAGTTGTTCGGCTGCCTGGTGCGAATATTTTTATTTGACATGACTTTGGAGACCTGCACACTGACAAATATGAGATGAAATGATTAAGACCTACAAACACACAGTCCCCGAGTGAGCAAAATCTCTGATCTAGCTGGGAATCAAACCTGTGTCCCTCTGATATAAACCCCTAGATCAAGAGCTGTGGAGAAACTAGGAATTAACTAGTACATAAAAAGCATCAATCTTTTCGAATGCTACTTACATGTAAACCAGAATTAAACTAGCACACAGATAGCATTGAAAAACAAAGACCCAATCAAAACATGCAGTAACATATATGCATTTCCCAAAAATATCAGACAGGCTGCTATGCATTTTGTCAAATTTTACACAACATGGCAATGGTATAAAACCTGAATGCAGTTTACAGGAAGTATCTTGCAGCTTTTCTGCAACAATTTTGCTACCATGATCTCCAGCACCTTGGTAATGCCTATTTAAATTTTGAAATTTGTAACTATTTTGATTCTGTAATTACTAACTAGTTTTATTCTGTCCTTATTAAAGTAGAGGAATTGGCTGAAATATGTCATTATGAGTCATGTAGTTTTCCAAGTCGTTCTCACTAGAGCCCATTTCCTATTCATCAGGGCATTTGACATTACTTTCCCCAGAGATAATTAAATGACAGTGAAAGATAATTAAGAGATGTCAGATCTAACTGGAATACCTGCAAAATATGGGCACATTTTTATTATACATTCACATTGTTGCAGCTTTTTAGGGCCTCATATGCCTGGATTGAAAAGCAAATTTAGTTTTTGGGCAATTTATAACTTGATCTTTCTAATGTTGTGCAGAAAAATACTTTTTAAAAAAAGAAGAAAAAAAAGAGGGCTAAAATAGCCTTTTTTGGAGTTCGTAAAACCATAGTTGATTTTGTCCTCAATATACGAACTATTGGAAAGCGGTAAGACAATGAAATTTACGTTGGTAAGTTATTACATGCTGAGTGTCAGGTTTATCCTGTGATAACTTGTGGAGAAAAAACTGGACTTCATATTTTTTACAGCGGCCATTTCTTTGGCTGACTTTGCTTAAAATTATCCATAAAATATTTTTTAATTATTACATCACTTAGAAGTGTGGAAAAAGGTACACAACATGGCCAAGTTTTTTTGGCAAGAAAATATTGCATAGAAAGCTGTGCTATGGGGTCAAACAAATGACCATACCTCTGCAATTACTGAATTTGTGATTGTAAATCTTGACCTGTGTTTATTGGGAATATGTGTGAATGACTCATCAAAAGCCATGATCATCATGATGCAATCTCTAGACCGGGGGTTCCTAACTCAACCCCCCCCCCCCTCTCGGCAGAACATTTTTAGAATTTCGGTTCTTTGATGAAACACCTTGTTTGATTACTTTTATTTTGAATCATAATTAATAATACAGAAATCACAACAAAATTTTAAAAAATAATTAGTGTCATTAGAATGTTGGAAAAATGCTATCTTATTAATAGTTTTCAGTGGTGCACTTCTTTAATTCCCACGAAATTCCAATGTTCCACAGAACACAGTTTAGAATAACCCTTCTCTAAACCATTTGGCATGGAATGATCTGTAGGTTTTTTTTCCATTCACTTGTGTTAACTGAAATGTGGTAGGTGTAAAGGTGTGTCAGGAATAGATTATCTTAGTATAGCAATGTTGTTCCATCCGAGCATTAATGCCACTGAGAAATAGTCTGGAGTTGGCAAATAATTGATGTTTGTTTGTTCCCATACATTTTGGTTTCAATTTTATTATTTCATGTCTAGGACCAAAACAATGGTTTTCATTTGGCAAACACCTGCTGATAGTCTTATTCGTTCTTTAACACACAGAGTATCAGAACAACCATTAACAATTGTATACGTGACATACAGAAATGTACTGGTGTAATGGATATGGGGCCTCCAATATTACTACAGTCCAATCCATGAATGATGACAGTTGACAAAGGCCAGAACAAGGATGGGGAGTGCACTGTTGCTGGTTCCAAGTGACAGTTGTGGTACATATGTGCACATCCTTTGCTCTTTATGAAAGCATGTATCCTGTATAATACGTCTCTCACTCACTCGTGCAGAATGTGTCGCACAGTGAAGGTGTTGCAGACACCACCCAGTAATGGAGAATGGAAAGTTTACATGCTATGTGGGGTAACCTTATTTAATCGCTTATGGAAATATACCAAGGTGAGAGGAAGTGCAGGTGTGCTATGGATGAAATCTAGTCATGAAGCACAGAAAACTTGACACAAATACAGAGCTATGTATACTATGTACTAGTGAGTACTCCAGATACTGATCTGCAGTAGCAAAATAAAATATTAATGGCTTAACACAGTATCAACAATGCTGACAGCTGCATTGTGAGAGCTTGTGAAATTGTAGCATCAAAATGTCTATGACATAAATGAATGAATGAAAGATTTGCTATTTCTTGGAGACGATGATCTTTCACAGAACTTGGTCACATGAGTGATCCAAAGAATGCAAATTATTGAGTAAAATGTGAGTGTTCTGATAAGCGTCCTTGTTGAACCTCTGTGCAAGGCATTATATGAATTACTGAGGTAGGACACTTCTGATATAATTTCAGCCTTTGGTTTTTAAATGGCCCTGTCCTTCTGAGAGCTAATCACAATTTTGCTGCTTTTTATTAAGCCTATTTGTAATGACATCAATGGTGAATTTCTTCCATGGGGAGTACATTAATTACTTCATACTTTATGGTAACACTCATCAAGTGAAGATCCTAGCACACACATGAAAGGATCATCAGTGTAAAAAATTCTGCAAGCCGTGGCTGGTTTTCACATATCCCAGTCACTGACAGTCGAATGGAGGGTGAAAGTCACAGTCAAAAAGTTTACCGGGGGAGGGGGGGCAAAAAGAGAGAGAGAGAACGAGAGATAGAGAGAGAGAGAGAGAGAGAGAGAGAGAGAGAGATAATGAATTGAAACCCTCAGCTGCCGACAGGTGTTGCTGATATACCTCGATGAGGACAGCTGAAAATGTGCGCCCCGACCAGAAATCTAACCCGGGATCTCCTGCTTACATGGCAGACACACTATCCATCTGAGCCACTGACGACACAGATGAATAGCGCAACTGCAGGGACTAATCCGTTGCACACTTGCCGTGAGACCCACACTCTGAACTCTCCACAATCTACATATGTAACATTTAACAGATATTTACCCATCCACTCATTACTCGCGCACACTAAGATGACGATTCCCGTAAGAGTTTGGGCAACCTGAGCGCACTCTAGCAGACGAAGGTCAGTTAGCCTTTAACTATATTTGAAGATAGTAACAGGTTGCTCAAACTCTTACGGGAATCATCACCTTAGTGTGTGCGAGTAATGTGTGGATGGGCAAATATCTATTAGGAACATTACGTATGTAGACAGTGAAGAGTTGGGAATGTGGGTCACACAGGAAGCGTGCAAGGGATAAATTCCTGAAGTTGCGCTATTCACCTGTGTCCTCAGTCGCTCAGACGGATAGAGCGTATGCCATGTAAGCAGGAGAGCCCGGGTTCGAGTCCCGGTCAGGGCCCACATTTTCAACTGCCCCATTGAGGTATATCAACAACACCTGTCGGCAGTTGAGGGTTTCAATTAGCTATCATTCATTTCTAGAGAAGCTGCATGGTCATCAACGGTATCTGTTCTTTCTATAACAGTTACTGTTGTCATGTACAGAAAAAAAAAAAAATACCGCAAAGAAAAATTTTGTGGAGAAAAAGAGCAAACTAGTTGATTCTAAAACAACTCTTCTCCAATTTAAATTTTTTTTAAACTTATTTAAATGCTATCTCTGTATCACTGAATGGCATCGCGAATGTGTAGGTAGTTTCAGTGTGAAAGATTACTTGAAATATATGACTGACTGTACTGGGATTCAACTTGCAAAGCAGCTAGCACAGTGACACATAGACTCACAGAGAATAATGGAAACACCTTAATCGCCTTTTTTAAAAGTTATGCACAGAAATGAACTGGTTTAATCTTCATAGAAAAGTCAGAGAAAGTTGTGGCAGAGAATACAATACCAGCAATGACGTAAAGACACACTGGTGCCATTATTGAGGGCCGTTATATCTCCTGCAATTTTGTGTGTGTGTGTGTGTGTGTGTGTGTGTGTGTGTGTGTGTGTGTGTGTGTGTGTGCGCGCAACAGCAAGAATCAATTGGTTATAACTTCATCATCATAATACTGGAATTTAACATTATCATTAAGAGTTAGGTTCAACGTGTGATCTCTGTAATCTTTATCCACAGAAATTATCACTGGCTTCCTCTAGTTAAACAAATAGGCTAATGAAAATCGGAATGTGGTATTTATTTCTCTGTCACTGAGCAAAGCACACGTTTGTAATTACAGAGAATATTTGCTAGCAATAAGAACAAACAAATATACATAAAGAGAAAAGAATAACAACCATAATTTGGAAAAAAATAATCTTGGCTACATCACTCAGCAGCAATCACTATTTTTGTTACATTTGAAGCTCCACCAGTCTAATATTGGCATTCTAACTTTTTTTTTTTGGGGTGGGGGGGGGGGGGGGGGGGGGGGCGGCATCTTCCATTAAAAGACATGGTACAGTAGCTCATAGAGTTTTGAAGTTAGCAGAACCAAGTATGTTGTCCTGCAGTTGTTTGCTGGTGGCGCTGCATGGTACGAGGCAATGTCTTTAACTGGCTACAGAAGACTAAAGGGTAATGTGTATGGAACTTCTATTTTGTGTGAATGGAAGTTTCCTCTAAACGTGGAAAAATTTAAATTAGGTCATATGAGTAGGGGAACTAATCCTATAATATTTTAATATAGTATTAGTGGAGTAACCCTTGACATAATCATGTCAATTAAATATGTGTAATGTTGCAAAGCAACTTGAGGTGGAAGGAGCAGTTGCAGGAAGGTGAGTGGGCCACTTCCGTCTGCTGGCAGAGTTCTAATAATGTGTAGCTCATCTATAAAGGCGATTGGATTCAGAACAGTTATGTGATCCATTCTCGTGTACTGCTCAAGTATTGAGATACACACCAGGTCAACTTAAGGACATAAAAGGAATTCCAAGGCATGCTGCTAGGTTAGTTACAAACATTTCAATCAACATGTGAAATGCCATGCTAGGGTGCAGACAAGAAAAAAAAGTTCTGGATTTTTCCCAGATGTCCCTGTTAAAAATACTTTTTACTGTCTAAAAATGCACATTTTCAGGTCAAAATATACCACACCCCAGATGAAAGTACATTTTCAGAGCTGTAAAACTTACAAGCCCATTGGATAGCAAATGTTTTATACAATGGCATAGAACTTATCACTTTACGAAATGAAGCCCAGCAAAAAGCAAAGCATTTTGGAAAAATCTTTAATGCGCAGCAACATGTAGATTGTGTATTTTCGTATTATGAAAGTATGAATACGAATTCCACCAAATACATCATGTGAGATTCTGAAGCACTGAGATTACTAGTGACATGCACTTTTGTCAGCCAGTCACAGCTCATGTAATGTGATTTCACCAGACAATGACAGCAAATATTAAGAGCACAGGACATGTGATGTAGTCAACAGGAAAATCACAGTTAAATAGTACGAACACACAAATAGGAGAATTAAATTACATACAACATATTGACAAAAGAAGCTATGCTTTCACATGAAATACTGGCACCAAAAACTATATATATATTGAATATTTGTGACAAGCACGATTATAACCTTCACTGCTGTGCAACAAGCATTTCGTGGGTTACCTGGCTGATTACATGTTCTGTCGAGCACTTTGGCATTTCCACAGAAAAGCCCATTACATGTAAACTGCTCAAGAACTTACCTCACAGTTTTTTTAAGGATAATTATACTTTCTGGCATTGTTATTTCCCTTTAAGAATATCAAACACAAATGTGACAGTAATATTTTAAATAATGGCATAAATGGCTGGTCTATTGGGCCTGCAATTTTTTTTTACATGACTGGTCCTCACAGTGTTAAGTTTTGAATGAGAGTCAAATGATCAGTGATTTAAGGCGTTCATTGCACATTCTCAAGCGTAACTTAAGCCATATTGCATAAAAGGAAATTTATGCTTTGAAAGTAACTGCCTGAAACCACCATTCACAATATTTTTCCACGACCTGTTAGAAATGCAAACAGTTGAGATGCCAAAAGCAGTTTGTTGTTATGAAGTATTGTACATTCTTCATCCTCAAGCCTCTGGCACGTTTTGCTGTAAGTGGACACTTGTGTGTGCATTGTGTTCTGATTACGTAAATGGCACATTTTCTTTGCATTTTAAGTTTTATTTTGGTGTCATTCTCTTATTTATGTTTTATTGCTGCAGCAGCAGGTTAAAGCATAACCAAAAACTAAAACAATGAAAAATTCCCAAGATTCTAAAAAATTCTCGCACTTTTCCTAGTCGTCCCGTGGAATATACACCAAACATGTGATTTTAAATGAGGACCCCTAGAAGAAGAATGACAGAGCACTACTGACAAAATTCAGGGAATATATGTTTGTGATGGACTGCAGAATAATCCTACTGCCACCTTGATACATGTTACAACTTCAAAGACAATGTAAGAGATGTCAGGAGTTGCAAAAACGCATTTAGCCAGTCATTTTACCCTCTCATTCCATTTATGAGGGGAACAGGAAAGGGAATGACAAGCATTGGCAAAGGGCACAACCTGCAGTACACTGTCTGGCGTATGTATGTAGATACGTCAACAGATGACATACAAAACTATTCTTAATTCAAATTATAAGCCCACACAGTGTTGAGCAGTTCATCAGCATTACAAGAACCCATAATGAAATGTGGGTAAATTTTGTTCTTTATATGGAAAAGGAGCAGCTACATCATACTAACCATGCTTCACAGATTGTGGAACAATGTTAACATTTGCTAGTCTTCGCATCATGTCTGATGTGAAGACATTCATAAAGATGCAGACTACCCCAGTTCTCACAAGTATATTCTTAAATTAATACTGTTCTGAACCCCAACAGTTATATAAATAAATTTAACTAAAAATTCCAGGTAATGATTATTTCTTTGATAGGCCTAAATATGAAGTGTAATATAGTCCACCTAGGAAAACCTATATGAAACATTTAATGGAAGTTATTTTCCACTATAAGTTTAATTTGTAATATTCCCAAAGTGTGTCCATCAAACAAATTACAGTTCTTCCACATGCTAATATAAGCTAAAAAGTGGAGATTTCCCTTTGGGTTACAGGACTTTAAAATGGAGTAAAACTTTGTGTGAACTTTTTTGGGGTCGACAGAAGCGTGCGATCCCACCAGTCGGCTTTGACCCATGACATTAGGTTGTTGTGGTGTGTTACCTCACGGTGGCACGGAATTTAGTTTATGAGAGTAGTGTGTTTGTAGGTGCCGTTTTGATGTGATCGGTGGTGCTCTCTTGTAGTATGTTTATGGGTAGCATGTTACGAGTAGTATGGGGTTCATTTGCGTGGTAGCATTGCACGTGTGTGGTATCGGGACTGTGCTTTCAGCGAATTTTTTTTAGGCGAGTTAACAGATTTAGTTTCGTTATTTCGACGTTACTGTAGTTTTTTTTCTGTTCGTCATGTGTCAATTTTGGTACATTGCTTTTTTTATGTTTTTGGTAGGTATGCATATGACTGACAAGGTCAACATTTTTTCGATTGTCGGCAGTTATGGGGGGACAGTGTGTTATCTCTAATAAAATTTCTTCAACTATTTGAATTTTTTGATGATGTCGTGAAGTGTTCAGATGTTGTGAAGAAATGAGGCTTACTTAAGTTCCAGCGTTTCGGACCAGGGACAGCTGTATGTTGAGAATTTGTAAGGATAACAGGTCAAGGGAAGTGTTCAATTCCAATTTTGTTGGTTTGATGTGTTTTTTGAGGTAGTGATGAGTGTGGATGTGGTTGTGGTTTTGGGTTTCATGATTTGGTATTGGTAGTTTCTGTTGACCTATATTGGTCAAAGGAAATGTCCCATTCCAGAGAATATTCTGCTTAGTGGAATTTGGGGAGTTTTGTGTTGTCTCTCTCTCTCTCTCTCTCTCTCTCTCTCTCTCTCTCTATATATATATATATATATATATTTGGTGGTGCGTGTCTAAATTTGTCCCCATCCAAAAACCTCCAATTTTCCACACTGTCCCATTAGTTTCATTAGGTTTTTAAATGTATTTTCATGTTCGTGGTCATGTTTATGGTGCGTGTCTAAATTTGTCCCCATCCAAAAACCTCCAATTTTCCACACTGTCCCATTAGTTTCATTAGGTTTTTAAATGTATTTTCATGTTCGTGGTCATGTTTAGGTGATGACGTCATAGGTGCCACATTGGAGTCATAGTGTATGGTCGTTTCCGCCATATTTGTGACATCATGGGGTCAAAACAGACGGGTGGAGTCGGCCGCTTCTGTATTTCCTTTTTTTGGATCCCATTTACCTCAAATGTCTCAAAACGTGTAACAGTAATGCCTAGAGGACTTTGTGATCATTCATATCATAAAGTACACTACATTCTTACAGAAAGAATCCTTTTTGAAGTTCTTTAAAGAAAAATTAGTGACCAAAATTTGAAGATAATTGACATTTTGAGTTTGTGGATACAGATGAATGTTCAATACCAGTCATCAGTTTTGATTACTGATACAAGACTACATGACAAACATCATACATCAACAGGGCAACTATAACGTGACATCAGAAGCAATTTTTTCAAAAGAGCTACACTACAGATCAATCTGTCAATACAACTGCAATTTTGGCTTTCACATTCGCTGGCTTCATCAACTCAATAGCCAACTGTCATTCTCTAACCTAACAAGACACTGGATTATACTACAAATCAGGCCATCGCCACAGAAAGACTTTTTTCCTCTCACATTTTTTACTTCACGAACTAAGAACAAAAATTCAAAAATATGTACTGAAAGGTGATGTCACAGCAGCCATTACTATTGTATCACTGGTCAACGTCAACTAGTACTGAATATTCCTCTTGACTAACTTTTCTTCGCTTTCAGTGGCTACGATATCTGAACTATTCCGAAATGAATCCTGCAATTCATAAATTGATTACTGTACTCAGCAGTGAGTTGACACAGGAAATTCTACAGGGAGACCACCCTTAACAATTACGGAATCGTTTGTCAAAAATGTCAAACAGTACTTTACAATACAATATTTTAATCACTATCATTAAAGTGAGTTTAACATCAGCATACCAAGCTTTGAAAATTAGTGAAATTACATTTGATAAGTCGTGAAAGCTATAAACCAAATTCCTAATTTTACTGAGATTATATGGTAGGGAGCTTAGATCAGTTGGGATGGAATGATCAAATTCTAAAATACAAATCAAGGAAATTGAACCCCCGTTCTCTTATCACTGAAGTAATAGTGTAATAGCCTGTGTCACAAATAATTCCCAAATAAAGACAGCAATTCTAGAGCCACAGATTTATCACTGAATAATAAATTAGGATTACCTCTTAGACTGATCTGTGCGAACGATTTCACCATCATCTGATGACTCCGTTTCTTCACTTTCGCTGGATGTAATATCTAATTTTTCGTACTGAAGTAATCTGTCCAACAGAAAACTGCGGTCCCTTGCAATCTTCAACAGACGCCGCTGGCTGTTCCTAAGTGCTTCTTGGAAACACTCATTTTCCTAAAAATTACCCACCAATAAAAATTAGTGATGTGAGAGTTTGTAAGATTTAGACACAAAAAAAGTTTGTGGCACAATCGCAGTTTAAAACTACAGAAGAAAGAAATACATTGTTCTAGCACGGATACAGTTACATCTAAATTAATTCTCTACCAGTATCAACAACAGTCCCGCTTCTCTCCAGACGATGAAAATGGGCAAACGCGAAACTATTTTTAATCAGGCAAGGATGAAATACAAAACAGGTTTTCAAAAATTACTACCATTCTCAGTTTCTACAAATGGCAGTAACAAAACTTCATACAACTATGTAGTCTTACACACACTTAACGCATCTCTCCACTTAACACGGCCAAAATCAAACCTGTGCATCAATTGAACAAAACATCTTCTATAACCCTAAACGGATTTCCGTGTTAGTATAATTCAACGCCAACACGGGTCACAGTAAAGTTTACCAAACGAATTCCTAAGTAGGACGTCACTTCATTATACCCTACTCCTACACGAGTTAAACATGAAATCCCTATAATGTGTCAAAGCTAATGCTGTTCAATAATGCCGCATCATTTCTACGCCACAGTGATAATAACGAAAACATAATATATAGTTGACAGACATGGAAAGTTTAAATCAACGTCATCAAACGAGAAACTGTCGCAATCGTAACTCACATAGATAAGATCCTTTAACTTCCTTTTCAAGCTCCTATACTGGGCTTTGTAATTAATTCCTTCTTCTTGACTTTCCTCCTCTTCTTCATCATCTTCATCGTCCTCTCCTTCGGCATTTGCTACTACAGAACGACAATACCATCCATCCAACATCTGTCATCTGTATCTGGAAGAAAAGCAGCATAACTAAACAAAAACACTGTATCATAACCTCAAAACGCAGCACTACCTAGCACGTTGTATGGCAATTACATATACAGAGCCAATAATGACAACAAAATAATAAAGGTGTAACATATAAGAATAAGTGGATTTTTTTTTCACAGTTGTCGCAGTTACCTTCCTACACTCAGAACACACATTTGCAGCAACAACTACGTTCTATTATCAACCTTCGCGGTTTCGATTAATAAAAGACAGTCGCAAGAATGCGCAAAGCTTCAGTCGACTGCGACAAATGCTATCGAAACATCAAAATATCGTTGGAAAACATTTGGATACTTTTCCACATTTATATATATTAACATATTGACCGTTTTTGTGCTTTAACCGACGATTCCATGCATAATTTGAACACTCATATTAATAACGCTATGACGTTGTCCTAAAGCCAGGTTCATAACGCAACTAATGTGACGCCACAGCTTGTGGCATTGTGTTGTCGCACCATGATTTGCCGTTCACACAGGACCACACAAATTCTACGTCATTGCACAGTTACTAGAATGGCTTCAAATGAAAACATATGAGGGGGTATGAATGTTATAGTGCAGGTCATTGCATTAGAGCTGCGAGAAGAACTAAATACAAGGAAGACGAAACCCAAATGTTGGATCTGAAAATAAATTTCGCACCGAGGCAAATCAGGGATCACAAACACATTTATAAATTAAAAACACTCAGTGGAGAAAATGCTGTCTGCTATGCAAACGAACCAAAATCTGCCAAGTAAATACCATCTGCAGATACGCCATTCTTCCAAGATTCTAGAATTAATGTATTCACTGATGTGTGCAATTTGAATAACTAATTTTTAGATTAACACCTGCTGCATTACACTCGGAGGCTATTTCCTGTATATAATCCAAAATTTATACAGTGTTTATTTATTTATTAATCCAAAAGTCTTCTCAGATTGTGTGATACATCACTGGTTTGCATTCACACGCACACAGCTACAGAAAATAAAACATATGTTGCAATTCTTGTAACCCCAAAGGCTGCGAAAGAGTACCTGCCGACCACTGGTTTCACTATTTTCACTAAAACAACGAAAACACGATAAAAACGAATGGAGTGAGCAGCAATTAATCCACGATCATTGCGATAGAATACATGTTTCGATATACAACCAGCAGCACAACCAGCAGTAGTGGAAAGAACGTGACGCGACAAAGTGACACCACTTATACTTTTGTGACATGTCAAAAGTTGCGACCCTTAAGGCGCGCCAGTAAAAATATGGATTTCCCACATGCAGCAACAATAACAGTAACAATGGTAACTGTCATTCAGTTTTTACAGCAATAGACAAACTACATTAACTACTATAATAATGTAATTTAGTTTACATGAAATAGTTCAAACTAGTAACTAGATGTAAGAACGAAGTATTTTCATCTATAAAAAATTCGTCAGCTATGCAACAAGTATTGTTTACTACTAGCTTATACAATTTAGCTTTAAAAATATTTATAAGGAATTCTTTAAAATCTACTCTTAGCCCATTAAAAGCCCTTAGCACAAGAACAAAGTAGGAGTTACGTAATGTAGAAAATTATGTCACATGTACATATGTTCTATTTCTAGAGTTATAATGTTATAAAGACATACATCACTTCTCAGCACAAAACTAAAAATATTCTTTCTGACATAAAATAAAACTTTATAAATGAATAAGATTACTATTGTCAGATATTTCAGTTTAATGAAATAGGTTTACAATCTTCTGTTTTATCGAAATCAATTATGATGCTTGTAACTTTCTTCTGCAAGAGTAAAATGTCATTTACATGACAACTACCTCCCCACAATAAGATTCCATATAATATGATACTTTGGAAGACAACACAAAATACTGATCTTAGATAGTTATTTGGAACATATCTTTTTAAATTTCTGATTAAATACATAACTCTTGAAAGTCTAGGAGTTATATTTTTAGTGTGTGGTTCCCAGGTCAATTTACTGACAATAAGAACAATTAAAAATTTAACAGTTTCTAATTCATGATTGTTAGGAATCCCTTTGAGATTTAAGTGAAGTACCTGTGTTTTACTTTCATTTAATAGGCAACTGTTCACTCTAGACCATAATGAAGAATTAGAATGGGTATTTTCAGTGAATGTTTTAAGTGTGCTTAGATTTGTACTTTTATATAGAAAACTTGTGTAGTTGGCATTCAGAATCTAGCGAGAATTTATGTACAGATGCAGATCATTAAGCATTAATAAAAACAATAAATGTCTGGAGACAGACCTTCGTGGCACTCCAGACCTAACATAAACTAAATCTGACTTCACACTGGGGCACATAACTTGTTATCGGTTCTCTAGAGAAGATTTAAACATACTTATGCTGTTGCCATGAAATCATAATGGAATAGCTTATTCAACAAAGAATCATGCTCTACACAATCAAAAGCTGTGCTCTGGTGGCAAAAAGTAGCCTAGGCATAGCCTCGATCACATCTAGAAGAAATTTTACTAGGGAATTCATTGCATCAGTTGTGGATTTACCTCTTCTAAATCCAAATTGTTTATCACCAATTATATTTTATTTATCCTATTCAACACTAACGTCATTATAAATAACTGCTTCAAAAATTTTAGACAGTACAGGGATTATTGAGTTAGGCCTACAATTAGCAGGACTGTTCCCTTCACCTTTTTTATATACAGACACAACTCTGGACGTTTTTAGTATACCAGGGGACATACTATCAATTAGACATTTATTTACACATTAAGTTAAAGAATTAATTATACAAAGAATAACATCTTTCAACATATTACATGACAGATCATAGTAATCCATACTACCTGAACTCTTGAAATTTTTCACTATTTGCAGGATGGTTTTTGGACATAGTTCTGCCACGCGGGAATAGCCGAGCAGTCTAAGGCACTGCAGTTGTGGACTGTGCGGCTAGTACTGGCGGAGGATCGAGTCCTCCCTTGGGCATGGGTGTCTGTGTTTGTCCTTAGGAAAATTTAGGTTAAGTAGAGTGTAAGGTAAGGGACTGATGACTTTAGCAGTTAAGTCCCATAAGATTTCACACACATTTGAATATTTTTTTTACATAGTTCTGTGAAAGTGAAAGTGAAAATGACCAGGGGAGACTTTTGAAAGCAGTTACCTATGATATTAAGAGCATTTTCTGGCGGTTTATATTAAATAGTACTAAACTCTCCAATAGATTGGATGCAAAATTTATTACGTTCTTCTGGGTTTATGGTAACATTATTTTTATGTTTAGCGTAATAGAATTGATCACAATCCAGGATTTTTTACATTTGTTTTTGGAGTTTTCAATGTTTTCTGTGTTACGTAGTTTCTTTGCTTCATTGATTGCCTGCTTGGCAGCAGCAGCCTGCCAAGACTGACACATCAACAGGGAACTAACCGAGTTCTTAACCAGGAGCGAATTGTATAATACCATCTGTGATCTTTAATAGTTTAGTTTCTTGAATTTCTGCGTGTTAATTCAATATCTGACAGCTATGATTCTCACGTTTTCGTTTGCATTTGAAAGTATACCGACTTTTTTCCTAATCAGAGGCAAACTATTTAGTTTCACATGAGTGCTTTGGTAGTTAGGTTCTTGAATCTCTGCGTATTAATCTAATTTATTAGATACAGATCCTGGTTTTTGGTCATGGTCTACAGAAGAGTTCCTTAGCACATGCTGGTAGTCCGTTTATCTGGGTAGTTTAGTTTTCCACCGTCTTTCTTATGGATATGGACTGTGATTGTTATGTGCAGATGCGAGCCGATTTGGTGTCACTTCGCTCTCAGTTCCAGGCTGTGGTGGCTTCAGTTACACAGCTTGAAACTGCAGTGGATGGTCACGACTGTTGTGGGCTGACCATGGGGATCCAACAGACGTCCAGCATGTCTGAGTCCTCCAATCAGTCCTTACAATTGGCCACACCAGTTACTGCTCGCACTGAGGTTGACCCCTCACCTGTTGTCGAGTAGGTGGTCTCCCGGGGCGTAGCAGGTGGCGAAAGACTTCCCAGGGGTTGACCATAAGGAATCCCTGCTTAGTCTGACAAACGGGTTCCAGGTGCTGTCTGAGGCTGACATTGTCGCTGAGCCAGATGTTGTCGCCTGTCCTGTTTGACAATGAACCTCTCAGCCTGCAGGATCTGGACAATCACAGAGGGTGGGATTATTGATATTCGGGAGCGTTATGGAATCCCTTAGGGACGAAAACCAATGTACACTCCATACACATATTGGGTGGAGTCATTCCGGATGCAGAATGGGTCCTTCCAGATGCCATAAAGAGCACAGGGTGCAGCCAACTGCAGGTAGTGGCTCGTGTTGGTACCAATGATGTGTGTCACTTTGGACTGGAAGAGATTCTCTCTGGTTTCGACCAGCTAACAGAAGTGGTAAAGGCTGCCAGTATTGCTTGTGAGATGAAAGCAGAGCTGACAATTTACAGTATAGTCAACAAGACTGATTGCGGACCTCTGGTACCGAGCCGAGTGGAGGCTGCAGGTTCCTCGATTTGTGCCCTAGGGTGGTTGGGTTTCGGATTCTGCTGAATAGATCAGGAGTCCACTGTGCGCAGGTGGTGTCTACATGGGTTGCAGGGGCTGTGTGGCATGGCGGTTTTTTGTAGGTTACAGGGTCTCGGGAAAACACGAAAAGGGCTTCAGTCACAAAGGATTCAGCCAAACACAGGAAGAAAGTAGATATAGGAACCATCGGTATAACAGTTGTAAATTGTCATAGCTTTTTTTGGAAAGTACCAGAGCTCCAACGCTAATGGAAAGCACTGATGCTTATAGGCACTGAAAGCTGGCTAAAGCCAGAGATAATCTCAACCAAAATTTTTCCAAAGAATGTAATGGTGTTCCAAAACGAAAGGTAAACGCGGTTCGTGGTGACGTGTTCGTTGCTGTTAGAAGTAGTTTATCTTGTTGTGAAATTGAGGTACATAGTTCCTGTGAGGGCAGAGGTCATTGTTGGCAATCGGAATAAAATAATAATTGGATCCTTTTACCGACCTTCATATTCATATGATACCATTGCTGAAAGGTACAAAGAAAACTTAAGCTTGATTTCAAACATGTACCTCACTCATGCAGTTATAATTGGTGGTGACTTTAATTTACCCTTGATATGTTGGCGAAATTACATGTTTAATTCCGGAGATATGCATTAAACATCATCCAAAATTGTGCTAAATGCATTCCTGAAAATTTTTTCGAGCAGTCAGTTTATGAGCCCACACAAGTAGTAAACGGTTGTTAAAACACATTTGATCTCATAGCAACAAATAATCCAGCGTTAATAGCGAGTATCAAAACGGATACAGGGATTTGTGAACACAGGGTTGACATAGCGAGATTGAATATTGTAACCCCCAAACCCTCAAAAATAAAAGAAAAATATACCTATACAAAAAATCAGATAAAAATTCACTTGGCGCCTTCCTGAGAGACAATGTCCACTCCTTCCAATTATAAATATAAGTGTACATCAGACGTGCCTTGAATTCAGCGATATAGTATCGGAAACAATTGAGAGATTTATGCCAAATAAATTAACAAACGATGGAGCTGATCTTTCTTGGTACACAAAATGGGTTAGAACACTATTGCAGGAACAACGAAAAAACATGCAAAATTTAAACAGATACAAAATCCTCAAGATTGGCGATCTTTTACAGAAGCTCGAAATTTAGTGTGGACTTCAGTATGGGATGCTTATAGTAGTTTCCACAACGAAACATTGTCTTGAAACCTGGCAGAAAATCCAAAGAGATTCTGGTCATATGTGAAGTATGCTAGTGAATCAATGCCTTCCCTGCACGATAGCAATGGAGATGCTATCAAAGACAGTGTTGCCAAAGCAGAGTTACTAAACACAGTCGTCCAACATCCTTTCACAAAACGAAGTAAGACGAAGTACGTATTTCAGAATTCGAATAAAGAACAGCTGCCAATATGAGTAACGTAGAAATAGATAACCTTGGAGTAGTGAAGCAAATTACTTAATAAAAGCAAGTCTTCTGGTCCAGACTGTATACCAATTAGATTCCTTTCAGAGTATGCTGATACAATAGCTCTATACCTAACAATCATATAAAGCCATGCGCTCGGTGAAAGATCGGTGCCCAAAGACTGGAAAGTTGCACAGATCAGACCAATATTCAAGAAAGGTAGTAGGAGTAATCCACTAAATTACAGGCCCATATCATTAACGTCGATATGCAGCAGGATTTTGGAACATATATTGTGTTCAAACATTATGAATTACCTCGAAGAAAGCGGTCTATTGACACACAGTAAACATGGATTTAGAAAACATTGTTCTTGTGAATCACAACTAGCTCTTTACTTGCATGAAGTATTGAGTGCTATTGACAAGGGATCTCAAACTGATTCCATATTTCTTGATATACACAAGGCTTGTGAGACTGTACCACACAAGTGGCTTGTAGTTAAATTGTGTGATTGTGGAATGTAGTCTTAGTTATGTGACTGGAGAGAGAGGTCACAGTTCATAGTAACTGATGGAAAGTCATCGAATCAAACAGAAGTAATTTCTGGCATTCCCCAAGGTAGTGTTATAGGTCCTTTGCTGTTCCTTATCTATATAAACGATGTGAGAGACAATCTGAGCAGCCGTCTTAGGTTGTTTGCAGATGACACTGCCGTTTACTTACCAACAAAGTCATCAGAAGATCAAAACAAGTTGCAAAACGATTTAGAAAAGATAACTGTATGGTGTGGAAATTGGCAATTGACCCTAATAAGGTCATCGACATGAGCGCTAAAAGGCATTCCTCAAAATTTGGTCACACGATAAATCAGTCAAATCTAAAGGCTGTAAATTAAACTAAATACTATGAATTACAATTATGAACAACTTAAATTGGAAGGAACATGTAGAAAAAGTTGTCGAGAAGGCTAACCAAAGACTGCGTTTTATTGACAGGACACTTAGAAAATGTAACAGATCTACTAAGGACACTGCCTACACTACATTTGTCCATCCTCTTTTAGAACGCTGCTGTGCAGTGTGGGACCCTTACCAGATAGGATTAATGGAGTATATCGAAAAAGTTCAAAGAAGGACATTACGTTTTGCATCATTGTGAAATAGGGGAGAGAATGTCACTGAAGGCGTTTTTCATTGTGCAGGAATTTTCTTACGAAATTCCAACCACCAACTTTCTCTTCCAAATGAGAAAATATTATGTTGAAGCCGACTTACATAGGGAGAAACGATCACCGTGATAAAATGAGGGAAATCAGAGCTCATACAGAAAGGTATAGATGTTTGTTATTTCTGTGTTCTGTACAAGATTGGAATAATTGAGAATTGTGAAGGTGGTTTGATGAACCTTTTGCCATGCATTTTAATGAGACTTGCAGAGTATCCATGTACATGTAGATGTAGATATTTATGCTTAGCTTTGGGATAAAATTCCTTATACAATTCAGAATTACTTTTTTATGCAGACCAGACTATATCATGACAGTACTTTCCAATTGTGTTAACTCTGGAGTATACTTTTCCTTGGCTTTCTTATTTTTGTAGTTACTACTAATATTCACTGTATATTTTTTCAGAGGAATGTTTCTTTCAAACATATTTTAAAATGGAGAGAAACAGTTCATGAAAACAATACCAGAGAACAACGCTGAAGCCTACTGAAAAGGGAGTCCCAGCTCTAGCAAGTGAGGGACACAACCTCATCAACTTTTATATGGTTACATTAGCCTATGTCAACTAAGTAAACAAACCTAAAAAGTAACCCCAAAAGTAGATTTTAAAATTGGGTGTCTCAACATTCATGGCATCATCGATAGAAACCTAATAGCTAATGAATTTTTGGATGAAAACATTTTATGTTTAAGTGAATATTGGTGTACAGATGAAGATCTTGGGTACAAAAGTAATGAATAGACGACATCAGTTGCATGATTGGAAGGGGGGTTTAGCAATACATGTAAAAACCTCTCTTGTGTCAAACAGTGGTAGATGAGATATCAGCACCCTTTGTGATGAAATGTATTTTGAAATTACAGGTCTGGTTATTTAGAGTCTTAAGCTTCTTTCTTGAGAAACTTGATGATCTCTTAATGTACATCTGTGCTATATCAAAATGAGAAAAAAAATTAAATTGACGTCGATGGGGTGGTTAGGTCAAGTTTTGATGTACTTCATGACAAAAAAACTGTGAATGAGCTCAAAAATGTGCTTCAACAACTTAATATTTATTATGTTAACAGTAAGCCCACAAAAGGCCCTGCCTATGTATGTCCTCTGATGTAATTGCTTTCCCTTCTCACATAATGATACAGTATTTATCAGTCTTAGTGATGTAACTTCAGACTATTCTGAACCAAAATCTAAATTTGTCACTGCTAGACCAATTAGCAAAGTGAATACGGATTGGTGTGGGTTAACACTTTGAGAGTCTTCTGTAGTGTTGATTTAGCTGTCTTCCTCCCATTTCTGCTGATATTGTTTGGTTCCAGCCATTTCCACTACAAAATCTTTGTCCATGGGGGCCCTGCTGACTTTCTTGTTTGATATTGAAACATCTTGTAATCCAGCCTCTGGTTCTGTGAGGTGTCAGGTAAATCCAACACCTTCCTTGAAAACCCTGGCATTATAAGCAAATCCAGTAGTATGTCACATAGCTCCGGATAAATCGTGACATTAAATTAACCAAATTAATACTAGTAACGAGTGAGCAAATGGAATACCACAGACTAACACAAGAATGCCTAAATGCATGTCGTACCTTCCCACCATGAGACCAACGCAGTTCCGAGGGGAGAAACGAGGACAGAAGCCGAGAGCAGAACCATGTTAAGCTAGAATGCCCTACGACAAGGGACGGACTGGACATCCACGTCGCCAGCTAACCACTAGGGCTCACGATCCGCACGTTTTAGCGTGAGACTTTTTCGCGTCTCAGGTACGTCAAGGACCACCCCCCAGCCCATGTTAAAAGATAAAGCCATCCAGAAGAACAGTATAGATCTTACGATAACGCTAAAAGGACCACATCTGCTGCAGGTTTTAGTGTGAGACTTTTTAGCGTCTCTGTTACATTGTAAACTTTAAAAACATTGCCCCACCACGAAAAGTATAACGTTTCTCATTGGATAGACAGAATTTTTGTAGGCGGAGCTTAAGGTTAACATTGAGACCCTGACTGGTCAGATGAAAACATAGCCAGATAGTTTTTTTAAACTAACTTCGGTAAATTGTAGTAAGGAGAAGTTAGGAGAGTTAGTTCCAAGACGGTGAGCTGGATGGCTGGTGCGCTGGCCGCTGTCGCCCTGACGCTGCCTAAACACCGACAAGGTAATGAACGCACGAGATGCCGCATTTTTGAGCGCATAAGGCTTCACTCAGAACTGCAGAGGACTTATCTGTTGCACCCCTTTTTGCGTAATACTAGTGTCGATCGTTAATTAAAACTCATGGTGTTCACATTTGCCACTTGAAGAACAGATCTGAAACGCGATGATTTTTCTTTTATATAGTTATTAAGAAGCCACATCAGCCACTGTAATTTACGACAAGTTAGATAAGTTATTAAAGATAATTGAGGGTCACTGTAGACCATTTTGATAGTTTTCTCTTTTGTGAAACTTAAATTAAACCTGGATTATAGATGTGATATGGCATAGGTCATCCTTCGATCGATTGTAGAACTTGGAAACCCATTCAGGGAATATTCGTTCACATTTTTGTTGGATGCAGTTGGTTTTTACCATCCTGTATTAAAACATTTCCTTTTATCAATAGTGCAATTTATAAATGATGTTTTGTGAATAGAATAAAATTTCCAATGGTAAACTTAACTGCTTTTTCGACGTTATTTTACCAGCTAACTAAAAGTAGGAAAGCCTTGAACCCTTTCCACTATATTTAGTTACGAGTGTCGGTCAAAAAGTAATGCCTCCCATTTTTTTTCTACTTAAAAAAATTAAGTTAAGTGAAAAATTTGAATTTGGCGCCATTCCTCAAACCTTCTTCTGCAATCCACTGCAGTAGTAACTTTCTGTGTCAACAGGTGGCAGCACAGCAGAAGTTTGTAAGATGGCCGACATCGATGTTCGTTTGAGACAGCGTTGTGTGATTGAATTCTTGAATGCAGAAGGTGAAACGCCCATACGCATTCATGAAAGACTGAAGAAGGTGTATGGTGTTGTGACAGTGGATGTCAGCACTGTTAGACGATGGGTTCGTCGTTGTAAGGAAGCTGAAGGGCAAACACCGTTGACTGACGAAAAGCGGAGCGGCAGGCCGGTGAGTGCAGTGACTCCACACAACATTCAGCAAGTTGATGACATCATTCGTGGTGAACGTCGGGTGACTGCAGATGAAGTGTGTCGCATTATTTCTCTTAGTAAAGGCAGTGTGATCACGATTATTAAACAATTGGGGTACTCAAAAGTTTGTGCACGGTGGGTTCCAAGAATGTTAACCGATCAGAATAAAGAGGCAAGGAAAACAATAGCCTCCCAACACTTGCAGCGCTTCCGTTTGGAGGGAGATGAGTTTCTGAAAAAAATTGTGACCGGGGACGAAACATGGGTGCATTTTTTTGAACCCAAATCAAAGAGGCAGTCAATGGAGTGGCGTCACACAAGCTCGCCGAGGAAGAAAAAAATTCAAAACTGTGCGATCGGCAGGGAAAGTTATGGCAACAGTTTTCTGGGATACAGAGAGTGTGATTCTGGTTGATTTTTTGGAGCAGGGATGCACAATAAATTCTGTTCAATACGTCACAACCCTCAAAAAACTTAAAGCACGTCTCCAGCGAGTTCGCCCAACAAAATCAATGGCAGATGTTCTTCTTTTGCATGACAATGCAAGACCACACACCAGTCGTCACACCTCTGACGAGATTGTCAAAATTGGATGGGAAGTTTTGCCTCATCCCCCATACAGCCCTGACCTGGCACCATCAGACTTCCATCTGTTCGGGCCACTAAAAGAAGCTCATCGTGGGATTCATTTTGAAGATGAGGAGGCCGTCAAAACATCCGTGCGTCAATGGCTTAGGAAGCAGAGCTGTGATTTTTACCGTGCTGGGATACATGCCCTTGTTCAAAGATGGACCAAAACTGTAGAGATGGGCGGAGATTACATTGAAAAATGACAAAATGATCCTCAATGTTGTGGTTTTCAACCTATGTAATTGCATTTAAATTTCCTGACAATTAAACGTAGAAAAAAAAATAGGAGGCATTACTTTTTGACTGACCCTAGTAGTATTAAGATTCTTTTACAGGGAGTGCAGTGGAGCTGATGCTGAGATCATTTAGAATTTGGTTATATCATCGCTAGTCTCACTGAACTCTTCTGAATTCTACATGTCATGTGTGGTCTGGCGTCTCCTTACCAGCAACAGGTCCCAGGTTCAAACTAGTCGATTCCCTAAAAAACACGCTCAGAGCGTTGTTGCGCGAAAGTGGTAGGGAGACATGATATAGAACAAACAGACACCGCCATGAATGTTTAGAGTTCAACGATTCCTTCTATTTCAAACTCGTCCATCACAGAAGGTCTACTTTCCATTGACTTAACTGATAATCCTCACACATAACTATCTGCGTAAATCGTGATTTTACTGTTCCTCTTATATATTAGTTTGCTATTTACTATGTTTGAGCAGTGCAGTGCCTTATCAGATAGGCATGCTGATACAATTTCTATATCATCTGTGTTTGTTAATAATTGCTAATACAAAATCCTGCCCATATTTATTATTGATGGATTTGTAAGAGCTTCTCTTCGATTTCGCAGTTTCCCATACCTCTGCTGGACCCGTTATTGTGAGCTTTCTGGCAATCCTTCTGGTATAGAAGTATTGAGACATACCTGATGATCACTCTCTTCCAAGGTATGCTTGAGGCTTCTGTTTTCACCATTCAGTATTTTTAAGTTCTCTTGTAGCCCAGCAATAACTGATAATAAAGAATTTTTATCTCCTTCACATACTGTGTTAGGTTTTACAATGTTACCTATTCTATCAGCACAATTTGGGAAAATCCAATCTCTACTTCCTTCAGATAGGGCATTTTCGGTAATGTTTGCACAAGCAAAGTCATTCCAACAACGCACATGCCATACAGGATATCATTTCTTAGGTATATATTACATTTTACACATTTAATGTTACGGATTAACCTTTTTTCTGGGAACTGAATCATTACCTACTCCTTCGACCAGCTCACCTCTGAGCAGCTACAAAAACTAAGTAAATATGTGCACATAAGAATAAAATACTTCAACAATTTACAACATTCAGTGTTTTTAATAACATCAAACAAATATGAAAAAACATTGGAAAGTAACATGAAATGCCAAAAATTCTATATAGGAATTCTTATAAAATCAGTCATTATATTAAATGCTTTCCTAATTGTTTAAAAGCATATAACTTTTTGTGTTAGTGGATGTAAGTCATTACCATATACAATTTGACTCTGTTTTATACTTTGGAGTGGTCAGTTGCATGAAACATATTGAAAAAAATCAATAAATATTTTGATTCTGTTAGTTTCATATTACTCAGGGGAGCACCTGTAACCCATAGAAATGAACATGTGGAAAATTAGCTACTGCTGTTGCCACCTTTTCTTAGAACTGGCACCAGACAGACATTTGTATGACCTAAACTAACAGTGCTAGCTTCTCTTTCCACAAAGTAAAATTAAGTGTTAACATTTACTTAATATTAGATTCAATTAGGCACACTGTGTGTTTTGTAGAACAATACTGATCAGATTAAAATGTATCTACAACAGAACAGAAAAAGAAATGATATATTTAGATAAATACACAGTCGACAGATCCTCAAGGATATAGAACAAGTCAAAAAATTGGAAAACTAGAAACTTACAAAGAGACATAAAAAATTCTGTTGGCTTTTAGAGCCAAGATTCATCAGGTGAAAAGGGTTTCTACAAATTACATTATTGTTTTTAATATTCACAGACACTGCATTGTAGACTCAATTCATAATAAGATACATAACAGTTTTTCCTGTTATGCAGTTGGAGTAGAAGGAACTCATCTTATTTCAATATACACTTAGGGGCAGTAGTCATCATGCATAATCTTCAAAACAACTATGACAGAATGTTTCTCAATACAAAAAAGAAATAATTTGCTTTTAAACTTGACAAACATAATCTTGGCTGGGGAACCTGCTCAGAATACGATGCTGCATAACGCAATTGAATGAAAGGATGCAAAGTGCTATTTTAATCAAAACGAACCTAGCAGCTGACACAAAGTAGCAGATAAGAGATACAAATAAATCTGCATACACACATACTCTGCAGCTCACTTTATGATGCATGTTGGAGTGTCATAACATAGAACTTAGGAAGACACCACATGTAGTTGTTATATGAGAGCAAACAGAATGCAAACAGCAAAATATTGTGCCACCCTATCTTCTACCAGCAAAGACACAGAAATGTTTATACGTGATTTTGGAGACATTTTGGAACTGCAGTACTATGTAAAAAATCATGTCTGTCTGGAAATATTTAGTATACGACAGATCAGATTTGTTAGATATTAACGTCACATTGTGGAATGATTTATTCACATCTTCTTCTAATAACATTTGTCTAGAAAAAGTTATTGTGTGTAGAAAAGAATAGTGTTTTCAGCCATATATGTAAGAGAAATTTTGATAAATTGATTGCATAGGGGGTTCACTACTCTTTAGTGGACACACTACATAGTGGGTAGTATCTTCCCCCGTTGTGTGTATCCAATGGTACAGTAGGGATCACAAGACGTATGTTGAGTAACGAGACGTGCCATTGACGGCAGAGTGCACCCAAACAGAGCTTGGGAGCCCACAATTGATGTAACATATTATGTTGTAAATGCATTTACCATAGAAAACAAGGTTGCTTATGGCAGAGTGAAATTTTATTAGTGACGGGCAATTGAGCTCAGGATTATGCCATAATTATTAGTGTACTGAGAGATTTTTTAGAATAACTTCTTAAGTGAAAAACAATAGTTTGCTGTGCAGTCGCCATTTGTACTAACCACAGCACAAAAGTAAGTTACTTAGGAATTAAATTTCATATATTTCCTAAAAACAACAAGACAGTGGATAAATGCTTGTAAATGTGCAGATTCATCTTCAGTGAAAATGGTCATGTCTGTTCACTACATTTTACTGATTCTGATTACGAAAGTTATTTGAAAAGTGAACTGTAGAATATTCCTTCGAAAGGTAAGCTGAAAACTGATGCTGTTCTAGCTCTAAAACTACCATCCTGTGGCGTTGTTTTAGGATTAGTAATGAAACTAATAATGAGTGAAATATGCAGACACAGAAATAAAGCTACTGTAGAGAAGTAGAAGGTGTTTTACAATCATATCTTCATCTTTCCTGCCCTGGGTTCTGTCCTAGTTTAATTATTTACCCACATCATTCCTGTCAGGGGTTCTGCACCGATTTGTCTACCTATTCATTTTTTTGTTCCAGTTTGGTTATTTATCTCCAGTTTATAGGGTTCCATCCCAGAATCTCAGATCTCATCCCAAATATCATTTCATGCAGAGATTTGTCAAGCCTTGTCAATTAAACACTTCTTTTTAATAATTCGGTGATTCATAGGTCCATGTTACTTTGACTGGAGAAGTTACATGTTTTGCTAGCATGTTACTTTGATTGGGGTGAATGGAATTACATGTTTTTGGCTTGCTTGTTACTTTGATTAGCGTCAGAGTTCACAGAATGAAGCTCTACGTTAAATAGTGCACATACACCAGATTTTCTGTACTATTTAAATAAGCAGGGAAAACACAAGGGAGAAAGGGAGAAATTTAGTTGTTTGTCTGTTTGGAATATCATGGTTATCATATGTTAAATATGATCATTTTCCAATAAACATGTGTCACTCTGATCTTAATTTGAACTTCATTTGAAAATGTAACTATTTTATACAGGGTGTTACAAAAACATGCAGCCAAACTTTCAGGAAACATTCCTCACACACACACACACACAAAGAAAAGATGTTATGTGGACATGTGTCCGGAAACGCTTAATTTCCATGTTAGAGCTCAATTTAGTTTCGTCAGTATATATTGCACTTCCTCGATTCACCGCCAGTTGGCCCAATTGAAGGAAGTAATGTTGACTATGGTGCTTGTGTTGACATGCGACTCATTGCTATACAGTACTAGCATCAAACACATCAGTACATAGCATCAACAGGTTGGTGTTCATCACGAACGTAGTTTTGCAGTCAGTGCAATTTGTACAAATGCGGAGTTGGCAGATGCCCATTTGATGTATGGATTAGCACGGGGCAATAGCCGTGGCGCGGTACGTTTGTATCGAGAACGAAGGTGTCCCGACAGGAAGACGTTCGAAGCAATTGATCAGCGGCTTAGGGAGCGTGGAACATCGCAGCCCATGACTCGCGACTGGGGAAGACCTAGAACGAGGAGGACACCTGCAATTCTTCGTGCAGTTGACGATAACCCTAATGTCAGCGTCAGAGAAGTTGCTGCTGTACAAGGTAACGTTGAGCACGTCACTGTATGGAGAGTGCTACGGGAGAACCAGTTGTTTCCGTACCATGTACAGCGTGGGCAGGCACTATCTGCAGCTGATTGGCCTCGACAGGTACACTTCTGCGAATGGTTCATCCAACAATGTGTCAATCCTCATTTCAGTGCAAATGTTCTCTTTACGGATGAGGCTTCATTCCAACGTGATCAAATTGTAAATTTTCACAATCAACATGTGTGGGCTGACGAGAATCCGCACGCAATTGTGCAATCACGTCATCAACACAGATTTTCTGTGAACGTTTGGGCAGACATTGTTGGTGATGTCTTGATTGGGTCCCAAGTTCTTCTACCTACGCTCAATGGAGCACGTTGTCATGATTTCATATGGGATACCTTTACAAGTACGACACAACATGTGGTTCATGCACAATGGAGCTCCTGCGCATTTCAGTCAAAGAGTTCGTACGCTTCTTAACAACAGATTCGGTGACAGATGGATTGGTAGAGGCGGACCAATTCCATGGCCTCCACGCTCTACTGACCTCAACCCTCTTGACTTTCACTTATGGGGGCATTTGAAAGCTCTTGTCTACACAACTCCGGTACCAAATGTAGAGACTCTTCGTGCTCGTATTGTGGACGGCTGTGATACAATACGCCATTCTCCACGGCTGTATCAGCGCATCAGGGATTCCATGCGACGGAGGGTGGATGCATGTATCCTCGCTAACGGAGGACATTTTGAACATTTCCTGTAACAAAGTGTTTGAAGTCACGTTGGTACGTTCTGTTGCTGTGTGTTTCCATTCCATGATTAATGTGATTTGAAGAGAAGTAAAAAAAAATGAGCTCTAACAATGAATGTAAGCATTTCTGGACACATATCCACATAACATATTTTCTTTCTTTGTGTGTGAGGAATGTTTCCTGAAAGTTCGGCGGTACCGTTTTGTAACACCCTGTACATTACTCATATTTTACTTTTCTTATGTCTAATTAATAACCAAGAAACTTCCTGCCAGGCTGAGGCTCAAATTTGGGACATTTGCCTTTTGCAAACACTACCCATTCTTCCAGCTTCATTCTGCCAATATCTTATCCCCTACCTTCATTATGGAAACTGATTGCGTTGGTAGCCCTGCACAAGGCCGCACGTATGGAGACAGAGCTCTGGTGAAAGTTAAGTAATTTAGGTTGTAACTAATTATAATTGAACACTTTTAACTAATTAAATAGGTTCTTTAGTGTACTCTTCAAGCTCACCATTAAAAGTTTTTCTTTTATTTCCATAGTGCTCTAGTAATTGCGAAAAGTTCGTTTGTTTACTTACTGCTGCTTAGAAAATGTTTCAAATGGCTCTGAGCACTATGGGACTTAACTTCAGAGGTCATCAGTCCCCTAGAACTTAGAACTACTTAAACCAGACAAACCTAAGGACATTACACACATCCATGCCCGAGGCCGGATTCGAACCTGCGACCACAGCGGTCGCGCGGTTCCAGAGTGTAGCGCCTAGAACCGCTGGCCACCATGGCCGGCTGCTGCTTAGACCTAGTTTTTCGAATGTGCGTATTTAGCGTTATACCGGAATTGGAAGTGCATTTGCTGTAGTTTAACTGATTAAATACATTCATTATGGTGCCTTTCAAGCTCACCATTAAAGGTTTTTCTTTTATTTGCGTGTTGTTCCAGTAATCGTGAAAAGTTCGTTTTGTTTATATTTCGCGCCTTTGCCTTACTTTCCGAGTGTGCATATTTAGCGTTATACCGCAATCTTAAGTACATTTGGTATAGATTAACTAATTAAATATGTTCATTAGTGTGCTCTTCAAGCTTGCCATTAAAGATTTTCTTTTATTTACGTATTCTTTCACTTATCGCAGATAGTTCGTTTTCGCTACATTCGGCTGTTTAGGCTTAATTTTTGATCGTGCATATTTAGCGTTATACCACAAATTTAAGTGCACTTGGTAATAGTTTACTTGAAAATTAGTTTTCAAAACATATTTAGTGTCCTTTTACATCTGTATTTAATGTATTATCGTTATCACTTATTAAATCTCTTAACTAATTTCCAATCTACCATGGATACTAAGTGTGTGAGCTGCAATAGGAAAGTTAGTTCAGGGGTTTTGTGCAGCTGTTGTGACAGGTGGTTTCATTGGGGAAATTGTAGCGGCGTGGGAAATGGGGAAGCAAATGAGACTCTTCCAGTCTTTTGCAGGGTTTGCTCAAGAGATAGGATTATAGCTGAATAGGAGGAGCAAATTAGAGCCCTTCAGGCTGATTTGGACGGAGCGAGGGAGGAACTGAAGAGGTTTTTTGGGGGGAGGAGGATAATCAGCGATGGGAAGTGGTAGTGGGGAACAGGAACCAGAGAAAGTGGACAGTGTCTGACAGTTTCCCAGTTGGCACAACCAATAGATTTGCCTTGCTACCACAGTTAAGTAAGGAAGAGGCTCCAGTAGAAGTCGATGTAGTTAAGATGCAACATAATCTCACTAGGAAACCAACTGTTCCAAAAAAAGTGGGAAGTAAGAGTAAAGTTCTGTTGCTAGGTAGCAGCCATGGAAGATGTGTGGGCCATATTTTGCAGGAAAAATTAGGTGACAGGTAATGGGTCACAAACTTTTTCGAGCCAAGCGCAAGTCTTAGCTAGGTGGTAGAGGATATAGGTTCCTTGTGCAAGGGTTTCACAAAGCAGGATCATGTAGTGACAGTGGGTGGAGTGGGAAACAGTATTGATAGGGATCAGGGCTAAAGTATTGTGTGTGACCTGGTGAAAATAGCCTCAGCAACGACCCATACCAACGTTGGGCTGGTGCCTGCTTTCGTGCTGCATGATCTGCCCAGTTGAACCGCTCTGTCAGGAGGGTAAATATGGAGTTGGATCAGTTGCGTAGGATGGCCACTCTGTCAGACAATCGACTGGTTCCTGTCGAGGCTATTGATAGGGGGGATTTCACAAGGCATGGCCTACACTTCAATAGGAAAGGAAAGGGTAAAGTGGCAGGGTTGTTAGCGAAATCCATAGAGCGGACATTAGTACTCATGGATGTACCTCTTTTTTAGACTAATATCAGTGTCCAATGAGAAGTTCAGGCAGGCAGGTGCTAAAGAGGTCCAAAACTCACAAAATTCTCGCAACAGGAAAGTAAATAATGATGTGACCATATTTAACTAAAATATTGGTGGATTAAAGAAAAAAGTAGATTCTCACAATAGTAAAGTAAAAAATAATGTTACAATTTTTCACCAAAATATTCCGGGATTGAAGAATAAAGTAGATGATCTCCTGGTTTGTTAATATGACATTGAATCTGATAATGTAACAGATATACTATGCCTGTCTGAGCATCACATTGTGTCTGATACGGAAAAGGTAAAGTCAAACGTTATCACTGTGTAGAAAGCTTAGATACAAAAAAGTTTTGTCTAGAGCAACATGTAGAAGCATGTGCCTGTCAACTTAAACTGAAGGAGGGCTCTTTTATAATTGTAACAGTTTATAGGTCCACTTCAGGGAAATTTTTCATTTATTCCTGGAAAACTTGGATGCCTTGTTGTGCTATCTGTCAGACAGGGGAAAGCAAATTATTATTTGTGGGGACTTCAGTGTTGATTCACTGAAAGAGTGTAATAGGAAGAATGACCTGGAAGTCTTGCTCGGTTCTTTCAATTTGACATCTGTCATTGATTTTCCTACTCGGCTAGTAAAGGACAGCAGCACATTGGTAGATAACACTTTTATAGACCAAGACAGGTTTAAAAACATAAATTCTAGTCCTGGTGAGAAAGGGCTTTCTGACCATTCAGTAATTCAAAACTACCCTCCAAAGTTGTGCATTCAATTATCGACTCAACAATTAGAAATTTCAGAGAAAATCTTCAGCAGTTAGACTGAGATGAGGTGTACAAGGAACCCAATACTAATTTAAAAAGTAACTAATTTCATGATACACTTGTAAAAGAATTTGAAAACTGTTTCCCCAAGGAAGTAGTCAAATCAAATTATAAGAAACCATGCAAAAAACCTTGGCTTACTAAAGGAATAAAAATATCTTGTACCTCAAAAGGGAACTACATCTAACAACAAGAAAGAGTAATGACCCAGAAACAGCCAAATATTATAAAAACTACTGTGCTACATTAAGAAAGGTTATTAAAAAGTCCAGAAGTATGTGCATCATGTCTCAGATTAGTACCTCTGATAACAAAATCAAAATAATTTAGAATATTATTACAAGGGAGACAGTGCAACCAAGAGTAGAGGACGATGGCATCACCATCAAAGCAAATGGAAACTTGATAAACAACAAGCCGAAAGTCGAAAACATTTTGAATAATCATTTTTTAAATGTTGTAGAGAAAATAGGATCTAAATGCTCATTAGAAGAAGCAAGGCAGTTAACGGAAGAGGCCTTACCCACACCATTTGTTACAACTGAAATTCCACCCACCTCTCCTGCTGAAATTAGGAAGATAATAAACTCTCTCAAGAATAAAAGCTGACATGGAATTGACAGCATTTCCAGCAGGATAATAAAAGCTTGTTCCCGAGAAATAAGTGGGATTCTTAACCACATATGTAATATATCTCTGAAGCACAGTATGTCGTTGTTAAACCACTGCATAAAAAAGGGGTTAAGTCTGATTTCAACAACTACCACCCAATCTCCCTTCTGACTGCCTTATCCAAAAATTTTGAAAAAGTAATGTATTGTTGAGTAGCTTCACACCTTTGTAAAAATAAAGTTTTAACAAAATGTCAGTTTGGTTTCAAAGAAGGTTTTTTAATGGAAAATGTTGTATATACTTTCACTACTGAAATATTAAATGCTCTGAGTAACCAGAAGTCACCCGTTGGGATTTTTTGTGATCTTTCAAAGGCTTTTGATTGTGTAAATCATGGAATACTTCTAGATAAGTTCAAGTGCTGTGGCATGAATGGGACAGTGTTTGAATAGTTTAAATCATACCTAACTGGAAGAGTGCAGAAAGGTGAAATAAGCAGTTCATATAATATGCGAAAAACTGGTGATTTCTCAAACTGGGAAACAATCAATAATGGGGTGCCACAAGGTTTGGTCTTGGGTCCTCTGCTGTTCTTAATACATATTTATGACTTCCCATTCTATATTCACGAAAATGCAAAGCTGGTACTTTTTGCTGATGATACAAGCATAGCTATCGCACCCAACAGACAAGAGTTAACTGGTGAAATTGTAAACGATGTTTTTCAGAAAATCATTAAGTGGTTCTCTGCAAATGGGCTCTCATTAAACTTTGACTAAACACAGTACATACAGTTCCACACAGTAAATGGAATGACACCATTGATAAATATAGACTTCGACCAGAAATCGGTAGCTAAGGTAGAATATTCAAAATTTCTAATTGTATGCATTGATGAGGGGTTGAACTGGAAAAAAACACACTGAGGATCTGCTGAAACGTTTGAGTTCAGCTACTTATGCTATTAGAGTCATTGCAAATTTTGGCGATATACATCTGAGTAAATTAGCTTACCATGCCTATTATCATTCTCTACTTTCCTATGGCATCATATTCTGGGGTAACTCACCATTGAGTAAAAGAGTGTTCATTGCACAAAAGTGTGTAATCAGAATAATTGCTGGAGCTCATCCAAGATCAGCCTGCAGACACTTATTTAATGAGCTAGAGATCTTCACTGTAGCCTCACAATACATATATTCACTTATGAAATTTGTTGTTAACAATCTGAACGAATTCAAAAGTAATAGCAATGTACATGGCTACAACACTAGGAGAAATGATGATCTTCACTACTCAAGGGTAAATCTAACTTTGGGTCAGAAAGAGGTAAATCATGCTGCCACGAAAGTCTTTGGTCACTTACCTAATAGCATCAAAAGTCTGACAGATAGCCATATAGCATTTAAAAGTAAATTAAAAGAATTTCTTAATGGCAACTCCTTCTACTCGTTAGATGAAACTTTGGATATAATAAGTGGGTAAAAAAAATTAAAAATATTAAGTGTCATGTAATATTTTGTGTAATGTAGTATCTTGTGTAGCCACCTTTTATTAACCTGACACATTCCACATCATTATGAGGTGTCGTATTCACGATCTATGGAACAAGTACTAATCTAATCAAATCTGATAACTGTTTTACCACTGTGTTTGTATCAGTATACCCTTGAACAGGTAATGCTCTGTAATGAATCAATCAGAAACAGATTTTCATTTACCTGTTTATTGTAGTCACTGAATTCCTAAACTTTGTTAGCGAATGTAATTATTTAGTTACTCAAGGTATTTTTGAAAACGTGATTTTTCACTTTTTCACTTTTCTAGTAGTGTAAATCTTGCTATGTACTTTGCAGAAATTTGCTATTTATGCTATTTCCTCACATATACACTCCTGGAAATTGAAATAAGAACACCGCGAATTCATTGTTCCAGGAAGGGGAAACTTCATTGACACATTCCTGGGGTCAGATACATCACATGATCACACTGACAGAACCACAGGCACATAGACACAGGCAACAGAGCATGCACAATGTCGGCACTACTACAGTGTATATCCACCTTTCGCAGCAATGCAGGCTGCTATTCTCCCATGGAGACGATCGTAGAGATGCTGGATGTAGTCCTGTGGAACGGCTTGCCATGCCATTTCCACCTGGCGCCTCAGGTGGACCAGCGTTCGTGCTGGACGTGCAGACCGCGTGAGACGACGCTTCATCCAGTCCCAAACATGCTCAATGGGGGACAGATCCGGAGATCTTGCTGGCCAGGGTAGTTGACTTACACCTTCTAGAGCACGTTGGGTGGCACGGGATACATGCAGACGTGCATTGTCCTGTTGGAACAATAAGTTCCCTTGCCGGTCTAGGAATGGTAGAACGATGGGTTCGATGACGGTTTGGATGTACCGTGCACTATTCAGTGTCCCCTCGACGATCACCAGAGGTGTACGGCCAGTGTAGGTGATCGCTCCCCACACCATGATGCCGGGTGTTGGCCCTGTGTGCCCGGTCGTATGCAGTCCTGATTGTGGCGCTCACCTGCACGGCGCCAAACACGCATACGACCATCATTGGCACCAAGGCAGAAGCGACTCTCATCGCTGAAGACGACACGTCTCCATTCGTCCCTCCATTCACGCCTGTCGCGACACCACTGGAGGCGGGCTGCACGATGATGAGGCGTGAGCGGAAGACGGCCTAACGGTGTGCGGGACCGTAGCCCAGCTTCATGGAGACGGCTGCGAATGGTCCTCGCCGATACCCCAGTGTCCCTAATTTGCTGGGAAGTGGCAGTGCGGTCCCCTACGGCACTGCGTAGGATCCTACGGTCTTGGCGTGCATCCGTGCGTCGCTGCGGTCCGGTCCCAGGTCGACGGGAACGTGCACCTTCCGCCGACCACTGGCGACAACGTCGATATACTGTGGAGACCTCACGCCCCACGTGTTGAGCAATTCGGCGGTACGTTTACCCGGCCTCCCGCATGCCCACTATATGCCCTCGCTCAAAGTCCGTCAACTGCACATACGGTTCACGTCCACGCTGTCGCGGCATGCTACCAGTGTTAAAGACTGCGATGGAGCTCCGTATGCCACGGCAAACTGGCTGACACTGATGGCGGCGGTACACAAATGCTGCGCAGCTAGCGCCATTCGACGGCCAACACCGCGGTTCCTGGTGTGTCCGCTGTGCTGTGCGTGTGATCATTGCTTGTACAGTCCTCTCGCAGTGTCTGGAGCAAGTATGGTGGGTCTGACACACCGGTGTCAATGTGTTCTTTTTTCCATTTCCAGGAGTGTATGTTACAACAACGTGAACAGTATGTTTTATTTACAGAAACAAAATGTCAACATAATGTATCAGTTCAGTTTATGCAATTGGTAGCTTTTGGCAAGCATGAAGTCAAGCAAAAGAAACTTTCGCCATGTGTGAGTGGGCGTTATCTTGATGAAATGTAAGTCCAGGGTGGCTTGCCATGAAAGGCAACGAAATGGGGGATAGAATACCGTTTATGTACTGCTGTGCTGCAAGTATGCTGTAGATGACATCCAAAGAGAACCTACTATAAAAAGAAATGGCACCCCAGACCGTCAATTCTGATTGTCTGGCTGTGTGGCAGGCTCCAGTCAGGTTGGTATCGCACTGCTATTCGGGGCATCTCCATATCGGCCTGAAAGCTCCTTGACTGGAGTAGAATTGTTTTCAGTGATGAATCCCACTTTGAACTGGGGCCCAGTGACCAGCAAAGACATGTCTGGAGATAGTTTGTCGAATGGTGTTATGTCAGTGACATACAGATCTCATTTTATGTCAGGGACAGTCAGCTCCCTGATGATGAGGGGCCCAACCCTCATGTAAATGACAGGATTTGGCAACGAAAAATATGACCCCTACTTCAGCCAGAACGTCACACAACTGGAATTCAGTTGTAGATGTATTAATTACTTGTGTGTATTTGCTCTTCCCAATAGCAAACTATATAACCAGGTGTGTCTTAACCTGCAGTTACTTGTACTTTGGTTACTTGGGCCACTCATGGCTCTATAGTCAGAGTGTCGATGATGATGGTATTGCTGTTTGGTTTGTGGGGCCCTCAGCTGCGTGGTCATCAGTGCCTGTACAAAGTCCCAATTTTCACACAGTCCAATCTAGCCACTGATGATGATGAAATGATGAGGACAACACAAACAGCCAGTCCCCAGCAGAATGTCGAGCTGCTCATGTCTGCTCTCATACATCACAGTTAATTCAATGCAAATAATAACCTATAGCTGTGATCCTACAATCAAATCGTCTAATCACTGGCTAGAATTGGGAATTACTAAAATACACCGAAATATAAAATAAAAGATAAATGAATGACTTAATAACAGGTGTTCCATCCTAATGTCTATAATTGATATAGAATATGGAGAATTATAACAAATAAATATCATTTCAAGAAAAGGACATCTCAAATCAACAGCAAGTAATCCTATGATATTCAATTAAGATACAGCAAAGATACCCTTACCAGAACACTAAAGTTATGTTGAGAGCATTACGAGACCGACAGCAGAATCAAAGTAGTCATCAAAGACTTCTGAAAAGTAAGTCCATTTTCGTGATCACAATACACGAAAGATTCATCAGCTGATTATAGTTCAGAGTTCAACACGATGATTCAGAAAGCAACACACGCAATACGAAGAATAGTAACACATACTCTCTCTTTTCTCAGTTCTGTAAATCACATGGCAAAAGTTAGAATCCTACTTTGGAGCACATCCACAACTCTCGAAATATAAAGTCCCTTCAAAAGTATTGTAGTGGCCATTCACCTTCCAGAAACAATCACCTGTATGTCTTAGTCACATATGTCAGATAGGTCCGCCTTCTTCCAAAACTCCCCACAAAATGCCCAGTTTCGCTCCCTTGAGCTCTTCACTCGAAAAGTCCCAGTCTCCACTTAAGTTCCGTACTATTACGCTCCTATCTGCTCTTCCATTGTCCGGAGACCATTCCCACCTAAAAAACATCGTCATTAAGCTTTACAGACATGATCTGATTCAAGCTGATCACCTCTTGGACTAAACTATATACGAGGGCTGTTCAGAGAGTAATTTCTGATGAGTCATGAAATGGAAACGACTGCGAAAATAAGAAATGTTTTATGTGCAACAGTTAGCTAAACCTTCCAGGTCCACCTAGGCTGGTCTACATTTTGTTGACTGTGTCAAAACGTTTTCTTCAAAGCCAGCAGTTCATGTGACCAGAGACGAAACACAGAGGCAGCCAGTTACGGGATGTACTGCGTATGATCACACACTTCCCATCGAAAACGCAGCAGAACCATCTTCATTGCCCCTGCAGAATATGGCCAAGAATTTTCTCGAAGAAGGCACTGCATGACAGTTGTGTTTTGTGGGCTTCATGACTTCACGAGAAATCTCTAACAAGGTCCTCATATTTGACCGTAGACACCATTTTATAGTCACGTTTATATGCTCACTGTGCCCCCAGAACTGAAAAGATAAATGTGAAGCTGTCTACAGGTATGGTGGAGACACTGCCCAGCACATCTGTGTAAAGCTTCATTGGATTTCCACAGTGGTTTCCATTTTGCGACCAATCGGGATTTACTTTCGAAATAGCTCTGGTATTACAACAATATTTAAATAAAGAAAGGTCTTAAACATTTGGTTACACTCATATCACTTACAATAAATGTAAGTAATAGTTGGTTCATAAATAATAAAGCCATCATTTTTGTGCAAATGTGCTCACAATAAATGACAACATATTGACCTGAAGTAGTTTTTAAACAATTATGTATGCCTTCTTGACAGAAGTGTCTTTTGGTTCTCTTTTCAATAATGGTATTCACAAACACATGTGATTGACCACTTATAAATTAGCACAGGTTTTTAAGATCGCTAGTAATCAACATTTAAATAAAGTTACTCAGAAAATAGTAACCTGTTCATTAAATAGCCACTCAAGTATGGCAATATGAGGTACTGATGCTGTGTTCATTTACTGTGTAATAGTGGTGGATACAATGTTCTGACAAACATTTATATATTGAATCAGATATAAAAGACTTTGGGAATCGATAAATAAAATAGATACAGACATATCTTTCAGGGATGATAGCTATAGCGTAATGCTATCATCTGAGATATCGTTTACTGAAATCGCGTAAACAGATTAAAATGTTTCCAGAATTAAATCCCCCAGGCTGTGGCTAAGCCATGTCTTGAAAGTATCCTTTCTTCTTGGAGTGCTAGTTCTGCAAGGTTCACAGAAGAGTTCTGTGGAGTTTTGAAGGGAGGAGACGAGGTACTGGCGGAATTAAGGCTGTGAGGACGGGTTGTGAGTCGTACTTGGGTGTTCAAATGATAGAGCACTTGCCTGAGAAAGCTAACGGCCACGAGTTCTAGTCTCGGTCTGGCACACAGTTTTAATCTGCCAGGAAGTTTCAGATTAAAATGTGTTAATTCAGAGTTCATTGTGTAATTATTTATCCACTGTGAAATGTTAACGTCGGTGTTGATGATACTGAAATTTGTTGTGTCATTGGATGTGTTTCATTTCTCTGCAATCGCCAATGTTCACAGATTTCATTAATAGTTGATTTTAAAGTATTGTAGACTCTCAAAGAGCTGTAACAGGCCATCTTTCAGTTTGTGTCAAAGCCTGTAATTGTTGGGAGCATAGTTGGTCCTGTTAAGCGATAGACATGATGTCAAAATTCTCCATACCAGGATTTTCCTGTTTCTGGCCACTTGCTCCTTGTCTCATTCCCAGATGGCCTGCAGCATGTGCTGCAGCCTGCCCTGAGCTCTGGAACCACTAGTGTCCAAAAAATGGTTCAAATGGCTCTGAGCACTATGCGACTTAACTCCTGAGGTCATTAGTCGCCTAGAACTTAGAACTAATTAAACCTAACTAACCTAAGGACATCACACACATCCATGCCCGATGCAGGATTCGAACCTGCGACCGTAGTGGTCACTCGGCTCCAGACTGTAGCGCCTAGAACCACACGGCCACTCCGGCGGGCCCACTAGTGTTCAACCATACATCAATTTCACCTTACGTCATAGCAATGTTGGGCGCCCAACTAGCTCGCCCTAATACATGTAACATTACGGAATATGTATATGATAACTCACATAAAAACTGTTTCTGCAATAATAATTTACACTTGCGTACAATGCGTATCATATGTTTTCGTTTCTGGACATGGTTGATGAGGATATTGCAGTGTATGAGACAGGCACTGAACACAATGAAATGGCCAATGTTTCCCATTCCAATATAGGGCATCATTCTCTAGTGTAAGTTCCCAGATATGGACTCCAACTGTTGATAAATAAATATGTAAATGATAAATCATACAAAAAGTGTTTCTACCATAAATAATAATTTATGCTTACAAACATTGTTTAACTGTTGTTCCTTGTTTCAAGGGAGTTTGGATAACAACATGGCGAAGGCGAAATTTGTCAATGACATAGATCCCCATGCTGAGCTGAGCAATACTTTGAGAGCCATGCCCAAATTACAGCCTCTTGATACTTAGATGAAATCCCACTGGCTCAATAATTGTATTGACTATGGCCTACGTGAGCACCAGTAAAAAATTATGCCTACATATGATTCTTGTTTGGAATTGTCACACACACAACACTTATTTATGTTGTTGTTTTTCAGACAGAAGAGGTGGAAAAATCAGGAGGTAGTCTTTCAGCCCAGAACGTCGACGTACAATGGCCTGATCGTCGACGTTGTCACTTTTACTTCGATCTGGACTGGCAGCGTCATCACATTCACCACAACCTGGACTGTGAGCTAGTTGTAGTTATCCACTTACTAGCAGCAGTTTCTTGACCCGTCTTACTATTGTAGACAAGCACCAAGTTCGTTTTTCACCAGCTTTTCTGGTATGCTCGCACACCTAATTCTACTGCAGGTTACCAAGACCTGATCCATTTCTTAAACATGTGTCTACCCTGTTAGAAGATAGAGCATATTAAAATCATGAAGGATTCATGGCATCCCGCCATTACGTCTAGTGCACTGTTATAATGCAAACTCTTACAGCCCCTGCAACATGATGGTGTTGGTGAAAAACATTGTCAATACATGGGGGGAAATGGTGTATCATCGTTGGGCATCTCAAGTGCGGCGTGTTTCCAAGATTTGAACTTGCAAGTCACACAGACCCCATTTTACAAAATGAGGTAAAGAGGGGCTGGTAAGAGTCTCAGACGATTACTTCAACTCAATATCCAATCATACATTTTTTAACCATTAAATGGGGTCCACCTATATCCCTCCTCCTGAACATATAACTATCAAAAATGTGCAAAATCATGAGGATGACTTTTGCTTTGTGTGGTCACTCTTGGCTTGATAAAGAAATTACGAGAACCGTCCTGAGCATGCAACTCAGTACCAAATTGTAAGTAGGGTTTCACTGCTTAAAACATTTATTGTTTATTACAACAGCTGTTTTAAAAGATTTCCATTTTCAAGTCGTCTACGTTGTCTTGATATATATGTATATAATCTGGTGTGGCTGTATCTGGTGACAGCTCTCGTTATTTTTCGCTTGAAATTCTAAAATATCGATTTCACGTCGATTTTGTACTGTTTTATACAGTGTGACGTAATATTTCCTGTTATTTTTTGACAGTTCACACCATAAATGTTTCATATTTACATAGTTTAATGTTCTTGGACACTATAAATTCGATGGTACTGATTTTCCCATTAAACTCCAGGATATACGTAAATTTGAGAGGTTGAACCCTCGTAAGTCAGTTCATATTTACCATCTGGAGGAAAGGAGGTCAGATGACAACGTTGTTATACACAAAATCGTTGAACCCCTGCACTTTTATAATTTAGCTAGTCAGCATCAAAAACACGTAGTTTTGTTGTTACCCTTGAGGCGAAAAATAACACTACTGCTGAGTCAAAAACATGTCCTATCTAATTTCCCCCACAGTTGTCAAAACATTGTGGTACATGGCGTATTTGCCTTAGTTGTCTGGACTCTTTTACTACAAGTGAACGATTAACAAAGCATCTGCCAGATCGTTCTACGCAGGAACTGCTGTGTGTGGCTAGTGAGGAGTGTAAGTTCTTAAAATTGTGAATTTCGTGCACCAGGATTGTAGCATATGCTGACTTAGAGTGCCTCCTCAATGCTATGTCAAACTGTGAGGATGATCCCACCTTAACACATGTCACCTCTACAGAACAGCACATACCATATGCCAGGAAATTAAAGGTTGTAAGCATTTATAACGTAAGTCATAACCATTTTGATTGCTGCTCTCTGACCTTGAAGAACTTGCAAGGAAAGCTGTTGTGATCTCGCACATAAACTCATGACTGAATTGTAGGAAAATTATGTATTACATGGGAAAGCAAATAACCACCATGTTTATGAGCTGCCAGTAGACAGAGAAATAGAGAAGTCGGAACTCCAGACAGTGAGCATTGTCATTTAATTAGCATATTCCATAGTGCAACACACAATGCATACAATGCGAACTACCAACTGCTATGACATATACCAACAATTTGAGCAGGTATGAAGCTCATTTCCTTGTTAAGCTCTTAGTTGATTTTGGATTGCAAAATGATTAAGTTAGTTTCCTACCTGAGAGCATTGAAAAATATTAATTTCCAGATGAATCACCAGGAACATTACACTGAGCTTCTTGGGATCATTATGTTGTGTGCACATAACACTTCAGAAATTTGCATCTGGAGGACATGCACCTCAGTCAAGCTGCATATCCTGATGATGTTAAGTTTCAACTCATGAAGAAGAAAGGGTCCTTCCCTTACGAATATTTGGATTCTGGTGGAAAAACTCAATGAAATCATATTTTCCAACTTTACTGCATTTTCCACCAATATCACAGGCTGTTGCATAGTGGATGTGAGCTTCTTGGGATCATTATGTTGTGTGCACATAACACTTCAGAAATTTGCATCTGGAGGACATGCACCTCAGTCAAGCTGCATATCCTGATGATGTTAAGTTTCAACTCATGAAGAAGAAAGGGTCCTTCCCTTACGAATATTTGGATTCTGGTGGAAAGACTCAATGAAATCATATTTTCCAACTTTACTGCATTTTCCACCAATATCACAGGCTGTTGCATAGTGGATGTGGAGTATGGGTGAATGTTTGGCAGAAATTTAACATCTCTGATTTAGGAGGTTATGCAAGTCTTTATATGGACACTGAGGTCAACTTATTTGCAGATATTTTCTAGACTTTCCAGAGTGCGCACATGGAGACATACATTCAGGATTGTGGTTTCTATAATACTAACCCAGACCTTTCATGGGACAAAACGCACAAAGGCACAGAACTCAACATCAAATTTTTGAGTGTGAGAACATTATATCATTATTTGTGTGCAGGATTCATTGGGGACTATGCCAATATATCCATAGGCACACCAAGGCAAATAGTCTGTGAATGGGTGAAAAGTTTAATGCATCTGGTGATGAGAGTTACATTGTGTACCTGGATGTAAACAATTTATATCAGTGTGCCATGCAGGAGTCTCTGGCAACTGCGGGGTTCAGATGTCTCTCCTATGAAGAAATCATCAAATTAGGTGATATAAGAGATGTAGTAACAGATTCTGCTGTAGGATATGTTCCAGACGCCAACTTGCCATATCCATATAGTTTGCACGATGCGCACAGCAGTTAGTCACTGTGTCTAGAGAACCAAATTCCACAAAAACATACCTTGCCAAAACTGGCGATGATGCTGGGAGTAAAAAGAGAACAATAATGAGTAGTGGGACAAGCTGTATTTGTTAGTGTGGGTTGCATACATTCAGAGGCAAACATGACTGATTTATGAACCCCTGAGAGTTGATTTATGACCCCCTGGGGATAATCTGCAATCCACCCCTCCACCTAAACCTCCACATCCACCTCCCATCTGGTAACATTCAACCTCTCCCCTTCTCCTTGACGATACAAGCACACATTTGATGTCAAATTAATTGACTAATTAGTAGAATCTATCAATTAATTAACCCCTTCAACTCTGGGAAATCCGCCAGCCCTTTCCCTCTCCTACCCCTTCTGGAAATTAGTGAAAAAGGACTCAGCTGTGCTGGAGAGGAAGGATCTCAATTCAGATCAATGTCAATTATGTAACAAAGGATATACTGTTGATTTATAAAATTCAATTTGCAGGAGTTGGATCTCTTTCTTATTTGGTGGGAAGAGCTCATCATTCTCTGCTATTTGGCAGATGCAGGTCTTGTAAAATACATTCAATAGAAGCAGTTCGATAGCTAGCCTTTTTTACAGTCATGAAAAGAACAGGTCATGAAATCGAGGTCAAAGTAACTCAACAAATATATCTACACTGTTAAAAGTCTTTCGACCCCATCTTTGGGCCAGCTGGCAGGACAGATGTGGCCTCTGCTTCCTGTATTTGTACACATACTGCACGTGCTCAGGCATGCAACCACTGCCAGCTGGTGCACAGCCAGCCGCCTTGCATATTACCACACATGCAGATTGTGAGAGAGGCATGCAGACCAGAAGCCATGCCAATCCCTGAACAAAGTACCAGGTGACAGCAACCCTTTGATAAAGATACCTGAGAAATTACTGTCAAATATATGCTCTCTTTCTCTCTCTCCTTCTCTCTACCACGCTCTCAGGTGGCCAGTTCCTATCATGTGACACTGTTTGGGACCTGCCCAAACCAACAGACCATAGTGTCTCGCTCAATTCTTTGAGACCATCCAGCAGGCAGGTCACCCGAAAAATCGTTGTCCCCTTTGTTCGCGGTAATTTCCTTTGCCACCTTAAGTGGCTACTTCTAGTTGCAGTATCTGTGATATCTGCTCTTAAACACCCACCTTCCATACCAGGACAGTGGAAGCAGTTCCTCTGTACAGATGCTGACTAAGTTAGCTCACAAGACCACTAGGAAAGGACACTAGAAGAAGCAACTTCCCAACAATCCTCCCTCCAATTCCCTCCTCTCCCTCTGCTCACCCTTCTGATTCTTCCAGTCAGAGAGAGTATCAGGTGGCGGCAACTCTCTGATACAAGTGGCGGCAACACTTCGATATTGATACCTGGGAAAGTCCTCCCGAAACATATGTTCTCTCTCCAGCAGTTGGCTACTTCCTACCCAGTGAGCGTCTGTCATGTGCCACGCTAAACACTCCTGTGTCCTGAACAAATTAGTGGATACCTGGTACATCCCTCTCTCTATCAGATTGACTGATTTAAGTAATTTAATCGATACCCTTTGTGAGGGTAGTTTTTCCTTACATTCTATTGGTGGATGCTAGAACTGGTGTACGTGGCAGGATTCGATCCCGCAACTGCTCGGTTTCCAAATACTTTCAGTTTTTTCTTTCCGCTTCCTTTGGTTGCTGGATACTGGAAAAGTTAGCTCATCTGGCAGGAGGTTCATCATGTCAGAGGTAGCTAAAAGTTTCAGATTTCATGCTATGTCGTTGAACAATCTGCGGAGGTGTTGGATTGATATGTTTGCTCTCAGTACCACTATTGGAAACAATGAATTGTCCAATTGAGGATTTGACATTGTAATGTCTCTGCAACAAGTATGGAGCAGCAGCGCCTAAAACTAATGTGAATAACACTGTGTGTATGTTGTATGAGTTTCAGTTTCACTGTCTTTTAAGCCCTCAACAGATCGTTACATGAAATACTTAAAACTAAAATTTAGATGCTATCTGACTGCATATTTGAATATGAAAAATTACAGGAACAAATGAAACTGTAAAATGATTACCTAAGGCATCTGACTGCGTTTTTGAACAAGAGTTTTCAGATGTTACAAAATCTGATTTGTGCAACGGAATTTACTGGACTAGAGTACATGGCATGTTATGGGGTATCAGTGTCTCACCTCTTTAGATGACTGCCTTTCTCCATGTGGTTTACAGCAAAGCGCAGCAGCATGTAGCAGCAGTGGCTTAAGCTTATTGTTACTAAGAATGAGTTTGCTAGAGTCCTGTTAACTACTAAATAACTTTTGAGAAGGGACTTCATTAATTAAGTCTATTAAAAACTTAAGACTATCATGAACAAATATTAATAATTACAAGGACAAATGACATGTGTCAATAATGGCTGAGTGCCAGATTAACAGATTATTACAGTTTCAAAATTGCATTAACATTTAGTAACTACAGCAGATTATTTAGATGTCGAGGATAATAATTATTATTATTTGGAGGATAAGGAGGCTTATTTCAGTGACAAACAAAACATGGGATTATTGCAAACTCGGACTATAAGCCCGGTCCACACACAACGATCTGTCCGCGCAGTCATCGGCGCAGATGTCTGTACATGCAAAAGATCGCTGCAAACGTGGAATGTTAACACGACACAAACCACAATCTACTACTCGCCCGCCATCTGTCGGTGTAGAAAAGAAATATCAGTGGCAAGCGACTACGCTCCCCGTAAACGTCAAAAATTTAATTCAGTTATTTTGAAATATAGAAATGGAGGAAGTTCTATTGTGGTCTGTGTTCGTAACTTCTGCTGCAAAAAACATTCAGACCAACCGCAGGAAACAGAGAAAGCGGTCAAAAAGGTGTAGACAGTGGCTGCTAAAGGGAAAGCAGTTTTCTCACGTAAATTAACTGCGAGATTTGCAGGGCGAACATTAAGCAAGCCAAGCAGATCAAAATACCATAACGTTGGCTGGTATACTTGATCTACTCCTACACCATACTTTCTAGACTTCTGAACTTTGGATAACTCTTTTCGATAAACAGTTCGCAACGAATTTATATTTTAAATTACTGTTTCTCTGTTTTCCTAGGCGTCAACTGCCCGCAATTTTTCAATTAGAGCATTGTAAGGTGCTGCCTTTTTGTCTCGGTCACTATATTCTTTACTTTTAATCTTCCACAAACATGGGTGGTTTCTATTTATTTCATTGAATTCACTAACAAACTATTGAGAACACTGACGAGTATCAGCTATTTTAATGCCCTGTGCGCACAAATACAAACACTAGACTGAGAAAACAGTTGTTTCGCGCCAGATTTGCGGCGATCTCCTGTCCACACGCTCCGACGTGTCTGCGCAGATGTGGTTTGAACCCACAGATTTGAGAGGTTTCGCTCAAACCTCCAACTCCAACTTCCAGGTTTACACACACCTTAGGTTGGTGCAAGTCTTCTGTCCACACGCAACGATCTGTCTGCAGATGTGATGTGCACAGACAGATCGTTGTGTGTGGACGGGCCTTAACAATCACGATCCAAACCTGGCAATTTTTTTTGCGCCATGCTTGTGAATTTTATCTTGAATTCCATCTTCAAGCGTATCTAAGCCATCCAAACCTCTTCTGGCTATATAAATGAAATCAGGCCTTAAGTATGGTAAGATATGCCATCACAGACGCGAGGGCAACGTGACAAGTTTTCTGTCTCCGAGCTGTCGACTAATACTACTACTTCCACTCTCGCACAGTGTCGCCAACTCTAAAAACCCCGTGTCGCTAGATTCAATATCAAAAGTCGCTAGAAAGTCACTAAAACTGGTTTTACTAGGGGTGTGCTGAAAATTTCGTGCTGTGAATGGAGCAATAAGACAGTAGGGAGGGGGGGGGGTTGTAATAAAATATTAATAAAAATTCTCACACGTAATTGCTATATTATCTTAATTAAATGACACGTCGCTTGCAACAACACACATATAACATACGCTAACGTTTAATTAAACATGTTATCATAATTGATACAACACCTAAATTGTTGTTTCAATCACATTAGTCAAATATACTAGATATATAGAACTATGTTTGTAACAAAAGAAAGCAAGAACTCAAATTAGGTTTCAAAATATATACATACTGGTATGTGTGCTATTCATCATCGTCACTCAGAAGATCGAATGACTTTTCTGTTTCATGCTCTGACACAACCGTAGTTCATGTAAAGTGTTGAATTTCGCTCAAAAGATGATGTTGCAGTTCGACTGGTTTTGTCGCAAAAGAATAACTTTCGTTCGTTCCAGTAAGCTCCAATACGTCTGACGTTATTTCAAAAGATGCACAATCTTTATTTTGTTTCTTCAGCTGGTCTCTCAATATGATCAAAGCATTAATTGTCTTTAACGATAATCTGTTACATTGTTTAGTTTTTATAATGTTCATAGAACTGAATATTCTTTCCACTTCTGCATTTGAATGCGGTAGACATAGAACAGTCATTGATAGCTGTGAACTCAAAGAAAAAGGATTCTCCCCTGTGGCATTTTTATATTGCACAACCTCACGCCAAAATAAAACAGTGATAGTAGTGTTATTCCACCTAATGAAGTTGATATTATGCCATTTTTGCAGCATACCGTCTATGAAATCGCCACTAAAACCCAATTCTTTGGCTTCATCCGCTACAGAATTATTTTTATTCACTTTCAGTGTTTGTTCAACGTTCAGCATTGACATTTTTTTCAGGATCGTAACGTTACTTGACAGTCTTTGTTGAATTTCTTTTATGAGGTTCAGACTAAACTGAATGCATCTCTTCTTCAAATAAACTTTATTTTCTTCAGACAAACTTGACTCAGACAATTTCTGTTCAAACATAAAGCCAAGGTTCGGATTTGCGTACATACATTCGCTTGGAACTGGTGTTGACAACAAAATAACAGTTGAAAAAACTATGTTCTGTCCGAGTGACTGCAAGAGAAATACAAGTGTATCTAGTAATTTAGTGGGGTCATTGTCTTCTCCTTCAAAATCTTTTATTGCTATTTGTACGACTTTTAAAGCACGTTTAAGGTGAATCATGTAAAGATGATTTGAGTTGTCACAATAGATCTTTGTACAAAAGATTGGCAGTGTAACAATTCTCTTGAACCATGGCAAGTGATAAATGTAGCTTTAGTTCTTCCCACTGCTCCAGAATTCTTCGTATTGCTGGTTCAATTGAAAGCCAACATGTTGTGCAGATCTTCAAAATTTGTAGTGGCTGTTTTCCTCTTGTCTTTTGGGTGAAATGGAGAACCAATTGTAGGTTTCCGGTACAAGAAACTATGTTTCTAGGCATGGTATTCACTGAGTCATGTGAAACTGCAAGCTGGAGAGTGACAAATGCAATGGACCAATACCAAATGCTTCAAACCATATTCTCTCTTGAGTTGTTCGAAAAGCCCATTGTTTATTCCAACCATTGCAGAAGCATTATCTGTGCCAATTACTACCATATTAGCGATTGGAAGTTTGAGATCTTTCAAAGAATTCACAAGAACAGCAACCAGATTTCTTGCATCTGCAGTTTCTACTACAGTGAGTTTGAGAAATGCTGATCTAATGGTTTGGTTGTTTACACTATAGTACCGTATAACGATACCTAGAATTTTAGATATTGATACATCTGTGGATTCATCTATTAGTACACTGTATTTTTGGTTACCTATATGCTCAACCAATAATTGTGTAAAATATGAAGCCAAAACTTCAGTTATATTTTTAGAGCACTTTGTACGATGTAATTGCATGTTTTTAGCGCCCTCATCACCGGAAAACACCTTCATGCACAATATTCCTAAATGATCTACAGCTAAAATAGAGCAATTTTCTGCAATAAATAAAGAAAGGGCGCCTTCCGCTCTGCTTGCTATTCTAACTGTAGTTTTCGGAACAATTTTCACAGGTAAGGTGGTTTGTGTTTCTTTTTAAATCAATTGTTTGTTTATGCTTAATAGTTTTCGAAAGCTTTCTAATATCACACAATTTAGCGTAAATCTCGGTTGCACATACTTGACATCTTGACTTTTATAAGTCTCCAACGACTGGTTTCAGCCATCCATTAAATTCAGGTTCTGCTTCCCACGCATCCCGATACTTTTGAGCGTACTGCTTCTTCTTCTGCGGTAAATGCATTATGTAAGCCACCACAACGTAAGTTTCACCAATTTATAATCACTGAAAATACATTAAAACTCAGGCGAACTAGAGGTCAAGAAACAATCTACTCACTCGGTAACTCGATATCAGTCCTATTGCTCATTGTTTAAAACTTAATAATGTCTGAGATACCCCCACCGAATTATTCTTGCGTTACCACTGTGCATGTGGTAATAATTTGACTGCGAGTTAACATTTCGAAAAATTAGAGGTTGCTGGACAGAAATGTATTTTATTGTACTCAATATTACGTATGTTTTTTGTCAATTCGAAAAATAAAGGGAGTTCAAAAGTTGAAGAATTATAGATCGATACGCTATCAACGATAACAGGCTAGTGGGTAATGAATAATGAATTGCTCTATAGTCAAGGTTTTCTTACTCTGTAGGCAATTCCCACATTCAGGTTTACTAATGCTGAACAGTGCTATATGATCTGCTAAGAACTTAATTTAACTTAGTAAATCTAGAACAAAGTCAATGTAGTACCCATTCTATCGTTAAAATCTTAGTTTTGTTAATGAAAATACTGGCCCAAAATAGTTTTGATTTGTGCTTCAAAAGCCATCAGTTCTCAGAAAGTCGCCAGATAAGTCGCTAAATAATTTTTGTCGCTAAAAATTTTTTTTTGTCGCTAAGACGAAGGAAAAAGTCGCCATTTCTAGCGACAAAGTCGCTAAATTGGCAACACTGCTCTCGCAGACAGACCTCGTCTGACAACATCTACATCTACATCTACATGACTACTCTGCAATTCACATTTAAGTGCTTGGCAGAGGGTTCATCGAACCACAATCATACTATCTCTCTACTATTCCACTCCCGAACAGCGAGCGGGAAAAACGAACACCTAAACCTTTCTGTTCGAGCTCTGATTTCTCTTATTTTATTTTGATGATCATTCCTACCTATGTAGGTTGGGCTCAACAAAATATTTTCGCATTCGGAAGAGAAAGTTGGTGACTGAAATTTCGTAAAAAGGTCTCGCCGCGACGAAAAACGTCTATGCTGTAATGACTTCCATCCCAACTCGTGTATCATATCTGCCACACTCTCTCCCCTATAACGCGATAATACAAAACGAGCTGCCCTTCTTTGCACCCTCTCGATGTCCTCCGTCAATCCCACCTGGTAAGGATCCCACACCGCGCAGCAATTTTCTAACAGAGGACGAACGAGTGTAGTGTAAGCTGTCTCTTTAGTGGACTTGTTGCATCTTCTAAGTGTCCTTCCAATGAAACGCAACCTTTGGCTCGCCTTCCCGACAATATTATCTATGTGGTCCTTCCAACTGAAGTTGTTCGTAATTTTAACACCCAGGTACTTAGTTGAATTGACAGCCTTGAGAATTGTACTATTTATCGAGTAATCGAATTCCAACGGATTTCTTTTGGAACTCATGTGGATCATCTCACACTTTTCGTTATTTAGCGTCAACTGCCACCTGACACACCATACAGCAATCTTTTCTAAATCGCTTTGTAGCTGATACTGGTCTTCGGATGACCTTACTAGACGGTAAATTACAGCATCATCTGCGAACAGTCTAAGAGAACTGCTCAGATTGTCACCCAGGTCATTTATATAGATCAGGAACAGTAGAGGTCCCAGGACGCTTCCCTGGGGAACACCTGATATCACTTCAGTTTTACTCGATGATTTGCCGTCTATTACTACGAACTGCGACCTTCCTGACAGGAAATCACGAATCCAGTCGCACAACTGAGACGATACCCCATAGCTCCGCAGCTTGATTAGAAGTCTCTTGTGAGGAACGGTGTCAAAAGCTTTCCGGAAATCTAGAAATACGGAATCAACTTGAGATCCCCTGTCGATAGCGGCCATTACTTCGTGCGAATATAGAGCTAGCTGCGTTGCACAAGAGCGATGTTTTCTGAAGCCATGCTGATTACGTGTCAATAGATCGTTCCCTTCGAGGTGATTCATAACGTTTGAATACAGTATATGCTCCAAAACCCTACTGCAAACCGACGTCAATGATATAGGTCTGTAGTTAAATGGATTACTCCTACTGCCCTTCTTGAACACTGGTGCGACCTGCGCAATTTTCCAATCTGTAGGTACAGATCTATCGGTGAGCGAGCGGTTGTATATGAGTGCTAAGTAGGGAGCTATAGTATCAGCGTAATCTGAAAGGAACCTAATCGGTATACAATCTGGACCTGAAGACTTGCCCGTATCAAGCGATTTGAGTTGCTTCGCAACCCCTAAGGTATCTACTTCTAAGAAACTCATGCTAGCAGATGTTCGTGTTTCAAATTCTGGAATATTCCGTTCGTCTTCCCTTGTGAAGGAATTTCGGAAAACTGCGTTCAATAACTCCGCTTTAGCGGCACAGTCGTCGATAACAGTACCATCGGCACTGCGCAGCGAAGGTATTGACTGCGTCTTGCCGCTTGTGTACTTTACATACGACCAGAATTTCTTCGGATTTTCTACCAAATTTCGAGACAATGTTTCGTTGTGGAACCTATTAAAGGCATCTCGCATCGAAGTACGTGCCAAATTTCGCGCGTCTGTAAATTTTAGCCCATCTTCAGGATTTCGCGTTCTTCTGAACTTCGCATGCTTTTTCTGTTGCCTCTGCAACAGCGTTCGGACCTTTTTTGTGTACCACGGGGGATCCGTTCCATCTCTTACCAATTTATGAGGTATGAATATCTCAATTGCTGTTGCTACTATATCTTTGAATTTGAGCCACATCTCGTCTACATTCGCATAGTCAGTTCGGAAGGAATGGAAATTGTCTTTTAGGAAGGCTTCTAGTGGCACTTTATCCGCTTTTTTAAATAGAATTATTTTGCGTTTGTTTCTGATGGATTTGGAAGAAATGGTATTGAGCCTAGCTACAATGACCTTGTGATCACTAATCCCTGTATCAGTCATGATGCTCTCTATCAGCTCTGGATTGTTTGTGGCCAAGAGGTCAAGTGTGTTTTCGCAACCATTTACAATTCGCGTGGGTTCGTGGACTAACTGCTCGAAATAATTTTCGGAGAAAGCATTTAGGACAATCTCGGAAGATATTTTCTGCCTACCACCGGTTTTGAACAAGTATTTTTGCCAACATACCGAGGGTAGGTTGAAGTCCCCACCAACTATAACCGTATGAGTGGGGTATTTATTTGTTACGAGACTCAAACTTTCTCTGAACTGTTCCGCAACTGTATCATCGGAGTCTGGGGGTCGGTAGAAGGAGCCAATTATTAACTTAATTCGGCTGTTAAGTATAACCTCCACCCACACCAATTCCCACGGAGTATCTACTTCGACTTCACTACAAGATAAACCACTACTGACAGACACAAACACTCCACCACCAATTCTGCCTAATCTATCTTTCCTGAACACCGTCTGAGACTTCGTAAAAATTTCTGCAGAACTTATTTCAGGCTTTAGCCAGCTTTCTGTACCTATAACGATATCAGCTTCTGTGCTTTCTATTAGCGCTTGAAGCTCAGGGACTTTTCCAGCGCAACTACAACAATTTACAACTAAAATTCCGACTGTTCCTTGATCCAAGCACGTCCTGTAATTGCCAAGCACCCTTTGACATTGCAGCCCATCCCGCACTTTCCCGAGGCCTTCTAACCTAAAAAACCGCCCAGTCCACGCCACACAGCCTCCGCTACTCGTGTAGCCGCCAGCTGAGTGTAGTGAACTCCTGACCTATTCAGCGGAACCCGAAACCCCACCACCCTATGGCGCAAGTCTAGGAATCTGCAGCCAATACGGTCGCAAAACCGTCTGAGCCTCTGATTCAGACCCTCCACCCGGCTCTGCACCAAAGGTCCGCAGTCGGTTCTGTCAACGATGCTGCAGATGGTGAGCTCTGCCTTCATCTCGTAAGCATGACCGGCAGCCTTCACCAAATCAGATAGCCGCTGGAATCCAGAGAGAATTTCCTCAGATCCAAAGCGACACACGTCATTAGTGCCGACATGTGCCACCACCTGCAGCTGGTTGCACCCTGTGCTCTTCATGGCATCCGGAAGGACCCTTTCCACATCAGGAATGACTCCTCCCGGAATGCACACGGAGTGCACACTGGATTTCTTCCCCTCCTTAGCCGCCGTATCCCTAAGGGGCCCCATTACGCGCCTAACATTGGAGCTGCCAACTACCAGTAAGCCCACCCTCTGCGCTTGCCCGGACCTTGAAGGCTGAGAATGATCCTCTGAAACAGGGCAGGCAGCTGCATCTGGCTCAGCCAGAGACAGTGCCTGAAACCGGTTTGTCAGACGCACCGGGGAGGCTTTCTGATCAGCCTCCGGGGACGCCTTTCGCTGCCTGCCACGCCTTGGAACGACCTCCCAATCAACCACAGGCGAGGGCTCAGCCCCACTGAGGGCAGCAACCGGGGCAACCACAGCGGCGGACCGATCTGGGGACAGACGGGACGAGGTTGACATCCCCGTGATACCCGAGTCCGGCTCCCCACAGTGGTGCCCATTGGCAACAGCCTCAAGCTGCACGACCGAAGTCAGCGCCGATTGCAGCTGTGAGCGAAGGGATGCCAAGTCAGCCCTCATCCGAACACAGCAATCGCAGTCCCTGTCCATTCTAATCGATGTTTAACAACAGTTACCGAAACACGAGTCAGTGCCTAGATAACGCAAGCGGAACACGCAAAGAATGTATCAACTAACCTGTACAAATGCCTTACGACTGCGCTACAATCTGCTGAATTTACGATTACAGTAACTAAAACTCGAAATTGCACCTCCTATACGAAACTCACACGCAATTTAAATAAGAATCTACGAAGTAAACACTAAAGCGCGATGCTACAACTGTCAAATACTATAATACGCCCTAAATATATGAATTAAACAATGCAAGTACCCAAAAACACGCAAAGAAATTAATTAAACTATGTAACAAATAAGTAAGCTAGGGTTATACGACTTGCTGCTGCAGCTGCTTATCCAACGGCGGCAGGGAGCACACTGACTGGCCAACCGACACTGGCCGTTCACAACAAAAACAGAAGACAGACGACTACGCGAATTTGCACTATTCAGGTACTAAGGCGCGATGCTACAACCCTCAAATACTATAATACGCCCGAAATAATGAATTAAACAATGCAAGTACCCAAAAACACGCAAAGAAATTAATTAAACTATCTAACAAATAAGGAAGCTAGGGTTATACGACTTGCTGCTGCAGCTGCTTATCCAACGGCGGCAGGGAGCACACTGACTGGCCAACCGACACTGGCCGTTCACAACAAAAACAGAAGACAGACGACTACGCGAATTTGCACTATTCAGGTACTAAGGCGCGATGCTACAACCCTCAAATACTATAATACGCCCGAAATATATGAATTATACAATGCAAGTACCCAAAAACACGCAAAGAAATTAATTAAACTATCTAACAAATAAGTAAGCTAGGGTTATACGACTTGCTGCTGCAGCTGCTTATCCAACGGCGGCAGGGAGCACAACAATGTTTAGGTTCGAGTTCCCAAGTTTCGCCCTCACATTGTTACTATCGATATCTTATTGCTTACACAATGCAAAGAAAAGCGTTAAGTTGGACTTATCGTTTCATGTATTGGAGAGCTCTAACACACTCCTTACAACATCTCTATTGGAAGTGGTGGTGTATAAGATTATAGTTGGTATTTTAAATTTCGGCGTGAATTTTTTATACCGTCATAGTTGTGGAATTCCCGACCTCTCTAGGCCTGCTAAGAGCATTTCATAAAGAACTACAGAATTTCTTAGTTTGTTCTCTCAGCTACACCAGAACGAAGAAGAAAGAGGAAAGGACCGACTGCGTGACAGGATAGTAACATGAACAAATATCACTACAAGGCAGACTGCACTGCAATGTACTGAGAAGCACTAAACTACACTCTTAGTGGTTGTCACGGCTAGATGCCTGAGATCGCGGAAAGCTGTCACACATATAACACACTAACCACCCCCCCCCCCCCCCCCCCCCAGATGTCCACGCGCGGTACGTCCATCCCCTCATACACCACCAGCGCCAATGCTCAGAGGTCGCAGAAAACTGCTGCCATGACTGCAGACACAGTCGTGGACACATGTGCATGCCAGAGTGCACCACCCCATCCGTGGCGCGCACCCAGAGATGATTGGAGTGGTAGGAATTTAGATGTTAGCAATACATCCAGTGCCAATACTTGGCAGTGATCGATGCTGAGCCACTTAATTTAGCACGGAGAATAAATGCAGCACACACATTTGTGCAGACCGCCCAATACATACTGAGTATAAGTTCATTATTCAGATTCAGCTACCCAGAGAGTGCCGCCAGAGCCGTCGCTGGGACTTGCCGCTGCAGTTGCTGGAAAGAACTGACTAGCCGGCCGGCTGGAACTTTTCTTTGTCCTGCCGCTCACGACAGCGGCAAGCTGGAAGTTTAAGTCCATTCCAATCACTGCATATCTCCGCCATGCAACTAAACAGCTGGCAGAGTCGTCCTAAGAAACCAGCTGCATATTTAAAACTGTAATTACAATTACATATTACGATTGCAACCCCAATCTAGTAACATTTAACAGTGAGCGAAGTATTGGAAAATTCTCCTCCTGAAGGCTGAGGCTGTGGGACGTATCTCACGTTAAATATCATACCTGTATCCTCCTTATGACCGGACATAATTTTCCATGTAAAATCTTCCTTCCCCCTTACGGATATCGATGAAAATTTCCATGTCAAATCCATATCTCCCTTACGACCAGACATTGTCAAATTTTTTGCACCTGTTGTAACACTGACGGCATACTTTATAAGCCTGCCAATCACAACGAATCTATCAGACATCCTCTACTAAGCATAATACTTCGCCAATAACTCAATGCTGGTAGAACCAAACAACGCTGAGCGAAAATCCTCAATCGATGGACATGCCTCATTTGTTTTTCTTGCGAGTAATATCAGTGTGTCTGAGGAAGAGAGATGTAATCATCTTATAAACGACCAGTTCTTGAAAACACGATCGCCAAACTGTGTTACTGTCACGTGCATAAAAAGCAGCCTTGGTTCTACAGGCACATGTAAGTATCACAGACGATATCCATGTTAAAAATTATCCATGCATTATAAATCGAGGTATGGTATTGCTTCTGACTTCCACACAAATACTGTGACACTGTATATAGACAATGATTGTGGAGGTGTGTATTAACAGACAAAAGTGCAGGTGCATGTCGCCAGAAGTGTAAGCTCGTAATACAATCACTCTTATCTCCGAATTTAGAAAGTGATTCGGCTAAGGAACGTGATATTAAGCTGGTATTTGCAACTCCCTTATGCTACTGCTAGATATTTCCCACGCTAGCAAAAAGGATTTGTAACATACTCTATCTCGGTATCATGTAGACAGTATAACGGAGGTCCTGCGATATGTCCGTGGGGTTATAGGTGAGGGGGGATGATGGTTGATAAAAAATGATTACATACAGTTGACAGTGTGCTATGTAAGGAGTCCCTTGAAAATGCAACAGTAAATTGATGTTGTAAGAAATGTACAGTATCCTATGAACAATAGACTCGCTTTTCAGTTATGCTTCCTGATAGAAATTTTGTTTGCGATTTGGAATCAAGTCTCTCCATTCAACCACATACTTGCCTTTGATCCTATCGAAATGTCTTTTGATGATTACAGTCACTGGTGAATCATGTTCGTGGCATCCTCATATTTCAAAACGAGTCACCTTTTTCTAACCTATCTACCAAGCATCAAATATAGCAGAATTTCAGCGTGGTTTCAGACAGTCTTTCTGCATCTTGCAGCTGTTTGTCAGTCTCTGATTGGCCCTCTCTGCACCTTTGTGCATTTGATCGTTCCAATTTAAGTCGGAATTGAGTGGAAGTCAGAGAGCACTGTATGTACTACCTTCTGCATCCCATGGAGAAACACGATGAACTGAGTTAAAGCGACAGAACCGTGTTTTCGCTGCTTTGTTGAAATGGGAACGTGCTGTCATAGCCTCCTCAACTGGGTTTGATGTGTAAGCCCAGCGTCAAACAAAGCCTTCTTCTGCGACACAAGGTTGTAGAAAAGACAGTACGAGCAGTTATGGGGGGTGTCTCTTATTGGGAAAATTAGGAAGACTTTATGTCATATGGGAACTGGAAGAACAAGGATTTTGCTACTCCATTGCTGTTTATTTCCAAACTACCTACAGGTACTGAAGTCTGAAGGATATCTGCAGTCTGAAGGATATCTCTCAGGGTGCATTCACAACTGTCACCCAAACATTTTCTCCCTCATGTTATCCTGTACTATCCAACAGAGAAAAACTATGAACTATAGAAACTTCACTAACCTCATCTAGTAGAGAACTTGATAAGATATTACCGCAACCCTCTCTTCTGATATACTGAAAACAAATACTGCCCGCGTGCTGACATCGAGCATATGTGGCGATCCTATTAAATATACAGGTATTAGTCCACTGGAGCAGATAGCCAGTGATCGAAGTCGCTTGCACAGACCAGTGTAAAGTTTCGTAATTTTGCCAGGTTTTCTGTAATTTCAAACGCATTTTACTCAATTACTCGAGATCTAAACCACCACTCTTGACGAGCTGTTATGTCAACAAAACATCTCATCACGTCGATCTCATGATGCCAACTGTCAACGACATTGCAATATGGTCATAATTTCGGTATCATTTCCACACCACACCGTCCATCAGACTGCTGGTGTCATATAGACGTGGACATATCACTACCTTTGTTACACGACCTTCATCATATGATACAAATACTGTTTCTTAGTGTAGAAAATAGCCATCAGCAGAGAGGAGATTCAGATGCTACGTTCCTTAAATGAAGTACTTGAATTCGGTAAGATTTTATTACGATTTACCATCTGCTCTCACCCCTCCTCCCTCCCCACGTGTGTGGGGAATCACAAAGTATTCTCGTATTCGTGGAATAAGATCAGAGATTCAGAACTCTACTTTTCCTAAAGGAAAAGAACGAGCTGAGTTCCATGTAATCAATATGCTTCGATAAGTTTCTTTCGCAAAGAATGTAACACCTGTTCTACTTCTTCTTCTGCTTCTCTGTACTGGCCACCAGTCACAACCATGCTGTGTCAGCTAACAAATACCTTACAGAACAGTTGCTGCATGGTTTTTAACATCATTCTGCTGTATGTTTATTGAGATGATAGTGATACATGCAAGTTGACTGCTGTCCTCGATACTTTCCTGGAAAAAAGAACAATCTGTCTCTAAATTGGCATGGATCTGTATTAAAGAATGATCAGATGGAGCGATCAGTTGAGAAGGTTTGTAGCGAGGTATGATTTAATGGTGGACTGATGATGCGTTCTAGAGGGAAGAGGTGTTGCTGCAGGTCACTTATTACTCATTTAACCATTTTTTCCGTTGTTCTCTCGTGGTGTATCAATTACGTGGTACAACTTGCGATCGACTCGTATACAATTGCATTTTCGTGTGTGACCTAGAGCGCTCTCTATCTCTAATCGTTAACACCATATCGCTTCATACCACAGTCAGCAGAGGACTTCCAACACCTGTGTTATGAATCATGTACATCGATGAAAACCTATTTCAACAGCCTCCTCTAGATGAACGAAGATGTATGCGAAATACTCCATTTCTCTGCCACAGCTTGGGCATAAATTTAGTCTTCAGTCTGATAGCTGTAGTGATTCTTAGTAATGGGGGTTTAAGAGATACTGCAATCCCTGTGTATACACCTGCTTCAGAAATGTTTGTGTGGAAGAGAGTGTGTTCCCTTCAGGGAGTCAGTGTAGTATGCCGTGTAATTTCACATATCAAACACCTTGACTATGCATTTCCCAGCAACTTCTTGGTATGGAATCCAGGCACTATGACAGTTCTACAGTATTGACTTAAATGTTTCAAACTCCTTCTGTCTGGAGCTCCATCATGCACAATTCAAACGTCTCTTCTTCTTCTTTTTCTTGTTCTTATCGCCGCAACATCCTCAAATGTAGCAAGCTGGTATCAACTATACACCAATTAAGAGTGCTAAACTCCTCAGCACGCAAGGTTCTTGAGAGATCGTGTGTAATTGTACTGATGACGTGAGTAAGACTGGTACAGAAAAGTGTCCTCAGAACGGTAGTTACAGTATTGGAATTAGAATACTCGTCTACATCGCCTTACTTACTTCTGCCAGTAAGTAAAGCAGGAGGACGGGGAATGAGTAGTGCTTAGGTATCTCAGATGGTACAGCACTTGCTCGTGAAAGGCAGAGGCCGCGAGTTCGAGTCTCAGTCCGGCACACAGTTTTAATCTGCCAAGAAGTTTCATATCAGCGCACACCCCGCAGAAGAGTGAAAATCTCCTTCTGGAAACACGCCCCAGGCTGTGGCTAAGCCATGTCTGCGCAAAATCCTTTCTTCCACGAGTGCTAGTTCTGCAAGGTTCGCAGGAGAACTTCTGTTAAGACTGAAAGGTAGGAGACGAGGTACTGGCTGAAGTAAAGCTGTGAGGACGGAGTGTGAGTCGTGCTTGGGTAGCTCAGATGATAGCGCACTTGCATGTGAAAGGCAAAGGTCCCAAGTTCGAGTCTCGGCCCCACACACACTTTTAATCTGCCAGGAAGCTTCATAGTGGAGGGTTGTGGCGTTTTGTTGACATGACAACTTGTTGAGAGTGTTGGCCTGGATCTCACGTAATTGAGTAAAATGCATTGAAATTATAGAAAACCTGATAAAATTCCATGTGGGCTTGACAACTAATGGTGGCTAATATTTGTGCTCTATGGGGTTAATTCCTGTAGATTACCCCTCTTCTCCACATGTACTTGTAAACGGTAAAGCATAAAAATGAACGACGTAGTGTGAAAAGACTTGAAAGTCAGAGAGTTTTGAGATTTGAGAGTGCCATGAATATGATTCAACAAGTTGTTGTAATCATTAAAAGACGTCTCCATAGGATCCAACCCAAGTATGTGGTCGAATGGAGAGACTTGATTCCAAATCGCAAACAAAATTTCTACAAGGAAGCGTAACACTACAGATCTGAAAAGCTGATGTATTGCTCAGAGAATTTTGCTCACCCCTAACAACTTCAATTTAGCAGTGCATTTTTAAGTGATTCTTCATATCTATGTATGTGATCATTCTCAATCAATCATCATCCTCCCTCACCGACAACCCCGTGAATATATTGCAGAACCTCCGTTACGCAGTCTGAATGATATCGAGATAGAATGTGTTACAAATACTATTTGCTAGGGTGGAAAATATCTAGCAGCGGCATGAAGGAGTTACAAATATCAGTTTAGCACCGAGTTCCTTAGGCAAAACACTTTCTAAATTTGGTAAGGATGGTGGTTTAATTACGATCTTATACCTCTGCATCCGCACTTTCTCATCTCCACAATCAACGTCTATATTCAATGCTGCAGTGTTTGGGTGGAAGATCGTTTCATCGGTAAGCAATACCATACGTCGATTTATAAAGCATGCATAGTTTTTAACATGGATGTCGTCAGTGATACTTGTGTGTTCCTATAGAACCAAGAATGCTTTTTATGGAGGGTGACATTAATATAGTCTTGTCATTGCGTTTATAGTGGCTGGTCACTTGCAGTATGTGATCAAAAGTATCCGGACACATGGCTGAAAATGCCTTACAAGTTCGTGGTGGCCTCCGACGGTAATGCTGGAATTGACACACCCTTAGCCTTGATGACAGCTTCCACTCTCGCAGGCAAACGTTTTGTCAGCTGCTGGGAGGTTTCTTCGGGAATGGCAGCCCATTCTTCACAGAGTACTGCACTGAGGAGAGATATCATTGTCGGTCGGTGACGCCTGGCATAAAGTCGGCGTTCCAAAACACCCCAGAGGTGTTCTATTGGAATCAGGTCAGGACTCTGTGCAGGTCAGTCCATTATAGGGATGTAATTGTAATGTAACCACTCCGCCACGGCCCGTGTATTATGAACAGGTGCTCGATCGTGTTGAAAGATGCAATCGCCATCCCCAAATTGCTCTTCAGCAGTGGGAAGCAAGAAGGTGCTAAAAAAACATCAATGTAGGTCTTTGGTGCCACGCAAAACGACAAAGGTCGCCACATTGCGTAACATAATTCGTCACTCCGCACAACGTTATTCCACTGTTCAGTCGTCCAATGTTTACGCTCTGAGCCTTGCACGGCTCGTGTTCATGCCATTTATTGTTTGTCATCTTCTATTACGGCTCTGAGCACTATGGGACTCAACTGCTGTGGTCATCAGTCCCCTAGAACTTAGAACTACTTAAACCGAACTAACCTAAGGACATTACACACATCCATGCCCGAGGCAGGATTCGAACCTGCGACCCTAGCAGTCGCACGGTTCCGGACTGCGCGCCTAGAACCGCGAGACCACCGCGGCCGGCTTCTATTACGGCACTGCCCCCTCGTTTTCTTATTCTATTTACTGGCGTCGCTAACTTCCTGCCTTACTTGCCCTTAACGGCAGCAGTGTACTGCCGTACCATCTTTGGAGCGACCAATAGCATTTCCGGGTCGTCGTGTGTCTGGCAGACAGTTGGAGACGGACAAACAGTGCAGTCGGGGACAGAGCGCCGGTTAGGCGCCGACAGCCAGTGCTCGCCGACCGCTGGCGACACAAATACGTATATCACAGGTCCTGCAGCGACTTGAGGTGGCAAATAGCATTGCCACGAACAAAGGGGACAGCGGCTGTTGGGGTGTCCTGGCTGCTGGATCGTCTCAAAGAAATGAGCGCAGTTTTTTGAGACACGATGGTCTGTTTGTTTGGACAGGTTGGTCGGAATTCTCCCAGTGTCACATGATAGGAACTGGCACCTTTAGAGAGAAGAAGAGAGAGAGAGCATATATTTGACAGTAATTTCTCAGGTATGAATATAAAAGGGTTGCTGTCACCTGGTACTTAGTTCAGGGATTAGCATGACTTCTGGTCTGCATGCCTCTCTCCCGATCTGCATATGTGGTAATATGCAAGATGGCTGGCTGTGCACAGCTGACAATGGCTTTGTTGCTGGAAAGCATAGTGTATGTGCAAATACAGGAAGAAGCTGACACGTCTGCCCTGCAGCTGGTGCAAAGATGGGATCGAAAGACTTTTGACAGTGTAGATATGTTTGTTGATTTATTTTGACCTCGATTTCATGACGGTGTTCTTTCTACAATTGGAAAAAAGGCGAGCTATTGAATTACTTCTTTTGAATGTGTTTTACAAGACCTGCATCTGCCAAATAGCAGAAAATGATGGGCTCTTTCCACCAAATAAAATAGAGATCTAAAGCCTGCAAATTGAATTTTATAAATCAACGTATATCCTTTGCTATGTAATTGACAGTGATCTGAATTTCCTGTCATGAGATCCTTTCTCTCCAGCACAGACTGAGTCCTTTTGCTGCTAATTTCCAAATGGGGTAGGAGAGGAAGAGGGCTGGGGGATTTCCAGAGGGGGAGAGGTTAATTAATTGATAGATTTTATTAATTAGTCAATTAATTTGATATCAAATGTGCGCTTGTATTGTCGAGGAGGCAGGGAGAGGGTTTAATGTTTAAAGGGGGGTAGGTAGGTAGAGGGGTGGGGGCTTTCTTGAATGGACAGATTATCCTCAGGGTTCATAAATCAACCCTCATGGGGTCATGAATCAATTAATAGAACAGTAGGTGGGGGTTCATAAATCAATCAAGTTTGCCTCTGAATGTATGCAATCCACAATAACAAAGTGGCTCAGAACACAGAATTACTACTGTCATGCACTACAGAAACAAAACGCTTTGTATTGAGGGCATTCACAGTCAGAACATTACTTAATGTATAAGAATGATGGCTGCAAGGTTAAAATTCTTTTTTCAAAGAAATGACTGGTTTCACAAAGTATATGTGCACCGTCAAGTACTTATCTGCATACAAATGTGTGAATCAGCTCATTGGAATTTTGGCAATGGCCGGTAATGGAAAATTGTGAACGATTAGGTTTATGTCTACTTACAGTCTGTCCATGGAAGCGAGCTGTTTAAAAGCTGGGAAAAGCACAGTCATCAACATTCTTATCAAGGTATTTAAAATTCCTAGCTCGGATATGTCCATAAATAGATATCAGGAGTTAAGGCCATCCAGAAACCTAAAAAAATTGTTAAAAGTGTCAAAATTAAAAATTAAAAATTAATAATTTATTATTATTATTATTTAATTATATTATTTAATTATAAATTAATAATTTATAACGATATGCTGCAAACGAATTGGTTTTGCAACATTGATCGAGAAATAACTATTAGGGATAGGTCACATTTTCTCTCCAATGTAGACAACCTGGGGAGGAAGTGTTGCTACCGTCAGTATTAAACTAACTGTGAGTTGTAATGTGGCCTACAAGGAAAGTCAATCATATGCTGTGTCATAAACAGAGTGTAACTAGATACTTCAACTGAAATTTTGGTGGCTCGCTGTACACTACTAAAAACACACTATAATAATCAGAAATAACACATTCTGTTTTTGAGACGCTTATGTCCAAATTACCATTACAATTAATTTCGAAACGAGTCAGGATACTAACAAAGCACTAAGAAATCTGTAGCAATGACATAGGCTGGGGAAGTAACTGATTAGAGTCACTCACACTATTAAATTCAACCAGCGGCATTAGCATTGCTGAGTGGACTTCTGCGACCTATGACTTTGAAAACATTTTCTATAAACTTATTAGTAAAGCAGTTTTCGGCAAAAAAACGGAGAATTTTAAAAACAATCGCGAAACTCAAGTAACAGCGAAATGGGATGGACCCTAGGCCAAATTTTAAATGGGCCACAATCTTCAATAAAGAAATCATTGCTCGGGTGATGGCTAAGGTTTCGGTAGTTCACACAACCTGTTTATGCTGGTGTGTGTATATTGGACCTATCCAAACTCCTCATGTACCAGTTCCATTATGAGTTTACAAAAATTTATTTTGCAGATACAAAGTTCTGTATACAGATATCGACAGCTTCATCTTTTGGTTGAAGGGTTATGTTCCATATAAAGTAATGCAGTGAGGCATCTACACATCCGACATTCCCTCATATGGAGCTGATAATCCTTATGACATAATGGCTACAAACAAGAGGATCTACAACTTAATGAAAAACAAGGTGAGTGAGTCACAATTTGTGGTGTTTAGAGGTCTTAGTTCGAAAATGTACACGTATTGTAAAGTGACAGGTGCCTCCTCAAAGCAAGCTAAGAATGTTCACAGTGTAGTCTCAATGTATCTCACACTTGACGATTACCTGAAATGCCTGCTTGGTGATGGTGGAAGTGCTCCACTTCGTCCTTCGCATGTGGTGCAGAAAGCTGATACTCAGTCATGACTCACTTGGTACACACTGTATTGCATCTGAAAAGTGGCCTGTCACTTCATCATGATGAACGGGTCATTTGTCGTGACAGAATTGGAATCCTGTGTTACTCACACAATTCACTTGGGTGATGGAGAGAGTGGATGTATTTATAAATATATACATACTCATAGGTGGGTGTATGCAGAATGACCTGTTTGTTATACTGTAAAATGGTGTGTGTGTGTGTGTGTGTGTGTGTAAATACAAAAAACCTGTACTGCTTGGAGAGTACACTGGGTTGCAGTTAGTGGGAGAGATGAACACCTGAGTGTGAGCTGCTTCTGCACTCACCAACTCGCTAGCCAAAACAACACTACACTGCCAACAGTAGAGCGTTTAAGTGGTTGTTTCTCTCTATTGTACGTGTGTTTTTGTGCTATGGCGGCTAAGCAGTATCATGTTGTGATTACTTTCACTAATAAATTTGCTGTTACCAGTGAAGTTGGAAAAGGGAGTTCATTGAAAACTGCTGTGGCTAATTGCAGAGATAGTGTTTCAACAGTTTCCTAAAGGATGAAGTCGAAATCTAACTTTATAGAGCAATCTGTGAAAAGTCCTTACAGAAAAAAGTTAAAAGAAAGTGAATCTCATTATCTTTGGTTCACAAAACAACGAGAAAAAGGCATGCCTGTGGCTGGTGTGACACTATACAGAAAAGCTAAAATGGTGGCTCATTTGTTAGATGTGGAACGAAAAGATTTTTCTTCAAGGCAGACAGGTTTAAAAATGCTGTTGCCATTAGGCCTGGTACGCTATATAGGGGGCGAGAACAGCGTCAGAAGTCGGCTGATAACTTGAAGACCACGGAAATGGCACTTACTCATGTCAGACAGCATTATAAGCATCTGTCAGGGTCTGAAAAGGGCCTCACTGTGGGTCTTCTGGTGGCTGCCTTGCCGAATCGTGCAGCGTCAAAATTAGTGAGGCATTCAGATGTGACAATGGCCCGACGATGGACTGTGTGGGAACATAAGGGCAGGTTTATTCGCCGTCAAGTTCTGGACGACTACGTCTGACTGCCACAAGAAATGCTCGCCATATTGCACACCAAGCACATTGTATTCCTTCACACTGCGCCTGCCATCTGAGAACACTTAATGGAGTCCTTGCAACATTCTGTGTTATCCTGCACCAGTCGTTGGAGACTATCAGCAGCCGGACAAGGGTATTACCGTCGCATGCGCAGGCTGCCATTAATACAGGGTGGAGCAGAGGAAACGCATGTTTTTTGAACCGCTAGTACGCGGCGACGAGAGGGGGTATTGACCTTGAATGGATGTTGGCAGACTGCCCACGCAATGCAGTTTCAGTCGCTATGGAGCGTTGGAGCGTAGAGCATTGTGTGTTCGTTGCTGAGCAGTACTTGAGAAACAATGATTTCGTACTTTCAGTGCAACATCTTTTCCGTCAAAATTTTAGAGTTGAACGTCGAGGTGCAGTCACTGATCGAAATACTGTACTCTGAAGGGTTGTGCCATTTAGAAGTACTGGATCTGTGATGAAAAAGAAACCACCTTGACTTCCCCGTTCAGTGCATATTCCGGAAAACGTAGACCGAGTGAGAACGGCAGTTGTTGCTAGTCCGAAACGATCGGCTAGACGGCAGGCTGTAGCGCTGGGTGTGTCACGTCGTTCGCTTTACCGCCTATTACATGATGATCTTAAGTTTCACCTGTACAAGACAATGATCGTCCAGCTGCTTAGTGAAGGGGATTTTGTGCAGTACAGAGAGTTTTGTCGGGTAATGGACGAAATGTTTACGCCATATGCAGATGCTACAGTCTTCATGAGTGATGATGCATTTTTTGATGTAGACGGTCACGTCAATGTTCAAAATTGTCGCTATTGGGCACCGGAGAACCCACATGAATTACACCAAAGACCTCCCCACTGTTTAAAAAGAACAGTGTGGTGCTGCATTTCAAAGATGGAGTTTGTTGGACCCTATTTTTTGAGTCAGTGCCTACATTAAAATGTTAAACAACTTTTTTCGTCCAGAACCTGAAAGGCTTCAAGTGAACGTGAGGTAAATATGGTTTTAGCACGACGGTGCCACAGCTCACATGGCGAGAGCATCCATGGAAGTGGTTCGACAAATGTTTCCAGGACATGTTATTTCGAGATATGGTGATGTTTACTGGCCCTCTCACTCACCTGATTTGTCAATATGCGACTTCTTTTTGTGGGGATATTTAAAATCAAAAGTCTACATGAACAAGCCTCGCACAATCGATGGCCTGAAGAATTCCATTCGTCAGGAAATTGAAGCCGTCCCGATGAAATGTTGGAGACAGCCATGCATAACTTTTGGGAAAGGATGTTAATTTGTATCCAGCAATAAAGACGTTATCTCCAAGTTATTATTTTTCGAACCTAATTAAAATATGTATATTTCAAAACTGCATTAAAACTCTGTCACTTAATGCTTGTTTTTATTATTTTTCTCAAACTGTGCCCCAGTCATTCAATAGTGAAAAACATGCGTTTCCTCAGCTGCACCCTGTACCAGCACACAAACCGTGAAACTTCTTTGTGTTTACTGAAACTGCTGAGTGTAACTGAACCTACTGTCTCGTTACTTAGTTTTATCATTTCAACACTGACCTACGAAATTTTCCCTCACAATGACAACTCAAACTTAACCTATTCATTTATTACCCACAATATACAAGCCCAACGCAATCTGACTGCTCTACAATGACAACATGTCTTCAAATAATTATCTCAAAAGAATAGCCCTGAATTGGAAAAAATACTAACAATAACTCACACTTTTTCATAAGTCACTTACCTCATAGAAAATATTCAAAACACGAACTACAGCAAGCAGCAACTACAGCCAGCTAAATAAAAGGATTCTAACTACTATAGGCTCTAACTACTAGGAGGCATGTGGTTAGCAAAAGAAAGATTTTGTTGAAGAGTAAACAATGTGTTTAGCAGATTGTATCTTATCCATGTGAAATCCTGTTCCAAAAATTATGTAGTCGTCAGTAATTCCACGACCAAAACATTACCAACTACACCCATCTTCATTTTGCAATGCATGTCCTACCAACACTGAGTCTCCATGGACACATGTCCAAGCCATCCACTCGCTAAGTGCTGACTGCTAGTCCATCCAACCACAGAGTCTCTTAATGAGGGCTCAAAGCGCTGTCAGCAATATTAATATGTGCTGCTAACATATAAACAGTCTACTTACAACTGATGAATTTTGAATGGTGCTGTCACTCGGAGGCATAGCCTACTAATGAATGGCACTGTATTGTGTCTATCGATTAAACGCCATTTTGTATTAAACCAGAAGATCATCGTCAATGGGTATGACGGTGACCTGGAGAGAGGTCCCATTCTTCCAGTGTTTTGGAGAGGCGCCATGTCATCATGGTGGGGGGAGCTGTCGGGTATGACTTCAGGTCACAGCTGGTAGTGATTGAGGGAACTCTGACAGAACAACAGCACACCACAGCCGTCCTGCATCCTCATGTATTACCTCTAAATTTACAGTATCGTGGTGCTATTTTCAGTCAGGACAATGTTCGTTTACACATAAAATGTGTCTGTGTGAACTGTCTGTGTGTTCTAGAGGTACTGTTGTGGTCAGTAAGGTCCGGAGGTCTGTTTTCAATAGGACACGTCTGACTCCAGTTAAAACGTCAAATCCATCCCAGTGCCAGTATTCAGGATACAAAGGAGCAGTTACAAGAATTTTTGGGCAAATCGTCTCAGGAGAGCGTATAACACCCTTTGCAACACTGAATCAGTGCATGCTTCCAAGCCAGAGTGATTTTGAAATCATAGTAATAAGTCGACTAGTATTGTCAATGTTTTGTGTATATCGCACTATTTTGTAATCACTGAAATAACATCACATAACTATCTCATCTCGTTTGCTCCTTCCATTCACCAATTTTGGTAGGCAGTGTAGTTTTACAGCCAAAGGTGATCATAATGCCTTTTAAAAATATGAAAAACAGTTGTCAGAGTTAGGCAATTTTTATCAATACTTGACCTGCTACATGCGTATTTATCTTGGACAATGAATCACAGTAAATAATAATGTGAAGTATCCCTTTCAGATTGTTACAAGTGCCTGCTGTTTGGGATATCAGATCCTTCAGCTATATTTCTGAAGAATACGGTACAACTAACAGCAGACACTCTGTATTGCGTTAATTACATGAGTGACATGAAAAGGTTAACACCCTTCTGAGTAGAAGTTGACTGCTGGTTCTAGGCCAGATCGCTGACATCGGCACCAGCATTCCTGGAATTGATGACATCAACATTCTCAGACTTGCAGATGCCAGTCTCCTTGTGAAGGCTTTGCTAATTACAGATATAATTTTTTTCGTGATTTTCTTTAGATTTCTATTATTTTTCTTTTGGTCATATGGATATTTCTAATTGTGATTATGTAACATTCTACTGTGGTTTTTAAATGTAAAGATGTAATTGTGATTATTTCGTTTGCCAATGAATAAATATGATTCTTGCTTTGTACCTGTGGTAAAGTATGTAAAGTTCTCTTTTGGAATATTATTAATTGTGAAAAATGCTGTCAATAACATTTATAAAGGTTTATGTAATTTACGATAACGATATAATATCTATAAACAGGGGACAGCGGTAGTGATATCGAGAGTCGAAAGGTTGTTGCGTAGTAGAGGGGATGGTGTATGGCCTGTCTGTGAAGCGTGCGCGGGAAAAATAGTACTGTGTTCCATGAAAAGCATACGTAATTGTATGGACAGTGATACCGAACTATCAGATTGTTAATTCTCTTTACCACTGCGGTATGTAATGCCATCACCAGCGAACTTTAAGAGCAAATAAACCGGACCGTGAAAGTGCCGCTAACATTACTTTGTTGTGGGCGACACGAACTGTGCCTTTATTCGAATGAACTTCGCTGGTATTGGTTTTGGGTGGTGGAACTGTTGTATATCACATTCTATCAAGCCATGAAAGTGAAGACTAATTAACTGTGCAATATAAATGGCTTTCAATGATGTTGTCGAAGTTTGAAATGCGAGAATAGAGTGGACATTGTTTACGGTGTGCTTCACATACATGAACAATTTTATGAACTGTGTATTTGTGGCTAAGACTATATGAATGTGGCGAACCGCGTAATTATGGACGATAGCGTCACGGACAGTGCAAAAAGTGTAAAAACGAGCGACGTATACGTCATGTACTTTGAAAGAGAGGACATGTCAACAACGTTCGTGCACTGGCGTCTTGTGGTTTGTTAATCACCACAGGGTTAATGATACAGCTGTGCCGGAACTTTATTTGCATTTCGCCGGAGATTAACCAGCGGAACTGCCTGTGTCCTGCTCTCATCATCATAACCCGCAGACATCGTGCTGCCTAACGCAACGCTTCGTATGCAACAAAAAGTTAAAGGATTTCGCTGAACGCTATCCCCCGACCTAGAAACTTTCTTACTCTATTAAAAGTATAAGAATTACAGACTGTTTAATTAAATTGTTTGTTTAGTTTGTTTGCTTTCTGCTAACGACAATAAAATTACAATCAGTGAATTAAAAGTTTTCTGGTAGTCATTGTTGGAACACCAGTAAATATAAACTTCTTCCTCTCATTAGGACTAATTCTCCTTGCATGTCAAAATTATTGTAGTTATTTTATGTAGTTTTATGTATTGTTATGAGACTAGATATATGACAGTAACAAATAAGAGTATTTTGCCGCGAAATATGGCTTCGCTCGAAAATTACGGCGACTGCCATAATTACTTGCTTTCTGACCAATAATGTAAAAGCTGCTATTCTCGTATTGGTGCTTTTCCTGACGTGAGTGGGAATTATAAATGTCAGCTGTCAGATCACGTACTGACTCTTTACCGAGTAATAAAAGTTTTTTGATATTGCATTGCTACGAGTCTTAGTATTAAGAGACACTAGCTATACTCAAAAGTGGGTAGATGTGTGTTCATGCGTTTGTTAACAGTATTGTGCGTGATTCACGAAATTTTGTCACTTATTCTAATTCCTTTGAAGTTTCAGAGAATATATACACAATTTTGTCGGTTCAATTTAATTTCAGGGCAGTTTCTCGTGAATATTAGAGTTTTCAGTTCATAAACAAAGTGGGATCGTGACCAACTGAGAAGTACAACAAAGAGTGTGGTTTTCCAACTAGAATTAAGGTTGACCTCACAGTTCAGATTTTGATAATTATTTTTCCTGTGGGTTGAGGTCATCACATCCTGTGCTTAGATAATTGTACTTGTTATACACTCCTGGAAATGGAAAAAAGAACACATTGACACCGGTGTGTCAGACCCACCATACTTGCTCCGGACACTGCGAGATGGCTGTACAAGCAATGATCACACGCACGGCACAGCAGACACACCAGGAACCGCGGTGTTGGACGTCGAATGGCGCTAGCTGCGCAGCATTTGTGCACCGCCGCCGTCAGTGTCAGCCAGTTTGCCGTGGCATACGGAGCTCCATCGCAGTCTTTAACACTGGTAACATGCCGCGACAGCGTGGACGTGAACCGTATGTGCAGTTGACGGACTTTGAGCGAGGGCGTATAGTGGGCATGCGGGAGGCCGGGTGGACGTACCGCCGAATTGCTCAACACGTGGGGCGTGAGGTCTCCACAGTACATCGATGTTGTCGCCAGTGGTCGGCGGAAGGTGCACGTGCCCGTCGACCTGGGACCGGACCGCAGCGACGCACGGATGCACGCCAAGACCGTAGGATCCTACGCAGTGCCGTAGGGGACCGCACCGCCACTTCCCAGCAAATTAGGGACACTGTTGCTCCTGGGGTATCGGCGAGGACCATTCGCAACCGTCTCCATGAAGCTGGGCTACGGTCCCGCACACCGTTAGTCCGTCTTCCGCTCACGCCCCAACATCGTGCAACCCGCCTCCAGTGGTGTCGCGACAGGCGTGAATGGAGGGACGAATGGAGACGTGTCGTCTTCAGCGATGAGAGTCGCTTCTGCCTTGGTGCCAATGATGGTTGTATGCGTGTTTGGCGCCGTGCAGGTGAGCGCCACAATCAGGACTGCATACGACCGAGGCACACAGGGCCAACACCCGGCATCATGGTGTGGGGAGCGATCTCCTACACTGGCCGTGCACCTCTGGTGATCGTCGAGGGGACACTGAATAGTGCACGGTACATCCAAACCGTTATCGAACCCATCGTTCTACCATTCCTAGACCGGCAAGGGAACTTGCTGTTCCAACAGGACAATGCACGTCCGCATGTATCCCGTACCACCCAACGTGCTCTAGAAGGTATAAGTCAACTACTCTGGCCAGCAAGATCTCCGGATCTGTCCCCCATTGAGCATGTTTGGGACTGGATGAAGCGTCGTCTCACGCGGTCTGCACGTCCAGCACGAACGCTGGTCCACCTGAGGCGCCAGGTGGAAATGGCATGGCAAGCCGTTCCACAGGACTACATCCAGCATCTCTACGATCGTCTCCATGGGAGAATAGCAGCCTGCATTGCTGCGAAAGGTGGATATACACTGTACTAGTGCCGACATTGTGCATGCTCTGTTGCCTGTGTCTATGTGCCTGTGGTTCTGTCAGTGCGATCATGTGATGTATCTGACCCCAGGAATGTGTCAATAAAGTTTCCCCTTCCTGGGACAATGAATTCACGGTGTTCTTATTTCAATTTCCAGGAGTGTATCTCGATGACATCAGCATCCACTCCAGGAATTCTGAAAAAATGGAATGATCAGATGACACAAGTAACGGGCAAGGCGAACCCTAGATTGCGGTTTATTGGTTCAAATGGCTCTGAGCACTATGGGACTTAACTTCTGAGGTCATCAGTCCCCTAGAACTTAGAACTAATTAAACCTAACTAACCTAAGGACATCACACACATCCATGCCTGAGGCACCGTAGCGGTCTCGCGGTTCCAGACTGTAGCGCCTAGAACCGCTCGGCCACTACGGCCGGCTAACATCATGTCGCTGCCCTATGAAGGCCACCGACCTCACCCCATCTCCCTATGTCCAACGGTGATATGTTTCTGCATCATCGCCATTGCATCGGAGATGCAGAACACTGACATTTCGATCCTCCAACAACTCAAGCAATTTTTTATTTGATTGTGTCACTGCAGTCATTTCATTGCTTTCTGTATGTACGTCCAGTGTGAAGTGGCCCCAGCAGCAGCAATAATTAGCCAGACAGAAGAAGTCTAACTGCAAGTATTTGTCAATCCTTTTTGTTGTAACAATATGGTTATTATTTGCAAAATCCACCAATTTGCTTCCACGTGTCACAACTCTCCAACATGGTGAAAGGGCGGTAATTAAAATTGTACCACCCCCTGTGCTTGACTTAGAGAACTACTGCATGAGTATTTTACACATGCAGAAATCTATTGTGATAAATTAATGACGTTATGACATTCTCTTATTTCATGTATTTATACTTAGATGTTGTTGTTGTTGTTACAGAACCTGCTCTGGCGTTGGTAGAGTCACGACCATCTACTGAATTTAGGGACAATATGAGAAAATTGGACCATGGCCTGTATCCCTTAAGATGCACACTATGTAATTTGGATGGCGACAGTGCTATGGGATGCCACCAGTACACGTCAGAGGCAGTTCTCACATTATAGAATATATATATATATATATATATATATATATATATATATATATATATATTCTATAATGTGAGAATTCTATCTATCAATAACAACACACTCACACATGCAGATTATGAAGTGCTTGTAGTTAAACTTGCTGCACCAGCAGGGTCTTCAACTGTCAGCTGCATCATATTTTAAACTAATAAAAAAATGTTAGTATGTTGGTATTGTTTGTATAATGAGGAAATTGGTGGGAGAGCTAATCTGGAAATTGGTTGGAAATAGGCATTTGGTATGAAATTGTTAAATGGCTGTATAATTTGTAAATTGGCTTCGCAATGGCGTGCATACGCCACATATGCCACAATTGTGCCATATACGCCACAGGTAGTTCATAATGATGCCCCAAATGCACCAAGCTTTTCTCAATTACGCCACTAATACACCACATTTACACTGTACATATGCTGCACACACTCCATACGTACACTTCACATACACCATAGATATGTCGTACGTTTACCACAGAAAGATACTTCGACAATATAAAACAATGAAGTCATAGTATAGTCTGTGAAAACGTTAAATGAGAGACCCCAAATCAGAAAATTGATTAACTGACAACTTGATTAGAATTTAAATCTGGTAAATTGGTAAAAGTGGCAGCAAAATTGTAAATTGGTCAGATAAACTGCCTGTTGGCTTCCGTATTGGGTTCTTGGGCCGACGTTTGTTTGATTTTCCAGAGGTTTCGCCAGCACGAATGGCTGGCATTGTCAAAATTTCACACTCATTGCTGGTGGTGGACTGGAGTCGAGTTCGCGGCCACAGATTACACTTACCTAGAGGGCCGAAGTCCGAGGGATTTTCCGTGGTCATTTCTGGTGTGGTTCACCATTTGCTACAGCGCGGGAATCCAGGATACTTTCATCTTGAGGCTTTGTTGTTTCTTGTTGAAGTTATTCTCGTGTTTATTTCTATAGCTTCTGTGAAGAAGCGGGTGTGATAGCTCTTCTCTACAGCCAGAACTTTCGTGTCGGCGAATTTTACTTTGTGGTCAGCCTCACACAGTGCAAGCTCTGCCACGGTCGATTTCTCCACCTTCCCCAACCTGCAATTCTGATTGTGTTCCGTGATCGTGGTGTTGATTGATCGCCCAGTCATTCCAACAAACACTTTTCCGCGTGTGCATGGTATGCGGTACATTCCCGCATCGATACGACTGGGACATGGTCGATAGCATCATTCACAGGAGCATGTAGAACGAACTCGATCGACAGCAGGAGAAATTTTGAAGATGGCGGAAGCCGATTGACAAGTCGATTCCCGACATGACACACCTCAGTAAACGGCAACTGACCAAAGAGGAACAGTCTGTCCCTCGAATAGTAGGGAGTGTCGCTACCATCCCATGATCAGTGCTAACAACAAAGTGACCATTCGGACCCTACCTTGTGAAAAAGCTGAGGAGATACTCTCTGAAACATTCAGGATACTGCACCGAGCAAAACCACCAGCTTGCAACATGAAGAAACAAGAAATACGAGCTATTAAGAGTCTTAACGCCGACAAGAGTGTATTGGTACTGCCTGCCGATAAGAGAAACGCGATCGTCGTAATGAAAACAGAAGATCATGAGCAGAAGATCCGGGACCTAAAAGATCCCACGACGTACCGAAAACTAAGCTCAGATCTGACGCAGCAGATCACACGAACATGAATTGGTCAATCAAGGCTTCTTCTCTCTTAGCGTACATACAGAGGAACCTGCGCAACACAGAAGCATTATCATCTCGATTGTATGGATTACCAAAGATCCATAAAAATAATGTTCCATTAAAACCGATTGTAGCGCTCCTGGCTCACCGGCGTATGAACTGGCAAAAAACTTGGCCTCTCTGCTACAGCCGCACGTGGGGAAGACTGACACATATGTAAAGGACTCAGGACGTTTCATTGAGCAGCTGAAGAAACTAAAACTTGGACCAAACGACATCCTAGTCAGGTTTGATATTGTTTCTTTATTTACCAAATTACCAGTCAAAGACTCGCGAGAGCACATAGGGTCCATTTTCCTGTAAGACATCACCGTGCTTTGTCATACCTGTGTCACCGTGAGGTACTTCACGTGGAATGGCAACTTCTACGAACAGCTTGAAGGCGTCGCCGTGGGTAGTCCTCTTAGTCCAGTGCTGACCAACTTCTCCACTGATATTTGGGAAGCACAGGCACTGGACTTGGCACCTTATAAACCTTAAGCCGTGGTACAGATACGTCGATGATATCTTTGTTGTGTGAAGCCATTGTGAGGAACAGCTCAGTGACTACCTGAGAAATTTGAAAACAGCCTCCTCGCCGACATAAAATTTACCATGGAAGTAGAAACGGACAAACGGCTACCCTTTCTAGATGTGGTGGTCACAAGGGATGGTGAAAACCTAGGACACATCGTGTACCGAAAACCGACTCCCACGGACCGATACCTGCAAAAACTGTAAAATCACCACCAGAGCCAGGAAAGACGCATGATTAATGCGCTCGTAATGCGACAAGACGAATATGTTAGCCTCCGTTAGCAAGATGCAACACCTGGAATGCGTCCTGAGGAACAATAGGAACTCCATCAGTTATATAAGAAGTTTAACATAGTTAAAAACTCGGCGCAGTGACACATCGGAAAAAGAAATGTCAGGTACAGTCTTTCTGCCATACATTCCCAGAGTGACGGGCAGATTCGGCAGTATATTGCGCAAACACTGCGTAAAGACAGTTTATAAGCGAAAAACAAAGATCAAAGAGTGTCTCAGATCGGCAAAGGAGAAAAGGGACCTATTTGTAATGTCGGGAATATACCGCATACCATACAAACGCCGAAAAGTGTATGTTGGAAAGACTGGACGATCAGTCAACACCATGATCACAGAGGGCGGCTGGTCCCGGCGGAGGTTCGAGTCCTCACTCGGGCATGGGTATGTGTGTTTGTTCTTAGGATAATTTAGGTTAAGTAGTGTATAAGCTTAGGGACTGATGATCTTAGCAGTTATGTCCCATAAGATTTCACACACATTTAAACATTTTTGAACACGGTCACAGAACACAAGCGTAGTTGAAGGTTGGGACAGGTAGAGGAATCGGCCTTGACAGAGAACGCTCTATGGGACGCTGGCCACTTAGTAAAATTCGATGACACGTAAGTTCTGGCTGGAGAGAAGAGCTATCACACCCGCTTGTTCAGAGAAGCTATAGAAACACAAGTATGAAAATAACTTCAGAAGAAAGAGGAAAGCCCCAAGGTGAACGTATCCTGGATTCGTGTGCTACGGCGATCGACCATTGCAGATAGCAAGAGGAGAACTGGACCGGAAATGACCAAAGAAAAACCCTTGGACTTAGGGGCGCTAGGTAGATACACTCCTGGAAATTGAAATAAGAACACCGTGAATTCATTGTCCTAGGAAGGGGAAACTTTATTGACACATTCCTGGGGTCAGATACATCACATGATCACACTGACAGAACCACAGGCACATAGACACAGGCAACAGAGCATGCATAATGTCGGCACTAGTACAGTGTATATCCACCTTTCGCAGCAATGCAGGCTGCTATTCTCCCATGGAGACGATCGTAGAGATGCTGGATGTAGTCCTGTGGAACGGCTTGCCATGCCATTTCCACCTGGCGCCTCAGTTGGACCAGCGTTCGTGCTGGACGTGCAGACCGCGTAAGACGACGCTTCATCCAGTCCCAAACATGCTCAATGGGGGACAGATCCGGAGATCTTGCTGGCCAGGGTAGTTGACTTACACCTTCTAGAGCACGTTGGGTGGCACGGGATACATGCGGACGTGCATTGTCCTGTTGGAACAATAAGTTCCCTTGCCGGTCTAGGAATGGTAGAACGACGGGTTCGATGACGGTTTGGATGTACCGTGCACTATTCAGTGTCCCCTCGACGATCACCAGAGGTGTACGGCCAGTGTAGGTGATCGCTCCCCACACCATGATGCCGGGTGTTGGCCCTGTGTGCCTCGGTCGTATGCAGTCCTGATTGTGGCGCTCACCTGCACGGCGCCAAACACGCACACGTCTCCATTCGTCCCTCCATTCACGCCTGTCGCGACACCACTGGAGGCGGGCTGCACGATGTTGGGGCGTGAGCGGAAGACGGACTAACGGTGTGCGGGACCATAGCCCAGCTTCATGGAGACGGTTGCGAATGGTCCTCGCCAATACCCCAGGAGCAACAGAGTCCCTAATTTGCTGGGAAGTGGCGGTGCGGTCCCCTACGGCACTGCGTAGGATCCTACGGTCTTGGCGTGCATCCGTGAGTCGCTGCGGTCCGGTCCCAGGTCGACGGGCACGTGCACCCTCCGCAACAACATCGATGTACGGTGGAGACCTCACGCCCCACGTGTTGAGCAATTCGGCGGTACGTCCACCCGGCCTCCCGCATGCCCACTATACGCCCTCGCTCAAAGTCCGTCAACTGCACACACGGTTCACGTCCACGCTGTCGCGGCATGCTACCAGTGTTAAAGACTGCGATGGAGCTCCGTATGCCACGGCAAACTGGCTGACACTGACGGCAGCGGTGCACAAATGCTGCGCAGCTAGCGCCATTCGACAGCCAACACCGCGGTTCCTGGTGTGTCCGCTGTGCCGTGCATGTGATCATTGCTTGTACAGCCCTCTCGCAGTGTCCGGAGCAAGTGTCGTGGGTCTGACACACCGGTGTCAATGTGTTCTTTTTTCCATTTCCAGGAGTGTATAATCTGCGGCCGCGAGCTCGACTCCACCACAAGATGAAGCTTTGACAATACCAGCCACTCCTGCTGGTCGAAGATCCCGAATCAGAAGGCAATAGGCAGTTTGTCAACTAGTGGCCACGAATGCCTTAACAAAACTGGTAGTACATCAAATCTGTAAATTGGTAAAATTGGACAGATACGCCATAAAACTGAACAGTTTATATGGATGAGTATCTTCCTAGTGCGTGAATGCATCCATTATTGCAGAAAACGATGCATGCAATATAAATAATTAGCTTCCTGACGTTAAGTGTAGGTCATCACCCAGCAGCACTCATGCAAGAGCTGATCACAACACAGTGTAGTATTTACTCAAAAGTATCCTAACAATGTAAATTATTCATCAATCATGCACTGTTACACTCAGCCAGTAGCTGTAGGGTTCCACTGCTCTTAGGCATTTTTCTGTCCATTCTAGGTTTGAGTTCTGTAGTGAGAGGATTGTTGTGTGGGTATTTGTTGCAAGAAATTATTTTTATATTAATTCTTTGTACTTTCTGAATTACTTGTGTTTTTGCCATTTCCTGTAGTGAACAGCAGAGTTTACAAAATGGTGAGGTGAGATACTTTGAGACTGTAGTGTGTGTGACATCATAGCATAATCCACAAACTGGTGGTAAGTATTAACATAAGGTACTTTGGCAATAGGGTGTTTGTGAATTGTACAAAAATGTTAGTCTTCTAGGTGAAGACTGATCCTAAAATTGTAGCCCTTGTTACCATAACTGATGGCTTTTGTATCTAGCAGCAAAGTTCTGGGTATTTTCTGTAGCGTTCCACAAATATCGGACTGTAATGTATCTATATCAAGTATCTGGGTGCATCAAATATGCATTCGCGATTGTGTATGTTAGAGTATTTGTTCAACTCACATGTTCGTTAGGCAGCACAAGGATTTCTACAGAGTTGGTAATCGCTGCAAAGCTTTGACTAGGTACTTTGGCAAGTCGCAGTTTACCAGGAAGAACATTCTACGTACTGCCGCCTATGTAAACTAGCACGTATTAGACTATGCAGGTGTTATGGTAATGCAACAGGAGAAATATATTCTTTTTACCACAAGACCATGAAGTATTGTTAATTTGTATGTCTATACTAAATCAGTGTATATAGAATTAATTATTTAATAATTGTATTGAGATAATGTATCATGTCCTGCAGCATTTGCTTTATCTATTTTTTTGTCGATCTTCGATTTATAACTACACCATTTATCCTTTGGGGGAAGATACGTACTACTGGTGTGCAGGTGCACCAGAAAAGTATGATGTTAGCATGTCTACATGTCACCCTAGTCAAGAGTGACCAGCTGTAAAAATTGGTGGAATATGAATTCTTTTAAGTAACTGCATAGATACGTTGTCTGTAAGTACTACAAAGCATGACCACTGCCAATCTTTCACATTCTTGCACTGTAAAGCGATACCCACAACATAAAAGCTCCGCGATCTGCAACATAACTCGCCTGTACGTGACTTCCGCACTAAATTCATAGGATATGCATTTTCGACATTAACATCACCTTGCCCACCAAAACTACCAGCTGAGCAGCCCATAGGTGACCCTCCAGATGGGTAGGAAAAAAAAGATCATTTTCCCCCCAGAACATTGGGATAATGTGGTCCTGCATCCACATACGCATCAGCATTGCAGCTTAATGCGTACCTATAAATTAACATAGAGAGATAACGTCCAGCATCATCTCTATACCGTATGTATTTTGCGAGGTGGTGCACTCTCCGCCTGTCTCTCAACTCACCACTGATACCACATACACACAGATGTCACTAGTCTTGACAATGAGTGGCAGACACCATGCATGGCCGCTGGGTATCTTGTTGCAGTGGACTCTCATTCCATTTTAGCGATATACATGTCACATAAACTATGAGCATCATGGAACTTAAATATGTTGCTCTTCTTCCTAGGCTCAGTACCTTGCACCAGCAGCCTCGTGTAGGCACAATGTGTTCAGCATGAACGCCGAAGGCTGTCTACACCTGACATCCCATGCACAAAACTCAATACTCTATGAGAAGGTACTTGCAAATGCTGTGGTGTGAACAAGTTCCTGAAGTGACGCATTTGTGAAAAGCTGGTCGGCTAGCTGTGTTTTTGCCACGAAATATCATAGTGGAGTCATACTTTTTGCATGACCCAGCCTGTCACCGAAAGGTATTCACACAGTTTTCGGAGCTGGAGTCATGCCACAACATTTGCCATTGCATTCAGGAAATGTAGGCAGTATTGCACATGGAAGTTGGGCCTGGGGTGTAGATAGCCATCGGCATTCAGTCTCAACACACTGTATGCATTGGCCTGCAAGTGCAGGAGCTGGAATTTTGAAAAAAGAGCACACTTTCCGGATGACATGTGTACATCAGATCACAAATTAAAATTATTGCCATTTTACCATATACACAAAGAGCATCCATTGGAATATAGCAGCAGGTTGCTACGTCCAGCGTTGTATAGCCATGTAGAACTTAATTAACCATTTTTGCAAATAAATTACCGTTAAAGGCTGTTACTCTATCAGCTTTAAACTTCGCAAATGTTGTTGTATGCTAGGTTTACAACATTTAGTCTACCATATTTAGATGCAATGTGACAATTCTTTTTTAAAGCAAATAGTCTTACAACATTTAGTCCATCACATCTAGATGCAATGTAACGATTATTTTTTCAAAGCAAATCCAGATGTGAACAGGGCTTTATAAACAGATTTTTCGTGTATCCATTAACACAGTAAATGGTCCCTATTATCACATATTTTGACCAGTGCTCCAACATATGGCTACATACTATTACTATCTATAGTAAATACTAATATTTTCCTGTCTTTAAAGCAATATGTAAACATTGTTTATGGAATTTTTGCAATAGCTTCTTCTTTTCTTCTTTTTTTCCAACTGCAGTTATATAGTCTTCCTTTATGGCAGTTGTCTACACCATACACATACACACTGATTTTTCTTTTCTTGACTTTGATATCCTCCATTTTAAGTTTTCTTTTTCATACACACAACATGTTAACCATGCACAGGGAGTTGCTATCCCAGTAAGAGAACTGCAGGATGCTGTTAAACACCATGCAGTAGCTGTTCCATAAATTATTCATTAACTGAAGGTTAGTGGAAGTGACTGGAACAGAGTAGAGTTGTAAATACTGTTTGTTAGTCTTTTCATAGGGTCGAAGACAAAATCCATTCTGTTCCCAGCTCTAAGACTCTTTTTGGCGTAAACTATTAGGCGTCCATTCATTTGTTAAACTGCTACTTCCATCTGTATGACTAGGTATACAACATCTAGTCCTCCATATTTAGATGCATTGTAATCATTCTCTTTTAAGCAGATCCTAATGTGAATGGAGCGTAATAAATAGACTTTTTAGTGGTCCTTAGTGCAGTAAAATGGTCTTAATTTTGGTATTTTCGACCAGTACTCCAACATATGGCTGCATGTAAATACTGCGACAGGCGTAAGCACCACCTTCCCAACGGTTTTCTTTGCTGGTTTAAGAATAAGGAGAAAATTTAGTAAGAGTCATTGCCTCCATGACAGTGGGAATATGAAGAATAGCTATATTGACTGTCTTGCTAGTAAGCATACAGATACCTAAAGATCAATGTGTGGAGCAGATTTAATGCATTACTATTGAGAACTTATAAGCTGGTCATATGACCATGACATTGCTTTTCTATGCATTAGCTTAGCACTCTAACGCTTCAACAGATAACTTTATATTGGTAAATATGCTACAGTTCCACTACACAATGCTAATGCCAATAGGCATCTGTAAAAAATACTCCTGATTACCCATCAGATTCAGTATCATTTGTAATTATTTGTCACCTGCAGAATACCTTTCCGATTTTAGTGGTGTATTATGTGCAAAATACAGGATTTGTCGTCAGTCTGGGACACTTACCTGAGGAGTATAGTTTCATGAGAAAAGAAAATGGAAGCCTATTTTACTGTGGGATGGTAAATTAGTCCAATATTTACATATGCACATGTCCAAACAACAATCAAACTGAAACGCTAGTTATTTCTGCATACATGTAGCAGATTCATCATGTTTTCTGTGGATTGTGATGGAGCACCATCACAAAAGCATATTACGAACTACTATTCTGCACTTCCCATGCTTATTGAAGGCTTTCCTGTCCAAGCAATAGAGTCTAGTTCTCAAATCAATGCCTGCATCTTATAGTTTATGTGATTTGTACATCGCTAAATTGAAACAAGAGCGCACTGCATCATGACGATTTGCATCCACACTTGGTATCTGACACTCATTGTCAGTTCTAGTGACATATGTGTGTGTGCGTGCAGCGACCTTTTTCTTCTTACACAACTGGAGGGACATCTGTAGTGGGCAGCTCAGTTGTGAGTTTTGGTGGGCGAGGTGTTCATGGCGTCGACAAGGTGTATTAGTTTCATTGGTGTGTCACAAGGCAGCGTGATTCATGTTGCAGATATATGCAAACTTTCTTGCTGTAGGTATCGAATTAGTATGCAAGGATGTAAAGGACGAACAGTGGTCATAGTTTCTAAAGCTTATAGACAAGATATGACTCTTTGGTGAAAAGTAAAAACAGTGGAGACAATGTTTCTAATCGTGTCATAGTCAGCTATGCAACTTATGTGTGTTATATTAACGTCAGTCAGCTAATCATACCAATTTTTATGCTTAAATTTTTAACTATTCCATTATCTTTACAGCTGGTTACACTTGACAAGAGCGACACGAGGACTTGCTAACGTCATATTTGGTTCAGGTGCACTTGCAGTGCATTAGTACTATATTTTCTTCCTTCTGTGTGTAAGATAAATACTGTAGCTTTAAATCGGCGCTTAACATACAAAAACAGATCAGCCATAGGATGCATGACTTGATACAGCAGTGTATCAATGCTCCCATTAAATAATTAAAACTGTATACAAATAGATAACAGCCTGAGTTCTATACAGTGGCTCTTTTTTCTTAAGACTTACGAAATAACAATGCTTGATGGTCTTGTGGTAAAAAGAATACATTTCTCCTGCTGCATAAATTTAACACTTGCATAGTCACATAGGTGTTGGTTTATACAGATGGCAGTACACAGAATGTTCGTCCTGACAAGATGTGGCCTGCAAAAGTATCTTGTTAAAGCTTTTTAGAAATCACTAACTCAGTAGAAATGCATGTACTGCCTAAAGAACATATGAGTTGAAAAAATACTTTAACATACACGACTGCTAATGCATATTTGTCACACCCAAATACTTAACGTAGATACAATTCACAGTCTCGATATTTTTGGAACACTTATAGAAAATACTCAGAACTTTGCTGCTAGGAGTGGCACAACGAAAGTGACTGCACCCATGGATGACACTTCATTGGCACCTCCACCCTCCTCCAGAAACATGTATAGTAATATAATATACAAAATTTACTCTAATTATAATATATTTTCCTGAAAATCTTGTTTCTCTTGAAGACAGTTTGGCGCTTCCCTGCAAATGACACTTGAGGCATACTAGGTCCCCTTGTCCCTCTGCCTCCCCTCACTATGCCCCTGGCAGCTAGATACAATACACATTAACTATGGTAACATGGATTGCAATTTTGGGATCAGTTACACACTCTCACATACACACACACACACACACACACACACACACACACACACAAACATACACATGTACACACATACAATTCATATAGAGGGCTAACATTTTTGTACAATTCACACATACTGTAATACCAAACAATCTTAAGCTTATATTTACCACCATTTTGTGAAATGTACTGTGATGTCACACATACTAATGTCTCAAAGTATCTCACAACACAGTTTTTGTAACCCTGCTTCTCACTGCAGCAAATGACGAAAGCTCAAGTAATTGGAACAATTACAAAAAAAGTCTTATAATAAATACCCACACCCTACCTCTCTCTACAGAGCACAGACTCAGAGTGGAGAGCAGTTGCCTAAGAGCAGTGGATCCCTACAGCTATTGGCTGAGAGCAACTGTGCATGACTGGTAAATAATTCAGGTCGTTTGGATACTTTTGAATACAGGCTACACTGTGATAAGCTCTTGCTTGAGTGCTGCTGGGCGAAAACTTATACTTAATCTCAGGCACCTTATTATTTACATTATACACATCTTTTTTGCAGGAATGGGTACATTTATGCACAGGGAGGTACATATTTGCATAAAGTGTTCGAGTTTTTGGCGTATCCTTCCAGCTTTACCAATTTCCAGATTTGGTGTCCTACCAATTTACCAACGTTTCAGGCTGTTTTACCAATTTTTGACTGGTCTTCCTACCAGAGTGTCAGTTTACCAATTTCCAAATTTGACATTCCTTGTCTAACACTTTCGCAGACTATACTGTGACTTCATTAGTTTTTACTGTTGTAGCGTCTTAGTGTGGCATATGTGCAACACATCTATCGTGTGTATGCAGGGTAAGTGCAGTCTAAACGTCGTGTATTATCGGAGTAATTGAGGTGTGTGTATGTGGCGTAATTGTGGCCTAATTATGGCATACTTTAGGTGTGTGTGGTATAATTGTGGCGTATGTAGCGTATGCATGCCGTCGCGATTCCAGTTTACCAATTATACAGCCAGTTTACCAGTATCTAGAATTCCCTATAACCGTTATGTCTTTTCCACAGAGCCAGCCAGATGTGCTCACGCCAGTTGCTCGCCAGGCAGCCTTGTCTTCTATATATTATGCACACTGCTCCCAGCATTGTATATTGAAGCACTCCAGGGCACAGTAGCCACCTAGATTACATGTGTGCATTTTATGGAATACAGGCCACCGACCATCTCTCTTATACTGTCTCTAAATTCAACAGATTGTTGCGATACTAGCACCACCAGATCAGGGTCTATAACATGAACAACTAAATCTATGTAGAAACACATGAAATAAGAGAATGTCGTAACGTTATTAATCAATCACAATAGGTCTGTGCATCTATAAAATACACATACACTAGTTCTCTTAGTCGTGCATGGAAGCATTACAATGTTAGTTGCTGTGTTGCACAGCGCTGGAGCACTATGACATGTGCACACAAATTGGTGGGTTTTGCTAGTAATAACCATATTTTTATAACAAAAAGAATTGAGATATACGTACTGTTACACTTCTTCTGCCCAGCTGAAGGTTGCAACTACTCCTGGCAGTGCTTCATACTTAACTTGCATGGAGGCAGAGAAGAAATGATGCCATCACACTATGGAGATTTAAATGGAAAATGAGTTTACTTGTTTTGGGAATAAACTATAAATGATAGAAAAAGGTAATAACAGATTAGAAATAAAAACAAAAAAGTCGTTCAGAAACATCAAAAACTGCACCCAACAAAAAATTATGTTCCACAGTGTAACATGATGGCAAAGTGCACAGAATATTACTCCACATTAACTTGAAACGAAACACATAGACTTCACAGAAGACTATTCCGCTGATCGGTTGCATTTTTCGGTGTATATGAATAATACGAAAAAAGTATAGCTTAAGGGATCTGTCGTAAAAGGTTGCTTTATAAAATAACTGTTTTTAGTGCCAGCCATGATTTTCTTAAATAGTGTTTGTGTTTCAATCAGTTGGTGGTGCTTGTGATGCACTCCATACCATACTCTTCAAATGTTCTCGCAATTTACCTAACTCTACTTTGCACGATCTGTGTCGTCTTTCTCCCAAGAAGTCGCATTTTAAGTTCCAACAAAACACATGCAGATCGCATTGTGCTACTGCTCGCTTAACTTACAGCTTAAAGTGCACTGGTTGACAAGAATGGTTTGATTACTGTAGCAATGTGAAATAATGTAATACCACTTATAACGCAGAGATGAGAAATCACCCCAAAAATTCCACACCTGGATGTCCAAACAACTGTCAGGCTTATCTGCACAACAGGAAAACTGTCACAATGCATACGTCATCTAGAGACTCTAAGCTACAATTCATTAACTAGTGAGAATTTGTTCCATGGTCTGATAAAAATATATGATAGCTGACAGAGTGACAAAATGGATAAAAAATTAGTCTCTCTGCTGCAGACATTCGCTTCCTAAATACCATTATTTGTTTCCATAATAAAAGAACATTTAGTTTATCACTCCAGTTGTTTATACAACTTTCCTGATAAAGGGCTCTTACCATCTAATTGTACCAAATTGAGATCCATTCCCTAACCTGATAAATAGCAGCGATCTTACTTGTAACTGTTTACAGTACGAGAGAATGTCAAATTTTTGGATATAGTCCACTCAAGATAAAAAAGTGTGATATATATATATATATATATATATATATATATATATATATATATATATAGAGAGAGAGAGAGAGAGAGAGAGAGAGAGAGAGATTTCTATGTGAACTGTGTTTACACCTAAAGTATCAATGTACTGTGCTGCCATCTTGCAGGAGGATGTTGAACAAAGAAAATGCTGCCGCACTATACACATCTCGATGTGAACCAGCTGACATAAGTCAACAACCTTTACACATGAGGGTGGTGATTGTCACCAGGGGACAGAGTCGCTTGATATAGCATGGTCATGCCTGGCTGGAAGGACCCTATGAAAGGGTGTGATACTAGAATAATTTATTTATCCAGTGTCTTGGTGACCTTTGGTCGTTTTTGGGTCGTACATTATTATAATTGGATTATAAATTATAGTGACAAGGATCATAAATCCATGTAATTACATAATAAATTATAGCGATAAGGGTTCTGGAAACTATACAGGCTGTCCCTACACTGTCAGCCAATATCATAACACTCATCTCTCATTTTGGCTTTTGTGCAATTTTTATCTCACCGAGATTGCCTAGAAGAGGGGGGAGGGGGAGGATGCAGAGGGAGTGGGAGGTGGTGACCTTTGACCTTGTGGGAGATCCGGCAACAATGCAGGCTGTCTCTGTGTGTCCTTTGCTACAGTACTGGTCATTCTTTAATGATGCAACAAAACTTGACACCAATATGAAATCGAAATTGTAAAGTAAGACATAAAAAAATAAAAAAATCCCTCTCCCTGTGCTGATATTGCAGTCTTCAGTGATGCAACTACAACATAGAATCTCGCCTCTTGACTTGCCCGTCTGGTATGATATTACCGTTATGCAGCATTGATTTTATCAAGGCAAAAATATCGATATTTCGGAATAACGTTCGATAATTTCAGTATTTACAAGCATTTTAAAAAGTCATCAAAGTTACAGAAATGATCCAAAAAAATTAACTTTTTATTATATCCAACATGAGCCAATAGAGGACACACAATGAATGTACTATGAAATCAGTTATGTACAAAAAAATAATTAATGAAACTAATAATCATCACCGACAGACACTTAAAGAACTCTTTGTTTAATACGTTCGCCTGTCAGTCTGCTTCTGTTTTGTGGTACAGCTAGGTTTATTGGGGAAGCACTCTTTTGGGCGAAACGGAAGAGGCTTGGCATGTTAAAGACTTCTGAGCGATTTCTGACAAAACAGGTATGAAATGACGACTAATCATTTCAGGCAACACAGTTCATTTTTCATTACACACAGTGCAGTAATTTGTGTGGTTTTCGAACCGAATATACGTTACTATTTCAGTTTGTCTATCTTTTCTTAACCCAGGCACTCAGGATAAAAGAAGCGCACTTTCTGCCTCAGAGCAGGGAGTAATACACTCCTGGAAATGGAAAAAAGAACACATTGACACCGGTGTGTCAGACCCACCATACTTGCTCCGGACACTGCGAGAGGGCTGTACAAGCAATGATCACACGCACGGCACAGCGGACACACCAGGAACCGCGGTGTTGGCCGTCGAATGGCGCTAGCTGCGCAGCATTTGTGCACCGCCGCCGTCAGTGTCAGCCAGTTTTCCGTGGCATACGGAGCTCCATCGCAGTCTTTAACACTGGTAGCATGCCGCGATAGCGTGGACGTGAACCGTATGTGCAGTTGACGGACTTTGAGCGAGGGCGTATAGTGGGCATGCGGGAGGCCGGGTGGACGTACCACCGAATTGCTCAACACGTGGGGCGTGAGGTCTCCACAGTACATCGATGTTGTCGCCAGTGGTCGGCGGAAGGTGTACGTGCCCGTCGACCTGGGACCGGACCGCAGCGACGCACGGATGCACGCCAAGACCGTAGGATCCTACGCAGTGCCGTAGGGAACCGCACCGCCACTTCCCAGCAAATTAGGGACACTGTTGCTCCTGGGGTATCGGCGAGGACCATTCGCAACCGTCTCCATGAAGCTGGGCTACGGTCCCGCACACCGTTAGGCCGTCTTCCGCTCACGCCCCAACATCGTGCAGCCCGCCTCCAGTGGTGTCGCGACAGGCGTGAATGGAGGGACGAATGGAGACGTGTCGTCTTCAGCGATGAGAGTCGCTTCTGCCTTGGTGCCAATGATGGTCGTATGCGTGTTTGGCGCCGTGCAGGTGAGCGCCACAATCAGGACTGCTTACGACCGAGGCACACAGGGCCAACACCTGGCATTATGGTGTGGGGAGCGATCTCCTACACTGGCAGTACACCTCTGGTGATCGTCGAGGGGACACTGAATAGTGCACGGTACATCCAAACCGTCATCGAACCCATCGTTCTACCATTCCTAGACCGGCAAGGGAACTTATTGTTCCAACAGGACAATGCACGTCCGCATGTATCCCGTGCCACCCAACATGCGCTAGGTGTAAGTCAACTACCCTGGCCAGCAAGATCTCCGGATCTGTCCCCCATTGAGCATGTTTGGGACTGGATGCAGCGTCGTCTCACGCGGTCTGCACGTCCAGCACGAACGCTGGTCCAACTGAGGCGCCAGGTGGAAATGGCATGGCAAGCCGTTCCACAGGACTACATCCAGCATCTCTACGATCGTCTCCATGGGAGAATAGCAGCCTGCATTGCTGCGAAAGGTGGATATACACTGTACTAGTGCCGACATTGTGCATGCTCTGTTGCCTGTGTCTATGTGCCTGTGGTTCTGTCAGTGTGATCATGTGATGTATCTTACCCCAGGAATGTGTCAATAAAGTTTCCCCTTCCTGGGACAATGAATTCACGGTGTTCTTATTTCAAATTCCAGGAGTGTAATTTGCACCATTGTCGTACAGTGCTGTCATCAAATGTGTACATTTTGCACCCTTTACCTTTAATTTGCAGTGGTAGAAATGACGCACGAAAGTAACAAGCTTTCATGATTATGTAGATCCATTCATCTTCAAATCTGGTTCTCATTTGTAGCACTGAATATGAAATTAAATTAAATTAAGCCCATGTATTCATTTGGCGATGAGACTTACACGTTACTATGACTTTTATGTAACGTTACACCACCAGGATCCTAACTGGCTTTAAATATACGATATATGCCTATAGCACGAGCAGTGTACTATCAAAAATATGCTTTGCTCTATGGGTTAATGCTGCGAATTCTGTTTAGTGTGGAGTGATGGGTTGCGTTGGTGGCGGGGAGGGGGGGGGGGGGGGGGGTAGAGAGAAGAACAAACTCCACCTCCATGTATTGTATGGCAACAGAAACCTGTGTTTTAAGCTTCCATGAGCTGCTGATAACCCGCTTTCTTTTACAAAATGGAGTACAAGATAGCCCCCGTGATGAGCCAGCAAACGCATCATCGCTCATTTTCGTAAAAAGCACAATGAGCATAGCGCAACAAAAGGCAGAATGCTCAGCTCGGCAATAAAGAAGACGACAATGCAGTCAACACCGGCTAATTTCACGCTGCGCTGTTGGCAACGAACTTCTGTAGATCACTAAGGCACGATTTCTCCCGGCTAGTACCGACTGCTACCGAACATAACTGGGGAGCTGTGTACCAGGCTACAGACTACAGTGTTGTGGTAAGTTATTGTGTGCTTAACAGCTAGTGTATAGTACTCTTTTTGTTTGTTTTACGACTGACTTCACACGGCTGAAAAGAATGTCAAGCGGTATGTACGACATTTTAGAAAAGAGTGGTTAAGTGATAAACAGTTAAAGGATTGGTTGTGACGTGTGCCCTGGGAAGCTAGTAGTGCCCGGTGTAATTGTTTCCAATGCAACCTCAATGTGCATTAAGAAACATTTAAAAGCATCGGAACCTTTTTGATCTTCACGACAGTCAACACTGTCATTTCAGTCTATCAAATATACGCACACACGTGCAGCTGCTGAAGCTGCTCTTACATTGTTTGTAGTGTATCAGTGTGCAGTTAGCTCCGATGATCATTTTTCAGATTTAACCAAGAAAAGTGCTGATCAGGCATCTCTTTTACGGCTACACCGTATGAGGAGCAGTGCTTTGATCAGGAACATTCTCTTCCAGCACTTTAAATCAGAACTACAGAAACTAATGGATATTTCAGCCTTATTGTAGATGAATCTACAGACATTTCTGTCATCAAACTGTTGGCTGTGTGCATTGTATATTTTTCAAAACAACAATGCAGAGATATTTCCACCTTTTTAGTAACAATTGAACAGGGGAACGCTAAATGTATCGTTACTGCAGTAAAGTCATTACTTTCATATTATAGTTGAGACATTAAACAAATGACAGGAATTGGTATGGATAATACCTGAGTAATAGTAGGTATTAACAATGGGGTTTACCAGAAAATGAAATGTGAGGTCTTCTTGCAAAAATACATGTATAAGGAGTTGTTTAAAGCAATAAATGATGGAGCCGAACCCCTTAAAATTATGGACGAATCAGACACAAGGTGGCTAACGATCGAAGTTGCTGTTATCGCATTTTAAGTCAGTGGTTTGAACTACAGACACATTTTGAAATATCCAGATAACAGACTAAGTGCTGCACAGCTGAACTATTAAACAGTACGTACGCTGATGCCATCTTCTGTTTCTTAGACTAGCTCCAGAATAATGTCAGAAGGTCAATAAGTCATTCCAATTAAATACAGCAAACCGTTCAAAGCTACTGCAAGACTTTATTCTTCTTCTTGTAGGTCTTACGAGGCGGATTGTTGTCCCCAGTTATAAGGAGAATTTGCTAACGGTAGACGTTAGACAATACAAATCCCTTAATATTTATCATGGCCATGAAGTAGAAGTTTCATTGGTGAACATGATGAAAGAACAAAATTAACGCAGAAAGCGAAAAAGCTTTTTGCAGTAGATGGGAAAGTTTTATGCTTTGCTTAGCAGATGAGCTCCAGAGGCGACTGGTGAATAATGTGAAGGTTTTGCAAAAAGTGTGCCTAATTGCTCCAGAACAGTGTTTGAGGGTGATGTCCATTATGGACAAACATTAGTAAGTGTAATTCTGAAGAAGGTTGGGTTATCCCAATTGAAACCTAGGTAAATCTAGGTAACTCCGCAACTGAGGCTGTTAATTTTGAATTTGAATTTGATGAAAGAGAGTATAATTCCGCTAGCTCAGAAATTTTAATTACCTGACACAGAAATGTCAACAATACGACAGAACTTTGGCTAGAGATCGCATCATATAAAGACGCTAGTTCCCAAAATCCATTTCAGGAGCTCTCAGGTTTTGCAATGATGCTTTTAGTGTTACTTTGGTCAAATGCTGAGGTCGACAGAGCAATTAACATGCTCAACAAAGTGAAAACCTCCCTCAGGAATAGACTTAAATATGGTAAAAGCAGTTCTCGTTGCGTAGGCCGGACATAGGCGTGTGAACAAGTGCTGTCATAATTATGTCTTACCAGAACATGCTTTGAAGCAAATCGGCTCAAAATGGTACAAATAGCTCTAACCACTATGGGACTTAACATCTGAAGTCATCATTCCCCTAGATTTAGAACTACGTAAACCAAACTAATCTAAGGACATCACACACATCCACGCCCGAGGCAGGATTCGAACCTGCGACCATATCAGGCGCGCGGTCCTGGACTGAAGCGTCTAGAACAGCTCGGTCACACCGGCCGGCTAGCACATTGGCACAATGGTTGCTTACCGAGGAGACCAACAATCCAGCATATCAGCTGAAGAAGAGGCAGGGGACGATGTGGATGAACTGTTATTATTTTAATGAACATAGGTGAATAAATATTTTTAAATTTGTGCATCTTCACGTTTTCGTGGCGCAGTGATTGCTCCATTAAATTTTTGGCGTGCTGCGCATAAATTCGGATTCTTCTTCTAACATTTCGACTGCATACTGTCCAGCCATCTGTATGTCGGCTCATTCTGAAGATGACTGGACGTTATACAGCCGAAATATTAGAAGTAGAAGCTGAATGTGTGCGACTGCACGCCCGAAATTTAATGGCGCGTATTTAAATTTGCTCGTTACTGTTCCATTAAAATGTGATGTAGCTGTTTAATAATATATATTTTACATTTTGGACGCGTTCGGTTGATTTTAAAATGTTTCTTCGTCTCGTAAACTAGGTATGATTGTAATGTTTAAAATAAATTTTAATTTCGTCTTTTATTTGCAAGAAAGTACGGAGACATCTGATTTTGGCGCATTTTTAAACGTTTGCTCGAGGCATAAACAAAGTAATTAGTGTAATGTTTTAAAATAAGTTTGATTTTTTCTTTATTTTTGCAATAAAATGCGAAGATACTTCATTTTGACGGATTTTTGGGTGTTGTTTTGACGGAAAAAATAATCATGTGTTGGCAGTACTGCTCAGTATCGTTCTGCCTGGAGCTCAATTGCGATCACACGCACGCGCTGCTGCTTGAACGCCATGCTGTTCTAATCGTGGCGCGGCGCTCCGCTATACCCACAGCTTTAGATTGTAAACAGCATTAATGGTTAGTCATGACGACCTGCACGAGTTTGTGGTTCAGTTTTCATCACAGTGAAGTTGTAGACGTTTTAGGGAACAGTTGTGTTGTGTATGGGTCCTACGTATTACGAATGCATTACAGTTCTAAGGCCTCCGATTTTTATTCTAATTAACTACTCACCCGAAATCGATGAAACTGGCGTTACTTCTCGACGTAATCGCCCTGCAGACGTACACATTTTTCACAACGCTGACGCCATGATTCCATGGCAGCGGCGAAGGCTTCTTTAGGAGTCTGTTTTCACCACAGTAAAATCGCTGAGGCAATAGCAGCATGGCTGGTGAATGTGCTGCCACGGAGAGTGTCTTTCATTGTTGGAAATAGCCAAAAGTCACTAGGAGCCAGGTCAGGTGAGTAGGAAGCATGAAGAATCACTTCAAAGTTGTTATCACGAAGAAACTGTTGCGTAACGTTAGCTCGACGTGCGGGTGCGTTGTCTTGGTGAAACACCACACGCGCAGCCCTTCCCAAACGTTTTTGTTGCAGTGCAGGAAGGAATTTGTTCTTCAAAACATTTTCGTAGGATGCACCTGTTACCGTAGTGCCCTTTGGAACGCAATGGGTAAGGATTACGCCCTCGCTGTCCCAGAACATGGACACCATCATTTTTTCAGCACTGGCGACCACCCGAAATTTTTTTGGTGGCGGTGAATCTGTGTGCTTCCATTGGGCTGACTGGCGCTTTGTTTCTGGATTGAAAAATGGCATCCACGTCTCATCCATTGTCACAACCGACGAAAAGAAAGTCCCATTCATGCTGTCGTTGCGTGTCAACATTGCTTGGCAACATGCCAGACAGGCAGCCATGTGATCGTCCGTCAGCATTCGTGGCACCCACCTGGATGACACTTTTCGCATTTTCAGGTCGTCTTGCAGGATTGTGTGCACAGAACCCACAGAAATGCCAACTCCGGAGGCGATCTGTTCAACAGTCATTCGGCGATCCTCCAAAACAATTCTCTCCACTTTCTCGATCATGTCGTCAGACCAGCTTGTGCGAGCCCGAGGTTGTTTCGGTTTGTTGTCACACGATGGTTTGCCTTCATTAAACTGTCGCACCCACGAACGCACTTTCGACACATCCATATCTCCATCACCACATGTCTCCTTCAACTGTCAATTAATTTCAATTGATTTCACACCACGCAAATTCAGAAAACTAATGATTGCACGCTGTTAAAGTAAGGAAAACGTCGTCATTTTAAGTATTCAAAACAGTTCTCATTCTCGCCACTGGAGGTAAAATTCGATCTGCCGTACGGTGCTGCCATCTCTGGAACGTATTGACAATGAATGCGGCCTCATTTTAAAACAATGCGCATGTTTCTATCTCTTTCCAGTCTGGAGAAAAAAAATCGGAGGCCTTAGAACTTGAATGCACCTCGTACATTGCTGTTTTAAAGCCTGCCACATTACATTTTTAAATGGTAAATGTAAAAATGGTGCTAATAATTGAAAGCTGTTATTTTTCAATACAAAACGCAGTATAGTATAAGAAAATCCAATTGGGTGTTTCAGCTACAGGAGGTGATTAGTATGGTTCGAAATAACGTAAAATTGGTAATGACCCATCTATGTCATATACAAATAGTAGCACCAGTACAGGTAATGTTGAAGATGAAACCCAATCACATGAAGTATCTCCATATTATTTAGCGTCCCAAAAAAACATCTAAATATCCTGTTGTAGGGAAAGTACATGGAAAGAATTGAAAGCGAAATATGAGTGATTGGTGTGTAGGGAAGGTAAGTTGGAGTGTTTAGTATATGAAGGTGCACAGAATACGAAAGTGAGTAAATCGTAGGGAGTGTACATTTACAAAGACTGGAGTAGTGTCTCTATGAGTCCAATTAGTGGAGGCAAACGAGTTCAGTAAATATCACTGAAAAAACAGATTCGCAAGTAGAGGAATTCTGAAGCCCATTTAACCCTACTATGCATACCCTGGGTCGAATGGACCCGGATAAGCTTTAACTTTTAATTGCTGTATGCAAGACTTAAAATCGACCCCACATTCATTAGCTACGCTCTCTTCCAATATTTAATAACACATTAAAGGTAGTATTAACAATTTTTACTACTAGTTTTCAGTGTCGCATTTTCTTCTTTATACCATACGCTTAAATAACCTGAGCCGATGGACAGTGTGGTTCATATCGTAGTGCCATTGAATTAGACTGGGTTGTAAGCGATGATTTTTTACTGGAGTTCAGTGACTACTTTATTGTCACACGAACACATTGTTGTGAGTGCAGAAAATAAATTGTCGTAACTTGCAACGCTGTTCAGCTGTCAGATAGCGCCCTCCTGCGTTGTGTAAGAGAGTGAAATATTGCAGCAGATGCTTACAAGTATGTGAAGCATCGCAGAACTGTTGAAAAAGTTTGCTATAAAGCAGTGTTGTGTTTCATATTCATCATTTGGTCATTTGTAACACTAAACAATATCATAGACAGCAGTGCATAGAAGAAGATCTAGGTTATTTCTTCTCTTTATTCTTTGTGAGATAGACTGTTAGGATCTATATCTAAAAAAAAAAAAGGGGGGGGGATCAGGAAAGAAAGCAACATACGTTTTTCAAGCCCAAGTTTTGTATCAGTTGTTTCTCAATGGTAGCTGAAGACGACGATTCCCTGTCGGATACAACTAGTGCTTCGGATGAAAACAATGCGGTTGTGCCTCAGGCAGCGCCATACAACTCTTTGGCTGAGTAACGAAGTAGTGGTGATGGTGATGTAGATAATAATGTCTCTGGACAAATAAACAGTGAATTTGCTAACATGTATTGCCCCCCCCCATGGTATCTTATGGAGTAAACCACCCCCCTCACCGCCACCACCACAGTGCAAAATAAACCGCCTCCACACAAATGGATGAAATTTATGCCAGGACCAACAAGGGGCATAATCACTTACACACCAAAAGATGCATGGGCTTTATTTATTCCTCTAGTCATTGTTGATGAGCATGCGTAAACCTAGAGTCAAGAAGAGTTTGCGTACGAATAAAATAAATTGGCATGATGTAACTAGAGAAGAAATTTGCCCCTTCTGGGGAATTTTGCTTCGCATTGAAGCAGAAAATGGTGGGATGTTTCCATTTGTGAGCTTCTTCTGTTGGAGATGATCTATCCGCCTATAATCAGATCTTTTAATACCCTTCTATACCCTTCTACAGAAATCTGTATTGCCTAATGTGGAGAAATTCATTACTATTCTGTAAATAGCAGCAATAGTACAGAGGTTTGGCAGAAGAGAAGGTGTTCATTGTACCCTGCGTCTAAGGACAGAAAAACAGACAGTGCACTGTAGATGCACAAAAAATGTTGCTGGGCCCATAGCAGTGTGGTGTTCAACATTTGTAAAAACTAATTTACTGCTTCTTTGTTTAATGATTTATTTCTTGTCAATATCATAGTCATCAATTTGTGAATAGTTTGTGGTAAAGAATGGTACTGGCTTATGTTTTCATTATGTAATATATTCAAAGAAATTTATTAAAAAGTATAGTTTTAACCTCATAAAACTATTAAAAATGATCTCACCTATCTCATCGTGCACTGGTAAACCTTAAAACAATATATTCGCGTATCATGTTGTTGTTGTTAATGTGGTCTTCAGTCCTGAGATTGGTTTGATGCAGCTCTCCATCCTACTCTATCCTGTGCAAGCATCTCCCAGTGCCTACTGCATCCTACATTCTTCTGAATCTGCTTAGCGTATTCATCTCTTGGTCTCCCTCTACGATTTTTACCCTCCACGCTGCCCTCCAATACTAAATTGGTGATCCCTCAATGTCTCAGAACATGTCCTACCAACCCATCCCTTATGCTAGTCAAGTTGTGCCACAAGTTCATCTTCTCCCCAATTCTATTCAATGCCTCCTCATTACCTATGTGATCTACCCATCTAATCTTCAGCATTCTTCTGTAGCACCACATTTCGAAAGCTTCTATTCTCTTCTTGTCTAAACTAATTATCGTCCACGTTTCACTTCCATACATGGCTACATTCCGTACAAATACTTTCAGAAGTGACTTCCTGACATTTAAATCTATACTCGATGTTAACAAGTTTTTCTTCTTCAGAAATGCTTTCCTTGATATTGCCAGTCTACATTTTATATCCTCTCTACTTCGACAATCATCAGTTATTTTGCTCCCCAAATAGCAAAACTCCTTTACTACTTTAAGTGTCTCATTTCCTAATCTAATTGCCTCAGCATCACCCGACTTAATTCGACTACATTCCATTATCCTCGTTTTGCTTTTGTTGATGTTCATCTTATACCCTCCTTTAAAGACACTGTCCATTCCGTTCAACTGCTCTTCCAAGTCCTTTGCTGTCTCTGACAGAATTACAGTGTCATCGGAGAACCTCAAAGTTTTTATTTCTTCTCCATGGGTTTTAATACCTACTCCAAACTTTTCTTTTGTTTACTTTATTGCTTGCTCAATATACAGATTGAATAACATCGGGGATAGGCTACAACCCTGTCTCACTCCCTTCCCAACCACTGCTTCCCTTTCATGTCTCTCGACTCTTATAACTGCCATCTGGTTTCTGTACAAATTGTAAATAGCCTTTCGCTCCCTGTGTTTTACCCCTGCCACCTTCAGAATTTGAAAGAGAGTATTCCGGTCAACATTGTCAAAAGCTTTCTCTAAGTCTACAAATGCTAGAAACGCAGGTTTGCCTTTTCTTAATCTTTCTTCTAAGATAAGTCGTACGGTTAGTATTGCCTCACGTGTTCCAACATTTCTGCGGAATCCAAACTGATCTTCCCCAAGGTCCGCTTCTACCAGTGTTTCCATTCGTCTGTAAAGAATTAGCGTTAGTATTTTGCAGCTGTGACTTATTAAACTGATAGTTCGGTAATTTTCACATCTGTCAACACCTGCTTTCTTTGGGAATGGGATTATTATATTCTTCTTGAAGTCTGAGGGTATTTCTCCTGTCTCATACATTTTGCTCACCAGATGGTAGAGTTTTATCAGGACTGGCTCTCCCAAGGCCGTCAGTAGTTCCAATGGAATGTTGTCTAATCCCGGGTCCGTGTTTCGACTCAGGTCTTTCAGTGCTCTGTCAAACTCTTCACTCAATATCATGTCTCCCATGTCATCTTCATCTACCATTTCCGTAATATCGTCCTCAAGTACATCGCCCTTGTATAGACCCTCTATATACCCCTTCCACCTTTCTGCTTTCCCTTCTTTGCTTAGAAGTGGGTTTCCTTCAAAGCTCTTGATATTCATGCAAGTGGTTCTCTTATCTCCAAAGGTCTCTTTAATTTTCCTGTAGGCATTATCTATCTTACCCCTAGTGAGATAAGCCTCTACATCCTTACATTTTGCACTTCCTGTCGATCTCATTTTTCAGACGCTTTTATTCCTTTTTGCCTGCTTCATTTACTGCATTTTTATATTTTCTCCTTTCATCAATTAAATTCAATATTTCTTCTGTTACCCAAGGATTTCTACTAGCTTTCATCTTTTTACCTACTTGATGCTCTGCTGCCTTCACTATTTCGTCCCTCAAAGCTACCCATTCTTCTTCTACTGTGTTTCTTTCCTCCATTCCTATAAATTGTTCCCTTATGCTCTCGCTGAAACTCTGTACAGCCTCTGGTCCTTTCATTTTATCCAGGTCCCATCTCCTTAAATTCCCACATTTTTGCAGTTTCTTCAGTTTTAATCTACAGTTCATAAACAATAGATTGTGGTTAGAGTCCACATATGCCCCTGAAATTGTCTTACAATTTAAAATCTGGTTCCTAAATCTCTGTCTTACCATTATATAATCTATCTGATACCATTTAATATCTCAAGGGTTCTTCCATGTATACAACCTTCTTTCATGCTTCTTGAACCAAGTGTTAGGTATGATTAAGTTATGCTCTGTGCAAAATTCTACCAGGCAACTTCCTCTTTCATTTCTTAGCCCCAATCCATATCCACCTACTACGTTTCCTTCTCTCCCTTTTCCTACTATCGAATTCCAGTCACCCATGACTATTAAATTTTCGTCTCCCTTCACTACCAGAATAATTTCTTTTATCTCATCATACATTTCTTCGTCATCTGCAGAGCTCGTTGGCATATAAACTTGTACTACTGTAGTAGGTGTGGCCATCGTGTCTATCTTATCCACAATAATGCGTTCACTATGCTGTTTGTAGTATTTTACCCGTACCCCCATTTTCTTATTCATTATTAAACCTACTCCTGCATTACCCCTATTTGATTTTGTGTTTGTAACCCTGTATTCACCTGACCAAAAGTCTTCTTCCTCCTGCCACCGAACTTCACTAATTCCCACTATATCTAACTTTAACCTATCCATTTCCCTTTTTAAATTTTCTAACCTACCTGCCCGATTAAGGGATCTGATATTCCACGATCCAATCCGTAGAACGCCAGTTTTCTTTCTCCTGATAACGACGTTCTCTTGAGTAGTCCCCGCCCGGAGATCCGAAAGGGGGACTATTTTACCTCCGGAATATTTTACCCAAGAGGACGCCATCATCATTTAATCATACAGTACAGCTGCATGCCCTCGGGAAAAGTTACGGCTGATGTTTCCCCTTGCTTTCAGCCGTTCGCAGTACCAGAACAGCAAGGCCATTTTGGTTAGTGTTACAAGGCCAGATCAGTCAATCATCCAGACTGTTGCCCCTGCAACTACTGAAAAGGCTGCTGCCCCTCTTCAGAAACCACACATTTGTCTGGCCTCTCAACAAATGCCCCTCCGTTGTGGTTGCACCTACGGTACGGCTATCTGTATCGTTGAGGCATCTGTATCGTTGAGGCACGCAAGCCTCCCCACCAACGGCTAGAGCTGTGGTTCATGGGGGGGGGGGGGGGGGGGGGGGTCGTGTATCAGATATTTCGTGTATCATGATATCAAAGAAATACTTGTTTTCATTTGAATTCTCTCATTAGACATTACCGGATCCAGAGTATGTAAACGTGCGAACGATGTGGTTATGCATAGAAGGCTTAACCGCATGCAGGCAACGAAAAAAAGACAGGATAATGTTCTACAAAACATCGTAGTTGAACAACAGCAAAACATTTGTGAAAGTACACCATATTTTGTAACAAACCGTGTTTACACTTTCGCAACATTGTGGATTTGCAATTTCTAAATAGCCTTCACATGGGAAAAGCGTTGCGTAGTAAACTGACTTGTGCCAACATCACAGACTGCATTGCGGACACTATAAGGAAGATAATCTGTTCATTCATAATATCGAAGAATTCCAAGATATATGCAGTCATTCACGACTCTCCATCCATGGCTCCACAATCAGTTTTAATAGCACATGTAAGGTCATAAGTTAGTGATGGTAATGTAAACCTTCTTGTTGGATGTCACTGAACTTCAAAAAACAGATGCAGACATAATAGAAGCTGAAAATGTCTCTCGAAGCATGATTTTTCTGCGAGTTATGCAAATGACATTTTGACTGGAACATGCACTTATGCCATTAATAATAAGTAGGATTCAGCTGTTTTAGAAATATTTCAGAACAAGGACAATAAACTATATAAACATCATAGTTTGTATCATTGCATTTAACTAGCGATTACTGAAGAAATTGAAGAGGTTCCTGGTGTGCATCGTGTTATCACCGCTTTTTTTAGTAAGCTATATGCATTTTACCATCAAACTCCAAGGAATCAATATGTACTGTCACCTGTTGCACAAGAGTATGATGATGAACTTAAGAAAATATCTGAAGTATTCTCAGTGTGACAGAGAGCCTCAAGCTTCAGAGCAGTGGAAGCAGTATGGAAATACTACCAGGCTTTTTACGCTCACTTTAATATATGTTGGAATGACATGACTAGATAATCAAATGTAAGTAAAGAGCGCAAAGGGTTGTAGAAAGCACTATCAAGCACCGGTTTCGTGTGAGGCGTTGCGCTGCTTTCTGCTGTTTTTGTACAGATTAGCATCCTCTCGCAGTAACTCCAAAGTGACAGCGCCAATATTCCTTCGTTATATAGGGCTACTACGATATCAGTAAGAGCTACTGAACAATTGCAGAAAATGCCTGGTGTTTGCATGAAGGAAGCGGAGAAAGCTATTACAGCAGGGGCATCAAATATGTTTTACTGATTCTCACAAGAGAATCAAGTAGAATGCCGATCTAAATTAAGGGGACGTTGTATGTCCTATGTCGCCAATGTTAAATTATCGAATTTTGTGACCCATTATCTTGGAATTTTGTAACACACCAACTTTCAATTTTCCATAATTATTGAATGCATCTTTCTAGATACACTGAACTAGAATTATTACTAAAATTGTGTTGTGGAGCATGTTATCTTTTTTTTTCAAACACTCAACTTTTTGACAGAATTTTGTAAATAAATGAACATAAAAACGAAACAATGCAGTATATTTTAATTATTCTAGTTTCATATGTGTTGAATCTCACACCTGGCATGATGTGAAAATTTCATGTCACAACCATCAGTACTTTTTTAGAAAATGGGTCATTTACTGCAAAAATTGTAGTTATGAGATACTGAGGTTTAAAACTATTTTTATTACAAATTCTTATACAGACTTACATTTCTGTGTCTTTTATACACTAGAATTGCCCTGGCCCATAGTGTGCGTCTTCTTTGGTGTCATAACAGCCCAGTATTGTCTCATCTTTTTCTTTCTTGCTTCTCTGTCATTTTCCGAGCAACTAACTCTGCTTCACGTACACGAAGCTCATCCATTCCCACAGACCTTTGGCTGTGTTCTGTCCAAGTCTTGCCCCTAACTTCATCAGAACCTCAAGTCTTTCATAGTTCCCACTATTAAAAGTTATTACATTGTCAGACACTGCTAACTTTAGAGTTGTATGGCCAACAAATACATTTTGAGGCACACGGCACCACACAGCATTATTGAATGACGCATTCTCATTCTGGGTCTTCCCATGTAAACATTTCTTTAGTAGCTCAGGATTTGCCAGATCTCTGTAAAAAGGATCGATTGCCTCCATTACTGCCAAAGGAAGAGAATGTTTATGTGTAAATTCATGCAGGGTGCCAGAAAATGCAGCTTGCCTATATTTACACCAAGTGTTTGGTGGAGGTGGACACAAAGCATGGCATGGCTTTTCATCAGTTGATATTCGACGAAAGAAAGTGCTCCACACAGCTCTTTTCATCTTCTCTAAATTGTCACAGTTATCTCAAATGGCCTTCTCATAATATTCCTGTAATTTATTTTATTTAGCTATAAAAAGCATTAGGAGTTAGCTTACTACAAAAATAGCCGATAATCGCACTACTGTCAACAAAAACTAGTATCAGAAACAAAGATTTGTTTTGTTTATTCGTAATGCCAACTACTGAGACGTAGCAGTAGACACAAAACAAAGCAATTCACCGCCTTCTAGACTGCGCAGCTCCCAAGGTATGACTGCTCGACTGTGGCATTACATGCGTAGCCGCAAAATTTGACTGTCACACATCAACATTCAAAATATTATTTGAAGGTCTCACAATTGTCTGATTTTAATGTATTACATTCCAAAATGTTCAGGAAAGCCCAAAGTACATTATGGAGTAGAAAACAGAAAATGTCAAATTTCAACGAATTTCATGTACAATATCCCTTAATAGAGAACAGTTCTGTCCAAACCTTGCTGACAATTTGAGGGAAAGGCTAATTTCGAATGACAATGAAGAGTTCATATCCTACATGAAAGAGACTGATATTTTGGACAGTAAAAAGTTGTTGTATGTCAGTGCGAGGCAGTGGCTGGAAAGGGAAGAAAATCTAAGAAAAATGTGTGATCATGTTCTTCTCTCTTTTCAAAATGTAAGAGAAGGTTTCAGAGAATATGTAAACAACCATGGAGACAAAATCCCAAAAAAAAAAACTGAAACCAGTTTCTGTTTGTGTTGATATACTCCCTGTGCGGTGTACATCGGACTGCGGAAGAGGCTTCAATGCAATGAACTTAGTTCTGACAACATTGCGAAATTTAAATTCTGTTTGCCATCTCTCAGCTTTAATATTTACTTCAGTTGAGGAACCTCCGTTACATCTATGGGTCACTGAGTATTACTTCAGAGTATGGATCAAAACACATGCGTATGCCGAGGACAACCAAAGCAAAAAGGCTGATCTACATATGTAGCAGTCTGAGTGATACTCCAACTTAGGTGATCTTTCTAAGGTGAGCCCCTCCCCCCTTCGCCCCCTCCCCCACTAGTTTTGTTAGGAATACAGCACTGAAGACACAGAACAATTTTTCTCAGCTTACTTGTTAGCATCGAAAATCAAGTTCTGTGTAACACAAACTGTGAAGTTTTCGCCGAGTTGGTATTTCTTTGTATTGTTAATAACACTGCAAAAATTGCGGATACATCTGGACCTACATCTGCATTATACTCCGCAAGCCACTTAACGGCGTGTGGCGGAGAGTACTTCTGGTACCACCAACCGATCTTCCCTGTTCCACCAGCGAATGGCGCGTCGGAATAATGATTGTCGGTAAGCCTCTGTATTAGCTCCAATTCCCCAGATTTCCTCGAGGTGGTCACATAGAGAGATGTATGTGCGAGGATGTAATATACTCTCCGACTCTTCCCAGAAAGTGCTCTCTCGAAATTTCAGTAGTAAACGTCACCTTGATGCACAACTCCTCTTTTGTAATGTCTACCACCGGAGTCTGCTGATAATCTCTGCAACGCTCTCGCGCTGATCAAACGATTCGGTGACGAAGCTCGCCGCTCCTCGTTGGATCTTCTCTATCTCTCCTATCAGTCGTATATGGTAAAAGTCCCAAAGTGATGAACGATGACCAAAAACTGGTCGAACAGGCACCTTGAAAAACACCTCCTTCATCGAGAGATACATTTCCTTAAAAACTCTTCTTGTGAATCTCTTTTTGGCGTGTGCTTTTCTGCTATTTGTTTTATGTGGTCATTCCACATAAAGTCGCTCTGGATAGGTACTCCAAGATGTCTTACGGAAGATACTATTTTCTGAAATTTGTCATCAATAGTGTAGATATAAAGGACTCGATTCCTTTCCTAGATGTGTGGAGTATGTTACATTTATTTACGTTCAGGGCCAGCTTCCAGACCCTGTGCCCTGCATCAGTCATCTGCAGGTCATTGTGCATTGCTACTTTCTTATAGACAAACTCAACACCTGTGAAGAGTTTTAAAGAACTTGCGATGCTTTCTAGTAGACCATTTACATACATTGTAAATAGTAACGGTTCGATCACACTTTCTTGCAGTGCTCTGGAAATTACCTTTAAAGCTGTCGATCTTGTACCATTAAGAACGAGGCGTTAAGTCCTATATGGAAGGAATTGTTGAACCCAGTCGCAAATATGGTCCGATATTCGGTAAGCTCGTATATTTTCCATTAAACGGCAGTGCGAGAAGGTGTCAAGTGCCTTTCTGATTTCAAGGAACGCAGTGTCAAACTGAGTACCGTTGTCTACAGCTCTATGGCTCTCCTGGAGGAACAAAGCGAGCTGAGTTCCGCAATATCGCTGTTGCGGAATCCATGTTGATTTTTATGGAGAGAATTTCAGTCTCCAAAAACGTCGTAATTCTTGAGCCTTAAACATGTTCCAAATTCTACTTCTTAAATTATTTTTGTTATACACTGACCTCCCTGGTAAACACAACTCAAACTTAACCTTTCATTTATTATCCACAATATATAAGCCCAACGCAATCTGACTGCTATACATTGGAAACATGGCTTCCAGTAATTAACACAAAAGAATGGCCCTGAATTGCAAGAAATCGTAACAATAATAAAAATCCGAAAAATATGAAATTAAAGAACTATGAAACTATCTCCAACTCTGTTAATCGCCTAAACTCATTCCAATCACGAATCCCAACAGTGAAACCCCATTCCTTTTCGTAAGTCACTTGTTGTTGTTGTTGTTGTCTTCAGTCCTGAGACTGGTTTGATGCAGCTCTCCATGCTACTCTATCCTGTGCAAGCTGCTTCATCTCCCAGTACCTACTGCAACCTACATCCTTCTGAATCTGCTTAGTGTACTCATCTCTCGGTCTCCCTCTACGATTTTTACCCTCCACGCTGCCCTCCAATGCTAAATTTGTGATCCCTTGGTGCCTCAAAACATGTCCTACCAACCGATCCCTTCTTCTAGTCAAGTTGTGCCACAAACTTCTCTTCTCCCCAATCCTATTCAATACCTCCTCATTAGTTACGTGATCTATCCACCTTATCTTCAGTATTCTTCTGTAGCACCACATTTCGAAAGCTTCTATTCTCTTCTTGTCCAAACTAGTTATCGTCCATGTTTCACTTCCATACATGGCTACACTCCAAACAAATACTTTCAGAAACGACTTCCTGATACATAAATCTATATTCGATGTTAACAAATTTCTCTTCTTCAGAAACGCTTTCCTTGCCATTGCCAGTCTACATTTTATATCCTCTCTACTTCGACCATCATCAGTTATTTTGCTCCCCAAATAGCAAAACTCCTTTACTACTTTAAGTGTCTCATTTCCTAATCTAATTCCCACAGCATCACCCGATTTAATTTGACTACATTCCATTATCCTCGTTTTGCTTTTGTTAATGTTCATCTTATATCCTCCTTTCAAGACACTGTCCATTCCGTTCAACTGCTCTTCCAAGTCCTTTGCCGTCTCTGACAGAATTACAATGTCATCGGCGAACCTCAAAGTTTTTACTTCGTCTCCATGAATTTTAATACCTACTCCAAATTTTTCTTTTGTTTCCTTTACTGCTTGCTCAATATACAGATTGAATAACATCGGGGAGAGGCTACAACCCTGTCTCACTCCTTTCCCAACCACTGCTTCCCTTTCATGCCCCTCGACTCTTATTACTGCCATCTGGTTTCTGTACAAATTATAAATAGCCTTTCGCTCCCTGTATTTTACCCCTGCCACCTTTAGAATTTGAAAAAGAGTATTCCAGTCAACATTGTCAAAAGCTTTCTCTAAGTCTACAAATGCTAGAAACGTAGGTTTGCCTTTTCTTAATCTTTCTTCTAAGATAAGTCGTAAGGTCAGTATTGCCTCACGTGTTCCAACATTTCGACGGAATCCAAACTGATCCTCCCCGAGGTCTGCATCTACCAGTTTTTCCATTAGTCTGTAAAGAATTCGCGTTAGTATTTTGCAGCCGTGGCTTATTAAACTGATAGTTCGGTAATTTTCACATCTGTCAGCACCTGCTTTCTTTGGGATTGGAATTATTATATTCTTCTTGAAGTCTGAGGGTATTTCGCCTGTCTCATACATCTTGCTCACCAGCTGGTAGAGTTTTGTCATGACTGGCTCTCCCAAGGCCGTAAGTAGTTCTAATGGAATGTTGTCTACTCCGGGGGCCTTGTTTCGACTCAGGTCTTTCAGTGCTCTGTCAAACTCTTCACGCAGTATCGTATCTCCCATTTCGTCTTCATCTACATCCTCTTCTATTTCCATAATATTGTCCTCAAGTACATCGCCCTTGTATAAACCTTCTATATACTCCTTCCACCTTTCTGCCTTCCCTTCTTTGCTTAGAACTGGGCTGCCATCTGAGCTCTTGATATTCATACACGTGGTTCTCTTCTCTCCAAAGGTCTCTTTAATTTTCCTGTAGGCAGTATCTATCTTACCCCTAGTGAGATAAGCTTCTACATCCTTACATTTATCCTCTAGCCATCCCTGTTTAGCCATTTTGCACTTCCTGTCGATCTCATTTTTGAGACGTTTGTATTCCTTTTTGCCTGCTTCATTTACTGCATTTTTATATTTTCTCCTTTCATCAATTAAATTCAATATTTCTTCTGTTACCCAAGGATTTCTAGCAGCCCTCGTCTTTGTACCTACTTTATCCTCTGCTGCCTTCACTACTACATCCCTCAGAGCTACCCATTCTTCTTCTACTGTATTTCTTTCCCCTATTCCTGTCAATTGTTCCCTCATGCTCTCTCTGAAACTCTGTACAACCTCTGGTTCTTTCAGTTTATCCAGGTCCCATCTCCTTAATTTCCCACATTTTTGCAGTTTCTTCAGTTTTACTCTACAGGTCATAACCAATAGATTGTGGTCAGAGTCCACATCTGCCCCTGGAAATGTCTTACAACTTAAAACCTGGTTCCTAAATCTCTGTCTTACCATTATATAATCTATCTGATACCTTTTAGTATCTCCAGGGTTCTTCCACGTATACAACCTTCTTTCATGATTCTTAAACCAAGTGTTAGCTATGATTAAGTTGTGCTCTGTGCAAAATTCTACTAGGCGGCTTCCTCTTTCATTTCTTAGCCCCAATCCATATTCACCTACTATGTTTCCTTCTCTCCCTTTTCCTACACTCGAATTCCAGTCACCCATTACTATTAAATTTTCGTCTCCCTTCACTATCTGAATGATTTCTTTTATTTCATCGTACATTTCTTCAATTTCTTCATCATCTGCAGAGCTAGTTGGCATATAAACTTGTACTACTGTAGTAGGTGTGGGCTTCGTATCTGACTTGGCCACAATAATGCGTTCACTATGCTGTTTGTAGTAGCTTACCCGCATTCCTATTTTCCTATTCATTATTAAACCTACTCCTGCATTACCCCTATTTGATTGTGTTTATAACCCTGTAGTCACCTGACCAGAAGTCTTGTTCCTCCTGCCACCGAACTTCACTAATTCCCACTATATCTAACTTTAACCTATCCATTTCCCTTTTTAAATTTTCTAACCTACCTGCCCGATTAAGGGATCTGACATTCCACGCTCCGATCCGTAGAACGCCAGTTTTCTTTCTCGTAAGTCACTTACCTCACAGAAAATCTTCATAACACGAACTACAGCAATTACAGCAAGTAGCAACTACAGCCAGGTAAATAAAAAGATTATAACTACTATGGACTCTACTAGGAGGCATATGGTTAGCGAAAGAAAGATTTTGTTGAAGAGTACACAATGTATTTAAAAAATTTTACCTTATTCATGTGACATCCAGTTCCAAAAATCATATAGTTGTCAACAATTCCACTGCCCAGAAATTATCAACCAAATATCTATCATCATACATTTCCTTGCGGATTTTCTTATAAACACATCATTTCATCTCACTTTAGAATGCATGTCCTACCAATACAGGTCACTCCATACACTTTCCTATCCAGTCGCTAACTGTTAGTCCGTCCAACCACAGAATATCTTGCCGCGATCGGTTATCTCAATATCTACCATGCCGACGTTTGTATTGATAGGAGGGACCGTATTACGATCTTCTGCGATGAAACAGTCTCGGAAGATCGAATTCAGTGTTTTCGCCTTCTCTCTATTATCTCGCCTCTTGGTGCCGGTATGGTCACTGAGTGAGTGAATAGAGAATTTCGAACCGCTTACTGATTTTGCGTAAGACCAAAACGTATTTGGAATGTAACTCTGATCGGTTGACAAAATTTTGATTTTAAAGTCGTTGAACACTTCTCTCGTTGCTCATCTTGCGTTCATTTCCGCTTCGCTCAGACTATCGATTTACGCACATTGTCAATGGAATTTTTATAGTGTGGTCCGTCTCCTTCATATTCAGTAGAGTTTTTTCTTGATGAACTTTACACACCACAGTCTTATTTCAACGTTTTACTTGCAACACTTGGTTATCTTTTCCGTCAGCACTGTCATCCCTCTCTCCTCGGCGCCGTCAATAAATTTAAATAGGTGAACGACAAACCGTCGAGAACATTTGTCATCACATTTTGTGTGATCGTTTTTCGTGATTGCACTGCGATATAACAATACGCACTACTTCGAATCAAACAGTTGTTGTACCTACTGGCGTGACCAAGTTAGTTCTCGATTCCGCCGAGTCTGGTTTGTTTTGTCGAGTAATACATTACGTTTTTGTGTAGCTGAGGTTGGTGGAGATGAGTCGCTGTATTTAAAATGGCTCTGAGCACTATGGGACTTAACGGCTGAGGTCATCTGTCCCCTAGAACTTAGAACTACTTAAAACTAACTAACCTAAGGACATAACAAACATCCATGCCCGAGGCAGGATTTGAACCTGTGACCGTAGCGGTCGCGCGGTTCCAGACTGAAGCGCCTAGAACAGCTCGGCCACACCGACCGGCGCTGCATTTAATACCGACTGTAGTACACAGCAGTTGCGGGCTTGATCTTCCATTTAATTGACCGAGAGGAAGTTTTACTGACATTAAAGACTTGCTTGTGACGTATTGAAACAAATGATAAACTCAGAGCTGTTATTGTGATCTTCAGTCCAAACATTGCTTTGATCCTTCGCTCCATGTGAGTCTGCCCTGCACAAGCCTCTTCATCTCTGTGTCATTATTCCAATCTATGTCGATTTGTAGTTACTGTAGTGAAGCGATCGTTTCCATCTATAATTTATTTTTCTTTGATACCTCAGAATGTGCTATCAAGTGTTCTCTTCTTTTAGTCAAATTGCACTACACACTTATTTTCTCCCTGCATCAGTTCAGTACTTCTTCATTAGTTATCCGAATTTTCAGCATTCTTCTGTAGCTTCTGTTTTCTTCTTTCTGCATTGTTTATTGTTCGTATTTCCCTTCCATATAAGGCTACACCACAGACTTTCAGAAAAGACTTCTTAATGTTTAAATTTCTATTGAAAGTTAAAATAGTTCTTTTTCTCAGAAAAGATTTTCCTTCAGTTGTCAGCCTTTGCAGCGTTCATCAGTTATTTTACGGTCCAAATCATGAAACTCCTCCAACACCTTTAGGGTCTCATTTCCTTCTCAATTCTCTCTAGGTCGTCTACAGTTATCCTTGTTTTACTTTTCTTAATATCCATCTTGTAACTGCTTTTCATGACACTATCTATGCCATTCAGCTGTCTATATTTCGTCTCAGTTGTGGGGGGTACAATACTTTAACACATTGGACTGCATGGTATTGGCAGGTGCTGGCCGTCCCTGAATCCCATAAGTACACTGTCTTCTAAGTGCTCTCAGTCTCAAGCACTGGATGGATATTCTCGCGTGGTGGGCTGTATTGCTTTTACAACCATAGCTGGGCAACGTGAATCTAAAAATTAACGTTAATCCGTTACTAAAAAAGTTAACTTCGTTAAACGATAAAGCGTTACTTTTGAGGAGGTTACATTTAATCTTTAATCGTTTACTCGTAATGGTAAACCTTGTGTCTCGAATGTAATAAAATGAGCAAGTGAATCAAACCCATTACCGTTTTGGTTGCAGAAGTTTAGGTACGACAATGAAGAAGTAAAAACACCATTTTCATCAATTAGTTTCATTGTTATTTAGTTATGAATGTTAAATCACGGGAGAATGAAAATACAGAAGAATCAGTTAGTACCTTACACAAGCTTCATATTTCCCTTCAAGAACGCCAACATATTAAGATTTTCGTCCGACAGCTAGGCTCGTTTAGGTGACAAAATGTCTTTGCCCACAGAAAAAGGTCGTTCGACTGCAGCTCCCGAGGATATAGGAATATTATACAGGATGTATCAAAAAGAATCATCCGATTTGACATGTCAATATGTGTATAGCCCTATGTCTAATAAACATATACAATGAATTTTGGTTTTTCGATGAACTGGAAACCCAAAAATGTTTTTCATATCTTTTCCTAGGTGTTCAGTATGCCCCCGTTGAGAAGCACGGCATATGTCAGTGCGATATTCAAATTGTTCCCTCACTGCAACGAGCATGTCTTCAGTTACAGCATCCTCAGCTGGTGTTATGTGATGTCTCAGTTCATTCATTGTTGTTGGTGACGGAGGCACATAAACACAATGTTTTATAATCCCCCACAAGAAACAATCATATACAGTCAGGTCCAGTCACCTTGGAAGCCAGTAATGTAAGGCTGAATCACTGCGGACGATCGATCCATTGTTCAGTATTACTTTGATTTAAAAATTCAGGTGCCAGTGTGGTGGTAGCCCATCCTGTTGGTAAATGAAGTCATTCGAATCAGTCTCCAACTGTGGGAAAAGGAAGCTCTCAAGCACGTAGAGATATGTGCTTCCTGTAACAATGTACTCAGAGAAGAAAAATTGACCATACACCTTTTCCCGTGGAACTGCACAAAACACAATAAATTTTGGGAGTCCCTCTCATGTTGTACAACTTCACGTGAAAGTTCCGTACCCCATATTATTTTTGATACACCTTGTATTTAATAAATAAACGTACTAAAACCTGTTCTCCAAGAAATACGGCATTACTGAATGAGTCTTTTCTTTCATTTCAAGCCGTTTTTTGACTAGATTCTGGACTTTACTTTTTATCAATGTGTTACTTCTAGGCTTCCCTTTAGACTGAGTAACAGACATCAAAAAATCTTCCCGTTCGTCTTTGTTGTTGCTGCTTCCTCCACCGCCGCTTAAAGTATCTCTGCCCTTTGAAGTTCCGCTGATTTCGTGCCTCAGAGAGTCTTCTGCAACTTTTTCCATGAGTTGTTTCCTTGCTACTTCCACTTTGCAGTTGTCACAAATTTCCATCCATATGAACCGGGACTTTGGACGAAATACCACAACACTTGAACAAAACGCAGTAAGTTACTTAAATCGAACTCAGTAAGCAAACACACTATGTGATCGAAAGTATCCGGACACCGCGAAAAACATACGTTTCTCATGTTAGGTGCATTGTGCTGTCACCTGTCAGGTACTCCAAGACAGCGACCTCAGTAGTCATTAGACAACATGAGAGAGCAGAATGGGGCGCTCCGCGGAACTCACGGACTTCGAACGTGATAGGGTGACTGGGTGTAACTTGTGTCATACGTCTGTACGCGAGATTTCCACACTCCTAAACATCCATAGGTCCACTGTTTCCGATGTGATAGTGAAGTGGAAACGTGAAAGGACACGTACAACACAAAAGTGTACAGACCGATCTCGTCTGTTGGCTGACAGAGACCGCCGACTGTTGAAGAGGATCGTAATGTGTAATAGGTAGACATCTATCCAGACCATCGCACAGGAATTCCAAACTGCATCAGGATCCACTGCAAGTACTATAACAGTTACGCAGGAGGTGAGAAAACTTGGATTTCATGGTCGAGCGGCTGCTCATAAGCCAAACATCACGCCGGTAAAAGCCAAACGACGCCTGGCTTGGTGTAAGGAGCGTAAACACAGGACGATTGATCAGTGGAAAAACGTTGTGTGGAGTGACGAGTCACGGTACACAATACGGCGATCCGATGTCAGGGTGTGGGTATGGCGAATGCGCGCTGAACGTCATCTGCCAGCGTGTGTAGTGCCAACAGTAAAATTCGGAGGCGGTGGTGTTACGGTGCGGTCGTGTTTTTCATGGAGGGGACTTGCATCCCTTGTTGTTTTGGCACTATCACAGCACAGGTCTATATTGATGTTTTAAGCATCTTCTTGCTTCCCGCTTTTGAAGAGCAATTCGGGGATGGCGATTGCATCTTTCAACACGATCGACCACCTGTTCACAATACACGGCCTGTGGCGGAGTGATTACGCGACAACAACATCTCTGTAGTGGACTGGCCTGCACGGAGTCCTGACCTGAATCCTACAGAACACCTTTGGGATGTTTTGGAACGCCGACTTCGTGCCAGGCCTCACCGACCGACTTCGATACTTCGCCTCAGTGCAGCACTCCGTGAAGAATGGGCTGTCATCCCCCAAGAACCTTCCAGCATCTGATTGAACTATGCCTGCGAAAGTGGAAGCTGTCATCAAGGCTGAGGGTGGGCCAACGCCATATTGAATTCCAACATTACTTATGGAGGGCGCCACGAACTTGTAAGACATCTTCAGTCATGTGTCCGTGTACTTTTGATCACATAGTGTAACGATAAACAGCCAACACTCGCATTCGACTGTATACATCAATCGTGCGCACCCCGCCGTAGCCACACTCCTACTTCGCCCAACTTGTCAGAATACGACTTCGACGGCGGCGCGGCCTCATTTTTGTGATAAATTGTAGGTACTTTATTAAGGATTAACTCACTCAAAGAAAGTTAACGGAAGTAAAAGAGTGCGTTAATGTATTTCAAAAGTAACATAAAAGTTAATCGGTTACTCGAAAAGTTATTCGTTAATTACTTATTAATAGATTAATGGTCTTATGACCTGTTATATTTACGACCCTACCTCTTTGATAGGTTGGTGGTTTTTATCCCAACAGTGATTCTTACCAGACGGTAAATGATGCAGGGTGACAGTTATTGAACTACACTCCTGGAAATTGACATAAGAACACCGTGAATTCATTGTCCCAGGAAGGTGAAACTTTATTGACACATTCCTGGGGTCAGATACATCACATGATCACACTGACAGAACCACAGGCACATACACACAGGCAACAGAGCATGCACAATGTCGGCACTAGTACAGTGTATATCCACCTTTCGCAGCAATGCAGGCTGCTATTCTCCCATGGAGACGATCGTAGAGATGCTGGATGTAGTCCTGTGGAACGGCTTGCCATGCCATTTCCACCTGGCGCCTCAGATGGACCAGCGTTCGTGCTGGACGTGCAGACCGCGTGAGACGACGCTTCATCCAGTCCCAAACATGCTCAATGGGGGACAGATCCGGAGATCTTGCTGGCCAGGGTAGTTGACCTACACCTTCTAGAGCACGTTGGGTGGCACGGGATACATGCGGACGTGCATTGTCCTGTCGGAACAGCAAGTTCCCTTGCCGGTCTAGGAATGGTAGAACGATGGGTTCGATGACGGTTTGGATTTACCGTGCACTATTCAGTGTCCCCTCGACGATCACCAGAGGTGTACGGCCAGTGTAGGAGATCGCTCCCCACACCATGATGCCGGGTGTTGGCCCTGTGTGCCTCGGTCGTATGCAGTCCTGATTGTGGCGCTCACCTGCACGGCGCCAAACACGCATACGACCATCATTGGCACCAAGGCAGAAGCGACTCTCATCGCTGAAGACGACACGTCTCCATTCGTCCCTCCATTCACGCCTGTCGCGACACCACTGGAGGCGGGCTGCACGATGTTGGGGCGTGAGCGGAAGACGGCCTAACGGTGTGCGGGACCGTAGCCCGGCTTCATAGAGACGGTTGCGAATGGTCCTAGCCGATACCCCAGGAGCAACAGTGTCCCTAATTTGCTGGGAAGTGGCGGTGCGGTCCCCTACGGCACTGCGTAGGATCCTACGGTCTTGGCGTGCATCCGTGCGTCGCTGCGGTCCGGTCCCAGGTCGACGGGCACGTGCACCTTCCGCCGACCACTGGCGACAACATCGATGTACTGTGGAGACCTCACACCCCACGTGTTCAGCAATTCGGCGGTACGTCCACCCGGCCTCCCGCATGCCCACTATACGCCCTCGCTCAAAGTCCGTCAACTGCACATACGGTTCACGTCCACGCTGTCGCGGCATGCTACCAGTGTTAAAGACTGCGATGGAGCTCCGTATGCCACGGCAAACTGGCTGACACTGACGGCGGCGGTGCACAAATGCTGCGCAGCTAGCGCCATTCGACGACCAACACCGCGGTTCCTGGTGTGTCCGCTGTGCCGTGCGTGTGATCATTGCTTGTACAGCCTTCTCGCAGTGTCCGGAGCAAGTATGGTGGGTCTGACACACCGGTGTCAATGTGTTCTTTTTTCCATTTCCAGGAGTGTATATGAAATAAAATCGCCATTGCTTCTGAACGGTTTGCCTGCGGGGCATGATGGGAATTGCTATGCGCTGTATGGTTTGGTCTAGCGACGTAGCCCACTTTCATTTGGATCGATTCGACAATAATCAAAACTGGTGCATTGGTGGGGCCGAGAATCCGCATTTCCCGATCGAGAAGTCTCTCCACTCTGAAAAGGTGACTGTGTGGTGAGCAATGTACAGTCACAGAATAATCGGTGCGATGTTCCATGATGGCACGGTGACTACCGAACGGTACGTGAAGGTTTTGGAAGATGATTTTATCCCCATTGTCGAAAGCGACCCAGATTTCGACAAGATGTGGTTCATGTAAGACGGAGCTCGACCCCATCGAATCAGGAGAGTGTTTGATGTCCTGAAGGAGCACTTTGGGAACCGCATTCTGGCTCTGGGTTACACAGAGGTCAGTAGCATGAGCCTCGATTGGCCGCTATATTCTCCGATCTGAACACATGTGACTCCTTTTTGGGGGGCTATATTGAAGACAAGGTGTACAGCAATAACCCCAAAAACATTACTGCGCTGAAAAGAGCTATTCAGGAGGTCATCGACTTCATCGATGTTCCGACACGTCAGCGTGTCATGCAGAATTTCGCTATTCGTCTGCACCACGTCATCGGCAATGATGGAAGGCGTATCGAAAACGTCATAACCTAAGTCCGAATATCTGTAGTAAAGTTTACATGTTGAATCAAGTGTGTGCACGTCGTAGTTTGTAACTATTTAAGTTTTTTCTCATATAGTTCAGTAATTGTCACCCTGTGTGTGTGCCAAGTTTGGCTGAAATAGATCCCGTGGTTTAGGAAGAGATGTCGAATTTTATAATTTGTATGGATTCCAAAGGATCAAGCAACTACTCAGCGAGCATATAATTCTGAGCCGTCTTGATTTTACAAAAGAGGTTCACGTTACCTGTGATTCACCAAGTTTTCGACTGATGCAGACTAAATATTTAGGAAAGTTGTTTCAAGACTGACACTCTCATTCCAGGCCTGGACGGATGTAGTTACTCGTAACCAACAAAGACACGAAGTAGCGTTTTTGCTGGCAACAGCTACTATGAAATGGCTCTGAGCACAATGGGACTTCACTTCTGAGGTCTTCAGTCCCCTAGAACTTAGAACTACATAAACCTAACTAACCTAAGGACATTACAAACATGCATTCCCGAGGCAGGATTCGAACCTGCGACCGTAGCGGTCGCGCGGTTCCAGACTGTAGCGCCTAGAACCTCTCGGCCACTACGGCCGGCCAGCTACTATAAACTCAGCAAACAGGAATCAAAGGTTCTTTCAGGTTCGTACAATGAACGAAGTGTCTTCTAGTTCAGTTCAAATATTCAGAGAACAGGATGCAAACGTCTTAGTTCAAATTCTGTGTCGTTGCTAGCAGAATTACGACGGTCACTCCAAAAGAGATGCACACTATTTTTGTAAAAATACAGTTTTCATTCTGCATGTGTGAAAGTTGTGTGTAGATACATCCTTCCCGCTTGCTTTCAAACTTAGTTCAACCTGTGTCCGTGAATGGTACTGTCACAGCATGTCTTCAAGGTGGCTGCTACACTTGACGTTCGTCAGAAGCAACGTGCTGTCATAGAATTCCTGTGCTGTGAAAACGAGACAGTGGGAAACATCCACAAGAGGTTGAAAAAGGTGTATGGAGATGCTGCTGTCGATCGCAGTATAGTTAGTTGGTGGGCAAGCAGGTTACGTAATGAAAGCGGGCACGGCAATATTACGGATTGTCCCCGCAGCGGCAGGCCAAGTACTGCACACACACCAGACAATATGCAGAGAGTTAACGAATTGGTGACTGCTGACAGACGCATCACAGTGAACGAAATTTTAAGCTCGACTGAGTCGTGTTCGACCACATCGGTAAAAGCAGGGTATTTTGCTGTTCCACAACAATGCACGGCCACCTGTCAGTCAAAAAACCATGGAAGCGATCACAAAACTCGGATGGACAACACTGAAAGCCCCGGCTTACAGCAATGACCTGGCTCCATGTGAGTATCATCTCTTTGGGAAACTGAAAGACTGTCTTCGTAAAACAAGGTTTGAAGATGATGACGCCTTGTGCACGCTGCCAAACAGTGGCTCCAACAGGTTGATCCAGAATTTTACCGTACGGGTTTACAGGCGCTGGTTCCAAGATGGCGTAAGGCAGTTGAGAGGGATGGAAATTATGTGGAGAAATGAAAATATTGTTCCTAAAGGATGTATGTACACACTGTAAAACTTTCAGACATTTAGAATAAAAGATAGATATTTTAAAAAATTGAGTGCATTCCTTTTGGAGTGACCCTCGTACAATGTCATCGGCAAACCTTGAAATGTTCATTTGGTCTTCGTGAGCTAGACCTATCCTCCGGAATTGCGTTGACAAGATGAAATCATGACATCTGAAAGAAGGTTATCAAGAAGCAGTCATTAATTTAGTAGTCCAAGAATTCGTTCGATGACTATTTGCAGGCTGCGCCAACGTGAGTGGCTCCGCGCAGCCACGACGCTCCTACCGCCGCAGTGGCTCACGAGGTAGCGCGTCGAGCGCCGGTTTGCCACCGCTACGCTTGCTATTCGGTGCGCGCGCATGCGCAGACGGCTTAGTGGGAGCTGTCGCTCGGCTCATGGACGCTAGTCGCAGCGGGCAGCGGACGGTGTAGTCAGTCGCGAGTTGGGCCGCAAGGTAGAGGTTCGCTTTGCTCAGTTGCGAAATACGGTTCTGCCAAGCGTCTTTTCAACGATTCGATCGAACTGTCTACGATTATGTGAACGACCTGTGCTGTGGCCGGAAGCCACTACGTGCAATAATGGATAGTGCTGCTCCTTACGTCTGGCGCTGCTGTTGTTTACATCGATCACTGTGCGAGAACCCGGTTGACGTAGTAACGATTTGTTAGCGAGGCATCGAATTTCCATTTGGGAGATCTCGTTGCTACTCTGCTACATAAATTTTAGTTTTATTTGGTGGATAAATATGTTCGAAGTGAAACAATGCCGAAGATCCTGGATTGAGAGCATTGTATTATACGTCGGTGTGTGTCGACTCGTGTGACAACATGTCAACAGCACTCATGAGGCCTGAGTGCAAACAGTTTGCTCCCAACATTTTCAACAAAAGCAAGTGTGCGAATTGCTTTCGTCAGAAGGAGGAACACAGCGCTGAGGCTCTGGAAAGCAACAGGGTGAGTACACCGGAACGCCTAGTATTTGTAGTATTTTAGTATTGCTGCGGAGCCAATATCCTCAACTATTCAAATAAAATTCCACATTTAGGACGAGCTTCTATCAAGAAACTAGCCTTAAATGAACGCTGTGCATCTTTTCATAACGTAAACAAAAATGAACGCTGTGCATTTTCTCGGAACGTAAACAAACAGCTGTGTTCATGACACGTTTGTAAACCGCCCCGGAGCAATGTTTACATGTCAGAAACAGAAAAGTTATGTCCCACTTTCTGCCGGTCGTCACTGTTTATATTTGGATCACCGTGTATCGTAACTACTGTTTACAGTTTATTTAGTGGCAGTATACTCTGAACGCTGGACCAGTAACGTGCTGTCCATCGTTGTACCATACTTATGTTTACTATAACAGCGCAGTTGTCTGTAGTTGTGTTAGCATCTCAAAAATAATAATAAACAGAAGAGCGGCAGGTGTGGACGTCCATGGCACTGTTGCAGATTCTTTTAAGGGCTTGTAACGCAAGATACGAGAGACTGTTAAAAACGGCCATAGATTTAGAAAGTTCAGTCTTGAAGACATTTTCGTGAATAGATGTAAGAACTTGTTCTTTGAGTCACTGCTTGCCTACTGTGACTTGTGAAATACATTTTTTTTTTTTCGCTAGATTTTCCAGCGCAATATGAGGCGATGGCTCACCTCGGGAGTAGAGCATAAAAAATTACTGTATGTACAAACACGCGCGCGTCACACACACACACACACACACACACACACACACACACACACTGATTCTTTTGGTTTTTTGATTGCGCTGCTAGATGTGGGAAAACCATTCGCCTATTTTGTACTTTTGGTACTTTTTGTTGTTCCTGATTCGACAGATAGCTTGCCAGTGTTTCAGAGAGATCAGCGCCACTTGAGGCATTGGCGCTCAGATACTGAATGTTCTAACTGATCTAGCTGAAAAATTGGGAACGTTGCTGCATCTTGATGACCAGTACACCATCGTAAAATATTTGTTTGGCGTTCCTGCTTTAAACAGATCGTACTCAACCTCCTTCACTGTCTCCACCGCACTGCTCGTGGATTTGGCTTTTGCTCCACATCGGGGCTTACTGGTTCTGAAAGATGCAAACACTTGTCAGTGCTGTGAAGCACTCGTGTTGTGAAAATGTTTACTGGTGGAGCCTTGATACACGGTTACTTCTCTTACCAAAATAAAGGACATAGAACGTGTCTGCCTGCAGCAGGATGTGACAACAGTAGTTTCACAAGCTTTCTAGACATACGCTTCGTATTAAAACAAGGAATTGCCAATATCTTAGAATTTTTTTTTTCGTTTCGATTTATTAATGAAATATCATTTCATGTAGGACAGAAGTTAGAACCGCGGCACAAATGTTCATAATATCGACTACTGTGCTCTGAACATCAATGTAATGGTAGGAGCATGGACTGTCACAGCCTCTCAAACACCTTACCAGGATGCATATTGGATAAACAAGGTGCGGTCTCTGAGATATTAATCCAGAGACCGGGAAAGCGTATGGGCTATGGAACGGATTCCACACTACCTACCCGTATGTCCGCCCCTGGTGGCAGAGTGGTCAGCGCAACAGACTGTCAATCGTAAGGGTCCGGGTCGAAGATTTGCTGCTCTCAGGCTGGGTGTTTTGTTGTCCTAATCATAATCATTTCATCCCCATCGACGCAAAAGTCGCCGAAGTGGCGTCAAATCGAAAAACCTGCACCCGGCGAACGGTCTATGCGACGGGAGGCCCTAGCCAAACGACATTCACATTTTTTACCTACCCATATGCCCTGATACATATTCACTCCAGTGCAACTCCATCAATATAACTGGAATGCGCTGTATATCTATCACTCTTAAAAGCCACATGTTTCTTTCCGCTTATTTACAGAGGCACATCTTGACAGCAAGGGCGAGCCACCTTTTTTAAGTTCTATACAGCGCCTATAAGACGTGCTGGGACGCCATAAAGGCTAAGCAGTCTGTCTCCTACATTCCCAGTCAACGAAGTAATCTCAGATTATAAGGTGTCTAGCCTGAACTGCATCACGAGACTTTTTATCTGCCCATACATGTTGTGAGGGCACTTTAAGGAGTGAAGCATGTTTTGAACAATTGTTATTGTTTTATGACATACAAACTTCGTAAAACTCTTCTTGTAATAATTCAAAAACGAAAGATTTTTCGATTGTATGTTAAAATAGATGTTTTCTTAGCTTTTGTTAGAGGAATCCGCGCATAAAGTTTGTAAAACTATTTCTCGTGTACTGTGTGTTCCACAAGACGTCTGTTTCAAGAGACTGATAGGCGAGTTCTGTGGTGCAGGAGTCCTGATATTTCCAAGCAGCAGGGTAAACTTGTTAGTTCTCTCAACCCAGTCAGTTTCTGAATCGTTGTACACAGTTGCTTTTTGTGGATCAATCTACGTAGGAAAAGCTGAATCCGAATCAGGAATTATTAGATCGCACAACTAGAGAGGACGTAAAGCAGGCCGTTAGTCATAGCTTAATAGCACTCTTCCTCATCTTCATAAATTTCGTTCAAATTCCAGAGAGATATCAACGGCTTTTGACGCCGGCCCCAAAAGCCACCTTGCGCGGTCAATACCACATAGGAGTTTGGCCTGAATAAAGGTACTTAATTTTTAACACTGGTCAGATTAAGAGTTCGTTTTCGTACTTCAGCTCTTCCAGGAAATTTTTGTGAACAGGTTACAACAATTGGTAAAGAGGATCATGAAGTTTTCCCATTGCAGTTTATAATAGTAGATGATGCACCGTGGCTGCCTCCGGCCGCAATTCATTATGGGGCACGGCATTTCATGTATTCCGCTGTAAACGTCTGAAGTTTGGAGATGTCTGTCAGTATTTATAGGTGTCTAGGTGAAATTTTGTGCTCGATAACGAACGACGGGGTGCAACCCCTGAATGTCATCAGGTGATAAATATATCGTGCTTTAGCCCTGTGTGTCTCCTCGTAATCGGTAATAACTGCTCACTTGTTTGGTGTTCCCACAGTGAAATTTATAAGCCATGGAGCAGCATTCATGCATTTTGCTTGGACCTCTGGCACTGACACTTGACGTCCGACGTGGTCGGCAATTTTATTGAAGGACTACCCCGCCTACTACAGGCCTACAATACAACTTGTTCCAAAGTAAAGCTAACTGTAGGAATTGTGTTCAGTGCAGCTGCCCTAGAATGGCTATCCTACTTATTAGCTGTTTAAGAAGGCCGGAACAATACAGCGCTTTTCAGCTGGTCAAATACTGTTTCTATGGGTTCGGTTTTAATGCTCAGTACGTGGGTCCTACTCTATCCATTGTAATCACCGCGAACTTCGTAAACTCGAGATCTGTATCGCAAACACGCAAGGTGTTGCTGTCAGGACGTGCCAAAATTACCCTCTAGTTGGTGGTCTTTCATTAAAGAGGTCTTTCACAGTCGGTCAAATTTGGCAAAAAACAATAAAAACGGATGTAAGAATGGATCATGATCTAGTCTTCCGACTTATGCTCACTCACGTGCCACATAATGAGAGATGCAGAAGCTAATTTATATGTGTACCTCGGGAAAGAAGTTACTAATGATTTGAGAGCCACTGTTAAGAAATTTAGATCTGGATCTACACAGAGAAAAATGTAATGTTATCTGTATTTCACATAAATGTCACAGCACAGCAATGAGTACCGTGCCCGTTATGAATTGAATTACAGGGCTACGTCACCATTTGTACTCCCGATGCTTTCAGTTCGTTCAGAAACTAAACTGCGCAGGTAACTGGGGCACTGCTTAGGGTCAGCCCAAATTACGATGGCTAGGCCTTGTCTATTATTACAGTACGGGGGCGTAGCTAGCCGTATACGCAATGTCCAGCGATCGCTATTCATAATCTGCTTGACTGGCATACCTTTATTTGTCTGTCACTCCTTTAATACAGGTTTGCGTTGATGTGCGGGACGTTTTAGCCACATCCTTTGACTGACGGTTGAGATGCCAACATTTTACAAATACTGAGTGACAACGAAAATCGCGAGCATAAACTCGCGGCCTCGTTTGCTCTCCTGTTTCTGCGTCAGGGCATTTGTTGTTGTCGTTAGAACTTAGCTGTACATTCGGTTCTGTTGCAATTTGTTTTCAAACAGTTCGGTGAATGTTGTACTACAAAAAAATAAAATACAGACGAAGAACTTCGTTTTGAATTCAAAGTACTCATTTTCATCCACAACACATTTGATTACGTCTGTAAAGCCGCTAGAAATTCGTAGCAAATAACCATTTAGGCTTTGATGTTGCACGTCATGCAGCAGACGTCTCTGTCAGTCTTGTAACAATCTGTTCAAATATTCCCTTTGTTTATTTGCAAACAATTCAAAACTGCCTCAGTAGGAGAGTCATCGACTTTCAGGTATGAATTTCTTGTTGCTCACGCGAATGCTGTCTAAGTGGTGTTGTTGTTGTCTTAAGTCCAGAGACTGGTTTGATGCAGCTCTCCGGAACCAGGTTTTAAATTGCAAGACATTTGCCGGCCGGGATGGCCGATTGGTTCTTGGCGCTACAGTCTGGAACCACGCGACCGCTACGGTCGCAGGTTCGAATCCTGCCTCGGGCATGAATGTGTGTGATGTCCTTAAGTTTAAGTAGTTCTAAGTTCTAGGGGACTGATGACCGCAGATGTTAAGTCCCATAGTGCTCAGAGCCATTTGAACTTTTTTTGCAAGACATTTCCAGGGGCAAATGTGGACTTTGACCACAATCTATTGGTTATGAACGGTAGATTAAAACTGAAGAAACTCCAAAAAGGTGGGAATTTGAGGAGATGGGACCTGGATAAATTAAAAGAACGAGAGGTTGTAGAATGAAATGAAGAGAGTTTCAGGGAGAGCATTAGGGAACAATTGATAAGAATGGGGGAAAGAAATACAGTAGAAGTAGAGTGGGTAGTTTTGAAAGATGAAATAGTGAAGGCAGCAGAGGATCACGTAGGTAAAAAGACTAGGGCTATAGAAATCCTTGGGTCGCAGAAGAGACATTGAATTCAATTGATGAAAGGAGTCTAAAGTGACCAAAAATGTCTCTGGACTTTTGAGATGCAGTAAAGTTGGTGAACAACGTAACTTAACTTGTCCCTTGGACTGTGTAAAATCAAACTCGTTAACTTTTTCTCCTCATTCAGTTACGGTGCAAATAGAGAACAGGTGGTCAGCTTACATAAGCCATGTAAACTACAGTATAAACAGGTTCGTTTCAATCACAGATTCCTCTAATAAGAATCTCAGATTTCTAGGAAGGAAGGAAGGAAGGAAGAGAGAAAGATTAGGGTTCACCGTACCGACGACGACGACGACACGATCATAAGAGAAAAGGTACAGGTTCGGATTGGGAGAGTATAGGGGAAAGCTCGTTGTGTTCTTTTGAAAGGAACCATCCCATTATTTGCCTGAATCGGTTTAGCGAAACCACCGAAGATCAAAATATGGATGGCTCGATGAGGATTTGCACCGGCATCCACCCGAAAGCGAGTCCAATATCTTACCACTGAGTAAACTCTTACTTTCTGCCAGGATTTGTCGTAATTTCTTGATGTGCGTCTCGACGATTGTCGACAGCTGGCCAGAATGTGAAGCATTGTTAAGATTTACTTCTAGGCCAGTAGTGTTTCAACTAGTCAGATATATTTTTAGCTCATTTCGTCCGTTCCATACTCCTGTACCAATACTGTAACAGAGTTTTTTTTCAGTTCATGACGCAACTAGATATATATCCGTTGCTCCAGTAGATCATAACACCGGTAGAGGAAGAAAAATTGGGAGTTAACGCTAATTCGGCACAAGTTCAGAGTAGACTGGCGAGGGAAAGTAAATCTCTCGAGTCATTTTCAGAGAGAAACTAGGCATTTACTTTAAAACACTTAAAAGGAAATCACAGAACAGCTGAATCTGGATGGACGGTGCAGAATTTGTACCCAGCCCTACTGAAGATCAGTGCCCAAACCACCACGCCACTTACCTCGATCCCATTATTCATGTCTTCGCTCTGGCTACATCTGACTGGCTGCCGCAACCAAATACACCAGAAATTTCGTTCTTCAACAGGGCGGAATACCGCACGGACACCTGCATCTAAAAAATTTCGAAGCACTTAGTTTTTTCGACGACGGATAGGCTGATCTCCCAGTACACCGCCCGTCCATAAAGTCCCCGGCCTGATTACCTTTCTGGAATTCGAGCTACGTCAGCGCACTAACTACGCTGGCAGCTTGAACTGACAACTGTAAACACCAGATGGGCGTTTTATCGGTCTGTTGTGAGTAGGCAGTGTTGATCAGTGGACGTGAGATCGAAGAGTGCTGTTGTCACAAATCACAGTGGAACAACATCTGTAAATCATATGTTCCAGACTTTCTCCAGAAAGTTGTGAAGAAGAGAAAAGTGTGTGCCTAGTTTGTATCGTTCACCTTGACTCCAGAAAAAAAAAGAATGACTGAACGCCGCGCGACTTCACTGAGATGTAAAACGCGGAAAGAAGTTGAAACACTATTGGACTGGATATAAAACTTAACAATGCATCACATTCTGGCCAGCGGTCGACTGTCGTAGAGACAACCATCAAGGGTGACGAGACCTGGTGTTACCAACACGGACCAACAACCACAAAACAATAAAGTGAGACAGAACAAAGTGCGAAAGCAATGCACAAATTGAACAACGTCTCGAAGAAGGACTTTTCCGACAATTTCGCGTCATTGTATGAATAACTGCTAAGGTCATCAGTACGTAAACTTACACACTACTTAACCTACACACACCTACACCTACACACATGCCCGAGGGAGGACTCGAACCCTCTCTGGGACCAGCGGCACAGTCCATGACTGCAGCGCCCAGACCGCTCAGCTAAACCCGCGCGGCGAGAGCTTGGTGGCCAGGGGAGATGGTACAACTTATCGTGTGCTCACGAAACCAGGCCTGGACGATGCGAGCTGTGTCATTGGAACTCAGCATCGCCATTGAGGAACAAACATTGTTCCGCGTGGGATGGACTTGACGGCCAAAATGGTCACTCAGTTTTTCGCAGTAGTGTGGCCTTGCAAAGTAACCATAGAGCCAATGGAGTATCACGGTATGGCTGTCCAAATTATCAGCAAACCCCCCGCCGTGTTTCACTCTTGGGACGTAATGTTGGCCAGAACTTGGAAATAGTGTGAAACGACACTCATCCCACCAAATTACATTCTTCCATGGTTTCGTACTTCAGGACTTCAGTACCAAGGTTTCCTGTTACAGGCATTTGCATTACTGATGAGTGGATTTGGAGTTCCAGCTCGTCCTGCAATTCACCCGTTATGGAGCCCCCTTCCTATTGTTTTGATGCTGACGGGGTTCGCGAGTACGACATTCAGTTCTGAAACGACTTTTCAGCTGCCGTCAAAATCCTCTTCAGTGAGCGTTCGTCACGATCAGTCAACACGCACTTTCTTTCGCATTGTGACTTGGTGGACGATTATTTCCGCTTTCCCCGTATTTGGTATAAATCTTCGATATGGTGCCTCCTGAAACACCAAACACTTCGGCTACCCAGGTTACGGAAGCGCACACCAAACGAGCACCAACAGTTCGTCCCACTTGGAATTCACTTACCTCCGACATACTGCACTGACAGCCACGCATAACACTGTGGGGAGCATGACGGCATTGCGCAGATGCCGTTCCTGGTCAAATACTACAGCACAACCTGCGGGCTCGGCTAGCAACTCTACTTACGTTCAAGCACGGAATTTCTCTCACGTTTCCATATTACTACACAAGTCCTGTACGTGATTCCTGTAACAGTCTATTCAACTAACACGGACGCGTCGTAAATCTTTTCTCGTGAAACGCATGGAACTCTGGAGTGTGTCTCGCGTGCTCGCGAGGTTACGTGGATGCTTTCGCTGTGGTGGTTCACTTTCAACTTAAATGCGACATGGCCATGTCATTGAACTCTAAACGTCAAAGAAAAAAAAATATTGTCTTCCGCCTCAACACACAGTATGAATTCACTAATCACTACTTATCAGGCCGGCCGCTTGGCTGAGTTCTTCTAGGCGCTTCAGTCCGCAGGTTCGAATCCTGCGTCGGCTGTCGATATGTGTAGTGTCCTTAGGTTAGTGAGGTTTACGTAGTTCTACGTCTAGGGGACTGATGACCCAGATGTTAAGTCCCATAGTGGTCGGAGCCATTTGAACTACTTACCAGGACTAATCATCTTAATGCTTTGAAACAGAGTAGTGACAGCAAAAGACGCCAGACAGTCACTCGAGGAACTACTCGCGTTAAGTGTCTGTTGTCAAGCTGTATAGACTGTAGTCGACTACATACAACACTCCATCGAATGCACTCTACCTCTTGAACGAGCACGTGGTGGCGAGCTGTGCATTTCCCCTTACGTAAACAATCATTGTCCTCAAACAGTTGGCAACATCTTCTAATACTTTGACTTTTAAAAAGTTCTAGGCGCTACAGACTGCAACCGCGCGACCGCTACGGTCGCAGGTTCGAATCCTGCATCGGGCATGGATGTGTTTGATGTCCTTAGGTTAGTTAGGTTTAAGTAGTTCTAAGTTCTAGGGGACTGATGACCACAGATGTTAAGTCCCATAGTGGTCAGAGCCATTGATACTTTTGATCAGGTAGTGTGTAGTCTTGTGAAATCAGATGAATCTTCATGGAAGATGCTGTGGTGTATCGAGAGGTTGCAACAATGGAAAATTGTACTGAAATGCAGGAGGATCTGCAGCGAATTGACGCGTGGTGTACGGAATGCCAATTGAATCTCAATGTAGACAAGTGTAATGTGATGCGAATACATAGAAAGATAGGTCCCTTATCATTTAGCTACAAAATAGCAGGTCAGCAACTGGAAGCAGTTAATTCCATAAATTATCTGGGAGTACGCATTAGGAGTGATTTAAAATGGAATGATCATATAAAGTTGATCGTTGGTAAAGCAGATCCCAGACTGAGATTCATTCAAAGAATCCTAAGGAAATGCAATCCAAAAACGAAGGAAGTAGGTTACAGTACGCTTGTTCGCCCACTGCTTGAATACTGCTCAGCAGTGTGGGATCCATACCAGATAGGGTTGATAGAAGAGATAGAGAAGATCCAACGGAGAGCAGCGCGCTTCGTTACAGGATCATTTAGTAATCGCGAAAGCGTTACGGAGATGATAGATAAACTCCAGTGGAAGACTCTGCAGGAGAGACGCTCAGTAGCTCGGTACGGGCTTTTGTTAAAGCTCCGAGAACATACCTTCACCGAAGAGTCAAGCAGTATATTGCTCTCTCCTACGTATATCTCGCGAAGAGACCATGAGGATAAAATCAGAGAGATTAGAGCCCACACAGAAGCATACCGACAACCCTTCTTTCCACGTACAATACGAGACTGGAATAGAAGGGAGAACCGATAGAGGTACTCAGGGTACCCTCCGCCACACACCGTCAGGTGGCTTGCGGAGCATGGATGTAGATGTAGAAGACGAGTAACTCGCGCAATGGCGACGACCCCTAGTTAGACAAGCTGGGGCTCATACTGAAGGGTGGTACCCATTTTTGTTCTCGAGCATCATCTCCAAGTGGAATAGGAATATGGGAATAGGGATGGAGGAGAAGAGAGAGCAGTATGCTACGCAGTTTCGCCCTTCCCAATCTGTAGCACTGAGCACGTGTACCACATTATTTCAGCGAATAATCCTTCCAGTTTCGGTTCATTCGCCTATCACTCAGGACAGAGAAGCTGGCAGGCGTGGTTTGGGCTGAAAACACGAAGGGCTCGGCGCCCACCGTGTTGCGCACAGAGGGGCGAGTCGCAAGCCCGGCCTGCGGAGCCAGGCGGTCTGGCGCGGGCAGCTCTGGGAAGAGCGTCGGAGCGGCCTGGACTGTCGCGTCACCGGCCGGTAATTGGCGGCCGGCTTTCCTGTCACGTGGGCGGCGCGGCGCGCGCGACCCGCTCGTCATAGAAGGCAAGTGCCGTGCCCATCCAGGGACTGTCGCTCCGGCAAAAAGCGGCCCGCCTGCCTGCCTTACTTAAAATAGGAGCGTGGGAAAGAGCGGCAGCGGCACCCGCCGCTTCTTGCCGAGCCGGGAAAGGCAGTGGCGCTGCCTGCCGCGGTCATACAGCGCAGCCGCCGCGCCGGGACAAAAGGAGGCGGCCAGCCACGCCGCAGACCCTCGTCCCGCCGGCTGTGGGGTCGGTATCGGGTGCCACGAGGATGGGAAACCGTACCGGGGTTGGCCAAGTTGAAGGAATCATTATAGCGCTTGTTAGATGCGCGCAAGAAGCTCATACACAGGCGGACAAGTCGGGCGGCTCGTCCTCCGAGCGGGTCTGTCCCCCAGCCCTCCGCCAGTGTGTGGGCGGTGGGTGTGCGGTCGGTTCCATGTTCCCGATGCGTCGATTTGACCAGCGAACCTCTCCGCACTAGCCCACACCACATCAGTGCTGGCAGGTAGGATCTCTCGAGCAGTCACTGTGTCCACAGTCACTCACGTGGGTCGACGGGCGAGTCGATGGACCAGTTGGGCTGTGAATGAGCAGTTCATGGCATACTGAGCTAACAAGTCGCAGGATAGCGATATGCACATATACCGATGGCGGTAGTTTCTCATACACGAACTTTGAACGCGGAATGGTAGTTGGATCTAGACAGACAGGACATTCCATTTCGGAAATCGTTAGGGAATTAAATATTTCGCGATCCACGGTGTCAAGACCGTGCCGAGAATGCCAAATTTCTCACCACGTCCTACACTTGACGACTGAGAGCAGCGCCATTTGCATAGAGTTGTCAGTGCTAACAGACAAGCAACACTCACTGAAATGGCCGCAGAAATGCGGGGCGTAGGACGAACTGTACGTTAGGACAGTGCGGCGAAATTTGGGGTCAGTGCGCTGTAGCAGCAGACGACCGGGGCGAGCGCCCTGGTATCAGCTCGTGACTATATTGGTTGGCCCGTAGATGACTGGCAAGCCGTGGCCTCGTCATATGATTCCCACTTTCAGTTGGTAAGAGCTGATGGTGGGATTAGTGTGTGGCGCAGATCTCAAAATGGTTCAAATGGCTCTGAGCACTATGAGACTTCACATCTGAGGTCACTAGTCCTCTAGAACTTAAACTACTTCAATCTAACTAACCTAAGGACATCACACACATCCGTGCCCGAGGCAGGATTCGAACCTGCGATCGTAGCGGTCGCGCGGTTTCAGACTGAAGCTCCTAGAACCGCTCGGCCACTCCGGGCGGCTGGAGTTAATACCCGAAAATGTATGTGCTAATAGATAACAGATTATTTCGAAAATGCCATACGGTGCTGGTGTGTTTAGGTGGGCAATGCTGGAACTCGGAATGAGATTGCGTTCCGTTAGGAAATTTGTACACCACGACCACACAACAAGTTTTGCAGACAGGGAAAACTTCAGCGCTGGTCTAACACATTCGAAACCGTTTTTTTATTGTGAAGTCTTGGGTTTTACCTGCTAGTTGGCATGTTCACCACTATGAACACCTGTGTTTAAAATTATATTTCGTGTGTGATTGTTTGAGACCACTGGGCGTAGTTTTGTCATGAGATGATCGCTCTGATTCATACCGATATTTAGTAACAAAATAACGATGCTAGAGTTTTTCGTGTTTGAGCTATGAAGAGTTTCGTTGAAGGTTTTCGCTTGAATAACACAGCAATCATGCACGGATTTTCCAGGGATGATTGTCCCTTACATTTAGAAAAAAAATTGGGGTAATTATTTTTCCTTTAATAGTTACGCTGCGATAATTAACATGTATTTATTTCACTACTGATTTTACAAGCTTTAGAATACAATTAAATAAGTCAACCATTTCAAAAGATTAGAGATGCTAGGGTATCTACGTAAATGGAAAAAAACTAAAAGTGTAGCTCATATCGCAGAATGTTTTACCAGTTTTCGATACTCCTAACTGTGTAAGAAATATAAACAGTTTCAACGATAGTGGAGATGTGCTGCGTATTTGAAAGTATCATAAACAGTGATAAATGTTTCTATTGACATTCTTATATGTTGACCCGTTGGAGTTTTCACATTTTGCTGCCTGCACTGTTCTCTATATTTCAATTACCTACCAAACCGGAACAGGGTGGAGAAATAAAACAAGACTTTGACAAGCATTAATTTCACATTGTACCCCCAAGTTAAGTTTTTGTAAACTGATATTCCAACACCGCTTCCCGTGGCTCATGTAAACACGAAGAGCTATCGATTCAGAAAATGTGGTCCTAAAGTCGGCTGATCGGGATGGTGATTTACTGTGCAGCGAAGGAGACAAGAAATTACATGAATGCATTCACGGAACTGAATCGTCTCGATGGGCTATGAATCCACCACCTTCTGTGGGAAAGCACGATCACGTTCAACCTCCAGCGGGAATCTGAAATTAGGGAGCACGGGGGACATGGACGAAGACTGTGTATAGGTAGCGGTAGGTGGGAATGTGATTCGGCCAGGGAGCGTGCAGAGATAGTCCGTGCATTTACGATAAACGTGTCCGGGTGGCGCAGTGCACAATGCAACTACCTACTAAGCAGGCGATCCTGGGTTCGATTCCCGGTCCGTCACACGTTTTCACTCGTCGCTGCTATTTCCGCACAAAGTCTCGATGCAGCTAACATCATTAGTTCCTTCCTTTTACTTTACTTTCTCCTCCCTCCCCCTTCTGTTTACATAAAAAGAAGAAATTTCATAGTAAGCAAAAAGTCATTCACGTCGTTGATGAGAAAAAGGCCATTGTGATAATTAAATCGGAAACAAGATTAGCTGATTGCCAGAAACTATTCATGTTAAACAGCTGAGTATCAGAAAACCAATATTTTTCAAAATGATGCAGCACAGCAATCAGTCGTCCTTTCTTTACAAGCTTTCTGAAAGCAAATCTAGATTTCGGCTACTGCCTAGCCACTATCAATGCTAAAAAATACAAGAAAAATGTAGTCAGTCGCCTGCACGAAAAGTTGAAACTTGTGGCATAATCTATACCGCTTATAGGAGGGGCGTTTGAAAAGTCCGTACAAAGTCCGTGTCGAGGTCATATTTAGTTAGTAGCATCTCCGGAAAGAACGCACCCCAAGTTTCAGCCATAGTGGTGCATTTCTTTGTGTTTGGCATTTGTGTGAATCAAAGAAGTACAGTGGTTGTCAAAAAACGGACGAAAAAGGATTTCGTGTGGTGATTAAACATTACTTTATGAAATTAAATACGCCTCAGGGGACTAAAGAGAAGCTTGATAAACATTACGGTGACTGCACCTTCGATTAGAACAGTTTATAAGTGGTTTCAAAATTTTCGGAGTGGCCATGTGGGCACAAGTGATGCTGAACGTTCTGGACGCCCCATGGAGGTGACGACTCCAGAAATCTTTGATAAAATTCATGATACAGTGATGGTGCGTGAGATTGCTAGTGCTTGGGCATCTCGAAGGAACGGGTACGTAATATTTTGCATAAACATTTGGACATGAGAAAGATATCCGCAAGCTGGGTTCCGCGATTTCTCACGCCTGACCAAAAATGAAATCGTGTGAAGTGTTGTATGGATGGTTTGCAGCTGATCAGGAAGAATCCGCAGGACTTCAAGCGTCGTTTCGTCACAGTGGATGAAACATGGATACATTAATATACTCCTGAAACCATGGGTTACCAAGGGAGAATATGCACCAAAAAGGCGAAGTCCATTACTTCGGCCTGAAAGGCTATGGAGATTGTCTTCTGGGATTTGCTAGGGATAATCCTCATCGATTATCTAGAAAAGTGTGAAACTATTACAGGTGCATATTATTCGTCGTTACTGGACTGTTTGCAAACTGAGGTACAAAAAAATCGCCGGTGATTGGACCGCAAAAATGTCCTTTTCCATCACGACAATGCACCAGCACACACCTCAGCAGTTGTCGTCGCAGAATTAATGGAAATAGGATTCCAACTCGTTTCACATCCCGCCCCATTCTCCAAACTTGGCTCCCTCGGACTACTATTTGTTCCCCAATTTGAAGAGATGGCTGGCGGGACATAGATTTTATTCAAACGTGGTGGTGATTGCAGCAACTAATAGCTATTTTGCAGACTTGGATAATTCCTGTTATTCGGAAGGGATCAACAAATTAGAACAGCGTTGGACGAAGTGTATAAGTCTTAAAGGAGACTATGTCGAAAAACAAAAACAAAAGTTTACCTCAGACACGTAAGTAGTTTTCATTTTTTACACGGACTTTTCAGGCGCCCCTCGTTCATTAGATTACATACCACTATTTCATAGTTTCAGTACATGTCCTAGTACGTCAGTCCCCTGTTGTTCGGACTTCTGTCACAGTTGATTCAAGACTGCTGCTATTATATGAATGTAACGTATTAAGTAGTATACATGAGGGCTCCAACAGCGAACCGATTTGTTCTGTCTTCATTATACATTCCCACATTCGTAATGGAAGACAGCTTGAAACCGATATTTGACTGAACTAACAAAATTGAGTCAGGCCTTAACACGTGAAAACTCATCAGCACAAAAATCTGGTTCCGTCATTCGGTTTTCGTGTTGCTAACGTTCTGTTGCACGTAAACGTAACAGAGAGAAGAGTGACACCAGCAACGTGAGAATCAGCAGAATGCCGCGTAGCCAGTCATCCGTTCTGCTGAGCCCGCGCGCTGTGACGGCAGGCTCGCCGGCACGCAGCTGGGTCGCTCCGGCGCTCGCCTGCTACGGAGAGGTCCGTACTTGTCGCGACGACTACCTGTCGGCGGTGTCCAAAGGATTTGGGGCGGACAGCTCTCGTGGCCTGTGACGCGGCCGCTGGTTTCCGAGAAAGAGGCGGCCGCTGAATGGGCAAGCTCGCCGTGAATGGTCGGCCGGAAGCCCCGTCAATCACGGGGCTCAGACTGCGGCTGCGGCGAGCGCGCGTTGCCGGGTCGAGTCGGCGACTGCGGTGCAGACAGGCGCGCCGCCGCCGCCGCCACTGCAGTGCCCGCGTCACGTAACAGACACCGCTACGTCCCGCTGCGGGGCGCGCTCTTGGGGCCCCTGCGCGTTGCCACCCGTTCAGCAGCAGTTCTTGTGCTAGCGCGGCTGCCTACGTGTTCGCCATTGACTGCTTCGTTAAAACTCAGAGCCACTAACAGTTTCAACTACATTTTCAATCCAAAGGCTGCTGCCTATTGCATGAAACTGAGAACACATCTTTGGACCATACTTACCTGAGATGAATCATCAAGAAAAACTGTAGTCGTCTTCGTCCTTCATCTCTCTCCCTCTCCCTCAATCACTGTTTCGGTTACCACTTCAGGCTGCTACTGGTACTACCACATCAACTGTTCTTCTTCCACCTCCTAAATCTCTTACTACATGTACATAAACACCGAAGCGCCAAAGAAACTGGTGTAGGCATGCGTATTCAAGCACAGAGCTATGTAAACACACAGTACACGGCGCTGTGGTCGGCAACGCCCATATAAGACAACAAGTGTCTGGCGTGGTTACTACTGCTGTAATGTCGTCGCTTTAATTTGTTATGTGAAAGCGGTGCTGATAGACAATAAAAGAGGGTTAAAAGCTGTGAGCTATCTGAGGAAGTTAACGTTGCATTACTGAGCAACTGTTTCACCAGGTATCCAATCTAGCTTACCAAATTTCCAACCAGACTAACATTAATTATAATCTTTTAATAGTCATACGAAAACCGGTGATACATATATAAAAAAGAGAATTTAAATAAAAATAAATAAATCAGTTTATATTTGGAAATTTATTTTAACATTGATCATTGAAATTTCAGCATATTAAACTTGAGTCATAACTAAGCTGGTGCCTTATTTTGGATTGTGAAAATGTGAGTTTGTAATCTTACGGAACACATCAAATAGGGAGCCAAGATTGGGAGACTGCATACAACACTACATTCATAAAATAACACACGAACAACATTGAAACATATGTAAGAGGAAATTAACCACAACCAACCGATTCAATTTTCACCCAAAGAAGTAACGTTCGTAGCGCAATCCTGTCCGTCATGTAATTACCACACCCTGGTATACTAAATTCATACTAACTGTCTGTGAAATCCCGAAAAGAATAGCTGAGAGCTACTTTGATGATTACACCACATGCTTCACGTGGTTAACTTGCTTTACACAAAGAGTGTAATGTCACAATTTTGATAATTAAAATAAATTAGATCGAAAAGCAATTTACAAAAGAAAAACCTCGAACTGGTTACTATCGTCTTACTATAAACCTGATGGGTCAAACAATTGTATAAGCACGTGGTACTGGTCTCAGAAAGTACACTCCACGTGGATTGAACATAAAGAAAAGTTGCTATATTGAAAAATATTGTTAAGGCGAGACGTTATAATCTCACGCACATTCGCATTTACGATTGATGATCTTAGTTAGAGTTACTGATCAACACGTGGTTCCACTTTACTCACAAACTAGTGACAAAGCAACTACTGTAAAATAATCTGAAGTTCGCACTCGAAATACACTGCGTTGCAACTTAAGATAACATTAGATATTTTAGAGCTAAACCTGAAATAAAGTTGATTAAATTTTCAGTTAGGCTGAACTTAAGAAATCCATTGTCCTGCGGACTTAGCAGACACGCGCTTAGCCGGAGATCTTACCACTTCAGACGCTCGCCGCGGACAGACTGACCTGCTCTCCTACCGAGCGTGCTTCCCGATACAAAACGGAAGTGACCAGAGGGGCCGCTTCCTATACCAACATGACAAGGGACGGACAGAACCATACTAAGGATAGAAACCTCTTTGCTTTTAGAAAGCATAGCTACCTGTTCCGACGTTGGTCCTACTGTTCTCTAGCAGACAGGCTTGTCTGCTACCCTCAAGCATGCAACTAGAAATACATTTGCTCATTCATCCTCTCACACAGAAGGGAAGGGGGATGACAGTATCTTATCATATACAGTACATAAGTGAAAGCGGATGTAGGTTCCGTATGAGACTGTGTGACATGAATTGCATATAAACTGTGATTTAAAGTGTAGTAGTGTGACAGATCGTTCTTGATTATGTGGAAAGTAACACTGCTCAGTCTCCTCCCAGATAGTCATAAACACCACAGTGAATTTAGAAGAGGAATTTGTGCCGTAAATGGCAACAGATTTAAGAAATTAACATGAAAGGAATCCAACAGAGACCTTTCACTGCCACAATGGCAGTTCATCAAGATTTAAGTGAGTTTCAAGGTGGTGTCATAGTTGGCCGGCCTACGAGCGATGGGACACAGCATCTTCGAGGTAGCGATAATGTGGTGATTTTTCCCATACGAACATTTCACGACTGTACCGTTAATATGAGGACTTAACTAAAAACATCAAATCTCCGACATTGTTGGGATCGGAAAAAGATCTTTCAAGAACTGGACCAACGACCAATGAAGAGCATAGTTCAGCGTGACAAAAGTGCAACACTTCCGCAAACTGCTGCAGATTTCAGTGCTGACCATCAAAAAGTGTCAGCGTGCAAACCATTCAACGGAACATAATCGAGATAGGCTTTCGGACCCGAAGGAAACTCCTGTACCCTGATGACTGCACGACACAACGCTTTACGCCTCGCCGGGCCCGTCAACACCGACATTGGATTGTTGATGACTGGAAGCATGTTGCCTGGTCGGACGAGTCTCGTTTCAAATTATATCGAGCGGATGGACGTGTACGGGTATGGAGACAACCTCATGAATCTATGAAAGCTTCATGTCAGCAGGGGACTGTTCAAGCTGGTGGCTTCCGCCTGTGGCTGATTACAATAGTAATCCAAATTCCAATTACTTTTTGTTAGATTCTGGTAATATAAGAAAGACTGAGCACATTTTAACCCCAAGATTGCGGGAAGGGAGAATTTAATATGATGCAGAAGAGGCGTATCCGATCAGTACAAGTTTAAACATTCGTTTATCAGTAATTTTGTTCTTTTATTAAGCTTTATCGAGTGAACGCACGGAGCTGTCTCTCCTCTAAGTTGCATACCTTACTTGGCTTTCAACATCATTAATACCCCTCGTCCCACCGCGACCATCACCAGGATGGAGTTGCGAAAACTGAGCCAAACAGCAGTGAAGCAGACAGACAGTCTATGTGCTGGCGGTTATGAATGCGTCTCTGGCCTCGGAAGTTGGCCATTCTTCACTGCAATAGACATTCAGATCACGAGCTGTTTTCAGAAGGCTAATGTTACGTGTACAGAAGGAAACTGTTTATGCACTGAAGAGCCAAAGAAACTGGTACACCTGCCTAATATAGTGTAGGGCCCCGCGCCAGCGCGCAGTAGTGCAGTGACAACGTGCCAGGGACTCGAGTAATGACTGAAGTACTGCAGGAGGGAACTGACACCATGAATCCTGCTGGACTGTCCATTAATCTGAAAGGGTACGATGGGGTGGAGAACAGCACGTTGCAACGCACCCCAGATGTGCTGATAATGTTTTTGAGTTTGGTGGCCAGTAAGTGATTAAACTCAGAAGAGTGTTCATGGGGCCACTCTGTAGCAATTATGGACGTATGGAGTGTTGCATTGTCCCGGTGCAATTGCCCAAGTCCTTCGGAATACACAAGGGACATGATGGATGCAGGTGATCAGACAGGATGCTTACGTACTCGTCACTTGTCAGAACCATATTTAGACTATCATGGGTCCCATACCATTTCAACCGCACATGCCCCACATCATTACAGAGTGTCCACCAGCTTGAACAGTCCCCTGTTGACATGCAGGGTTCATGGATTAATGAGGTTGTCTCCACACCCGTTAACGTCCATCCGCTCGGTATAATTTGAAACGAGACTCGTCCGACCAGGCAACATGTTTCCAGTCATCAACAGTCCAATGTCGGTGTTGACAAGTCCAGGAGAGGCGTAAAGCGTTGTGTCGTGCAGTCATCATGGGTACACGAGTGGCCTTCGGGTCCGAAAGCCCATCTCCATTATGTTCCGTTGAATGGTTCGCACGCTGACCCTTGTTGGTGGCCCAGCATTGAAATCTCCAGCAATCTGCGGAATGGCTGCACTTCTGTCACGCTGAACGATTCTCTTCAGTCGCCGTTAGTCCTGTTCTTGCAGGATCGTTTTCCGGGCGCAGCTATGTCGCAGATCCGATGTTTTACTGGCTTCCTGATATTCTCGGTTCACCCCTGAAATGTTCGTACGGAAAAATCCCCACTTCATCGCTACCCCGGAGATGCCGTGTCGAATTGCTAGTGCGCCGACTGCAACTCCACGTTCAAATTCACTTAAATCGTGATAACCTGCCATTGTAGCAGCAGCAACCGATCTAACTGCTGTGCTAGGCACTTGTCTTACATAGGCGTTTCCGACCGCAGCGCCGTATTCTGTCTGTTTACAAATCTCTGTTTCTGAATACGCATGCCTGTACCAGTTTCTTTGACGCTTCAGTGTAGAAAGAAACTGTTTTGTACTGTAACAGTCTCAACATTAAAAGTGAACCCAGGAACTTAAGAGATCAGAGGCAGAAGTATATTTCGAAAGCAGTCTTGTATTATTAGTTTGTTTGACTGAAGATTATTTTCAGGTGGTGATTGACTCTGAGCAGTGCTATAGTCTGTCGGCAAAAACGAAAGAAATAATGAACATAAATTCTGAAAATTGCAGAAGCTGGTAATTCAGATGATGATCGCCTTGGGAGATATTACTGTGGTTTGCTGTGGTGCTTGGAATAGACCTCTTGAAAGAACACAGTCACAGAGACAGCACGGCGGAGGAGTAGGAGAGGAAGTACCGCGCGGCGTTTCTGCTGGAGGAATAAACCGTGGGCAGTTACGCCCGCCGATTTACGCGCGTCCCAGTTTCGGTAATGGTCGGCGTATCGCTTTACGATGCAGGCGCGCCGTATCTCACAGGGAGATGACCTTTCCCTCCATAGTGGCGGCCTCGCCGTGGCGCTCTTTATGAACGCGCAGTCTTCTTTCATGTTCGCCAGCGATGGCCATTCTCTCCAGCGCGTTTCTCTGTCTGCAGGCCCTTCCCGCAGTTGTCTTGCCTAACTTGGCGAAACCAAACGCTCTATTCATTAGCGTTGTTTCCTCCACCTGAGGCACACCATGGCGTCCACGTAGTGCCACCTCTAACAGATCAAGCGTTCATTCATACTCCGTGCGAGGAGTCCTAACCTCAAAGGAACATATCTACAGAGATTCGAAATGCGCTTAACGAGCATTTTCGCCAAGCGCAAGTTGATAGAAAAGCCACTATCGTCCGGCGGACTAGAAGTGTTTATCTCCAACCGTTGAATGATTCATTCCCCACATGTGACGACATAAAGAACACTGTTCCACGTAGAGAGTGTGTGGCATCAATAATTAGAGTGAAAAAATGCTGTATGATCTATTTCTTCAGGTAGCATGCTTCGCGCATCTGGATCCACATAGCAAGTGCAGTACCTTTCATTACGCTAAAGAATTGTCTAAACTATTGGCTGTTTCCTTCTCTTGGTAAGCTCCGTGGTCCTAATATTCGTATAAGTATTACAGGATGTGCTACTTCTGTGTATTATTAAACACAATGAATGTAAACATATCAAGCAAATCATTGAACAGCTAAACAAATGTGTGTGAAATCTTATGGGACTTAACTGCTAAGGTCCACACACACACACACACACACACACACACACACACACACACACACACACACACATGCCCGAAAGGGGACTCGAACCTCCGCCGGGACCAGCCGCACAGTACATGACTGCAGCGCCTAAGACCGCTCGGCTAATCCCACACGGCGAACAGCTAAACGTGCATATTGAACTCCTGTAGGAGCCACTAATGGGAATTGGTGTTTTTTTTTCCTTCTAGTGTTATAGGTGTGACGTACACCATTGTTACAAATAGTGGTGGACTTCCATTGGTGAATAAGAGAGGTACCTAAAAGAAGAAAAAAAATTGCGATGGGCGGTGCTTGTACATTGCGCATTTCTTCCGCTATGCGTGTTTTCTGGAACTCACTGCCAGTTCAGTGCCGGCTGTGTTGTCTAACTTGGTCTGTTCGTCTGCAGTGATAGCTTTTGCTACCGCTCTTTTGTTCTGGTTTCGTTTTTCATGATGGCTAGTTTAAGTGAACAACGTGCAGCTGTGAAATTTAGTTTTCTACTCGGTGAAAATTGTGCTGAAACTGTTTTAATGCCGAAAACAGCTTACCGAGAAGTGTTCCTCTTCACGGTTTCAAAATTTGATTAAATATGCTTGGCACTCCTCGAAATGCACTGATATTAGGTCTGATTCATTTCTGACACCGGACCATTTTTCTCAAAAGACGTCTAATAACGGCAGTCATATGTCGTCTTTACTTGTATGATTTCGGTGTACAAGAAATGTATGTCCGGAACATTGTATGAATACGAACCAGTATATAGCATTTTTTCGGCAGTTACAAGAAATGAAATTAGTTTTGACGTGTTCTAAACCGTATATTTATTTGTGTTTATTTTGGTGTTTATTTTGTAGCAAAGGGTTCAAATGTCTCTGAGCACTATGGGACTTAGCCGGCCGGAGTGGCCCAGCCGTTCTAGGCGCTACAGTCTGGAACCGCGCGACCGCTATGGTCGCAGGTTCGAGTCCTACTTCGGGCATGGATTTGTGTGACGTCCTTCGGTTGGTTAGGTTTAAGTAGTTCTAAGTTCTGGGGGACTGATGATCTCAGATGTTAAGTCCCATAGTGCTCAGAGCCATTTGAAGCATTTGAACCACTATGGGACGTAACATCTGTGGTCATCAGTCCCCTAGAACTTAGAAATACTTAAACCTGACTAACTTAAGGGCATCACACACATCCATGCACGACGCAGGATTCGAACCTGCGACCGCAGCGGTTGCAGATGGTAGCGCATACAACCGCTCGGCCACTCTGGCTTGCAGACTTTCACGTCATGTCAGCAGCTGAAATATTGCGTGCGAGCTTTTTGCAAAGTTAACTCACAGCGGTAAACAAAAAAAAAAAAAAAAGCAGCACTGGTTTCGACATGACAAGTGTGACCATTCCCTTGGAAAGCTGTAACGTGATCTACGCAATCAAATGCCTTGGAAAGATCACAAAAAAATACTAGCTAGCGATATTTTACGGTTTAAGGCTCGTCGTATGTCTGTATTATTTTCGGAAACGCTCCACTGGGATAAATTCGGTGCCTCGTGTCAGAGTAATTGAGATGGGTTGCTTGCGGAATGGGCTGCGGTTGTGCTAAATCACGTTGCGGCGGCGTCGCACATGAACGATGGCGGGCGTCCGTGAACTTGTGTGGAGGCGCGACCCGCGTGTCAAGTGGGGAACGTCCGCAGCCCGCTGAGTGATGCCCGGAGAATGCAGACCGCTCGCCGGCTGCTGGCCGGGCTCCTGCGGCGCCGCGCCGGGCCGCTAACCTTGGCCACTGCCACGGCCAGCCAGCGGCGACGGCGACACCGGCGTTCGCCAGCGCCTGCCTGACTCAACGCCTGCCGCCGCGCTGCTTGCCCCCCCCCCCCCCCTCCCCTTCTGCACCTGTGCGCATGCGCGCGCTGTAGTATCGGAAGTTCCATGCGGCTTTTTGCGGATGATGATGTATTATACAGAGAAGTTGCAGCGTTAGAAAATTGTAGCGAAAAGCAGGAAGATCTGCAGCGGATAGGCACTTGCTGCAGGGAGTGGCAACTGACCCTTAACATAGACAAATGTAATGTATTGCGAATACATAGAAAGAAGGATCCTTTATTGTATGATTATATGCTAGCGGAACAAACACTGGTAGCAGTTACTTCTGTAAAATATCTGGAAGTATGCGTGCGGAACGATTTGAAGTGGAATGATCATATAAAATTAATTGTTGGTAAGGCGGGTACCAGGCTGAGATTCATTGGGAGAGTCCTTAGAAAATGTTGTCCATCAACATAGGAGGTGGCTTACAAAACACTCTTTCGACCTATACTTGAGTATTGCTCATCAGTGTGGGATCCGTATCAGATCGGGTTGACGGAGGAGACAGAGAAGACCCAAATAAGAGCGGCGCTTTTCGTCTCAGGGTTATTTGGTAAGCGTGATAGCGTTACGGAGATGTTTCGGAAACTCAAGTGGCAGACTCTGCAAGAAAGGCGCTCTGTACAAACCGATGAAGATGAAATTATGTCTCAGATCGGCAACGGGCGAAAGGGACCCAGTTGCAATGTTGGAAATAGACAGCATACTCGGTACAGGTGGAAAAGTGTGTGCACGAATGACTGGCCGACACATTAGCACTCGTATCACCGAACATAAACGGTACTTCCGTTTGGGACAGATGCGAGGATCGGTCGTCGCGAAGCACGCGTCATGTAACACCGACCACATAATAAAATTCGCCGATACCTAAGTTCTTGCTGTGGAGAAGAGCTACCACGCCCCGCTTGTTCAGGGAAGCCATAGAACACACAAACATGACAGTAGCTTCAACAAGAAAGAGGAACGCCCCAGGCTAAAAGGATTGTGGATTCCCGTGCTGCAGCGAGCGACCGATGCAGGTAGCAAGGGGGAATCACAGCGGCAGTGACCAGGGACAAGCTCTCGGAGGTCGGCGCGGCAGGCACAGACGATCTCCTGCGACGGGCATGAGTCCAGTCCGCTGCCAGCAACGTAGGTCAAGCTTTGATAATGCCAGCCACTCGCGATGGCGAACCATCAGAAAAATCGTAAAGCCAACTTCCGCCGAAACGTCTGAGACAGGAGTCGAAAGGCAATGTGTCAACAAGTGACTACGAAAGACTCGAATGATTTCGTTAAATTTTTTGTATGTATAGTGTACTGAGAGACTGCTGTGTAGCATAGTCCGAGTGGAACCTTCCTTCTCGTTGATCGCTGCAGTTTCCGTAGCGTCTGGTGAAGACTAACTTTCGACCGCGGCCAGATCCACGTTCTCTTGACAAAGAGCAGCGCACGAGATCGATTACGCGCCGCATTGCACCTTTGGCGTGTTCGGAAACGTTTGTTGGCGGCCCCAGATTGTTTCTATCCACAGCTATACATATGCAAGCCGGCCCCTGTGGCCGTATGGTTCTAGGCGCTTCAGTCCGGAACCGCGCTGCTGCTACGGTTGCAGGTTCGAATCCTGCCTCGGGCATGGCTGTGTGTGCTGTCCTCAGGTTAGTTACGTTTAAGTAGTTCTAAGTTCCAGGGGACTGGTGACCTCAGATGTTAAGTCCCATAGTGCTTAGAGCCATTTTTACACATACGCCATCAAGTGAAAGAAGTGTCGCCTGCTTCGGTTTGACCTGAGAGACAGGCTTAAAACAATCACTAATCAGTGCCCTGTAGCAATCTAAGTACGTACTTTCAACATTGTCCCAAATTCTACCACTTGATGAGAAAATGAGCGCCGCAAACGGCCTACAATGTCTCCTACCAGTTCATAGTATCTGCGGCATAAAGAAACTGGATGACAGTCTTTATTAGTTAAAGGGAACACACACCAAAACACCACAAGTTTGCACTGCAACAAATGGAATTTATTACCTTAAATACCTCGCCAAGCCCGCCCCGTTGTTATCAAATACGACCACCAGCTTGCTGATGTCTCCGCGTTCCAATATGCGACATCTGTACACCTAGGAAAAGCTATTTCAATGAGTTGTTTCTGCTTCGAAACCCGGAAAACGGCCATATTTTGCGCTTTGTGTGCGCCATGTATATAATGTCGAGGATAAAAATAGAGAGGTAGTACAGACAGGTTCAGTATTCAGAGACGTTGGTTTGTTTCTCATTACAGGTTGTCCATAATGCCCCGCTATAATTTCAGCGCTGATAACCTCGCCATTTAGTGCCCATAAACTCGTATAATTAATAAAATATATATCTTGTAAATTATTAGAGATGGGCATCGTGGTTTGCTGTAATACGTTAGCAACTCTCCTCTTCTTCTTCTTCTTTTTTTTTTTTTTCGTTGTGCCACAATTTCAATGTGTGCCCCATTTTTCGCTCGTAGGACATTAAGGCGATATTAGAGCTCTGCCCATGTTCGGGTCGGCGCTGTAACATCAACAGTTCTGATCGCTTTATTGATCCTTGCACTTGCGGGGATTGCACTGAAATGCAGCTTGCACATGCTTGAGACGCAGGGGTACCTCCACTTTGAGAAACGTCTTTGATACTGCCTGACTCTAATACAGTTTTTGAAGCATTATGCTTGTTTCGCTAGTGGTGCCCTTGCACACCGGCGTCGCTAATTCGGCAATACCAGACGACACATTGCTCTAGCCTCTGGTCGCTCGCCACTTCTATGCACTGGAAGTTAAATCTGCAACAAAGAACAAGGTGAAAAAAACTTTGTGAACTGCTGAACGGTTTACAACAAACCACAAATCTCTGCCCAGTTATGATTTGTTTAAATGACAGCGGGGCATTTTGAACACACACATTTATTTTAGTGGAATTTTCTGTGTCTGTCCGATAGAGCAGTCCCAACGTGGACAGCAGAAAACGAAGAGAGTTGCCAGTTTTCTAGCAGCGGCCGAGCAACGGGCTCTACTGCTGCAGTAGACAGTGCAACACTGGCCGGCACAAGCAAGACGTGACAAATGGCTGTCTACTGATATGGCTAATGCCGGAAGACAATGGAGGTGGGTCGCTTAAAAGAACGACTAAGTTGTTCCAATTGCAATTTTTTTTTAAAATTACCTTATTGTTATGAATCAACGTTACAAAGTCACATGACGCAGGAACTCCCCCTTCCTCCACGCATCCCAAAGATGTAGAATTGACAAGCTATTCTACCACTACGTTTCTGTGCAAGTTATCAAGTGCAGACTACCAGCTTTCTTAGCTGGTGGAAATGCTGCGTGGTGAATGTTACAAAATTCCTCTTGAAGAAATTCGCGAGCTCATTCGATGACGACTAGCACAAGGTGAAGATGATTACTAGTCGTGCTCTTTCACGTGTTTTTCTAACGTTAAGCAGTTCCTGCCATTTCAACGCGTCTATATTCTGACAGTTAATCATGGTACAAGGTCACGAGCTCAGAAGTGACTAGCCACCAAGATACCTCACAGTAATCGCATCTGTTTTTGCAGATGGACGTGTGTGAGCTGAAAATATGTGTGTGTTCCATTGTCATAGACACTAAATCGCGAAGATTTTTCTTCTCGGATTTAACTTTGTTGTGATTGACGATATCGTGTATTCGAGTAAATCAGCGCGTTCAAACATAATTCTATCGTCAGGTAATTCCTACAGCACCATATTACCTAATATATTTGGTAGTTAATAACATGGACTCGTTCAAACGATAAATGTAGGTTTTCTCACACGAAGTTCTTTGTTCTTAATGTAGTTCCGCAAGCATTTTTTGTCATCTTAGAACTACCATTCTCAAAGCTGCTTACCGGGTAAGCTTCTTTTATCACACTTATATTTTGATACGTTACCATCATTCTGTTTTGAAACGGACGATTGGTAGCAAGTGCCTCATAAAATGACCAGTATACTTTGTGGTCTTAACCACGCAGATAAATATAAGTATGGTCTTTGCTATTTCAAGTGGTTTTGCGCCTTATTTTAACACCATAGTAGCGGTCAACAACGAGACAAATTCAGCGAGGTATACTTTTCGAAGAAATAACAAAATATTACTGTGTAATGACGATTAAAAGTTCTTCTTCTGAACGACACACCACTCAAAAATTTGTGACCTGGAACGGAATTTGGAGAGACCAATATAATTAAAAAAAACCTTGAAAGGATTGAATGAAGAATAATAAAATCGTTAGACTCGAAGACGATGTTCGAGTAATGCTGGAGTATTATTTGATTATCTATGAATCGAAATTTTGTCGTAAATCAGAGCGACCGTCGTACTTTATTTTTGTGTGTAGGCGTTACGAAGGCTACATGTAGCTTCAGATGTGGTTACGACTCTCTTTTGTGGACGTGGAGTATTGAGATAGTGAGCGGGAAGGGAGCTAGTTTCCTGACGACAGAATAACTAAAATATAGACTTGACATCTGTAGTCGTCATAAATTGATAACGAACCCCCTTACCGAAAACTGCGGCCTTTCACTTCAGTATGTTGAAAGGCCGAGTAGACAGCAACGGGAAAGTGTGTAGCGTGTAGCTTGTGTGCGTAGCCGGCGAGGGGATGGGCTCTTCCATGGAACGCCTTCATACCTGGAGTGACACAGTTGTCTCTTTGTATCCGCCTATCTCGCGCAAACAGTCTACAGTCTGTCTCCGTTCCACCCGAACGCCGTATTGAGGCTGACGTTATCGTTTCCACGAGTGAGATCGGGAAACTGGTTTCAGAGCGAGGAGTTCACGCAGAGACGCGCGTGTTCGCCAACCATGCTCTGCTCTGCAACATTGCGGAATGCTGTTGTCCACCCTTAGACTATGTGACCTCTGTTCAGAGAGAACGAGGATCAAAAACGTGATAGTGCAATCGCTTTTCTCTTTGTAAAGCCGTCAGTACCATCTGTAATGCGAAAGACCTTATGCAGGCCTAGTTGTGTGTATCATTTTCGCTTGGTCATTTAGTAGCTCGGTATTTGTGTGACTGCAATCATAACCGCTTTTTAGTAAGGGTATACGACATGTCGTTAATCCTACCGAAAAGATAATCGTTCAACTGATCTAAATAAGACTTCCACAGTTCATGAAATATACGTAAGCAAAAAGGAAGAGCAGGTGTGAACCCGAGAATTGGTTTTGCCACTTTACCTGGACTGGAAATGGACCTATTGTAGGTGGTATGGTTTCAGGTTTCTGGATTTAGACAGAGCGAAGTGATAAGACACTGGAATCGCATTCGGACGGATGGCGGTTCAAATCCCCCACCGGCCATTGTGATTGATGTTTTCCGTATTTTCATCAAATCGCTTAAGGTAAAAATCGGAACTGTTCACTTCACAGCCACCCACCCGTTCTCCTTTCCCAAATTCAAGTTCCATCTCTAATAATGCTTTCGTTTTTAAGGGGACGTCAGAAAGTCAGGAATAACGCCACAGAATCTCGTAATAGTGCCCCACTCAAAATGTGAACTAAAGTATGACTTACAGCAGATCTGGTGGATTGGGTGAGAATGATGATCTCCCTGAAAACAAAGACTGGCAATGAACGCAAAATGCTATTTACTTTTCTCGCTCCTCCAGCTGGCCTGGAGAAATGGGACGAAGAAAGTTTAAGGTTTAACGTCCCCTCAAAAACGTGAGCATTATTAGAAATGGAGAGTGGATTAGCGAAAGGACAACGGCCGCGTCCCTGTTAACTGAACAGTTCGGGGATTTTCCTTGAGCAATTAGAGGAAAATACGGAAAATATTAATCAGGATGGCCGGTCGGGGTGTGAATTGTCACCCATGTTAGCTATTGATACTGAGAAGTGATTTGCTTTCAACAGATGTTGATACCCAGCCGGTAGTATTTTTTTCATAAAGAGCTATTTGTGAAATTCACTTCTTGCGTAAGTTGAAAAATAGTCACATGCGAAATTCATTTACATTTTTTTGTTATGACCTGCCTGTAAGGTGGCATTCTGTCAACCGAAACGATTCGCACTCTCATTGGTTTCGGTTGGAAACCTTAGATTCAGGACTGCCAGGGTGAAACTTAGTCGACATGTACATCATTTTCAGCACAACGTACCGAACGTACCGCAGAGAAATCACAACTGGTAGAATAATTAAACATAATACTTTTAAATTATTTATTTAAAAATGTAGACCTGCAGAAAAGAACAAAGATCACCTGCAAAAGTTGATCGTACTTTATTTATTTAGTTAACAGATACTGTCTAAACAAACACATTTCGTGAAGGTAGGTTGTTGCTGTTGATTTGATCGCGATAAACTCTAGGCCGATGCTATTTATCGACTCGCGTAGAACTTTCCTTTTTCAAGCGAATCATTAATGATTTTACGTGTCACGCGGAGACAGGGAATAAGTAATATGTATAAAATCATCGACTGCATTAATGTTCCTTTTATATTATTATTTCCTATATGTATTTTGGAATAAATACTCCTTCAGGGTTTTTCAAGACCCACTTGAGGGTTTCCGTCATGACCTTGTGAAGCGCGCGCACACACACTTGCTTATGTTTCAGTATTCTTCAGTGGCAGTCCATGGGGAAAGTCATCTGAGGCGTTTGATTTTCATTGTACATATATGGTTAGGAAACTGAACAATGGAAATATTGAAACTAAACATTCCACAATTTGTGTTGCGCTGCTGCTCTAGCGCAGGTTTACTCGAAACAAATACTGGCAGTACCTCCTCACGGTAGTGAGGCGCATTTCCTATGGTGTTTCAGATATCTGCAATTTCGCCTTTCATACGACACCCAATGTCGACGGAAAGATTAAATTTTTAGAGCCGAACTTTCAGCGCCTATTAGATATAACGGTCATTAATTAGTCTAGAGACATATTCGTGTTACCTAGCAGAACTAACACTCAGTTTTAATCTGCCAGGAAGTTTCATATCAGCGCACTCTCCGCTGCAGAGTGAAAATCTCATTCTGGAAACATCCCCCAGGCCGTGACTAAGCCATGTCTCCGCAGTATCCTTTCTTCCAGGAGTGCTAGTTCTGCAAGGTTCGCAGGAGCGCTTCTGTGAAGTTTGGAAAGTAGGAGACGAGGTACTGGCGGAACTAAAGCTGTGAGGACGGGGCGTGAGTCGTGCTTGGGCAGCTCAGATGGTAGAGCACTTGCCCGCGAAAGGCAAAGGTCCCGAGTTCGAGTCTCGGTCCGGCACACAGTTTTAATCTGCCAGGAAAGTTTCATATCGGTGGACACTCTGCTGCAGAGTGAAAATCTCATTCTGAATACGAAATGGGTTCCATCAGTAGAAGCGATCTCAGAGCTCGGGTTCGGAGAGGGCTCTTGTCGCATGGGCGCCAAACCACCCTTTGTATACTAGGCAACAGTGTGACAAAACGCTCTTTTTTATGAGAACCTTATAGGTCTCCATCCTGACAGTAGTGATATTCGTGTATTGAAGTAACAAGGACAACGTTCACACGCTAGCTGTATTGTAGAACGACACCCTTATGAAGTCGGTTGAGTCATGTTTTGGTTTGGTATCATATATGAGCGAAGGACACCCGTCTTGTCTGTACATGAGAGGATGGCTGGTGTAAAGTATCGGGATGACATCCCTGTAAGCATTATGGCTCCGTTGGTGAACATACTGGAGTGGCATTGACGCTGCTGGACGATAACGCACGCCCCCGTCGTCTCAATATTGTGAGCAGCTTCTTACTGCACTATATCAATTGAATCGAGTGGCGTACATACTCTGGAGACCCAGAATGCATGTGCAGTGCTAAAAGGAGCGGTTTGCAATCGTCCTGTCGCACTGGAGGTACGAGGTTTGTTCGGAAAATACGTATGAAAGTTGAATAATGTCTTTGTTACAAGTTGCAGTCACCGTCAGGTGGGACTACTGCTGTAATCAATCTCATCAACGCTCACTTCGAGTCAGAGCACTCCGCGTGAAGGTGGGACTGTGCGGCAGCTTGTTGACAGTTAACCATTTTTCACCTGCCGTCGGCATGGAGCTCTCTCTGATTGAGGAACAGCGCGTCAACGTCAAGTTTCTTGCAAAGCTAGGCGAGAATGGCCGTGAGATTTTTGAGTGTTTGAAACAGGTTTACGGAGACAATTCTCTGAAGGAACCAACCGTGAACAAGTCGTTAAAAAGGTTCCGGGATGGCCGAGAAGTAGTGAACGATGACTCTCGCCCAGGACGGCCGTCGACATCGAGTTCCGATGCAAATGTTGAACGAATTCGGCCTTGTGTTCTTAAAGACCGTAGATTGACAGTCAGAATGATTGCTGACGAGCTGTCAATTCCCAATACAATCGTTCACGAAATCCTGACACAAAAACTTGAAATGAAGAAACTGTGTGCGAAAATCGTACCGAAGCTCTCGACGCCAGAACAGAAAGCAAAGAGGGTTGAGTGCTGTGAGGATTAGTTGGAAGCAGAGGAACAAGGGGACTTTCTCAACCGAGTCATCACTGGAGACGAGTCCTGGTTTTACGAATTCGATGTGGAGCTAAAATCTCAAAGCAAGGAATGGAAACTAGCAGAACCGAGAACAAAAAAGTCGGGAAAAGTCAAGGTCCAATGTGAAGACAGTTTTGATTGTTTTCTTTGATTCTAGGGGCTTTGTTCGCAAGGAATTTGCCGCCCCTCCCTCCCCCCGGCCAGAGAGTGGACGGAAATTTTTACATTGTAATTCTGACACGTCTCAGAGCTAGCGTGGCTGGAGTTCGACCAGAGTTGGCAAAAGGGGGCAGGTGGATCCTTCATCACGACAATGCGCCCGCTCACACATCGCTCGTTGTGCGCGAGTTTTTGGCCCGAAGCTCAATCACCGTGACAGCCCACCCGCCTTATTCACCCGATTTGGCCCCGTGTGACTTCTTCATGTTCCCGAAATGCAAAATGGTGCTTCGGGGGCGGCACTTGGGAGACGTGGAAGCCATCAAGGCGGAAACGACACGGCAACTGAACAACATCACAACTGAAGACTTTCAGCAATGTTATCAACAGTGGAAACGGCGTTGGCAGAAGTGTATCGCGTGTCAGGGCGAGTACTTTGAAGGAGACCATATTGTAATACCCGAATAATTATAAAATAAAGTTATTATTCAACTTTTATACGTATTTTCCCGACAAACCTAGTATTGCAAGGCACCATGGAAATCACTGTAGAAGAATGGGGCAGTATCTGCGCAATCTGGTAAGCAGAATGCCTAACCGCATTCAGAAGTGTCTCCAATTACGAGAAGGACCAACCGGTTCGAAAGCGAGGTACATTGAGAACAATCTGCAGTCTCTGCAGCGGAATCTTTTGTAAGGTTTTGTTTTATTTGTGTTTATATTTATTTCCTTTATTTTTGTTTCCTTGTTACTGTACTGGGCAGAACAAAATCTGTTTCGATTTATATTGCGCCCAGTGTTGACAGTAAGGCAATACGCAACATTTATTTTGACCGCTGTAGTATTTACGTTCGTGAAGAAGACGGGATTAGGGGTTGAGCTGCAAACGCGTCAGGTGGATGGCGGGACTACCGTGTCCGCAGTCGACGGGACCAGCACCGTAAATTCTGCGAGTAGGAGGAGAATCAAGGGCGAAGCAATTAGAAGGGGGCGAGCTCCGCGGTGTCGCGAGTTCACTGCTAGATATGGCGGGACCACCAACAGCGAGGGCTGCCGACTTTCGTAAAAGGCTCGTTAACGATCGTTCCGAGGCGCCGGTCACTGCCCGTGCACTCACGGTCCGCCAGCGACAACCAGCTGGAGTGTTGTCGAAATTTGAAACTTGTTTTCTTTGTGTCCTTGATGGTCTCGTTAGCTTTTTAGTAGCCGGCTCAACTGAAATTTACGACCTTGCCGTAGCAGCTGCGTTCACTCTTCAATTGAAGAGTGTTCGCCATTGAGGCCAGCTGTATACCGCCTTCGCCAGCCAGGAAAAAAGAGCTCGTTATAAAGTTAAGAGTAATAACAGAAATTAGTGTCAGAGTCTTTGGTGTTGGTGATGGCGGTATCCAAGGTACGGTCTTGCCTTTCTACTGCCCTCTGACAAGAAACGTACCGCGTATTATTCTGAATCGCTCCAGTATCGTGACTGTGAGGTGACATATACCCGTGTGAAAGGCTTCATGCGATCACCGTCATTACGTGTTGGTTTCACTGTTCCATTGTGCGGAAATAATCAGATTTTCTTAGAACATTCTACTGAAAGAGCTTGGACCTACTCGAAAGGAAATTAGTTCATATCTTTCTTCAGTTAAAACTTCTGGACTGAGAGGCCTGGAATGAGAGGCCGTGGTCGGAAGTCAGGAGCCTACATTGTATGGTTCATATCTTTGTTTGACCAGCCAAATTGTTTTTGTGCTATCGCTTCAGATAAATACCGGGAGGGATAGATAAAAGACCTACGATAACATTCCCCCCCACCCATTTTGTTCTTCTTCCTGAGCTAACGCTCCATCCTCAGTGTCGGAAGTTCCATGCGTCTTCTCGCGGACGATGCTGTACTCGTAGTATACAGAGAAGTTGCAGCGTTAGAAAATTGTAGCGAAAAGCAGGAAGATCTGCAGCGGATAGGCACTTGCTGCAGGGAGTGGCAACTGACCCTTAACATAGACAAATGTAATGTATTGCGAATACATAGAAAGAAGGATCCTTTATTGTATGATTATCATAGCGGAACAACCACTGGTAGCAGTTACTTCTGTAAAATATCTGCGGAACGTTTTGAAGTGGAATGAACATATAAAATTAATTGTTGGTAAGGCGGGTACCAGGTTGAGATTCATTGGGAGAGTCCTTAGAAAATGTAGTCCATCAACATAGGAGGTGGCTTACAAAACACTCTTTCGACCTATACTTGAGTATTCCTCATCAGTGTGGGATCCGTACCAAATCGGGTTGACGGAGGAGATAGAGAAGATCGAAAAAAGAGCGGCGCGTTTCACCACAGGGTTTCTTGGTAACCACGATAGTGTTACGGAGATGTTTAGCAAAGTCAAGTGGCGGACTCTGCAAGGGAGGCGCTCTGCATCGTGGTGTAGCTTGCTCGCCAGGTTTGGAGAGGGAGCGTTTCTGGCTGAGGTATCGAATATATTGCTTCCCCCCACTTATACCTCCCGAGGAGATCACGAATGTAAAATTAGAGAGATTCGAGCGCGCACGGAGGCTTTCAGTCAGTCATTCGTCCCGCGAACCATACGCGACTGGAACAGAAAAGGGAGGTAATAACAGTGGCACGTAAAGTGCCCTCCGCCACACACCATTGGGTGGCTTGCGGAGTATAAATGTAGATGCAGATGTAGAATTTCGAAGTTAACAAGACAAGAAATTTTAACCATTCTATAAATACATGGGATTGGCAAAAATGTATGATTGAAAATAAATACAAATTGTAGCGAAACGTGTAGGTTGCGCGTAGTATTTGCCACGAACGGCACCTGTAGAATGGCCTCCGTACGTCGCAAATGTGACGTGGTCATAAGACTGTTCTATGTAGTTGTGAGCGCGTTATATCGGAGCTAAGTGAATTCGAAAGGAGGCAAAATTTTGGCTGCTAGTGAGGTGGGTACTTTCGTTAACCAAGGTAGCAAAAATTTTTCGTGTTTAAACAGGCACATTATCGAAGATTTATAGCGCATGCAGAGAAAGCGGAGAAACCTAATCCGCTAAGTTACAACGCGGTCGTGATCAAGGCAGATGGTCACTGCACGAGAGTGTGACAAAAAATAAGAGGACGACTGCTCCAAAAGTCTCTGCGCAACTGGACGTCGCACTCGCGAACACTGTCAGCACCAAAACATCACGAAGGGAGCTCCATTAGCAGGGTATTGGCATGGCGAGCTGGAATACCAGAACCACTTATCACTGGTGCACATGCCGGTAACAGAAAAATGTCCTGTCGAAGCCATACACCCTGGACTGTGGAGCAATGGAACAAAGCCATTTCGTCTGATGAGTCTTGTTTCACAAGGATTCCAACTTCCGGGCGGGTGGAGAAAAACATGGTGGGGGTGATGATTTGGGAGCCCATGATGTGGTATTCCATGGCCTGTATGGTATTGTGAAAGTAGCATTACTGCCAAGGACTATGTGACTATTTGGATAGAGCAGTTCTCTCCTATGGTGCAATGGTGACGCTGTGTTTCAAGTCGACAGGATCTCTACAGAATGAGATTGTCCCACTGCAGCGGAGTGTCCACTGATATGAAACGTCCTGGTAGATTAAAACTGTTTGCCGGACCGAGACCCGAACTCTGGACATTTGCCTTCCGCGGGCAAGTGCTGTACCATGTGAGCTACTCAGGTACGACTCACACCCCGTCCTCACAGCTTTACTTCTGCCAGTATCTCGTCTCCAACCTTCCAAACTTCACAGAAGCTCTCCTGCGAACCTTGTAGAACTAGCACTCCTGGAAGAAACGATATTGCGGAGACAGTATAGCTTCTGCGAAGTTTAGAGGGTCGGAGACGAGGTACGGGCAGAAGTAAAGCTGTGAGGACTGGGCGTGAGTCGTGCGTGGGTAGCTCTGATGGTAGAGCACTTGCCCGCGAAAGGCAGAGTTCCCGAGTTCGAGAACGGGTCCGGCACACAGTTTTAATCTGCCAGGAAGTTCTGGCAGGATCTCCGTTCACACAGCTCACTTTGTCCAGGACTTGTTTTGTGAGCACGAGAAAGAACTGTCTTGCCACCACCGCGCGACCGCTACGTTCGCAGGTTCGAATCCTACCTCGGACATGGATGTATGTGACGTGCTTAGGTTATTTAGGTTTACGTAGTTCTAAGTTCTAGGGGACTGATGACCTCAGCAGTTAAGTCCCACCGTGCTCAGAGCCATTTGAACCATTTCTCTTGCCTCCGTTGGTCACCAGTGACCAGATGTCAATATTATTGTGCTTTAGTGGTTATTTCGAAGAGAAGTGTGGTTGATCACTATCCACCTCCATTATCGTTATCTGAACTAGCCAATATTTTGTAGCAGGACTGGTAGAAGATTCCCGTCAATATCAGCCGGGAGTTGTATTTGTCCATTCCTATACGACTGGAAGCTGTTTTGAATTCCAAGTAATTTTCTACCAGATCGTGCACTGGTAACATTTTGGCAATTAGGATGACTATAGAGGAAGCATGGCTCAATATTATTTCTGCATGAGACTGCTAAGACTTGTCCGTGCCACGTTGCGTTGCTGTACTTTGCCCGACAAAAAACGTCCGGCACGATATTAAGAGGTATCCCAAGACTTTCTCACCTCAGTGTATACAATGTTACAACTGCGATGTCTTCTCCATTCTTCTCGTTGTCATAGCAGCTTCGAATAATCGTATCTGTCAGTACCTAGCGGTAACTTGTCCGTCGTGATACTACCGTTGGTGTAGCTACCTGGCTGGATCTACGCTTGTGGTGGAGGAGGAGGTGGAGAGAGCCGGGGCTGAATAACGATTTATGCGGAGAATAATGTTAACACCCGGAGTTGGCTGAAAAGTCTCGATTCGGCGCCTCCTACTGGTTGGGAGCACGTGTCCGAGTGACGGCTGTTACCTGCGGCACAGCCGACGTCGCACCAGGGGCTAACACTGGCCACGCTTGCTTACGTAACCCCGCCAGCGCAGCCCACACTTCATCAACACATGATTGCGCGGCGCCGCGCGGCTCTTCTGCCGCCGTTGCCACTTCTCTACCGACCTGCAGCTCCTGCTGGCCTCCGACCTCCCCTGGAACATCACGGGGGTGAGCAGGAGTCGATGCTGCCGGCAGACACTCCGTTGATATAATTGAGTTAATTTCGCTTAACCTCCCCCTCTCCCCAACCATTACTTTCACTTTGTGTGTGTGTGTGTCAACACTCTTTCTTGTATCGAAATATTAATTTCATGCAGCTCTCCATACTAGTCTGCCCTTTGCAAGCCTGCCCTTCCCTCCATAGCTACCGCACCCTACATCCAACTGCACCTGCTTACTGTATTCGGCCCTTACTCTCTTAAATTTTTACCCCTCTTTATGAATAGACAGTTCCTCTTTGTCTCAGGATGCGTCCTGTCAATTGATCGCTTCTTTTAGTCATGCCATAAATTTCTTTTTTTCCCCAGTTCAATTCGGTATTATCTCATTTACTCTTTAGCATTCTTATTTAGCACCACATTTCAAGAGCGTCAATGATCTCATTGCCTATCCTCCACGTTTCATTTCCATACAAGGCTACAGTTCAGACAAACACGTACAGAAAATACTTGCTAACATTTAAATTTGTGTTAGGTGCTACCGAAGTCTTCTTTATCAGAAATGTTTTTCTTGCTATTGCCAGTCTGCATTTTATATCTTCCCAACTTCGGCCATCATCATTTACTTTACTGCCCAGATATCAGAAAAAGTCTCCTTTTAGTGTGTTATTTCCTAATCTAATTCCCACAGCATCCCTGATTTACTTTCACTACATTCCATCACCGGTTTTTTTTTTTTACTTTCCTAGACATTCGTCTTACAATCCCTTATCAGGACACTAACCATTCCGTTAAACTGCGCTTTCAAGTTCTTAGCCTCTGTGACAGATTTACCATGTCATCGGCCAACCTCAGTTGTTTGTGACTTTTTTAATTCATTTAAAAAATTGAACCACGATTTAGTAATTGTGGTTCAGTTTTTTAAGGCTGCTTTCTACAACCATCTTCAGTTCGTGTAAACCACAAAAAAGTGGTGAATAGCTTTTATTTCCTCTCCCCGTACGTCTATTCTCGTTCCAAATTTCTCCCCCGTTTTTCTTTGCAGATTGCTCATTGTACAGATTGAATGACATCGAGGATATCCTACAACCCTACTACACTGGTCTCTCGATCACTGCTTCCCTTTCGTGTCATTAGATCTTAAAATTGGAGTCTGTTTATTGTACAATTTGTGAATTACGTATCGTCACTGTGTTATGGTCCTGCTACCATCAAATGTCAAACACTTTAGTCCAGTCCACATTGCCATTGTCTCTAATTCTACAAATGTTCTAGACGTAGGTTTCTCTGTCTTCAACCTATCTTCTGAGATACACCATAGGATCATCATTCCTTCGGCTTGTTCTTACAATTCTCCGAAAACCAAACTGATCTTCCTATTCTTCGGTAAATAATTCGTGTCAATATTTTGCAACCTTTATTTGTGAAACCGATAGCCTTTAGACCACAGGAAATGGCTGCATAATGACACATTCGTACCAGTCATAACAGCGAACCTGCATTTCCTGTGCAGAACAATAGAGAGTGCACTGTGTGTCCAGTCCAAATGATGTTAGTAAAAAAAAGAAAGCTACATCTGTACACAGTTCGGTCTATCAGGGTCATTTTATTTAAATTTTCAGGATTACAATATGCATGTGTTGTCACTTCACGGTAATATGAAGTGCCAATTCGAGAAGATGCCTACCGAATTGATGCACATCACATTGATGTTAATCGAGAATCTAGCCAGCCTGGTGAGACACAAAATGCTGAAGATCCTAGCAGTGGTGGTTCGTAGTCAGCAACGCAAGATAATGACCGCCACCTACAACTTACGCATCATAGGTATACTGAGGAGACTATAATAATCTGCGTAGTGACTTTTTCTCTCAACGGAGAGAGCCATATTGACTTGGACAATGCGTAGCCGTCTCCACACAATCAATTTGGCCTCTAGGCGCCTATTGCAGACAGCACAAACCCTACAGTAACATGGTCCGCGGTCAAAATGGGCCAGGGAACACCTAGAATGATGGTTATATGGAGGCGACCAGGTGCCAATGAGCGACTGCGACTTGCATGTTCACGGTTTCAGCAAGGAGGTGAATCATTCATGTTTTAGGCCTGAATCATGTGCAGACGTCGGAAGTCGGCCATCACTTCTATCCTTCCTGGTGGATTCTTTCCAGTCAAGCCCAGTTTCGCGAGGAAACAACAATATCCCTATATAGCCCGTTATTACGAGGGTCGCCACTCTCAAAGGCATGTTAAAGTTGCTACCAGTTCCCTCCTTCTCGGTGAGGAATCCGTGTGCCCCTTCTGTCTGCGTCGAGCGTAATCGTGTCATCAAATCTGACATTTTTTAAAAATATCTGCACATCACGTATCTGAGGGTGTTTACCTAGGCGCATGTCATCGCTGTCGAGGCTAACTTGAGGGCACTGCAGTACCAGGACCTGATCCCGGGAACCGGGAACAGCTGAAAATTTATCTTCTGACGGTATCTACAGACTGAAGATCTCTACTGTAGTGCGTGCATGATTCTTAAGATAGCATCAGTAACTGAGAACGCCTGTCGGATTTAAGCGGCAGCCCACGCCATCAGTTCTGACGCAAGCAACTACATCAATGGGTTGAGTCATGCTGGTTCAGTATGTAACAGGCGTTTGCTTCCCAGTACTGTGTATCTGTGATTGCGATTTATGTCGACACCTGTTGAAACACTTTTTTTTTTTTTTTTTTTTTAGTGGCTACTGAGAACCGGACAGGAAGTTAAGCGCCGTATGGAATAGTGTATGTGACCTTGAAACAAATGTTTCGCCGTAAGAAAAAAAGGCATAATGAGCGAGCGCCAAGGCGTGGATAATGAAAAGCTTAAATTATCTGTAAATGGAGGCACACGCAACTCTTCATTAAAGGGCACTTAAGATGGTGTTGTATTTAGTGTTCGATTTGCAGTACGTTCTTGAAAATATAAAATTAGGCAGCATTCACCAATATTTCCGTTACCACCGTTACGAATTTTTAAAGGAACAATACAATTTCTCTGCAATCTACATGTGCAAAAATGACTCAATTCTGTCAGCATTAGGTCAGGTGATATTGTTTAATTTGAACTGCTTTTCTTATGTCCTCACTTTCAAAGACGTCTCTGGCTCTCCAGAACAGTATCAGATGTCGTTCGAAGTACTGGATATATGGCGCAGGTAAGTGTTCAGTTAAAAGTTACGTAGAGCACAGCATCAGATTTTAGAAAAGCCACCAAAAGCAGACAACAGGATAACATAGTGTTTACGTGCAAATCCTGCTTTGTTCGCTAAGTTAAAGTACAAAACATAAGGAAAAACTGATCTGTCGGGTCAGGTTTCCAAGAGGCGAAAAGTCCCAAACAAGCAGTTCGGTCCTAAGCTTTGTATTAGAAAACATTATCAAGGAAAATCGGTACCCATTCAAGCCAGTTTTTGGAATGTGTGTTTCAGTATGCAGCGGAGTGTGTACTGTTTTGAAACTTCCGGAGATATTAAAATTGTGCATCAAGTTATGCTGGAGGTAGTCTGTGAAGTTTAGAAAGAGGATTGGTACAGGTAGAAGCGAAGCTGTGTGGGAGGGTGGTAAGCCATGGATAGCTCAGTCGTAAGGGCAGTGCCCGAGAAAGGCAGGGTTCAAGGTTTTTAGTCTGGATTTTAATCGTCACGCAAGACGCCAAAGTGGCATCACGTATAAAGATTTGTACTAGTTGGTCGAAAAACCCCAGATAGGGTCACCCTACCAATAAAATACAAATGCTTGCAGACTGCAAATTTTGCAAAATCCTCAGCGGCAAAGTCATTTCAAATCACATTCAGGACCTAAGCATATGGTGACTGACGCAGTCGTTATTATCAGGGGTAAAACATTGCGTACTTAAGAAATTAGAAGACTGGCCAGTTAATGTTGAAATCTGTGGAAGCAGCTCCTGCAGTCGGAAAACTGTGGCAAACGCACCGTTGTACCTGCCAGGAACAACGCTGACCCACAACACAGGGCATGCGCATCCATCACACAAACCTCGCCAGTCTCTAGATAGAATGGTAGATGTCAGACACTTCTGAACTTTGTGTGACTCAACATTCGCCTGTTCCTTTCTTGTGAGCGGCATCGTGATCAACGAATCATCTTATGCCAGGATCCAGCCAGTTGAAACTTTAGTTTTGCAGTAGAACCGTCATTACTGTCACGTAAAAAATGCTAGAAAATGCAGAATCGTCGTGAATTTTCTGAGAGAGTGTATCCTGCAAATATAATTGAGAGTATTTGCGCGATGAGCTGCTGTAGCTTGTCGTGACATGTTTCTCAAGCGACAGGCACAGTCTACCTGTTGTTTAACCTTTACCGTTACCATAACATTATGTAGCAATTTCAGTTCAGAACTAAATACTGTAGTTTTACTAGATATTTTTCTTCAACGGTTTTGTTCATTGTCATTTACTATGATGGCATCAGTCATTTCGCGCTCCGCATGTGCTTGCACAAATTGTTTTGATCATAACTTGTACAGCATATGTAATAAATTTGCGGCTGGACAATGCGCACATAGTACACGGATAGTTAGTTTTTGGGTCGCCAGTCTTATCGCCACGATCTCCTCTCCAATACCAACCTCTTTCTCTGAGGGACAACTACCTCCTCTCTTATTTGTTGCGTGTATTCTTTCCTCCCTCCCCCCCCCCCCCCCCCCCCCCCGGCCCTCTCTATAACCTTTGTTCTCTACGGACTGTTTCCACATTTCGCTTCCCTGGTCATTTCTGCGGACACCTCTTGTTTTCGTAACTTACTAGTCCATTTGATTTTCAATATCCTCCTGTAACACACCACCACACCACACGCTTCGTTTTCTCTCATCTTTTCTGGATTTTCCACTGCCCTTGGCGCACTTCCATCCGATGCTGCGCTCCAGTCGTACATTCTCAGAATTTTCTTCCTCAGATTAAGGTTTATTTCGATACTAAAAGAGTTCTTTTAGCGAAGAAAGAGATCTTTGCCTACCTGCGTCTTATATCCCCATCATTTCCCCATCACAACACCTGTCCCATGTCCGTTCGAACTGTTTTCAGAATTTTAGCTGTAACAAACTGGCCTTGAAATTCGCATATGCGTCGTTGAAGAATGCTACAATATTATGGCAATAAACTGCAAGGTGGTGATGGAATATTAGGGAGTGTTGTTCTTTCGCAGGAAAACAAATGTAACCCTCTGTAGCCGCGCGGTCTAGGGGAGCCTTGCCACAGTTCACGCGACTCCTCCCGTCGGAGGTTCGAGTCCTCCCTCGGGCATGGGGGGTGTGTGTTGTCCACAGCGTAAGTTAGTTTAAGTTAGAGTATGTAGTGTGTAAGCCTAGGGAACGATGACCTCATCAGTGTGGTACCACAGGAACTTAACACAAATTTCCAACTTTTCACTCCCTGCACGTCCTTCTGCGCTGCTAAATCGACAGTGCCTGCTAGGACTGTAGTTGGAATGGAGTTACAATCTTTTAAGGACGGTACAGCAAATAATAATCGTGACATAGTACTGGGAATGAAGTTTGTGTAAATTTAATCGGACGACAAATTAGGGTCTCAAAAGATGCGTTGCGCTATGCAGCTCCTTTACCGAAAAGATCTCAAATGAAGTTGTAATACGAATATAAGGATACTTTGCTATATGCCACAGCGAAATTTGTCTGAACTCTTAAGAAAACGATATGACAGATGGAAATGGGAAAAATTTTCAGAATTTAATTCTAAAAATTATATAAAACTAAAAGAAAACGTTGTACTCGAAGTTGTTTTGCAATTTGGCGTTGGTAAGGACACTCGTGAAATCGTGCTAAACGCAGTTTCAAAACTACCTTGAACAGCTCATTAGGGAGCACGTTCGTGATAGAGCAGCTTAGATCTTGTAGTAATCGACGGTCTGATCTCAACGTAGCCATTACTGTACTGATTAGGTGTACATCGTTCGTTTCGCAGAATACCAAGGTTAAGAGGAGTGGGTTGGGGGGGGGGGGGGGGGAGAGGAGGAGGAACAGCGGAAGTCCTCTGTCATTTAATTGGAGAGGCTGGCAAGTATTATTTATGTACGTCATCGATTGGACATAAATTACCTTGCAGGTGGGAGAGATGTGCAAGAGGAATATATGTAAGAAACTCGCAGTTTAACTTTTCAAAAATACAAGAAAATTTTCGAGAAGACATTATAGTGTTGTTCAAATAAAGTAATGGTGGTAGATGGTCTACGTTGATACTGTGATTTCAAAATCCTTGGTCAAGGAACACTGACGGAATAAAATTCAAGCAGTCCGTGGCAGGCGTTTATTGGAACACTTGTTGACGTTGGCTGTTCTGAGACAGTTGTCTCATTGTCTTGCAGGAGAGAGTGCAACAAAAAATTAAAAGTTGATATGAATCCTTGTTTTGAAAATAAAATCTTTCCGCGTTTCTGAGCAAAATGGTAATATAGCTTCTACAGTCCAATTAGCAGCTTAATCAGACGAAGTGTGTGTGTGTGCAGTGGGAAGAGCGGATCTTCGAACTAAAAGTTTCGCGTCACTAGTACAGTTTCAGATGTTACTGACAGTATATAATAGCTTTCTGCAATACTGTTTCCATTACTTTCGGAAATATGGAGACGTCGTCGTATCTTGATACATTTTTGTTTTTTATTGATGCAGTCTTGCTTCTTTCTCTTCGAAGGAGAGTGAAATCGAATGCTCCAGTTACAATTTTCACGTCTTGCAGTGTATACTGATTCGAAGCTTCATCTTGCCCCCAACTTGTATAACGATGGCATGTCTTCAGCTGGGTGTGCAAGTATTAGCACTGCGTGTGCAACAACGTCGGATTTTCTGAGTATAAAAAGTGTTTTTCATGCATAAGTTGTGGAAAGATGGCAGAGGTGATAGGTTAACATTATTGCTGACCTTTCGCCGAGACATCAGTATCGTTGTATTTGGTTTCTTTAATTCCAGCCGACGATCACGGAAGCTGCCGTCAGACCATCGATTTCGGGCAGTGGGGACGATCTCGAGATCAGTTTGAAACACATGCTGATAAAACATAAGCCATCATTAGAATGTGTTACACAGATCTGGAGAGTGTCACCACTGATCACAATCGATAATCTGACGGTAGTGTAGGGTCATAGAGTAGAATGAAAGAAACAAATTGTGTATTTCCAGGATAACTGTTTTCATACGCAGCCATTTGCAGCTTGTGGACTGTATAATTCTTCATAAATTTCAGTCCTGCTTCTCTTCACTGCTATGATCAAAAGTGTTTTAGTTAAGACATAGCTGTGCAGCATGCGATCAGCGTTAAACTGGTTTGTTACTTCTGTTTGACGATGTTAGTTGGTTGATCTTTAGTAAAAAAGTTAGTCTTTCAACCATGTGGAAAGTGACGCAATAAGCCACCGACGACGTCACGCAGTTCGTATCTCGATGGGCAGCTATCTGCTTGATTCTTGGTAGAATCGCCGTGCCCTGTCTGCAGTGCCTGTTGCCAGTCCTTGTTTTCTTGTTTGTCGTAATCTATTTATCGCCTCTGTAAGAGGGGAGGGGTATCACGCTCACCAACGCAGATGTTACTAACGCCCGATCGTGCTGGGTGTACTGCAGATGACGTGTAAGTGTGCTTCAGTGTATCAAAGAATCTCCTGAAAAATTGATGTCAGGCTGCAACAGACTTTTTTTTGCGAACCTTAAGCAGCGATATGATTTGAAGCAGAAGAATTTCTGTGGTCATTCCCAGCGCACTCACCGTGGGATTTTTGAACGTCCTTCATAATTTTAAGTACCAAAGCATCTCAGATACGTTGTTAGTCTAATTTCGTAATTAGCAACTAATGCTGACGGCTTTATTGACGGCATAACACAATCAACATAAGGGGGAACAGTGTGTGTTTTTCGACATCCAGTTGTCCACGGCTGACCTGTAGTCATCTTCGACCAAGTCTTAAGTTTTGGACTAACAGACGCGTTTGGATTGAAGTCAAGCAATTTTCTTTTTTTTTACCTTCTTTGTGTCGTCATAGCGTTCATTCTATTATTTGCCTTATGCGAGATTTTTGGTACTGGGAATTCTGCAGATGTCTGGCTACTCTCAGGGGTAGGTCATGGTAGAAATTTTTTTAGCCTAATTTTTATTGGCTTATTGTGTTCCTTAGATAGTCCGTTTTTAAGATTCATTCATGCGATAAATGTCATTGTGTCAAACCGCGGTTTGCTGCGTGGGTATGTGGCTCATCCGAGGGCTCCGAAGCAGCCGATGTAATACTTTAATAGTTGCCCACGGAATAGGGGTCCTCTTAGTTTTGAGTATTACCATAGGGGGTGTTAGTATCACCCAAATTCTGATCTGAACAAAATTTACAAGCGGAAGCTACTTAATCGGTATGATATCTTGAAAATGAGATCATTTTGACATCGGTGAAAAAAAACAAAAGGCCAACTGTGCCGTGCTCACATCGCCGATTAAAGGTTTGTTCAATTTCAGTATTGTAAAACACTTAATTGAAATTGCAAGCGCTTGTTTCTTTAACCCTTAACTACTATCGACCGTCTCTCAGACCGCTACTAATTTTTGTGTCGAGATATTTCTCACACCCCTGCAAATGCCCAATGGACTCTTCCATGTACCTTCCTATTGGCTGTCAAGCTACACGTGCCAGCATTCTTGCATTGTTGCTGCTCTTTGTTTCTTAATTATTAGCCTTGAGAGGTCTCACAGACGTACCCTAGTGTTTGCGTGCAGCGTTTTTACTGCATGCTACTGTTTCTCCATGGCGGGGAAAGCTGGGCCTTCTGTGTAACGTGTCTTACAGATAGATATCTTCACTTGCAAGATGAGCCTCAGACACCGAAAGAAGAATTCGAAAATCGAAAAACGTGCACCTTTTGCCCTCCTCGTCTGAAGAGGAAAACAAGGTATCCATGTCAACAGCGTGGTGTTCCGATTTGTTTGGAATGTTCCAGAAAGGTCTGCGTGAAGTTTTTGCAGGTGGGAATTGACTAAAGTATGATTCAGTGACACATGAGAACAAGTATTTAGCTTTTACTTGTAATTTTAGAAGTAAAATGGTGGTAAAGTTTCTCCATTCATAGACTTACGAACTGAAATATTCGCTCTACATTGCAAAGTGAGTCGTAAACTGAAAGCTGACTTCGCACACAATTTATCGTAAGTCATGTCGGATTCGTCCACCTAGTTATATTGCCAATTTGTAGTATAATCCCTCTGATGAAAATCTGTAAGTAGAGAGCTAACTATTTGCTGTTATTTTCGTAACTCATAAAATAAAAATTTATTCCAGATGTCGCTTTGTTTTAATTGTTGAAGTGTTTAAAATGCCGCAGTGTTTTAAAAAAATCAAATTTTTACAAAAGCCACCTCTAAGAAGTATAATGAATGACTGGAAGTCAAGAAACTATATAAATTCAGGAAAATTCTGGTTTGATATATAAAATAGAAGAATGCGGTCTGTGAGACCCCTCCATAGTAATTGTGTTCCTGTGAATGACCATAGTAGTTAATTTCATTTTCAAGTTGGTGGGAGCTTTAACTCATGGAATATATATGCAATTACATTATACGTTTTTTTAAATTGTGGGACGGCGTTTACTGTGCTGCAGTACATACGATTTTTGCGGTATACTTGAATTTCGATTTTTGGTGCAAGTTTTTATCACGACTTTTTTGTCGAAAAACTTTCATTTCAGAACGCCGCCATTATCAGTCTCTAAGAAAATTTGTTCCAGGTTCAAAAGTGTGGTATCCACCAATCGCCCTCGCACTCGGTGAATGCTTTTCGTCGGATGTGGAGTAGTGTTCTCAAAAACAACACATAACACAACCTGAAGAGTGTACGAAATAGGTCTAATGTCAGTTTCGTAATTTGGTTTTTGTTTTATTGAAAAAAATCATGAATAAGGTTGCAGAATAGTGCCTCGTCCTGGTCTACCCCCTCAAGGCCTGACACACCAGCAACATTTCAGAAGCTCCCGAAAACGAATTTAGATACGATAGGGATGGGGAAAATCGACCGGTAAAAACCGGTAACGGTATTTTAGTTTTGGATAACCGGTAATTTTTGGAGTTTGTTTGGGCTCGGCTTTAACAGGTGTTTATTGTATACTAATAACAGAATAAAAAAACTAAATATCAATTAGCCACAGCAGCGGTATTAATTTTTTTTTCGTTTTTAAATACTCCTTTTTTTTTTAAAAAAAAAGGAATTACTTTCATTCGAAAAATTCAGATTGATTTGAAATATTGCGCTATTATAGAAAATGGGGAAAGCGACCAGTGCTGTTTTAGTTTCAATACCGACAGAAACGAGCAACAGACACATGGCAGAAGTAGTTTTACAGCATTGCTGAGACAGTATCGTCCCTGCTGCCGTATTTTAAGGTATTCGATACGTGCAGTGTGCAAGATGTGCCCCCAGCCGATGTACACGGTAGTTTCTCGCTGTCGTCTCGGGACATGGGTTGTTTCGCGGAATGGCACCAAACCTCGTCGGGAAATATTTTTACGTTGTTTTAAAACATGAAAGATTTACCTGCATTTGTATGAAATAGTAAAAGAGGAAGGAAATTACGGTAACAATAATAAATTAAAAACTTAACAACATTTCATTCGTGTCCAGAATAAAAATATTAAGTAGCTGATCCGGTGCCTTTGTCTCCATAATTTGCCATTAACTGCTTCTGGCTCTGAAAGACGACAAAGTAACACGAAAAACAGAGGACCTAAAAGTTTACCGAGTGTCATCCCACGTCATCATATGAAAAAAACTATACTGCAGAAACCAACGTTTCGGCCACTGTAACCGTGGCCGAAAAATTGGTTTCTGCAGTGTGGTTTTTTCACGTTACGACGCGGAACGATACTCAGTAAACTTTTACGCCAGTTGACTCTGGCCGCGGAAGCCTACGTAATTATATTACGAAAACCCGAGTTCTGCAACCTTAGTTTTCACCCTTCGGCACTGACAGTTTGTAATGATCTAATAATGGCATCATCCCAGATTATAACTTGATGTTTGAGCAGCGTTTCAAAAAATTCGAATCTGTAGGAGAATGCTGGTGAAATTTTATAGTATTCACTCGCTTATCACCTTTTAGGAATGGTGGACAGACGAAGATTTGTGTACTTGCCTATTTAATTTGATGTTTTGATTCTATGAATGCTGAAACAGAGTCCAAATATTTCAATCCTTGTTAGATTTCTGCGTTTATTACAGGCCAAAATAGGAATATGAAACAGAGAATCGGTTATTTCAGGAACCGTTTACCTTGAGCGGATTTAGTAGTCATTTGCAACAGCGCGTGGAAAAAACCGATGTAAGCGAAACCTGGTTGTTTCAGCGATAACAGCCATCCCCACCATACAATACTTCACTTTGTCAGCAGTGTTCTCATTTCGTTTTGGCTTCCGTAACGGCATACTGCTGTACTGTGGCGCTGGAATTTCAGTGTACAACGGGACTGCAGACATGTACTTAGGCTAGGAAAACTTATTTACGTACGTTATCCTTCTTGAAAGAAGGATATAAGATGAACATAAAAAAAAGCAAGCCGGCTGCAGTGGCTAAGCGGTTCTAGGCGCTACAGTCCGGAACCGCGCGACCGCTACGGTCGCAGGTTTGAATCCTGTCTCGGGCATGGACGTGTGTGATGTCCCTAGATTAGGTTGGTTTGAGTAGTTCTAAGTTCTAGCGGACTTATGACCCCAGCAGTTGAGTCCCATAGTGCTCAGAGCCATTTTTGAAAAACAGCGAAACGAGGATCGTGGAATGTAGTCGCAATTAATCGGGTGATGCTCAGGGGATTAGATTAGAAAATGAGGCACTTAAAGTGGTAAAGGAGTTTCGCTATTTGGGGAGCAAAATAACTGATGATGGTCGAAGTAGAGAGGATATAAAATGTACACTGGCAATAGCAAGGAATGCATTTCTGAAAAAGAGAAATTTGTTAACATCGAGTATAGATTTAAGTGTCAGGAAGTCGTTTCTGAAAGTATTTGTATGGAGTGTAGGCATGTACGGAAGTGAAACATGGACGATAAATAGTGAGAGAATAGAAGCTTTCGAAATGTGGTGCTACAGAAGAATGCTGAAGATTAGATGGGTAGATCACATAACTAATGAGGAGGTATTGAATAGCATTGGGGAGAAGAGGAGCTTGCGGCACAACTTGACCAGAAGAAGGGATCGGTTGGTAGGACATGTTCTGAGGCATCAAGGGATCACCAATTTAGTATTGGAGGGCAGCGTGGTGGGTAAAAATCGTAGAGGGAGACCAAGAGATGAATACAGTAGTCAGAATCAGAAGGATGTAGGTTTCAGTAGGTACTGGGAGATGAAGAAGGTTACACAGGATAGAGTAATATGGAGAGCTGCAGCAAACCAGTATCATGACTGAAGACAAGAACATTATTTTTCTATGTGGTAATTAGAACTTTGCTGACTACCCCTTAGGGCGGCAGCGTGCGCGCCGCAGCCAGAAACGGAACAGCGGGCAGCAGCCAGCAGCCAGCAGCGGCCAGTGCGTGGACTGGTTGCACGTACCAGCGGGCAGCGCGTGCTCGCAGTTTCGTCGTTTTTCCGCGGCCTCTCGCAGGGCCAGCCATTTGTCTGGCCGGCGGCGCGCGCCCGTAAACACATGTTGATTTATTCGCGTCGGCCGTGGCAGGACCCGCTTTCGGCTGTCGGGCTGATTTAGCAGGACGCCCAGTGTACAGAGAGAGTGAGTACGCAGCCGGCCGGCTACCAGTGTCGCTGAATTCATTGGCCCACCCGGGGCGCGCCATTGAGGCCGCCGCCGCGGCGCACCGAGGCCCCCGGCTGGCCGCTCTCTTGTTTGTCGTCCGGGAATGGAATCCCCACTGGGTCAATTTTCTTACGCTCTGTCGGAGCCCGCCATAAACTAGCGCGGAACTTGTTCGAGCGTGGAAACGAATGAGCGCCGTTTCGCCTTACACACTGTCGAGTCGCAGTATTAAGACCTATTGCCAGCGGGCAGAGTAACAGCGGTTCACTTCACGGTCAGCAGTCAGTCGAGTTTAAAGTGACTCGAGCAGGTTCTGATATACTGTAAAGTGCTGTGTACTGTTCGTTAGTGCGGGACTGTAGTTATCCAGTGTATGTACGAGAATGGATAAGAACGTTAAGTCAAGGTTACTGATACGGGCTTCCAGTGTCAAGTTATAAACTTGGGGTAATTATATTCAAGGTCACCCTCGCTCCTCTACTTCCCCCTCCTTCCCAGGTTGTAACTGGCAATTGTATGTTGTATATTCAGGATCTCCCCAGCCCACTGCGACTGGAGCCGGCACTGGTAACCTACTTAGGACTCGTACCATATAGGACAGATCGAATAAATAGGCCCAAAGAAGAGTAGCGCGTTTTACCACAGGTTCGGTTAGTGAGTGCGAAGATGGTCATCCAGCTACAGTGGCAGACACTACAGAACACCCGTCACTGCATTAAGGAGAGTATTACTAATAAAATACGTAGACTGTATATTACTAGAAGAACCGACCAAAACATTACTTAGCCGGCCGTAGTGGCCGAGCGATTCTGGGCGCTACAGTCTGGAACCTCGCGACCGTTAGGGTCGCAGGTTCTAATCCTGCCTCGGGCATGGATGTGTGTGATTTCCTTAGGTTTAAGTAGTTCTAAGTTCTAGGGGGACTGATGACCTGAGATGTTAAGTCCCATAGTGCTCAGAGCCAAAACATTACTTCCTCCTGCAAGCATCTCAAATTGTTCAGATGGCTCTGAGCACTATGGGACTTAACACCTGAGGCCATCAGTCCCCTACAACTTAGAACTACTTAAGCCCAACTAACCTAAGGACATCACACACATCCATGGCAGAAGCAGGATTCGAACCTGCCACCGTAGCAGACGCGCAGTTCCGGACTGAAGCGCCCAGAACAGCTCGACCATCGCGGCCGGCTGCAAGCATCTCCCGAAAAACCCACTAAAGTAACATTAGGGAGGTTCGAGCTCTCGCGGAGATTTACTACAGTCGTATTCCCCGCGAGTCGTTAGTTACTGGAAGAGGAAACGGCAGTGGTATACAAAGTAACATTCGCACACACCGCAAGCTGGCTTGCGGAGTGTACATTTATTCACTGACGTCAACTAATTCTGCTGTTTTAGTTGTAATTTGATCTCTTCAACCAAACATTTCGGTGTTGTCATTTACTACAGTCGACAAGGTTTTGGTTAATTCTCAGCATGCTAAAGCATCCAGCATGACATTCTGTCTCAAGCAGATACACACATGGAGCTGCATCCTGGGCTGAGCAATGCATTAATTGTCGTTAGAAGTCGGAATTTTGCATCCTGCTGCTTTTCATTCGAACAGCTCGTCTTCTGAACCACCTACAATGGTTTATTCTTACGTATCTCCAAGCCGAAACTTGAATTCTCTTCTGTGCTGCACATCGTATTGCCGCCTTCACGTCTTCTCATGAGTGGCTGCCATACAATAAATTTTTTAACGATACCCCTGCTTAAGATGGGTTTGGATCTTCCTGCCGTTCTTTCTGTGGGACCTCATAATGTCAGTTTCCATACAAGTGCAGCCAAAATCCGTTACTTTCCCAGTTATCTGCGCATTAATGTTGGTTCTTCATTCACACAGTTGACAGTGACGAACTCCTGATCCCCACGGACCTCAGTTATGCACGGAGGTATATTTATTGAAGCAGAGTTCTTAGGCTGAAGCGTATCCCAGAATCCGCGATGTTCTGACTGCAGCGAACTGAGTGGTGCGCTCGGTATACTTCCAGTGAGGTCTGAGCAATCCTTCTGTCAGCCGTGTGCTGAGACCTTGTGTTGTCCACCAGCAGGCAGGGACCTTTGTGGAACACGTACGGGGTGGAAACGACATCCAGTCATCTTACTGTTTACTGTCCATTTATTTGCGGTTCCCGTCCGCATTATTTGGTCGTTACAACCTTCGCGGATTTCTGGAAGCACATAGACTTGTACAGACGAAGACTATCTCGGCGGAGTTCACACATGAAACATTAAGATTGAGGTTGTTTAACAGATAACCAGTTGGGTTAAGATCCTCATTAAACAACGGCTAAGAACATGTTATGGTGTCCTAAACGCGCTTTTACAGCGACAGGTGGACACATTTAGTCGGTAACAACCCGAGCAAGCGTTGTGCTAGATCTGTCTTCGTAATGAATGCAAAATTACGTCCAGTCAACGTCACCTCTGAGGACTAATTCGTTATCATATGATTCAAGAGAGTTCTCCTGTTGATTATTGGTGTTACAGAATGCTACGAAAATATATTTCAGACAATGTCGCTGTCTCCGCTGTGGCTATTGCTTGTACTTGGTTTGTTCTACATCAGCTGTTGCGTAGCTAACAGTCAAAAACATGTCCACACAGCTCGGCCGTGTAAGGCATTAGACTTAATAGGTATATAATACCTGTAACAATTAACATCAGAATGGGGTAGTTACTTTTACAAATCAACTTCTAGGACACGCTCGCGAATGATACGTTAAACTTCTTTCAGCAACTCCCGTCAAATTTTCAAAAGGCAGCTATATTTTCAGGAGTAGCAGCATAAGATCTCATTAACAGTGGTCCTGCCGGCCTTGTGACCGAGCGGTTCTAGGCGCTTCAGTCGGGAACCGCGCTGCTGTTGCGGTCGCAGGTTCGAATCCTGCCTCGGGCATGGGTGTGTGTGATGTCCTGAGGTTAGTTGGGTTTAAGTAGTTCTACGTCTAGGAGACTGATGACCTCAGTTGTTAAGTCCCCTAGTGCTCAGAGCCATTTGAACAGCGATCCTGGAATTAAGCGGATTGATCCCGCAGTGTACTACTGTGCAGCTACTCGCGGAGGTCCAGTGGAAGCTGTATTTATCGTATAGCAGGGAAAATGTGGAGGTACGTTAATGCGTTAATGCGAAACCGATTTAGCTGGGAAAAAATTAGTTCCAATTTTGGGCACCAGGCGCAGATCTAGCGCCTTTTAGCATCTCGTGGACGTCTCCGGAGCTCACATTGAACAAATTGTGTAAGTTGCGGTTAGTAATCAAAGCACTTTGGCCACGTCCAGTTTCTTGTCCATTACGCATGGAAACATTTCTGTGCATCTTTCTTGCAATCCACAGCCCCAGATTTGCACTTGATGGCCAAATTTGAACTGTTTTTTCCATATCGGTTCCGCCTTAATACTTTGGCGAGTAGCTGCACTTTAATTATAACCAACCGGTAGTCGTCTCATTGTGTTAAGCCTTTAATATAAGATTATACCTCACACCGTAACGAGTACATCATGACAGTATTTTAACTTTTTAAATTTGCTCAACAATCGTCTGAAATACTGGAAATAAATTTCTTGTTGCCCCTAGAAGGTGTTAGGCCTACTGTAACTGTGCATCGGATTAACTATTTAGTAATATACAGTAGATGGAGCATTAATTATTGACTCTGGTGACAGTGGCAATTCAAACCTACAATAAATAAACAAAAACCGGCTGGACCAGAACTTTTTACTAGCGACTACTGGTTGCATCCTGCGCTGCAAATCAGCTTTGATGTGTGGCGCCTGAAGTTGTGATCCAGACAGTGTTTCTTTTTCATAACAAAAGAGATAATGGTTGTTGAAACATGGCGTCAACCACGAAATTTTAACCCAGTCTCGCGAGTCAAAGCGAGAGTGGCCACATTCTTTTCGTAGTGAAGCAGTGAAGACTGTTAATCCGGGACCGCCAATAATGTTCTTAGAGTGAACCTAGAGAGCAGGACATCGCGTAATTAGTGCTGGGCGGTGCAAGGTAATGAGTGCGTGAATTCCGCTCGCGAACGCGAGTGGTTCTGGGCGCGACGCCACGGAAGCTCAGAAGGTACGGCAGGAGGGACAGTCGCAGTGCTGAGTGCCGGCTGTGAGGCCAGAGCGGACAAGCTGGCGTGTGAGCCGGAGGCGGCGCGGCCGCCAGAAGTCGGAACCGGGCCACGGCCGGGCCGAACAGCGCACCGCGGCACCTGCGCTCTGCTGCGCTGAACTGCCTGCCGCTGTCGCAACGCGCGGCCTCCAACTCCCTGCTCTTGCCAGTGCGCCCGCCTTGGTAGACCCACGGCTGTGCACTGTAGCCCCCGCGGTACTGTGTCCCGTCCTAGTTTCGGGTTTCCTTCTGTTCAGTCGATACTCATTCTGAGCTGAGACAGGTCTAGGACGCGTCACGTATAGATATGCGAGCGAGGTCATTGGTCTCATCGGATTAGGGAAGGACACGGAAGGAAGTCGGCCGTCCCCATTCAAAGGAACCATCCCAGCATTTGCCTGGAGCGATTTAGGGAAATCATGAAAAACCTAAATCAGGATGGCCGGACGCGGGATTGAACCGTCGTCCTCCCGAATGCGAGTCCAGTGTGCTAACCACTGCGCCACCTCGCTCGGTCAAGCGTCAGTTGATTGGAATGGGATAGGGAGAGAAAGAGGAGGAGGCGGGGGGGTGGGGGTGCCGTACTAATAAGTTTTGTAGCTACAACCAGTGGCTTATGGAGCTAGCGATCAGTAAGTTGTTCACTTCTTAGCGTGCGCCAAGAATTTCACCTGTGCAGCTGGCATCTTGCTGTGTCTGCTTGAAAGTGGGCCGTGGCTGATGGTTCACGAACATGTATGCCCAGTAACCCAGGCACTTATCCACATGGGGAGCTGGCATATTCCAACCAGATTCCTAATTTTTTGTTTAGACTACCTCAGTCATTGTTGCTGGGTCGCTCGTAGCCAAAGATTGTAAAGATATGCGTCTCCACAATGTAATGGAGAGTTTTGTAACATCCTAGCTCCAATAAGAGCGTAGGTACATGAAAGAACGTGTTTCCTGGGAACAGTATCGGATTGCCAAATCAACCTGCTCTGCAGGGGTGCCTACATGTCAGGGCAAGAAACGGTTTTTCTGGAGCGGGACATGTATCTTGCCCTCCATCATAGGTGTGTTGTGTTGGATGTATCGGCCTGCTTTATCCACCTGCTTTGCATAGTGCCCTCGTATGGTAGACGCAAATAAATGATATTAAAGTCCCTGATGTGTAGCCTCTCTGCATGACAGGTTTGCTGTGACAGCCGTATTGACCTGTTTTACTGAACTGTTTGCAGGAGGCACAAATGCCGATGAGCATAGCTGGGGACCCATTAAGATGGATAGAGCAAGGGATGGACAGAGTGAGGAGGAGAAGGAAATGACAGAGACATGAGGCAGGCCGAAGGTGCAGAGGGGTTGTGGTCAAGTGGAAAGCAAGAGAGGTAAGTGCAGATGGAAAAGGAGAGGGCTGGAGGATATGATCAAAGGAAGATGGGAGAAACATATGGGGTGGAGGAAATGGGCTCATAGAGTGGGGAGGATGAGAGATTAGATTAGTACTTGTTTCATCGATCATGAATACGACACTTCGTAATGATGTGGAAAGCGTCAGGTTAATAAAAGGTGACTATACATTTAACAAAATATTACATGACACTTAATATTTTCAATTTTTTTGGTGGGGGTTGGGGAATTACCCACTTACTAATTCCAAAAATTCATCTAATGAGTAGAAGCATAATTTACCCCCTTCTGAGCAAAGTTAGATTTAACCTTGAGTAATTAATATCATCCCTTCTCCTAGTGTTGTAGCCGTGTACACTGCTATTACTTTTGAATTCGTTCGGATTGTTATATGAGAGAGACAGAGAGAGAGAGAGAGGCTACAGTGAAGATCTCTAGCTCTTAAATAAGTGTCTGTAGGATGATCTTGGATGAGCTCCAGCAATTATTTTGATTACATGCTTGTGCAATGAACACTCTTTTACTCAATGATAAGTTACCCCAGAATGTGATGCCATAAGACAGCAGAGCAAGAAAATAGGCGTGGTAAGCTAATTTACTGAGATGTGTATCGCCAAAATTTGCAATGACCCTAATAGCATAAGTAGCTGAACTCTAACGATTCAGCATATCTTCAGTGTGTTTTTTCCAGTTCAACCCCTCATCAATGCATACACCTACAAATTTTGAATATTCTACTTTAGCTACCGATTTCTGATCGAAGTCCATATTTATTAATGGTGTCATTCCATTTACTGTGTGGAACTGTATGCACCGTGTTTTGTCAAAGTTTAGATGAAGACAGATAGGGGAGAGAGGATGAAGTGGACGGATAGGAGGAGGACGCAAAGAAGGGAGGAGGATTTGTGGAATAAGGCTAGTATCCAATGAGGGAAAGGAAGAAATCAGACGGATGCCATTTATTCAGAGAAAGAAAAGCAACGTAGATATATTATAATATGAAATAATGAACCAGCCATGTTTTGGATAGTTCCCTTAAAAATTACAGTAGTAAACATATGCAATAATAACTATAGTTAATGAATGTAGTTATAAATGACAATCAAAGGAAGATAATGTTGCACAGGAACCGATGCGACACAAAATTATACAGCTGTTCAAAACAGCGACATTAACAATCGCCTCGTAATAGAACTCGGCAACGAGTCAGACGCTATACATGCGACAGTGCTTCTGGTTTGGCTCCTATGTTTTCAAATTACAAGCAGTTCATTTCCTACTTTCATAATGTACCAGAGGTTTTTCGCCGCCCTAGGCCCAGACCTACCTGGGCGACCGTACAGATTAGGATTGCCGCTCTCTGTAGTGGCGTGACTGACGCTTCTAATTGAGGCGCGGTGCGCGCCGTAACGAGCCATTGTTGGGCGTTGCGAACGGTGTGCTCAGATCGACCTGTCGATACTGTGTGGCAGAGGTCGACCCGCGGCGCGACGAGTGTGCGCTAGTGCTAGTGCTAGGGCAGGGGACGGGCCGGCGTCTGCTACCAGTGTTGTCGTGCCTCAGTTCCCCCGGCAATCTGATAGGCGCGCCGCGCGACGCCACCGTATCGGCCGATGCGGCAGCGCAGATAAGCGCCGCCAGTGCCGCCCACGGCCGGAATCTGTGTCAGCGGCCAGGGTTACCGCCACATGTGGCTGCCCGCCAGACGCCCCGCTGCTCCCGTAGTGTGGATGCAGTCTCCTGTTGGCTAGCTACTAGCAGAAATTTCGCTGGCAGAGCGCAGAGTGACACGCTCGAATCGCAGCGCTCGGAACAAAGCTAGCCTTTCCAAACTCGGCCGAGGTCACTGAAGATATTTCCTTTATTCTCTAGTGGTCGTGCCAGAATATGAGTACGTGCGCTTCTTTCGACCTTCAGCCCATAATGTCCTTGACGTATTTCGGCTCTACTGAGTACTACAGTTTCGACTGCATCCAGAGGGTGACCAGTTGGCCGTTAAGTAAGACATTTTTACGATTTCGATGAGAAGCCACTCGGAAAGTAAATAGCATGCCAGTCAGTCATTTGACACTCTACATTCCGTGAGAAGCAGATGTTTGCTAGTGCAAACTTAATCAGCCGACGAGGGGTAACGGTCGTCGCAATGAACTCTGAGTAATAAAAAGCCTTCTTTATAATGTAGGATGCGAGTAACATTTTTTCAGGTTGATAACACTAGAGCCTGCAACCTCACAAACTTACTGCCGTTTCTGGCGAAGTTCTCTACACAACAGTTTTGCTCCTCCGGCCACGTTCAGTTACAGCATTCACTTCAGCATGTCGCGTTTCGGCACCTTAATGTTGTAATCAGGTGCATATATATTTTGCATGCTTACATCATTTTTTGTTATGGTTGTTCTTGTTGTTGTATTGATTCAGTGGCTCACACACAACAACAAAAACATCTTACCTTTGGCGTATTCGTGCAAAATAATGTTTGTCATATGGTCAGCAGATGAAGGCACCATTCCGGCAATGTTCGTCGTGCTGAAGTAAACTTTGTCCTTATACATGATTGAACCAGTAAATTGTACGGTTCGATTTCAGTGTGATGAAGATACTGCGAACACCCCAAGTGACCATAACTTACACTTGATGATCAGACATCGACAGACAGAAACCGTCACCTCTGAAGTCTATGCACAGGACTTTCCTTCGTGGTGGACTGTGGTCATATAGATTTTTTGAAAAAAATTTCCCCATTTGACTGTTAATTTTTCCTTTATTGTACACAATAATGATTTCGACTTTGTAGCCATTCTGAAGTGCATGCGGAAATGTTAAAATATGTGACAGATGGGTCAGACGTATTTTAACATTTCAACATGCATTTGAGAATGGCTCCAAAGCCGAAATCACGCTGGTTTACAATAAATAAATAATTAACAGAAAAACTCCGGAAATTTCTTAAAACTATACTTAGAATCCTCGATTTCAACGTTTTTCAGAAGACAGATGCTGTGCTGGTGAACGTTTTAACGATGAGGATGATATACAGAATATAGTCTCGGATCGGTTTATCAACTCTACAGTCATGTTGTCTGGCGGACTAGTTATACATATGTCGGGGTACAATAAATGATTCATTGTTGAAGTTCATTCTGGAGAAGTAGATGATAGTGTGTGACGCGTTGTGTGTATTTTGAGTACATCTTGCTTTTCTGCCACTGTCCACGTCCTATCAGTATGCCTTCAGTAAATCTGTCAGTGACTTATTTCATTCTTCTTTCAGACACTTTGCATCTGCTGGGTTCCGATATTCTTTGCAATTTTAGTATATGTGAATCATTGTTTCCCTTCTCATTGATTATGTTTCTAGCATTACAATTTGTCTAGCGTCTTCGGCGCATTCTTGGAACCACCTCGGCTTTCTTCGCTTCAGGTTTCCGAACTTTTAAATTATTTTAGGCAATCACTAATCGAACAGACAGTATGAGTCCTTCGAAAGGACTCGGCCGACTTCCTTCCCCAATCCGATGATTTCGCTGTTTGTTCCCCTCCCTCAAATCAACCAACCAACGTATTGCCAGATTGGTAAGCAGGAGAACTTCTGTGAAGTTTAGGAAGTAGAGGTTAGAGAGAGAGAGAGAGAGAGAGAGAGAGGCTGAAGTGAATCTGTGATGGAAGCTGTGCTTCGTGCCTGGGTAGAGCGAGGGTGAGAGCGTTGACCGCGGGAGGCAAGGTTCCAGGTTCGAGTCGCGATCGGGCACACGGTTTTAATCTGCCATCTACATCACTACTCTGTAGTTCACAACCAGGTGCTTGGCACAGGATTCAATGAACCACTTTCAGACTATATCTCGACCGTCGCACTCTCGAGTAGCACGTGGGAGAAATGAACAGCCAAGTCTTTCCGTGCGAGCTCTGATATCTCTTATTTTATTAGGATAGTTATTTCTCCCTCTGTAGGTGGGAATTAACAAAGTATTTTCGCATTCGGAGGAAGTCATAGTTCAGGCTACTTTTGATGAATTTTTCTTAGGAAGCTGTGTTTGAATTTCCGGTAGACAGTGGTACATGCTCGTCGTCTCCCGGATTTCCTCGCGAAAAGTAATGACACAATTTTGACAATACTGCGCCATCCGAGATCAGAGAAGCTACATACATGCGTTTAAAAAAGTAGCGCTATGTGTTAGTCTTGTGTCAGTGCATGACAGCACACAAAGGTCAACTTCTTCGATCTCTCTAATATATTTCGAATATTTTTCATTCATTTTCAAATTGAATAGTTTGTTATTAATATGGAACCTTGGGAACATTCAGATTGTACTGAACAGATCTTTATTTGTTCTCATCGCAACTTTCAGTTAAATGTATGGACGACGGAATGCTTACAGAGCTGGTAAGAGCCCTACAAATTAGGAGAGATTGCTGTAAGATTAAAAGTACTTTTCTATAGCGTTTAATCATACAGGAATTCGTTACATACGGGCAATCGTTTCTTAGTCGTCCATGAACTAGGTGCATAGCCGACCTAGGATTGTTAATTTTTATGAAATATTGAGTGGATAGTAATTCCCGACATGTTTACCTCAACGTGTTTCAGACAGGCAGTAATAGCTGTTTTGTGAAACGGACTTCACTGTTTTGACTTGATAAATGTATGTAGATGAATCTTTAATTTATATCGGACAGCTGTATTCTGAACCATCTTACTTGACTGAATAAAAACTTGACAGCGGAGCTCCATACAGCTTTTATTTCCTTCTCTCCAACCAATAAATACAGATATCTATACTACTATCATAAGGTAACACTGTACAGATGTTTGTCTTCAAAGTTTGCAGGGTTCAGAGAGAGGCTTATCTGGTGATTGGTCTATTGGTGAAAGCCGTGAACGAAGTGTGGCGAGGGGAGGGGGTGAGAAGGAGACGCGATTGCAGCAGGTTTGCGGAGGAGAGGGGAGGGGTTGACAACGGAACAAATTGAACCACATTGCATACACTGAAAGCCGAAAGCTGACTCATTCTAGAAGTCCCGCTTCCGCCATAACAGAGCAAAAAAATTTTGAAAGTTCAGAAAACGTGACCCCGAGCACTAGAATCGCTGGTATATCAGGGACAGAGATTAGCAACGGCGCCGTTCTGGCGCTGAGAGTTTCCCACGCGCTGCTGCTATTGCTTTTCCGTGGCGATGTTGACAAGAGAGCTGGAGTGTGCAAGGTGGATTTGGTTGTGGGAGCCATGTAATTACGTCACCGCAGCGACTTAATCTTGCACAGCGGCAGGTGACCGCCGCCATACTTAACGTTTGTTCTTTTGCACGTATGTTCGTAATGTACCTGTTGCTGCGTTCTGGCTCTATTAGTACCCATCTGATGCTCAGGGCAGGCGTCCCCCTGTAATCGTCAGAGCTACCTTCTTAATACTGCTTTCTAAGACGTGGTTGCCAGTGGACAGCCAGTGCTGAGTCTGCAGCGATGCGGGCCCCCTCTACTGTTGCTCGCGAGCTGATGCGCCCGGAGGCGGCGGCGGCGGCGGGCACTTTCCGCCCACGCATCGCGTCATCGCCTGCATGACCGGTCCTGCCGCTGGCCAGCCGTTAGCCGTTGCAATTGCCGACTCGCGGAGCGGCTGCTTCTAGTCGGTCCGCCTCGTTTTACCCCTTCCTTTTATCTTTACACTGAAGTGACTAAAGTCTTGGGATAGCGGTAGGCACATATACGGATGGCAGTAATATCGCGTAGACAAGGTATAAAAGTGCAGAGCATTGGCGAAGCTGTCATTTGTACGAAGGAGATTCATGTGGAAAGGTTTCCCACGAGATTATGGCCGCAAGATGGGAATTAAGACTTCGAACTCGAAATGTTACTTGGAGCTAGAGGCGCGGGATATTCCATTTCGGAAATAGTTAGGAAATTTAGTATTCCAGGATCCATAGTGTCAGTATCTTCCGGAAGGCGTTCGATACACTTCCACACTGTCGCCTGATAAACAAAGTAAGTTTATGTGATCGCTCTAAGCTTGTCAATACCAGTGAATAACAATTTTAATTGTATCTTACAGCACTGAGGATGGTCAATAAGTGACTGAAAATAGATTTTGAGGATAATAAAACAAAAAAATACGACCAAAGCAGTTTCTCCTTCCAATTAATAATTGGAATTCCTACCATCTTTAATCCCAAACGGAACGACTGTCACCTACTTGTCCACACTCTTGGAATAACAGTAGGTGAACATCTAAGCTGGACTGAGCATGTAAGTGTAATATGCAAGAAAGCAACATCATCTCTCCATGCCGTACGAAAATATCAAAAGCTCTGCCCTCTTCACCTGGAAAAGATGCTCGTACAAACACTTAAACCTCATCACTTATATGAATTTCGCGGTGTTATCCTGGAAGGCCTTTATCAAGATAGTTCATGGTGCCTGGAACTGATTTTAAATGCCTGTATTAGATATATCCGTGACGTTCGAATCTTCGATCATATTTCGCCATGGACTAATTAAACCTAACTAACCTAAGGTCATCACACACATCGATGCCCGAGGCAGGATACTAACCTGCGACCGTAGTGGTCACGCGGTTCCAGACTGAAGCGCCTAGAACCGCTCGGTCACAGCGGCCGGCTGCGTGCAGATATTTCCGCACAGTCTGTCCCCTCTATAGTCTTATCAGCGTACGCTATCCCTCATATCTCTCCTCGATCTTTATCTGAACAACATCAGAGGTATCTGTCCCGACCAGAGTAAAATCCTTTCTGTTCGACTCCATAGTTCAAAAATGTACAAATGTGTGTGAAATCGTATGCGACTTAACTGCTAAGATCATCAGTCCCTAAGCTTACACACTACTTAACCTAAATTATTTTAAGGAGAAACACAAACACCCATGCCCAAGGGAGGACTCTAACCTTCGCCGCGACCAGCCGCACAGTCCATGACTGCAGCGCCTAAGACTGCTCGGCTAATCCCGCGCGGCTTCATAGTTCAGCCGCGTTCTCGAAGTCCTTTTCAGTATCAGGAAACCGACTCAGGAATACATTCCCTCATTGTATTGTGGAGCTAAATAACATCACCACTCTGAGACGACAGTTAATGGCATATCTGATGAAATAATAATGGCAACCATTGTCGTTATACACACTCGCAATCTTCTTACGTTCTCCTATCGAACCATATTTTCCTAATTTTCTTAGCTTTCCTCAGAACTCACTACACGAGAAAACGCCTATTCTGCACGCCGATAAATACTTTTGTATCTACCACTATCATTATTAGCGTTTTTGTTATTGGAAGCAGCAGCTGCAGCAGAAGTACTGCTAGTAATAAACTATTAGGTCTTTCTCAGTACTACTTATTAACATTGTCTGTACACGCACTCAAATCACTTTATTACTATTTGTCGTATTATTGTTATTTATTAAGTAACTAAGATGTGAAAATAAAAGTATTATATGTGTGAAAGCCTGGTCCGATGTAAGAGAGGAACTGAAGGCCCTAATCTGTTCAAACTAAATAAATACTTCTTTGTTTTGTTTAACTGCAGACCACCTAAAGATAATCTACGAGCGAAACCGCCCGTAACGCAATAAATGTGTAATAATACAGCTGAGGTGGTTTCTATCGATCATTAATATTAGTGTCTATTCAGCTGTGGTGCTAAACATCTTCGAAATCATATGTAAGTTACTGCACTTAAGGCTAATCAGTTTCGTTGCCGACTGGACGTCAAACAGACCTTAATTCCTTTCATTTCTATTCTAATAGCATACATGCTCGATAATAATCACGCTGCGCCCCGCTCAATATTGTAATAGTGTGCTCGCGTGTTCAGCAGAGCCAAGTCGAGATGATCCGTGTGAGAAGACTCGGGTGCCGGCGTAATGGTCTCATTCCGCGGCTCCGCACGTTTCCCGCCAGCTCTCGGCAGTTGGGTCACGCACGGAGTTACTCACAGGGAAATTCCGCTATTTCCGGCGCTATGCGCACACCGAACAGCGTCGGCGCCGGCGCCGTGACGCCTGCTGGCAAGCATGCGGGGGGGGGGGCGTCGCGACGCCATTGCGTAACGGCTGTGTGCGCGGGGAAAACGCTGACGGGTACCGTTGGAAAGCGTCGCTATCTTAAGAGAGCCGAAGCTGTCTTTTTGATGTGACCGACAGCCCGAAGTGTTATCGAAGACACTCCGGGGACAAGATACGCCTGAAGAAGTGCCCAAGATAAAAGGACACAGTACTACGTTATTCTCACGAAAGCTTGATTTGCGTCTTGCATAGGTGATGAGAGTAATCTGGGAAATACTGAGTGAAGATCATTAGAGATAACGCTTACTCTCGGTTCCTGTAAACAACACGTACACACGGAGCTTACAAGAGTCGTGGGATACGTCCTAGTATCATGCCGGGCTTCGTTTGGCCGACGTAGTGCAGTGACTCGTCGTGGAATGGACGCAACAAATTTTTCGAAGTCCCCCATTGAAATATAGAGCCATGCTGCCTTTAAGGCAAATCCAACACCTTCCTGAAAACCCTGACATGATAAGCAAATCCAGTAGTATGTCACATAGCTCCGAATAAATCGTGACATTAAATTAACTAAAGTACTACGAGTAACGAGTGAGCAAATGGAATACCACAGACTAACACAAGAATGCCTAAATGCCCACCGTGAGACAGACGCAGTTCCGAGGGGAGAAACGAGAACAGAAGCCGAGAGCAGTGTCGTGTTAAGCTAGAAGGCCCTACGATAAGGGACGGACTGGACATCCACGTCGCCGGCTAACCACTAGGACAACGCCAGCTGCAAGTTTCAGCGTGAAACTTTTTCGCGTCTCTGTTACGTTAAGGACACCCCCCACCCCCCCCCCCCGGCCAAGTTAAAAGCTAGAGCCCTCCAGAAAAACAGTATAGATCTTATGATAACACAAAAAGGGCCACACCACCCGCAAGTTTTAGCTTGAGACTTTTTCACGTCTCTGTTACGTTGCAAACTTTAAAAACATTGTCCCACCACGAAAAGTATAACGTTTCTCATTGGATAGACAGAATTTTTGTAGGCGGAGCTTAAGGTTAACATTGAGACCCTGATTGGTCAGATGAAAACGCAGCCAGATAGTTTTTTTAAACCAACTTCAGTAAATGGTAGTAAGGAGAAGTTAGTTAGTTCCGAGACGGCGAGCTGGATGGCTGCTACGCCGGCTGCTGCACCCCTGAAGCTGCCTAACCAACGACAAGGTAATGAACGCACGCGATGCCACATAACAGCGCATAAAGCTTCACTCAGAACTGCAGAAGTCTCATCTGTTACACCCCCTTTTTTGCGTAATACTAGTGTCGATCGTAAATTAAAGCTCATGGTGTTCACATTTGCCACTTGAAGTAAAAATCTGAAACGCGATGATTTCTCTGTTTTATAGTTATTGAGAAGCCACATCAGTCACTGTAATTTACGACAAGTTAGATAAGTAATTAAAGATAATTGAGAGTCACTGTAGACCATTTTGATAGTTTTCTCTTCTGTGAAACTTAATTTAAACCTAGATTATAGATGTAATATGGCGTAGGTCATCCTTCGATCCATTGTAGAACTTGGAAACCCATTCAGGGAATATTCGTTCACATTTTTGTTGAACGCAGTTGGTTTTTACCATCCTGTATTAAAACACTTCCTTTTATCAATAGTGCAATTTTTAAACAATGTTTTGTGAGTAGAATAAAATTTCCAATGGTAAACTTAACTGCTTTTTCGACGTTATTTTATCAGCTAACTAAAAATAGGAAAGCCTTGAACCCCTTCCACTAAATTTAGTTAGTATTAAGATTCTTTTACAGGGAGTGCAGTGGAGCTAACGGTGAGATCATTTAGTATTTGGTTATATCATCGCTAGTCTCACTGAACTCTTCTGAATTCTACATGTCATGTGTGATCTGGCGTCTCCTTACCAGCAACAGGTCCCAGGTTCAAACTAGTCAATTCCCTAACAAACACGCTCAGAACGTCGTTGCGCGAAAGTGGTAGGGAGACACGATGTAGAACAAACAGACACCACCATGAATGTTAGAGCCTCTGTAGCCGGAACGTTTCCGGGCGCTAGATTTTATGCGCTACCTGACTTCCCTGATTATGTCCCACAAATGTTCCTCGGGATTCATCTGGGAGCGATCTTTATGGCCATAATCATTCACTGGAACTGTGCAGAACGTTATTCAAACCAGTCGCGAAATGGTCTCGAAGTAGTCGAACAGCCATCTCTGGTCAATGATGGGATGGTTTCAGTTGGACAAGAGGACCCATTTCATTCCTTAAACACAACCCATAGCACGATGGAGCCACCACCAACTTACACAGTGCCTTGTTGACAACTTGTGTCCATAGCTTCGTAGGTTCTGCGCCACACTCGACTCCTACCATCGGCTGTTACCAACTGGAACAGAGAGTCACCTGCCCAAGCCACCGTTTACCAGTCGTGTAGGATCCAAGTGACATGGTCACGAGCCCCGGAGAGGCGCTACAGGCGATGTGCTATTAGCAGAGGCACTCTCGGTGGTCGTTCGCTGCCATAGGCCATTAACTCCAGACTTTGCCGAACTGTTTTAACGGATTCCTGCAGTTACTTCACGCAGCATTGCTTGTCTATAGCACTAACAACTCCACACAAACGCCGATACTGTCAGTCATTAACTGAACGTCGTCGGTCAGTGCTCTGGGCGAGGCGGGAAGTAATGCCTGAAATTTTGTACTCTCGGCACACTCTTGACACTGTGGATCTCGGAATATTGAATTCTCTAACGATTTCCGAAATTGAGTGTCCCATGCATCTATCTCCAACTACTACCATTCCGCTTTCAAAGTTTATTAATTCCCATCTGGCGGCCATAATCACATTGGAAACTTTTTCACATGAATCACCTGAGTACAAATGTCAAATCCGCCAATGCACTGCCCTTTTATACCTCGTGTACGCGATATCCCATGACTGTCACCTCAGTGTAAGTGACGCAGAGACTGAGTCTCTCCCGAGTTTGCTCACTGTATGGACAATCGTGCCTCACCTGCATTGTACACTGGCGCCTCTTGGCATCATTAGTGAAATACCAAAAAGGTACCCCAGCTGTTTCTGAAGTAAAGGTTATTAGAGACTGAGCACAGATGGTGTATGAAATAGTTTTGATCTGTTGACGGGACAATTTGCTACGTAAAGCCATTTAGGACAACAATGAATACCCTAAATCTTGCTTGCGAAATACTGCTTTGAGCTCGTTTATTCTCGACTAAGTTGCAGTGTCTTAACAGCTCCTCCGACAACTTCTGAAAGCGCAAATGGACATGCTGTCCTCGGAGAAAACACACTATGTGTTGTTCAACAGGTTTTATTAGAATAATAATAATAAATATTATTATTTTTATTCCAGGTTGCTTCCATTTTTAAATTGACAGGTTTCGGCTCCATACTAATCATCTTCAAATCTGATTTGAAGGTATACAAGAGTAATCCCTTCAGTTAATCAAAGAACTTACATGCTACTCCATAGGATTGCGTGAACCCGCTTGGCGTGTCACGTTTAAGCAACTCTTACATGTAACCAGATCAACCTAAACTCAAAGGACGGGACTGTTCCTTGGTATCAACAACACGGAGAAAGTAGTCTTTGGTTTGCCATCTTGGATATTCTGTACATATGAATATGCACATGCAGTCCTTGGGATAGCAGACTGCAACAAATTGCCTTACCAGGAAGTAGAACTTGAGTAAAAGTGTTCAAAGTTTTGCCGGGCCTAGGAATTAAGTTCTACAGTCACCGCCTCGTGGAGAATTGTACATAGCGTGTTGTACTACTGGGAATTAGTAGACTTAGATCTCACACGGGATGCAATTCGAGAGTGTGACAAACCACATATACTAACGGCGATATCTCTCTTCGTTCAAACTCTGGACTTTCGTTATATGACACCCGTTTGCCCTAGCAATGCGTATTGATCCCTCGTGCAAATTTCACCATTGACAAATGCAAAGATTTCCTATCTAGACTAACACGGGCTTTCAGAAGGTGTCAGGCAAGTTAATGGCAGGGTATAGTTCTATCATTTTGTTTACTATGAATGCCTTGTAAATCCATACCACTAGTATGTTTGTCGGCCGAAGTGGCCGTGCGGTTCTAGGCGCTGCAGTCTGGAACCGCGAGACCGCCACGGTCTCGCAATTCCTGCCTTGGGCATGGATGTGTGTGATGTCCTTAGGTTGGTTAGATTTAACTAGTTCCAAGTTCTAGAGGACTAATGACCTCAGACACACTTCTACTTGTAAACACTTGACTACAGGTACCAAGAAGGAAAAATACTAGTTCAGATTGGTTCAAATGGCTCTGAGCACTATGGGACTCAACTCCTAATTGTCCGGAGAATCTGTGTTCGAATGTTATCGTATGCTCGTTTCACAAACTGCCATGGTGGTTTTATCGCCAGGGCACTGCTTCCAGCAAAAAACGAGTGCAGTCTAACGATGAATGTTTTACGCATGCAGTTTTGTGTATAAATGGAATTTGTAATGACCTTTCCACTACATGCGATTGATAATGGTTCATTAAATGCCAGGGGTATACAACACAAGGATTTCTTTTTCTTGCTCGTAAGACGTGTAGTATCTTGTAAGTTACAAAATCGGGCACAGCAGGAATTGCTGATATAAGCGATTCTGGACAACGAATAAAGCGCGCGAGTTTAATAATCGCTGTCAACTGTGTGCTTTCTCGCGGCTGTAATGTAAAATATAAAAGAAGTATTGATTATCCGCTGTTATTGATTCTCACTATTGTTTTTTCTTGGACTGGTACTGACTAACGCTGATGTGCATGTGTGTATTCTGTTCCGTCTTGAGATAATTTGGTAAATAATGTTAAGAAGTTAATTTACATTCGAATTAAGAGTTCTTATTCATGTCGACTGTGTCATTAATATATGCATTGATGTTTTCACTGAAATGAGTTTAGTTATCGAGTTGGAATACGAAAAGAGTTCACAGTAATGTAATTCTTACTCATTTTATCTTGTTTGTTAAATTCTCACGTACATAATTTAAAGAATCTGCAGGATATAGGCTACAGTCCGTTTGAAGGATGAAAAATAACTTGCATTACAATCATAATTTAGTCAGTCAGTATGAGTTTGCATTTTTACATTTAGCATTCAATCTTAGCTTGTCTTTCCTTAAAAAAAAGGCGACTGTGATAGGATGCAGGTTACGCCTCTCACTTAACACTGGAATGCAGGTTCTGCACGACAGAAAGTAATCGTTCTCCCATTATAGAGATAAGCTTTCTTTTTTTTCGAGTTGATGCACAGGTGATCTATCAAAAGTTTAAAAGCAGCAGATACAGTTTGTCTGAGTTCTTATGCCGCCAGAAGACTGCATTAGAGCCTTGCGGGAAGGTAGAATTATCGTAAAAGTTAATTACCATAAGGCGTGAGATATAATGTTCACCCGACTTAAGTGCGACGTAGATTAAACCTTAATGTATAGTATTAATGATTTCGATACAGCACTTTTGTTTTTCTCATTTGAGATAGCATTTGCAAAGTTAACCGCGTGTAGCAAGTGTTCGGTATAGTTTAACATTGTTTCTACACATCATTGTAAGATCGTATCTTAACATTTACGTACGCTCCTTACGGTGCAGTACCTTTATTTTTAGTGCCAACCGTTTTTTATCTCGTTCGTCTCGCATGCTGCTGTTGGCATTCGCGTTTGCCTCTGACAATATGGAGTGCAAAGTTTCTGTTCTCATAAATATGACGTCGTGATCGCTGAAACGCAACGGTCCCGTCCAGATTTAGGTTTTCGTAATTTCCACGCAATCCCCAACATAGTAGGGGCAGATACGAATGAGAACTATCAACCAATGAAGTTAATATCTCATACATCCAAGTTGCCAATAAGAATATTATACAAATGAATGGAGGAAAAAGTTATGGTCCGTTAGACCACAATCAGTTTTGGCTTTCGGGAAGGTACAGCTAACAGAGAGGCTGTTAGGAAGCTGCGACTGAATTACCATAATTATGCATGGCTTAAGAAAAATCAAGACTCTTTCGTAAGATTTTTCAATCTGGAAAACGTATTCAACAATGTAAAATTGTGCAAGATATCCTAAATTCTAAGAAAAAAGTGAGTAAGCTAGAGGGGACTGAGCCCACACTATGAACTGAGAGTAAAGCGAAGGAATACGAAAGTAATGAGGAGAAGAAGAAATGAGTTGAGCGATGGAGGCAATGTCAAAATTGGTGATGACGAAGTGAAGGGGTTCTGCTACCTTGGAAGCAAAATACACGACGGACGAAGCAAAGAGGTAATAAAAAAGCAGACTAGCAGAGGCAAAGACTACATTCCTGGCCAACTGAAATCTAGTAGTATCAAAGATTGGCCGTAAATAAATAAAGGAAGGAATTTCTGGGAACGTACGTTTGGAGCACAGAACTGCATGGTAGCGAAACATGGATTGTGGGGAAACTGTAAAGGAAAAGAATCGAAGTGTTTGAACGTGTGGTGCCTTAGAAGGAAGTTGAAAATTAAGTAGACTGACAAGGAGAGAGGTGGTTCTCAGCAGAATCGGCGAAGAAACGTAGGGAAAACACTGACAAGAGGAAGGGACTGCGCGACAGAGCATGTGTTACGATATCAAGCAATAACTTATGTAGTATTACATGGAGCGGTAGAGGGTAAAAACAGTGGGGGACGACAGAGACAGGAATATATTCGGCCAATAATTCAAGGTGTTAGGTGTAAGTCCTGACGTTGAGATGAAGGCGTTATCGCAGGAGAGGTATTCATGGCTAGCCGCATCAAACCAATTAAAGGACTGATGACGAAATTTGTTGACTAAACAACGCCTCGATACGCAACTGCCACACATCATCTGAGCACTATGGTATTTTTACAGATGGAATCTTGAGTGCTAAGACAGTTCAAGCGTCCAGTTCTAGTCGCTTCACTCCGTGTCAAGGCCTTGTTTGCGCTGGTGCGGTTTAGGGCAAGCTGCGTGCTGACGAGTATGATGCCCCCAACAGCAGTGGCACGTTATGCTTCTGCTGACCGATTATAAACACTGCAATTGGTGTGAGCGCAATTTATCGCGGCCGCTACCGCACGCTGCGCGACATAAATCCGGGCGCCATTAATATTTATAAACGCGTGGTTGACCGGCCGGTAAGTTCCTTAAAAGATGAGGGAAATCCATTTACGGCGCGGCCAGACAACGGTACTCCACGCCGCGCCGGCCGGCTCGCCACGCCGTTCATTCATCAGGGGCGACCACTAGGCCAGAGCTGTTCCGGGAAACCTCCCGGACTCCTGTGGCAACTGCCGCGCCGCGCAGTTAGTCTGCCCCCTCTGCCAGTTGTTGTGTCTTTCACCCGGCGTCTTCTCGCTAAAAAGCACTTGCGCCCACTGGGAACGTGAGGTGACGTGCTAAAGCCAATAAACTCGCATTCGGAAGGGATGGATTTCATATTTCTGTCCAGTCGTACAGATTTATTTGTTTTGTAATTCCATTATATCAGTGTCGCGGAGGGTAGGGGGGTGGCGGGGGGGGGGGGGGTGTTGGGCGCGAGCCAGATGCAACTTCCTTTATACTCCTATGCGTATGGTGTGGGTGTGCGCTGATTCTGTAACGTCCTTCACCTTGATTGCACATTGGTCTTCATCCATTTCTTGCTTGCTTCCATCCAGTCTCCCTTGCTTGCTTGCTTCCATCCAGTCTCCCTTGCTTGCTTGCTTCCATCCAGTCTCCCTTGCTTGCTTGCTTCCATCCAGTCTCCCTTGCTTGCTTGCTTCCATCCAGTCTCCCTTGCTTGCTTGCTTCCATCCAGTCTCCCTTGCTTGCTTGCTTCCATCCAGTCTCCCTTGCTTGCTTGCTTCCATCCAGTCTCCCTTGCTTGCTTCCATCCAGAGTAACTCGCTCACCTTAATTCTGTCACGGTTTCTTCCTTTCTTTCTTCCCCTACATCCCTCCTTTCCTCCCTCCCCCATGTCCCTCCTTTCTTGTTTCACCCTTTTTTTTCTTCTTCTCTGTCTTCTTTCTTTATACAAACTACAGTGCCATATTGAAATCACCAACAAAAGCATTTTGTGATAGTACCATGAAACAACCAAAGCAGTACATCAGTATCACCATCAGAAATAAGTATATCATGCCAATGAATTATGCAGGCTTGAAAGTTTCTAGGAATGCTGCTGTAACAAAACGGCTGTTAGACAGTGATGTTCTATGGATGTCACAAATGCACCTTTTTCCTGCAATTAACGTTGTGAAAATTTGGGCAGTTCCTAGTAAATTTGTAAGTGAAGCAGAATCCATTGTCAAAAGCGTAGTAGATGAATTCAACGTGTAGACGAATGTTGTCTTATTTAAAATTAGTAGCACAATTGCTAGAAGAGGGAGAAATGTTACAACAAGTGCAGCTGACAGTGAATAATATTTTTATGTCGTTCATACACTCACTCCATCCACTGACTTTGTCCATTGACACTTAACGCACTACCTACCCTTCTGTCCGTTGTTTCAGAAATTTGTGGTAATGTTTGTCTCGACGTCAGATGAGTGAGTGCGTGATATCTTTTCTAAGTGACAGTTTTTTGTAATTAACACATACCTAAGTAAATGCATAGCCTATGATATCGATCATACCCTGTAATGTTCTAGTATGAGTGACTGTCTTAATGGTGAGCCTCAAAAATGATTGAGTGTGGCTATTATGAAAGTGTTGGCTGCCGCGAAACAAATCAGCTGAGTCATGTGAGGAAGACAATGGGGCACAGTATCTCTAGCAGAGTGGACCATTGGTATACTCGTGAGGTGCTCTCGAATGGGTCAGATGCTAAGAATGTTGTTCATATAAAATCAAACTCAAGTTCGAAGAAGGAAGAACTTACATCTCTAGAAGGAATCATGGATTCAGAATATCCAACGGGTGTAAAGAAAGCGTCCGTAGTCTATTTGGGAATCTTAGCGGTAATCGTTAAAAGTTGTTACAGGAACTTTAACGAAGAAGCAAAGGAGGATGGCTACATTAGAGCATCCCGAATACCGCTTCAGTTTGCTAACCACACCAGTCCTTGTTGAAAAAGATTTTCTTTGTTCCGACCTAGTGATAAGTTTTAATCGTAATGTTCCATTATTCCTTTCGTGCCGCTGCTTGGGGTAAGATTTTTACAGCACTTCTATTACGTGCAATCTTCTGTTCAAACGGTACTACAAAAATCCAGAAACGTAAAGAACGTTTTGTAGTTGCGTGACACATCCCCATTCAGTGAAATGAGTAATAAGACACGGTGGTTAGGACAATGGAGTTATGATCTCGATGGAGGCGGTTCAGATCCCCGTACAGTTACTTAGATTAAAATTTTCCGAGGATTCTCTTAATTTCTCGGTGCAAATCCCGAGATAATTCGTTTGAAACAGATAGCGCAGACTTTCTTCCCCGCTGTTACCGCAGTCTGCGCTTTTGCTCCGTCGCTAATTATCTCATTGCCAACGGGACTCAAAACTTTAATATTCCTTCCTTCCACGTCCATGGATGTAGACTGCCATCTAGTGCTATGCTTTTATTTTCTCTCTTCTCATTATTTTTTTAAAATCTTTCACCATCTCAATATTCTGTTGTTTTGGTATAAGGTCCGAAGGCTTGTTTGATGCAGCTCTCCACGCTACTCAATACTATGCCGTCCATTCGCCTCCGAATAACTATTGCAACCTACATCTTAATTCTTATACATCCGTATTTCGCTTACTTCTTATCATCTTAATGCTTTTACTGAGAGAGATAGCACAGTGGTTAACATAATGGATTATTATTTGACAAGTTGCATAATAATATCAACGTCCATCCAATTTATTCTTGGTATATTATGGTTTCCTAAATAAGACTGGGTGATTATTGAATGGTACTGTGGCCCAGTTGGTACTCCACACATATCAAACAATGCTTAAGTTCTTTCTCTGCTTCCCTTGTTGTCGATGGTAGTACCATCCTTCCTTCATTCGACGTCATTTCACGAACTGTGTATTATTAAGAAAATTTGTCATTAAATAATGCTCCTAGCTGGAGTTAAAATTCTAAACCAACAATGCTCCAGGCGTACGTTACCTCAAGTAAAAAGTTAAGGCTGACTAGTTTTCAGTATATCCTTCCTGTACTGTCTGGCCCTTGAGAGATACAGACAGCGCACGTTGATGGGACAGGTCCTGGCTTTGGACGTTGTCGGGTCCTAGCTATTAAAGTGCGGCACTACATCAGCGTTGCATTGACTATCTTGAACATCCTGTGCATATTCCAGTTTGTGTCCACAGACTCTGTGAGAAGCTTGAAGCATAATGGCCAGCCCTGTTCTAGTGATCTTGGCCCCGCTCTGCCGCGCGTTTACTCTGAGCACAGCCAGTTCAAACATTACGGTACGCTGCGGTAGCGTCCAAACAACGCGAAGATACGACGCTCGTAAAGGATGCCGTTATCTGACCTTGCTAACTTACTGTTGTCTCTGCATATTTGCAGTCGGGAGATAACTACACATTTTAGCACGTCATGGCACGCTTTCCTGGGTGGAATTAATCAAGCATTGGGTAGATGAATTGTAGAGAACTAACCGTTGTGAAGTGAATATTTCTTCCTTTTCTGTACGAACGTAGGGCGTAAACTGAGAGAAAAATTAGAACGCGGAAACTGAATACTGAGGAAATAAGTATCTCCCTTTCATGGAGAGGCTGCGTAAATGTATGCACAGTCATTTCAGTCGCTCTATTATGAACCATACACGAGTTAAGATGCAAGCTCAAGAAGCGGTGTAGTATACCTTGTTGAAAAACACTAGATTTGCATGCTTACATCTAAACGTAACATTTCCCATCGGAAGACGTTGCTGCCTTGCCTACCAAACACCACTCACTTGTAAGGAGTTATCACTCGCTCTTTCCTTAATCTGCCATGACACAGATTCCACACAGACGAACAAGGCTGTATAATTTACGGGCGACAATTTCTCAAGTACTTCCTCAGTGAGTGAATTACTTCTATCACTCTTCCAATGAATCTCAGTCTCAAGTCTCTCTCATTCCCCGCAGCAGGATTTGTCTGGTCGTTTTACCTTAATGTTCTCCTGATATGTACCCTCTGATATTTAATTATTGTATCTGATTCCAGCTAGTCGTACCGACGAGTCACAGAAATCATGTCGGCTTAGGAGTGTTTTATTATAGCTGTTAAACAGTAGGTGTGGGTCATTTGTTGTAGGTAGCTTCGCGTTTTGAAACTATCAGAATTTCCCAGTTTTATCCCATAACTGAGGCGTCTGCGAACAGTGTGTGTCAGGCGACCTCATCTACGGGACGGTTGCATACATTCTAAAACAAAAAAGACGCATCACGAAGGAATTACCCGAGTGGGACGGAAAGCGTTAGATGTGATGTACATTGAAACCTCCCCGTCTCCTCTATATCTCTTTTTTTTAAATAAGCTTTCCTTCAACAATAACCTAAGAAACCTTTCCTTAGGAGTTCTATCTCTTGCTTAATAACAACAAATGAAATCTTCCCTTTGAAATTTATTCTCTTTCTCAATCTTAGCATACAAATTTAATTGCTGCTTATTAAAAGTGAATTTCTGATTATTTCTACGAAACATAGAATGTGTCGTCGTTGTGGCCTTCAGCCGTTATCTGCAATAACCCAAAACTGTTCCTTACCTTTTTTACTGTTACTGGATCGCCATCTGACTGCTACATCGAACTGTGACATGAATATACTTCCTCTGGTTTACTATACTCTATTAACTGGTGGGCTGTCATAAGTGGCTGTATTTTTTTTACCAAAGTTGGCGTTATTCTTTAATTAATTTGACTGAATTCCGTAATTGATAGTTACACTTTTTCTCGACAATAATAAAATTTTTGCAAAGTTTTACGTTGATGGTTTCTGGGATGGATTATAATCAGTAATGCAACATTGCTGGCAAAAATTAATTATATTCTGAAAACGCTTCACATATTTACTGTTGGTAATGAAATGATTTTACAAACGTTCAAATGGGACTTACTTTTTACCATAATCTTACAACTAGCATTGCGCAAACATACCTTCAGTAGTGTTGAGTTTCGCAAAGAAAATAATTCAATAATATTAGGTCCTCTTATGGTAATAGTTAGTTGATGTCTCTGTACATCCGTTTATAATCTCTTGTAAATCATAGCTGGTGGCTGGTAGGCACACAGCTCCTCTCAACCTCTCGCTTCTGACCTGCTACCGACTTCCTTCACTTCTCGCTTACTACTGACTTCCTATGAACGCTTAAGTGCGGTCTCTCCTGCCAACAGTGCTTTCTAGTGCAGACAATCCCTGCTACCATTACAAAATATCTCAATGCGCGGTCTTTCCTGCTCTTTTCTTAAAATGTATCCATACGCGGTCTCTCCCGTCCTTTTTAAAATTATATCAATTTGCGGTCTCTCTTGCCAACAATACTTTGGCGCAGACATTCCCTGCTATCACAATTATTTCCAACATGACAAATATTAATTATTCTTACTTAATCCTAGTAATAAAATATAAACATCTTTCATAAATTGTGGGTTGACAATAGACAATGGAAATATACACGTCTTACAACATGTTCAGAAAAATGATTACAACTTCAGAAAAAATCGAATGATTTATTCAACAGAAAGAGCTTCGCAAATTGAGCAAGTAAATAATGTTTTGGTCCACCTCTGACCCTTACGCAAGCAGTTACTGTGCTATCAATAGTTCCGATGCCACAGCATAGGTGCACGCTCGCAGGTTGGCATTACGAGAGAGAGAGAGAGAGATAGAGAACGAACCACGCCGACCACAGCGCCCTCTGACCGACGCTGTGGAGCTCAACGAGCGCCGCTCTGCTTTCTGCCCATTTCATCAAGAGCAGACGGCCTGCAAACATCGCTTCAACTTTAGGGTGCGTTGGCTCGCTATTGACACTTTATACTACTTACGACGGGAATACGGTTTTCCACCTACGTGCTTATCATCCGAAAATTAGGTAACCATTTATTAACTTGTTTTTGCCTATAGTAAAACTCTTTTAAAGTGACACGCAGTACCGAAGTGCTTTTCCTCTCCTGCTCCTACTCGCCTCCTTCATTGGGCCTATTTTGCAGATAACAGGAGCAGACCTACGATACAAAAGGAACTCGCTTGGCTTGATTGCGAGAGTCGAGCCCTGAGGAATATAGTGCCACATTCTGTCCATCTGTCGCGTTGTATCGTCAAAGTCCGGAGCTGGTTGGAGAGCCCTGCCCACATTGCTCCAAACGTTCTCAATGGGCAAGATTCGGAGACTTTGGTGGTCAAGGAAGGGTTTAAGACAAACTATAGAAACTCCTACTGTGTGCGGGCGCGCATTATCTTGATGAACTATAAGTCCAGGATGGGTTGTCACGAAGGGCCAGAAAACGGGCCATTGAATATCGTCGACATACCGCTGTGCTGTAGGGGTGCCGCGAATGACAGCCAAAGGGGTCCCGCTATGATAAGAAATGTCACTCCAGACTGTCATTCGTAGTTGTAGGGCCGTATGGCTGGCGACAGTACTGTTGGTGTCCCTTCAGTGTCCGGGGAGTCTTCAGACACGCCTTCGCTGATTGTCAGGGCTCAGTTCGAACCGCGATTCATCAGTGAAGACAATTCTATTCTGGTCAGTGAGACTGCAGGCCTCGAACTGCTGTGGGATACCAGCGTGACTGTCACCCACCATACGGCCCGACATCCAGGAGTGGTGGTCTGCGGTGCAGGAGGTTGTCACCTGCGGCACCCTTACAGCACAGCGATCCGTCAACTGTATTCAACGCCCCATTTTGTTAACCTCCATGGCAAGCCATCCTGGCTTACATTTCAGCAAGGTAATGCCCACCCGCACAGAGCGAGAGTTTATACTTTTTGTCTTTGTCCTTCCCGAACACCACTTTGGCCAGCAAGGTCGCCGGATCTCTCCCCAGTTGAGAACGTTTGGAGCGTTATGAGCAGGGCCTCCAACCAGCTCGGGATTTTGACGATCTAACGCGTCAATTGGACAGAACTTATTAAGGCATGTTTCAGGAGGGCATCTAACAACTCTGGCAATCAACCTCAAACAGAGTAACTACTTGCATAAGGGCCAGGGGTGGACCGAAACTTTGTTGACTTGTTCAGTTTGTGAATTTCTTGCTCTTGAATAAATCATCCAGCTTTTCTGAAATTGTAATCATTTGTTTGTTTGCACAAGTACATAACATCTGCTGATATCTGCCCCATTCGGACATAATCCTTCTTGGTGCGTGGTTTTTTATCTCCTACTTTTTATTTTATTTTTAACAGTGTATACGGTGGATAGCAAGTGAGCAATCGTACACCACGCTGATTTCGCATTCGGTTTCCTACCGAGAACGACGAACAAAGTTTCGTTTGCCAGAAAAATTTATCACTTTACTTACTTGTTAAGGTATTTCGCAATGAGAGTATTTTGTTAATAAGTCAGCAGAGAGGAACTGTTGGAGGCTTTTCCTGTACTTCTCTAGTCCCATGTCAGCGCATGTGATTGGTGTAGGGTGTACCACAGATAAGTCATATCGCGACTTTAGCCTGTAAGGAAGCGGCTTCCGAATGGCGTCGGCTGCCAGCGCGCCTTTGGACGTCGTCGAGAGCTGAGTAATTGCGAGGCAGCGCGAGCCCGAGGCGGCTTACTGCCCGCCGGAGCCTCTCCGGGTACTCGCGCGACAAAAGCCCCTCTCGGCCCCTTTATTCTGACGACAATCTTCATTACGCGCCAATTAACGGCAGCTCGCCATTAAACGCTCTCCGCCGTGCGATCGCGCGCTATCACATACGTCCTAATGGCAGCTGCACACGACAAGCCGCTATACTGTGTACACCGGTCCGAGGACTTCTGTAACTAAAAACGCCAACTCTCCCTACAGCCAGTATGCTCGAGACAGTTTGACGCGGATACACACCGGACTCTCTCTCATGATAGCAGCTAATAAGATATTTGGGAAACTGGCGAATTTCCCGAGAGACCTATTTTTCTTCCTTGTGCTACGGGAGCAAATAAATACGTATAATCAAAATTAATAGCGGAAATTAAACGGGTGAAAATTTCACGTGCAGAAACGTTCAAGTGAACTGAGAGTTCCCTTTGCTAGATAACTGCGAATGTTTGGTCACGAGCTGTCACTAACTTCAGTACAAATGTCTTTGGAATGTAAGTTCTGTCGATTATGTCCCCACCTAATTTGGCTCAAATTTCACCCATGCGTCCTTAACAGAAAAAGCGAATGGCGTTCGATAAGTAATGCAACACACATTTTTGTGGGCCAGTTTAGGTTTAAAAAAATGCATAGTTTGTTGTGAGACTTAGTGGAATATTTCCACATCGACCCCTATAGTTTGAAGTTCAGATTGGTGGCGCCGCTATAGATAGCATTCAGAATGGGATCTGCAACGGAGGTGCGTTACAAACAGAGAGCTGTCACTGGGTTTCTTTTGGTGGAAAATTGTGTCGTCGCAGATATTCATAGGTGCTTGTGGAATGTCTATGGCAGTGAACAAAAGCACGGTGAGTCGTTGGCCGAGGCGTCTGTCACCAACGCAACAAGGTAGCGCGTACATGTCCGACCTCTCACGCGCCGACCGAACGCACACAGCTGTGATTCATGCAGTGTTAGAGCGTGCGGACATTCTGATACGAGGTGATCGAAGCATCACAAACAAAACATCTCACTGAACATCTGAACGCCTCCGTAGGTAACGCTAACATATTCGTCCACCGCTGGCCGGTGTGATCGAGCGGTTCTAGGCGCTTCAGTCGGGAACCGTGCGCCTGCTACGGTCGCAGGTTCGAGTCCTGCCTCGGGCATGGATGTGTGTGATGTCTTAGGTTAGTTCAGTTTCAGTAGTCCTACGTTCTAGGGGACTGATGACCTCAGATGTTAAGTCCCATAGTGCTCAGAGCTATTTGAGCCATTCGTCCACCAGCTAGGGTATTCAGAGGTATGTATTCGCTGGGTTTCTCGCCGCCTGACAGTACACCGTAAAGAGCAATGAACACGTTACGAGACTGATCTTGACAAATTTTTGTCGGTATTGTCAAAAGCGACGAAACGTGGGTTCATCACTTCTAATTGGAAACAAAACGCCAATCCATGGAATGGCGCCACATCACCTCTCCTTCCGAGAAAAAATTCAAAGCCATACGTTCAGCTGGTGACGTCATGACGACGGTCTTCTGCGACTCTGAACCCTTCAGCGACACTGAACGAGTTATTTTCTGTGATGTCCTCCCTCACAGTGCAACGATCATCTCTGAAGAAACAATTTCCGCATTTTGGTCGCCACAAAAGTGTAAACGAACTTATTCTCCATGATAACGCCAAGCCTCACCCAAGTCTGTGCACACGAGAGCGGCTCACAAAACTTCATGAGACCGTTCTTCCTCGTCCACCCTACGGCTCAGACCTCACTCTGTTTGGCCCGGTGGAGGATGCACTCTGCGAGGAGAAAAATGTTGATAATCAGGAGTTAATTGTTGCAGCAAGACGTTGGCTCTGACGTCGGCCAGTAGAGTGGTAACATGCGGGCATACGGGCCCATCCAATAAGGTGGTGTAAGGCCCTCGCGTTAAACGGAGATTATATTGTAATATGGGGTTTTGTAGCCAAAACAGTGGGGAGTAAGATGGTGTACTGAAATCCTGAATAAAATCAACTCCTGCTTTCACAAGAAAAATGTTTCGCATTTCTTATTGAACGTCCGTCGTATTACTTCAGCACGTTAAAAGTTGTAGCTCACTGTGCACACCTAGTTGTTAATGGATATATTCCAAGAGTCGTCTTCGCATTTGTATACAGTACTGCGCTCGACTTGGTGTTATGTTACCTCGTGATTCTTGACAAGACAGTGTGATTCACTACTCCAGGTCTTCAGCAGTGTCAACTTCGTTTTTGAGATGATATGGGTCGTATATGAAATTTGGACCCAATTACGTGGGAATTTATAGAAAAACATGTGAAATGCATTTGAACTAATTTGGACAACATTTCATACTAAAAGCAGAGGCGGCTTGTTGCCACGCATTCGCAGTTAGGCTACATGGCAAACGGAGCATATGAGGGCTTACGTTTACTGTGATATTTCTGCTTCCATTACCGTTTAATTGTCAGTTTTCGCTATAAGTATTATGCACTTTGTACGTGTAGATAGTGTGTGCGTGTATGTTTCCATTTTTCTAATTAAATAACCTTGTTGCCTGCGCTGTCATGACGATTCTATGAACCGTTTCACATTCAGTATTAGGCAGTATCACACCGCGCAGTCAAAAATGGTTCAAATGGCTCTGAGCACTATGGGACTCAACATCTGTGGTCATAAGTCCCCTAGAACTGAGAACTACTTAAACCTAACTAACCTAAGGATATCACACACATCCATGCCCGAGGCAGGATTAGAACCTGCGACCGTAGCAGTCGCGCGGTTCCGGACTGAAGTTCCTACAACCGCGAGACCACCGCGGCCGGCCACACCGCGCAGTCAACGTCGAAGCAATTGATTGACAGATACGGTTGTAATCGAATTTTTAATGTGGCTTCGTACTAAGAACTTGGTAGGCTATGTGAAAGGGAAAAAGAAAATGTAAAAAGCTTGTATCTGAGAATGATGGCCAGAAAACCAGTGTGGTGTTTTTGAAGGTATCGAACGAGGATTTTAGCACGATGCCTGTCAGATAAAAGGTCAGTTTCTCAGTCAGTGCTTTACATTGTTCAATGTATGGGACTGCAGTCTCCCTCACAAGGTATCAGTGAGGAGTCCTGCTGAAGCGGAAACAGTTGCAGTCTGTCTTAAAGAAATACGAGAGATCTGGCGCTAGTGTCCAGTCTGCAACGTCATCTCGCTTCCGCAATATTTAGTTTACCTTAAGAAAAGTGTTGTTAATTTGAGGCCATCTCTTCTCCAGCACTGTGTAAGTTTTTAGTGTAATTTTATGGGGAGGTAGGGCGGGTTGATAATTTTTGGATTGAGTTATGAAGCAGATCTATCTACCACAATTTAATGCACATGGAAAGAGCAGTAAGATATGTTGGTAAGTTGAGTGTCCAGATGTAGGAGCTACAAATTCACATGTGCTCATAAAGGGATTGTCACAAAGTTACTCAGATTTACTCTAACTGCTAATGATTCAGCGTGATTCATTTACTCGAGTAAGAAACAAATACAGTACATGGTTAATATCATGAGAAGGAAAGAAAGAATAGTAAAGTTACACAACTGTTGGCTAAAATCTTGCAACTTCAGTTCTGCTTGGAGTCGCAAGAATGTTACCTCCTTATGTGCAAGGTGCAGGACACAGTTGACAGTCCTGTAGGTTCTTCATGTCTGTAGTTCTCCGCTCTCCCAGTTGGTGGTACCCACAATGAACTGCCATTTCTGGAGATAGCTGTTGCATATTCCAATTTCAGAACGAAGACGGTTGAGTTACCTTCACACGATCAAATTCCGTTCATGCCCAACTGGGAGGATCTCATAAGGTAGTGGCTACGTAGAGTTATTCTCTAGTCGAGAAACCACAATTGTTTCCTTGTTGGAGCTGCTGCTGTTTGCAAGACTGAAGTGATCTCGAGGAAATGTTACCAGAACCTCAACCCTCGGCTGTTAAAACGTGCCCATGTTAATGGATGGGTTTCCTGATGAGTCTGACTTGTTTTCACTCCGTCGCCTACTTAAGACGATACCTAGTTGCACTATGCCTGAGAGCATGTAGCGTTATACAACTTCTCAACTACTTTAGCTCGGGCATAACATAGCAGACAGGACACACATTATCTGCAGTGCTGCAACATTCTCTCAGGGGTAGTGGTTGGCAGACACACGTGCAGCGAGTAAACTTTTGAAGGATTTTATTTTTGGCTTCCACCGCCATTCTCGTATTCTTAAAATTCTGCTTACACGTCGGAGAACGTTGGGGTGACTTTCGGGTATCATGGATTTGGACGTGTTTACTAATTGTACCCATTTAATGTCAAGATTTCGACGTGCCTAATTGTGCTTAAGACCGTTAGAGTAATGGAGACAAAGCTCTCCAGAAGCAATTAAATATAAAGTGATGAGATCGCGTTGTGGAAGAAAGAATTGCCTCGAACTTACTGCGGTAGCATACGTATCAATGGACTGCAGTGGCTCAGTCGTTAGGGGAAAATTAGGGACTGCTTTCAGAGGACTATTTACGTTGTAGTCAACCTAATGCACCAATTAGTATTACAGCGTCTGTAGTGATGTAGTAGTTAGCTTTGCTGCCTACTGACGCGGAGGTCCCAGGTTCCGTTTTCAGTCCATTTCATACAGTGTACTTCACGAAAACAGCTGCGGTGTTCTCCAACCTAATGTCGTTATTACCCCGCCAGGTAACTAGAAGTGTGTATGACTTCAGAAAGGGCAAGCTTCAACTAATGAAAATAATACTTCCTACAGCGTTTAACAAAAGTTGTCTAGCTAAAAAAGTGAGCCAACGCATACAAAACTGAATATCAAGAACAGCAGTAAAAGTGCAGAATCAGCAAAACTAAAGTACTGAAATAAGAGCTCAACACGGAAACAGCTCTTCATTTAGAACTAAGTAACCTGCTGTTTCCTCTACATTTCATACTGTATGGACTGTAGAGGAAATTAGTGTGTTCGTTAGCACGGAACATCATCACAGACACATAAGAGGAAATTAACAGCCCAAATTTCAAGCAAGCAACCATACAATACCCCCCCCCCCCCCCTCTGGTGGTGAAGATTGTTTCTTTGATAGTTATCAATTCCACAACTATTACTTTCACTGATTCTAAACAAACCCTGCTAAACAAGGGCTTAAAACACAACATTAAATCTAGAACAAATAAAAATAACGTTAAAGACGTAATTGTTAAAACCAAAATGGTATGTGACAGTCAAATTAAATAATTGTGATAAGAATGCAGCAGGTAATGAAATAAACAAACTAATCCAGAAACACGTTGACACAACGAGGCACAGTGCAAATTTTCACATGGATCAAATGATCCTAGAAAATAAAAAAAATCTCTAGGAGAATAAAGAACAGCAGACAAAGAAAGCTCTGCAGTAATACTATGTGAAGACGATTACATAAATAAGACATTTAATTTTTATGAGAAACAACTACATAAAAGAAATTAATTCAACCCTAAAATTAAAGGCTAAGCTCAAAAAAGTCGTCAAAGAGTGTATCTTCTTCCTCACCTCATTTGAAAAATCTGCAAGTTTGGTAACGAACTCTTTCAGTCTCAAAACACTGATCGCAACTGAAGATTCATTGTCCTATACGACCGGTTGTGATCTCGCAAAAGAGCCCTCGCAAAAAGCATTTCAAGAACAATTGTGGATGGTTCAGAATTTCCTAGTGTCACGCGAGGCAACCATAAAATTTCCTAGTTTCATAGGGGGACACAGGACTGTTTAAGCCCTCCTAAACAGGAACGTTTTGCTTTGCCATAACACTGCGACGGCATTTGTAGTCTCAGAACTTTTTCCTCCGCACCCTGGTGTTCCCAGGGAAAGTAACTTTGTGAAAATGATTATTTTATGTTCAATAAAATTTGTGTAGATCTTCGTATGGTTTGAAAATGGTAGAATTATACTCCTTTGATGTATACGAATAACGATATTCATTAGAAGCAAACAGAACTTTGATGATACTGCTCTGAATGGCGAACGAAATCAAATACCGAACTCATTAACATGGCACATCCTTCGTACAATGTGGTTGTGACTGTTGTGGAAAAAGCTATCAAGAGTAAGGTGAGTCTGTTTGCGAATTTCACGGAGTCAGTTCGCGAGATCCAGGCTTGGACTGGCACGGCTTATACCACAACGGGAGGTCGTAGAGGCAGGTCGGTGTGTCTCAGATGAACGATAACATGGGCCGCCCTGTCTGCGCTACGAATTATAAGGGGATTACAGATAGCGCTTAATGTAAGTTCTTATAATTACGAAGAAACCGCCGCGGGCGCCTCTAAAAGTTCGGAGCAAAATTTATTCGTAATCATCAGCGTTCCTGCGGGAGACTACCCAGGTTAATAATACGTTCAGCTTTTATTTACAGCCGCACCATTACTTTTGTTCCCATTTTCCCCAGCAAAACGCACATTCCACTTTCATGAATCAAAAGCTAGGAATGTTAATCAGTGTTTCTCGACTCGCCTCTCACAATAAATAGTACAGATGTTCGTTTGAGATAGCGGTGAACACGACTGGAACGGCATTACTCAAGCATTGTTGAGGCCGTGGAAAAGCTTGTTTTCGACGGGCACGCTCGCCCCGTGAAGTGGGTTACGCTTGTCATGGTTTGTCCATGTTCACAGTCCCCGTCGATGCCGTGGCACACAATTTCCCCTTTGTGGAAGAGTTCGCGAAAAAAGTTGTACGTAAAGATACCTTAAAGCAATAGGAAGCTTCAACAGTTCGGCGCGTCAATTGTCGTAGTCAATTGTCTCGATTGGCTTGTGACAGGAGGACGGTATTGAAACATAATCCCCGTCGCGAAATGCGTGAATACCGGTCCATAGTCCTATCGTGAGATTTTTTCTGGCTGCAACTAATTGCTTTTACTCTGACGTGCAGAAGTTAACAACAGAATCATAACAACGAAGTCTTGTAGTTACAGTTATTAAAAAAATATTAAGTACTACATACTACTTACAGAAGCTAAAGATATGCGAGTGATACTTGGGATCAAGAAATTAGTGGCTGGAGTTAACTGATGAGATAAAGGAAAATGGGCATCCATTTGCTGATGCAGTGTCGGGTGCTATGCTGCAAACGCTTCCTAAAGAAACTGTAGTTCGGCTGTACGAGCATCTGTTTGCTTAGTGAGCAGATTAATTTTAGAAGCTCACGACATTGGTTTGGCTTTATTTTGGAAATGAGAAGCGTTTTTTCTATACAAAGATGTTTCAGATGGTTGTTAGTTGTAATGTCCGTTAGCGTTACAAAGTTTTGTTTCAATAAAATTGTAATTTGATTAAAAGGACGTTAGTCTTCAGGTGATGTTACATGCCAGGCTACATTTATTATTATTATTATTATTATTGTTATTATTTGTTAGCTAATATTGGACAGCACGGTATGGAGTGGTATTTACAATCGTTATACTGCAATTACTGTAGGTCTTACACAAAGTACTTGCAGTTGCTTACTTCCAACTCAGAAATCAGGGTTCTCTTTTCATTATTTTATTGGCACACTAGACTCGCATTCGGGAGGACGTCGGTTCAAAGCCGCGTCCAGCCATCCCGATTTAGGTTTTCCGTGATTTTTCTTAAATCTTTTCGGGCAAATGCCGGGATGGTTCATTTGAAAGGGCACAGCCGATTTCCTTTCCCATCCTTCTATAATTCGAGCTTGTATTCAGTCTCTGATGAACTCGTTCCAGACGGAACTTTAAACACTAAGCCTCTCCTTTGTTATTTTACCTATTAAAATTTATTTATCCCTTAAACGTTCATTCTATTACCAAGGCTTAACGCCTTAGTATCCCTCTTCCTCAGTTATAAGTTATTCTCCACCCCCGCACCTTTCTCCCCCCGACCCCACAAAAAAAACTCCTCCATAATATGTGTCGTAAAAGTAAACGCGTGTACTACATTATTGCGGCACAGAACGAACTTACAAATAATAGAAAATGTGGACTAAGACGCAGCTGTGTAACGACCTTGCGGTGGATAATAATTGCCGGAAAAATAAATAAATCAAAGTAGAAGTCTTTACAAATATTAATCTTGAAGAAGATAGCTGAAATAAAAGTTCTTGGAGCTAGACGGTTGTAACTCAGATTGTTTAAAAGTAATGTTGGCGTGTACTTCTTTTCCTTGCTCCGCTGTTGTTATATATTGCAGGAAAATTTCTTAAGTGATAACGGGCGAGAGAACACCGTGGTCTTCCAATAACATGAAACGTCAAGATGTTATTCAGGTGTACTCAGATACGGAACACTGAATGTTATTTATTTCTTGGCCTCATGTTACGTCGCACAGTGCAGCTAAAAATCTAACATTGTACTGGCCCCCCTCGTGCGATGTTCGCGAGTCTTGTTTACATTCGTTAATAATCGGAACATTGTTGCAGGTAGTAGTAATTCCGTTAATTAAAATCACAGAAGTTCTTAAAAATTAAAGAAAATACCATTCGGTGGTTACAATCCTAAGGTCATCGGTCCCTAGAGACTTACTCACTACTTTAAACTTATGCTAAGAACACCACACACTCTCCCATCCCCGAAGGAGGACTCGAACCTCCGACGGGATGGGCCGCGCAATCTGTGACGTGGTGCCTCAAACCGCGCGGCCGAAAAACAAGTGAAACTATTAGAGTGAACAATGCTGATTACATTTTTGCTAACTGCACTGAAACCCTCATTACCCAAGTATTCCTACCACGATTCCTGCGTCAGATACGAGTACGTTATTTTTTAGTGTAGACGGAATTACTATATATAATCCTGTAAACTAATAAACACTTTGTTTACTTTCTCACTTTAGTTTTGTGTTGCGAATTACAGGTGTCTAACATTATAAGGTATAGTAAATTAGGTGCTTTTCTTGTTATCCAGTTGTGTGTAAATGAATAGTGCTAATTGCAATCAAAAGAATCGACTATACTTGTTTCTATCAACGGATGGACGTGCTATTAGAGAATACACTCCTGGAAATTGAAATAAGAACACCGTGAATTCATTGTCCCAGGAAGGGGAAACTTTATTGACACATTCCTGGGGTCAGATACATCACATGATCACACTGACAGAACCACAGGCACATACACACAGGCAACAGAGCATGCACAATGTCGGCACTAGTACAGTGTATATCCACCTTTCGCAGCAATGCAGGCTGCTATTCTCCCATGGAGACGATCGTAGAGATGCTGGATGTAGTCCTGTGGAACGGCTTGCCATGCCATTTCCACCTGGCGCCTCAGTTGGACTAGCGTTCGTGCTGGACGTGCAGACCGCGTGAGACGACGCTTCATCCAGTCCCAAACATGCTCAATGGGGGACAGATCCGGAGATCTTGCTGGCCAGGGTAGTTGACTTACACCTTCTAGAGCACGTTGGCACCAAGGCAGAAGCGACTCCCATCGCTGAAGACGACACGTCTCCATTCGTCCCTCCATTCACGCCTGTCGCGACACCACTGGAGGCGGGCTGCACGATGTTGGGGCGTGAGCGGAAGACGGCCTAACGGTGTGCGGGACCGTAGCCCAGCTTCATGGAGACGGTTGCGAATGGTCCTCGCCGATACCCCAGGAGCAACAGTGGCCCTAATTTGCTGGAAAGTGGCGGTGCGGTCCCCTACGGCACTGCGTAGGATCCTACGGTCTTGGCGTGCATCCGTGCGTCGCTGCGGTCCGGTCCCAGGTCGACGGGCACGTGCACTTTCCGCCGACCACTGGCGACAACATCGATGTACTGTGGAGACCTCACGCCCCACGTGTTGAGCAATTCGGCGGTACGTCCACCCGGCCTCCCGCATGCCCACTATACGCCCTCGCTCAAAGTCCGTCAACTGCACATACGGTTCACGTCCACGCTGTCGCGGCATGCTACCAGTGTTAAAGACTGCGATGGAGCTCCGTATGCCACGGCAAACTGGCTGACACTGACAGCGGCGGTGCACAAATGCTGCGCAGCTAGCGCCATTCGACGGCTAAACACTGCGGTTCCTGGTGTGTCCGCTGTGCCGTGCGTGTGATCATTCCTTGTACAGCCCTCTCGCAGTGTCCGGAGCAAATATGGTGGGTCTGACACACCGGTGTCAATGTGTTCTTTTTTCCATTTCCAGGAGTGTATTAGGACACCGTTCCCAGCGCTACCTTCTGTTGACTCAAAGGCGCTTCATGCCACTTACACAGAACGCAACAAGTACACGGCTGTCATGCACGATTTATTCACAGGTGCTCCACGACGACTGTCAGCAACGACCATTGACCTATCCTTTAGGTCAATAGTAAGAAGTAACCAAGTTAGTTACACGGAGTCGGTGCCGACCCGATAATAACGTTATAACCCGTAGAATCAGGTTAGTTAGAACATTCATGAAATGGACTGGTCTACCCAGAGACCAGGAGTGTACTTTGACGCAAAAATTGTGTAAATCATATTGCAGAGCTCCGAATGCGAAATTTTATGTATGGAGCCTCCCTTACGACATAACGGTTAATCAAGCGTAGAACAATGGGCTGTTATATGTCAACCAGGGTCGAAGTACTCATCTCAGGTATTGTAACCCAATACTCAAGCCCTTGCTCAGCACTGTTATACGGTATAGGACTAGACAGATGTTCACTTTTGTAATTCCGCAGTTCTCATGAAATTTCCATTTGCTTTTCGATGTGTCTTATATGTGACGAGGCAGATGTGCAGTTGTGTAGGTGTGCAGCTTTCGTAAGTTTTGTATATGTTTACGTGACACAGTAATTTCTAGAACTATGTACAAGCCCTAATGACGCAGTGTTACCACACACGCAGAGCCTGTTATGACGCGAGCTGTGACATTCATTGGCGCCTCTTCTGCAAGCGCCATCTCACGACGCGGCCTGTGGTGTAGGAACAGAGCCGGAGTTGCGGTACTATCTAGCTTGAGCTTGTATGTGATTGAGACACTTGACATTTATAATCTTGGATGCCTATGTGCTATTTGGCGCCTCAAACCGCGCGGCCGAAAAAAAAGTGAAAGGATTCGAGTAAATCTTGTAAGGCAACTATTAATATCACCATTGTTTGCCTTGATGTTGTAACCTGTATGTGTCCTAAGGTATGTAACTAAATTTATATGAAAACATGTTATATAAGTGTAATCCAAGCCCACTTTTATAGTGTTTTCTGTCCTCCCTATATCTGATGATGGCGGCTTTAGTTTCGCTGAAACCGGTAATCATGGGATAAAAAGAATTCCTGACTTCTTGGCTAACAGTTCATTGTTTTACGGTATTAAATAGAGGTAACATGACTTCGGTGTTGCCATATAGGACTTTATATACACTACTGGCCATTAAAATTGCTACACCAAGAGCCGGCCGCGGTGGTCTCGCGGTTCTAGGCGTGCAGTCCGGAACCGTGCGACTGCTACGGTCGCAGGTTCGAATCCTGCCTCGGGCATGGATGTGTGTGATGTCCTTAGGTTAGTTAGGTTTAAGTAGTTCTAAGTTCTAGGGGACTAATGACCACAGCAGTTGAGTCCCATAGTGCTCAGAGCCATTTGAACCATTTTTGCTACACCAAGAGAAAATGCAAATGATAAACAGGTATTCATTGGACAAGTATATTATACTACAACTGACATATGGTTACATTTTCGCGCAATTTGGGTGCATAGGTCCTGAGAAATCAGTACCCAGAACAACCACCTCTGGCCGTAATAACGGCCTCGATACGCCTGGGCATTGAGTCAAATAGAGCTTGGATGGCGTGTACAGGTACAGCTGCCCACGCAGCTTCAACACAATACCACAGTTCATCAAGAGTAGTGACTGGCGTGTTGTGACGAGCCAGTTGCTCGGCCACCATTGACCAGACGTTTTCAATTGGTGGGAGATCCGAAAAATGTGCTGGCCAGGGCAGCGGTCGAACATTTTCTGTATCCGGAAGGGTCCGTACAGGACCTGCAACATGTGGTCGTGCATTATCCTGCTGAAATGTAGGGTTTCGCAGGGATATAATGAAGGGTAGAGAAACGGTTCGTAACAAATCTGAAATGTAACGTCCACTGTTCAAAGTGCCATCAATGTGAACAAGAGGTGACAGAGACGTGTAACCAATGTCACCCCATACCATCACATCGGGTGATACGCCAGTATGGCGATGACGAATACACGCTTCCAATGTGCGTTCATTGCGATGTCGCCAAACACGGATACGACCATCATCATGCCGTAAACAGAACCTGGAGTCATCCGAAAAAAATGAGGTTTTGCCATTCGTGCACTCAGGTTCGTCGTTGAGTACACCATCGCAATCGCTCCTGTCTGTGATGCCGCGGCAGGGGTAACCGCAGCCATAGTCTCAGAGCTGAAAGTCCATGCTGATGCAAATGTCGTCGAACTGTCGGTGCAGATGGCTGTTGTCTACAATCGTCCCCATCTGTTGACTTAGGGGTCGAGACGTGGCTGCACGATCCGTTACTGCCAAGCGGGTAATATGTCTGTCATCTCGACTGCTAATGATACGAGGCCGTTGGGATCCAGCACTGCGTTCCGTATTACCTTCCTGAACCCACCGATTCCATATTCTGCTAAAAGCTATTGGATCTCGACCAATGCGAGCAGCAATGTCGCGATACGATAAACCGCAATCGCGATTGGCTACAATCCGACCTTTATCAAAGTCGGAAACGTGATGGTAGCATTTCTCCTCCTTACACGAGGCATCACAACAAAGTTTCACCAGGCAACGCCAGTCAACTGTCGTTTGTGTATGAGAAATCGGTTGGAAACTTTCCTCCTGTCAGCACGTTGTAGGTGTCGCCACCGGCGCCAACCTTGTGTGAATGGCCTGAAAAGCTAATCATTTGCATATCACAGCATCTTCTTCGTGTCTGTTAAATTTCGCGTCTGTAGCACGGCATCTTTGTGGTGTAGCAGTTTTAATGGCCAGTAGTGTATTACTTGAAAATCGGTGCTGCAGTCGTTGCTTTCTGTTGACTGTTTAGGGGACAAGAAAGTAGGCTGAGCTCGTGCGAGTTATTTGTGTGATGTGGGGAGAATTGTGGCAGGGGTGGAGAGCGCTTTCGTACCGGGGCACGTTCCTGCTGTGCAGTACGGATGCCGTCGTTGATGACGGCCGTCACTGAGCGTTATCAGCACTGGCAGTGCACGCCACTGGCTCGCGAATGGCAGCTGGGACGTGCGGACGAGTTGCAGCTGGCGCCGGAGCCGGCACGACGCCTCCGCTCGTGTTACCGGGAAGTAAGTGCACTGGCCGGCCGCGGAGAGCGCCCTAACGGCAACTTACGACCGCGCCTCTCGGCGGCCCCACTTAATGTGGGAGCCGGCCCGAACCTCCCCGCATCGCTTATGCAGTAATACAGGCTCTGCCCCGCTTCCCGGTTGACGTCACTGATACTCGATAAGCCGCAGAGGTGCACGCCACTTGCGCTGATACGCTCCGCTGGATACTGCCGCCAACTCCACGTGCTCGCCTGCTCGACTTATCTCACTTCCAACTACTGTGCTGCCATAAAACACAACTAGACCCGTAGCGTCCTGATCTATCGCCTATTCTTACGCCTGACCGTTCTTTTGCATGGTTAAAACCGCGCAGCATGTGTTATACATTTCCACTCCATCCTTCTCACACTATTCCAGTCCCTTCCATCCTCGCGTGCTTATTACCATCTTTACTCCGTAATTTGTATTCGATTTCTTGGCTCCTCTGTAATTTCTTCTCCCTTCACTGTTCCGCTAGGCGGGTGTTAAATACCTTTGCATGCAGTAATGCCTGCGCTACCAACCTGACATGTGGTCTGGAAAAAGGAACGCGCCCGCGAGCAGCTCATGAACAGGATCCGGCATCCGTTGGGAGAAGGCTGTGTCCAGCCTGGAGCCGGTACCTGGGTCCTTCCCTGTCAGCACAAGCGTGTATGTCGCTCATGGCCAGAGCCGCCTGCTGTTGATTGCGCAGAACGGCCTTGTGGCTCTCCGGGATGACGATGTTTACAATGTATATAGATCTAGTCTCCTACAATATTCGCAGAATGGGGTGGTGCAGCTAGAACATTATCGACAGTCGTTCTCCCACGCAGTATTCGCGAATGGAACAGAGAAGGGGAGAAATCGTAGCAGTACCACAAGTACCCTCCACCACTCATCATAATATGACTTGCTGAGAGTAGGCGCTGCAGTCTGGAGCCGAGCGACCGCTCCGGTCTCAGGTTCGAATCCTGCCTCGGGCATGGATGTGTGTGATGTCCTTAGGTTGGTAGTTCTAATTAATTCTAAGTTCTAGGTGACTGATGACGTCAAAGTCGCATAGTGTTCAGAGCCATTTTGCTGAGAGTAGACGCAGATAACAAAGTGGCTCATGGTCCGAGAAACTTTTGTACGAAGATGACCTGACACTTCCCAAAAGTGTTCTTCCATAGCTAAATACAGGAGAGATTGTTGATTGACCGTCTTTACCATGTTACGTTATGTTACATTAACCGGAGACCTAGAAACGACGGAGAGGCTCCGTCCCCGCCGCAGCCGCCGTGGTCCGAAACCCCATGACGACTACCGCAGTCCACTCCACCTTCCCACGCCGAAACCAGGGTTATCGTGCGGTTCGGCCTCGTTGGACCCCCCCCCCCCCCCCCCAGGGGACGTCTCACACCAGACGAGTGCATCCCCTATGTTGGATTGGCAGAGTAATGGTGGTGTACGCGTACGTGGAGAACTTGGTTGCGCAGCAATCGACATAATGTAGCTGAGGCGGAATGAGGGGAACCATCCCACATTTGCCGAGGCTCATGGAAAACCGCCTAAAAACCATCCACAGACTAGTCGGCTCACCGGACCTCGGCGTAAATCCGCCGGGCGGGACCGGCGCTTCTTCCCGCCCGGAAAGCTCTGCGTTAGACCGCACGGCCAACCGGGCGGGTCGTCTTTATCATAGTGAACGGAAACTACTCACAACAGGATAAAATTCTGTTTGCGCAATCCGGGTCCACGCGGTAGATTTTTTCCTGAAAATGTCGGGATAAAATCATAAGTGTTTGCTATGAACTTAATTATCTGTATCTTTAATATAGTGGTTACAAAGAGTAGTATAATGGTTACATAACAGATAAATGTCATTTAGATTCTCGCTGGCCGCTGCATGATAGATGGGATAGCTACGTAATCGCTTTGCACAGATATTTTATTTCCTTTTACAGGCCGCCGTAGCTCTTGCATTCGCTCGCCACTGGACTGGCTTGGTTCAAATGGTTCTGAGCACTATGGGACTTAACATCTATGGTCATCAGTCCCATAGAAGTTAGAACTACTTAAACCTAACAAACCTAAGGACATCACACAACACCCAGTCATTACTCCTCCGGTATCTTTTCACAGTGATACCCAATTAATGTCGTTGTTAAACACGGTTCCATGCTACATCAGTTTCTGACGTTACGCAAAGTTGATTCGTAAGTTATACGCATGCGCTTGCACTGGTGCTAACATCAGAGGCAAAACAAATAGTGCGCGAAAAACACAAACAGGCATAATCTGTTCGTTGTAGGCTCAGCCATTATCTACGCATTATTCATCTCGTAGGTATTAGCGATTTGACGGTTTTTCTTAAAGTGCATTACACAATACTGCCGTGTAATACTTCTTAAATAAATAGTCATTACAAATAAAAAGCATTGCAAGATAGCATCGCGTCATGCATTTTTCCAACTTTATATTGTCGGAAAAAAATTAATAGACCTGGGAAGACGTACATATGCCACCTGGAGGATAGCAGGTGTACTGATAATGGTTTAAAAGTCGTCCGCCAACAAACAACGTAGTGGCATAGCTACAAGAGAGCCGTCTCAGTATACCCTTTAATAGCCAATGTTCACAGCCGGAAGATTCAGTATGGTGCAAACTTGTGAAACTCTAAAGCAAGGAAGCAAGAGACAGGCAACCATGCCACGGAGACGCACTAATGCTTCTGGCAGCGAAGTAAGAGACTTTGAAAGCAGTCAGATTGGGCCTTCCGAGAGGCACGATGATCCTTTGGGGGAATTGCCACACATCTTGGACGTGCTGCGTCAGTTATGTAATGATGCTGACATCAGTGCTGACGTGAACATTCTCTCACCCGTAGACGAGGTTCTGGACGTCGATGCAGCACAGACGAGCTCCAGTTTAGTCGTGTTGTAGGCAGCAGTGGCATGTCGTACAGCTACCACATTACAGATACGAGAGCTTCTGAGCCCAGACATGTCACCAGAAACTATTGCGACGCGGTTATTAGCAGTAGGTCTACGGGTACACACGCTTATAGCCGGTCTTCTACTCAAGCCACAACATCGACGCGCAGGTCGACTGGTGCCGCCAGAGGATCGATTTGGAATGGCGCATCGTGATGTTCAGCAGTGAAAGCAGATTCTGCCTGCATCCAAGTGGTCGTCGTTTGGCCGTACGACGTAGACCTGGTGAGCGCTGCCTCATAGGAGTGCATTCGTTCAAGACACACTGGCCCCTCCCCGTTCTTAAGGTATGTGGTGCATGCAATAAGCTACAACTCTCGTTCATCTTTGCTGTTTCTGGAGGGGGCAGTAGCCAGCGCTACGTACGTACAGAATGTTGTTATACCCGGTCTTCTGCACTTGTTGCAACATTGGAAGGTGATGTATTGCTCCAACAGGATAACGCTCGCGCCCGCCGTGGTGGCCGAGCGGTTCTAGGCGCTTCAGTCTGGAACCGCGCGACCGCTACGGTCGCAGGTTCGAATCCTGCCTCGGGCATTGATGTGTGTGATGTCCTTAGGTTAGTTGGGTTTAAATAGTTCTAAGTTCTAGGGTACTCATGACCTCAGAAGTTAAGTCCCATACTGCTCAGAGCCATTTGAACCATTTTTTTTGATAATGCTCGCCGTCACATTGCCCGTGAAACTCGCCGTTCTCTGCAAGACGTGCAACAACTTCACGGGCCAGCATGATCTGCGGCTTGTGTATAACAGAGCGCGTGTAGGATATCATTGGACCAGAATTGATCGTACGCTTGGTCAACCAATAACTCTTACAAAAGTACGTGAACGATCGAGCTGGCGTGGAACAGGGTACCCCAGGACAGTATTCGCCATCTGTACGATCGGGCAGATGCCAGAGTCAGCGCTTGCATTGCTACGCTATGAGGCTGCACCACGTACTAATATTGTGGTTTCAGCATAGATCGATTCCTGGTATCTCCGAACGGTTGGTACTATTGATGTCTAAATGTAATGATTCCATGCACTCCATATGTACTGTCCCAACAGTAAATAATGAGTGAAATGAAAACCTCTAATAGGGTGTACTAATTTTTTGGGACCGATGACCGTAGCAGTTTGGTCCCTTTAATCCCACCAACCAACCAACCAACCAATTAATTTTTTTCCGGCAGTGTAAGATTTTACGAGACAGTATTTTGGTAAGGATTTTTGCAGATTTTAGAGAATATATGCTTCAAATTATGTCTGAAAAAGAAAGTTGACAGTATTTTCTCCCACTAAATTCGACCGATCAGCAGACTGACATTTTCACGTGAAAACGTACTCTCCATAGCACAATAGACAAGCCACAAAGCGTGTTGTTAACTGATACCCCACCTGCCAAACAGTCCGAGCAACCGGCCGGCGTGTGGACACTAACTAGTATCAAATTGAAACTTTTAATCGATTAGTGCGCTTAGATTAGAGCAAAGGCCTGTGAAAGGCTTGGACAAAGAATCCCTGTCCGGCACACAGTTGTAACTAGTCACAAATGTTAATCGTAGCATGTACTCCCTACCAGTTCTGTATAAGTTCTCATGAATACATGTTCCAATATATACTTGTTCCAGCTATCTTCTGCGAATTGTTCCCTCTTATTTTCCAACTGTGAATAAGAGTGTCGGATTTCACTCGCATTATGTCCCTAGGGCAATTGCACTCCATTATCCGTTCCTATGAGCTAGAGATCTGCTCGATTACTGTCCTAGTAACTTCTGAAACCACTAGTTACAACCTTACCGGCGGACTGGCGCAATTTGCGATAACAGGAGCCGCCCGAGGCGTCAGTCAACAACCGAGTGGGCGCGCGAGGCGTGGGCGTGTCACGCACGCACGCATCTCCACGGCTTTGCAACCACCTTCCCGTCCGCGATAATATACAGTGCGCAAATTGTTATTGGTGGTGAACGGCGGCCATGAATAATGCAGGCGGCGGCTGCGGCAGCGGCCGGCGCGTATGACGGAGCAGAAGGAGAGCGCCGTAAATCTGCCAGTCGCCGGCCTCTGGCCGCTGAATGAAACATGAACGCCGGCCGCGCTCTCATTTGGCCGCTCTGATAACGTAATAACGGGGCCGCGGGCGGCGCTGCAAGTAGCAGGGACTCGCGCCGGTGTCGTGAGCCCTAGCACGGCCATCTCTGCCGAGACACAACTTGGCAATCAAAACGAATTCCGCAAACGTGAGGTTCCGGCCGTTCACGTATTCCAGAAGGCCGAAATCACAGAATCCCTAGGAAATTTTGTCGTTCTGTGGACTGTCGGTTGTTAAACAACGGAATTTCTGTCCGGGGAGAAAGGATTTGCAATGGATTAGCAGCGGGGAAGTGCGAATAGCAACATGCCTTCAGAACTAAATGAATGAAATATACCGCCGGCAGGAGTAGCCGAGCGGTTCTAGGCGCTACAGTCTGACACCACGTGACCGCTACGGTCGCTGGTTCGAATCCTGCCTCGGGCATGGGTGTGTGTGATGTCCTTAGGTTAGTTCGGTTTAAGTAGTTTTATGTTCTAGGGGACTGATGACCTCAGATGTTAAGTCCCTTAGTGCTCAGAGCCATTTGAACCATTGTAAATATATCTAAGCAATATCAGGAACGTTGTTGTTAATAATATAAAGGTTTGCCGTATCACATCTTGTTGGACTGCCCAATTTTAGCCGCTGTGCGTCGGACTTATAACCTTCCCAGCCCCCTACCTACTGTGTTGGGCGACACTGCCTCACCAGCAGATTTAGTTTCACGTTTTATTCGTGGCGGCCTTTTTATCGTGCCATGTAAGGGTGGGGGTCTGGCCTTCTCCATTTTAACACTCTATCACCTTTTCTTTCCGTTTGTATGTCTTTGCGTTCGTCTTTTGCCTACGTGTGTTCATCGCGCCTTGTCTTTTTGGGGTGGACATTTTAGTGTGTTGCAGAGTGGCTGGCTCATTATTTTTTGTTCTTGTGATCAGCCAGCCCAGACCATCTACTCTATGGTTTTAATACCTTTCTCTACTTTTCCTTGTGGTGTACGCGAGAGATGGATCAAATGGTTCTGAGCACTATGGGACTTAACATCTTTGGTCATCAGTCCCCTAGACTTCGAACTACTTGGACCTAACTTAACCTAAGTACATAACACACGTCCATGCCGATGCAGGATTCAAACCTGCGACCGTAGCAGCAGCGCGGTTCCGGACTGAAGCGCCTAGAACCGCTTGGCCACAACGGCCGGCCTTGTACGTTTCCACCGTTTTTTCGCCCTTTCCTTTCCTCTTCTCTGTCGGTGTGGTTCCCGATGCCTTTTCCCCCTTCTACTTTCCCAAACTATAGTAGCATATTGTTTTATCTTGAGCTTTGTTTGCTTTAGGAAAAAGGAACTGACGACCCTGTAGTCTGGCCCCTTCATACCCTAAACGAACAACAAAATAACCTTAGAAATATGAGGTTGACTGATGCAGATCATTCCTTCGTGTGTGCAATATTAGAGTACTTGTGGTCCCTGTTACCATATCATTACCACTCGAAAAATGTCAAATACCTACTAATATTGTGTGATACGGCATACATTTATATTATTAACAACAGCGTGCCTGATATTGCTGAGGTATATTTCATTCCACATTTACTTCTGAAGGCATGTTGCTATTCGCACTTCCTCGCTGCTACACCATTGCGAATCCTTTCTCTGAGGACAGAAATTCAGTTGTTTAGCAACCCTCAGTCCACGACCATTTGCTAACTACAACTTCAGACTCTACTAACAAGGGAACCTCCCCATCGCACCCCACTCAGATTTAGCTATAAGTTGGCACAGTGGATAGGCCTTGAAAAACTGAACACAATTCAATCGAGAAAACAGGAAGAAGTTGTGTGAACTATGAAAAAAAATAAGCAAAATATACAAACTGAGTAGTCCATGCGCAAGATATGCAACATCAAGGAGAGTGTCAGTTGAGGAGCGTCGTGGTCCCGTGGTTAACGTGGGCAGCTGCGAAACGAGAGGTCCATGGTTCATGTCTTCCCTCGAGTAGTCCGTCCGTCTGTCCGATGCGAGGTAACTGCGCCATAGTATCGGGACGTTACATCTAAACAAACATCGAAACAGACGACGTCAGTCGACTACAGCGCACGGAAGAGAGTATTCCTGCTAATCGCACGGTTTTGCGGTGCGGTCGCAAAACACAGACACTGAACTTATTACCCTGAACAGAGAAGCCAATGAACGAACGGACAGATAATAATTGTCTGAAAATAAAGAAAGCGAACTTTTCACTCGAGGGGAGACTTGAACCAAGGACTTCTCGTTCCGCAGCTGCTCAAGCTAACCACGGGACCACGGCGCTCCTCAGCTCACTCTCCTTGATGTTGACTATCTTGCGCATGGACTACTCAGTTCGTATATTTTGCTTATTTTTTCATAGTTCCACACAACTTCCTGTTTTCTCGATTGATCTGTGTTCAGTTTTTCAAGGCATATCCACTGTGACAACTTATAACTAAATCTGAGGGGGGTGCGATGGGAGGTTGCCTTGTAAGTGTAGCTCCCGTAAATGCATTGATCTGCACCCGAGGTCCTTTCATACTCGCCTCGAATCCGAACCCACAACTACGGTGCACTGGAGCTGGGTGTTAATAATTCATTATTAACAACCCTTCCAACAACTTAACGATTCGATTTCTGTGCACAAAGTTTTGTCGACCGAGCTTGCAGTTCTAATTAGATTTCGTCTTACATGTTTACGCTACTCGCATTCCAAACGGATCATTAGGTTTCGTTGGAGACACGTCTTTGATCATAATATGGTTTGATTCACGACGTCTACTGCGCCCTTTACCCGGTAATTTTTGTCCATATACCGATACGTACTGCCATTCCGTGAAACGCTGATCCTCCCTCGGCGTTTTTCGTTTGTGACGGATGAGATGGCCGATAAGAATTTCATAAACTCAACCTAAAGTGAAACATCAGTGCGTGTTTATTAGATTTTCCGATACAGTTGTCTTGACAGACTCCTTAATTACGCTGTCCCGGATAGCGTATCTGCCACGACACTCTTGTCATAACTAATTTCATGATTGTAGTCAAGGCAAATGCTGTTACGCCTTCTAAGTCGCCTTGACTATTGCAATGCACATACGAGATGCCATATAAGGAGTGAATGCACTGTGGGTATACACCCCGATCGTCTTGAAAGGTACGAAGCAAGCCTCTGAATTTTCTTTGCGAAAATGGAATGTTTTAGGTATAATTTTTTCGTATAGTATTTGTTTTTTAGGGGATTGTATCAGCGTACGGTAGACAAGTGGCTTCTGATTTTATTGTGTTTGTCCGTGTCGAACTCTTCCGTAGGGGTTGCTGGTGTCCAGCACAAAGTCGGTGTGAGTGCGCTTTTCCTTCGAAAACTACTTGTATGTCAACACAGGAACTCCGTGGATCAGGGTCAAGGCGATTGTCCTCATACAGAAGTTACACCGTGAATGTTACATAGAGGACAGAGTTTGCGTTTTCTTAGCAAAAGTGAAAACTCATGCGGTCGTAAAACAGGAGTGTCGTCCACAAAACGATAGAAACAGTTTCGCACGAACATGGTGGATTCTAGGAGTTTTGCCTTGATACGTTTTACGCGTAGTTTTGCTGCAGAGGCTGATAGCAGGCAATGCTTTGCGCCCATATAATTTTCTATAGAAGAGGACATTTGTTGCACGAAGAGTACTGTAAAATATGTTTCGAATTTTTCACTAATTGCTTCCCAGGATTAAGAAAGTGAGATAGTCGTAAAGAGAGAGGATATATCGAAACTAATCGCAACATCCAAACCCTAGAGCCGCAATCGTGCAAGGGAACATACACAGATCTGTGCATAAAGAATGGAAACGACAATTGACTGGATAAGTGATGCTGTTTCAAACAGAACAGGTAGTAGCTGGATTTGTAAACAAATCACAAGGGAAGACAAATATCATTGTGTACCTGTCACGGCAGACGGCAAATTATAGTTGACCCGGGAAAGATGTCGGTGCAGTTAAATTACTCAGATGATGTTAAGAAATTGTGGTGAAACTGATTAGATATTTTGAAAAGAGGGTATAGTAGTATATTCTACTCAGATAATTCCACTGTTGTAATATCTGCATATGTTTCCTGGGAACACTTGATCTAAGAGGTAAAACTGTAATGAAAAGAAGTATGGCTAAATTCTCTGAAAGCTTGAAAGACTTCGAGGCATCATCTTTTATCGTACTTAGCTAAAACTAATACCTGTTAAAAAGTGAGTCACTGTCAGAAGAAGCAGAACCTAATATTTATTCTGGAATTCAGATACTGGTTTGGAATCGCTTATCAGGTTTCTTCGTATTCATTGCAAAAGAACTCTTGCAAAAACTTTCACCAGAGAAAACTGTCAGAAGTACATGAAACATTCGATTACTTCAGATTCGGAGAAGCTGAAACTCCAACAGAACCGAAAAAGTGCACACATTGCTTAAGACAATGGATTCGTAATCGCAAGAAGCGTGGCTTGAATCTACTTCGGCCCATGGGGCTTTAAATTCTCTATAGGAAGGGGTGAATCAGTTTGCAGTGTCACTTAGTTCTTCTTCATCTGTCTCGGTGTTATGGGTCTAATGAACACCGCGTTGATTATATGTTAAACTCCCACTTTCTCACGTTCACTATCTACAGAATTAGCAAAATAACCAACAGCAACTCTAGCACACTGGTCGCGTCGGGACGCTGTAATTGGTGTAGAACTGTTAGCAGGCAGTCGTATGAACTCCAATCACGGACGTACACCATGCGAGGCCCACGAGAAAGACAGGCTGTGGCGCGTACGTCACAGCACGTGACGTTGCAGGTCTTGTGAGTACCAGCGGCGGGGAACGAGCAACTATTTCCGACGATTTCAGTAACTCACACATGCAAGCTCTCAATAACATACGACTAACCCTTACTGAGAAAATTTTCAGTTCTATATTTACTTCCCGTGGGCACTGCAAGGAGCCGAACGTTTCCGAAGCCTCGCGCACAAGCCGACTTATGTGACGTCACCAGTTCGTTGCGGGGTCGATATTTCTCGTGGGCCCCGTATGCTATGGCAGTGACCTGTGTGTACTTCAATGTGTCACTCGGTTGTGTATAAATAGTGGTGTAAAATGGATCGACATAAAACGTGACAAAATGGCAGAAGGGAGCCGTCGTGTTTCGCTTTCAGTGAGTACAGGTCTACTTCAAACAGGTACAGATCTATCTCCGAGTGAACATTACGAAAGAAAGTGTGTGCATTGGACGTTTGAAAAAGAGGTACGCTGCAAAAGGCCGTTGCTCACAGCAGCACGAAAAGGGTTTAGGTCTTCAATGGGATGACAATACAGATACTGGTAGCAATGTACTGATGGTATGAGGTACGATTAGACGAATCGCGATTTTAGCTCTTCTCAGACGCTGCAAGGCGTCGAGTACGTCTTCTGTCAATGAAGCATTTAAAGTGCAGTGTGTGGACGGTGTAGTTGAGGCTTTAGGTGAGACGTTAGAGGCATTTGTTGTACAATGACTTGGGCCTGCTCATTCGGATTACCGAGATAGTAAACCAGGTGTTTGCCACCACATTCTTGTTGAACAAGAGTTCCCGTTTCTTAAACATCTTAAGTATGCTGTGGGCACTACTGACTTCAGAGACAACAGTCGTCTACTGACTTCAGAGGCGACAACAGTCGTCTACTGACTTCAGAGGCGACAACAGTCGTCTACTGACTTCAGAGGCGACAACAGTCGTCTACTGACTTCAGAGGCGACAACAGTCGTCTACTGACTTCAGAGGCGACAACAGTCGTCTACTGACTTCAGAGGCGACAACAGTCGTCTACTGACTTCAGAGGCGACAACAGTCGTCTACTGACTTCAGAGGCGACAACAGTCGTCTACTGACTTCAGAGGCGACAACAGTCGTCTACTGACTTCAGAGGCGACAACAGTCGTCTACTGACTTCAGAGGCGACAACAGTCGTCTACTGACTTCAGAGGCGACAACAGTCGTCTACTGACTTCAGAGGCGACAACAGTCGTCTACTGACTTCAGAGGCGACAACAGTCGTCTACTGACTTCAGAGGCGACAACAGTCGTCTACTGACTTCAGAGGCGACAACAGTCGTCTACTGACTTCAGAGGCGACAACAGTCGTCTACTGACTTCAGAGGCGACAACAGTCGTCTACTGACTTCAGAGGCGACAACAGTCGTCTACTGACTTCAGAGGCGACAACAGTCGTCTACTGACTTCAGAGGCGACAACAGTCGTCTACTGACTTCAGAGGCGACAACAGTCGTCTACTGACTTCAGAGGCGACAACAGTCGTCTACTGACTTCAGAGGCGACAACAGTCGTCTACTGACTTCAGAGGCGACAACAGTCGTCTACTGACTTCAGAGGCGACAACAGTCGTCTACTGACTTCAGAGGCGACAACAGTCGTCTACTGACTTCAGAGGCGACAACAGTCGTATTGTGATTGCATACGTTTGACGAATAGTTAGGCAGCCTATCCTATCTACACTGGCTTTTTAAATCTTCCAGTCCAAATGTGAACTATTTGCAACAACATGTGAAAGGTAGAGATCACCACCACAGCAGTGTGGCAGCTTTACAGGATCCAAATAGTATTACTAAATGACTAACCCGCTGCACTGTCAACCAACTCCAGTTGTGGCTGGTTTCCAGAGGCAAATAAAAATTGATTTTCAGTATTTCATATGGATATTGACCGAAATTGAAAATTTAAAACCTTCTTATTAAGGGGTATGATCTTAAATTACAGTTTAAAATGGTGCAAATGGCTCTGAGCACTATGGGACTTAACTTCTGAGGTCATCAGTCCCCTAGAACTTAGAACTACCTAAACCTAACTAACCTAAGGACATCACACAAATCCATGCCCGAGGTAGGATTCGAACCTGCGACCGTAGCGGTCGCGCGGTTCCAGACTGTAGTGCCTAGAACCGCACGCTCACTCCGGCCGAAGATGTCACCTGGAATGGCTACGTTTTCGGTCTTGTGTGCTCCATGAATCTCGCATGTAGACGGACTACCCGTAATTAGGAGAATGCAAACACCTGAATAAAAGTTAAATTAAGACGGTGAGTACTGTACGTTGAAGTCATAAAGGACATGGGGTACCTCCTAATATCGTATCGAACCTCTTTTGGCCCGGCGTAGCGCAGCAGCTCGACGTGGCATGGACTCAACAAGTCGTTGGAAGTTCCCTGCAGAAATGCGCTTCCTCTATAACCTTCCATAATTGCGAAACTGTTGCCGCTGCAGGATTTTTTGCGCGAACTGGTCTCTCCATTATGTCCCGTTAATGTTCGATGGGATTCATGTTGGGCGATATGGATTCTTCCAGCCAATCCCGAAATCGTCTCAAAGTAGCCGAACATTAGCATATCCAGTCAATGATCAGTTCGGTTGAACCAGAGGACCCAGTCTATTACATGTAAACGAACTCCAACCATTATGGAGCCACCACCAGCTTTTACAGTGCCTTGTTGACAGCTTGGGTCCATCACTTCGTGGGGTCTCTGATACACTCTGACCCTACCATCAGCTGTCACCAAATGTAATCGTCACTCATCTGACCAGGCCACGGTTTTCCAGTCGTCTAGTGTCCAGCCGATACGGTCACGAGCCCAGGAGAGGCGCTGCAGGAGACGTTGTGCTGTTAGCAAAGGCTGTGGCGTCAGTCGTCTGCTGCCGTATCTCACCGTCGCCAAATTTCGCCGCAGTGTCCTAACGGGTACGTTCGCCATACGTTCCACATTGATTGTGTTGCTCGTCTGTTATCACTGACAACGCTGCTCTCGGTCGTTCAGTGAAGGCCGTCGTCACTGCGTTGTCCGAGGTGAGAGCTAGTATTCTGCGCACACTTGACACTATTAATCCCGGAGTACTGAATTCCGTAACGATTTCCGAAATGGAATGTCCCACGAGTCTAGCTCCAACTACCATTCCGCGTCAAAAGTCTAATTTGCGTCGTGCGCCCATAACCACGTCGGACATTTTTCACATGAATCACATAAGTACAAATGACGCTCCGCTAATGCACTGGCCTTTTATAGCTTGTTTTTAGTTCAGTTTACTTCCCTAAAAGCCATTTTAGGGAAAAGATGATCATGCATCATCTTCTACACTATAAAAATACAATTGACATTATTGACTGGTTATTATAGCTTTTTATTAGTTTCGATTTAAGGCCTAGTTGAAGCTATGGATATGGATAATACTTACCCTTATCTTCATGATAAACATAACTGAAGTAGCAGTTAGGGAAAAATGGTTGCAATTATGCACAATAGTATTATTGCCTGTCAAGAATTTTCATCACAGACCTAAAACACCCACAAGAAGACACTCTCACTCAAGTCCACAGGACAAAATTTCGATCAAACAGACCGTCGATTCCCAGGCATACGCTGTACCACTAGACCAACACATCTGACAATGACTCCCTAACCAAGATAATTTTTACTTTACTCTTTAGATCGAGACAAAGTAAGTTGTTGGGTGGAATAGCTACATGAAGATGAAAAGATTAGCACAAGATTGGAAAAGTTAGGTCAGCGTCAAATTATACTGATGGTTTTCTTAAGCAAGTAATATAACGATGATATGTTTCTTTAGATTCGTCTCACTATAGCCAATCGGAATCCATTCAAACGGTAGCGCCCCTCTGGCTGGCTGTGTAATTCGGCGCAGAGGACGGAGAAACCACTTCCAGTAGCTGCACGCCTATTGTAGCACTGTGGTGTTCAAACGAACTTCTGGGCTATGGATGGCTTATCACAGCTGTATTCGGGAGCAGGTGGGTTACCTAAGCAAGACTACTAACCCCTTCGGGGGTGTTCGACGACGTCACCCGGCAGCAAACACGTAAGTTATTTGAACATTCAATTCGCCGAAAAAGTTAAGGTCTCCCAAGACCACGTTAGTTTCCGTCCTATTCTTGTCGAATTCGATTATCCGTTTCGATTCTAACGCTCCCGATATCGACGGTACGCTAGACTATCGTTCTTTCTCGGTATTCTCCCACGTGTATACTTCCATATATCTATCGCACAATTTTTGTCGCCGCGGCGTATGTTATATTCAGGAAATAACACGCATTTCTACGGAGGGCAGCTGAAACAAACATGTTAATGTCCCTCGTCCTAGAATAGAAGCAGTGGGACAAAGCTACGATTCCAGAATGAGATATTCACTCTGCAGCGGAGTGTGCGCTGATATGAAACTTCCTGGCAGATTAACACGGAGTGCTGGGCCGAGACTCGAACTCGAGTTTCAAAGGTACGATTTTTGAGCACTTTCGTTGTTCGCTGCATGCGACTAGTACGTGGGGGACGTAGAAGTAAGGTCACCAGTTAACGTACCGTGGACCGCGCTCCTGAGTAGACACGCCTTGAGTCACTGCAGATACAGCGATACGGTTGATGGAGGGGAAGGAGGTACTTCGCTAATGGCAACATGGCCGCGTCTCGCGTTCGGCCTCCGCAGCCCGTGGGTCCAGCCGGTGTCAGCCACAGGTGCGGCGTGACCCTGCCGCCGCCTGCCGCGGTCACTCACCTACATAAGAGGGGGCCTCTCTCTCTCTCTCTCTCTCTCTCTCTCTCTCTCTCTCTCTTTACGCACAAACCCGCCTTTCGAAATACTACCTCTCCTCTGCGCTCGTGCGTAACGTTACCATCCGCCGTAGGTAATGCCACATACACATTCATGCCTACCGGGTAATACAACGTGGGTGGCGAGTGGAACGAAGGACCACCGTTTCCATTTACTTTTCAGTTTTGTAACGACGCGCGGTAGCGATTGGAGGTTGAGGTTCGCCCCCCCCCCCCCTCCCCCCAATTATTTCCGGACGCCTCTTTCTCATCTGGCTACGTGGTCGAAGTCCATAAACTACTGTTGTTCTCGGCCCTAAAGTACAGATTTACTGGCAATAGGAGGAAATGTGGCGGCGTATGTTTGTAGTTCCCCTTTCTGCTCTTGGAGGCGATTATCGCTTGTGGCGACACTTCCGTGCTATCTGACCTCTTAGCACTACAACAGTACACTTTTCAGTATTTACTGCACTTTATTATACGAACTGTCTACTACACTATACAAATGAACGACGTAATATCGTGATAACCCATGAAGACTAGGTTCGGTGGAGCAGTGGTTGATTCCACATAGCTACCAGCGCATGTGAAGTATAAGGTTTTGTGAATCAGCCAGGCGACTGTCACTACCGAAATGGTTACAAAAAGAAAGCCAAGTTTGTAGCTGTTACAGTATGTAGCGACTACCTGTAAATCGATTTCACCATTGTTCACGTTTCCTCCTAATACTTTCATAATGTATCCTACAAAATGTTCTTTTTTATTTTATTTCTTAGAAATTTTATGAGGTAACTGTTTACAGGTGTCAAATATTTGAAGACAAGCATTTCTGAGCCATCAGCTGTACAAATACTGCTTTATTCTCTAACGCTTTTGGTTAGAAAACCATATTCGCAGGAGCGTATTTAGCCGCAACCGGTAGAGAATAAAAGTGTATTTGTACAGTTGATGGCTCCGAAATGTTGCTTTTTTTTCCTACCGAAGGGTTTAATGTCTTCTTAATGCAGTGAAATATCGACTCCTACTTTCAACGTTTGAAAGTCTGCAAAAACGTTTTGAAAACGGGAAGAAGTAAACGGTTTTTTGTTTGAACGAAATGTTCCAGCTGTTTTTTTTCCATCGGCAGTTCTAAGCAGCGAGGATGGAGAATGGAGGAGGAGGAGATTAGTGTTTAACGTCCCGTCAATAAATGGCTCTGAGAACTATGGGACTTAAATTTTAAGGTCATCAGTCCCCTAGAACTTAGAACTGCTTAAACCTAATTAATCTAAGGATATGACACACATCCATGCCCGAGGCAGGATTCGAACCTGCGACCGTAGCAGTCGCGCGGTTCCAGAATGTAGTGCCTAGAACCGCTCGGCCACCCCCCGGCTTACCGACAACAACGAGGTCATTAGAGACGGAGCACAAACTCGGGTTAGGAAGAGTTGGGGTAGGAAATCGGCCGTGTCCTTTCAAAGGAACCATCCCGGTATTTGTCTGAAGCGATTTAGGCAAATCGCGGAAAACCTAGTTCAGGATGGCTGGACGTGGATTTGAACCGTTGTCCTCTCGAATGCAAGGCCATTGTGCGGGCTACAGCGCCAACTCGCTCGGTCTAAGCAGCGATATCTAACCGAAGTATGCCCTACAGCAGTTCGCCATCGTCCCTGTCTATAAGCGTTTTAATGTGCGTAGCTGGTACGTTTCCGTAATCAGGGTTTAAGACCATGGGGGCTACACCTGAAACGATTTTTCGGTATATTATGCCTCAACCAGACTGTTCATCCAAACCCTAGCTTCAAAGAATATTACTTCTTGTTTATTTAATTTTTTGTCTTCGAATGAGTGACAATGACATTGTCCTTAAGACTAAAAAGATAAGAGTTAATAAACTTCCTTTCTTGTTATGTGGTAGTGTTGTTAATGGCTGTAACTGTATTTAATAAAAATAAGACAGGATGAGTTTTCCTAGGTAATACTGGTAAACTGTCGCACAGTACCACACACAAATTAGGTTTTGAATTGGTTCTACCTTAAGCAAACAATTTTTTTCTGCTTCTGCCTTGGAAATTGTTCACTGGAGTTACAGCATCATCAATGTCTTTTTTTTATTTTCTTTTCGCAAATGCCTGGCAAGGCGCTGTAATTTTCGTCTTGAGGTTAAAGCTATCCAAAAATAAATGTATTTGTGAGCAAACACGGATACAATGGGTAAGCTTCAGTCTCAAGATGAATACTTTTACTTTCGGCTTTTACACGTTCCTTTTATTATGCTTCTTTAGTCCTGTACTTAGATCAAAAAAGCGAGGTGGCGGGGTCGGCGCATATATACGAACAGATCTCAAAGCGAAAGTCTTATGTACGTCAAATCCTGCTGAAGAAAAAGAGGCTGAATTCATGTTCATTGAAATAAATATACAAAGTCGGAAATTCTTGACTGGCGTCGTGTACAAGCCGCCAAAAATAAGCTCAATGAGTTCCTTCCAGTCGGAATTACATTCACTTCAGTGTCAATACGAACATGTCATCGTAATGGGTGACTTGAACATAGACCTGCTAAGAGACACTCCCTCCGCAATAAACCTAAGAAGATTGTTTAGTTGCAATAGCATGGACATTCTTCCATTACAACCTACACACCATACGGCGCACAGTCATACTCTTATAGACGTGATCGCAACGAAACAGACTGACAAAGTAAGAGATGTTGGTCAATCATCGGCCCCTGGCCTCTCAGCACATGATGTAATATTCCTGGCCTACTCTGTGCAGCCCCCAAGGATCAAATCGCGTTACATAACTTGTAGGAACATGAAACGTATTGACCTTGACGCTCTAACAGCCGATTGCTCAGAAATCTCATGGCATCAAATAATCAGAGAACCTACAATCGACGGCAAAATTAATGAACTTGGTGATAAACTCACTGCCCTCTATGACAAACATGCACCTGTGCGCACAGTCCGTGTAAGAAAATCTCCTGCTCCATGGCTGACAGCTGAATTACGTCAAATGATGACTAATAGGGATGCTGCCCACAGGCGTTTCAAGGCAGATCCGAAACCCGAACGTTTTGAAGAATATAGAAAGCTACGGAACAGAGTGAAACAATGCATTCGCAATGCCAAAATCAGGCACGCTCGCTCCCTCGTATGCAGCGATCTGACACCCACGACTCTATGGAAGAATCTCCGTAGCTTGGGGGTCGGAAAGGCAAAATCGGAAACTACTTTTCATGTGTCAGCTAACGAATTAAATGAATTCTTCTCTGCACCTCTGAATACCAGCACGGCTGATGATTTCCGTCCACAAGAATCCCCAAACAGGATAACTAACAACGATACCTTTCATCTAAAACATGTAACAACAAATACGGCAAGAAAAGCAATAATGAGAATCTCTTCTGATGCAATAGGCAACGACAGTATCGGTATAACCATGATTAAGAATGTTGCCGATATCTTAGTACCTGTCTTAACTGACATATTTAATTTTTCCCTCGTGAACGGAATATACCCCACTGCATGGAAAAGAAGCATAATTCGACCCATCCCTAAGGTCGAAAACCCGCAACTGCCTAGTGATTACCGACCAATTAGCATACTGCCTGCTGTTTCCAAAGCACTTGAATATATTGTTCATGACCAAATCACTGAACACTTGCATGAATTCAGTCTATATGACAAATTTCAATCCGGTTTCCGTAAACATCACAGCACAAACACTGCTCTAATTAAAGTAACTGATGACCTGAAATATGCCATCGACAATCGAAAGGCAACAATATTGACGCTACTGGACTTCAGCAAAGCTTTTGACACTGTTAACTTTGACATATTACTCAGAAAAATGCAACAGCTTAATTTCTCTGATAGTGCAATGAGATGGTTTGAAAGCTACTTAAAAGACAGACAGCAATGTGTTGTCTGCGCAAATGAAAAATCTTCCTGGAAACATGTTTCTTCGGGAGTGCCACAAGGATCAGTCTTAGGACCACTTTTGTTTTCTTTATATGTCAACGATATTTCGTCGGTTTTGTCCTCCTGTAAACATCATTTCTATGCCGACGACCTCCAGCTCTATCTCAGCGTCAGACCTGAAGACGTAAACACTGCAATCGCTCTGATGAATGATGATCTGTCTTCAGTAGTGACATGGGCGAAAAACCTGGGGCTTAAATTAAATGCAAAAAAGACGCAAGTAATCTTAATAGCCCATCAGAAATTAATAAGTTCAGATTTCCGCGAACGGCTACCTCCTATTCTGCTCGAAGGTACTCCAATACCATATCAGAAAACAGTGAAGAACTTGGGTGTAACTTTGGACGAGCATCTCAACTGGGCGGAGAATACAGTCGCAGTGTGCCGAAAAACGTCTGCTTGTCTCTATGCTCTCAAAAAGTTTCGGAACATATTCCCACAGGACTTGAAACGCCAGCTCGTGCAAGCACTCGTTCTACCGAACCTCCACTATTGTGATGTGATTCAACAAGGCATGAGTAGTGAAAACAAAAGACGGCTAGAGCTCACCATGAATGCCTGTGTGCGTTACACCTGCAACATTCGCCGATATGATCATGTTAGTACTTCATACTCCGAGCTAGGGTGGCTGCGGCCGGACAAACTGCGTGACTACCACACTCTATGTCTACTTCACCGACTCCTCATCGCGCAAGCACCCCAGTACCTAGCTTCAGAGATTAAAATCCTGTCATACCATCATAATCGAAACACGAGGTCACTCTTATCTGGTATCCTAACTGTGCCCACTCACAAAACAAAAACTTTTGCAAACTCCTTCTCAGTTGCCGCTGTCCGCCTCTGGAACAAACTGCCCCTTACCTTGAGGAAAATTCAATCTCCTGTTGCTTTTAAGAAGAAGTTGAAGCATTTCCTACTATCATCCGCATAAAATTCTCCACAAAATTAATGTGCAAGGCAAATCCTCTCATCTGTCAAATAGCAAAGCTAGTGTCTCCTATCTTGCTCCTGAGATGCCTTCCTCTTCATCTATCTCTATTAGACACGCAGTCTCCTTTTCCTTTATATTTTCCTTAATTATGTTTCATCATGTCTCTCTATTCTTCTCCTCGCTTCACCATGAGTCTCCCTCATACTCCCTGCTGCCAGCACTCCTATCTTAAATCTTTCTCTTCAATAATGTATTTTTCGAGGTGTACCTTTCTAATTGTTTATCTCACTTTTTGTATTAGATGTAGTTTAACATGCCTACTGAAACATATGACTGTAAAATAAGTAGAATGCCTGGTTAGATGTAAGAGAGGGCCTGATGGCCCTAATCTTGCCAGGTTAAATAAATAAATAAATAAAAAATAAATAAATAAATAAATAGATGCGGTTAAAATAGCTTTTTGTTAATTATTCAGCAACTCGTCAAATACATTTGACTGATTTTTATTTCTTATTTGTTTCAGGTAAGTTTCTCGCGAGCTGCGCAGTGTAAGTAACAAAAAACTCTATAAGAGCTCCCAAGATAGATTATACTGAGATACCTCTCCTGTATTCTAATACTTCCACCTGCTGACCACTCTTGTTTCTAGTGTTAAATTTTGAATGTCCTTTATGTCCCGTTTTACACTCAAACTTGCTAATAATCACAATTTTAGAATGGGTGGTTACAGAAGCGCACACACGGAATGTACTTCTGACTGAGGACATGCAGAACATACTCCTGTCCGAGAAACAGCTCACATCAAACTCAACTGAAACAGTATTTTGCGGTAGGCACGTGTTTGTTGTACTGTTAACGTTTCGCTGGTTCACGCCATTGTCTTCAGCTGAATAATTACGCAGTTTATTTCTTGGTGTTACTGCAGACCACAGACTTCATTTCACACCTGCAGATAGAGTGCAGATCAGGTGGACTTTTTTTCAGGTAAAGAGGAATCAAAATGATGCTGCCTACGCGAGCCGCATTTCTATTACTTTCTGTTTACGTACCTTTATGGCGCTGCAGTATTTGACAAAGGACAACATTTTCTACCTGGAATGTTATTAAATATTTTTATCCGAAACGATCGCGATTTTGGCCTGATTGGCCATTCTCAAGTAATTGCTCACTATGAGGTCCGTCACAACTTATCGTTCTGCATAAGAGGGTGCTGTTCCGTTGTCAAACGTGTTAACATATTCAAACTTTTAATGAGACAAAGACTCTTCGTCATTTGTACACGTCCCAGACACATTAATGCGATCAACCCGCCTATGTTCGACGTCAACACAACAAGCACTTACGGGCTGCAGATGGCAGTACTAGCATTGGAGGGTATATAAAGCGATGAGATTGGGGGGGGGGGGGGCTAAAAATTGCAGTCGTCGTTGTAATGTGGAAAATGATCCATTAATATAAGGTTGAACAGGTCATGAGCATCGCCTTTCGTATCAAGGGTGGAAGAATTTCTGAAACGGCGAACTTGGTACACTGGTCAGATGCCGCCTTGGTTGAAGCACACCGTGCATGGCAGTGTGGCGCTTCTCAATACCGTCACCTAGGAAGCTATAGTGCACCACTGGCCGTAGACAACATGGGTGAACGACGGCTGCGAAGATATGCACGGGCAAACAGACGTGCAGCTGTTGAGCAGTTGACTACCCAGATCAACCAATGGTCTACCAACAGTGTCTCCGCAGCAGTCGTTCAAACGGGCATACGCAACAGGCGCCTGGTTCATGCACTCATGCTGACTGCTGTTCATCAGAGACGAACGCTGGCATTTGCACACCAACACCAATACCGCATGTGAATGTCCACTGAATGGCGCTAGATGGCCTTCCCAGATGAATGCTCCATCGTACAGATGTCCATTGGCGTGTACGGCGTGAAACATATGAAAGTAAAAACCCTACAACAATTGTCGGCCAGAGGAGGAAGCGTCATTGTCTGGAGAATGTTTTCGTAGCATTTCCTGAGTGATCTCGTCATTCCGGAAGGCGCAAGTGTGCATCTGTCCTTTGGGACCGTGTCTACACCTACATGCAGTTCGTTCTACTTGGGCACGATGGCACCAGCGAGCAGGACATTGCAGCTAGTTACACAGCTCGGGGTGTACTTCCAAAGTCGCCAGACTCACCGTATTTAAATCTTACCGAGAATCTGTGAGAACACCTCGATGGGACTGTTGGCACGACGGATCCGCAACCGAGAAACTCCGACCCCTGGACTGGTGAAATGTACGTCGCAGTCAGTCACTACACTGTCTTCCAGTATTAACACCGAACTACCACAGCTAATTAATACAATGACAAAACAAGGTAGCCATTCTTCGCCATCTGGTCAAAAGTCACTCGAAACACCGCTTTTTTGTGTGTGTTCCGTCACTTCCATTAAACACCAGCTCCAGTCACTTGGTGTCATACCTATCGATCGAGAGCACACTCACTGAGCCACAGAACGTGAAAGTTATTTGCCCTGACTCGATCGTTCGTTCGTGAACATTAAAATGTTTGACTGCTTTTTACTCAGATTTGAATGCACTGTCCTCTGTTACAAAAAGACTGAATGCAAATTACTGTTCCTAATAGCGTGTCTCGGTGCACACATTTACATAAAGCAAAAGTAATCGGCTTTCACTGTGCAGGAAACTAAAACTGTTACTCAAAAACCATTACCAAAATATTTAACTGTGCACTGCACAAAAAAAAAACACACACACCGTTCACTGGCCCATTAAAAATCCGAATTACAAAGAAAATGCTTAGAATTTGCGCAGTGGAAGCGCGAGATGTGAGAAGGGAGAGATCCAACAAGATACGAAAAGAATCTCACCTGAAAAATGACAACATAATCTACTGGGAGAAAGATTGGGATGATTTTCTAAAAAAAAAAAAAATTCTTTCTTGAAGAGCCTAATCCGTTAAATTTAATGAAAATGCTGTATTTTTAATTCTTATTTTACAAGAACGTAAAACACAGGGAAAAACGAAAAAGTTTGATTTCTCTACAAAAGTCTTGCAAGGCAGTGCTTTTACAATTATGGAAATTAGAATTTTTACCAGTACGCAATGTTCTGAGACGCCTACCCCTAGTGCAGCGCTCTGCAGTTGCGCCATGGCACCTATTGCAATCGAAACTTGACAGATGCTCTGTCCGTTGACACGTGTCACTTTACTGTATGTCTTGTAGCCTTAGTGCATTCGTGTTTTGAAACCCCGAAACTACTTACGAATGAGCCTGTACTTACTAAGCGTTTTATAAACTGAAAATGTAGTTCATATATATATGTACCCTTAAACAAGAGCAAGACTTTAGACGGTACACCTTAGAAAATGGGACCGTGGGTTGGGAGAGGGGAGGAGGGGAAACGGGGAAGAAATCAGGTTCATGCAAAGCGCAGTCCGATAATGAGGAGTCCTGCTGTCGGACAGGATTTATGAATAGGGAATTTAATGGGTGTAATTGCCTTGTTTGGTCGAGGTAATCCGGAGTACAAAATGTACAATTAGCAGTAGTAATCGATCCACAGAGATCACCGAAGACGTGCCTGGGGGCGTCGGCAAGACGTGTAATCGGCGTCTGGATAAGGCAGGTTTGCTGCGCGAAGGAACTTGGGCAGCTGGCGGCAGCGAATCGCGGGAGCCGCCGGTTCTGTAATTACAGCGACAACTGCCTGATGAGGGCAGACGGGGGCAGCGCAGGCCGGGGGTTTGCATATGGAGGGAGGGAGGGAGGGAGGGAGGGAGGGAGGGAGGGAGGGAGGCCTGGGCCGGCTACACCCACGCCCCCCGGCATGAATATTCAGCGCCCTTTCGTGCGACCGCCCACACTCGACGCGGCGTTATAAATTTAAGTGGCCGGTGTCACCGCTGTCGAAAAATTTTGACTTAAGTTTCGCCCGTCGCGGTAATTGGCTGTCATTTCTTTCGGGACCGGTGTCCTCTGTTTTTTTCTGCAATCTACTCCTTCTTGTTGCAGAAAACGACCTGCTTTATTGCGGTGTTTGCGTTTTCTGGCCGCTCGCCGACGCGGGCGGGCGTGGAGAATAAGACGCCGTGCTCGCGGTACCCTCTGGTGTGCAGAATACATTTTCTGTCAGCGCGCAGAGAAAGGGAAATGGCTCTCGGGGCGTGATTCTCCACGGACATGCAAATTGAGCTGTCCACGTAAGCGCCCGTTTTAGGGAACGAATACCAGCAGTGTCCGCATGTGTAAAACTGCGAACCAGTCCTTGTTGTTCGTGTGTGTGTGTGTGTGTGTGTGTGTGTGTGTGTGTGTGTGTGTGTGTGTGTGTGTGAATTTTTTGCCAGGGTTTGACGTCCTCTTAACGGTTAGGATAACAATGTATCGACCGCTGGCATGCAACGATAGTAGGGGATAGAATCGAACATACCCTTTTATCTCGAGACATTCACTGGCCGTTGTTTGGGGCAATCGTGCTGATTATGGTGGCCTTGAAGCTTTCCCTGATGGTAACATTTTGGCTTCGAAGACTTGGACTATAGCAGAGAGTATAGGATTACTTGCTATCCCAACAATGTTAAATTTAGTGACTTGGCTTCCCAGTATTTCAGGAACCACTGTAGCCATTGACATGAAACTTTTACAGGGCATTAAACCGTACGTTCTGACTCTACTGAACTACAATAATTGCATTTCAGCCACTGCTTTCGGAAATAAAATTTTTTAATTACACGGTTAAAATTTTGTGTAGTTTTTTGTACGTTATCCTAAATAATATTAATTATACATAACATTATGTTCTTATTGTAGTTCAGTAGACTCAGAATAGGTATGTTATTACCTCCTGAAAATTTGAATACTCTACTCGAAGTGGCTTCTGAGATTTAGGGAAAAATGCAACAGAAAATGTAAATTTTCAGGAACGGCTTCTAAAGTTTCAAAAGACTGTAGCCCACTTAATAGATGCTTTACCTTTTATTTTTAGTAACTTAGAAGCACCTTTCACCATACTGCATATCATCCTCTTGATGTTTTTCCTAGTTTTCTCTTTTTTCTAGACTCCTCAGTGACCAACTGTGCTGCATACTCTGCTTCATCAATGCGAACCTTGTCCATCCGTTAAGTTCCCTGATGCAGTTTGCTCCAGGATTAATTCCCATATGCTGTAGCACTTTTTCCCTAATAATGTTGCTATCATGGAAAGCAATAACAGAATCACTGACCCCCCACTTCAGTCTCTTCATTCCAACAAAAACATTTTTTGGTAAGCGAGTCCATATAAGACTATTCAACGACTCATTGGTATTTTGAGTGTGACCATGCAGATAATTCTTCACTAATTCCTGATTTGCCATGTCTCTGTAAATAGGTTTTATGATTCCAGAATGAGATTTTCACTCTGCAGCGGAGTATGCACTGATATGAAACTTCCTGGCAGATTAAAACTGTGTGCCCGACCGAGACTCGAACTCGGGACCATTGCCTTTCGCGGGCAAGTGCTCTACCAACTGAGCTACCGAAGCACGTGCAATGGTCCCGAGTTCGAGTCTCGGTCGGGCACACAGTTTTAATCTGCCAGGAAGTTTCATATCAGGTTTTATGATATCCATGACGGCTGCTGGGATAGAATGTTTATGGCTGTGTGAATTGCTTCAGTACTGGGCATTGTGGTAATTGCACCATGAATCAGGTCCAGGAGGGAAAAGGTGGTCTACTGGTCTTTCATCAGTTGAGAGTCTGTTGATGAATGTAGCCCATACTGCTTGCTTCATTTTCAACAAATCCTCAGTATTATTTGTAATGACCATCTCGTATACTGATATAGTTCATTAGTCATTTTGTCTGTCAGCCTGCCTGTTATGGTTTTACCATCAGAAAGTTTCTTGTCTCTCAAACTTTGATTCAACTTCCTCAACTTGATGCCCATGCTCTTCTGGACATGGCATTCATAATTGCAATCCACAGCCTTCTATACAAAAAAATTACCGATTTTATTAGATCTTGAAGTAATGCGCCTAAAAATTTTAATATTTTCAACTGGTGTAGATTGTATTCAAAACATAAAAAAACAACAAAATAAAATGCTTCCCATGTGAGTTTATAAGTGATATATGCATCATTTTATTCAGAAAACTGCAAATTTTACAATGAGATAAAAATTCGAAAATGTCATAATTTTTTTTTTCCTTTCTAACTCCCCTTAAGGAAACATCACAGAATGCTTTCTGAATCACTCCACCCTTGGCTGTTTATGTGAGTGATACAGGCCACACGATGTGTGGAAAATATGACCATGTAATGATAAATGTAGAACACTGTCAGTGTTCTCATATACTGGCCTGTCTGAAACAACGGGGTATTTTCCATGGCAATCAGCATCTACTGGAAGAACTTCGGTCGATTGCGTTCCTCACTCTGTGTCGTTCACTACCACTACATCTACCACTATCACAACAACTCAATCTACGTTCGCCATTACTATCAACAGTTCTTTACGATGTACGAGGCACGTCCAGGAGTAAGTACAAATTGGTATTTCTTTCGCTGTTCGGCGCATGTGCGTTAGTTGTTTTGAATCAACGAGAGGAAATGACTCGATTTTGAGTGATTGCTCAGAATAAAGTCTGTTTAAAAAATCTTGCCGCTTGTGGGATTAGATCTGCAATAAATGTATGAATCCAAAGAACATTAAACCAATCGACGTTCATCGACAGATTTTCAAGGTTTACAGTAGAAAATGCGATGAGCGATTCAACAGTGAAGTAGATTTGCCAGACAGTTCAGTGAAGGACGTGAGCAAGTGTAATATAACGAAGTGGGCGTCCATTGTTGGTTAACGAAGATCTGATTTGTGCAGCTGAAGAACAGGTAAAGGAAAACGATAATTTACAGCGTCCCATCTTTCTAAAAATTTCCAGTTAATTTCAAGATCATTTCTTACCGACATTGTTTGTGAAAAATTGAATTTAGGGAAATTGAGTGCTCGTTCGGTGCAAAAAATTCTTACAGAACAGTACAAAACGCACGGTCTGGGCAGTGCAGTTGACTTTTCAACGCGTTACAACAAAGACAGCGATGATATTCTAAGCTAAATATTGACAACGGATGAGTCGTGGGTCGCTTATGGAACAACTCGATTCAAACAACAATCAATGGAACAATCACGCTAAGTCACCAGTAAAGATTAAAGCAAAGCAAATCTTGACCCCTTGAAAAGTCATGTGCACAATCTTTTGAGGTAGACAAGGCATTGTACTGGTGCATTTCACCGCGATGTGAAACGATCATTCGAAATGTTTACTGTGAGGCGCTTGCGAAGCTGCGTCGCGCAATACAGAATAAGCGCCACGGAGAATCCACAAATTGTATGGTCCTAGTTCATGACAATCAATGTCTTCACACAGCTAATAACACACCACTATTCTTACAAGCTAGTGTGGCCACCCTCCTTACAGCTGACATGTCCACTAGCTACGTCCTGGTGTTTCTGATCCTGGTGGACAAATATTGAAAAACAATGGCGACCTCCAAGAGCTTGTAACCACATGGTTGACACTCAAGCGGCAACGTTCTATGAGGAGGGTGTAAAAAAACTTGCGCCACGCTATTGTAAGTGCGTAAAAAATGGGTGGAGCTATGTGGAAATATAGTTTAAGATTTGCGAGTTTTTCATTTCAGTTCTTCTGTACATTTACTCTTTCTGTTTTTATTACGAAACGCAGCTTATTTTCTTCACGCATTTCCAATTACAAATTCTGTATTGTATATTGGGAAGTTGCGTAAGTTTACAAAATAACACCTTCGCATTTTCCAGCTACAAACTCTCTAAATGCAGCTACGATTTCTTTCCACGTGTGTTCATTAACTTCCTCGTACGCCGTTTACTAATGGTTCTTCACTGACATATCAGTTATTACCGAACTATTGTAACTGTGTGCAACAGGCTTAAGACATCTGTAGCTGTCGCACGACTCGGAGAAACATTCGACGGAGTTGCGCTACCTTCTTTGCCGACTGCTATGTGATTCTGCCTTGACGTATAATGCAGCAATGCAGCAATGTTCAGCTGTAGTTAGAGGGATGGTTGAAGGAAAGAATAGCAGGATCAAACCAAGGCTTAAGGCGGATTGACAGTGATAGGGGTGGGGCACAGCAATTAAGCTGAAACGAAAGTTGTAGCTGGTAAGCAGCAGGAATTGATTATACCGTCATCAGACTTGTCTTAGGATTGAGGGCCGAAATTCCAGCAACTTGTGAAACAAATATCTTTGTTTATAAGGAGGACGAGAAGGATAGTGTTCAACGTCTCGTCGGAAACGAGGTCATTAGAGATTGAGCACAAGCTCAGATTAGGGAAGGAAGGGGAAGGGAACCGGTCGTGCCGTTTCAACGGAACCACCTCGGAATTTGCCTGAAGCGATTTTGGGAAATCGCGGAAAACCTAAATCAGGATGGCCGGACGCGGTCTTGAAACCCCCCCCCCCCCCCTCGAGTGAGAGTGCTGTTTACCAATCACTGCGCCACATCCCTCCGTCTGTTTGTAAGGACTTCGTATCGATTGATATACTCCCAGTTTGCTTCGAATGGTTCAAATGGCTCTGAGCACTATGGGACTTAACACCTGAGGTCATCAGTCCTTTAGAACTTAGAACTACTTAAACCTAACTAACCTAAGGACATCACAAACATCCATGCCCGAGGCAGGATTCGAACCTGCGACCGTAGCGGTCGCGCGGTTCCAGACTGTAGCGCCTAGATTGCTTCCTTTCAGGATAAAATATTTCCCATTATTTACTGTGCTTCATTTGTTGGTGTTGGTGTACGTCTTAATTATTTACTCTATCGACCCACTGTGCTTCATTTGTGCTCGTGGTGTATCTCTTAATTTCTCCCCCCCCCCCCCCCCCCCCCACCACCACCACCACTTTCATTTGAACCTGAGGCTACATTCGACACAATTGCCTTCACAAAATCAACATATTTGTCTTCTCTAGGAAAGCTTTCGTTGACATTGCCACTCTGCATTTTATGTCTTTCATTCTCCGTAGGTCGTCTCATTTCTCTGCCCAAATAACAAAAGTTATCTATTTATTTTGTCTTCTCGTTTCCTAATTTGGTTTCTTCAGCTTCCCCTGATTTAATTCGACATAACCCTATTACCCAATTTTACTTCTGTTGATGTTCGTTTTACGACACTAACCACCCCCATTATTAAGCTTCTTTATATTCTGCTCGACATGTCTTCGAAGGCCTTCGCCGTCGCTGGCACCATAACTTTGTAATTGCCGAACATTTAAGTTTTTATGTGTAAACTCTACAGTTCAAAATACTTTCAAAGTTTCACTTTGTTTTCCTTTACTGCTGCTGTAAGTGAATCATGGAAATGCTGCAGTTTTATTGCAATGCCACTATTAGCCCATTTTCCAGTTTTAACAATAATCGACAGTACTTCAGCACGTTGATAACTCCTACGAAGACTTTGTGTCTTTCACGAGCCGCATCACATACTTATTTTTTTGTCGCACGACCTCGCAGACAGCCAGAAACCACGGGGAGACGTGCTTTTTATGAAGATGCGTCGTGTGGGAAAAGGCTCTGATCCTGTGCGCTGGATGCTGTGTGCTGGAGTACAGCGGTCGGGGCGGCGACACGCACCGGTGCCGAAAGCCAATTACGCGGCCGCTTAAGCGCAGGTAATTGCCGGGAAAACATCCGGCGTCTCGGCCTGCCCCACCCTGCCTGCTGCTGCCGCGTCTTCTGCTGTCCACACGTGGCGAGCCTGTCAGCCAAACACCGGCCTCCTCAGCAGTACGCTCCAAGATCGGTACAAGTGCTGTCCCTTACCAAAGTCAGTGTACTGCAGATTGCGCCGCAGACGCTACATTTCGTATGATATGTTGTCTTTTCTGGATAGTTAAACTCTTATAAATCTGAAACTTCCTGCCAAGTTAGTACTGTGTGCCGGACCGCGACTCGAACCCAGAACCTTCAATTTGTCGAGCAGTGGTCTAACTGGCTATGCCATTCAGGCATGACACATCCTAAAAATGTTCAAATCTATGTCAAATCTCACGGGACGTAACTGCTAACGTCATCAGTCCCTAAGCTTACACACTACTTAACCTAAATTATTCTAAGGACAAAACACAGCTAGGTGGCGCATTGGCTAGCACACTGGACTCGCCTTCGGGAGGGCGACGGTTCAATCCCGCGTCCGGTCATCCTGATTTATGTTTTCCGTGATTTCCCTAAATCGCTCCAGGTAAATGTCGGGATGGTTCCTTTGAAAGGGCACGTCAGACTTCCTTCCCTAATCCGATGAGACCGATGACCTCGATGTCTGGTCTTCTCCAAACAACCAAACCTAAGGACAAACACACACACCCATGCCCGAGGGAGACTCGAACCTCTGCCGGGACCAGCCGCACAGTCCTTGACAGTTGCTCGGCTAATCTCGCGCGGCCTCACATCGTATTCCCCACAGCTTCACTCCTGCCAGAATCTCTCCTACCTTCCAGCCTCATTCTGGCTGTACTAAGTTCCCAGGAGTGACACTCTTCGAAATTTCGGGTCATGTCGATGAGCTCACTTGGCTGGAAACCAGTAAGTTATTAGGTAATGTATTTATATTTTAATTTATATAATCAATTTTAACAGAAGACTGCTGGCTTACACTGGGCGCTACACCGACGATGTGGTGGTTGCACGATGTCCTCTATAGGAATACGCTTCATACGTCGATATTAAAAATGGCTTTGAGCACTATGGGACTTAACTTCTGAGGTCATCAGTCCCCTAGAACTTAGAACTACTTAAACCTAATTAACCTAAGCACATAACACTCATCTATGCCCCAGGCAGGATTAGAACCTGCGACCGTAGCGGTCGCGCGGTTCCAAACTGTAGCGCCTAGAACCTCACGGCCACAGCGGCCGACTCGATATTAAAAGATATGATTCTCAGCAATGAAATGTACTTGATGGCACTTGATGACTCGATATTAAAAGATATGATTCTCAGCAATGAAGTGTACTTGATGGCACCTTGAACTATAGAGTGGTGGTGACTTATCTATATCTACTGAGCGAAACGGAGCATATTCAATCTCAGTTTGGTTTAGACGGACAAAAGTGACAAATTACAATCAGATCAACAATCTTCTGTAAGCGGTAAACAAAAGACAAGGAGTAACGTGTTGATTACTGCACTAGCCTTCAACAGATGGCGTGGATTTCTCTTGTATCTTGTCTAGGTTAGTTTTTTCCATTGTTGTGGATGGGGATCGAGATCAAAACAAATCTGATATCAACATGGCCCAGTCCTCTTGAGTCGAATCTTGGAATCACGAAGCCGGCCCTTGTGGACGAGCGGTTCTAGGCACTTCAGTCTGGAACCGCGCGACCGCTACGGTTGCAGGTTCGAATCCTGCCTCGGGCATGGATGTGTGTGATGTCCTTAGGTTAGTTAGGTTTAAGTAGTTCTAAGTTCTAGGGGACTGATGACCACAGATGTTAAGTCCCATAGTGCTCAGAGCCATTTGAACCATTTTTTTGGAATCACGAAGCTGAAGTTACCTCATCTCCTCACTCCTGCACCTCCTCCTTCTCTCGTGGACACAGCACGATCGGTTTTACGCGCCATACTCTCAAACACTGATGCTGTTTTTGTTGTTTAGCCGTAGAAATTCTTTCTTAGTTAGAAGATGAACTGTTCGCCACAACGTCTCTCTCTCTTTACATGTCGAAAAATAGCCCTGGAAACGTCATCTACCTCCATTCCAATTCCTGACAATGCTTCTGAATTTGCGTGCTCTGGCGATCGCGGCTAGAGACATGTGTAAGGTAATTATTGAAGAAACTATTTTCATGACCACAGGCTGGGGAAAATAAGCTTGAAGAAACAGATGTTGACGTTACAGTAGCGGGTTCATTTCCTTGCTGGTTGCAGACCAGAAGTGAGCGACCCACGGCATGGGATGTGAATCACTCTCCTCGCCCCGCCGCCTACCGAACCAGCGCTGCGGTTCCCAGGAGCGTGTGCTCCTCGGAAGAGGTTGCGCCACACCTACGCGGGAGGACCCTCCGCAGATCTCTCTCGCCGCACTTTTCCCCATCGTCGTGTGGAAGCTCCCCGCCTTGTGAAACTTCCCACCAGGCCCTCCGTATCCACATACCAATCTTCTGGCACGACCTGGCCACTGGAGAGTTGTTAAGCTGCAGACAGTCGTCTAGTCGCCTCGGGACTTCACAAGATATGAAGAGAACTGAGGGAGACGCGCGTGGGGAAGTTTGTAGATTGCCTGACTGTGATTCGTATTTTTTTCTTAAGCTAAAAAAATTAATTAGACTGCGACAGAACAGGCCACGAAGGCCCAACAGTACCGTTCGGCCGCCATGTCGTCCTCACGCGTCACTGGATGCGGATACGAAGGGGCATGTGGTCAGCACAAAGCTCTCCCGGCTGATTGCACCTCGCTTGCCAACAGCGATTGGCAGACCTGATGCTCACCCATCCAAGTGCTAGTGTGTGTGTGTGTGTGTGTGTGTGTGTGTGTGTGTGTGTGTGTGTGTGTGTGTGTGTGTGTGTGTGCGCGCGCGTGTGCGCGCGTGCACGCTTTGATATGCATTACGCTCTAAAGTACAGTCTATCATCACCTGCACAAGTGCCTTTGAAATGGATTTGCTTCGAAAGGCTGGTTTTTAGTACACTTTATACAAGTTCCTGGTTTCGAATTAGTGACGATCAACTTCGGTTCGTATTTGAAACCAGTAGCCAGGTGATAAACATGATGACCCACGTGATTTGACAACCCAAAATAACTTTTTCTCCATAAGTAAAATAAAGTGTCTACTTTATGTTGTTTGCTGCCAGGAACAGATCAACCGTCATAATTGCTTTTCTTGTAACGTTCATTACAAAGATTTGAACAGCAGTACTTCCTTTTCATTAGGTAAACCTCTTCCTCTCCTTAAGATTTGTTCGAAAATAGATCTCAGTGGACTAATCACGTAAACATGATACTGCTGAAATCGCAATACAAAGTTGTCTTTGACTGTTGTACACTAGCACACAGTGCAGCTAACCGGCCTAACAACTTGTCCGCGTGGGGGAGTCAGACAGTTTTCTTTTAGGTTTTTAATAACGTCCTCTTTACGCGAATGGAGCCAGTATACTATGGTTTATTTTTGAACAGCTCTTTTGGAGAAAAAGTGGATACTGAATTAAAAATATAGGGTACTATTTAAAATATGTTTGCTGTTCGTAAGCCGGCCGCTGTGGCCTAGCGGTTCTAGGCGCCTCAGTCCGGAACCATGCGGCTGCTGCGGTCGCAGGTTCGAATCCTGCCTCGGGCATGGATGTGTGTGATGTCCTTAGGTTAGTTAGGTTTAAGTAGTTCTAAGTCTAGGGGACTGATGATCTCAGATGTCCCATAGTGCTTAGAGCCATTTGAACCATTTTTTTTCTGTTCGTATCTTCGTAAAGCATAAAGTTGCAAGAAAAACAATCTGTTGGTTTGCCTTCTGGTAGTTAAACAACATTTACGGGATACATTTTTTTCTTGAAGTAAAATAAAAACCTTATTAGAAGTGGTCATCATAAATGGGACAGCATGTACCGTGCTGTAGCTTTTTTCATATGCTGATTCATAACTCCCTAAAATCTAAAGGACACACATACGCTCTTCATCCCGAATGGGGTGTTTCCAGTCAGAAGATTCATGACCTGCCTCGCTAGAACAGCATCATTTCTTCGGCAGCAGCTCGCGTTTCCAGACGCAGAGCAAAATTTATACAAGTGCTGCTTTTCCTTCAGCCAAACTCTTTTGGCAGATAATTGAGCGCCTCATGGTCAAAACATAGCCCAGTGAATCGTGACTGGATTTTTCCATTTTTGTTGTGCGCTGAGGTCGACTTGTCTTCGTAGAAGGCGGTCGACTGTAACGTGGGTAACGAAACTGAACGCTTTGCTCCGTTCACTAGTTTCTCCGAAATTAACCAGTCTTAGCAAAACCTCCATCCACATGACTGCACTCTCAAAATTATGCCACCATTGTGTCTCAAGAAGTGGCTGCATATTATTACCTTGACGGAGTAGACAAGATCTTGCACTGTTGTTTTCGATATTTACTACGGAGGTAGTCGAAGACCAAAAGTTGATGTACAGTCTCTAAGGCCGGCCGTTGTGGCCGTGTGGGTCTAGGCGCTTCGTCTGGAACCGCGCGACCGCAACGGTCGTAGGTTCCAATCCTGCCTGAGGTTACTCAGGTTTAAGTAGTTCTAAGTTCTAGGGGACTAATGACCTCAGATGTTAAGTCCCATAGTGCTCAGAGCCATTTGAACCAGTTGTTTACTGGCCACAATCATTTAAATTTCATTTCGATGCAAGAAAAACATTATTTGTAGCGATTTTCCAAAAGGATTGTAACTAGACTTTTTAAGTATACTGATTTCAGCTATCCCTCCAGGTAGAATCATAGCAGACCGTCGGAGCTCGTTTAAAGTTTCACTAGCCTTTCACTTCACGTAGTATCGTCTAGTCATTTCAGCCCTTAAAAATAAAAGTACTTCTATTACAAGTGTATGTGATTATTACCTCTTTGGAATATAAAGCTGGACATTGCTGCACATTTTGTGATCAAGGATGGCAAGCTAACCAATTCTTTTTTCTTTGCATACTAAGTTCCAGAGATGGAAAATTTTGAGTTTTTGGAAAAGACTACTTTCATTAGTCTACGAACTTGGCTATTGAATTCGATCTTTAACGTTTACCATTATTATTTTCACGTCATCAACATTTAGTCGTTTAACGCTGCTCGACAATTTCAGGAAGCTGGCATTCTCTTCTAAAACACAATAAACTGTGTGATTAGAAATTAGTGGACTATTTCACAAGATAATTTACATGAATGCTGATCTAAAATACACTATCTTGCGACAATCTCAAGAAGGAAGTACGAAGTTTCTACACAATATGAGCACGCAGTTCATATGCTCGTAGATTAGCAACAACTTCGTACGTCGTACTTGTTGAAGAACCAGTCTGCTACGATCGACTTGTTGTGTTACGATTCTGCTTAGTGACAGCTACATAGTCGCTTCCTGAATGATTGGTATAAATTAAAATTTCGAAATTTAAGGTTTGTTTCCTGCAGAAATGTAGTTAAATAAACTCACAGGACGAAATACTAATCATGCTCTTAAAAGCGCACATTGGTCATGTTACAATGCTGTATATAGTGTGGCACTGATGCCAGGCTGTTAGCTGACAGCACCACAGACAGAAGTCTGGAAGTGAAGTGGTTGGAACGTGCCTGTCGGTTGTATGGAATAACGCAGTAAGACAGAGCAATGTGGAGACGTAACGGAATGATAAAGCAACCATCTTTCGTTTGGACATGCCTATGGACGCTCCTTGAATACAGCTGCCCGATATGTTGACGTATCAACTTTGTCTGCCCAACGTACCTACAATGAATTATTTACTATTTGCAGCCGTGTAAGACACCGTGTGAAGAGTGGTCTTAAAAGGGTACTAACCGATAGCGCCTGAAGACAAGTCACGCCTGATGAATAACAATTAGTTTGAAACCCGATTTGCTGCTGCCAGTGATAAGTTTCGGAGCGAACATTATGAAAGGAACTGCATACAATGGACATTTAGGATCGGGTACCTCACAAAAGCCCATTGCTCACAGCGCCACACAGACGCGCGCCTTCAGATTGCCAAACGATAGAGAAACTAAACGGCAGCGACTGTAGGCGTTTAATGTGATCCGATGAGTTGCGATATTGCCTCTTTTCAAATGATTCATAGTGTCGAATGCATAGAACGAGGTGGCCCAATTGTTAATAGACTGGAGTCGGGTTTGTGAGGATGACTACTAAAATCCGCGCACGGCCATCCAGATTTAGGATTCAGTGATTTACCCAAATCGGTCCTAGCAGAAGCCAGAATGATTCCTCTGAATGGGCAGGGGCAATTTCTTCCCGTATACTTGGCACAGTCTGAGCTTATGTTCCGTCTCTAATGACCTCGATGTAGACGGGAGGTTAAACTTCAATCTTCCAATCGAGTGCACCAGCGACCCACCGAGGCGCTCAGCCGGCGGAGGATGTAATTCGGGCCAGAGATGGTATGTGATCATTTTGGCGTGCCCATTCACTCAGGTTACCGTGGCCATGGACCATGACGTTTGTTTTGACTTTATCGGCAAACGAGTGTACTGCTTTCATGTACATTTTCGTGATGAGTACATTGTGAACACTGCCGTATTGTAAGAACACAGCATGCCTATTTACGGGGCTCCACGCATACGTTCCTAATTTGACGGACAATCGCGTACACGATAGTACCTCCACTGAATCGTCAAGTCAGTCTATCTTAATTGCTTAGAAAATGTGCGGGACGATTTCGAACCGCGGGTGAAACATAAGTCAGAATCCTCGGTTTTTGGTAGCTCTGTGGGCTATAGTTACCAATGAGGGATTTCAGCTGTATATGGCACACCTGAAGATACTCGTGGATTATATTCCTCGTCGAACTGAGTCCACCATCAGGGCTAGACCAGGTATTGCAAGATACTAGGATGGCTTATGCTGAGGTGACTTTATCTGTTGTAATTTATTGCGCTCTACATAGGGTAATCGCATTTTGCTTCATTACATACTTCTAGCCTTTGTTACACAATACATTACTCAGTGTTTCTGGACTTATTTCGGTGGGTAGCAACGAGGGCTGCAGCGATTTTCTTTACTTTTCTCTCCGATAGTGGAATTCGTTTAGGAACACAAGGTGTCGACGCAGACTTCGCCGGCGTAGTAACTGGTGACATATAAATCAGTGCATTTCCTACCTTATACTGGGATCATATTCTCACATAAAGAACTGATGTGAAAGATACAAAATGAGTAGTGTATTTAGTCAGCCAGCTAAGATTAGACCGCACCTTGGTTTGGCGAACGATAAGATTGAGATTCATGATTCACCAAATCGCTTGGTATTACGGGATAACGTATATCGACCAAACTATTCGCACCATCAACGAGAAATGTGCGCGTATGGAGCTCCACCGCCACACGTCCGTTGCAGTCTGAGAAATCTGCCGTGGCGGAGCTCTATCTTACTAAGGGGTACAGAATGTCGTATGTTAAGAACAAATGGTTGCCGCTGCGTCTCACTGTGCGGACTATGTTTTAAAAGAATCCACCAACTAGGCTGACAGAGAACATTATAAACAGACACACGGGTTATCCGTTAATTAAGGTTCGTAAGCCGGCCGATGTGGCCGAGCGGTTCTAGGCGCTACAATCTGCAATCGCGCGACCGCTACGGTCGCAGGTTGGAATCCTGCTCGGGCATTGATGTGTGTGATGTCCTTAGGTTAGATAGGTTTAAATAGTTCTAAGTTCTAGGGGGCTGATGACCTCAGAAGTTAAGTCACATACTGCTCAGAGCCATTTGAACCATTTTTAAGGTTCGTAACCCTGTTTTTTTGTATTAAGAACTAACTATCGCTGACTTGGCTCGGTCGATAGCGAATCATCGTTTTTGGCAGTGGTGGTGCAGTACCTTCACTGGGTTGAGGGGCAGCAGTGACGATTTCTGGTGCTCTCTGTGTTCTTCGTCAGCTGCGTGTAGAAGGACCGTCGCTCACGCTATGAATCAGTTCAGACGCGATTAGCCAACAGTGTTGTCTCCTCCAGATGGTGGCCGGATGGACCGAGGAAGTGTCGTGTCTAGATGACTGCATGGCCAACGGTCGTGCCGCAGTGGTAACGCTGTTTCACGTCAGATCACCGAAATTAAGCGCTGCCAGGCTTGGACAGCAGCTGGATGGGTGACCGTCCAGATCTGCCCAGCGCTGTGCAGTCAACCCTTCTGATGCCGTCAACTGAAGAGCTACTTGGTTGAGAAGTAGCGGTTCCGGTCACCAAAACTGACAACGGTCTGGAGAGCGGTGTGCTGACCGCATGCCCCTCCATATCCACATCCAATGACGCCCATTGTCTGAGGATGACCTGGCTGTCGGTCGGCAACAATAGGCTGTACGAGGCATGTTCGAACGAAGTCTATCTTAGATGACTGCATGATACGGATGCAGACCCGACAACAATAACAATATAGGTGTAATGTACGACAGTTCCTCTCTGTCGTTTGCCCATACTTAGTACTGAATCTTTTGTGTGAGATCTGGACAGCTGGAGGTTGGCAGCTATACGGCCGGGCCCTCCGCCGTACTCCTGCTGCAGGCGTGTCCTGTCCGGCGCCGGCCCCCAAATGGCAGACACCAGCACGCGAGCGACGGCGGCGGCTAACGCGGGCCACACGAACTGGACATTAACATTTCCAGAGCGTCGCTGATAAGCTCTGGTGAAGGGAAGGCGCCGCGGAGGGCCTCAGCCCAGCCCTTGGGCGCCCAATCCGACGGGCTGCCCGCAGCCGTGCGTCGTTTGTCCGACCGGATTAGGTGCGAACGTGACGTCCTCCGTTCTGCATGCGTCTCCACATAAGGCACTGTACACGGAGCCGTGTTTCTGCTATCTGATTATGGGGTGCCATTCCGTTCTGACGTGTTGCCTCAGTTACAGTAGGCATCCTCTCCGTTCGACAGGACGGAACACGTCAGTGTCCTTCATTGGCTTGCGTTCGGACATTGTGGGTGGCGTCCGCGTATGACGAGCGCACGCCCTGCCCGAATTTATGAGACCAGTAGGGAACGAGGACGAGGCCCGATAGCCCATTCACGGAACAGCGAATGGAGGTGGGGCCAACAGCTACTGGAAGAGTGTGATTCCGTCCGCGTGTGCTCTGGAGGCAGCAAGATACTGATGGATCCCATAGCATGGTTGAGCTGATACAGAACGTACAGAAAAACCAGAGATATTACGCAATCCAGCAATGTCTATAACGCAACGCAATGTACTTCTTAATGTACACTACTGGTCATCAAAATTGCTACACCACGAAGATGACGTGCTACAGACGCGAAATTTAAGCGACAGGAAGAAGATGCTGTGATATGTAAATGATTAGCTTTTGAGAGCATTCACACAAGGTTGGCGCAGGTAGCCACACCTACAGCGTGTTGACATGAGGAAAGTTTCCAACCGATTTCTCATACACAAACAGCAGTAGACCGGCGTTGCCTGGTGAAATGTTGTTGTGATGCCTCGTGTAAGGAGGAGAAATGCGAACCATCACATTTCCGACTTTGGTAAAGGTCGGATTTTAGCCAATCGCAGTTGCGGTTTATCGTATCGCGACATTGCTGCTCGCGTTGGTCGAGATCCAATGACTGTTAGCAGAACATGGAATCGGTGGGTTCAGGAGGGTAATATGGAACGCCGTGCTGGATCCCAACGGCCTCTTATCACTAGCAGTCCACATGACAGGCATATTATTTACATGGCTTTGACGGATCGTGCAGCCACGTCTCGATCCCCGAGTCTACAGATGGGAACGTTTGTAAGACAATAACCATCTGCACGAACAGTTCCACGGCATTTGGAGCAGCATGGACTATCAGCTCGGAGACCATAGCTGCGCTTACCCTTGACGCTGCATCACAGACAGGAGCGCCTGCGATGGTATACTCAACGACGGACCTGGGTGCACGAATGGCACAACGTCATTTTTTTCGGATGAACCCAGGCTCTGTTTGCAGCATCATGATGGTCGCATCCGTGTTTGGCGATATCACGTTGAACTAACATTGGAAGCGTGTATTCGTCATCGCCATACTGGCGTATCATCCGGCGTGATGGTATGGGGTGCCATTGGTTACACGTCTTGGTCACCTCTTGTTCGCATTGACGGGACGTTGAACAGTGGACGTTACATTTCAGAGGGGTTACAAGGTTACAACCCGTGGCTCTACCCTTCATTCGATCCCTGCGTAACCCTACATTTAAGCAGGATAATGCTCGACCGCATGTTGCAAGTCCTGTACGGGCCTTTCTGAATACATAAAATGTTCGACTGCTGCCCTGGCCAGCACATTCTCCAGATCTCTCACCATCTGAAAACGTCTAGTCAATGGTGGCCGAGCAACTGAATCGTCACAACACGCCAGTGACTACTCTTGATGAACTGTGGCATTGTGTATCCAAGCTCTGTTTGACTCGATGCCCAGGCGTATCAATGCCGTTATTACGGCCAGACGTGACTGTTCTGGGTACTGATTTCTCAGGACCTATGCACCCAAATTGCGTGAAAATGTAATCACATGTCAGTTCTAGAATAATATATTTGTCGATTGAATACCTGTGTATTATCTTCTTGGTGTAGCAATTTTAATGGCCAGTAGTGTAGATCGCCACCCAAAATGTTACCTAATGTAACTGTTGTAGAACTATAGTATTATCATTTATGACTTACGTTATAGTAAAGGTAGTTCGTATGGTAAAATCATGGTGGTAGCAGTGGTAGCAACAGGATATGCTAAGATAAAAATGAAAATAGTTAAAACTGCTTGAACAAATACCTACGGCTCTTTCCCAGTGACAGGAAAGAAACACCGGACTGACAGTGAAAAAAGATGCCAAAGGAAAATTGCATGCACATTAGCTTATATGTAGCCACCGAAATGTTAAAATACTAGTACTACAAACAACAGAAATTAGGAAAAAGTTGTACAATAGCTAATGTAAACTTAGTTTAGCACCCAGTTTAGAAAAAAGAGTTGACATTGATTTACATAAGCTAGTTGCTTCTCCCGTCACTGCGTGGTAAAACAACTCCTTAGCTATAAATCAAAAGCACCAAATTGTGAATGTACCACAATAGTAATTTATTCTGTTATCCGGATTGTGCCTTAAAGGCCGTCACCATGCTAAACCTATTATCTTCATCGAAGACGCTACAGTAGGGGTAAGTAACTCTGAAGAGAAGAAAAAAATGCTAGACATAGCAAAATATGTTTCGTCTCCGACAGTGCAAGTTTCTTTAGCCACGTATATTTTGCGGTCTCGGTGACTTTATTTGCAGCTGCAAATGTTCCTCTTTACTTGATGGAGACATAATCTGGCCTAACTCTGTTAAATCAGTTTCGTGTTGCGTTCTCTACTTTTTTGGTTACTAACCTTGTAACAGACAGATAATTGGGCTGTGGTGGAATATTTTGTCATGTTAACTGATTCTTCTCTCCACGTGTAATATGTTTTTCAGAGCTGTTCATCAGTACTATGTCGTTCTTAGCGACGCAAGTTGTAGTCGGATGATAGCCTTGTAAGCTAAAAACTGGTTAACTAAACCAACAACATCAACAATTATGTGCGTTTCATTTGTACAATGTCGTTTGATCAGTGACTATCCGTTATTGTAAAATGTCACATTTCGGTGTACGAATGCCATTCTTCTCTTCACATCTTAAGATTGAACGTCGTGTCAACGAATCCGATAATTTTTTTTCATGTGTGACCGCGGTTGGGTCTTTTGTGTATTGTTCTAGGGGTCAAAATAGGTAACCAGACAAGGTTTTCAGGGAAACCACTTCCAACTGATACTCAGACTGGCCGTGATTGGCCTATCTTGTGTGACAGCGCTCTTCAAGTGAACATGTATGGACTGGTGGTAAACGGCCTTTCAGCAGTGATAAAAGTACGAAGTTAGCTGCGCGTTTCAAGTTATGTTTCGCGGTTGCGGAGATAATACGTGATAAGATTTCAATAGTAAAGTCAGGATAGAGAGACACGTGTTAAAGGCGTGCATTTTTTTATGTTAGTGGTAGTATTCTTCGAATGCTGCTAAGGAAACTGTTGGCGTAATCATGTGAAAGTGGGCCGCATACTGAACGTGTCTTCCATGCATTTAAAGGAAAATGAGTTCGCAATAAGAAATGACGCACCGCTTGCTTAGAACGACTGTCTGGCGAGTCCAGATACGTTTCCAAGTATTGGAAAGTCTACAGATGCTATGTAACTGCTGTTTGGTTGCCAAAGCGTATGTCAGCACCCACGTTGTTGAACGAACGCTGCGTAAGCTTTTACCAACGTTAAATAAGGCGAACTGCACTCTTTCTGATCTCTACTGTTGCAGTGTCACGAAGCGAGGTGGTAGACGAGAGAACCAAAGTTCAACTTCCGTTTGCTTAATAGCATGTGGTCCGTCTTCAAAGACTTGGTTGTGGGTAGGCCGTTCCTTCCTTATTGCTATGCTGTGCGATTTTATATCATTATGTACGTTAAGCCGTAACAGTGGGAATTAACGCTTTCTGATGAAGATATGGACTGAAGCGGACACGGCCTATTGGACAAGGTTTCTCGATTTTTGTCGAAATGTTTTCATTTCAGTGCCGCATCAGCAACTCAGAACGAAAATAAATTAGAGTAAGATATGTGGGTCGACTCGGAAGTGGATTCACAGGCAGAAGTGTTGTAGTGGGCGGAGGGTGATGCATAGCAAAAGACTGAGTTCTACATCATTACAGTGACTGTTTTCTCCCACGAATTCCTCTCCAACCTTTCGGATCAGCACTTGCACCCTACGACTTCATTCATTTGTCGGATATATTCCAGTATCTGCCTTCCTCTACAATTTTTATCCTCTACACTTTATCTAGCAGCATGAAAGTAATTCTCTGATGCCTTAACAAATGGCCTGTCATCTTCTTCCGTCTTCTTGTCAGTGTTTTCCTTATGTTTGCTTCTTCGCCGATATTGCGGAGAACCTTCTCATTCTTTGCCAGTCCGCCTCCATTTGAAAATCCTTCTATAGCAACACACACTGAACTATTTTTGAATGTCATCTTTTCGTGTTTTCTCACTGCCCATGATTCACTACTATACAGTGGTCCTACTACAATTTCGTCCTGAGATTAAGGCCTATGTTACGCAACGATTACCATGCACTGTACGTACTGGGTGTCCAGGCTTGAGGTTCAAAATGGTTCAGATGGCTCTAAGAACTGTAGGACATCTGAGGTCATCAGTCACCTAGACTTAGAACTAATTAAACCTAACTAACCTAAGGACATCAAACACATCCATGCTCTAGGCAGCAGGATTCGAACCAGGCTAGAGGTATACAAAAACAAAACCTAATAACGAAGTAACTCGACATTTTTGTCGTAGGGTGAGTACGCAGTCGATACACACACTCTCCAAGATATGTGATCCTCACTGGAATGGCCGCCAGTGACACGCCACAGCTGTCTCAAGATGTTGGCGAACTATGCAGTTCCACAGATGTCTCCCGCCGTCATTTTTCCGCATGATTGTGCCCACTCCTTCCACTATCATGGGGACGTTGTAACATTTCTCCCCGAGACGTTTCGTGAGCGATGGATCGGAATGGGGGGTCCCATTGCCTGGCAGTCTCGGTCTCCCGATCTGACTTCGCTCGATTTCAGTGAATGGAAGTTTACCAAGAACATTGTTAACAGAACAAGGGTTCCAGACTCGGTAGTTTTGAGACAACGGATCTACGTCGCAGTAAAGCCACAACACCTGTCATGCTTATGAAAATGTGGTGCGAGATACCATTTCGATATCTGTTGACCCACAAACGGTGCCTATGTTGTACTGTACCAATATGACTAAAATGTTTGAGTTCCTGTGTACGATGTTGGACAAATAAGGTTATAAATCTTAATAGATACTGAAATACAGACAAATGTCTAGTAGACAGGACACCCTGTAGGTCTATTAATAACGTCGCTGTTGTTGTGTGTGCCCGTCTCGCTCTCGTACATTTCGCGCTTATGCCTCGGGAAATATTAGAGATAAAATATCGTACAAATGCCCAGTCAGTGACTGAGAAGATGCAAACTTTAAGAATAAATTGGCATTTAGATCTACATGTAAGTGAAGTTTAACACACCACAGAATGTAATAGTTGATTAAGTTATGGCTCGAAAAAGTATCCGTATAAAAAATACAGACATGAGCATATGAAGTGAAACATCAAATATATGCACTATTTAGGAAATTGTCTTATATATTAAGCTTACGTTCTGTTTTATTTAACTAGTTTTGTGAGATTAAGCCAATAATAATTTCTGCCGCTAAGGGACCTTTCAGCCCAGAGGCACTTTCTTCCGAGCATTGTCTTCACCACGAAGAATTTTTTGAATGAGATGATTACAGACTTCGCTACAAGTCAGTTTACGTCAGGTCAGAAAGGAAAGGCAGGAAATGGTTTCTTAAATATTGTTACTGTTTGTTATAAATGACTCTTCAGTTCATTCCTTGGAACGTTGGACAACTAGAAGAGAAGAAGAGGAAGAAAGTTGAAACGGCACAACATGAAAAATTGAGGGCTGTGGCAGAATTCGTTTGCAATCCGTGAGTAGGTGAGTGCGACAGGGCAGCTTTGTGAAAATTGCCTGCGCCGTTATTTATGGCTGTGGTGGTTGGACGCTAAAGAGAAACAGAGGTGGAGTCAGTCGAAGACTATGGCGGGCGTGTACCGTAACTCAGCGTGGTCGCGGGCTCGTTACAGGGCTCTGCGAGAGACGCCACGGCGAGGGACAATGCTCTCCGGGGAAAGCTCTGCAGGAGGCGCGCAGGCGGGCTGACGAGGTCCTGGTGGCTGTCGTGGCAACAACTAGACGGCGTAATGTCGAAGAAGACGTGGAGGGGGATTAAAGGAGATGCGGGAATACTTCCAGAAAATTTCCGCCTGCTTACGTCGATAAGGATTAGATCAAATGATAATTAATTGAAACCCTCAGCTACCGATAGGTGTTGTTGACTTACCTTGAGGGGGACAGCTGAAAATGTATGCCCCGACCGGGACTCGAACCTGGGATCTCCTGCTTACATGGCAGACGCTCTATCCATCTGAGCCACCGAGGACACCGATGATTAGCGCAACTGTCCACAATCTACATACGTGGGAATGTGGGTCTCACGGGAAGTGTGCAAGGGATAAGTCCCTGCGGTCGCGCTATTCATCTGTGTCCTCGGTGGCTCTGATGGATAGAGCGTCTGCCATGTAAGCAGGAGGTTCCGGGTTCGAGTCTCGGGCGGGGCACACATTTTCAGCCGTCGCCATCAAGGTATGTCAACACTTGTCGGCAACTTAGGGTTTCAATTAATTATCATTTATTCTAGAGAAGCTGCACGGTCGTCAGTGGTATCTGTTCGTTCGAGAATAGTTACCATCTTTATATGAAGATTAGATCATCTCAAGAACGGACCCGGGTAGTACGACTAGCGTTCAGTAAATAATGAAAAACTTTTTTTTCTGAAAGCAGGTTGGTTTTACTCAGGTTTCCAGTATACCATATTTTTCCCCACTATTTTGGCTACAAAACTCTATTTTAGAACATAATGTCCTTTCAATGCGACGCTCTTACGCCACTTTACTGGGAGGAACTGTCGGCCCACATGCTACCGTTCCGTTGGTCGACGTCTGAGCCATCGTCTTGGTGCATCAATAATCTCCCCATCATCAACGTACTGCTTTCCGCGGAGTGCATCCTTCATTGGATCAAACTGATGGAAGTCGGAAGCTGCAAGATGTGGGCTGCATGGTGGATGGGGGCGCAGACTTACGAGGCCTTACGTTGACATGGATAAGGTAGAGTTAGTTTGCATTTTTGTGGCGACGAACACACTGAAATAGTTTCTTCAGTCTGCTGAAGGTAGCACAATACGTTTCAGGGCTGATCGTTCCACCATGAGGGAGGACATCAAACAGAATAAGCCCTTCAGAGTCCCAGAAGACCGTCGTCATAGTTACCGGCTAAGGGTGCGGCTTTAAGCATTGTCCTCCATGTGTCGGCGTTTTGTTTCCGGTTCGAAGTAGAGAACCAGTGTTTCATCACCGGACGATGTTCGACATAAAATTCTCATGACCAGTCTCGTAATGTGCAAGCAATTCCGCGCAGATGACACTTCGTTTGCTGTTTATGGTCTTCTGTTAGGCGGCAGGGAACCCAGCGGGCACACGCCTTTGAGTGCCCCAACTATTTGACGAGTGTCAGAACTAAAAACAAAGATGTCCAGTTGTGCAGAGAGGTGTCTGATTATCAAACGTCGATCACCTCGAATGAGTCTTCAGCGTCCTAACATAAAAGGAATCACATGTGTGTGCGGCCGGGCGCTACGCGGGTGATCGGACAGGTTCGCGCCACCCTAGTGCGATAATAAGATGTCTCGCCCAACGACTCATCGTGCTTTTGTTCACTGCCAGATGTCTGTACACATTTTGCAAGCGCCCATGAATATCTGTAATGCTCGAGTTTTTCCCCCAAAAGAAACTCAGTGACAGCTATGTATAGTGCCGCCACCTATAGGAACTTACTGAAACTACGGGTCGTGAAGCCGGAATATTCCACAATATCTCACAACAAAATCCGCATTTTTTTAAACCAGTCTGGCAGAGAAAAAAGTGTGTAGGATTACTTATTGAATGCCCGTCTTACCCGATGACAACAGTAGTGGTAAACATCCCGCTCAAGTCACACCGCTTAACTATAGAAACGATGCTAAAATCCGATGTGAAGTGTGACGATGACGTAAAACCAGTGTTGGGGGAGGCGAGTGGCAGATTCAGATTTGTTATACTGGGGAAAGCATAGTGCGTCTGTAAAGGAAATGGCGCGTGACTCTTCTACCAATGGTTATTGAGTAACTTTCGCCAGTGTTTTGAGTGCTTGGAAAGTAGGCATGACAACAGGCAACAAAAGAATTTAGAGAAACGATGCTAGAAACATTCAGTTGAAACTTCTGGGCTGAGAGGCCGTGGGGCAGTAGCCGGACGACGTCAGAAGACGTCTCCCGCAGATGGAGACGAAACGTTAGGTGGAAATTTTATACATCGTTCACAGCCTCTCAGCCCGGAAGTTTCAACTGAAGACAACACCGGCCATGAAAGCCTACATTGTATGATTAAGCTGCTAGAAACGTTACAGGTCAACTCGGACAATCCGAAAGTGTAGCAGAAATCTTCGGGAAACTTAAATGAGCTTCCTCGAAGAAAGATGACGTTGTTCTCAAGGAATTCTGTTGCGCTGATTTCGAGAATTCTTATTCGAAGAAAACACTGCGAACATTGTGCTGCCACCATGCTACATCACGCAGGCATCATTAGAATATGGTAAATGGGAGCAGGGAGCATAGAGAGGTATATAGATAGTTATTTTTTTCTGCACTTTATAAGCGAATGAAGCAAGACTGAAAATATCCCAGTTACTCACCATTCACAGCATGGTATGAAATATAGCAGTAGACACGGAGTACCATCACGCAAACCGACCAAAAACTGTTTTAACGATGATCTAATACGAAAAAAATAGACATTAGCAGACGTTCAGGGCTTGAAGGACGCATTAAGATGACAGTCCTGTGAAGATCCTCTTGTAGACACTATTTCTTACTTCTTACGCTAGGTACTCCATCTTGATTCAAAGACTAACTGCACCTCTACAGTCTCTACTTCCATATCCAGCAACCAAGTTGTAAAAAAGGTTTTTGATCATCAAATTTTACTTCAGACGAAAGCGCAAATTTCAAACCGATTCAGTTGAGCAACTTTGTTTTTTGTTAATAAGCCCGTCTGTGCTTCGTGGCTCTTACTATAGGTTATAGCTTGCTGTAAATAGTGGTATATTTTACAAAGAGATTGCCATAGTCACTCTGTTTGTTTTAGTGTCTTCTCTTTGCTTCAGTTCCTACGAGTACAAATTCCATGGCCTAGTCCAATCTCGTCATTATTAACCTTCAATGCGTTCCTTTCAGCGCACTGATTATATATAATTTTGGTATTAATGTTGTGTTACGCGTGTTTTCTGAAGAGTTCTGGTACATGTAGAGAAGAGCGTAAACTCGAACTTAAGAAAGATTACATCTGTAGTATACGTGGGTGCTGTTTACACGGCAGAACCACACTCTGACATCAGCGATGGTCCTTTCAGTTCCACATTTCATGATCTCTGCGGATAGTTTGCTACAGGTCCACAATGCCGTTAAAAAGTAAGCCTGCATAATTATTTTTTAAAGTCCGATTTCTTCCATTTCTCGTCAGATCATTGTCTCAAGTCTTTCTACAAGAGACTACCCCGGCGTTAGCGCCTTACCCCACGGTAATAACGTTGATTCGGTATCTTGGACTGCTTATGAAATACGCGGAGTGCTTACGTTCCTTGGAATATGCTTTATTTCTGAACAGTCGTCTGCCTCTCTTCCAATACATGCATTTGGTCCACGGGGCGTTAGGTAGGAGCGAACGAAGGAAGGTTGAAGTTTGACGTCTCTCATACGTCGAGGATGTTAGAGAGGAGGGATAGGGAACGATGCGGTTCCAAAGAACCATTCCAGTATTCGATGGAATGTGAAAACGGAAAAACCTTAAATATAGGTGGTCGGAAGATGATCTGAATACAAATATGTGTTAATCACGAGCGCTGCAACGCTCGGTATTTGATTGTACATCGAGAATGGCATCAGAAGGACCAGTGGAACAACAAAAGCAACTAATGTACTGAGATTAAATAAATAAAAGAATTTTCCTTGTATTCATATCTAAACCAAGAAATTAATAACTACAAATTAGTCTGTGAGACCTTACGTGCATAAGTGGTTGTAAGTACACTACTGGCCAATAAAATTGCTATGCCATGAGGATGACATGCTACAGACGCGAAATTTAACCGACACGAGGAAGATGCTGTGATATGCAAATGATTAGCTTTTCAGAACATTCACACAAGGTTGACGCCGGTGGCGACACCTACAACGTGCTGACATGAGGAAAGTCTCTAACCGATTTCTTATACACAAACAGCAGTAGACCGGCGTTACCTGGTGAAACGTTGTTGTGATTCCTAGTGTGAGGAGGAGAAATGCGTACCATCACGTTTCCGGCTTTGATAAAGGTCGGATTGTAACCCATCGCGATTGCGGTTTATCGTATCGCGACATTGCTGCTCGCGTTGGTCGAGATCCAATAGCTGTTACCAGAATATGGAATCGGTGGGTTCAGGAGGATAATAAGGAACGCCGTGCTGATTCCCAACGGCCTCGTATCACTAGCAGTCGAGATGACGGGCATGTTATCCGCATGGCTGTGACGGATCGTGTAGCCACGTTTCGATCGCTGAGTCAACAAATGGGGACATTTGCAAGGCAACAACCATCTGCACGAACAGTTCGACGACGTTTGCAGCAGCATGGACCAGCTCGGAGACCATGACTGCGGTAACCCTTGACGCTACATCACAGACGGGAGCGCCTGCGATGGTGTACTCAACGACGAACGTGGGTGCACGAATGGCAAAACGTCATTTTTTCGGGTAAATATAGGTTCTGTTTCGACCATCATGACGGTCGCATCCGTGTTTGGCGACATCGCGGTGAACGCATATTGGAGGCGTGTATTCGTCATCGCCATACTGGCGTGTCACCTGGAGTGGTGATATGGGGTGCCATTGATTACACGTCTGGTCACCTCTTGTTCGCATTGACAGCATTTTGAACAGTGGACCTTACATTCAGATGTGTTACGACCCGTGGCTCTACCCTTCATTCGATCCCTCCGAAACCCTACGTTTCAGCAGGATAATGCACGACCGCATGTTGCAGGTCCTGTACGAGCCTTTCATGGATACAGAAAATGTTAGACTGCTGCCCTGGCCAGCACATTCTCCAGATCTCTCACCAATTGAAAACGTCTGGTCAATGGTAGCCACGCAACTGGCTCGTCACAATACGCCACTCAGTACTCTTGGTGAACTGTGGTTTCGTGTTGAAGCTGCATGAGCAGCTGTACCTGTACACGCCATCCAAGCTCTGTTTCAGTCAATGCCCAGGCGTATCAAGGCCATTATTTCGGCCAGAGGTGGTTGTTCTGGGTACTGATCTCTCAGGATCTATGCACCCGAATTGCGTGAAAATGTAATCATATGTCAGTTATAGCATAATATATTTGTCCAATGAATACCCGTTTATTATCTGCATTTCTTCTTGGTGTAGCAATTTTAATGGCCAGTGGTGTATTACAACTGTCTGTCCATTTTGTTACTCTTTGCAATTACGTGAATCGTTGTTAACTTGCGACTGCAGTTGGACGAAAGATTGTGCAACGTTTGAAAGTTCTGACTTCGCCAAATGTGCCGCACTGATGGCTCGGATATCCACTGAATTGGGACAGAGGCGAACGGCTCCTGGCTGACGCTCGGGGAGACGGCGAAGCGAGGGGAGAACCTGCTCTCCTCCGTCCACGTATTTGGGATGTTGTGTACTTTGGTACCAATTACCAGGCGATACGCCGCCTCTTCTCCCGAACCGGCCGTAAGTGTGTTGCAGCAAACCGGTGCTGCTGGGGTCTCATCCGGCATCGGGTCCGTGAGATCACGCGGTCCGCGGACGTCCTAAGTTCAGCGCGGCTCAGTTACGCAACGGCGGAGATCGTTTCAGATTTCACGTCAGACTCCCTTCGTCTGAAAACCTGATCTGTGCCTCAGTCGTGGAAACTAACGAATTGCGTAAGAAGCGTTGTTCTTATTTGTTTTTCTGTACTACCAACCAGAGACGTAGAACGAATTTGGATAATCGCGAAAAGACGTTGGTCAAAGTTTGCACACCATTAAAAACTGATACTGTCGTATTAAATCTTCAATGTTTGTCAGTGACGCAGCCGTCGCGATTCTCGTATCAGTATGTATTGCGAAACAGCTGTTTGATGCTAAATTTGTAAACTGAGCCTTTTTTAAAGTGTGATATTTTGTGCCGCTTCACTTAAAGTCCTTTTCCTTCTATCCTTTCCGAGTACTGGATATTAGTTTGTCTCAGTTTGAAAATATGTCAGATTCTGGTGAACTATCATCGCTACTCCAGTGAAACTGTATAGGGTCGTCCGACGAAAGCCGCACACAAAAGAAATTCCCGCGGACCGAGTTATGCAGTTCCATAAGAAGTCGTCTGCAGTCGAGATGTAACGCCAGAAATGAGTAGATCTTTCGTAGGTCATTTACTGAGAATATTGTGGTTATCAATAACGTCACCGTAACTTGTAGATGTACCTCAGTTTAATGTGGACAAAAAGAGCTGTAGCACTTAATTGTCCTTTTGTTATTCCACTCACCGTTTAGAAGGAATGAAGGGAAGGCAGTAAGTAGATGGGGACCTACCCATGGCCAACATTGTCTCTTTTCTTTGTTCTTCTTTTTAACATTTTTGAAACCTATTAGTTAAGTATCTGTCGCTTTCTTCACCTATTAGACCGTAAACTTACTCAACACTATGGAATTTGTAATTAGCTTAAATTGCTCACAATCTAATCACGTGGATTACAGATTTATGAGGACTTCCTCTGTGATTTGCAAAGACATACTCTGCTCAAGACTTTGCGTTCTAATAAAACTTGTCTCAAGTCCTGATGACGGCACTCACGATGCCAGTTCTGGTGAGAAAATGCGCACCTACTGCTTTAGTCAGTGAGGACTCCACAGAGAAACCAGAGTGTCATGTACGAAACCCTAACTTTGAGTTCGGCAAAAGTTTTTGGAATTTTCTTGCCTACGTGTAAAACTATATTACTCTCACTTCTGGCTTTGGGTTACATTAGTCACTGTCTACACATGACAGCTAAGTGTTCCAGAATACGAATTATAATTAAAATCCGAATATGGAACCTCAGGGCAGTTAAAATTTAAAAAAATCTGATTTTAGGATATTGCCGGTGACACGTTGCAATATTGTCTGTCTTTGCCCCTTACGCTTCCTATGTTTTGGCTCAGGTGTTCAGGATTTGAATATTAGGTAACGGTAAGATTAATTACTGAAAAAATGCTAAGTAATCCATGGCAGAATGTAATCAAGAATATGGATTTATCTATTATTAATACACTCCGCTGTCTGATATGGAGGAAATGCCATCAAGTTGAGAAACAGCATACAAAATGCATTTCGTGAGAAAGAATCGCTCTCGTATCTCAGTAACAGCTATGACTCTTCGCCACCAAAGAACAAACTGGTTGGGTAACATCTGTCAAGTACGCGAAAGTTGCATAGATAACGCTCTATCTGGGCGTTACCCTCTTATGAGGAAATCGGCATTGTCGGCGAATCCATTGTTCTCTTGAAATGTATGTTTGGCGAGAAGCGGAAAGAAAGAGAAGACAATATACTATGACGTCGTATATACAGATGCTTTCAGAATCTCAAGAAAGATATCCATATTTTTCATTAAATCACGTCACATGACGAGGGCTGTTACCGACTGAAGTAAGTGCTCCTTATGATGTACAAAGGTGGACCTCCTGCAGTGCTAGGTTTCCGAAGAAGGGTTTTATGTGCATTGGAAAATAAGGTGGTTTACAACTACGAAGTGCTCACCACAGGGCCTAATGATTGATATTCACCACTAAATTTCCAGATCCGACCGGACCTGGAACTCGGATGCAAACTAGGTTCGGCGTTAAATGCACTCTGACTCAAATTCTCCGTAATCCAGCGCTTATTTGTTGTTTTTATATCGCTAGAGTGCGTGAGCGATTGGTAATGAAAAGTGAGACCAAATCTCTTTCCACAAAACACTTGGTAATAGTATGACCAGACAAAGCAGGAACATGTTAAGCGGCGTGCGCTGTACGGCAGATATTGAACCAGATGATTCAATCCGAGCGTCCTTGATTTGGACTGGGGCGGTCGCCCGTAGTCCGATCGCTGATCATGCATTACCTCACCTTCCACTTGTCGCAGCCTTCCAGATATTTAAATTGAACATCCTAGATAGCGTTCGATTCTATGATACGATTAGTCACCTTCATGCTGTTTAAGATAAAAACACACACACATTACATCCGTATCTGTCGCTGACTCTCGATCCAAGATAACACCCTGCGTCCTCCCTACCAATAAATCCTCAGTCAAGCCAGGAAGTTCTGAGATGCTCCATATGATCGTACAGCGTCGCCCCCAAGTGGTTTCCTGTATTATTTGCACTTATTTTCCGTCGGATATCCACTAAGGGTACGGGAACTCTGCTATATCAACCAGGGGCACAATATTTTGATACGCTACTGGTTTGTATTGAGAGACGAAAATATTAGGACGGTGCAGTAATAGAGGATGCCGTCACACTAGCCATGAACGAATACAAGAAAAAAATAAACGGAAACTTACAACCTACATTTTGTGATACGGCAGACTGGCGGAAATACACTCCTGGAAATGGAAAAAAGAACACATTGACACCGGTGTGTCAGACCCACCATACTTGCTCCGGACACTGCGAGAGGGCTGTACAAGCAATGATCACATGCACGGCACAGCGGACTCACCAGGAACCGCGGTGTTGGCCGTCGAATGGCGCTAGCTGCGCAGCATTTGTGCACCGCCGCCGTCAGTGTCAGCCAGTTTGCCGTGGCATACGGAGCTCCATCGCAGTCTTTAACACTGGTAGCATGCCGCGACAGCGTGGACGTGAACCGTATGTGCAGTTGACGGACTTTGAGCGAGGGCGTATAGTGGTCATGCGGGAGGCCGGGTGGACGTACCGCCGAATTGCTCAACACGTGGGGCGTGAGGTCTCCACAGTACATCGATGTTGTCGCCAGTGGTCGGCGGAAGGTGCACGTGCCCGTCGACCTGGGACCGGACCGCAGCGACGCACGGATGCACGCCAAGACCGTAGGGTCCTACGCAGTGCCGTAGGGGACCGCACCGCCACTTCCCAGCAAATTAGGGACCCTGTTGCTCCTGGGGTATCGGCGAGGACCATTCGCAACCGTCTCCATGAAGCTGGGCTACGGTCCCGCACACCGTTAGGCCGTCTTCCGCTCACGCCCCAACATCGTGCAGCCGGCCTCCAGTGGTGTCGCGACAGGCGTGAATGGAGGGACGAATGGAGACGTGTCGTCTTCAGCGATGAGAGTCGCTTCTGCCTTGGTGCCAATGATGGTCGTATGCGTGTTTGGCGCCGTGCAGGTGAGCGCTACAATCAGGACTGCATACGACAGAGGCACACAGGGCCAACACCCGGCATCATGGTGTGGGAAGCGATCTCCTACACTGGCCGTACACCTCTGGTGATCGTTGAGGGGACACTGAATAGTGCACGCTACAGCCAAACCGTCATCGAACCCATCGTTCTACCATTCCTAGACCGGCAAGGGAACTTGCTGTTCCAACAGGACAATGCACGTCCTCATGTATCCCGTGCCACCCAATGTGCTCTAGAAGGTGTAAGTCAACTACCCTGGCCAGCAAGATCTCCGGATCTGTCCCCCATTGAGCATGTTTGGGACTGGATGAAGCGTCGTCTCACGCGATCTGCACGTCCAGCACGAACGCTGGTCCAACTGAGGCGCCAGGTGGAAATGGCATGGCAAGCCGTTCCACAGGACTACATCCAGCATCTCTACGATCGTCTCCATGGGAGAATAGCAGCCTGCATTGCTGCGAAAGGTGGATATACACTGTACTAGTGCCGACATTGTGCATGCTCTGTTGCCTGTGTCTATGTGCCTGTGGTTCTGTCAGTGTGATCATGTGATGTATCTGACCCCAGGAATGTGTCAATAAAGTTTCCCGTTCGTGGGACAATGAATTCACGGTGTTCTTATTTCAATTTCCAGGAGTGTAGTTGGCGCGTGCTTTACTGGCTGTCGCCGAGACGGCCGGTAGCGTCCATAATTGCGTTAATGAAACGTAAAACTGCGCACCGCGGGCTCCGTCGTTGGTGGTTTTCTGCTACCGGTAATGCCGGTTCGCGTTATCTCGCACGACGCCCTAATCATCGCGTACACTTCCTGCCTCCTACAGCAGGTTGCCATTGCCCACATAAAATACTGAACACGCGTTCCGTCGACGTGATTTATGCGAGGCGGGGCGTGGCCCTGGAGCGAATAACCGCAAAGTGGCCTTTTTAAGCCGTACGTCTCCGCCGCCTGCGGCGCACGCTCACACGAGAGCGAGAGAGACGTGGTGATCAGGTACCTACAGCGGCTGCTAAGTGTTGCCCGTACGCCGGGCTCTTGTTTCCGTGAAAAATGATACCCACCAACAGCCGGTTTCTGGCCGCACTGCCAGATGTGATTTAGCGACGGCAATTCGCGCAACCTAACGGAAAAGGTTATCAACAGTTTTCTTTTCACCGCAGGGCGTACCGAGCCGTGTCCCTTGCTGTTAGTGAAAAACGGGCGATATCTTGCGATCTGCTTAAACTGCCGACTCATCGTCGTTCTGAGACTACAACTAGCTGCAGGCGGGGATGTGGGTAATGATCGACCTCCGATGTACAACTTCGAACCATCAAGACGAATAATGTAGCTGAATGTTTAATCAGCGTCCGAGTCAGTGAAAAGCAAATTGCTGTTACAGGTATGTTTCCGCTGATCGACTATTAGTGGGTGCTCCACTTCATTCACAAACAGGACGAGGTACTCGTGATAGTATGTTGACACAGTAGCATGGGCCCGTCCTTGAGTAGATTCGCTCATTTGATGTGAACAAACTTGTCAGTATAAAGTACTGCTTTTACGTAAAGTCTCCGACATTTAATCGTCAGTTACAGCTTAAGGAGGAACTTCGCTATGTTCATTATATCTTGCCAAACTTCACAGTGGCGCACGAGCATCAATTCCGTTCTAAACGAAGAAAAAATGCTGTTAAAAACCCCAGGCTCAAAGTTCGTAAATTATCGTTACTTGACCTTCAATAAAACCCATGGTTCTAATATCAGTGAGCTGTAACAGGGGGAATCAGCAACGACAACCGTACACGCGTGTGTTTCAGAGCTGCGGTACAGTCGCAGTAAAACTGAACCCATGAGTGTTTTCGGCATACAGTGACAACTTGAACATAATAAATGGAAATTTGGTCGGGAGAGCTTAGATGACGATCCGCGCAGTGGTTGCCCAAGATGTCACTACTCCAGAAATCATTGTAAAAGTGCACAAAATAGTCATGGAGGAGCGACGGTTGAAAGTGCGTGAAATTGCTCACGCTTGCCAAATGTCGTCTGAAAGGGTAGGTCACATTTTAACCGAAGAATTAGAAATGAAAAAATTATCTGCAAGATGGGTGTCGCGACAAGACAATGCGCGCCCGCACATGTGTGCCGTCGCCTTGGCAAAATTACACAAACTAAGGTGTGAATTATTGCTTTATTCATGTGATATGCCTCCGTCAGACTTCGATGTCTTCCCAAAACTGAAAAGTTTCCTGGTGGACGAAGATTCACTTCAAACGAAGAATTCATGGTCGGAGTTGATAACTCCATGGAGGCATGAGGGAAACTCGTTTTCGAGATGAGATCAAGCCACTGGAACATCTTGGGACCAATGCATTAATTTACAAGGAGGCTGCGTTGAAAAATAAAAAAAGTTTGTTATGTAAGTACTTTTTTTTCCAAACGACCCTCGTATATTCAATTTAGTTGAGATTACTACCATTGTACGTTGTCAAAAGGCTACAGGCCGCAACATTGTAGTATATTGGTACGAATGTGCACGAGCGCCATTGGTCACTGGGTTCCATCTCAGGAGAATACAAATGGTGAGGCAAAATTTGATAGCAGCATGAGCGACTCTGTGCTGTGCAGAATGAGCTGCAGTGTTGTCGTGGAGCAACAGTACCCACTTGAATAGTTGCCCACTGTGCTTTGTCTTGATAGCCTCGTTTAATCTCGTCAGGAGACTTCAGCAGTATGCTGCTGTCACTATTTGCCCCTCACGAGCAAGACCTGTTAGTACTAAACAATGGCAAAACACTCGGCATCACCTTGTGCATTGGTGGCGGGGTCATTATCTTTCTCAACGTTGATGAATCCACATGTTCCAACTGCTTGTTTTGCCTCGGAGTCACAGTAAAACACCCAGCACTCGGCAGTGGTGATTAGGCGGCTGAAGAAGTCATCAGGATTTGCGTGACAAAAGGGCAGCATTGCCGCTGCTGCGTCAGTCTGTCGGACTATTTGAGTGAGTGTGAGCAGTCGCAGACACCAGTGGCAGTTTCTCATATTCCACATATATCGTGCAAGATTTTGAAAGCTGACCCATAACTGATTTTCACTCGTTCCGCTATCATTTCGGACACTGCAGTCTAAGAGCACCAGGGTCTGCACTTCTCTTGCAGTTCCAGGCTCTTCACAGAGAGACGGTTTGGCGCTCCATTCTTTTTCATTCAAGAAAATGGAGTGTTTATTGGCATCTTTCATCTGTGAACGACGAAAAAAAAAAACTGGAAGTGACCGTTATTCTTCCTGCTGCAGGTACAGCACTTCTAAAAGCTCTCCAACAACTTTAGGGCGTACACAATACAACAACAGTTCTGTAGCTTCCATTCGGAAAAAAATTAACAAATAGCCCATCTTCCAATTGGGATTTAAGGCGTCCTACCACACTGTTCGCCACTTTTTAAAAGAAAGATCGTCCGCTAGTAACATGAGTTGTTCTTCTTTCTCTGATAATCAGATTCTTGCAGTAAACTAAACGCTGCACATGCGACGGTTGCTAAATCCTTTTCTTCACTCATAATATCTGCCGATGAAATTGTAATTAAAACACTACTTTATAACGAAACGGGAGCAACGTCGGCAAGTTATCAGAGCCAACTGTTATTTCGCATGACCGAATCCCTTGGTCCTGAGCCCTTCGTTTCGTGGGGGATGAGAAGCCGAACGCCAGTGCACTGGCAACAAACGTTCCGCCGAATGCAGTGTCTGTCATTCGTTGGTCTTCGCAGGCCTAATGTGAACGCACCCATAGAAGGAGAGAATTAATTTGGTAATATTATTTTTCTGGTGTGGTGTTTGAAACTTCGACTGCTTCTCGTGGGCTTCGTTCGTTCGTGATGGTAGTAGCACTGTTGTACTGGCGTAGCACGAGTCCCTCGTTGCTCGGAGCAGACCGGAATGGCCGGCAGCCGCGGGTCGGCCACGCGCGAGGCGCGAGGCGTCGCTTTACGCAACAGGCAGCCAGCCGGGGCTGAACCCACAGTCAGCTCGGCTCCCGCGAGTGCCGTACTCCCACGCAGGCGCCAGGTGCGTTAAGTGTTGCCGCCTTGCGTAACGCACCGCCACGCTCGTACTACGCCTAGGGACTTCTGTCTCTCTCTCTGTCTCTCTCTCTCTCTCTCTCTCTCTCTCTCTCTCTCTCTCTCTCTTTCTTTCTCTCTGCCGCGCCCTGCGCTTACGCACACACTTCCACTTTTTTTTTCCCTCCCCACGTGTTTGTTTTCCTAGGAATGCCGGCAGTTTGGGTGAGGCACGGTGGCCATGAGTCGTAGCGTCGTAATACCGTCAAGGTGACTTCAGTGCTGCACGTTTAATTGTTCCTGTCTGCTTCCTCGTTTCCACTCAACAGCAACGAACTGAGCGAATGACTCTCATCTCCATGCAGAAGACTCGTGTGTTTCAGTGAGGTAGAGCACTCAGCCAACGGTAGCATAGTTACTACACGGTTATCCAAACGGATAGGCATTAACCAGACTTTCTCATACAGTGCTATACCTAGGTTACTAGTAGTCACTTACCTTTCTCAAATTTTACCCTGGAATCAGAGTGGATCCTCGATGGCATTTCAGGGGAGATTGAAGGTCAAGAGTAACTGGATGTTACATTTCTCGTCCTCGTCCTCCTCCTCATTCTTCTTCCTCTTCTTCTTCTTCTTTATACTATCTTTTTTTTATATACTATCTTTTTTATCGCCGTGATCTGATAAGTGTTCGTACATCGCCTCTGTGGTATTTTTTGATTCCCTGAACGCTCTCTCAAAACTTCTGTTAATCAAAGCACATGAATATTACGTACACTATGTGCAGACACGCTGGGAATAGCATGCACCCTGCTGTATGTTTCTTGTTTGTATTATTTGTGTGTGGCACTCCTCTGGAAGACATCATGCCGTTCGCCAGAACAGCAGCGTACGGAGAGGGAGAGGGAGAGTGCAGTGAGCGTAAACAAATTTCAATTGGCGAGTCTACCACTTCAGCCGTTTGACATCCAGCACTGTACAGAGGCCGCCTCTAGACTGTCCCATTCATTTGCTCGACCACATTTTATCTACAGACCTTCGATTAAGTCGTCGTTTCGGACTTCCTCTAACTCTTGGGACCAGCAAAGAGCTTCCTAGGTCCGTCGCCCGACTGTAGTATCCTACCCATCCCTCTTTCAATTCCACCACAGTCAGAATTACACCTTCCAGTCGAGTCTCTTCCCTGACAGTGTGCCACATCAGCGGTCGCTGATCCCACACGCAGATTCTATGCAGATATGCCTCGGGTCCCAGTCTCCCCCTACTTAGGCCACATGAGTGGGTCTATATCACATAATAAAATTGTGAGAATATTGAAGCTTGCATGACATTTCTGAGAGGCTTGAAGCTTAATTCAGTCGTGTGTTGCTTCGGAAATACTTAGCAGTCACAATTCAGGCTGTTGTCGCCCGTGATTGGTGCTGTCTTTCCAATCTTAGTATCTATAGAAAACTGTTTGAAATTTGATCACAGCTATGCCCGTAGTTATATTAACTGTGAGATCGTAAGTAGTCAATGTAACGGATGACAAACTACACTATTCCGAGTATGACTATCGTACAATACTGTACTGTTATTTTTTTTTTAAACGCTTGATGTTCCTGTTTTTTAAGGAAGGCTCAACTGCTACAACACAAGTATTTCCAGCGTTTATAGCCATTGTCAAGTACCTGCGAATATATATGCCCCAACCAGCGGTAATTGTGACAAAATTTAGCTAATAAAATAATATCACAGTTTATGTGCATGATCTTAGTGAACATATGTTGTAAGAGAAGAACTGTCAAATTGCTACCAAACCATAATAATTAAGGTCGTTTACCCTCTAATCAAAACATTGACAGTTACCAGACAGTTGACTAACGACGTAATATGGACGTTACATCAATCTATGTCAGTACAATGTAGTCACTTTAATATAAATGACACTCCCATCTTCACACAGTAGCAACGAAGTTGTAATCGCAAATACTACACCATGGCGATAAATGCCGAAACAGTCAGACGTTAATAAGGATCATTTATTACAAGCAGCTGTTCTGGTGTACTTTTATAATAGCTTCTCACACTATTAATGTGCTGGCGTAAGCTGTCGTCAGCACCCCGGTCGGCAAAGATGAAGTGCGAAGGTCGATTGTAGGCTCTATATCAAGCACGCCTATCACGAGAGAGGCCAGAGACACAACGACAGGCAACACGCCGCCAACGCCCTCTCAGCAGCATGTATTGAGGCCGCCGCCGCCGCCGCTGACGGAAGGGCCTCACTGACTCAGTTATCCAGTTGGCATCTGTCAGTTATTCGCAGAGCACGTCAGAGGCTACGACAGGGCATAGGGACCGGATTAGTGTTCATAGCTGGACTAGCAGTGAAACAAAAGTTTGTAATAGTGAGAATACCTATATTGTCTGGAAGAAGGCTATTACTGATGAGCTTGTAGCCCAACAAAACGATTAAAATGGCTCTGAGCACTATGGGCTTAACTTCTGAGGTCATCAGTCCTTTAGAACTTAGAACTACTTAAACCTAACTAACCTAAGGACATCACACACATCCATGTCCGATGCAGGATTCGAACCTGCGACCATAGCGGTCGCGCGGGCTCCAGACTGTATAGCCTAGAACCGCTCGACCACCCCGGCTGGCGTACCACAACACATGGACTCTATTGAAGATAAGTAAATGTTCATGTAAATAAAGAACCGTATTAATTCACTTGTGCATTTGTGCTGTAGAAAGAGGACACCGGTCACCTATATCATCATCCTCTTGGTTGCTCCCTTTTGGTACAAAGGAGCTGTTATATATTTATTTTCGCTTCTGCGTTCTCTAATAGCTTTGTTTGCTGTCGTAAGGCTCAGCTTGCGTAATGCAGAAATAAATGCAACGGAGTGCTATCACTAAAAGACTTGAGACCTCTTTTTTGCCTCATTATTTTTCTCGACTAATATGTATAAACATATGACAAGAATAACAAAATTCATTACGTTGTTATGAGTCTGTTGACAGGATGCTACAAATAGTGGGGCAAACATGTCTCGGTCATGACAGAAAGGGGGAACTGTTTTTTTTTTTTCTTCTTCTTCTTCTTGCAGCCTCCTGGGGTAGCCGCGTGGTCTTAAACGCCTTGCCTAGGTTCACGCCCCCCCCCCCCCCCCCCCCCGACATCACCTGGAGGTTCGAGGTCTCCCTTGGGCATGGGTGTGTGTGTTGTCCTTAGTTAGATTAAGTAGTTTATAAGCCTAGGGACCGATGAGCTCAGCAGTTTGGTCCCGTAGACTTACCACCACCACCAAGTTTACGACCTGGTGTTTCCTAAACTGTCATACTACACCACTAAGTGGACTACGCCTGTCAACATAGACTAACCGTAGAAATAGGCGTCACTCAGTACACGCATTGACTTTCCTTCTCTAGTATGTTTGATGTGTGCAGGAAGACAAGTTTGTTGCTGCGGCGTTGCTGTCGCATGGTGAGGGTACGGCTAGAGAGAGGCGTGTCTCTGCGCCTCCCTACCTTGGTGTCTGCCGCTGGGGAGCGGAGCGATCGTGTTGTGTCGTCTGGCCGCAGCTGCGACGCGGCGCGGCGCTCCGGTCCGGTCCCTGCGTCGGGTTTCGCAGCGCTGGATCACGTTGCGACACGCCGCCTCGTTATTCATCTCCTCCAGCCCCCTCCTCCTCCACCCCCCCTCCTCCACCCCCATCCCACTCCACTGCTCACCGCGGCCGCTCCTTGCCGCTCCCTCCCACGACACACCACACACACACACACACACACACACACACACACACACACACCTCGGTTCTCAGGATGTTTACGTACGTGTATGCTACCAATCCAGTGTATTCACGTATACTGTTTACAAAACAATTTCCACTGTAGACGGGAGAGAGCCAGGGAAGGCTGCTGACGGGAGAAAGGAAGGTAGGGAAGAAGTAAGGTTAGGTCTTAGCTACATTTACAGACGGAACAAAATCTTGTGTAGGGAAAGGAAATCGGCCGTCTCCTTTTTAAAGAACCATCACGGCAATTGCCTCAAGCGATTCAGAGACACCACACTGCCTTTGATGACTGCTATACCCAAAATACGACTTCGCCAGTTCCTGGGAGTGGAGGCGTTCATGGAAGTCGAACGGCTCGGAGCAGTACCGGTATCTACTGTTTCTGTCCATTGCCAGCCTAGGAAGTGATACAGCCCATCGTAGGAACATAGCATTGTAAACGCATTGTTGATTCCACTGTGCCATTTGCCGTAGGAGGAGGAAGACGGTGGGTTTGTTTTGGCCGCCAACCCTCACCTCTTCTCTCCCGGATGGAGATCGCTTGTTTACTCTCCCAGCATCCTCCGCTTGAGTGCCGAGCTACGTCCCACATTCATAGCATTCGCCTAGGATGGGGCCAAGACCTATACCGTGTTTTATGAAGGAAGGTGGAAGGTCTCTTAGACTTCTGTTATTGAGAAACAAATTTGATTTATTAATGCGATCGAAGCCGCGTGCAACACGTACAGATGTTATAGTTCTTTGATGGAAAAAGTTCGGCTAATCTTCATTATTTTCATATTTCTGATCAGCCGATTTAAGATGATTCGTAAGTTGACGAAATACTACAAAAAGAATTTTGCGAGCGATGACGATAAAAATTGTAAAGGTTCGTTTGTTCAAAATCTTAAATCTCCGAAACTTCTTCACCGGTTGGTTTGAAATTTTAATACGACGTTGCATGCGAGTATGTGCAGCTTGTCGACATTTTTGCTAACAATTTTTCGCTATTACATACTATATACACATTTAAGTATTGCAAACATATAGCATTTGTCCGCCAAAACGTTTCAGAGACTTTGTCGTTAAAATCTGGTGTAAATTGGTCAAGAACCTTTCGAGATTTTTGATAACAGCGTTGAATATACTGCTTATAAATATGTAATGGGAAACGTTATTACCAAAAAATCTCGAAAGGTTCGTTACCAATGTACGCCAGCTTTTAACGAGATATTTTGCAAAAACAGACATAATGTCTTTTGGGACAACAGCAATCAGTGAAATTATAATGTTACTTAAAAACCGTCTTGATTGCAAATATTTTTATTCATATGACCGGTTTCAGAACCATCTTCAGATCTGATATTTCAGTTACAGGAGTAACCCGTCCAAATCCAGCAGTATGCTACGTCACATGTAGCATGTGAAAACTGCTGGATTTGGACGGGTTACTCCTGTAACTGAAATATCAGATCTGAAGAATGTAGCATGTGAAAACTGCTGGATTTGGACGGGTTACTCCTGTAACTGAAATATCAGATCTGAAGATGGTTCTGAATGAACCGAAACCGGTCATATGAATAAAAATATTTGCAATAAATACTGCATATTTCTAATACTTAAATATGTATATAATACATAATAACGAAAAATTATTAGGAAAATTATCGAAAAGTTCTTGACCGACTTGCTTCAAGTTTTTACACAGACGTAAACCATTTATACATACATTTTAAACAGTAATACACAGGGTTTCCAATAAATCTGACTGCTGGAGAGAAAATGCTGTGCTACGTTGTGAATATGAAAATGCGCTGTTTAGTTTCCTGTCTCGCAGCCAGCAGAGCATTCAAACCACTAGGCAAATTATTTCTACCATGTACGAGTATATTCTTTCACCTCATACATAATTCTAAACAAAATTTTTATACGCAGTTATGTGCTGTTTTATTTTCTTCTTCGAAGCCGGTTTTCACAGATAACAGGAAATTATATTGATGGCTTTTCTGGTTATGGTTAAATACTAATACGGACTCTGACTCGATTGAAGGTTTGTTAATGCTACCCGCTCGCAGATTAAATCTATGCGGAGTGCTGTCACTGAAGCTGCTCTCCTCATAGATCCAGCACCAGCAGGGGATGTCTCTCGTAACCCGTGTACCAGTGACCCCAACCAACTTACCCACTCCAAGCTACTTCAGTTCCCAATCAAAGTTTCGTTGGCGATAAGAAGGCAAGGCTGATGAAGTCACAAAGAGGAGGGAAGAGGAGATGGATGGAGGGGGTAGATGGGGAAAGATGAGATGAGTAGAGAGAGGGCGGAGAGGAGGTGGAGAAGAGAGATTTGGGGGGGGGGGGGAGAAGAAGAGGAGGAAATTGACAGAAATAGGGGAGGAGATCAGAACATATATCCAATTCTCATACATATTTAGCAATTGCGAACTATTGATAGATACGCTATTGTTAGAATAAAAATGCTGACATGTATGTATAGGCTGACCTCGTCTGCTGATTGACAGAGATTGCCGACAATTGAAGAGGGTCGTAATGTGAAATAGGCATACATCTATCCAGACCATCACACAGGAATTCCAAACTACATCAGGCATTGCTAGTACTAAGACAGTTAGGCGGGAGGTGAGATAAGTTGGATTTCATGGCCGAGCGGCTGCTCATAAGCCGCAAATCACGCCGGTAAATGCCAAACGACACCTCGCTTGGTGTAATGAGCGTAAACGTTGGACGACTGATGGAAAAACGTTGTGTGGAGTGACTAATCACGGTACACAACGTGGCGATCCGATGGCAGGGTGTGGGTATAGCGAATGCCCGGTGAACGTCATCTGCCAGCGTGTGTAGTGCCAAAAGTACAATTCGGAGGCGGTGGTGTTGTGGTGTGGTCGTGGTTTTTATGGAGGAGGCTTGCACCGGTTGTTGTCTTGCGTGGCACTATCACAGCACAGGCTTAAATTGATGTTTTAAGCACCTTCTTGCTTCCCACTGTTCAAGAGCAATTCGGGGTTGGCGATTGTATCTTTCAACACGATCGAGCAGCTGTTCATAATGCACGGCCTGTGGCGGCGGGGTTACACGACAATAACATCCCAGTAATGGACTGACCTGCACAGAATCCTAACGTGAATCCTATAGAACACCTTTAGGATGTTTTGGAACGCCGACTTCGTGCCAGGCCTCGCCTACCGACATCGATACCTCTCCTTAGTGCAGCACTCTATGTAGTAAGGACTACCATTCCCCAAGAAAACTTCCAGCACTGGTTGAATCGTACGCCTGCGAGAGTGGAAGCTGTCATGAAGGATAAGGGTGGACCAACACCACACTGAATCCCAGTATTACCGATGGAGGGCGCCACGGACTTCTAAGTCATTTTCAGCCAGGCGTCCGGATACTTTTGATCAAATAGCGTATATGTAGAATGAAGCGATATTCTGGATCACTGTATTTCAACAGTAAACCACACGCTAACATATAGTGCCTATCTTGAAGCGTCCGTGACACTTCACCACTTACTAAACAAAACCGTGGCGAAACGCACTGCTATTATCTTGATCCTCTCTGTTAATATAAATCCTATGTAGTATGTGTCACCACACTGGCTAGCAACAGTTAAGTATCAAGAGTTTAGTCAGCTACCTCTGTCGTTAGTGACCTACACTGCCTGAAGATTCTTCCAATACATCATACATCTGCATTTCCCACGACTAGGTTTATGTGGTCATTTTACTTGGCCACCGTATCTGGTTGCTATACCGAGGACCAGGGTTCGATTACCGGTACTGCAAGGGCGGTTTCCTCGATCGGCGGACTGGAAGGGGCTATATTCAGCTTTGTAACGCCAGTTGAGGAGCTACCTGAATGAGAAGTAGCGACTCCAAGGCCTGGGAAACCGACAACGGCCGGAAGAGCAGTCCGCTGACCTGGTGCCCCCCTAGACCGCATGCAATGACGCCATTCCCAGAGGATGACACGGCGGTCGGTTGGTACAGATAAGCCCATCAGGGCCAGAAGGCATATGTATACACGTGTTATCAAAATCTGTCGGGTCTTTTACATGTTTTTACCCTGAAGTTTATGTCGAGTATCATATGCGAAGCCCCGCACTAAGATCCGATCCTCTGCAGCATTTCGCTATAGTATTCCAACTCTAAGAGTTTTTCTATGTACAACAGCTTCAAGGAGCTTCCAAGTCATCAAATCTATATTCATTGCAGCTGGAGCTGTACAAAACGTTCTTCTCAAAACTTTTATTGAGATGAGCGAATACACGTGATTTACCAGTATGATAAGTAATGAGGAGGTTCTACGCAGAATCAGAGAGGAAAGGAATATGTGGAAAACACTGATAAGGAGAAGGGACAGGATGATAGGACATCTGCTAAGACATGAGGGAATGACTTCCATAGTACTAGAGGGAGCTGTAGAGGGCAAAAACTGTAGAGGAAGACAGAGATTGTAATACGTCAAGCAAATAATTGAGGACGTAGGTTGTAAGTGCTACTCTGAGATGAAGAGGTTAGCACAGGAAAGGAATTCGTAGCGGGCCGCATCAAACCAGTCAGTAGACTGATGACAAAAAAAAAAAAAAAAAAAGACAACCAGTATGATATCTTTCAGCAGTGACTTGCATGTCCAGAGCACGATGACAGATCCGGAACTAATCTGTGTTTCTTATTAATGGCTATGTGTTTGGTACTTTTGTGAGCATAAGTGCGGATGCCAGGCAGTTTTCACGCCTTCCTTTACCAGAGTGTCGGGTTAATTGCCCATTTCCGCAGCGGAATCGCATTAAATAGTAAAAATAAAAAGACAAGAAGTACGATTACCAGGTACTAACACATTTCTGATGATGCATAGTTGAGAAGGGCATTCAAACATTGCACGAAAACGTCACTTCGACAACACGCACAAACACAGCAAGTACGATTATAATTAAACCTGTATAACGCCAACTGGTAGGAGAAGGACTAAAAATTAGTGCTAAAATTGCCAACCATCGATGATTGACGACAGAGGAAAAGGATGCGCTTGTTTGCTTTTCAAATTGATACGGAAACTGAAGAAGCGGGATTTTCGCTACGGGCTGGCTAAGTCATGGATATTAACTGCTGCTGGAACGAGTTTAAAACTTCTCTTCGGCAAGTATGGTCGTCTTTTTGTAATGTTCTTGGTCCCGTCTGAGTAATAAATTAAGTTGTTGTTTATTCATGTAAGTAATATTGATGCAAATATAGAGATTCCGGCAGCTGGTGACACTTGAGGAGCGGCCATATTGGCGTTTCCGACGTAAATTATCAGACTGGTATATTATACAGGTTGCCAGCAGGTGCAGAGGCGTGAGAAGGCATCCGCGTGTCATCTCGCAGGCGCACCTGAGTTCTACAACCACATGAATGTTACGACCATAAGCGCTTTTCCCTCAGCGGTGCGCGTTACTCAGAAAGCTCGTTCAGAACCCATTTGTCCATTGAGCATTTGGCAGTAGTCGTTTGCCACTCAGAAAGATGAATTAAGACTGCATTGTGGTGGTTCAAGAGCTAGCAGTTGCTTCACGCTATTGAAAGGATTGCGGCTATATGCGTCACCTTACTCCCGAGTAGCGCCGATACTTTGAATGGGATCGGCAGTTAGCTCTTGGTTGCAAGTATAAGGAATATGGGTGACTGTTAACATAAATTAGCTCTTTCTTACGAAATGGGGCAGCTTTAACGTTCAAATGTCACATTTCCGACAGTCTCTGATCACGCCATGAGAACTACATTGACACAAGTATCCACCTGAACAGTAGAATGACAATAATATTTGTTGCTGCTAACAGGCATTTACGCAAGGGCGCTTTCAGCTGACGGGAATGTGAATGTGTTTAGAAACAACTGCAACCAGTCGCCTTTTGAGGAGGTACAATTTTTATTTTCCCACTGATGGTTTATAGTCTCTTAGCGACTCATCACCAGATGGTACACAAGTTTGCCGATGGCACGCAGTTTTTGAGGGATGTTTTTGCTGTGTGAAAATGGAACAAATAATGTGGCAATATTTGAATTATTTGAATGGTAAGATCGGCTTGAAGGCATTACTTAGTTAATGTTAACTGAATTTTCCTTCGGTGCTTGGCAGAACATGATGATAGCCGGATTGTGACCAAATAAACATAATTTCGTAGAACATGAGGAAGTGTTCCACATTGTTGATATCATTACTTAATTAGTTGCCTCCATAGGTGCTGGTACACAATTCGCTTTGGAAAATGTAGTTTGTTTCCCAGTTACGTTGATAACACAGCACAATACAAACTTTGCCACAGGTAAACTTGTCATGGACTGTGCGGCTGCTCTCGGCGAGGTTCGAGTCCTCCCTCGGGCATGGGTGTGTGTGTGTTTGTCCTTAGGATAATTTAGATTAAGTAGTGTGTAAGCTTAGGGACTGATGATCTTAGCAGTTACGTCCCATAAGATTTCACACACATTACACACAGGTAAACTTCCACGTGCTTAATGGGATGTATACAAACCAAAGAGTGTGACTTAGGCTAATGTTCAAAGATTTAGCGTTGAAGCAGAGGTTTTCTTTGGCCGTTAGTTACATTGTTGAATGTTGCACATTGATCTTAAATTATATAACGTATATAAATTATGTTCATTATTACAAAATAATTAGGGGCTCCTGCACAAGACCTTCGAACCTTAGCTTAAGTCACACTCTTTGGTTTGCTTACATTCTGTAAACACGTGGGAGTGATCGCCTGCGGCAAAGTAAAGTGATTCGTGCATTAGGAGTAAACCTAATCTCTGGATGCAAATAGCTGTAAGTAATGCCTTCAAGTCGACTTTATGATGTAAATAATTGCTGCTATCTCGCCACACTCAGTGCTCACTTGTTCTGTTGTTTTTTTTTTTTTTTTTTTTTTTTTCCCTGCCACGCCTCAACGACGCAACGACCCCCCCCCCCCCCCCTTAATGCTAAAATCTATGACAAAAAGCAGTGTGACTTCTGATAGTGAGTCGCAAAATCGACTTGAAACCGACCAAGGTAAAAATAAAAACTGCACCATCACAGAACGAGAGTTGTTGCCGATATTCCTGGAAATCTTTATTAATCATAATCTTGGTGTTCCACATCCATAAATGAAACTTTTTAATATTTTTTATTACACTGATGTGTTTGTAGCAGCTGATCAGGCTGCAAGCCGATCCACATGAGCTACATTTGGAAAATGGTTTATATAAAGACGTAAATGGTTTTGCGAGGGTAATCCCAAAAGTAAGGTCTCCTAATTTTTTATAAGTACGTAGACCTGTGTATTTCTACAATGGTTTACATTAGTTTACAGCTTGAACATTTAGCTATTTTTCGACATAATCACCATTTCTGACGGTGCATTTTTGTAGACTCTGTGGCAGTTTTTGTATGCCCCATGTCATACCAGCTCGACGCCATGCTGTTCAGAAAGTTATGAACCTCTTCTTTCACCTCGTCGTCGGATTGGAATCGCTGGGACCACTATTGACGCTGACGGGTACTGTGAGACTCTAAAAAAACTCAAACGGGCAATTCATAACCGGAGAAGAGGAATGTTGAGCAAGGGCGTACACATTGTCCATGACAACGCTCGCCCACACATCGTTCGGCAAACCGTTGCTCTCCTGAAAAAGTTTCAGTCGAACATAATTACCTGCTCACCCTATAGTCCTGACTTGGCGGCCAGTTCACTAGGTTAAAAGAACATCTGGCCGGGAAGCGATTCAGCTCCGGCGACGAGGTGGAAGTAGTAGTTCATAACTTTCTGAAACAGCATGGTGGCGAACTGGTACGACATGGGCATACAAAACTGCCACAGCGTCTACAAAAATCGATCGACAGAAATGGTGATTATGTCAAAAAATAGTAAATGTTCAAGCTGTAAACTGATGTAAACCATTGTAGAAATAAACAGGTCTATGAATAACAGGTAAATCCCAAAGAAAGCAGGTGTTGGCAGACGTGAAAATTACCGGACTATCAGTTTATTAAGTCACGGCTGCAAAATACTAACGCGAATTCTTTACAGACGAATGGAAAAACTGGTAAAAGCCGACCTCGGGGAAGTTCAGTTTGGATTCCGTAGAAATGTTGGAACACGTGAGGCAATACTGACCTTACGACTTATCTTAGAAGAAAGATTAAGGAAAGGCAAACCTACGTTTCTAGCATTTGTAGGCTTAGAGAAAGCTTTTGACAAAGTTGACTGGAATACTCTCCTTCAAATTCTAAAGGTTGTAGGGGTAAAATACAGGGAGCGAAAGGCTATTTACAACTTGTACATAAACCAGATGGCAGTTATAAGAGTCGAGGGGCATGAAAGGGAAGCAGTGGTTGGGAAGGAAGTGAGACAGGGTTGTAGCCTCTCCCCGATGCTATTCAATCTGTATATTGAGCAAGCAGTAAAGGAAACAAAAGAACAATTCGGAGTAGGTATTATGAAACGTCCCCTTAGAAAAATTATACAAGACTGGTCTATGTGAAACGTCCTCTTTGAACAATTATACACGAATGTGCTTAAACTGACACACAACAGTTTTTAGCGCAGCGCAATCTGACTTTCAATAATCGCTACAAGAGAATGGCCCTGACTAACATTAACCTATACGTTTCACAAATCACTTACCTCACAAAAATCTTCGTTACTCAAGTTACTGCAATACAGCGAGCACCACTACTGCCAGCTAAATAAGATTCAAACTACGGAAGGCACTAACTACTGATAGGCACAGTTAGCAAATGAAAGATTTTAATAGAGAACAAACAATGTATTTACCTTAATAGTCATAATATATATATCAGTTAATGACATGAATTCTTACAAATTTCAAAACTCCACCATCTCTCTCCCCACGTCCACCACTGCTGGCGGCTCACCTCCAACTGCGCAACGCTACGCGCTGTTAGCATCCAGCTGCCGCTGCCCGACACTACAATGGCAGACAACAATGCAAACTAGTCACAGACTGCGCACAGCACAGCCAGTGATTTTTCATACAGAGCGCTATGTGGCGTTACCAATAAGAAAACCTAAACAGCCTACTTACGATTATAATCCATGGAGAGGAAATAAAAACTTTGAGGTTCGCCGATGACATTGTAATTCTGTCAACGATAACGAAGTACTAGGAAGAGCAGTTGAACGGAGTGGACAGTGTCTTCAAGGGCGGATATAAGATGAATATCAACAAATGCAAAACAAGGACAATGGAATGTTGTCGAATTAAGTCGGGTGATGTTGAGGGTGTTAGATTAGGAAATGAGACACTTAAAGTAGTAAAGTAGTTTTGCTATTTGGGGAGCAAAATAACTGATGATGGTCGAAGTAGAGAGGATATAAAATGTAGACTGACAACGGCAAGGAAACCGTTTCTGAAGAAGAGAAATTTGTTAACATCGAGTATAGATTTAAGTGTGAGGAAGTCGTTTCTGAAAGTATTTGTATGTAGTGTAGCCATGTATGGAAGTGGAACTTGGACGATAAATAGTTCGGACAAGAAGAGAATAGAAGCTTTCGAAATGTGGTGCTACAGAAGAATGCTGAAGATTAGATGGGTAGATCACATAACTAATGAGGAGGTATTGAAGAGCATTGGGGAGAAGAGGAGCTTGTGGCACAACTTTACAAGAAAAAGGGATCGGTTGGTAGGACATATTCTGAGGGATCAGGCGATCACCAATTTAGTATTAGAGGGCAGCGTGGAGATTGAAAATCGAAGAGGGAGACCAAGAGACGAATACACTAAGCAAATTCAGAAGGATGTAGGTTGCAGTAGGTACTGGAAGATGAAGCAGCTTGCAGAGGATAGAGTAGCATGGAGAGCTGCATCAAACCAGTCTCAGGACTGAAGACCACAACAACAAAAACATCAACATGAATTTATAAAAAAAATCGGAGTCCTTACTTTTGGAATTTTCCTCGTAGTAAATTCTTCTCTGCACGGGGTTATGGCTACAAACGACAACGCCGTTGTATCCGCGCGGAGTGAATCACTGTGCTCAAGCAGTAGCAAGGAGTACCTCACCAGGACTGCTGCGTCTAATCCAAGTACTCGCAGGCGTTCTTCGCTACACTGTTTGCCAGCTTTCCCGAGAGATGCCTGTGCAATATTTAGCAGTACTGTGCCGGTAATCGGCGTGCCCCCGCCGTGCACTTGGCAGTGTAAATGCAGTTGTTGACCGTCAGAGCAGGCGCTGTGCTGAGTCTGGCTGGCTAGCCGGCTAGGGCAGCGGTAATGTATGCGGCGGCGGCGGCGGCGGCGGCGGTGCCCTTGTAGGGAGGGACTAGGCGGGCGTGCCGCTGGCAGCGCCAGCAGCCGGCCGCGGGAACGAGTCCCACCGACGCTGACGAGGCCTCAGCCTGTACGGGCCGCGGCCTTAGACTTGGAAATGCTCCGCCACTTAGCCGTCCCCCGTAATCCCGACTTGTTACGTATGCGACGCAAAGACCTGCCCCGTGTAATTGTATCTGGACGTCCCCAGCTGAGAGCTATGAAGACGTTCTGAGAGTGGCTCAGCTGTAAGCAGGAAGCTCATAAATCGAAATGAAGTACTAAACGAACACACTGCACCTCGCCTGAGTTCGCCTTCACGTTGTGCGCAGGAGAGGTGATAGCAATATATGTCGAAGGCTGGTATAATGAAGGACAAGGAACAGGGCGCGGTTGTAGGTGGTGGGAGGCAGGCAGCCAGGCAGGCAAGGAGGGAGGAGGAGGAGGAGGAGGAGGAAAGTGCCTGATGAGAGACAAGCAGTGGGGCTGACATTATGAATCACGGTGCGTGCAGGGCAAGTTGGCACAGTGGGAAAACCTGGCCTAGGTGCGGGAATTTTTATTTTCCTTATTTTCTCTTCTTGTAGTAAGGTAAAGTACAGGGGTGTATTTGGCAAAAAAAAAAAAAAAAAAAAGTCAGATAGCTCCTAAGTCAGCTTTTACTGAAAATGAATATTCCCTTTTACTTTTTACTTTTCTCTTTTCCCGATTGTTTGCTGTGGCGTCTTGTTATATGGATATTGGTCAGGCCGGCTGGAGTGGCCGAGCAGTTCTAGGCGCTACCATATGCAACCGCTGCGGTCGCAGGTTCGTATCCTGCGTCGTGCATGCATGTGTGTGATGCCCTTAGGTTAGCCAGGTTTAAGTAGTAACTTCTAGGGGACTGATGACCTCAGATATTAAGTCCCATAGTGCTCAGAGCCATTTGAACCATTTGATATTGGTAATATTAATGACAGCTGCGGCCGGATGCCCTCCCTGACGTATCACTGCCGCTGGATCAGAATTAGTGCAAAAAATTTCGAGATGCGCCGTCTTTCGGAAATACTTACCAAAAATGGAAAAGGCTGGGTGTAGAGGCATCGCCTAAATGGAGCTGGAATACTGTCGCTAGAGGAAGCAGAATGACGGGAAAGTTTTACAGTGAGCGATGTTCGGTGTAGTGCATCTACATTCATCCTCTTCAATCCACCTATGATGTGGGGTGGTGTGTACTTCGTGCGCCACTGTCACTCGCCCCCCCCCCCCCCCTCTCTCTGGACAGAAGATCACAACAACAACAACATGGTGCACGGGAAGAACAAATGCCAAAGCATCCACGTGGGCTGGACTTTTCCTAATTTCACCTTCATGGGCATTTCACTAGATTTGTCGGGGAAATAATATATTTGTTGGCTTCAGAATAATGTTCCCGCAATTAATAGTAACAGTTGACCGTAATCGCGATACACAGTGCCTCTCTTGTATCGTCTGCTACTGATCATGAGTAAGCTTCTGCGTTGCGTTTTGGCAATTACTAAATGGACCTGTCACGAAATGCGCTGCTTTTTTTGGATTTTACTTGTTTTCTCAATCAATCCTCAGCCCGCAGCTCTTGTGCTAGTGGCTAGCGTTGCTGCCTCTGAATCACTGGGTCCCTGTTTCTATTCCCCCTCGGGTTTGGGATTTTCTCTGCCCTGGGACTGGGTGTTTATGTTGCCCTCATCATTTCATAATCATCACTCGTGATGGTAGCTAGATTGGATTGTGTACAAAAATTGGGCCTTTGTACGGGCGCTGATGACCACTCACTTGAGTGCCCTAAAACCAAACATCATCAGTCAATCAATCACACATGATAAGGGTGACAGACTGAGGAGTAATAATGGTATTTTGGTTCAACGAGGAGTTTCTTAGCTACCTCTGTCTTGGGTATAACTAAATCTCCTGATAATTCTTCCAATGAACTTGTCTGGCTATGAGCACTATGCGACTTAACTTTTGAGGTAATCAGTCCCCTAGAACTTAGAACTAATTAAACCTAACCAACCTAAGGACATCACACACATCCATGCCCGAGGCAGGATTCGAACCTGCGACCGTAGCGGTCGATCGGTTCCAGACTGTAGCGCCTAGAACCGCACGGCCACTACGGCCGGCGAACTTGTCTGCAATCTATCTTACCTATGATTAGTTTTATGCAGTTGTTATACTTTAAATGGTTGTCACGATTGCGTGCAGATATTTAATGGATGTGACTGCTTCCATAGACTGTTCAGTAATATTGTAATCATACAATAACAGGTCTTCCCACCCTTTCAGGCGCACCACACTGCATTTTTTTGAGGATCGCCAGTCGATCTCGGCACTAAGCGTCGGTCTTTCGTGTATTGCTAGCATTTTGACTTCTCCTTATTCTCAGGTGAGAACTGTAAAAGATAGGAAGAGATGACGGATCACACCAAACCAGTCGATAGGCGGATGACTGAAGCACGTGGAAAATTAAAATCAAGCGGTGAGGTGTGTTGACCAACTACACTCCTGGCCATTAAAATTAATACACCATGAAGATGACGTGCTACAGACGCGAAATTTAACCGACAGGAAGAAGATGCTGTGATATGCAAATGATTAGCTTTTGACAGCATTCACGCAAGGTTGGCGCCGGTGGCGACACGTACAACGTGCTGACATGAGGAAAGTTTCCAACCGATTTCTCATACACAAACGGCAGTTGACTGGCGTTGCCTGGTGAAACTTTGTTGTAATGCCTCTTGTAAGGAGGAGAAATGCGTACCATCACGTTTCCGACTTTGATAAAGGTCGGATTGTAGCCAATCGCGATTGCGGTTTATCGTATCGCGACATTGCTGCTCGCATTGGTCGAGATCCAATAGCTTTTAGCAGAATATGGAATCGGTGGGTTCAGGAGGGTAATACGGAACGCTGTGCTGGATCCCAACGGCCTCGTATCATTTGCAGTCGAGATGACAGACATCTTACCCACTTGGCAGTAACGGATCGTGCAGGCACGTCTCGACCCCTGAGTCAACAGATAGGGACGATTGTAGACAACAGCCACCTGCACGGACAGTTCGACGAGTTTGCAGCAGCATGGACTATCAGCTCGGAGACCATGGCTGCGGTTATCCATGACGCTGTATCACAGACAGGAGCGCCTGCGATGTTGTACTCAACGACGAACCTGGGTGCACGAATGGCAAAATGTCACTTTTTCTGATGAATCCTGGTTGTGTTTACAGCATCTTGATGGTCGCATCCGTGTTTGGTGACATCGCGGTGAACTCACATTGGAAGCGTGTATTCGTCATCGCAATACTGGCGTATCACCCGGCGTGATGGTATGGGGTGCCATTTGTTACACGTCTCGGTCGCCTCTCGTTCGCATTGACGGGATTTTGAACAGTGGACGTTACGTTTCAGATGTGTTAAGACTCGTGGCTTTACCCTCCATTCGATTCCTGCGAAACCCTACATTTCAACAGGATAATGCACGACGGCATGTTGCAGGTCCTGTACGGGCGTTTCTGGATACAGAAAATGTTCGACTGCTGCCCTGGCCAGCACATTCTCCAGATCTCTCACCAATTGAAAACGTCTGGTCAATGGTGACCGAGCAACTGGCTAGTCACAATACTCCAGTCACTACTCTTGATGAATTGTGGTATCGTGTTGAAGCTGCATGGGCAGCTGTACCTGTACACGCCACCCATGCTCTGTTTGACTCAATGCCTAGTCGTATCAAGGCCGTTATTACGGGTAGAGGTGGTTGTTCTGGGTACTGATTTCTAAGGATCTATGCACCCAAATTGCGTGATAATGTAATCACATGTCAGTTAAAGTATAATATATTTGTCCAATGAATACCCGTTTATCAACTGCATTTCTTCTTGGTGTAGCAATTTTAATGGCCAGTAGTGTATTTTCAGCAGCGCCGAAGGACAAATGCGATGCCGGCTCCATTAGGGACTGCGGCTTAGCAGCTGAGGGTCAGCGACCTTTCAGTGTCGCTCCTCTGTGCTCCTTACTGGCGACTGCGTACTGAGGGACAGATGGTTAGGCCTACTCGTCAAGTGGCTGCGGGCGGCGCTGACGTCAGCAGACCGCTGAGCGGCCGTAGGTGGGCCGTCGCTCTTGCAGGCCGCCGGCGCTTGCAACACACCCTGCCATTTCGTAAGCGCCACCGCCGTCTCCATCGCCCGTGTGCCACACATTTTTATTACTTTTTTTCTGTTTTTACTAGTCCCGTCTGGCTCTCCACAGCCGTATGTGAGATGGAACTGGCCCTTACCGGTTGCTAATTGGGTGCTGGGAGTGGCACTCCGTGCTTGAACTTCCGCATATCGAGAAGAGTCGCGGGCGCTGAACTCGTCGGGCGTGCCTGCGACAGTGATTAAAGCTGATGTATTAGCTCGTTCTATTTGAAACGACGCGTTCCTGCGAGGCAGGCAAACTGGATATTCCGGAACAAGGCCTAACGGTGTCGCTGTATCGGGAAGTTCCACGCGCACACATATATCTGCGTATGAACAGAAATACGAATTCACTGCTAGCGTGTTGTTAAGTTTTATATGTGCTCTCGAATGAAAAACATGGCCGTAAGTCAGACAGCTCTACTTTTTCTTCGCGAGCTCAACACTGATAGAAATTAAGCCGAAGCAGTCCGCTAACACGCTCGAAAGCACATGTCACGTTGTTCTCCCAAGCCCTTCAGTTGCAAGGCATTAATAGTCAACGCAGCTCGCTTGTGAAAAAGTTGAACAAATTAAACTTCCGCTGTGTGAAAATATTCTGATATTTCTTCTCCGACTGCGGAAGACACCTGAGGAGGCAAAACAGCAATCACCGACGATGCATGCTCCAGACGCAGATGGAACATCAGGGAGTAGTTCTATAGAGGGATAAACAGAACTCCACGGACAGTATTTCGGCGGTTGGTCGGGCATTTTTCTGAGTACTTCGATCTGAGTGTTCTGCAGTTCCCTGTGGCTCGTTACAGACTACTAATGTAATTACGATTTATTTGGCTTTGTCACCAGAATTATTCTTGTTGGTGTGAACATACTTTCTGTTGTGTGAGACCTCGGGCATGGCTGTGTGTGATGTCTTTATATTAGTGAGGTTTAAGTAGTTCTGAGTCCTAGGGGACTGATGACCTCAGCAGTTAAGTCCCATAGTGCTCAGTCATTTGAACCACTAAGAATAAAGTAGGCCTTACTGTTGTCAACAGCAGGTGCCGTGAGTGAATGGACCAAATTGGTTTCCACACTAGGGAAAGAAAGCGCATCCCGTCAACAACGCAACTGTTGCGCAGATATTTTCAATGCAATTGCGACAAAAGGGTTAAGGAACCAAACGAAATTAAATTTCTCTCTAAGGAACCATCATTGGACACGCGTCCTTTATATAAAAATACTTCGAAAATATTCCTGAAGGGTCTCCGAAATTTTGTCGGAGTTCTGGTTCATCCTATATATCGATCTCAGCCGCTCAACCTGGAAGTTTTTAATGAGCTAAGCGCAGTGCGACTGCTACTCTGAAATGAAGAGGTTGACACGAGAGAGGTATTCGTGGCGGGCTACATCAAATCAGACAGAAGATTGAAAAGGCACAGACCACGAAAGCCTACACTGTACTAGATAAATCACCGCGCGAGGTAGCCGAGCGGTCTAGGGCGCCTTGTCACGGTCCAGACGTCTCCCCCGTCGGAGGTTCGAGCCCTCCCTCAGGTGTGTGTGTGTGTGTGTGTGTGTGTGTGTGTGTGTGTGTGTGTGTTGTCCTTAGCGTAAGTAGTGTGTAAGCTTAGGGAGCGATGCCTTCAGAAGTTTGGTCCCATAAGACCTTACCACAAACTTCCAAAATTTGTTCTATATAATATCCTCAACAAAAACAGCATGTTGGAGCTGAGGACCAAGCCCTTGGGAAGCAGCAGAGCTATGGCAGATCATGCTTTTATGACAGTGGATGACATACAAATGTCTTAACTATCGGCAGCATGGCTGTACAAGAGCAGTCTGGCAACCACAAGCCAGGAAAAGGTAATCGACTGTAGGAGTGTTGGAAGGGGGTGGTCTTCCATGAACAGTTACATAGTACAGCTTGTCACAAGCAGTGCTGTTTTTCTGAGGGATGCGTTCCCCTAAAGTAATTTTTTTTACGAAGTTGCGAAATTGGAAGGGTGCCAAAGATTTATTTCACGGACGTAAATATTTATTTCATTGTTTTGTGTTGGCAACTGCAATACGAACGATACCAGTGCAGTTTTTGGTGGGAAAATCGATGTCATTGATGTTTCAAGCATTTCGAAGCTGCGGCAACCCTTCCCGACAGGTGAATCGCTGGCAGCCAGTTGTTCGACAAACATGTAGTTAGTGCCTTCGCCCGCTAATAGTGGGCGTGGTAGTATTAAACGGATATGCGTACGCTCAAATCGCATTCTTCATTTGAGGTGATGTAAACTGAAGTGTTAGATACCACTTGTATGTGTTTTTCTCGGTATCGCCTGCTTCATTTGAACTGTAAAGTCAACTGAAGAGTCCGATACCATTTTTTCGTAGTTCAACACGTTGATGACGTCATGGCTAAAAGCAGACGAGTGGTATCCCAAGCTTCAATTATAACTAATTTTCGCTGCATATTATCCCCTGTCGGAGTACCCTCAAACTTTTTTTTAGAAAAAAAACACTATTCACAAGAATTATTATTGTTACTCCTTGCTCTATTGACTGGTCGTCTGCCTCTAGCTGAAATCGTTAGAGATCTGCTGCGACACACCAAGCCCGTCCAGCCAATGTGGATAGGGAATTAAAAGAAAGTTCCTCCCATAGCAGTCGCCTCACAAAAGCTATAGATTAAACATACCATGGGGCATTGTTTGCAGTATTTCAAAGAAAAAAGGCTACGAGCTTTGCCAGTGCACAAACCGCAAGGAACTGTGGATTAGCACATTCATTGCTGACGCGATCGTGACAATGATACGGTGCTATTTCGGTCTGGCAACTACGTGGAAACGACACTAGGAATTAAAATCGCGATGCCGCCGTGAGAAGTGGGTGCGAAGTGAAAGCCTGCTCTATGGGACGACGCCTCATTGGCGACAGACGGGCCAGGGCGCCGGCAGATAGCGTGCACGCCTACGGTTACGCAAGGCGAAGTGACGCGGCCTCCCACCCCACCAGAGATAGCAGACAACTCGCACGCCACGACCAACGTGACAATTGTCGCAGGTATCCTCTTATCTGCCGCCGCTGAGCGCGAGTCCGTGAAGGCCGGCGGTGCGTCACAGCCGCTACGACTCCATCTAGCGTTGCACGGGCTGCTGCAAATACGCCGACGGAAACGGTAAACGCTGCGTAGTCAGGTACCAGTCTGAGATCCTTCAAACTTCGTGGAGATGCCAATCACATAACGTGTAGAAAATTATTGAACTCTTTCTATTCTCAACTGACGGTGAACATCAATATGAGGCGTGACTCCCACCCCAATTCCACGGCTTGTGGCATTCTTTGTGAAGAACGCAGTCACAAATGCCACAAGCCTTTATGGTCTCATAGTTCAAAAACTTCCAGTATCGATAAGATAACTCTTCCTTTCGTCGTCATAGACGCAAAGAGGACCATACTACGAAGGGCGTTCGATACGTGATGCAACCCTTTTCTTCTCGACCAATTACAGTTGAAAAAATGCGAACTCTGTTCTGCGACATTGTGGAGTGTTCGCGCTTCAGCCCCTACAGTTGCATGAAATTTCGTTATATGGCGGCGCTGTACGTTTCCTTCAAAATGAATTGTGTAAGAGAGGTGCGTTCCAAGTAGAGACCTGTCATTGAGTTCCTTTTGTCGAAAAAGCAGGGCATCGCAGATATTCATGGGCGCTTGCAGAATGTCTACGGAGACCTGATCAAAAGAACGGCGAGTCGGTGGGGAGAGAAGTTTGTCATCATCACACAAGGTCGCGCAAACCTGTCAGACTTGTTGCGTGGCGGCCGGGACGGCCATACACAGCTGTGACTGCTGCAGTGTTGGAACGTGCGGACACCCTCATTCGACGTAATAGAAGGATCACAGACACCTCGCTGCAGGAGATCTTTGTTTGTAGTGCTGCCAGACTCGTCCACCAGTTGGAGTAATCAAAGGCGAGTGCTCGCTGGACCCCTCGCTTCCTAACAGAAGATCATAAAGAGCAACGGAGGACCATCTTCGTGGGATTGCTTGCGCGTTGCGAGGCTGATCATGACAATTTGTAGTCGAACATAGTCACAGGCGATGAAACATGGGTCATCACTTCGAACCGGAAACGAAACGCCAATCCGTGGAGTGGTATCAAATGACCTCTCCTCCAAAGAAAAAAAGTTCAAAGCCGCGCCCTCAGCCGGTAAAGTTATGGCGACGGTCTTCTGGGACTCTGACGGGACTGTTGTGTTCCATGTCGTCCATCGGAAAGAAGCTCAAGAAACAACTTAAGCGTGTTCGTCACCTCAAAAATGCAACTAGCTTCTCAAGGCTTTACACACAGCACACCCAAGAGAATCTCCCAAAACTTTATTGGACTATTCTTCCGCATCCGCCTTACAACCAGGATCTCGCACCTTCCAGCTTCCATCCGTTTGGCCCAATGGAGAATGCACACAGCAGGAAGCAGTACGTGGATGAGGGGGAGGTTGTTGACGCAGCAAAACGTTGGCTCCGACGTATACCAGCAGAGTGGTACCATGCGGGGCCCTCCCAGTAAGGTGGCGTAAAGCCGTCGCACTGAACGGGGATCATGTTGAAGTACAGGATTTTGTAGCCAAAAGAATGTGGAATGATAAGTTGTTATTGGAATTCTGAATAAAAGCAACCTGCTTTCAGAAAAAAATGCATTACCCATTGAATACTTCTGATACCTCCGAATGTCGTCTGCAGGAATTTCTTGGCATGCCGAACCACATGCTGTGTCAGTTCATGAAGGTTGGAGGATGGTTTGGAAGTATGTTTTCCCAGCTCATCCGGGAGATGCTCTTTGATAAGTCAGGGGAACAGGCTGTCCACTCAAGGCTTCATACATAGCGCAAGGCGTTGCTTGTGTGAACAGCTGTGTGGGGATTTCCTATTACCCTGCTGTAAAATGCTATTTAAAATCCTGGTTTGCCATTCTTGCTACAGACTGGCCAACAGCAGCTTCTTTTAAACAGGTAAGAAATAGGTCCTGTTGTCAAATCCAATACCTCCCCACACCGTGTTTCCGGAATTGGAGAAGTACGCATCTCGAGAAACGCTACTTTCTGTGGTTTTTGACCAGGTCTTCTGCGGAGCTGCTGACAGCGACCTGCCTCTAAGAATAGATGGGAGGTTCACCGCTACGCACCACGGAATGTCACTCAAAGGTCCAGTTCACTCTTGCTGTATACCAGGCAAGTTTGTGGTACGGCGTCAGCGGTAAACCTCGGACGGCTACGACAGATATCAACCCAGCTTCCAGTAGTCTGTTCCCGACGGTTTTTGATGACACTCTGGGTGTAATCTCTTCGGGCATGTCCCAAAGAACAGACACCACGTATACAATAAGGTGATGAAGGCCAATGATTCCTTCAGTGAAGATGAACACAAAGCTGGAACTCTTACGGCAAGCGGCGAGATGCCACGAGTAATGAGATAAATAAACAGGGGCACTAAATAATTAGTGTGTGATAAAAGTTTAGAGTTTGGGTCTTACGGGAGGCGTGCGAGGGCAGTCCGTGCGGTTGTAGTGACCTCTCTGCCCGAACAGCTTAGTGATCGGCACATTTCCCTTGTAAGCAGGAGACTCGAGTTCGAATCCTGGCCCGGCCAACTTTTCATCTTGCCCCGTTGATATAAATCAATACCTACTGGCACCTAATGTCTTTAATTTCTTTGTGTCTTGTTACAAAATTGTGAGCTAATATCTCAGTTCAGAGTTCAGTATGTATCATGCAGATGTCACTTGTATGCACGAGACAGACATCCGTAGCCCTGTGATTATAGTCCGCTATATACACTTCTTATTAAAAATGAGTGGAACACACGGTCAGCGTTACCATACTAAATCATGCCAGCGTGAAGTTGATTTTTAAACTCCTTCAAAATCTAGTTAGGAAAATACTTCTACATGAGAAACACGACAGTGTGTCCTAGGAGGAATGATCAATATCCAAGAATATGGCAGGGACTGTCATTCGAAGTAAAACAAAAAACTCTAGTAAACAGGGGCTCTAAATGCCTACTTTAAGAGCCATGGGCAGTTCATCATCTTCGATACTGTGAAATAAACCTCTTCTGCTTCGAACTCTTCGCTCTCTATATTATGGGAGGAGATATCATGGAGCGGAACAAGAAAAATGTCCAATAAACATGGGCTCTAAAGTGCATACCTTAAGAGGTATGAGCTCTTACTCATCTTTAGTTAATGTGACACACATCTCTTCTACAGTAAAACTGCTTATAGCCTTAATGTGTTGATTTTCGAGGTCTTGTTCACTAGACGTTTTTGCGTCGAATGACGGTTCCTGTCAGATCTCTGACTATTCGTCTTGGACACCTTGTGTAAAATTGTAAAATAAGTATACTCGAAGAACAAAAAGGACTAATTACGCGCGTAAGCGACGTATGTGACTATCTTTAACAGTTTTAACTATAACTCGATACAAGCCGCATCTCACCGCACAAATCTCGTTATTTCAGTCTAACGATGGCGGTTATCCATCACGTGCGAAGCCCGTAAAAATCTTAAAAACGTGAAAAAAAAGATAGGATTCGAGATAGCTTTTTGCAGCTGTGATATCTCAGTTGATACAGGGAGAGAAAAAAACATACGATGTGTTACGTAATTCACACACATGGGAATATCTCAGGTGGCAGTCGAATTCAGATTGACGTTGGCGGTTACGAACGTATCTGATTCGTTGCCCGTAGACACTAGGCTTTTCTATGGGGGGGGGGGGGGGGGGGGGAGAAGACGCAAAACAGGTTCGACGTAACCCTATGAGGCCAAATGAGAAACTGATTGCGTAAATGGATAACAACGTTGATACTCAAGTTGCAGAAGTTAACGCCAAATCAGTTTCTCACCAGAGTGACGGTCGTCGTCGTCTTCTTCGTCGTCATCATCATCATCATCATCATCATCGAAATAAATATTGTGGAACTGAAGACAATGTGTTTCTCGCAACGGCGGCAAATACAACGTCATGCGTCATTATTCGTGTGAAAGGTTTTCAAATACCGCTACCAGTCACAAAATCAGTTGACAAGTAAAGTATTTATATAGCAACATGTCTCGATTTGATACCTCATCATCAGGCTATATTTGCATTACAGAAATATTTAACACGTTTTTATACAGATATCAAAGCTTCATCATATGACTGCTGTGATCATTTTGTTCTTGAGGCGTAGCAGTTTTCTAGTGATGTGTTGAGGTATCGCTGTTTCTATTGCTCTTTTGGACTACTTCACTGTTGTTCACAGACTTTACAACGGCGTCCTTAAAGACAACGATGTGAAGCCCTCTAAACAATGGCGAAGAAGTCCAAAAGAGCAATAGAAACAGCGATATCTCAACACATCACTAGAAAACTGCTACGCAGCAAGAACAAAGATGAACACAGCAGTCATATATATAAAAAAAACTTTAATACCTGAATAAGCACATGTTAAATGTTGTTGTAATGCCAATAAGCCTGATGATATCTTCCAGAAACATATTGCTAAATAAATAATTTAGTTTCCAACAAGTTTTGTGACTGGTAGCGGTACTCGAAATCCTTTACACATTTTTGAAACAGTCACGGTGGATTAATAGTCAATATGACTTCAAATTATTATTCTTGTGGATTAAGTCAGTTTGGTTGGAATGCCCCAGTCGCGTTACATTTCGACTTTTCGTGGCTTTCAGCACATGTGTTCCAAAAGCTCATCTCTAACACTTAAAGTATGTCGTGTTTCTATCCGTTTAACATGGCCAAGTGAACGTGTGTTCTTAAACATGTAAATAAAGTATCAAGAGATTACCCATTCTCACCTATGATAGTGTCTTAACGACAATACATCCTAGCTTACGAAGATACGGTGGTGCACAGTGGTAAGAAAATCCAAGAACAAGGTTAAGTGCTTTGTCGCTCCAGTATGTATGGTATGGAAATTCACACATTGTTATGTAAATGTGTTTTATAGTTTTATCAAGTGCCCTAATTTCAGCACATTAGGCCGCGTCGCACGAATACTCATTTTGAGGCTGCTGCCTCTGTTGTCTGTTCGCAGATGTTTAATCTGGAGCTTTCACCACCTCCGCATCACATACGGACGCTGTCTGCTAGGACCAGTTTTGTTACGAAACAGAAGCGCTCAACTGTCTTATGTAAGACGTCGCGTTTCTGTGCTACCGTTCAGAATGAACATTAGATAGCGGTAGGCGATAAATTGTTGGTCCCGAAGAGTAAGCGGAGTTTAAAAGGTGGCGGCGAGTCTTCTCGGTATGTGCCGTTGCCAGACGTAGAAGGAGGCTGTTTATACACGAACAAGGGAGCGGGCGCGTGCGTTCCTGGGAGACGGTTTTGCGTAAGCTGTGCTGGACGGTGGCGCGTGAGTTTAGTCTGTGCCCCGTATCTGAGGCAGCTCCGCCACATAAGATAACACTGTCTTCCGCAAACTCCTTAACCGCAAACTCTCCATTTCTGTGGCCGTATTTCTCTTAGCCGCTTCACAATAAAGGTATTTAAAGTCGGTCTCTGCAAGCCGTAAAATTCTTTTATATTCTGCCGTATGCTTTTAGACGTAGCGATTCAAAATAGCAGAGTGGTGTGGAATGAACATATTCACTGTTCTGGTTTGCTTCTAGATCTCAACACGGTTTGTAGCAATAAATATTGAAATGTGATTTCTACTTTTTTTTTCTGACATCTGTTCACCTCTGGAAGTGAAGTTTGCATGCATATATTTCAGAAACTCCCGCGTTTTGCTCTATCGTGTTTAGCCTAATTACATTTTGGTTCACAACGCAACACATGTCATCATACAAAACACTGTTCAATCGGTGTTTATTTACATTCTCCAGGCCAACTATATGTACCTGTGTAGTGTTGCTAGTTTCTGCTAGTGCCTGTTTTCACTTCACCCTAATTTATTCTTTTGATTTGGGACTTAACATATGTGTGCTATGTCGTTTTTAATTATGTTCATGCGCGTTATTTAAATATACAAAATGTAGTAGTGTGGTGCTTAACGATCCAAATATAGAGATTGCCGGGGGGGGGGGGGGGGGGAGGGAGGGCGAAGATAAGTACAAGCTAGTGAACAATGAATACCAAGTAGGGGACTCCTTCCTCTCAATTTCACCTCCACCCCCCTCGCTCTTTGTCCGTCTCCATACCAAACCACTCTCCCTTCCTCTAATTTGAGTTAATTGTTCAATACCACCTCCTATTCATATTTGCTCCGCCCCCCCCCCTCTACCCCATCCTACATTTAGATTATTAACTCCTTCATTCCACTTACATATTTAAATAAAGACAGGTCAAGATCAATGAAACGAGACAGTGTACGTATGGGGAACTACGTAGCAACGAACGTTATTTAGACAAAATTAAACCACAAATAACTGATAGGTTGGCAACACTACAAACACAAAACACAAAGACATACGTTCAGCGAGGAGAACGCAAGAAATGTTAAATGGTGCAATATTTCGTCGTGTAACAAGTAAATTAATGTGTAATACTGCAAACCAAAGTTGAAAATATGTGTGCAGACAACACTTGCAGATGTAACTGGGAACCAGACAAGAAGCTGTATGTGAGAATTACACTTATTCGTCGTTCTAAACTGTTTATGAATCTAAAAGCAATCCAAAATTGTAAATATGGTTCATTCTAGACTACTGACAGTGTTTTCCGAATGAAACACAACGCGTGCGTAAAATCAATTCACATTTTTAGTAGCTGCAAAGGCGATTTGAAGCATCTTCATTACTTCACTGCATCCAAATTTGCGCTTCTCTATCACGTTCCATGTTCTTTAAAAGAGAGAATGCGTGTAAATCGTCGGATCAAATTGTGAAATTAGAGTATCTCGCTGTTTTTGGAGCCTCCTTTTCCGTGGACAGAGCACTGAAATTCGTTTCATAAAAGAAAAGCACGGAACTTAAAGTTCACTCAGATAACTGTGACCGGCAAGTGGTTGAAGTTGCCCACAAACACTCAGCAGTGTTCAACGTCTTTAGAAATTGTAAATGTACGCTAAAATAGACTCAAGGTAAGGTACGAGGAGATAACAGGGTGAGATATTTATTTGAAGTATACATAAGAGTTTAGTTTACTTCAGAAGTGTCATCACTCCTTAGTTGTGGACATTGTGTACAGCGTGTGACGAGTCTAAGTGCAAGTATTTTTATATGTAGTACGTTATGACGTACGCACATCAATGTGGTGTTTATTTTTCTCTGTGTTCAAATGGTTCAAATGAATGACTCTGAGCACTATGGGACTCAACTGCTGCGGTCTTTAGTCCCCTAGAACTTAGAACTACTTAAACCTAACTAACCTAAGGACATCACACACATCCATGCCCGAGGCAGGATTCGAACCTGCGACCGTAGTTTCTCTGTGTCTAAGAGCCTTCCCACAATCACGTCACAAACTTTAAGACCTGGTATTTTCTGCTCGGTCATACTGCACCACTAAGTGGACTACGCTTATCAGTATAGACTAACCGTTTTGCGTCCACGAATCAACACGTGACATGCTGCCGTGGGGAAAATGAGTATTAATGGCTTTCTCTTGCTACATGTACGTGGTGGTTCTAAGCAGCCTAAAACATATAACAGCTATAATCATTAGTCTCAGAATTTTCTTGCGGTTAAGTGTACAGATAGAGTATATAGAAGGCTACAATTACATGCATATTAATTTGTCTGCGGTTGATGATAGGATTTTTTTTCCCGCAATTAAAATATCTTAAATCTCTTTCAGTGCTTCATGTCTGTAAGAAATCAAATTGCATCATGCTTAGTAATACTCTCCAGATTCCCCTACAACTTATTGCAACATCTGTAAGGAAAGCAAAAATCTACAGTTTACTTGTAGGATTATGCCTAATGGAGGACTAGTGTTCAAACCCAACTTTCCATTGAAGTCCGTTCCCCTATTTTTTTTTTATTTTTTATTTTTTATTTATTCCCAGTCTGTTCCATGTTCTACCTCGCCAAGGTAATAACAACGACGCTCCGTAAAGTGTTCGTGATCTTTTACGAAATAGACGATGCCTAGTAATGAGATAGTGAAAAGCCTCACAACCGGAGGAAAGAAAAGCGGAGAGGAGCAGAGAGGAAAGTGGGTTGGCATATTGTAATCGTGTTCCACTGCACAGTATTCATTGTCAATCGCTGCTACATGATTAAGCAAATATATGCGCTGTGGGTTCTACATATGTTCCATGTATGTACGTGTTTAGCCTGAATCCGCGTCTAGAAAGGTCTCTAATGTATGTGACTTGAATCGGACTCTGCGACGTCGGACGTATATGGTAACTTCGTATAATGTCAGGCGAGAGTCATTTCTCAGCTGTTAAGGCTGTCCATTGTCTAAACCAGACGTTACGTCAGCGCCAGTTGCAGCGGTCTTAACTTTAATCCACCTGTCTGATCTGTTATCACCGACTACTGTAATCGACTGCGGCTGTCTGCTACGTGAAACCTTACAGCACTCCAACACTGCATGCAGATTTTCGAAACTCGACAGGAGACCAATTCTCCACTCGTTTTGCTCGCAGCGACCCATGCTAAACATAATCTCATGGTATATGTCGATGAACTGTTCCTGACTAAATGATCAATGACTAGTGAGACAACTCAGCAAAAACGAAAAATTTCTGGTAAGAAATGTTCGCGCTGAGTATGTACTCAAAAGTGGTTCAAATGGCTCTGAGCACTACAGAACTTAACATCTGAGGTCACCAGTCCCCTAGACATAGAACTACTTAATCCTAACTAACCTAAGGACATCACACACATCCATGCCCGAGGCAGGATTCGAACCTGCGACAGTAGCAACAGCGCTGTTCCGAACTGAAGCGCCTAGAACCGCTCGGCCACAGCGGCCTGCTGAGTACATACTATCCATGTGTGTAACCACATTGAGATTTTCAGTAACTGCTGTCATTCCAAGTTTCTTGACACTTGGCTTAGATTCCCATATTAGGATATAAGGTTATTACAAAAGCTTTAAGAATGCATAAATGATGGTTTTTACAGCGTTATTGTTATCGGAAAGTACGCTTTGAAACGAAGACTTTGCAGGCTAGAATCTGAAAACAGTTTGTGTGCTTTAGTATTCTTTTTCTATCAGCGTAGCGGCGATCACCTCCAGGCATTTGCGTAATTCACCAAGTACATGCTATCCACAGCACAGATCGTCACGTTTTTCGTCGTCCATTTAACACGTTGCCTGTTGACACAGTACAGCAATATCAAACTTTTTTTAATTTGTATTGGGGAAATGCGTCTTCACACACACACACACACACACACACACACACACACACACACAGGGGCAGACAATGTACACATAGTAACAGTTTACCTTCATTCCCACAAGACTGTTTGATTATTCGTATCACATAATTTTTCTTCTTCTTCGGTATCTACAGACGTTTCTAAGGCTGGAGCTTTATCCTTTAGAACTATTTAGAATTAAAGTCAACAGAGAACACGAATACATTCAAAATGTGGAGAGGATTTTGGAATAACTATTCTCAAAATTCAGTGTCTCCAACAATCAATGGCTTGGCGCTGTAGTAGTTCATTATTTGTCGTTAGTATATTGTTTTTTCGTTTGTTTTTATTTCTACACTCTGTGAAATGGTTATTTAAGTTTGTCATTAAACTTCTAAACGGGTTCTCTATGTTGGTGTTTCACACATCTAAATGATACTTACCAGCTGATCAAAAAGTCACTATAAATTTGAAAACTGAATAAATCACGGAATAATGTAGATAGAGAGGTACAAATTGACACAAATACTTGGAATGACATGGGGTTTTATTGCAACCAAAAAAATACAAAAGTTTAAAAAATGTCCGACAGATGGCGCTTCATCTGATCAGAATGTCAATAATTAGCATAACAAAGTAAGACAAAGCAAAGATGATGATCTTTACAGGAAATGCTCAATATGTCCACCATCGTTACTCAACAATAGCTGTAGTCGAGGAATAATGTTGTGAACAGCTCTGTAAAGCATGTCCGGAGTTCTGGTGAGGCATTGGCGTTGAGTGTTGTCTTTCGGCATCCCTAGAGATGTCGGTCGATCACGATACACTTGCGACTGCAGGTAATCCCAAAGCCAATAATCGCACCGACTGTGATCTGGGGACCTGGGAGGCCAAGCATGATGAAAGTGGCGGCTGAGGACACTATCATCACCAAACGATGCCCACAAGAGATCTGTCGGACATTTTGTGAACTTTATTTTCTTTTCTTTTCTAATAAAACTCCATGTCATTCCAAGCATGTGTGTCAATTTTTATCTCTCTACATTATTCCGTGGTTTGTTACGTTTTCAAATTTATACTGACTTTTTGATCACCCGGTACTTTTTCTTCGTTTTTGCTGAATCATATTGAGCATACCAAAGAAACGTTTCCACCAGCTTACGTACTTTTGGCAGAAATTCGACTAAGTGTTCTCGGAACAAGGAAACGTGCATCATGAGATCACGATTTAGAGATGACAGCAATATACTCGCTGCCGCTTCAGTTCCGCGCTCTTCATTAAGCATAGTTGAGGTTTACATGCTGAAATACAATGGTAGTTCACGCTGTTGGAAAATAACATGGCCATATTTCTTTACAATTCGCGGAAGGGAAGCAGGTCAGAATATTTCCTACAAAAACCTTTTTTCACTGCAATGAACATGAGAGTTCATTCAGCCACGCGTAACTTCATTTCAGGAGAATTCTGCACGAATAAAACTAACTAGATGGGTTGCTTCAAAATCCTTCACGCGACGGATGTGCAGATCTACGCACCCATCTGATTCGGGAGGTGTTTCACCTGTTACAAATCTACGCTTATGGATTGTGGAGAATGTTTCTTCGCCGTCCATGTTCCCTAGCGTTAAATTAACGTTGTCGAGAGAGGTTTGTATTTGCATACGCAATTCCCATTATTTAAATTATGGCTCATTTCAGAAAACCAAACTCTAAATTACTGCCGGGTAACTGATGGCATTTGCTTTAAAATATGTGGCTGTTCACCAATATGTGGCCTTAGGATTGTTTAACTCTTTCGGATGGTATCGGTTTCCTCTAACTCAAGGTATCATATCTTTCAGCACTCCGTGCGTAGTCTGAGCTGCATCATACGTTTATCAAAGGGTAACACCCATTTCACAAGACTTTCTCCAAACGTGACGTCATTCTGACTTCACGTTGAATCGACAACCGCAACAACTGCTATCCAATTTAGTTAGCGATCGTTACAGGCTTCTCGCAAGACTTCATGCACACGTATCAGAGATTTATAAAAATACATCGTTCTTGGTACAATTCGTAATTATTGTTATACTTAAACGTAATAATTTGTCGACGGTTAATGCTTTCTCATAAGAGTCCTCTCTCTGGAATGAGTTGTTATCTTCACTAATTTACAAATTAAGCTTGTAACACGCTTGAGTTTTAACTTGAAAAATTATCACAAACATGTCACCATTACCATTAAACGTCCGTTAATAACACACCAATGATACAAGCCCTCGAGAGATGCTGTGATAACCAAGATATGGTTTCACATGAAGATGTGCTAGCGTGGATAATATTGTGGATAATATTCTAGTGTCAAAGGATGTAGGTTCGCATCTTGCTACACGCAATTTTTTACCATAGCTTTGTTCACAAATTACGGGACTTTCTTATGAATGTAATAAAAGCATGTTTCGCAATATTTAATGCTATTTACATGAAACAAATATTTGGCGATTTCCGAGTGTGTGGTTGAGCAGGAACCTAAGTGACAACTTAAATTGCTACCAGTGAAACAAAGAGCAACATTTGTATTCTTCCTTGTCACAAAGTCGACAGCAGTTCCTGCGGTTGCCGATATTTCTCGTGACATCAAAATGATGTCGAATTTGCAGAAATTGTTGCGAAATGAGTATTACTCTTTGGATAAATGATCTATGGATCATGCAAAAAAACTAATACAGAAAGTAAACTAACCTACTAACTGTGACCCTCGACTAGAGAGAAACATTCTGGAATCTACAAGCGCACATCATAACACTCAAACATTCGTGTATAACGCTACAGAAAAGGACTAGCACTGACCTTTATAGCCTCCTTCGACGCTACAAAATTATTCTACCGTAAAATTATATTTTGCGTTGCTTTTTCCGATGTATACTACTTTATAGACGCAAACACTCTTACACATAAAATGACACACTGTTATTTGGATTCCTAGCTACTACTCCTAATGAAGTATAACGAATATATTTGTAGATTGAATTTTCTCATGTTGAGAAATGAGGAGTGATCAGGTTTATTTGGTAAAAAAACTTTTTATAGCCTAAATCGCATAAAGACTTATTTATTTTCGACAATCGCATTCGACAGACTTTGCTGTCACTTTCCTGTGTTCAAAAAATTTTGTTGCAGAACATGATCATTTTAAGTTGGAGCCTCATGCTAAATTGTCCTAATAGTGATGAAATACAGCACACTCTATAAAGGTTTGTCAGAAATAAAACATATACAATCAAGAGCACGTTGTGCACATTCCCATGATCGTACATTTAGCGATTTAGATGATTGTCAAGTCTAAAAATCACAACATACAGCTTGACATGTTCTTTTTAATTGATGATTCATCTAAGACAGCGCCGTCTTAAGTGGATTATCAGTGAATGGAACATGTCAAGATAATGTAAACATGTATGCAAAGGTGAATTTTACTGTGTATTGTAATTTTTGATAATTGACAATCGTCTATGAGAGCTACATATAACACGTTTTGTTACACAAATTTTTGAGAACCTGAAAATGACAGCAACGTCTTTCGAAACAGGTTGTCGACAATAGAGAAGAACTATATTTAGGCGATCTTGGCTATAGAATGTTTTTTAATCATTGTAGAGTCATTAAAATATGATTCACATGTCTTAATAATAGTTTGTCCTCGACAGTCCTCTATAGTCTTTCTCGACATTCTAAACATTATACACCACAAAAAATACGAATAATGTAGCTTTAAATACAGTGACAGGCGAAAAGTAAGTTATTAATATGAATGGGATTGATTTCAACTCGGCACAACGCCGTTACCGAGTCAATGGCGAGGCGCGCTTGCCAAGAATAATAAGCTAGTTAATATGCCGTAAGATCGTTGACTGCAGATGAATGAGGAAGCAGCCCGTGGTCAATATTTCTCGGAGAGCAGAAGCCTCGCCGAGGTTGTGAACGTGTTTGCGTTAGGCAAGAGCCAGCCGGCCCTTGTGTTCCCCGCGGCAGGCTGCCCTGTGCCAAAGCCTTTCAGTTGCAGACCATTCGTGCGTAACCTGTGCGCTGCGCGGTCGTGATTTGTTAGCTTCATAGAACAATAACTCAATAACGGCGGACAAGATCCGTTCTTAGCAACGTAGCAGTACACTAAGTAGACCTGGTGCGATGTGCAAATACGAAACGGAACTCACGAAGTTGCAGCTAGAATCAAGTACTGTCATTGTGATAAAAGTTGACCGTTGTCTTTTTACCACTGAAACACTGCACCCCCTCATTTTGTATTTGTTTTTAAACTTGCTATCTTTAGATAAAATGAAGACTTGAAATATAAAAGTTTATAAGTGCCATAATAAGGAATGTAGAAGTGTCGTGTGAAATGAGGACCTAAATGTCAAGCCCAATAACATTTAAAAGACCCAAATGCCACGAATGAAAATGTAATACCAAATGCAGTCAACAGATGGTATTAGGTTTAACAGCCACAGCTGTTAACATGTGTAAGGCGCGATTACTCCTCACTGTTAGATAAAATGGCAGAGGCAGCAGATATTTGTAAATGGCTGAGTGGAAAGAATGCGAATTAAAGGATAAGATGCTGTGAAAAATGGAGCGAATGATTACACGAGCTCAAGTAGTAAATGTGTTCCTACTAAATCTCATTCAGCACCGTACGTAAATCTCATTAATGATCGCTAATCTATACCTTAACTCGCGAGACTGTTTATTCCTGAGTTGCCAAATGTATTGTTCCAGAAGATATAAAGGACTCGACAATCAAGACAAATAAAACCATTTATCGTCAGTAACACGAATGCGTCTGACTACTTGCGTTTCAAGACAGAAGCAGATAGTAATATTAACACAGCAAATCTAAAAGTATCCAAGTGTTGTGGCTACGTTTACACAAACGTAAGCTTCATGTGGTTAATACCAGGAGAAACTTTAGTGAAACTAAAATTTCGGAAGGTATCCCAATGTCGGGAAAATGTATAAAACTAGTAGCCATCAATAAAATGAAAGTGCCAGCCCTCGATGTTACAACCTACATCTGTGAAGAATAGCAGAAAAATTTGTTGGAAATGATGCGATACCTGACAAATAATGAGGCCATACGGTTTTACAAAAGTAGAACGAATATTTACCATCCTTTTGCTGACTGTTGAACTATGGCATTTACAGCTTTTTCTTGCATTTCCACTTTCAGTAGGTTTTTCATAGTATTACAGTGCACTGTTCGTAATTTGCTTTGAAAACTAGATCTATACTATGCTTAAATTTCAAATAAAACACATTAGCACTGCAATTACGCGTTAAATATCTGGTATACTTAACTCATTTTCCTCAGATTCATGGTTCGACTCTTATACTTTTTAATTTCAAGTCTTCAGCTGTTTTTACAGCTTACCAACTTCAAAATTGTGGCCCGTCATATCCTAAAACTGGTAAAGTTTTAGAATAAATTGGTTTGTTTCTCATTAATGTTCAGATGCAGTCTGTCGCCATCAAGTTTCGTAAAGTCTACTTATATTTGCTCTAGTCTGATTTAGGATATGGGAAGGTAGTTGATTGTTCCATCTTTTCATGGAACAAGTTTTTACGCTATTTTGATGATTTTTCTTGATTTGCTTAAATAAGCAAGACTAGCGTCATCACAACCTGTCTTACATCAAACCAGGCATTCTGTATACTCTGCATTACATTCATTACGATGCCGGTAAGCATCTTACACATATAATATACAATATTATAAAACATTCACCAATTACTACGACGTAGAAAGATAAATAAAACGCAGATTACTTGCGTTCCCGGGGAGTACAGCAGTCCAATTTCAATTAGCTACAGGAAGGTAAATTTAAACTCCGAGAGCTAGCAGCAACAGACATGAGAGAAGAGTCGAAGGAAACGCCAGTATTTTTCTAGATGGCTGCAGAAAACCTATTAAAACAATTATATACGACAAGCTGTCACAGTGGGTTCGAATGTCGGCGTGTTGCGCCAGCTATTGTTGCCAACAGTTCCTACTTTTCATGTGCCAAGACAACAAAAATTTGGCATATTTCTCTCTCTAATACACTATAAGGCACCCATCACAAGGTAAAATAGCCTTGTAACTATAATGCTTAGGCTTGTAACTATAATGCTTAATATGAAAACTGAGAACTTCTTTACTGTTGTTAAATTGTTATTTCAACAAAATTTGTGACAAACTGCAGTTTCTTAAAAATTAGAAAAAGATGGAGACTTCCGTAATATAACTGTACAAATATTTTCAGAGTTTAAGTGCGGGTGCAACACAACTGGAAATGGATTGAATCTAGTGATAAGAATTTATCAGTTCTGGTAATCAAATTTTTAAAGCAATATTTGGAAGATGTAAATAAATTTTGTCAATATTTCCGAAACTTCTCTTGAAATTCTGTAGCCGGCCGCGGTGGTCTCGCGGTTCTAGGCGCGCAGTCCGGAACCGTGTGACTGCTACGGTCGCAGGTTCGAATCCTGCCTCGGGCATGGATGTGTGTGATGTCCTTAGGTTAGTTAGGTTTAAGTAGTTCTAAGTTCTAGGGGACTAATGACCACAGCAGTTGAGTCCCATAGTGCTCAGAGCCATTTGAACCATTTTTGAAATTCTGTCGCTGTAATCACGTCATTTTGTAGGACGCCACTTCCGGGGCAGATGTTAGACACCATATCTTTACATTAATATCGTCGAAGGTCCCATTATTTTCAGTTTGCAAAATAAGATTTACATTCAAAGCATACCGATTTCAGTGGCTCCTGAAAACTAAATCAGTTGGTAAACATACTCATCTGGGAATGCATAGGCAAAGAAAACCTTTATTGTTTGATTACACAATTGTAGAACGATCAGTAAGGGCAACTACTTTCATAAAATGTATGGGAGTATGCGTTGAACTGGAACGAGCACATAAAATTAATAGTGAGTAGGGCAGGTGTCAGACTGAGGTTCATTGGAAAATTCCTCGGGGAATATAGTCCATCAGCAAAGGAAGTAGCTTACAAAACGTTCGTTGGAGAAACACTGAATTATTACTAGTCAGTATGGGTTCCGGACCACACAGGGCCGATAGAGCAAATAGAGAAGATCCAAAGAAGAGCGGCACCTTTCGTCACAGGTTCATCTCCTAAACACGAAAGCTTCACAAAGATGATCAACGAACTCCAGTGGCAGACGCTCCAAGAGAGGCGTTCTGCATCACGGTGTGGTTTTTTATTAAAATTCGGAGAGTGTCTGCGCGACCGCTACGGTCGCAGGTTCGAATCCTGCCTCGGGCATGGATGTGTGTGATGTCATTAGGTTAGTTCGGTTTAAGTAGTTCTAAGTTCTAGGGGACTGATGATCTCAGAAGTTAATTCCCACAGTGCTCAGAGCCATTTGAACCTTCTTTTTTTTTTCGGAGAGTGTACGTTCCTAGAAGAGTCAACAAATACGTGTTACCTCCTATTTGTATGTCGCGAAAAGACTATGGAGATAAAATTAAAGAGATTCGAACCCACACGGAGACTGACCGAGAATCTTTCTTCTCGGGAACTATTCGCCACAGGAACAGGAAAGCCTGAATTGACTGTGGCATCAAAATACCATCCGCCACACACTGCAGGATGACTTGCTGTGTATAGACTTAGATGCAGTTTAAGAAATGTAGTACAGCAATAAAGGGGCGCGGTCTATAAAAGAAGACTCCATTCGCAAACGAGTATCGCGTCAGTAATAACTAAACATGCCAAAACTATGCAGAGAGTTAATATTTTTTATAAAGCAACGTATCGAGCATTAATAACAAAGGAAAGCTTAATACGTATCTAAAATTCAAAGAAAAAGCCACAAAGCTCTATCACGCCCACAAAAAATGTGTACCGAAAACTAAAAATAATGTTTGGTATTTAAGGCCACATCTCCTTAGCGATCAATGTCAAAGGATTTTACAGTTGGGTATAACTTGGAAATTTTACTGAGAAAAGGTTGATATATTTCTTAAAATCGATATAACGTGCTAACGAAGATTGTCTTACGTATTTTCCTCAATTTGGACGCAACACAAGATGAAAATCAGATTTTTTTTTCAATCGAATTTTTTGTTATATTAAGCAACGTACCTCGCACAATATTTACTTCACTGAGATGAATATTGAACGGCAGTCCATTCGTGCTAGGTTTAGTTCAAATTTGGAAAATTTACCAATAATAGCGCTACTACGTAGCAGTCGCCAGTAATGAAACGAGTCCGTTTTGTATAGTAGTAGCTTAACTTCCGAACTGTTTTTAAACCTACGTGTGTAACGTGTGATATTTCTTTTTATTGTGTTTCAAAACCGACAGCAATGCGACCGCTTTCCCGCTTGTGTCACAACGGCTCGGTGTGTTGACATGACGCTGATAGAGTGGACGTTAGCGTGATCGCAATATTAGCAGAGTTGGCAGTTGTCTGCTGAAAGAAAGTTTTCGTGCAGCCGACGGGACTGCAAAGAGAGTAGTTTCTGACGAGGCGTGTGCTTTCTCCCTGATACGGTCTAAAAGGCAGCACCTTCAACGAGGTGCCCTTATCTGGAATGACTTAGACGAAGAGCGGAATACGAAGTTCATCAATTGTCTGGGTGTTACAATGCTTGCTTGATGCGAAGCGACAGTTCTTGTTCTGGAACTCTTTTAATGTTACCTAGCGTTCTTTAGTGCTTACAAACAGCCAAGTCGAAACTTTAAATGCCTTAAATCACCGTCGGTTTATGTGTGGCAATAAAAGAAGGGGCAGGGAACAGTTCAAATTGGCTATTTCTCGGTTAACTGTTCTGTGTTTTTAAACGTGTTCACGGAAGAGGATGTTTTGTAGGTCATTCTACCCGGCCGCGAATCTGTTGGCTGTGTTAAGCTGGGACGCTATAAAGAAGGATTAAATACCAGTCGGGGATTAAAATTCTTCCACAGTAAGCAGCCGAACAACGTTAACATCAGATTCTAAACAGCTCTTCTCTTCCTTTATTTTATTTTTGTTTCCTTGTTTAGTCCATGTGTTCCCCCCCCCCCCCCCCCCCCACACACACACATACATACAGACACACACTGAGAGAGAGAGAGAGAGAGAGAGAGAGAGAGAGAGAGAGAGAGAGAGAGAGAGAGAGTCTCCCCCAGTTTTACAGCTTTTCAGATATGCAGTCCTGGCACAGTCGTGGCAGTTGGAGAATAGGGTGGATGATCAACCGGAATTACGTTCGCCAAAGAATGAATGTCACTTCTAATTTCGAAAACGTGACACACAAAAGAAGGGGAGCCGTGGATCGTTAAGTTTCCATTTGGCACAGACAGAGTTTAATTGACACAATCTGAGGCGAGATTCAGTGATTACATCAGCATCATATTTGCGTGGATACACATCAGTACTGTGCTTAACTAGGAAGTCATGGACTCCCAATTGTGCTTCATATTCGGATACGGATGCATCTATTTATTGTTGCATCGGGACACTGATAAACACTACGTCCGCTTTGTAGTTGCCAGATGGTTTTAGACAAGAATCACAATTACTCGCTATGTGTTATCTGATAATATTTAATTTATAAAACATATAATTTTTAGTTTAAAAATGTCGCGGATTATTGTAGGTTCTGCGAGATATAAGTAATTAGAATTATAATGATCTTAACCTAAGATATTACATCTGCGTTCGGTTCCCGAAATAAGTTTTTTGTTAATGCCATCGTCTGATGATGTTACTGCAGTGTCTTCAAACCGTACTTACAAGAAATAAACACCCCAACACGATAAATCACGAGTATGATCGTTTCTGATATAAAATCCTTTATCTGTACTGTGAATCATAGGAATGCAAAAGACTAAATCACGTAATCAGGTCGCGCATATTTTCGAACTTTGCAAATGCAGTGCGGCATATATACGTGTACTACACTATGCCAAACAGTTAACGTCTCCTCAGGTCTTCAGTTTATAAATGATACAGTTATCTATGGAAACGGAGCGCTGCCTAGCAGCTATACATATCTTTGCTGTAACAATCGCAAACGCTTCGTCGTGAAATGTGAAATACTCTCACATCTTGACAGAATGTAAGTACAATACAACATTTATTATTTCTGTCATATTATAAAATGCAAAATTATTACAGAATGCGACGCTGTAAAAATGTGTTACTTAAAGACAAGCTACGACCTTACGTAGACAGTACTTGGTAACGAGTATGTACGTTTAGTGCTCTACTCAGTTCTCGGATGCTCTGGAAGTTATGACCCAGTAGATCATTCACTTTTTAATTCTGCCATTTCGATACTAGTTCATTTTGAATATATTTTTATTCCCTCGTGATACAGTAAACTATTCAGAGCAGGATTGTTGTGGCTGCAGTGAGTTATTCTACGAAAGGCAGAAGCACAGTCCATGGCGTATAAAAAGGAAGTTTTGCATTTACGCACGAAACAGTACGGTGCCATGTTCAGAGAAAGACATTCAGAACCGTAAGACAGGGTTAGAACATTAGTCCATAAATAGGTCGTATAGCGCTAGGGTGGTAATTTACATGATTCCTGCAAGCCGTCTAAATATGAGCGAAAACACAAATTCTTTGGCAGCTAAATAAAGAGCAAAAATGGCAGCCGCTCTGTTTCTTCAGTTAACCGTAGCGGCTCCAGAGCTCGATGTTCAAACTAATTTTATCATTTCATGTTTTTGGCCATCCATTGGGAGATGAGATCTTCAGCTCGTTTGCCTGTCAGATAGTCTGGAAACGATATGGTGCCCTTCATGCTGCACGAGTGTCGTGTTCCGTAATCACTATTACGTAATGTACCATGCCACAGGTACAGCTAGCTACAGCTGCAACGGCTTTTCACACCACCCCGTTTACACATTACCTCGTTTAGGATTCCTATCGCCAACAGTTTCGACATTCAGGTCTCAAAAAACTTCAATCGTGTTTTATTTTCTTCACTACATTCAGCACTTGTTAGAGTTAAATACTATTAGACTGTTTTAACTTCTATTAAATGCAAGCTTCTCCCCACTGTACAGAGCCAATCGACCCGCCAGCTGATTTTGACGCAGAGTTAGAGAATACTATAGCCTATAGTGTATAGAGCATGTAATAAAAGGCCTAGCATCTAATCTTGCGGCGTCCACCCCCAGCAGATTCATGATGCTGTCGTGTAGGACGCACCTCACGGAGAACGTCTCCCCGTTACCGCTTCAGACGCACAGCTTATGAACTGTAAACTGAAACTGTTCTCAACGCAAAACTTGGTTCGAACACCGCAGTTTTTTACCAGGCGATGCCCTATTGTTAAGAACCATTCACAACAAGCAATTTTCATTACCATAATACATTTATTATTTTGTATAGAATTTATCTTTTCTCAAGTAGGAGTATGTTAAAGAAAATGACGTTTGACGCTCAGTGGATATCCCTTCAGGATCTGTTAATTCAATAATTGCGTAAAATCGTAGTAGCATCTTTGACACCATGTCACAATTTGATTTTTTACAAACAAAGCCGTAAAATAGTAACAGTGCCTCATTTTGTAGTAAAAAAAATGCATGCCATAGTTTCTCTTTCAGATTTACAACGTGCAACTTTAAGAAAAGTACTTCTAATGCTGTTTCGACGGCAAACTAACATAAACCTACCTACAGGTTTAAAAAACAGTTTCACATTTTCTACCACACATCTTTGTAGAAAATGTTTCGCAAAGTTTGAAGCCAGCGTATTAAATACGATCTAAGGGTTTGCAAACAGCGAGCTGTCCTTTCTAAAGTATAATATCCTTCAGTCGAAAGTAGGTTTATACGTCACTGTGATTTCGTAGGCACGATGATTCGGAAGGTGGTCAGCGCATGCTTTCCTTCGGCTCGCTAACCTCCGTCGCAGTTTTAGTTTGATGCGCAGTTCGGCATATATGGGTGGCTGTGTGGATGGAAGGTAGAATCAAAGGTTATTAGCAATTTCATAAACGCTAGCGTCGAATTAATAGTCAGGTACAGCTTAGTCATTTTAATATTCATGTACCATGCGCAGAGGTAAAAGTGACGTTATTGGACAAATGAAAAGCAGCCGGTGCTTTATCTGAATCGTATGGACGTCTATTCTAGTGCTCGGTCTCAGTGCAACCAGACCACATTACGCTGGGAACCATCTTTACTTTCTATTCACGACAGAATGGGCAACCCATAGAAATCTTTCATAAGCTAACGAGTTTCTGTGCTTCATTATTACAGCATTTATTGGTAATAAGAACTCTCTCCCCTAAACGGAAATTTTTATTTTCATTTTTATCTTAACCGCATCTGCTGGTTAGGAGACTCTGTCTGCAGCAGCAGCAGCAGTAGCGTGTGCTGATACGGTGAGCGAATCCCTTCGGAGAACGTCGCCTGCGGCTGGGCCGAACGAAGCTGGTTTTCCGTCGTCGCACTTTGTTCGCCGCCCACGAATGGATATGCAGATGCCGTAGGGGACTGTGAGGGGTGCTTTCGAAAGGATCTCGCGCAGTGCATCGCTGCGGGGGAACCGGGAGCCCGCAGCCCGGTATTAGCATCAGAATGGGGGAGGGCTTGTCAGGGCTGTAGGGCGGGGGGAGAAGCTGGCAGTCCTGCCTGTTGCGGCTGGCAGGTGCAGCCAGATTCAGCGTGCCTGTGAAAACCAGCTAGGGCAATCGGATCGCAATGAAACTCTTCTATTGTTAAAACTTTCGCACTGTTCTTTATTCTTTAATCACGCTTCTTTAATCACTGCCACGTTTGTTTGTAATAGTAAGGCCGTTCCGGGCTGCAGTATCGCAACCCCAAGGGAGAATCTTCTGTCGAGGACCCTAGAACAATTCCGTACCTTATTACGCGAAACGAGCCAGATGGCACGGTAGTTGCGTTCGGTAGGACGACGTTTCGGTCTGAGATTTTCAAAAAGTGCTCCAAGCAAATTTGGGATTGTTCCTTTTGAAAGACCACTACCAATTTCCTTTCCCATCCTTGAAACAAACACAGATTGTGCTCCGTCTCTAATGACACCTATATCGATGGGATGATATCTTCCTCTCCGTACCGCGCGAGAACTACAGTCCATAATGTAATTGTTATCTACACCGACATAGATACTCCACAAGCCACTGTACTGTGCGTCGTGGATGGTACCCTGTACCATTACTGGTCATTTCCTTTGCTGTGCCATTCGCAAACAGAGCGAGGGAATAACGACTGTCTTTATGCCTCCTTATGAGCCGTGATTTCTCGAATCTTGTCTTCGTCATCCTTACGTGAAATGTATGCTGGCGGCAGCAGAATTGTTCTGCATTCAGCTTCAAATGCCGGTTCTTCAAATTTACTGAACTGTATTTCTCGAAAATAGCTCCGCCTTCCCTCCAGGGGCTCCCATTTGAGTTTCCGAAGCATCCCCGTAAAACTTGCTTCCCCGTAACACCACTTGCGTGTTGTTCGAACCTATCATTAACAAATCTTAACAGTCCGCCCCCAACTTTCTGTAATACGGTCTGGTGATGATCCCAATGTTTGACATATATTAAAGGTCGCTTCGGAAATACCCTACTGGGTCGTATCTGACAATCGAAGAAAAGGTAGGTGGCAGTGGAAGCTGCTCATGAATTACTTTACACTCGCCATAGCAAGCCGTATTTATCGCTAAGACTGGGCAATTTTGGTGCAGTGCTATATCTGACGCTTTGTGGGTTATCGAGGCAGAGTGCGTCTCGACCATCAAAGTTTTGGTGGCATTACAGATGTATTGACGGTTCGTTTGAGCACAAGCTGTTTTTACTACCCTCACCCCCTTACCTGTCCGTAATTAACCATCGTTAACCTTTTCTTTCTTAGCACGATTCGTACTTGACAGCTAGTGCTGTCTGGAAACGGTATGCTGCACTTCATTCCATCGGGAACGCAATGTGTTCACATGGAGAGGGGTTACACTTCAACTATTCCTTCCTACAGAGGAAGGTTGGAAAAATATACGCAGCTCAAGGGAAAAAGTATGCATGCAGAGTTTCGCCAGAGCGCGGCATAGTCGCTCCAGCGACGTGGAAATGTGGACACAAACCATCAGCGATCGGCATGCGAGCGTGTAGGCTCTTGTCAGTCCGTGGTATCTGCGGTTCCGCCAGATCACTGTGTCATGAATGTCGGAACGCTTCCTCAAACCAGACCGTCTCATTGTCCGACTGTAACCGAATCAAAGCACGCTACCACGTTTCGGCTGCAGTCTTAGTTTCAGGAAGCTACTGAAATTCAGACAATGTTGTACAGGATTTTGTCCCTGTACGACACGTCAGGTACTGTAATACATTAAGGACGAGAGAATGGCGATCTGATCTCAGTAACTTCTGCATTTGAGGAGTCTGCGTGCATGTTAGCAGTGTTGTGAGTCATGCACACTACACGGTAACGAGTTGCGTATTTGCTTCGCCCCCCTTAAACCGGAAATAAGGCGAAGGTAGAAGTCACGATATTTCCGACAACCGAGTAAACATAATTGGGCATAGCGTTCTTTCTGTTGTTCTTTTGATACTTCTAACACGAGTCCAATGTAACACAGACAGTAACGTTGCCGCAAGATTGAGAGTGGTAGTGTGTCAAACCCTAGTGAAAGTGTGCAGCGCAGTATGATTGACGATGTATATTAATTTAACGTATGTTTACTTGAAAATGATAGTTTCAGACCAGATGCAAGTAGTGTAATATTCTTTACGATAGCTGTTTCGGCTTTATTGCCGTTCTCAAGAAACGTCTAATTTGAATTGAGACTGGCAGTAAGGCCGAAACAGATGTTACACGTGTATTGTGACGTGTACTATGCTGCAGGCCCAATTGAACGTACAATATATTTTCCTCCGTATAGAGATACGGTGTGAGTAATGTCTATGAAATCACTGGAAGCTGCGAGGAAAACATGAATTTTTATTCTTTGATAGTTGAAGATACAATGAAGCTTTATGTAAGCCGTAGAGGGCGGCCGAGTGGGGAATAAGAACGTGCAGGCACTAAAAATACAACACTAACCAATAAATCTGAGACCGAAGACAGCATTAAAACATCATCGCAGTGAAGCGGATCCAAACAAAGAGACTGTGCCAAAACACGTTACGCAATCGCGTGTGATTTACGGCAGCTGCTCAGTCGGTGGCGATAGCACGCATTTTGTTGTGAAATCGGAACTCGAGCTGCGCGGCCGTGGTTGTGGTTATCGGAGCCTCTCTTCAAAAGTCGAGCGGCGCAGCTGTGCATCACAACGGGCTCGTTTCGGTCCTTAGGCCTAGTTCACACCCTCTAGAAGGCCGCCATTCATACAGTTGCCCTGAGATGAAAAGCCCTGGAAATTATACCTCACTGAATCTCAGCGTAGACTTCTGTGATCTGCCTATTATTTGTAGCTGCTCGTAATTGAAACTTAGACCATGTACTTGGATATGAAACGCAGAGGAGTTACCAGAATGACGCCTTAGTTTGTCGCACCCATTATTCATCTGTTTGAGTAACTCTCTTTTTCGAATGCAAGATTGTTAAATTAATAAAGTTTACGACGTATGAAAGGTTTATGCAGTGGTTGTTGTTCCTGTATCGGAGCTAGACTATGGATTCACTTCTGTATAATAAGCATATATAACAAAGACGTTCCTTCTTTTCCCCTAATACAAACAGAATGTAAAAATTTGCAAGTACTTTCCAGACATAGGATCATTTTTCCGGGACGACATGTTGTTCCGAATTACGAAATATACTACGTACGTTAACGTCCACTTCTATTGAAGGTATTGTAAAAATTTCCCAGCTATTCCAAATTGTACTGAAACAGTGCAAGAACCATGAATCTTTTAAAATCCCCAGCACAGGTATGGGTGATTAGCATGTGAAGTAAATGAACATCTCAATTGTTACACATAGCGATATAGCAACATGGTTAAAACTAGGCTCTCATTCGGGAGGATGGTAGTAAAAGCCTCCCCCCCCCCCCCCCAATCTATCTAGGTATTGGTTTTTCATGATTTTTCTGAATCATTTAAGGCTAATTGTGGAACAAATTCTTTGAAAAGATCGTGACCGATGTGAACTACTATTCTTTCGTAATCGGAGCCCGTGCTTTCCCTCTAATGACAACGTCGTCGACGGGGCGTTAAACTGTAATTTTCCTTTCCAGTGATTATCGTCATAAAAAAAATAGCGTCTATATTGTAGTGTGAATACCACTTTTCTTCCTCGTACAGTGACGCCTACGAGACCGGACAAGAAATCTGGTGTTACGGCACTCTTCGGCAACAGTAAATTACCTCATTTTTTCTTTAAATTCCCATTGAAGTTGTTTTACTGTAGTATCTCCCTGCTGCATCTCGTAACTTAAATGACCTATTTGAAGTCGTTCAACAAATAAACCGCCCCACAATAGTAACATTCCCTGTGGTCACCAATATATGGAAAAACGGAAAATAGTGTCAGTCTGCAGTAGATTAACATAAATCTAATCAAATATATATCGTATATCACCTATGAATACGAAAGATACAGAAACCAAACAGTGGCCTCACAGCTACTCCACTCTTTAAACAAGAACAGACGAGAGAAATGGAAAATAACACTAAAAGAATTTTACGAATTCAAGTAGGAAAGCACGGAGTCTTGAATGGGCTAACAGGCAAGCAACACTCCAAAAAGCCGTATCCTAAATTGAGTCCCGGCGTCATTGCCAACCGGATCGCAGACCTCTCAGGGGCAAAGAGAGACAAGAATCATACAAGAGCAGTAAAATGTAACCTCTCTAACCTCAAGCGCAGTGCCCCAAGAAAGGAGCCGCTTTCCAGACCCTTCTCCATAGCGGAAGTAGAAGTTGCTGTCAAGCAACTGAAAGTCGGTAAGGCCGCTGGCCCCGACAACATCTGTAATGAATTTGTTAAGAACATGGGCGCATTCTGCTTACACTGGCTCACTTCGCACTTCACTTACATACCCAAAGACAACAAACTTCTCAGACAATTCAAACCGTCGAAAGTTATAGCCACCTTCAAACCTGGCAAGCCCGAAGACAGCCCTGAAAGCTACCGCCCTATAACACTGCTCAGTTGTACATACAAACTTTTGGGACGAATCCTCCTAACCAGAATAGTACCGTCCGTCGAGGCGGCTACCCCTCCTGAACAAGCTGGCTTCAGACAAGGACGCAGCTGCACCGATCAAGCTCTTGCCCTAACTACCCATATTGAAGTAGGTTTTCATGGCCAGCTGAAATCAACAGCTGTCTTCATCGCCTTGACAGCCGCTTAAGACACTGTCTGGAGACAAGGATTGTACCAAGTCGAGAAATTGTGGGTTTAATTTCCAGCATGCTTAGTGAAAGGCAATTCGAAGTGTTTCTAGGCAGCTCTAAAAGCCACAAACGGAAACTAAATAATGGACTACCACAGGGATCTGTTTTATCCCCATCCCTATTCAATTTATACATTAATGATTTATGTACCACAACATCAACTAAATTCATCTATATTGATGACATCGCACTGATAGCACAGAGCAGTAATTTCGAACATGGTGACCGAATTCGTACGGAGGATCTGGAGAAGATGTCAACTTTCTTTAACCCTGGAGTTCGATCTCAAGCACATCAAAAACGGAAGTCTCCTGTTTCCATCTAGCGAATCGTGCCGCGAACTAAAAACCAAGAGCGCTGCTCAATGGTCAAACATTGAGGAACAATCCTTTCCCAAAATATCTCGTAATCACTCTAGATAGAACCCTGAGCTACAAAGATCACATCACCAAGTATTCTCATAAAGTTTCTGCAAGGAAAAACATACTACATAAGCTCAGTGGTGCCACCTGAGGAACCTCTGCTGACTCTGTGTTTAACTGGCATCAGTCTTATGCACTCTGCTGCCGAGTACTGTGTACCTGTCTGGTTGGAAAGTGTATATTTGGATAATATATACACAAATCTGAACGATACAATTCGCTGCATTACCGGTTCCATCAAATCAACCCAATGCCACTGGTTACCTGTATTGAGTCACATCCCTCCACCTCACTGAAGGCGGAAACAAGCTATACTCAGGGAGACCAAGAAAATCTCTGCATCACCCTCTCTACCACTGAACCAGGAATTCTGTCATCCGCCACAGCAACGACTGCGATCAAGAAGACCAGCAAGTGTTACTGCAGGACAACTCACCGCGGATGGTTCTGATCTAAATGAAAGCTGGAAGCATGAATGTTCAACAAAAACATTGGAAACAAGAGCCCATCACCTTGATCCCACAAAGAAGCCAAAAGGTTTTGACCTACCAAGGAGCGTCTGGTGCTTCTTAAACAGGTTAGAGACGGGACATGGTTGTTGTAGTTACTTCAGGTACAAGTGGGGCCGGATCAGTTCACCAATGTGTGAATGTAATCAAGGAGAGCAGGAAAAACTGAACATACAGTCCCACGCTGTCCACTTCATTTATACCCTAGAATTCCAGACGACTTCTTCACTTTCACACCCAGCTTTATTAATTGGTTGAAAAACACGGACTTGTCTCACATGTATGTTTTATAAAATCACTTGTCTTATATCAACTGTATATTGTATAAAACCACCATACGATTAAATAACTGGTCAAGTAAACCTCCCTCTCTCTTACAAGAATGGCTCTGAGCACTATGGGACTCAACTTCTGAGGTCATTAGTCCCCTAGAACTTAGAACTACTAAAACATAACTAACCTAAGGACATCACCAACATCCATGCCCGAGGCAAGATTCAAACCTGCGACCGTAGCGCTCTCGCAGTTCCAGACTGCAGCGCCCAGAACCGCACGGCCACTTCGGCCGGTTCTTACAAGAACACAAAGTACTATCTGCCATGGCTTCATGCAATTCGCTAACACAATTAACTTTTCCAGTTTTTGCCATCTCACCAATTAGCAGCAGTTTATTTCATGCTAACGCCAGGTTAAACCGAATTAACTGGTATGCTGTAAATGTTCTTATTTTGGCCTTTTATTGCATGCAGTGGCAGCATTACTAAAATACTATATGGTATTACATTCGTTGTCACTGAACTGACGTATGTGGCCCGGCGTGTTGCTTTCGATGTACCCGAAAGAACATTGATAGCAGGGTGTTATTTACGTGTTGGTCGTACTACGGCTCTCTTTTTTTCTTAGTCTGATATTTCGAGATAAGCTGTTGATTGTAGTACAGTGCTCCTCAAATTGAAACATATTGGCTTTTTCTTATTATATAGCAGGTAACTCAGAAGTATTAATTTGTAGAGTTTTCTTTGGTAGTTCGAGTGAAGTTAAAGTGCTACTATTCGACCATGTGTTTTACATTATGAAGTCTTCGTTTAAATCCATTGTTTGTTAGCCATCTCTTGACAATAAACAAATGTTCTCTTTATCTGAAGTGCTCGTCTGACATTCTTACTGTTCTCTGATGACGTGTTATTATTACTAACTTACCGGTATTTCGTATGAAAACTCTATCTTGGTTGGCACACTACCTGTATCGTCGTTTTTCCTTACAGAATCTATCTCCGATGTATAAAACAGCTTGAAACGTGTTATTACTTTACAGAAGAATTGATATCTTATGTATTCGAAGCTAAACATCTAAGCGAGAAGTAGGTTAAGAAAAGTTTAAGCATAATTTCAGTTTGTTGGAAGTTGCTAAGTGCTCTCATTCTCAATTACTGGGCGAATAAAGTCAGGCTATTAGCGGGACGTCAGTTGCGCTGCCTGATTCTAACTGTAACAGTTAACACCCTTAACATAAATTATACCTCTTAATTAGTATATTATGGTAGCAAATTAAATTTCCAGATTCAGTCAATAATGACGCGAAATACAGAAAATCAAATTATTTTTGAGCCTGGAACCTGCTATACGAACAAACTGCAACTGAATCGGGTTCTGCGATAGTCACTTACTAATACACACAACATAATAGTGGCACAACGAACTTCCTAAGACCATCTTCTACATACGTTTTGCTTTTCCAGGCAATCAGCTTCAGCGCAAGTTCTCATTAAGTGAAAACTCAGGAAGTTCGAACTAATAATTGGAACCTCAGCCTCATTAAAAGTGCATTGTAGTTATAGGTAGAGCATTAATCTGGAGCTATGAAACGAAGTACTGTTTCTTGTTAGGAATGCTAGTTGGAAACATGTTGAAGATACGGACAGGGGAGAGGTTGAGTGGGAAGAGTGTTATCTTGCTACATTGAGCACACTCCTCCGCCCTCACACAATATTTACGCCTTCCAGATAGCCGTCTATCTGATAAAGCATTCCATTGCCATCAGATCTAGATAAGTGGCAGTAATGCGGTCAGTACTTGAACTTCGGCTGAAAACTTAAAATGGAAGTGCCCCAGCTACAAAGGCGAAACCCGAGTGAAAATGAATTCAGAATATGATGATGATGATGTGTATTCTACCATTTACCAATATCGTTTATGTGCGAAATTATACACTTGTATACACGCAATATTTTTAGGTTAACGAATTAGAACAAAAGCACAACTCGTTCCCAAAATAAAAGTTGCTTTGTTGTCCTGCCCTTAGTAGTTGTCGAAATGTTGAGTTTCCAGGAAGTAACTGAAACAAAGTAATATGCAACATTATGCACACTTAATTATGTCAAAACGTGAACATGATAAATCACTTTCAGTAGATTCAAATTGCGGCAGTTCAGAATGCAAAGCCACTGTGACCACAATATCCTGATCTTTGCCACGAGTGACCACATTATCCTGGTCTTTGCCACGAGTTATTAGATCAGCTGTTTTAATTACTTCGCTGAAACTCCCCTGGTATGTAAGGGGCGATCAAAAAGGTTGCGTCTGGTGGCGTTGCTACAGCGTATATGCAACATAGCACGATTCTCAAGTGGGTATAGACGTGTAGACATGGATTAGTGTGGCATTCGTGTCTTTCCCACGAGCGTGAGGTAAATACGGAAGCGTGAAATGTGGCGGCGTTATTACTTACTTTCTTTCTTTCTCTACTGCCTTTATCCCGCATTGTGCGCAGGGTCGGCAGGGTTAAGTACGGATGTGGCATGGTGAATGTTGACTGGTGGCCGGATGCCCTTCCTGCCGCCACCCCATACCCCCCGGGACGGAATCGGTGTACCCCAGCTGTATGCGTCTTGTGTAAATCGTGAAATAGTGGGAATGTGTTTCAAATGTGTGAGAGTCGTGTAACTGAGGCGGGGCGTGGGGACCAGCCCGGCATTCACCTAGCATGATGTGGAAAGCGGCGGCGTTATTACTAAATGCGTGTAAACAGGACCAACGAGCTGTTAACATTTTCGTGACTGTCGAAGGACACTCTTGCAGACACCTATCGGAGAACGGAGAATGTTCGTGGGACGTCATGCCTGTCGAAAACCACCGTTGTGGAATGATGCGCCGCAAGGGGTCCTCTGGTTCATGATAACGCTTGTCCCGTTATCGCAGCTGTCGTAACGCAGAAGTTAGCCAACGCATGTAGGAGGCACTCCAGCGCCCGCCCTTTAGTCCTCATGTCTCTCCCCATGTGATCATCACGTCTTCGGTCGCTTAAAAATGCCTTGAAGGGTCGACAATTCCTGTCGGACGAGGATGTGCAGCTGGCAGTTACGGACTTCTTCACGGAGCAGGACACGGTGTTTTACCAGACGCACATCTTGAACACGGTGCGTCGGTGGGATAATTGCCTCAGTGCTCACGGCTGTTTTGCCTGATTGGCATGCCGATTCTGGTCTGTGCGGCTTTCGAAGAGAAACTTTTTGATAGGTCCTTTCGTCATCCACATCACTTGTAAATCTCAATTTTTAAATTCTTAAATGTGGATCCATGTTTCTGCTTCGTCTTTCTTTGCGTATCTTGCTATAGATATTAATGTGAATAATGTCAGTAGTAACAAAACAATTTCTGTTTTACCATCCACAAGTATCACCACTTTCCTGCAGTTCAGATTCAGAAGTGATCCTAAGTAAAAAAAAAAAAAAAAAAAAAAAAAAAAAAAAAAAAAAAAAACTGTCTACTTTCTTGTCTTTCGTGGTCTGCAGACCCCTGCTGCCATCTGTCTTGATATTTACTTCAAAGAGTCAGTTTGCGATCGGTACCGTCGACATGCACCAATTTTCCTTCGAATACTGTTAGAGAAACCCGTCCTCTGGCGTGACGACAGACGTCTTTCTAAGGTAATATTTCCCTATTAAGTTCGCAAGTTCGCTCAGGCCCTGCCTGATACGGCTTTGTATTCGTTTTTATTCCTCGTCTTGAGAGTCTATGATCACTTGCAATTCGAACGTGATTTAGAACTGTTACATGCTTTAGAACTTCTCTAATTTTCCATAAATTGCAATCAACATCATTTTAATGCGATTTAGTCATTTCGAAGTGCATCTATACGTCATTTTTTCTGGGAGGGTGAGCAGTTCGTAGTCTTGTGGTTATCGTTGCTGAAAATTCATCACGGGGTCCCAGGTTAGATTACCAGCGGGATGGGGGACTTCCTACGCTAGAGACTGGCCGCTTGTGTTGTCCTCTTCATCAACAACAACACGCAAGTCATCGATGTCGCGTCAAATAAAAAGACCTTCACCAGGAGGTACAACTCCCCAGATGGGACCTCGTGGGCAAAAATGCCATACACATATTTCATTTTTTTCTGATAGGATGTGATACGGCGGAAAATGATAATCTCTGCAAATTCTTCTAACATCTGACCTATGCCATTCCTGTTTATCATATCCGCAGTTTCCACTGAAGTACTGTATCATAATTGCGGTAACTAATTTAGTACTAAAATCTCTCATCATTGTCTTGTAGCGTAATTTGGTCTCATTTATCAGTTTGTTAGTTCTCGTCGAGGTTTCCTGTTTCAGAACTAACATTCTATTGTATCTGAGAAGATAATTTCACAGTCGTATTTTACCAGTTTTGACACACCAGTAAGTCCTTGACTTCGTACATAAAATGTGAGAGTTCCTAACAGATGAACCTCGGAGATGACTAAGGGAGAAGGGAAAATACACTACCGCGATGTCACCAAACACGGATGCGAGCATGATGATGCTGTAAACAGAACCTGGATTCATCCGAAAAAATGTTTTGCCATTCGTGCACCCAGGTTCGTCGCTGAGTACACAATCGCAGGCGCTCCTGTCTGTGATGCAGCGTCAAGGGTTACCAAAGGCATGGCCACGGAGCTGATAGTCCATGCTGCTGCAAACGTCGACGAACTGTTCGTGCAGATGGTTGTCGTCTCGCAAACGTCCCCATCTGTTGACTCAGTGATCGAGACGTGGCTCCACGATGCGTTACAGCCATGCGGATAAAATGCCTGTTATCTCGACTGCTAGTAATACGAGGCGGTTGGGATCCAGCATGGCGTTCCGTATTACCGTCCTGAACCCACCGATTCCATATTCTGCTAACAGTCATTTGATCTCGACCAACGCCAGCAATGTCGCGATACGATAAACCGCAATCGCGATAGGCTTCAATCCGACCTTTATCAAAGTCGGAAACGTGATGGTACGCATTTCTCCTCCTTGCACGAGGCATCACAACAACGTTTCACCAGGCAACGCCTGTCAACTGGTGTTTGTGTGTGAGAAATCGGTTGGAAACTTTCCTCATGCGAGCACGTTGTACGTGTCGCTACCGGCGCCAACCTTTTGTGAATTCTCTGGAAAGCTAATCATTTGCGTATCACAGCATCTTCTTCCTGTGTGTAAGTTCATCCGGCAACAGACTGCATTGGAAGATATAATTATAACTGCAACGAAAACGAAACGCAGTTGGACGGGTCATGATGGCAAGCGAACGGATGTTAGTCCATGGAAATTCTTCGTTTGATTCACTGATGTCAGAAAACACGTAGACGACGACCTAATAGTGGGTAAACACGAATGAGCAACATGTGTGCAACATGTGTGCATATAACGGGAGACCGTGATGAGTGGAATATCTACTGGGGGCCTTTACGCAAAAGTGGACGGCGGCGGCAGCGGCGGCGTCAATTTCTGATCTAACCATCTCTAGAGTACAGTGCATTAGATGAGAACAGTTAAATAGCAAGGCCAGTGTATATAGTTTGGTGGCAGGTTTGTGCCTGAAGATCTCGGAGAGACGAGAGGAACTCTTGGTCGGCGACCGCGCGGCGGCCCTGCCGGCTACTTGTAAACAGAGGCCGGGAGAGGCGCGGCTGCCTATATATAGGCGCGTGACATTTGGACGGCGGGGCGCGTGCTCTGGCTGCTGGAACTCGACACCGCGCGGGCCGCGGCGGGCGCGTACGCATGCACGCGCCGGGATACAGGATCCCTGCGTGCAATCCGCTGGGCTAGATACCACTGCTGTACGCGCCAGCGCCTCTGTAACACGACCCGGCCAATTACCTAAGCGGAGGGTGGTGGATTTTTTCAGTCTGCGACACCATAGATCCGTGCTGGTACGTTTACACACACCGCCGAAAGGGAAACCTTACAGGAAGGTATTTTCCTGGGCTATTTTAAGCTTTCTGGCGTTGCTGAAGCCAGGTGACGTCTTGCAAATGGTGCAGTACTTTTCATCTCCAAGCATTTTCCGCTGGGCGTCCAGCGGGAAACTGTCACTCATCAGGACCACCTGAAGACGGCACAAAGTCAGCTCGCCGAAGTACCACATCATTTGGAAGACGACACGCGGCTGAGTGGCAGAGCATTTTTTAAAATCAGGTTTGATTTTACAGTCAAGAATCGTTCCGGATGATCGGCACTTTCATATTCAAAACTGAGATGAAGAGAAATTTACAGAATTACGTCATATTTTCAAAGTAATCTGTATCCACTCGTCGTTCTGATTGTCATACGAATTCCACGACTCCTTGTTTTTACATAAATTATTTCAGATGATGGAACCACGCTGCTGCAACGGTCGCAGGTTGAAATCCTGCCTCGGGCATGGATGTGTGTGATGTCCTTAGATTAGTTAGGTTTAAGTAGTTCTAAGTTCTAAAGGACTGATGACCTCAGATGTTAAGTCACATAGTGGTCAGAGCCAGTTTGAACTTCAAATGAATGTGTGCGAGTTCCTTCGATAAGTCCAGTCCGTATTCTGTCACCAGCGTTCTTTTAGCTCGGCTAGCGCTCCATTGTTGTTGACATGGTGCTCAAGTCGTAACTTCACTTCATTCTTAATTAGTGACTTAGAAGCTAAATTTTAGTGAAATTATAATTTTTCCATGTTCTTCCCTCTAACAACCTAGTTTAGTACTGCTGCAACCACGAGAAAAGTCATGTGCAGTCGTTTGGTCATATGCTGCTGTCACACCTGGTTACGGTGTTGGTGGTGGTATGTATAGGGCGTTCAACAGCGAGGTCATCATCGCCCGTACTGAACTAACAGAGTAAAAGTCTGGTTATGAGTTCTGAGAAGCCTGCAACAAAACGTAAATTAGAAAACGTAATTTTCAGCCATTGAGAGACACTCTCACTCAGTGTGGCCCAGCAAAGGTCGCATGCCTCAAGGCAGTGTGTAGATAAAACGCAGAGACTACAACCACACAACATCTATAGTAGTGGAGCAAGGAAATGAGCCTACACGATGAATTAGAAAATAAAAGACGTGGCGACCACCGTAGACTTCTCCGAAAGAACAGATACGACACGTTCGTACAACGAATTCGCCTAGATGGACAATGTACCCACCTTCTTCGGTGTACGTCCGACCTCCTGGGGGAGTCTCAGAGTAGAGAGCATGGAGGGAATGGGCGGGGGCTGCAGGTAGGTGGCGCTCGATAGGAATGTGGGTTGGCCGCGAAGCGGGGCGAGGTAGACCGCGCAGCTGCGATGACACTTTGTCCCGGATGACGCACTGGTTAACGCAATTTCTTAGTAAGCAGAAGAGCCCGGGTTCGAATCCCGGTCCGGCCCACATTTTCACTCGTCGCCGCTCATTCCGAGTGATATTCCTATGCAGTCGACTTCGGTAATCCCTTTCCTCCTCCCCCCCCCCCCCCCCTACCTTCAATTTACATACAATGTATGACAGCTTCAGATCCTGTGTGGCGTCTGTTCTTCCGGACTCTTTGCATTCATATAAAATTAAAACACAAACTGCGCCTACTAACGAAGTGAGAATGCTAATATCGTCATTCCATTATGCGCTTGCTGAAAAAATTATACTAGACAGTTGTGCTCGTGTTCCCTGCTGTAGATAAATATTATGGTACATGCCCAGCAGTGTCGTAGCTCTCAAGAGTCGCAACAAACGTTCTCTAAATAACAAATTAGGGCAAGATACATTGACGACCGTAGAAGTTCAGCTATGAAGATGTTTCAGTTCCGTGCAGATAGCCTTTTACACATCTGTGTGTGGCCACAGTCGAAGAGTAGCAATGTTAATGTTTTTGCATTCATCACGTGGTAGATAATATCACTGGTTTTTGGCTGTTCTCATTTGGTAGTACTTAACACATTAATGAAGATACGTTACCTTCTCGACTTAATTGCTACTGAAATTAATGCACGCCACTTGTAGGAGGAAACGAGGAAGGGTTTCCATGTTGTAATCCGTATTGCGCTATTCAGCAACGTCTGCTGTCTCTTCGGTTGTCTGATGGCTGAATATGTCGCAACCACCTGTTCTAAGACACTGGTTACGAAACACAGTCTCTCCTGCAGCTGGGCACCTTACAGCAGATGATACTGCAACACATTCGTGCCGAGCACCAGACGTGGAGCATTCGTGTCGAATTGTGCGTCCAGCAGCTGTATCTGTGTCCTGTTACGTCTTGTTTTGCGGATAAAATACTATTGACAGATACAGCTGCAGGTATTGTAGTCCGTGTACGCCACAAGTTATTAGCATGTCGCACGACGCTGTTTACTACCTTCCTGCTGTTTGTCACCCATATGACAACGTTAGTTGACGAATGTAGCTGACAGCTTCTTTGGAGCGTTCAATTATAGACTTTTAGAATAGAGAGGAGGGACTAGGTTATGGTTTGAAGTCAGTAGGGCCATAGCTCTTGCTCAGCTGGACAAGAGTGAGGCAGGAACCAGCCATAATTGTTTATAAAAAACCGTCCACGCATTGAAGTGAAGTGAGGATGGCCAGAAGGGGAACAGAATTCGCTCCTCCCAAATACCATTGTTTCTCAAAGGGAAAGAAACGAGAAATAACGAGAAAAGTTTTGTTGCGTAATCTGGAAGCATTTTTACTTCGATTACATTAATAATTGACTGTGATACCCTTTCTCGCTCATGAAAAATAAAGAAGATTAGGGTTTAACGTCACATAGACAAGACCTTTTGTGACTGACCGCAGTCTAGCTTTCGGAGAGAGACGGGGCTATATTGGCACTGAACTCGTCAAAGAAACGTTCGCAGTCTTTAGCTCGCGCAGTTTGGGGAAACCACGCGAAATCTTCATCTGAATGACAAGTCTGTGAATGACGCTCTGGTCCTCCTGAATGTTCATGTGCACAAAGGTTGCATAAGAAATTAGTCTGTCAGGCTAACTAAAGCACTGAATTCGTAGTAAATGTCGGAATAATGTCATTAAACTGTAGCTTAGAAATGTTTAAAATAGCGTAAGAAAGTATTCCAAGTTACAGATAAATGAAAAACGAGAACAAAATTCTGTAGCTCGTTTTTTTCGGCAGTAAAGTTATGAAACCTTCAGGAGTACATATAGAAAAAAGAAGTCATTTGGCGACCTATATTTGCAACAGCAACAAATGTGCGGCTGGAGTTAAAGTTCTGCAGCTTGTCTCACTTCTGTGACAGATGCACTTTTCCGCATAGCGTATAAAATTGTGGCTCCACAGCGACAAAAGACTGCTTAGTGACGTCGACTGAAATCGTGGCATATTGTGGGGTGGAAGCTGGCATCGTCATAGTTGGTTATAGGCGTCACGTAACAGCCATAACGATGGCGTGGATAGGCGAAATGCTTGTGCTTTAGTAAGGAGTGGAATGAGTGCTCAAAATGAAGTGGCAGACTGTTTCTGTGGGGCCACTACCGCTCAACAACCTTCCGCTTTAATGCGTACATTCTATATGAGAATTTTTCCAAAAATCACCAAATATGCTAAGACGCTTATACGAAGTGCTTAAGACTGCTAATTTACTCCTTTTACAGCTATCAAAGGAAGTTGCGCCATAGATGGTGCACCTAACATTTTAACGCATTGCGGAAGCAGACGCATTGGATATGCCATAGGACTTACGCGTGGGAGAAGTTAATTTCAGACAATCGTTTGATTATCTATATTAGGTGTCCGCAGTTTCCTTCACGATTTCTGATCCTCCAAGAACTTCGCGTGCGGTCGACATCAGTCACTCACTTTTTCATCTTGGGCCTAGAAAGATGAAAAATTCTGCACCAGCTCCACAGCGACTGTGGAGTCAGCAGAGAAGAAAATTAGCAGGAGGAGAAAGCCGCCTAGTATAATGTGAACGTCATCAGGCAGTCTGGACCTGCCTCGTGTTGGCAGTGCATTCGCGTCTTGCGCAGTTGCACAGCATTTCTAATTACTCCAGGACGTAGCCCTATTTTAATTCCTTTGGCGTTCGAATAGCTTTCGCATCTGCATTGCTTGTCGAGTATGCAGAGAGCCTTTATGCGAAAAGAGAACGCGAATGGTTCACGGATCGTCATGCTGATGAGGCGATGGAAGATGAAGCACCAGGTGTCAGCTTTCTACCACGCGTTCGCACTGATGCGCGAGTGTTGGTGCAAGTAGCACAGCTTTGATTTTTCTTGTTCCCATTGTCCGTAAAAACAAATTCCTTGTATCCATAGTCGGAACAATACAAAAAAGTGCACCAGAATTCTCGACAGTTATAACATTGATGTTTCTTTTCTAGAAACGTTTTCCTTGCAATTTCTCTCTCTCTCTCTCTCTCTCTCTCTCTCACACACACACACACACACACACACACACACACACACACACACACACACACACACACACGATCATATCAGCTATCTCCCCGGTGCGAAGTTTGTTTAGGGAAAATATTTTCATAATTTTTTATGTTTACTTTAAATGTTCTACGGCCCTGAGAAAGGGATACATTTAGAAAAAAATTTTGTTGTTGGCAACAATAGATAAATTCATACCAGGCAAAATATACGTTTCCAAAGTAAAAAAAAAAAATCCTTTGTAAATACTTGATGCATAGAATTTTAAAATTGGTTTTTATTTGTTTCAGGTAAGTGTCTCGAGACTAGTACAGAGGAATAATACGCGTCGTAAGTAAGTAAGAAAGAAAGCGCGCATGTGGGATGTGTGCTTCTGTCTTTCATTTAATTATAATTACTTTTAACTCTTGTGATGGTGGTTCTACGTAACTCACTTGGCGGCAGTTGTAATCGGTTGTTTGTGGTATATTGTTTCGACGCACAATGTTACAGAGAAATGAGAACATTCTTTCGCTATGTCATAGTCTTAGAGACTTCATAAACGAAGACACTTTTATTCGTTGCTCATGCAACAGTTCTGTAGAGATCTTCACTGTTGACAAATAATACTCATCGAACGATGTTGAGGATTGCCGGCCGGGGTGGCCGAGCGGTTCTAGGCGCTACAGTCTGGAACCGCGCGACCGCTACGGTCGCAGGTTGGAATCCTGCCTCGGGCATGGGCATGGGTGTGTGTGTGTGTGTGTGTGTGATGTCCTTACGTTAGTTAGGTTTAAGTAGCTTTAAGTTCTAGGGGACTGATAACCTCAAATGTTAAGTCCCTTAGTGCTCAGAGCCATTTGAACCATTTGTTGAGCATTCACTAACACTGGTAGAACACGTGAACTCATTGAGCACTTTCAGCCTTCACAATAACTCTAAAAAGGATATTAGACGCTGTGAAACAATGCGCCGAGTATGAAGCATTTCTGGAGAAGAAAGGCATGACCCGCTGCCTAAGGATAAAGGCAGAAGCAAACAAACGGCGACACGATATAAAGAAATCAATTTTGAAGCTGCATTTGTAATACATATACGAGTAGATGTCACAGCAATGATACTGTGCAATTAGTTGTGTTTGGTCAGTATAGTGGTCGGTTGCTAAACAGATTTTCACTTCATAGTAACTGTTCTGCATAACAGAAGAGTTTCTTAGGTATGGCTTCAGGGATGCTGGAATTCTTTGAAAGCGTCGCTGCAGCGCGCTGTCGCGTTGAAGCCAGGTGTTCTCCCGAGACATTAACAGGCCAGACACCGCGTGATGGGCTGTCTCCACACAAAGAGAAAGAGGGATGCGCGCCCTGCGAACAAAGCATCAGCGAAAGCTCGCCTTGCGCCCGCTGGGTTTAAATGAGACGCGTTATTTGCCGTGTAATTGCTACGCTTCGCGAGTGTCTCGTACAGTCTGTCACTGGCAACAGGACGCGGCGAATGACTTCTTCACGTGTGACGCCTTTCGCGTTATTCAGCGAGGGCAAAGTCCCATCGTGCAAATTAAAGAGTCCGTCGCTCTCTTCGACATTTATTTCTACAAAGTAGTCTTCGTTCGTTGTTACAAGCGTCAAACGTTCTTACTAACATCACTGCACCACCGAGCGAGGTGGCGCAGTGGTTAGCACACTGGACTCGCATACGGGAGGACGACGGTTCAATCCTATGTCCGGCCATCCTGATTTAGGTTTTCCGTGATTTCCCTTAATCGCTTCTTTTGAAAGGGCACGGCGGACTTCCTTCCCCATTCTTCCGTAATCCAATGAGACCGATGACCTCGCTGGTTGGTCTCTTCCACAAACAACACCACCCAATCCCACCCCATCACTGCACTCTTAGTGTAGAAGACTGCTTCTTTATTTTATCTTAACGTTTTGCTCAGTGTAACAGTGTATTTCTGCGTGTGCATATAAGCGTAATTCTAACTGCGAACGTGGTGTCAACGACGCATGAGGTATGTACTACTGGTACACGTGAGTGCTGGATGTGAATCAACTTGCCATATCTGATGCCTTAGAAATGCGAATAAAAAAATTGAAATAAAATACAAAACTAAGGACAGCACACAAAGACTTTTCTGACGTACTGGCATTTTACGCAAGCAACACAGTGAACGGCTAGAAATCTTGCTTATGGGAGCGCAGGAGAAACTGTGAAAAAACTACTTAATCCTTACAATAATCGTACTGATTTGTCTAAGACTTTTTTTTAAACTTATCAACGAATTTGTTCCACTGAAACTGTTGCAAGGGAGCAACGGTTTGCCGAGCGATGTGTGGGAGAGAGCTGTCGTGGAGGATGTGTACGCCCTTGCTCATCATTCCTCTTCTCCGGTTCTGAATTGTCCGTTTGAGTTTTTTCAGTGTCTCACAGTACCTGTTAGCGTTAATTGTGGTCCGAGCGATTCAGTTCCGACATCGAGGTGAAAGATGATGTTCATAACTTTCTAAACAGCATGGCGGCGATGCGGCATGACACGGACATACAAAAACTCCCTCAGCGTCTGCAATAATGCACCGACAGATATGGCGATTACGTCGAAAAATAGCTAAATGTTCAAGCTGTAAACTGATGTAAACACTGTAGAAACAAACAGGTTTATGTACTTATAAAAAAAAAAATCAGACCTTACTTTGGGGATTACCTTCGTATCACGTTCAAACACTTAAATCGTGACTATCTGCCATCGGAGTAGCAGTAAGCGATGTAACAACTGTGCAAGACAGTTGTCTTATATAGGCGTTGCCGACCGCAGCGCCGTATTTTGCCTCTTCACATATTTCTGTATTTGAATACGCATGTCTGAACCAGTTACTTCGGCGTTTCAGTGTAATACGCTATTGGAAGTTCCGTTTCTGTTTGAAATGGGCCCAGAGCTACAGACAGCTGGAGCTGCGCCGAGTGGACTTCCTGTCCGCGACTCTGAAACCGGATCGTCAGCGAGATATCAACGACAAACAGCTCTGGGCGGCGCGTGACGAGAGTGGCGTCATTTGTAGCGGCCGCTGTCGGCAGGTGGGCCAGGCGCGCGTTTTTCCGCGCGGCGCAGTAACGGTGCTGGCGAACCCGGGCCCCGAGACCCGGCCGTGCCGGAATGCTCGCTGGCGCCAGGCCGCGCAGCGCCGGGCCGCAGGCGCCCGCACCTGGCCGGCTGCGCGCGCTGTCATTCACTGCCCGACGCACACGCTCTCACGCTCAGTCACCCTATTCACGCCACTCATCTGCCACCACTGAAAACCTATCGATGAAGTTGTTGTTGTTGTTGTCTTCAGCCCTGAGACTGGTTTGATGCAGCTCTCCATGCTACTCTATCCTCTGCAAGCTACTTCATCTCCCAGCACCTACTGCAACCTACATCCTTCTGTATTTGCTTAGTGTATTCATCTCTTGGTCTCCCTCTACGATTTTCACTCTCCACGCTGCCCTACAATACTGAATTGGTGATCCCTTGATGCCTCAAAACAAGTCCTACCAACCGATCCCTTCTCCTAGTCAAGTTATACTACAAACTCCTCTTCTCCCCAATTCTATTCAATACTTCATTAGTTATGTGATCTACCCATCTAATCTTCATCATTCTTTTGTAGCACCACATTTCGAAAGCTTCTATTCTCTTCTTGTCCAAACTATTTATCGTCCAAGTTCCACTTCCATACATGGCTACACTCCATACAAATACTTTCAGAAATGACTTCCTGACACTTAAATCTATACTCGATCTTAACAAATTTCTCTTCTTCAGAAACGCTTTCCTTGCCATTGCCACTCTACATTTTATATCCTCTCTACTTCGACCATCATCAGTTATTTTACTTCCTAAATAGCAAAACTCCTTTACTACTTTAAGTGTCTCATTTCCTAATCTAATTCCCTCAGCATCACCCGACTTCATTCGACTACATTCCATTATTCTCGTTTTGCTTTTGTTGATATTCATCTTATACCCTCCTTTCAAGACACTGTCCATTCCATTCAGTTGCTCCTCCGGATCCTTTGCTGTCTCTGACGGAATTACAATGTAATCGGCGAACCTCAAAGTTTTTATTTCTTCTTCATGGATTTTAATACCTACTCCGAATTTTTCTTTTGTTTCCTTTACTACTTGCTCAGTATAAAGATTGAATAACATTGGGGATAGGCTACAACCCTGTCTCACTTCCTTCCCAACCACTGCTTCCCTTTCATGCCCCTTGACTCTTAGAACTGCATTCTGGTTTCTGTACAAGTTATAAATAGCCTTTCGCTCCTTGTATTTGACCCCTGCCACCTTCTGAATTTGAGAGAGAGTATTCCAGTCAACATTGCAAAAGCTTTCTCTAAGTCTACAAATGCTAGAAACGTAGGTTTGCCTTTTCTTAATCTAGCTTCTAAGATAAGCCGTAAACGATCGTTTAATGGCATTTGTGTCATTAACACAGAAAAACTCCTCTTTGCCATTGATCCACACCTCCGTATCGAGAACGTCTCTTGCAGCAGTTGGTCCAGGGTGACTGGGAAAGAGCGCAGATCATTCCTATATATACTAGGGGCGATGAATAAGTAATGCATCTCATTTTTTTCCCCCATTTCGTTTGAAAAATTGCCTAATTTGTTGGCGGACATGATGGAGAATTCCCGCTGCAGCCCCTACAACTTAATGAAGTTCCGCTTGGTGGCGGTGCTATGCATAGCCTTCAAAATGGCGTCTGTAACGCAGGTGTGCTCCAAATAGAGAGGCGCCACTGTGTTTCTCGTGCGGAAAAGCAGAGCATCGCAGATACTGATAGCCGCTTGCAGAATGTCAACGGAGGCCTGGCAATCGTAGCATTGCTCTTGGGGGGAGGGGGGGGGCGAAAAGAATTGCTATTTTATATTTTTTGAAAAAGTCTAAAAAGTGAATATTTTGGTGGGCCACTTGGCAGCAGAATCAGGGACTGATTACACTATTATAATAACATACGTTGAACATCAAATACCTGGTTGTATTATTTTGAACAAGAGCAGCAGATTGATTTGAGATCGTTCGGAAGCAACCTTCTCATTTCCGTGCATTTTTATAGCTGCGATGTAGTCATACCCGGAACAACGCTAAGGGATCAGAAGATTTATGGACTTTAAAAGAAACGCAACACTACACAATTTAAAAAAAAAAGAGCTGATTCAGAAATAATAGGAAAACAATAATGTTCCTTCTGCTTCATGCTGCGTTCGGCCCATCAGCATGATCGTAATTTCTGGTGATAAACTGACACAAAATAATTAACATTCAAGTAAATGAGGAGATGGTAATTATCAACTTTAGTTTACTAAAATAAGCACACTTATCTTTAACACACGTTTTTAATGCTATGTATACATAAGTAAAAATGTCCTCTTGATGCTGTCTGTTCGTACAATTACAAGAAACTACATGCTTTGTAATTGTAAAAATAACAATTAGCATATTTACTGAATATGTTCACATAAAATATAAAATACCGATGCGGAACGCAAGTCTGCGTCCACCTTTCAAGGAATACAAACAGTAAAAGGTGAGGCGCCCAATGCCTCATTTGTCTCGAAACAACAGAATAATTTTTTATATCATTAATCGATACACGTACATAGAGATTTACGGGCACCGCGCAAGAACGGCAAAGATAAAGAATAATAGATTGTGTCGCTACTATGCAATGGTTCATTTAATTGACTTCACAATTGTTCGATAACTTTAGGCCATCAGGCTTTTACTATTGAGCGTACATTAATGTTTGTGAGGCGAAAATTACTATTATTACACAGTGAACAAAAGCACAGTGACTCGACGGGCGGGATCACGTAAGCCTGTCCGATCTCCAGTGTGCCGGCCGGCCGCACACAGCTGCGACTCCCGCCATGTTGGAATGAGCGGACACTATCATTCGTAGTGGTCGACGAATGACAGACACACCTCGCTGCACAACTGGATGTATGTCTGATAGTGCTGACACGGTCAGGTGTGTGTGCCCGCTCGGTTCCCTCCGCCTAACAGCAAACGATAAAGTGAAACTAAGGATCATCTGCCAGAGTTTCTTGCTGATCACGACAGTTTTTTCCCGACCACCATCACAGGCTGGCTATGAAACATTGATTGATCACCTGGAAATAAAACAGCAATCTATTGAGTGGCTTCCCACTACCCCTCCTCCGAACCAAAATATCAAAGCCACGCCCTCCAGCTCGCACAGTTATGCGACGGTCTTCTGGAACTATGAAAGGGTTATTCTGTTTGTTGCCATCCCGTATGGTGCAATGATCAATTCTAAAGTGTTTTGGGCTACCATCACAAAATTGAAGAAACGACTTCAGCGTGTTCGTCGTGATAAAAACGCAAACTAACGACTACTACCGATGATAACGCAATGTCTTACTCGTGTTACAGTTCCGAAAGCAGCTCAAAAAACATCATTGGCCTGTTCTTATTTCATTCACCTTACAGCCCGGAACTCACACCTTCCGATTTCCTTTTGTTTGGGCTGATGAAGGCTGAACTCCCAAGAAGCAGTGCGTGAATGTGGTGACCATATTAATGTACAGAAATGGCCATTTAAATTGCTACACCACGAAGATGACGTGCTACAGACACGAAATTTAACCCACAGGAAGATGATGATGTGATATGAAAATTATCAGCTTTTCAGAGCATTTACACAAGGTTGGCGCCGCTGTCGACACCTACAACGTGCTGACATGAGGAAAGTTTCCAACCGATTTCTCATACACAAACAGCAGTTTACGGGCGTCGCCTGGTGAAACGTTGTTGTGATGCCTCGTGTAAGGAGGAGAAATGCGTACCATCACGTTTCCGACTTTGATAAAGGTCGGATTGTAGCCTACCGCGATTGCGGTTTATCGTATCGCGACATTTCTGATCGCGTTGGTCGAGATATAATGACTGCTAGCAGAATATGGAATCGGTGGGTTCAGGAGGGTAATACGGACCGCCGTGGTGGATCACAACGGCCTAGTACCACTAGGTGTGGAGATGACAGGCATCTTATCCGCATGGCTCTAACGGATCGTGCAGCCACGTCTCGATCCCCGAGGCAACAGATTGGGGACGTTTGCATGACAATAACCATCTGCACGAACAATTCTACGACGTTTGCAGCACCATGGACTATCAGCTCGGAGATCATAGCTGCGATTACCCTTGACGCTGCCTCACAGACAGGAGCGCCTGCGATGGTGTACTCAACGACAAACCTGGGTGCACGAATGGCAAAACATTTTTTCGGATGAATCCAGGTTCTGTTTACAGCATCATGATGGTCGCATCCGTGTTTGGCGACATGACGGTGAACGCACATTGGAAGCGTGTATTCGTCATCGCCATACTGGCGTATCATGCGGCGTGATGGTATGGGGTGCCATTGGTTACACGTCTCGGTCACCTCTTGTTCGCATTGACGGCACTTTTAACAGTGTACGTTACGTTTCAGATGTGTTACGAACCGTGGCTCTACCCTTCATTCGATCCCTGCGAAACCCTACATTTCAGCAGGATAATGCACGACCGCATGTTGCAGGTCCTGTACGGGCCTTTCTGGATACAGAAAATGTTCGACTGCTGCCCTGGCCAGCACATTCTCCAGATCTCTCACCAATTGAAAACGTCTGGTCAATGGTGGCCGAGCAACTGGCTCGTCACAATACGCCAGTCACTACTCTTCATGAACTGTGGTATCGTGTTGAAGGTGCATGGGCAGCTGTAACTCTACACCCCATCCAAGCTCTGTTTGACTCAATGCCCAGGCGTATCAAGGCCGTTATTACGGCCAGAGGTGGTTGTTCTGGGTACTGATTTCTCAGGATCTATGAACCCAAATTGCGTGAAAATGTAATCACATGTCAGTTCTAGTATAATATATTTGTCCAATGAATACCTGTTTATGATCTGCATTTCTTCTTGTTGTAGCAATTTTAGCGGCCAGTAGTATAGCAGGAAGTTGGCTCCCACGTCGGCCCGTAGAGTGATAGAATGTAGCTGTACAGGCTCTCGCAGTAAAGTTGGGTAAGACTTTCTTGGTGGATGGAGATTATATTGAAAAACAGAGTTTTGTAGCCAGAAGAGAGCGGAATAATATGGTGTTCCAGAATCCTAACCTGCTTTCAGAAAAAAAAGTGTTGCATTAGCTATTGAACGCGCCTCGTGCTCCCCTATTAAATTTAACTGTACAGCTTATTTTGTATCAAGGTAGTATATCCTAAAAAGTCTGATTTAAAAGCCAAAGAGTTTTTATGTTGGGTTTGTATAATGTAGCACGAACTATATGGTACCATCTTTCTGTGAGTTTTGAAGCATACTTACGTTGTGATTCCCCTGGTCATGCAGTCAGTTCTAGTTACAATCTGAATGTTGTCGCTTGGCTGCACAGTTGGTCACTCTTAGCTGGTGATTACTGGCTGTTTAACAGCCCTCACCGATGCCGGAAGTGGAGTAGTAGCATCCCCGCGCTAACGCAACCGCGCTCCATTAACTGCTGAACCGTCGCGTAATGCAATCCAGTCGCGGCGGTCCGGTGTGCTACTTAACGCGACTTAATCCACCGCATAACGCTGAGAGCGGAGTGGCTAGCGACTAATAACGCGGCCACTCGCTGCGTGATTGGCGCCAGTATGGGCGTCCGGGTAATGGCGGCGGCCTAATTGCCGATCGATGCGGTACTTGGCCGTATCTGCCGAGTATTAACCCGCACTGCGATTGCCAGTCCGATCGAATGCCGGATGGGAGCGTATTAGATGCCTCACCAGCGATCAGCTCTTGCGAAATGCGACGCTTACGAAAATTTGTGACTGCCTTTGTTGCCGGTCGCCGCCAGATGCATGTAATACGGAAGTTAATTTCCCGCGAGTTGATTACCACCTTGAGAAATAGCCGTCTCTTTAATGCTGGCATCGCTTATTTCGAAAAAATGACTGGGACGCTTTCCTGAGGCTCTTCGTATTTCGCTTTTCTGGGTTGGGCGAAGAACAAAATACATTCACTCTGAACATACGGCCAGTTCGGTGCACTCGTTTAGTTACGAAAGAACATATTAATTAATAATTACCTCTAAATAAAAAAATTAAGTCGACAGTGATCTGCGGAGTCGCATTATACATCCACAGGCACAAAAGACTTGACGAATGAATAAATGTTCGTCAGAGTTTCTCTACTGGTTTGACAACATGTCATCTATGTTCAGCGTATGTTGTAGCCACGAATGAAGTTACTAATGTTATAAGACTTGATCTGAAAAGGAACTGAGAAATTGTAGAAAATTTTAGTCCGAAGCGAAGTGTCACGTGTTACACCAAACACGGTGCTATAGGGAAAATCAGAAGTATCAGGGGCTGAATGCAACTTACCTTGATTATATTTCTGTATAATGCCCGAACCAGATGAAAACACGACGTTGGCTCACAGGTTCATTCGCTTCTAGCAAGTCATTCCAAACGAAGCTGAAATAGGTGAAGGACAAAATTCTCGACGTAGTTCAGTTTATCAAGAGAAATACTGTGCGTTTCTTCGGCATTAACGGTCCGGAAGAAATCCTTATGACGCGGAACTAAATAAATAATAAAAACCCGAAGGAGTCTTCATTCATTCGAACTCCGTTGCAGATGACATTTAGCGAACCCATATCGACGGACGTATGTTGCAATATTTATTGAGAGATCAAGAGGCTTGCACAGGCAGATTAGCGTGGAGAGAAGCCTCAAACGAGCATTCGGACCGAACAACATCATCATCAACAACAACAATCACCAGGAGACCTTTGTATTCCTGTTGATGATTAGTGCCATTACTATTTTTTTAATAACTTTCTATACTCGCCATTACTTGGAGATCATCAGGAGCAGAAAGAATAAATTTACAGCCTGTCAGCGATAGTTAAAACTATAGAAAGATGAATACTACAAGCTATCATGATATACATGACGTGAGCTTTATTTACTACATAATTTCGTCAAAACGGCTTATTACGAATTCATTCCGTATCTTCATATGACTAGTGTGTGTTAGTTGTGGTTCTGCAGCGAACGGACGATAGCTTCGTCCTCATGTTACATTTCACAATGGTCTTTTTTGTATTTTACTTTCCTTCCTATCTTATTTGATACAAAGCATTCTTTCATTCATATGTGACTTCACATGTGGATTGATAATTTGATTTATATGTCCCCATCTAGTACGACATAGTGCATAATGGCTTGTTAGTCGGAATAGGTCGATAGCACAGCAAATTATATGTAAAATTACAACGAACAATGTTTTCTTCTAAGAATTTAATTACTGCAGCTGCAGATTAATTAGCTGCAAGTATACTTCCAGGGCCGGTACATCGCAGCATTATTCCCGTTACAGTGGAATCTAGTGCGTATTTTCACTTTTATGTTGAAGAAAATGGTTGTATGTTTCATGCTTGTCTGAGTCGGGTTAATACGGAAGAGGCTACAAACCCACTCAGTCCTCCATTGCGGTTATGTCTGTACTGCGAAGCATGCTGCATTTGGTATCGAGCCAGATTTTATGGTTAACCAGCAGAAGCATTGAATCAAATTGATCGATCAAGTGAGGTGGCACGGAGGAACAGGTTCAAATCTCCGCCAGGTCATGCTGATTAATATTTTCTGTGGTTTCCCTAAATGAGCCAAGGCTAACATAGTAACTTAGAAAAATATATGGCAAATTTTCTCCCGTGCCCCATCCGTACTCGTACTCCATCTCTAATGACTTAGTCGTCGACGGGAAACTCCAGTCTTCCTTGTTTTTTCCTTGACGTTTTCAGAATGCCATTCGTTTTAGTTTTTCTGCGATTTCCGACAACGCTTAGTATAAATGCTCCTGCAAATAAACAAAGACATTTCCATTTTTCCACTACCTAGATTGGTTGTAGTGCCCGAGTAGATAACGGATTTAGCCCTAACCGACCTTCTTTTCAGTTCTTTCACCTCAAACGGCGTATTTCTGCATTGCAAACTGTAATGAAGTACTGCTGACGTCAATCTTAAATGAAGGGTTATCTAGGTTGCACTATGTGATTGTTGCTACGCGAGTGTTTACGACACAGTGCGAGTAAGATTCAAAATTCGTTTCCTGGTTGATTTTAATTTTTTTTTTTTTGTGACAGTACGTACGCTTATGCTAGTATTTCGCGTCCTAAAAATGTTACATTGTGATTGGAATTCCATGTTGAGTTGCAAATGGATTAGATAAGTATATTGTCGACTCTGAAGAAGTCACGGCCTAACATTTCAAATGCAAGCACGTCTAGCACAGTGCTGTGGCATTTAAACAAACTTACCCTTTGATGATAGCTTTGAGTTTATTTTCTATATAGAAAAATTAACAAATGAACCGCCGAAAGACGGCGTCTAACCTTTGCTTCATCATAGTACATAGAGCGTCGGTAGCCTACGTTTGATCATATCTTTCCATTTCTGCTGCTTACTTGATGCCTTGAGAACTTCACGCAGACCGCTTCGGAGGATTGTCTGGAAATGCTCGTCCCGTACTCGCCTATGTTTAGTATTTTCTACACGCACTCAAGAACCGTGATCACGTGGACAAGAAGTGCACGTCACACATTCTTCTCTAAAATGACGATCACTGTCAAAATGCGGCATTCATTGCCTCCCCTGGGTTGCCACTCCCCTATTGGCTAGTGTAATGTTAGCGACTTGCAAGCAGTGTTAATTGTTGCGATACAAGCGAGAGAACCAGAGAGCTGGCGCAATGGTAAGACTCTGGCTTTGTATTCGGGAGCACAGAGGTTTAAATTGTCATAAGACTAAATACATTTAGATTTTTCAAGATTTTCGTACATCGCTTCATCATGATTTTTTCGAAAGGGTACTGCCGATTTCTTCAGACATCCTTCCCGTCCGAACAAGTGCTCAGTCCCTAATGACTTCGTCGTGGACGGGACAGTAACCCCAATCTACCTTCCATCCATAGTTAGAGAGATTCCAGCTGCTAGCAAGGAAAGATATTTGCGCCGTGAGCTGTGTACGTGCAAGGCAGAGGCGGCAGCGCGCAAATTGCAGCTCCGCGCTGGTGTTAAGCAGTTAGCGAAAAGCCCCAAGGTCGTCCGTGTTATCGTTACCTAAGCGATGTTTACCGCCGCCTCTTCTCTCTCCTCATGCGGGTCTGCGGTCGAAGATCGAGCAGCACTTCAGAGACCTCGGGCTTCGACCTTCCTAATCTTCTTTCTGTTGACTTGAGAAATACTAAAACATACTTCTCAAAAGCATGCTGTTGAACCACAAATGTCTGGTTTTAAAAGTTGGACAACGAAGTAGATTACCAGTAGCATTAGTTAGCTGCAGTCAGCATCTGAAGTCAGCGAAACTCTATCAAAAAAAATTTCAGATATATTGTAGAACAAAAGCAAACTGGTGATTTTCATTTATTATAATGTTGTTCTACCAAGAACCGACGGAAGATTCTGTTAAATTGAGAACTCTGATTTGTCATATTTTATTACGATGATCATTTCTCCCTGTGTAGCTGGGGGCCAACAAAATATTTTATCACACTGACGAGAAAATTGGTGATTGAAATTTCGCGAGAAGACCCTGCCACAAGGAAAAAGTCATTGTTTTAATGATTGCCATTCCAATTCGCGTATCATATTTGTGGCACTGTCTCCACTATTTCGTGGTTATACAAAACGAGATGCGTGTCTCTGAACATTTTCGATATCCTCCGTCAATCCTAACTGAGGCAGACCCTAAGCCTTACAGAAGTACTCCAGAAGAGGGCGCACTAATTTCAAAATAAGATCAAAGAGCAACGCACAACACGAAGTAAAGCAGAGTACACAAATTATTACGTAATGGCTGCGGTGTAACTGATTGCTGAGGTTGGCAGTATCTTAAACGAAGCGTCACAGCCACGGCTCTACCGGTATTTTAAACAACCGTAATTTAAAGCACTCCCACCCAAAACTGTCACGTCAGAGTGTTCGCATAACAACATTGTGGTGGTGATCATGGACTATTTTGTTCCCCAGCGACTACTGTGCGTCCGTGCGTGCGTCCGTGTGTTCTCGAGGTCATCATTTGTTCATTTTTGCAGTTCACTATTTCACTTTTCTACCCTCCGTCTTGTGTTTTACAAGAATAGTACGTTCAACGATGTGTAAGTTATGCCTGTGAGCTCGATTGATGGCAGTGGTTACGCACGTCGTTCTCTAGCAACATTACAGCAACTCATTTAAGAAAAAGTTCAAGGTTACCATAGAACAAAAATATCAGATACTGATACGGAATAGGTGAAATGTATTGTTGTATAATGTGATACTAGGAACAAAAGATGATAGAACAGATGAGAAATGATCCAGTGGGCGTCGCAGACACTGATGCAGCCTCACGCCATCCTATACGCCTGTACAGTTAAACGTGTCCGCCGCTTTCTTGAGATCGCCATTCCGGCAGGCTTCTCTGGGCTCGGTTACCTGTCGTCCACAACCGGATGTTCCGTGGTCGGAGGACGTGCTACCAATCCGCGACAAGGGGAAACTTGCGTAGCTGCTAATGCTTGTTAATCAGGTCACATCTGCAGCGAATGTCGTGCCGTTTCACGCGATGTCTTGCGCTTTCAGAATCTTCTCTCCTAAAACCACTTTTGAGGAGGATAAAATCCCCTTGGGGGCCATTCTAGTTTAGGTATCGCATATTTTCCTTTCTCACTACCGGTGCGAAGTTTCTTCAGTACGACCACAAGTTTCGCGCGCTATTATTAGCCTTCTGTACTTGTGTTACTTAAAGGCCGTAACATCGACTTGACGTTAAACGCTACTCACTTTGTTGTGTGGTGAATCACTGTAGTAAGCAATGAAGCTATTAGCATATCGTCTGGGTGAAGGATGAACGTGGCCCAATATGGAGAATGAAATGCATTCTCGTTAAACTCTCCACGACACCGTAGGTCCATCGTGATCTAACTACATGTTAAAGAGTCGTGACTGTCGAAAGCGTGATACCTATGTAACATACGGAGATGTATATAGCGTCCTCTCAACAGCAACCGAATGTTCATTGGTTGTAAGGAACGGTTCTTGTCGTAGACTCAAGTAAGATGGTCGCTTCCTACTTCGTTTGGACTTGGAACTTTACTGATTACTTATCTGGTAGTTCACCAGTGCTGTCAGAGGGTAGTTTATCCTCTTAGATAATCAGGCGGTCTGAGTTATCCCCCGTGTCTCTAAGAGTAGTGATAAGTATTGACCAGTGCTTAAGTATCTATGTAACGGGAAATACTAACGGTTTCTGCTTCTCTAGATGTAGTTCACTCACAAACCGTGTACGGCCATCTCTTTTTCTCTTTATTTCCAATCCACTGTGCAAGATCAGATGAAGGAGGAAATGTCCGGGGCATATTATTAATTCATTGCATTTGGGTTACTTAAGATGAAAACGGGAGTAACAGTTGGTTAATGTTCGATGTTTATAGATGCAAAAAGGCAGAATGCCCTAAAAAAAATCAAGGTTTCGCGTTTAGTTGACATGGAGTCCGTTAGAACACCGGCTCAGACTGGACATCAGGAGAACAGGAACTTCCTCGTGAAGCAGAAAACCTGTAATCCGGGTTGGTTGGATAAGAAATTCGACCTCTTTCATTCCTAACGTAAGTCTAGTGTGCTAACCATCACATTGCGCCATCTCACTCCGTAGGTAGGAGATAGTATACGGAAAACGGCTACTACTTAAAGTTGTGTGGAATAACATAGATTTTAATCATCTTCTCCATATTTAGTGCTTTCTGCAAGAGTTGATCGTCCGTAGACTTAGCACTGCTTCCTGCTCAGTTTGCCTTATCCGGGCGAAACGCCATTGAAGTCATTATTAAACAAATCGCAACTGTCGGTAAATCGCGACACAGAGCTTTAAACGGCATGTATGAGCCATTGATATCAAGAAATTTCATATTTCAGATAATTCTCATTTACTGTTCCGTTTCAATTGCACGTTTGTAATTAGACTACATATTTCGATCACACTGGATCATTTTGAGATCTAATTAGTTCCGTCTGTAACCCGTCTTGTCTACTCAGAACCACATATCAGAGAACCCAACTCACGAAACTGCGTAGATACGAAGATTATCCAGAGTCATCGAAATATGTAATATAATTAAAAGTGTGCAACTGAGACGGAACAATAAATAAGAATTATCTTAATTATCTAAACATTTGCTGAAGCTCAAGAGGGTTATGTCGACTGTAGTGAAAATTTCATGTTAGTTGTGTTGTTTCAGTCTTTGCTGGCATACCATGTAAAGGAATGTTCAACAACGGACTTCCGTGTAGAGCTAATAGGACAGCTTCCATCTCATTAGACAAGAGTGCAGTCGAACGCTTTTAGTTTACTTACGACAACGTTCGTTCTAAGGGTTACGAAAGATGGGAACCTCGCCTTAACATCTGGAAGTGAGCAAGTATTACTTCGCTCGTAAATCTAAATTTTGTAATTTTCTCCCCATGTTGCAGCATTTGATTTCTGCTGCAATGAATGAGTCTACTTATTTTCTCTATTGACTGTTGCCCGAAACCAACAACAGTGTCATATAATACCTCTTATTTTCCCAGAAGACTTACAGATGGCAGAAAATGTACCAGTGGGTATTGACAAGAGACGGAATTGGTATTGTTGGTCAAAGTCTCGAAATCATTTTCTGCTACGGACTCTAAAATCAGCGCGGATCAAGCCCGCTTCTCGATCGACACCCAGAGTGCTTTTAACTGGAGGGCGCAGACATGATGGATGTGCAACAGTGTCAAGTTCTGCTACTTGTGCATACGTAGGACTTTTCCCGAAAATATGAGCAACCTGTCAGTACTTTCACATCTACATATCGACCTGCTAAAATCTTGTGGGCATCTCGTGATGAGACCGTATTAGACACTGAGAATGTTCATACGTTTTGACAGCATAAAATGATACCCCCCCCCCCCTCCCTTCCACACCATTTGTTCTCAAGTCAGTGCTTATGCCTTGTTAGAAAGAAGGTGTCATCGTGTTCACACATGTGTTATTTAAGGAATTAGCGTTCCGTCGCCTTAACTGGCCATGACGGAGCATGAAGGTGAAAGTGATGAGTTTTAATACAAAGACCCTGCGGCTACATTGCTTCATATTCCTCCAAGTTTAGTTAGCTCTCACCTGAGCAGTAAAGAGCTGTTTTGCAGCCTAGGTACACGTCTAGTGACGCTAACGACTCCTCGGGGCAGTTCATTTGCTTCTGCCTTTATGCAGCGAAACACACACACACACACACACACACACACACACACACTTGTAAGAGTATTGGAAGCCATTACAAGTCAACTTGCATTCTTGAATGTATTTTGAGTCTTTTTCTTCTTTCTTCTTTTTGCATCTGTCTTAAGGAGGCTATTCATTTTCTCCTGTTCTGAGCGTCTTCCTTCATCTGTTCGTGTGTTGGTTACCTCTAATATCATCTATCATTCTAATTCTCTTCCTTCCATTGCCATCAATAATTCTTTGCTGCAGACAATTCCTATGCAGTATACGCATGTACCAGTCAAGATTATTTCCTATTTCTGGTTTCTTCGAATAATTTCCGTTGTTCATCTATTTTTTCCGTTACGTCTGAAGTCCGGCGATGCACTTAAATTTAAACATGCTTCTCCATATCCACATTTTAAAACTTTCTAAATGTCTTTCTTCTTTGTTTTTAGCTGCTTTAATTCACTGCTGTATAAAACTTTTCCTTAGCTCCACTGGATTTCTATTTGTCAGTAACTGCTACAATTTTTCAAATGCTGTTTCCCATGCATATCATCCAATATTTCTTCTGTGCAACTTCCGTTACATGTTACGACATTTCACAGGCACAGAAAATATTTTTCTTGTTCCATCTTCCCATCTTTCTTCTGTCTAAGAATGTGTTAACTGGAGCTTCCATCATGCTCATTCTCATCACTTCTATCTTTCCTATATTTATCTCCATTCCTTACTCCTCGCCTATTTTTGTAATAATTTTAAACATCACGTGTAGCTCCTCTTCTCTCAACATACTTCCTGTTATCCACTTTTTCTTTTTTCTTGTTCCCTTCGACTCTCCAGTTTCTGCCTGTAATACTTAAAACATAAAGTAGAAATTGTGCATATGTTACCCTACCGATAAGATTGTAATCTATAAATCACTTCCTGCATTTCAAAGGCGTTCGTGGAAAGCATTTGTCAGTTTTACGCCATTAGTACGTATTAGGCATGTGTGATCTCAGTAACTTTCCAGATATCGTGATTTCGAGAGAACTAACGATTGTAAAAGTGCTTAGAAAAGACTGAAAGACTGGAGAAGGCAGAGTTTAGTACCAGTCTAGATCTCCTGAAAAGCAAAGGAAAACGAGGTTGCTGGGCTGAACATCTGTATTCGACGAGCGGACGGATCACCGCCAGGAGCGTGTAGTGGCGTCGGTAGATGTCACTAGGTAGGGATGTGCATACCGCAAGAATGGGTTGTCTGTGAGTAAGTAACGGAGTATAATGAGCTCCCTTCACCTCGCCTTGTTTATTTCACGAATCGCTGCTATCAAAAGACGTCGGTCGGGGAGGCAAATACTGCCCCTCATTTTGCTGCCTTACACGGAAAGCTACAGCGCTCGCATCTCGTGAAGGAAGGTCGTCTGCTGTAGATCGGTCTCACGGCCGCTAATTGACTCCCGGAGCATGCGTGTAGTCCTCTCGAAGCATCGCCATTAGTGGCAGAGGATTGTTTTGCTGCTGCTATTATCTCGTGTGGTGAGGTAGCTGTCGCGCGTACGCAGTTAGGCAGGCCATTTCAGACTACTGTTACCAACAGTAACGACAGCAAACGAACAAGAGCAGAAGCAGCCCTAGGAAACCACAGGTTCCATTGCTTTGCTTCCGGGAAGGCACATATAAAAATACGGGCGGATGTGCAAAAGGGTACCTAATAACTCGTAATTACACTTTAACTGGGTTAATCGTCTGTATCGAAGATGCTGACTTACCTAAATTCCTTTCTTCTACACATGCGGTGGTGTAACTGCATTATCTATGCATGTCTTAGCCATTGACAAGATACTATACTGTAGGCACCATGCTTTCGTTGATTCTGAGATGCCTCCAATGAACTACACCCTGATTTTTCCAGATTCTAACAGTATTCACAAAAGAAGAAGTATAAAACATCCTGATAGCACATGTTTCCAAAAAGGACTCGTTTACAGAATTTCCTTCTTTACGTAAAATCATCGTAAGTCTCATAGTGAGTTAAGAGTTTCTGAAGTAGCATTTAGAAGTGGCGATTACACATCTGCTTTGCAAGCCCACATTACGTAATGAACCACACCAGTCTGAGGATAGACGATCTGCTATGACGATTTCAGCATCGCCTGCCAACAGATAGCATAGTGGCATAGCTAACAGAGCGCGATCTGTGTCTAACCTTCAATAGGGAATACTCACAGCCATAAGACTCAGTGTGGTACAGACCTTTGAATCAAGCAGGTAACCTTCCTATGGAGACGCAGTCATGCTTCGTACTGTCAACTGAATGAGTCTGAAAGGGTCACATTGGAGCCTTAAGAGTGGGGGGCGGTCCTCTCTGAGAATTAAAACACAAGATGGACGTGCTTCGTCAATTGTGCAACGATGCTGGCATGAGTGGTCACGTGAACATTGTGACACCCGTAGAGGAAGTTCTGGACGCCCCGTGCTTTACAGACTCCCGCCCGTCGTAATGTGAGGGCAACAGTGGCAGATCGTACAGCTACCACAGTACAGAGTCTTGTGAGCACAGACGTGTCAAAACAAACTGTTGCTAATCGGTTATCAGTAGTGGGACTGCGGACACCACACTTCCACCCCGTCTTTCACTAACGCTACAGCATCGATGTGCGCAGGTCGACTGGTGCCGTCAGAGGATAACTTGGCATATGGAATGGCGTGCCGCGGTATCCAGCGATGAAAACAGATTATACATAGCGATTCTTAACTGTGTGAAGTGTGTCCCACATTTTTTTTTTTAAATGCTGCTTCCCTCTGACATAGTTGTCACGGGTTTGCGTCCTGATAGGCTCGGAGTGTCGTCCTCAGTGGAGGATGCGGATAGGAGGGGGGGTGGGTCAGCACACCGCTCTCCCGGTCGTTATGATGGTGTTCTTGACCGAAGCCTCTGTATCCGGTCGAGTAGCTCCTCAATTGGGCATCACGAGGCAGAGTGCACCCCGAAAAATTGCAACAGCGCATGGTGGCCGGGATGGTCACCCATCCAAGTGCCGACCACGCTCGACACCACTTAACTTGGGTAATCTCAGGGGAACCGGTGTAGCCACTGCGGCAAATCCGTTGAGACTGAGGAAAGGCAACAAAAATCTGGAAAGCTGAATCCTTTATTCTATGTTCATTTATTCAAAGCATTACAGCAGTAGTACTTCCGCTCAGTTTAAACTTTGAAATGTTGCAACGGTACATATTCAGCATCAAGAACTAGTCTTTAAACGTTCCTCTATTAGCTCCACCGCCACCCCTTCCAGAATTAATGCTTCTCCGTGTTCCTGGCCGGTAAACTCATTATCGATTATCGACATACTCATGATCTGTGAGCTATGTTTTTCTCTGCCGGCTGTAAATTGCCGATGTAGCTCCGACGATTTTGTCAACCACCTGTGGGCGTAATGGAACTGGTTTTCCACACAGGCAGAATTTGGAAATTACAATTCCAAACACATTTCCCGCAACATGGCTAGCTATATTGTGTCTGTGAAACTTAGTGCGCCATGTCACGATAAAGGCTTAATGAAACAAGGTGTTAACGGAAAAGCGTCGTCACCAACTAAAGCTACATTTTTGAGCAGGCCGAGAGTTCTGGCGACAATCCTTCCCGCATTACGCTATTTTTCTTTCTTTTTGCTTTATTAACTCTAATAAGAAGAAACGTGAACTGCTCTGGTGTCGTTATAAGACGATTAAAATAAATTCTGTGGTGTATTGCTCCTATTTCTTTCACGAAGGTCTCTGAGCCGACGTAAATTTTTTATCCAGTTAGGAACCCATACACATTACTGATTGCTTTTGTTCTGCAGCAGTTTTACCCAACGAGGCATTAACTCCACCGCAAGTACAGCAACCACAAAACGACTAAATTGAAGTGTACAGTGGTGGCGCCGTGTCTACAGTCATGCACGAAACCATCTGCGCGCTACTCGTTTCACGTCACGAGTGGTGCAAGTCAGAGTCTTCGCGTAAACTAGCCTCCAGGGAGGTCGGACGTCATAGGAGACGACTTTGAGTAGGAGAGAGACCACAGGACATTTTAATTTCCACTGTCTATAGTTTTAAAAATAAATTCATAAAACTTTGTCAGAATGTCAGACAGGATTCAGGATTTACACTTATAGTGGTGGAAGTTGAAAATTATAAGAAAATAATTTATTTTTTACATTTATATTTCACCTTTTTTTCATTTACCCTTGGCTGCATTTGTTGCTATAGGTACACTTTTCTTCATAAGTAAAGGAGATTCTTCAATGAATTTTGCACAGCATACAAACCATACTTACAGGTGCATGAAACTCTAGAATTTTCCAAATCTATTAAAGACTGTGGTAAAAATTGAGATAATTAACTATAAAATTTGAGTTTTTTCTGAACATGAAGTTGAAAATATAACAGCACATTGATTTTTTTTCGTAAATTAAATAATTTCTGTAGTTTCATACATTGTATGTATGGTTTGTATGCAAAATTCATCGAAGAATCTCTCTTACTTATGAAGAAACGTGTACCTATAGCAACAAATGTAGCCAATAGAAGTGAAAAAATGATGAACTTTCAAACGTAAAAAAATATTTTGTTGTGTTTTTGAACTTCCACTGCTATGATTGTGAAACCTGAATCCTTCCTGGTCATGCTGACAAAGTTTTATGAGTTTATTCCTAAAAGTATAGACAGTGGAAATTAAAATGCCCTGTGGTGTCTCTCCTGCTCCAGGCCGGCCCGTCTGACGTCTTACCCTCCTTAACGAGAAAATCAGACGAAGATACTAAAATGTAGACATTCACGTCCGGAAATATCATGTCCATTATAATTATCCGGGCCGTTATGCCGTGGTCGGTTGATGAATTCAGTGTCAATTCCCAACGTTTCGTCTCCGACTGCGGGAGACATCATCAAGGGGGTAGCTCGATGGAAGGTCGCTAGCGGGCCAGTGGGTGTGTTGGACCTTCCGTCAAGCTACGGACCCCCTTGATGATGTCTCCCGCAGTCGGAGACGAAACGTTGGGAATTGACACAGGATTCATCAACCGACCACGGCATAACATCTACATCTACATCTACATGACTACTCTGCAATTCACATTTAAGTGCTTGGCAGATGGTTCATCGAACCACAATCATACTATCTCTCTACTATTCCACGCCCGAACAGCGCGCGGGAAAAACGAACACCTAAACCTTTCTGTTCGAGCTCTGATTTCTCTTATTTTATTTTGATGATCATTCCTACGTATGTAGGTTGGGCTCAACAAAATATTTTCGCATTCGGAAGAGAAAGTTGGTGACTGAAATTTCGTAAAAAGGTCTCGCCGCGACGAAAAACGTCTATGCTGTAATGACTTCCATCCCAACTCGTGTATCATATCTGCCACACTCTCTCCCCTATAACGCGATAATACAAAACGAGCTGCCGTTTTTTGCACCCTTTCGATGTCCTCCGTCAATCCCACCTGGTAAGGATCCCACACCGCGCAGCAATATTCTAACAGAGGACGAACGAGTGTAGTGTAAGCTGTCTCTTTAGTGGACTTGTTGCATCTTCTAAGTGTCCTGCCAATGAAACGCAACCTTTGGCTCGCCTTCCCGACAATATTATCTATGTGGTCCTTCCAACTTAAGTTGTTCGTAATTTTAACACCCAGGTACTTAGTTGAATTGACAGCCTTGAGAATTGTACTATTTATCGAGTAATCGAATTCCAACGGATTTCTTTTGGAACTCATGTGGATCATCTCACACTTTTCGTTATTTAGCGTCAACTGCCACCTGACACACCATACAGCAATCTTTTCTAAATCGCTTTGCAGCTCGGATAATTATAATGGACAATCAGACGAAGGTTGTTCGGAAGTCAATCTTCCGCCGAAGTGCCCTCCGGCAACCACCGCAAGGTGTGGCCGAGGCTCCCGGGGACGGCCCTGCGGGTGCGGCCGAGCGGTCTCCCAGCGCGGACTTCTTGCCGAGACGGCGGCCGCCGCAGACACCTCGCGGAGTCTGTGTGGTTTTCGGTCGCCCCTAACGGTACTCGGCTGCTCGCCCCGTAACGGCGAGCCGCAAGAACCGATCTGTCCGTCCACGCGGCCGCAAGGCGCGACCGCCCTTTTTCGACGCTGTGCGGTGCGCGTCCAATCTCCAAACTCCATTACGGTTTACGTATTCTGCGCGAGGGCGGAAAAAAAGGAGGAAGCGGCGCCGTGGAGGAGTCTAGCAATGGGCGATAGTATTCCGCGGCGTGGCGTGCGGGGAATCGGGCAGAGAGCGCTTTGAAGGCGGCGGACGCAGAAGAAGTGGGAGCACAAAGCGGCCCCGGGCGCTGCCCGCGGAGCGAGAGGACCTGCCCCACGGCGGGGAACTCGCTTGTGCAGTCTGAGCCGCCACTCCGCGCCTGGACGCCACGCTTCCGTTAAGCCGACAATGGCCGGCAGGCACGAGGATATATCTTTTTTTCCTCCTTTTTTAATCCGCCGCGCCGCAGCGACCGTTTTGCATTGTGCGCCGGCTTTCGCGGTCGAGCGCGTCGCATTGTGGGCCGCGGGCTATAGAGGCCGCCTGCTGCTGCGGCTCGGAAATGGTAGGTCAGCGCAGCAGTATGTGCCACATATCAAGGATCGATCGTTCTGTGTCAGGCCACGTGCAATCTTTCCAGGCTTCACCGAAAACAGTGTGAAGCGATGACATACTAAACTGGAAGACCCGCCCGGTTGGCCGTGCGGTCTAAAGCCGTCGGCACACGGATCGTGCATGCGAGCGTTGAGCGTGCCGAGTTTCTGACGTCATAGCGTGGTCGTCCTGTCAGACACAGGAAAGGGCGTGGAAGAGCAATTGAACGGAATGGACAGTGTCTTGAAAGGAGGATATAAGATGAACATTAACAAAAGCAAAACGAGGATAATGGAATGTAGTAGAGTTAACTCGGGTGATGCTAAGGGAATTAGATTAGAGAATGAGATACTTTATGTAGTACAGGAGTTTTGCTATTTGGGGAGCAGAATAACTGATGACGGTCGAAGTAGAGAGGATATAAAATGTAGACTGGCAATCGCAAGGAAAGCGTTTCTGAAGAAGAGAAATTTGTTAACATCGAGTATAGATTTAAGTGTCAGGAGGTCGTTTCTGAAAGTATTTGTATGGAGTGTAGCCATGTATGGAAGTGAACCGCACAGTAACCCTGGGTTCGGTGTGGGGCGGCGGAGGGATGAAGTGGACTGCGGTAGTCGTCGTGGGGTTGTAGACCACTGCGGCTGCGGCGAGGACGGAGCCTCTCCATAGTTTCTAGGTCCCCAGTTAACATAGAATACAATACAAACTAGAAGACGTCCAAAGTGCTCAGAGGTAAAGGATTATTGTAATATACGACGGACGTTCCATAAGTAACGCAGCCCATTTTTTCTGGGCCAATTAACGTTGATAAATTGCGGAATTTGTTAGGAAACATAGTGAAATATCCTCTCGCTGCAGCCCCTACGGCTTCATGAAGTTCAGTAGGTGGCGGTGCTGTACGTAGCCTTCAAAACGGCGTCTGTAACTGAGGTGCCTTCCAAGCAGAGAGCTGTCACTGAGTTTCCTTTTGCGGAAAACCAGAGCATCCAAGATATTCATAGGTGGTTGAAGAATGTCTGCGGAGACCTGGCAGTGAACAAAAGCACACTGAATCGTTGATTGAGGCGTCTGTCATCATCGCAACAAGATCGCGCAAACTTGTCCAATTTCCCGCATGCCAGCCGGTCGCAAACAGCTTTGAAGCAATGTTGCAACGTGTGGACACATTCTGTCGAGGTCATCGACGGATCGCCAACTAACACCTTGCTGCTCAGCTGGACGTCTTTTGGTCGTTCACCAGTTGCGATACTCAGGGATGTGTGCCCGACGAGTTCCTCACCTTCTAACTTCGACGTGTTTAACCCAATGCAGGATGCACTCTCCGGGAAGCAAGACGTGGTGTAATGCTGTTGCATAAATTTGTTCTGAAAGCGGTGCTGATATTCAATACCATAAAAGCGGGTTAAAAGCCGTGAGCTATCTGAGGAAGTTAACCTTGCATTACTGAGCAACTGTTTCACAAAGTATCGAATCTAGCTTACCAAATTCCCGACCAGATTAACATTAATTATAATCTTTTAATAGTCGTCTTACGATAACCGGTGATTATATATATATATATATATATATATATATATATATATATATATATATAAAGACAATTTAAATAAAAAGAAATAAATCAGTTCATATTTGGACATTTATTTTAAGATTGATCATTGTTTCCTTAAGAATTCAGCATAATAAACTTGATTCATAACTAAACTGGTGCCTTATTTAGGATTGTGAAAATGTGAGTTTGTAATCTTACAGAACACATCAAATATGGAGCCAAGATTGGGAGACTGCATACAACACTGCATTCATAAAATAACACACGAAGAACGTTGAAACATATGCAAGAGGAAATTAACCACAACCAACCGATTCAATTTTCATTACGTTTGTACCGCAATCCTGTCAGTCATGTAATTACCACACACTGGTATACTAAATTCATACTAACTCTCTGTGAAATCTTCCCGAAAAGAATAGCTGAGGGCTACTTTGATGATTACACCACATGCTTCACGTGGTCAACTTGGTTTACACAAAGAGTGTAACTCCACAATAATTTTGATAATTAAAATAAATTACATCGAAACGCAATTTACAAAAGAAAATCCTCGGACTGGTTACTATCGTCTTATTATTAACCTGATGGATGAAACAGTTGTATAAGCACGTGGTACTGGTCTCACAAAGTACACCCCACGTGGGTTAAACATAAAGAAAAGTTGCTATATTGAAAAATATTTTCAAGACGAGACGTTATTATCTCACGCACATTAGATTTAATATTGATGATCTTAGTTGGAGTTACTGATCTACACGTGGTTCCACTTTACTCACAAAGAAGAGACAAAGCAACTACCGGAAGATATTCTGAACTTCACACTCGAATTACACTGCCTTGCAGTTTAAGATAACATTAGATGTTTTAGAGCTATACCTGAAATAATGGTGATTAAATTTTCAGTTAGGCTGAACTTAATAAATCCATTGTCCTACGGACTTAGCAGACACCGGAGATCTTACCACTTCAGACACTCGCCGCGGACAGACTGATCTGGACCCCTACCGAGCTTGCTTAACAGATTCAAACGGAAGTGACCAGAGAGGCAGCTTCCTATACCAACATGACAAGGGATGGACAGGACCATACGAAGAACAGAAACCTTTCTGCTTTTAGAAAGCGTAGCTATCTGTTCAGACGTTGGTTCTACTGTTTTCTAGCAGACAGGCTTGTCTGCTACCATCAAGCATGCAACTAGAAATACATTTGCTCATTCGTCCTCTCACACAGAAGGGAAGGAGGAGGAGGAGGAGGAGGAGGAGATTATTGTTTAACGTCCCGTCGACAACGAGGTCATTAGAGACGGAGCGCAAGATCGGGTGAGGGAAGGATGGGGAAGGAAATCGGCCGTGCCCTTTCAAAGGAACCATCCCGGCATTTGCCTGAAGCGATTTAGGAAGATCACTGAAAACCTAAATCAGGATGGCCGGAGACGGGATTCAACCGTCGTCCTCCCGAATGCGAGTCCAGTGTGCTAACCACTAAGGGAAGGGGGATGACAGTATCTTATCATACACATTATATAAAAGAAAGCGGTTGTAGGTTCCGTATGAGACTGTGTGACATGACTTACATATAAACTGTGTTTTAAAGTGTAGTAGTGTGACAGATCGTTCTTGTTTATGTGTAAAAGTAACACGTTTCACTACTAAGTCTCCTCCCAGATAGTCAGGAACACCACAGTAAATTTAGAAGAGGAATTTATGCCTTAAATGACAACAGATTTCAGAAATTAACATGAAAGGAATCCAACAGAGACCTTCCAGTGGATGATGCGGAAGTTGTCGATGCAGCAAGGCGTTGCCTCTGACGTCAACTCGTAGAGTGTCATGTTACGGTCGCAAAGGCCTTCCCAGTAAGATGGCGTAAGGCCGTCGGATTGAACGGAGATTATGTTTGAAAATATGATTTTGTAGCCAAAAGAGTGGGGAATAATATGGTGTATTAGAATCCTGAATGAAACCAACTTGCTTCGGGAAAAAATGTTACATTACTTACTCAACGCCCGTGGTGTCATTTTTTGGACGGTGTACGTCGGAGCCGGCTTCCGATATCCTCCGGGGGAAGGTAGCCTTCCTTTTTTTCGCCCTGAAATGTCAGTCTTTCCCAGCTTGTCACGGATGTAGCCGGTTTGGATGTGTAATTGTTCATTGAAGAAGCGAAGAAATACCGTGGACTGTCGGACACATCTCACAAGGAGTATCATGACAGCAATAAATGTGTGAAATGTTTTGCGAGGGTTTTGTTGCGAAACAGTATGAAAAGAGAAATGAAACTGTTTTGTGTTTATGTTATAGCGGTGACCATCTTTGCTCCGGTATGGTTATTCAAAACTTGAAATTGTCCTAATCAGCATTTATTTTTCCTCTTCGCGAAAGACCTTTCATTTGGAAGTACAAATCATTCAGCTTAAAATGTAATTATTCTGCTATAGCAGTTGGTTCCGAGTAATCACTGATTTATTGTGTAGCATCTACACCGCCTGCATCATTCTGCCTACATCCGTACGGGTGGCTTGCCTTCTAGTCTAGCAGCGCTGCGCAGTTATCGCTCGATGTCGCCGTGTGTCCGTTGAAAACGTTTCTGGCGCTACGAGCAGGAGCTGTTGTGCTCGTGTGCATTGAGCCTAACAGCATGTGGATTCAAATGGTTCTGAGCACTATGGGTTTAACTTCCGAGGTCATCATTTCCCTAGAACTACTTAAACCTAACTAACCTAAGGACATCACACACATCCATGCACGAGGCAGGATTCGAACCTACGACCGTAGGCATGTGGATTCAGCTCGCGGCTGGGAGTGTAACTATACGTGACACCGCGGAAGCTCCAAAGACGAGACCGAAGAAATTTTTCAGCGTATAAGAAACCATGCTACTGGTTCATCGGTTATTCTGTTAAGATTCATCAGATATCTTGGGGTAAATCAACGGTCCTGTGGCGCAAGCTGAACTGTGAAACGAAGTTGTGGTGACAAATGATAACTGTCCCTAGGTGCAAGCCACGCTTCAAAGATATCCTGTAGTGCTGTTTACGTTTCAAAGTGCACCTGCATAATACGCTACGATGGTCGTGGCTCATCCCGATTTCAGATGCGTTGTTGCTTCCATTTTTCCACACTATTTTGACAGCCGAACTGGTCGTTTTCTTCAGATGCGGTAAGGTGTTGGGTCGTTCGTCGAAATATTGTGCATGATATGGAAACGACAACTCGGCTGAACATCCGGAAGTAAGCTATCGATAGATTGCGCCGAGGAAACCAGAGACATAGTGTCTCAGCTGATAGAAAGCAGTGACTCGTACATTTTTTTATTCCTGTGTGAAAAGGTATTTGCTAAAATAAAGTTCAGTTTCAGTGTATAATCTTTTATTAGTACAAATTCTTAACAGCGACAACATAATACGCAAATTAAGAAAAAAAAGGAAAAAAAACATGTCTGACGAAATTAAAGTAGGTCTCTTACCAAACTGGGTTAATATGTAATAAAAGTTTTTCATTGGGCATCGGATTTTCGTGGAGAGGTAACTGGCAGTGCGGTGGACAGCGGCAAGTGACCTATTTTCACCTTGAAAGCGTACGGAAGAGCAACTGACCTAATCTTGAAGCTATGCACGAAGCGCTCTAGCTTCCGTGCCACATAGGTGAGCCAGCCCCGGATCGAACCTATAGGGCGGATTAAAGATCATTGGTCTGTTACACTAGCCCGCCGGTGTGTGGTTTCTAACTTGTTATGCACGATCATTAGGGCAAGTTCTCTCTAATACTTGCCTCAGAAAATAAGATACACAAACAATTAATTCCCAATAACGCTGGGAGCAAAGCTTAGTACGATTCACGACGGATCCCTTAGACGACTTACCTCCGTTACATTAACTGATAAATTTTTTGACAGGACAGGTATCCGGCCAAAGACCGAGCGGGGTAGTGCAGTGGTTAGCACACGGGACTCGCATTCGGGAGGACCACGGTTCAAACCTGCTTCCGGCCATCTGACTTCTGTTTTCCTGTTGTTTCCCTAAACCGCTTAAGGAGAATACCTGGATGGTTCCTTCGAAAGGGCACAGACGCTTTCCTTCGCCATCCTTCCCCAATCCGAGCTCCAGCTCCGTCTCCAATGACCTCTCTGTCTACGGAACGTTCAACACTAAATATCTTCCTCCTCCTGCAGCCAGAGTTGCAATAAAATAAATTTTCCAAATATAAAGAAGCTGATTACATATTTAGAAGTAAACACTAGGAAAGAAGAAGATAATTAGTAACATCGCCATCGACAAGCGGTTTGGGAGAATATACTCTGATGAAAAATTGGAATGAAAGGAATGCAAAGGAAAAGGTTGGGAAAGAGACAGTAAGGAAATACTGACTCCGAGCCACGCAAGGTACTGGAGGCAATGCAACGGCGAGAGTTGAAAATTTGTACCGGGCAGCGACTCAAACATGGGATGCTCCGCTTCCCTAGAACGGTTGCCTTAATCGCCACGGCTGTTTGATGAAAAAGATTCATTGCGGATGCACAACCATCGTTCGAATTCCTACGGTAATCGGAAACCTTCGAGTATAGGGTTAATGGGTGGGAGACGTTATTGTGCGATGATTCATTTTTAACTCTCAGGCCGCGCGGGATTAGCCGATCGGTCTTGGGCTCTGCAGTCATGGACTGTGCGGCTGATCCTGGCGGAGGTTCGAGTCCTCCCTCGGGCATGGGTGTGTGTGTTTGTCCTTAGGGTAATTTAGGTTAAGTAGTGTGTAAGCGTCGGGACTGATGACCTTAGCAGTTAAGTCCCATAGGATTTCACACACATTTTAACATTTTTCAACTCTCGGCGTTGCAGTGCCTCAGTGCTCTATGCAGCTTTAAGTCATTATTTCCTTGCTATCTCTATCTCGTCCAATTTCCTTTCCATTCCTTTCTCCCCAATTATTCATGTGTATGTCCCAACTGCTTAATCGCGAGTGGTGTCTGTTCTGTCAGAGATGTCCGACGGAACAGACACCACTCATATCTATAAGAATATCTGTTGCCAGGCTCACAGAGGGTGGTAGCTGGAGCCGTGCTCCCTGGCGCTGATTCACCGTAGCAGAACCGGGGTCGGCTGCGAGATTCACTGCCCCGCGGCTCTGCGGGACTGTTTAATTCGCAGCTCCAAGCTGCCACACGTCTTGTACTTCTTGTTTCCTCCCGGGCTGCTATAAGGCACCTCCATTTGTGCAGTTTCGCACATCTGTGGACCCCAGCTATGCTGCCTCATCGTGACGCAGTAAATTCGTACCCTGCGAGATAGCTTCCTGCCTCGCTTTCAGGACCTGCCTCGTATGCGAGGTATTCCATCTGGTATCACTCACGAACGAGTATCACGTTCTACCTCGCTTTAGCCATCAGTGTCCGGTGCTGTCGATTTTCTCCGCCTGCTTCTCTTCGTATTAGAGAGATGAGAAATTCGCGAAGATTTATCTCCAGCGTTCAGTGGCGCCCTGGCGCACTAGAACAGGTTAGCGACGATTCTCTGGGTCTCTGATATGGAATTTGCTGTAGCTGTGTAAAATGTGAAGAAGCGTTTCAATCTTCATGCCGCAAAGTCGCTTTGGTCTATGCAGGATTTAACTTCTACCGTCTTATCAACATCTTGGGTAATTGGAACTTTGCACTACTTCAGGTGGTTATTGGCTAATGGTGGGTCATTTTCTTGGCCAAGGATGCATTTACCTGGACTGATTCAAAAGGACCACAGAAAACTTACTCAAGATTAGTTACTAGGGTTTTCGTATCGCGGGTACTTCGCTTGTAGTGTTGCGATTGTTTATTTGATTAAAGGGTTTCGACTTCTTTATGTTTCCAATACTGTTTCGTTGTCACATAAGGGAATTATGTGTCATCTTCGCGTCGTCTTGTTTTGTGCTAAACACTCTGAAATGTTGAATGGTTCGTAGACCGAGAAAGTGTGCGGAGACATTAATTTGGGTGAGCAGAGCAAAACAACGACGTGTTGACACTATGACAAAAGTGGACAATTTAAATGTTGGAAGAGCAATGGTTTTTATTGTCAGTTCATTGAGTTTGGTGGATTCGACAATAGCTAGAAAAAGTTCCCTTATCTTCACAAATTCACTTAATATTGCGACTTAACACTCGTTATAAAGTACACATTCTCAGAGACATTACACAAAATATCGGAACCAACTGCGTACAAAAAAAAACTGCTACTAAAATTCGTATTAGCTTACGTAACATTTAAAATGTACACTCTTGTCATTTAGATGTCGTTTCTCCACCAGAAATATGCTGTCCATGATCTGACAACGTCGAAGTTTGAAGTTGACACTTCAGGCAGGAAATCTCTAGAGTATGCTTGCTTTCTACATATTAACAAAATGTGATTGGCGGTACTAGTAGCAACTTTATCTTAATCACAGCGCATGTTGGCTTTCAAATTTAGGTAGATGACAAGGAAGGGAAATTACAATGATTGCGTCTCGTACGTTTGAGCACTGCGATGAAAACGCGTATACAGTTAGATGATCACCATTTTTTTTCCTTATTGCGGTGTATTCATTTTGGAAGCGTTGTGCTGCGGTGGAAGACCGTAAATGAAGTACGCCTAAGTTTTGTGTTCTCAGTATAATATGAGACAAAAATTCAGCTCTTAACGCATTACAAGCAGCCAGATTTAATTGTGGTAGGCAATGTTTGTGTTAACTGGAGAAATGTCTGCAGTACTGAAACAGATCTTGTGCGGAATGCAGTTCCGATAGTCAGGAAGTACATGTTGGCATAAAATGGGGGAGAGAGCTTCAGTATAGAGTAACGTGCCTTGTCGGAGGCTAGAGGTATTTGAGCCACAGCATTCGCCTTTTGTCTTCGACCGACAATGGCTCCCTTTGAGAGCATCGCAGTGAAGTGTGTTTCGTTGTTCTGCATTACGCCGTATCTCACTCAATGCTCAGACTACCTCTGTTTTTGACAAAACGCGGGTGTAAAAATAAATGACCGTGCCTTAGTATATCTTTGACGCCTTTATTCATCCTGCCGGAGCCGACGGCCATAGTAATTAAGATTTAGATTGTTCCTCAGTGATTGCTAACGTACAACTGTTAAACTAAGCATCTTTCCCCCTGTTTTACTATAGCACATGTAAATATGGAGTATTCGTGGATGAATGAAGTCAAATGGCTACTTACGTTTGTCAATAAACTCTTTGATAGTGCCGTTGCCCATGCCTCGTTTGAATTTTCGTAGAGTGTGAATGATTACTGATTCTGACGAATTTCGGATGTTCGTCAGTCTGAGTAAAAATTATTTATTTGGTTGCATTCCTTCTGTCAGTCATTCCATCTACACTGAGGTTTCCAGTAACTTTTTAGATTCATTGGTTCGATACTAGATTACCTTTCTTGAAATTTATTTTAAACACTTTAGTTTCCTGTAAACTTTTTTTATTTGTGAAATCTTGGTGCCCAGCTGCCCCATTAAGGCTTTGTTTATGTAACAAGAAGTTCCGTATATTCTACATTTATCCACAGCTTGTCACGTCACCTAGAGGCAAATCCTGTTAGATATTTGAAACATCACCGTAGGCAGCAGTAACAGATCTGAGGTTAGTACTTCATAGAATTTTAAAATTTATTTTCGTTTGTTTCAGGTAAGCGTCTCCAGAATAATGCAGAGATGCGGAAGTATATTATGCGTCCTAAGTAAGTAAGTAAGTAAGTAAGTAAGTAAGTAAGTAAATAAATAAGAGGGTTGGCACTTGAATAGTGGCAACTATTTATTCGCAACCGATACTAAAGAGTTACATGTTTGCACCTGTTACTGTCCTGAAAAGTTGTCACCAGCGTTGTGTAGAACCAGTTACCAGAGATGTGCAACGCGTAGTATACCGTTAGCAGGGCCTGTACTGTTGATGGTGCGAATGAAGTAGTCTACTGCCTGTCGAATCTCTGGAACAGTTCTGAAGCGAATGCCACTAAGTGATTCCTTCATCTTGAGAATCAAATCAAAGTCACAAGGACTTAAGTCCGGGGAATATGGTGGATGGTACAGTACTTCCCAGTCCCATCGACCGAACAGGGCAGCCACAGCTTGCGGTGTATGCGCCCGCGCGTGGTCGTGCAAAATGACGGGTGGGTTGCGCAGAAAGTGTCACCGCTTCTTTCGCAAAGCTGGTCGCAGGTGATGCTCCAAAAACGAACAGTAATACTGTGCATTGACGGTCTGCCGTGGAGGAACGCAACGCGTTAGGATAACACCAGCACAGTCGTACACGAGAATCACCACAACTCTCACCATACTGGGGCTCTGACGCACTTTCAACTTTCGCAGCTACCCATAATGGCGCCATTCGTTGGATTGGCGTTTCAGGTTTGGCTCATACGATGTGGCCCATATCTCACCCAGTGTTACGATACGGCGTAAGAAAGCCTCTCCTCCTCGCTCAAGGCGCTCAAAGAGCATCTGAGCAGCGTCGTGACGCATCCATTTCTGCATTTCCGTCAAGTCATGCGGAACCCAACGTGATGTAATTTTTCGCATGCCCAGGCGTTCCTGCAGGATGCGAAGTACAGTCGTATGCGCTAATTCGGTTTTGTGGGCGAGCTAACGAATCGTACTGCGTCGATCACTGTCCACTAACGTGGCAACAGCATGCACTTCTTCTTCAGAGACGCTAAAACGACGTTCCCGATGCATCTCTGCCACTGTTTGCCCACATTCGTTGAAGGCTTTTTCCCAACGTGCCACTGTTCTGTACAGCAATGCCGATTCCCCGCACGCCTCTTGAAGACCTTGATGACACTGTTGTGCTGTAGGACCTCTGGCACATTCAATATTGATCCAACTCCGTTGTTCCCGTTTCGAAAACATAGTGACAACGTTAGTTACACCTCTCGCTCACAAGTGACTGTGTTTCCCTCGATTGTGCGCACGCCGGTGACGTGGGACGGGCGAGTCCATTTACTCCGAGGTAAGGTAGGTACACTCCTGGAAATGGAAAAAAGAACACATTGACACCGGTGTGTCAGACCCACCATACTTGGTCCGGACACTGCGAGAGGGCTGTACAAGCAATGATCACACGCACGGCACAGCGGACACACCAGGAACCGCAGTGTTTAGCCGTCGAATGGCGCTAGCTGCGCAGCATTTGTGCACCGCCGCCGTCAGTGTCAGCCAGTTTGCCGTGGCATACGGAGCTCCATCGCAGTCTTTAACACTGGTAGCATGCCGCGACAGCGTCGACGTGAACCGTATGTGCAGTTGACGGACTTTGAGCGAGGGCGTATAGTGGGCATGCGGGAGGCCGGGTGGACGTACCGCCGAATTGCTCAACACGTGGGGCGTGAGGTCTCCACAGTACATCGATGTTGTCGCCACTGGTCGGCGGAAGGTGCACGTGCCCGTCGATCTGGGACCGGACCGCAGCGACGCACGGATGCACGCCAAGACCGTAGGATCCTACGCAGTGCCGTAGGGGACCGCACCGCCAATTCCCAGCAAATTAGGGACACTGTTGCTCCTGAGGTATCGGCGAGGACCATTCGCAACAGTCTCCATGAAGCTGGGCTACGGTCCCGCACACCGTTAGGCCGTCTTCCGCTCACGCCCCAACATCGTGCAGCCCGCCTCCAGTGGTGTCGCGACAGGCGTGAATGGAGGGACGAATGGAGACGTGTCGTCTTCAGCGATGAGAGTCGCTTCTGCCTTGGTGCCAATGATGGTCGTATGCGTGTTTGGCGCCGTGCAGGTGAGCGCTACAATCAGGACTGCATACGACCGAGGCACACAGGGCCAACACCCGGCATCATGGTGTGGGGAGCGATCTCCTACACTGGCCGTACACCTCTGGTGATCGTCGAGGGGACACTGAATAGTGCACGGTACATCCAAACCGTCATCGAACCCATCGTTCTACCATTCCTAGACCGGCAAGGGAACTTGCTGTTCCAACAGGACAATGCACGTCCGCATGTATCCCGTGCCACCCAACGTGCTCTAGAAGGTGTAAGTCAACTACCCTGGCCAGCAAGATCTCCGGATCTGTCCCCCACTGAGCATGTTTTGGACTGGATGAAGCGTCGTCTCACGGGTTCTGCACGTCCAGCACGAACGCTGGTCCAACTGAGGCGCCAGGTGGAAATGGCATGGCAAGCCGTTCCACAGGACTACATCCAGCATCTCTACGATCGTCTCCATGGGAGAATAGCAGCCTGCATGGCTGCGAAAGGTGGATCTACACTGTACTAGTGCCGACATTGTGCATGCTCTGTTGCCTGTGTCTATGTGCCTGTGGTTCTGTCAGTGTGATCATGTGATGTATCTGACCCCAGGAATGTGTCAATAAAGTTTCCTCTTCCTGGGACAATGAATTCACGGTGTTCTTATTTGAATTTCCGGGAGTGTATTTACAATTTTGTTCTACTCTTGAGTTGCTGGTTTAACATAATTTATTTTACGGCAAATCTTTGTTCGTGATATATTGTTTGACGCACGATATTACAGACAAGCGAGGATACTGCCTTTCGCTATGCCATGGTCTTAGAAAACAAATAAGACCCGTTTACACATTAGTCATGCTCCAGTTTTGTAGAGATCAACATTTTTGACAAACGATAGTCATCAAATATAGTCCAGCGTTCACCAGTACTCGTCGAGCGCGTTAAGACCATCAGCCTTAACAAAATTTTAACAAGCTGTGATTGGGAAACCCAGTTGGCAGAATCTGGCATTAGAAAGGCTGATATCTGTATTCGAGATGGGAGTTGGCACAGGGTTGCGGTCCGTCGCGAATGTTAACACCAGCTTACATTTCGATGCAGAATAAGAATTTATGTCGATCAGAAGCGGTGGGATCACGTCAGATATTTGAATATCATGTCGTGGGTCAAAATGGAACCATAGAGCTTCATTTTTTAGTATTTCTTTTTCTGAGTGTCATGTTAATTTCGTCGTGAACACACAAACATTGATATGCCTTGGAAATGTTCAATGGCACTCACTCATTATTTCAGTGTTTATACATTTGACTTTCACCATTGTGGAAAACAACACTTCGGCCACCCTGGCACTGCTAGGGTTACCGTAGCAACATCGAGAGTAGATTCGTCGTCTTCTTGCAGAAATGCCCAGTCACACTATTTTAGAGTGGCTAATCATACATAATATGTTACAGTCTGTGGCTCAAATATTTCCAGTTGCTTTATTTTCTTGCCGGCCGCGGTGGCCGAGCGGTTCTAAGCGCTTCAGTCCAGAACCGCGCGACTGCTACGGTCGCAGGTTCGAACCTTGCCTCGGCCATGGATGTGTGTGATATCCTTAGGTAGGTTTACGTAGTTCTGAGTTACAGGTAACTGATGACCTCAGATGTTAAGTCCCATAGCTCCCTGAGCCATTTGAACCATTTTTTTATTTTCTTCGAAAATAACGTACACATCTGTTTGGAAGCACATGCAACTCGTTACTGACCGACAAAGAATTTTGTGTAAATTCTGAAACAATTCCGTGTTTCATTACTCTAATCCGGTACTCTATCACCCAGAATTGATACAAATGAGGATTTCAGGTATCACAGTAGTGCCAAATGTTATTATGTAGTCGAAGTGTGGTTATAATTAAACTGTAACTACTCAAAGTAGTGCAGTGTTGGTATAATTATCGTATGGTAGCGATACGTGGTAGATATTCTAAGCCATTAATACAGAAATGATTTACGTTGGAAAAAAATTGGTTACAATTTTAGCTACCAGGTGTAAATTTGGCGCTGTGAATGCACGAAAGACATATGGAAATGTTTCCACATGTGATGGGTTAGGAGTGGGACGTTGGCGGAAAAGGTCAAACAAGTGAGAAAGGCATAAAGTTGATTTTACTACTGACCACCCTTCACACAATTTGTTCAATATGAGCTCTGGAGACGTCGACGAGATGCTGTACACTGCAAGGTTTACATCTGGTGGCAAAAGTAGGAACTAATTCTTTCAGCGTAAATAGATTCCACGCTAACGCATTAGCGTATCTACCAAGTTCCGGCGTCATACGCTAATTACAGCCCACAATGGACCTTAGTGAGTAGCTGCAGTTCAATTGTAAACACCGGGTATCTATCGGCTGAGACGCGCCGGGTAGCCGCGCGGTCCGTGCGTCTTGTCACGGTCCGTGCGACTCCCCCCTTCGGAGGTTCGAGTCCTCCCTCGAGCGTGTGTGCGTGTGTGCGTGTGTGCGTGTTGTCCATTTGTCCATAGCGTGAGTTAGTTTAAGTTAGATTAATTAGTGTGTAGGCTTAGGGACCGATTACCTCAGCAGTTTGGTCCCTTAAGTCCCTACCACAAATTTTTTATCGGCTGAGGCTACTTCGTATGTACCACATGTTCTCTAGTAACCTAGAAACCAAAAAAGTATGTCCCGGATTGATATTCGAACGATTCGTGGTGTTACTCTGATTTCCTAAGTAAATTAATTTGAATGCCGTGAAAAGTTGTGCCAAAACGTCACTTCTATCTTATCTGCTGAATGAAGTATTAAAACCTAATCTGCCTTCCTGCCAGTATACGGCTGTATAGCTTAACGTGTATGCAGCCGGGCCGCAGCTAAATTAAAATTCACCTGTTCGTTCAATGAGCTGAAGTAATCAACCTGGGAGGAGTGAGCAATCACACTATAAACAAAACGGAGATACAGCTGTACTGAACAAATTTGAGACTTCATTGCCATTAATACAAGGTTTGTTTAACAAGTAATGCATTTATTTCTTTGCCAGTTTCGTTTGAAAAAATGCATAATTTGTTGCGGAACTTCGTGAAATGTTCCCTCTTAAGCCGCTATAGTTTGATGAAGCTCCAATACGTGGCGGCGCTATACGTAGCCATCAAAATGGAGTGTGCAACAGAGGTGGATTCCAAGCAGAGAACTGTCACTGGGTTTCTTTTCGCAGAAAACCAGAGCATCGTAGATACTCACAGGTGCCTGCATAACGTCTGCGGAGACCGGGCATTGAACAAAAATGCGTAGAGTCGTTGGGCGAGGCGTCTGTCACCATCGCAACAAGGTCGCGCAAACCTGTTCGATCTCCCACGTGCCGGCCGGCCGCACGCAGCTGTCACTTCTGTAAAGTGGAACGTGTGGACACTCTCATTTGAGATACTCGACATTGCTGCACAACTGGACGTCTCTGGTATAGCTGACACAGCTGTCCACCATTTCGGGTACTCAAAGGCATGTGGCCACTGTGTTCCTCGCCGCCTAACAGTAGACCGTAAAGTGCAACGGAAGACCCATCTGTGCGGAGTTACTTGGACATTAGGAGGGTAATCGTGATAATTTTTGTCGAACGTTGTCACAGGCTATGAAACATCGATTCATCACTTCGAACTGGAAACAAAATGAGAATCCATAGAGTGGCGCCACACCATCACTCCTCCGAAGTAAAAGTTCAAAGCCGCGTCCTGAACCGGTGAAGTCATGGCAACTGTCTTCTGGGACTCTGGATGGATTATTCTGTTTCACGTCCTCACTCATGGTGCAATGATCAACTCTGAAACGTATTGTGCTACCTTTAGTAAACTAAAGAAACGGCTTAAACGTGTTCGTCGCCACAAAAATGGAAAATAACCTTTGCCTCTCCATGCAAAGCAAGGCCTCACACAAGTCTGCGCACCCGAGAGGAGTTCACAAAACTTCATTGGACTGTTCTTCCTCATCAGCCCTACAGTCTGAATCTTGCATTTCTCGATTTCGATCCGTTCGGCTCAATGAAGGATCCCCTCCGACGGACGCAATACGTTGATAATAGGGAGGTTATAGAAGCAGTAAGATTTTGGTTCCGACGACGACCACCAGAAAAATAGAATCTCTTGAGCATTGAGGACCTGCCAATAAGGTGGGGTAAGGCCATAACCTTGAAAGGAGATCATGTTGAAAAATAGGGTTTTGTAACCAAAAGAGCGGGGAATTATGTGGTGTACTGGAATCCTGAATAAAACCAAGCTGCTCCCAGATTAAAAAGTGTTGCATTACGTACTGAACGTCCCTCGCAAATAGTACTTCGTACTGATCACACAATTACTGAAGGTGGAGCTCTCTTTAAAATGGAAGGTACTATTGATTATTTAGATTTTTTAAGTAATAGTAATTATAAGCCTATGCTGTGTGTACTCCCTTGGTGGAAAAACAATTGAGGTTAAAAGTGAGGAAGCAGAATAAGAAACATTGTTTCCGAATTCCAGGTTCACGAGTTGTTGACAATTTCAAAAGCAGACTCAGCTGGTGTTTCGGACAAGGATATTATTACACAGACTCGGCATACCACTACCTTGGAGAAACACCGTTAGCGTCTTGGAATTATATACTTCAGCATAGGGACACGCAGATTGTAACACTAGCGGTTTCGACTTATTACCAAGTTATCATCAAATAATACCAGAAACAGGATACATTACACCCATACGCAGACGCAAACCACGTACAGTATCCTACGTTGATTTTGAAGTTCTTATTCCCGAAGAACATCTCATGAATTTACAGAGAAGCTCAGACAAACTATAGATGATAGACATCCTCTCTTTGGCATTAAGTGCGAGACTGGACAACTGAGATCCCGTATAAGGTTCTTAAACACGGCGATTCATGTATCACAATTCGCCATCCACTACCACAGTTGGTGCTTGGCGACTCCACAACAAACTGGAAATGCCGCCCACGGTGGCCGAGCGGTCCTAGGCGCTCAGTCCGGAACCGCGCGACTGCTGCAGTCGCAGGTTCGAATCCTGCCTCGAGCATGGATGTGCGTGATGTCCTTAGGTTAGTTAGGTTTAAGTAATTCTAAGTTCTAGGGGACTGATGACCTCAGATGTTAAGCCCCATAGTGCTCAGAGCCATTTGAACCATTTTTGAACAAACTGGAAAACGTGGAGGACCCTGAATGGCTTAAGAACAGGATAGGCTCCCGTGAAAGCAAACATGGTCAGGTAGGGTCGTGGTAACGTGGATGACGAAAAGTTCGATTGTGGTGCTGTGTAAAACATGGAACACCTCATGGCCTGTCCAAACTGTCCCTACAGATGCAACCTCGACGATTTGTGGGTAGACAAGAAAAAAGCGCTGGACAGGGCCCGATGTGCGACTGAAATACTGTGATACATTTCCGAACATGAAAATGTAGAAGTAAAGAGGTACAGTTGCCCTTTCTTTGTCCAAAATATTTTTCAACATTTGCTTCTACTGCTCCCAATTTACCGACACTGGCAAACAGGAAAGCTGGAAACGCGTACGTTGACTGCTTCTGTGGTGTGCATACTGTAAGACCTTCGGTACACACATCATCAGATTATTTGACTAATCGCTCTAACGACGTAAGCGAGTGTCAGAAATATGTCTCGTGGTCTTATCGTGGCGTGTTTATCTTCTGCTGTTAGGTCGGACGGTAGAAATGCCACTTGCACGCTTAGAGTAGCAGATTGACGGTGACCAACTTTAAACAGAACTTGATTAATTTTCACACACATTTATTAAAATAATAAAAATCATAGATATTACGTAACTTGATTCTGGATGCTGTTTACAATTGACAATCTGAAGTTCCTTTGGTCTTGGTAAGTTAATCGGAATCTCACATATCTCTGATACTTGACAAAGTGTCTATACATTTCTCTTCATGGCTATGTACAGGTATATGATCTTATTAGCCGCAGACTGGAACTTGACTACAGACTGAAGCAGACTAATGCAGACTGACTAATCGGAGGTCTGTACGCTCGTTATAATACCTCGAGCGTTCAGGTATCACTGCGCGAGTGTGATCCGCGAGGAGAAAAGGTTCTGCGTTGGCAGCAATCTCATTGGCTGCGTTACATATTAACACGCGGATCGGCGGAAACAGAATTTGGTCCGTCTCTATGGCAGCGCCATCTCGTAGTGCGCAACGGACGAGCGCTGCGCCTGCGCTGTTGTGCTTAGCGGGGCGCGCTCTAGTGGGACAGTTGTGTACGCGCTTACTACGCGGAACTATGTACACGACAACTTTGTTATCCATGTCGATGGTGGCCTAGTCGGGCACTAACGGAGAGTACGTGAGTGAGGAGGTGCGTGACGGTGAAGACGGGAGACCAGCGGGAGCTGTTGGCGATGTGGACGTGCCTTCCCAGTGAGATGGCAACACGCCAAGGCGCGGCTATGCAAATGCTGTTTGATTGGTGGCGGGTGGCCGTTATCGCGGCCTTTTAATTGCGGTCATTAGCGGTACAAGCACAGCGGCGCTCCCGGCTGGTCAGCACCACGGGTCACGGAATGCCCTGCGCTTGTCGGCCTTGTCGTTTGCACTTACACACGACGCTTCAGACGGACCGATGGCGTGGGTCGGATCCCGTCTGTATGCTCCTTTTCTGGCAGGCTGAAAACCAGACTCGAGCTTGGCTGTGGGACAAACGCTCCCGTTGTTTTACACAGCGCAAAAGCGGCACCGCAGAAGTACGGGTCAAGGCGCTGCGCCAACTTCCGGTCCCACGTTACTTCTCTTACTCGGTGCAGATCGTTCATCTGAATAGCTAGTCTAACTGCTATGAAACCAGAACTGTGAATGGAACCGATTTCAATTTTTATTAATATTTTTGGTGCGTTCGGCAATTAAGTGGTATTCAGTACAAACCATTTAAAATGGCTCTGAGCACTATGGGACTTCACAGCGGAGGTCATCAGTCCCCTTAGAGCTACTTAAACCTAACTAACCTAAGGACATCACACACATCCATGCCCGAGGCAGGATTCTAACCTGCGACGTAGCGGTCGCGCGGTTCCAGACTGAAGCGCCTAGAACCGCTAGGCCACTCCGGCCGGCGCAAACCATTTCAACAGTTGGGTCTGCGTCTCTGTGAGCGATATTGTAATAGTGTTTTGACACGACGGTCGAGTATTGCGCAATGGAAGTAGAACATTCACGGCGGATACATAAATGCCTTAGTCGAACTCCGGACAAATGACTGTTGCTCACCACCCAGACAAGCAATAACATTACTGCAGACGAACACTTTCGCAACATTTCTGAGGAAGGATTACACTGACTACGAGCTGGCATAGTCACAGTAACGATTCAAGCTAGTAAAAGCATACTTGTTTCCATCTCTATGTAAAATAATGTGTTCACTTCCTTCACTGCACGTCACACTGCTCTCTGAAACAGTACTCACAAATAAATAGCAGTTTTAGGTACACTGAAATTTGCATGAAATTGCGCAAAATTTACATAAAATTGGAACATTGTCACGATTTGTACCCACGACTCCTGGCTGCCGCCTTTCATACTTTCTCTGTAAATGAATATGTCGCAACACATTACTGGCGTTGTAGTCTTCAGAGGTTACGACGCTTTCGGAACACTAATTGCCTTCATTTTATGTATTCCATTAATTTCAAAATGCGCGCATCTCTTTATGGTACAGGTTTTATCATTCGCAATGTACTCAAAATTCTATTAGGAAAGATGGAGAACTCCACATGCATTATGAAGTACGTTCAGTCTTTTACAATTTACACAATGTGCTGTGCTTCCTAACAACGCTGACTGGGGAAATCTCATCGGCGGTGCAGTCCACGAACTGTAAATCTTGCAGGCTTTAAATTCGATCAGCTGTTATTTTCGCGAATCTGTCTCGGTCAAATCTCACGATCCACTCTAAAACTGGCAACTTTCGTCAGAGAACTTGGCATTAACTCTCCGTTTCCCAACAGTCCTGTCCTGTTTCCTCCTCGAAGTACAATAGCGTGCCGAGCAGTCCTCCAAAATTGCTAACATGTAGGTCTCTTAGCGAACCAGTGGATGCTGAATGATAGGACCTTCGCTCACATCTGTTCTCATTGGTCCAACACCCTCTATAACTAATATCCACATGCTAGTTATTGCTGTAGTCTTCCAGAATCACTCGTTACTGAGTTTTGCAAACGTAATCACTATAAAAATTTTCCGTGACATCACGAAAAGGATTCGGAGAGATCCCCCTCAGACCGCTGGTGAAGAGAGTAGTCTAGCTCCCATGCAGTTTGGAACGTTGCGAAAAGTTCCAGCGCCCTGAATGAAAGCACGCGAAAGTGGTCTCCGGATCGGGTGACCACTATTTCGTCATTTATTAACATCGGCGTGTTAAACGCCGGTTACAATCTGAGGTGGTGTAAAGAATTCCATATCAGGAAAGTAAAATTCACTGTATTGGTATTATAACGCAATGCGCTTCTAAAAAATAAGATAGTGAACACTAACTGGTAACGTCGCAGTGCAGACAATTTTTATTTAACATTGTAGTACAGCAATGAAAACCTGAGTGAGGTGCATGGAAGTCGACCCAAGTAGTTGGCTACTCCGTTATGAATGCGGAAGCTGAACTATGATGAGGTTGCCCAGAATAGGTCTTTCAGCATGGCTCGATACCTGGTACCTCAGAACCACTTGTGCTAATTATGTGTACATGTGATCAGTTCATGTACTCCATATGCACTGCTGCAACAATAAATCTTCAGTGAACTGGAAACCTCTAATACGACGGTGTATGTGTATACGCCTGGCCTTTTAGTTAATATGACAATGCAGCTCATGTACACCACATATTACATATGCTGATCAACAGGTGTGGACCATATTTGCTTTCATGTCTGTTTGAGATAGGCTTCGTCAAGCAGAAGAGAGATGATTTTTGAAATCTGTTTATAATTTGGTTTGTATGTTTTCAATTGTCGTTTTTGAAGATCTGGTCATAGCGAAAAAAAATTGTGTGTATTAATCAGATAAATTATATGTTCCAGAGGTATATTGAGTCTAAATATTATCTATCTGTAATACTGATGTTAGTTATAAAGGGCAACATCAAGATGGGCTGAGATGTGAATTGGAGTTCGTATAAGAAAGCGGACATTCTAGGGTAACCAGCGTACCTGTGTTAGCCGCAGTGCCAGAGTTGTGCAGTGGTTAGCTAATCTTCCTAGTGAGCAGGATACCTGGATGCGAATCCCGACCTTGGTATAAAATTTAATACATTGCTTTGGCCCCTATTCACTATGATAATAAATTTGTGATAGTGTCATATGCAAAACAAAATAAATCCTTATCACTTTCTAAGGTAAAAAAAGTTCAAATGTGTGTGAAATCTATGGGACTTAACTGCTAAGGTCATCAGTCCCTAAGCTTACACACTACTTAACCTAAATTATCCTAAGGACAAACACACTCACCCGTGTCCGAGGGAGGACTCGAACCCACACCGGGACCAGCCGCACAGTCCATGACTGCAGCACCTAGGACCGCTCGGCTAATCCCACGCGGCTTTCTAAGTAAAAGTTCGGCATTACATTCTTGTTCGAGCATCTCTACCCTTTTCATCGGGAGTAAAATATCATGCAAGAGCCACAGGCTCTTCTACCTGTCGAGCAAGTTGAGGACTTCGGTTAGGGGGTTTAGGGAAGCTTTCCTGGACCTTTCCCTACGCAAATTTCACTGGGCGCAATTTAGAGGAAACCATTATAATCGTCCAATAAGCAACGTCGTGTAGAGAAATGCGGCACGGTTGTAGTTACCCAAACACGTGAGCGTGTGAGGAGCACATGCTCCATTCGGCGGCAGACCGTTTCCCACACCGAGGCGGGTGCGGCTGATAAGCATCTGTGGGGTAATATGCGGGAGGGCGGAATACGTGAGGCGCGCGCTACGGCCCACGCTGCGGGACATCCACACAATGGCCCGTGCCCACGGCCCATTGTCCGCGCTGCCGCGACAGGAGCGCGCCGACAAACAGCCCGCTGCGGTGATGAGCCGTCGTACTCAGTTTTGATCCTGCCTTCTGAGCTCGCTGACTCAGTATGACGCACTTCAAAGCTAATCTGCTACCTCGTCATCCGGTGAGGCATACGAACATCATAGTTTGCAATATCGCCAGACAAAATCTTCTAGATTGTTAGGCCGCGTCCTATTCCTCTGCAGTGTCTTCTTACACAATCGACGTTTCGAATCCTTGGTTGGAATCTTCTTCAGGATCTTTTGGTGCACCCAGTTAACTGAACAGCATTTAATGGCGAAGAAGTCAGAGCAGAGGAGTCCAAACGTTGTCTATTTGACAAGAAATTTGAGAAGAATATAACATGCCCTAACAACGTAGAAGATTTTAAGTTCAATGGCAGCGGCCTCAAAATCCTGCGCACTTAATTCTATAATGTGGTGATTGTAACATAAACGAAAACTGCGTCCAGGGTCCCTGCTGGGACCACTCGACGATCGCTGGATCATCCTCGGCCAGTGGCGTCATTGAATGTGGTAAGAAGGGGTGTGGGTTCAACACCTCGCTCTCCTGGCCGTTGTGTTTTCGTGATCTGGAGCCGCTACTACTCGGACATGTAGCTCCTCAGTTGGCATCACGAGGCTGTGTCCACCGCATTCCAGTCCTCCTACCAAGGAAAAACTCATTTTCTCCCCATGGCAGCCAGCCTCACTGACCACTGAGTTATAGAGGCAGATAGTGTGGTGATTGTGCCTCTTTGTCGTTTGATCATGCAGCCATCCTGTCAGCTCAATATGTTATTGTTTGAGGACATTTAATTTGCATACAATTTACACACACACACACACACACACACACACACTTTTCTGTCATTTTTCATTGCTCTGGTGTGGATACAAAGATACAAAGTAGCGGCTGATTTAAGATCCACACTCCTGCCCGATGTGGAATTTAAATCCGTAACAGAGGCTTTATAGGTTTGCAGCGAAAAATATGGATCCACAGAAGGCTGGAAACTTTAATTCTGTGTAAGTTTGTTTGCTTAGTGGTTTCAGGAGCCGAACTAGAGATCTCTAGAACATTGTTACCGAATAACTTAATTTCCTTGACATATTGCATACGGGCGTAGACAAAACATACTTCCACACAGCATCGAGTATTTTCTTACGTAATGCTGACGTGTGGTTTTGTCGCGGAATTCTATGCAGGCTGTGGTACAAAGCAAATTGTTGTACAGTTTGAGCACTGGTGGACTTTTCGTTGCAGTTGTGCCATTGGCAGCTTAGTCATCAGATAATATGACCCCTATATAACAACACTATATTTCGGGAACATCCTACGTGAATTCCTTGTCTAAAGCAGGTGAGTTATTAACAGCTTGCTCTTAATATTTCTGTAATCAGAACCTAATGAAGTCTGTTTACATTTACATGATACTAAATCTTTCCTGATACCAAAGACAATCTTATCATTTTAATGTGGAATATTCACTGATGCGTTACTCATGACAGTCAGCAAACAAGCTTAAACGACTGTAAAACTGCTGGTAATATGTCTAAAACAGTGTGTATGTATATATGTGTATGTCCTGGATGTCCTCCTCAACCCGTTGGTTGGTTTCAACTAAAATATGGCACAGAAACAGTGTGTGCGTGCATCATCATCAAGTGGCGCCACATAAAAAGACTTGCGGCAAGCGGCCGAACATCCCAGATGGGACGCCGGCAAATAATGCCATACATACATTTCATTTCATCGCACAAAATGACCTTATTGTAGGGTCTATACAGTTCGTTTCTTCCGAAATAAGGACGCGGGGCACTGGTAATTTAATTTCCTCGTGGACGTAATCTGATTTCTGGATCAACAAACACTACTCAGGCCATTGAATGGTGTATTGTGGAATACACGGTGTGTGCTGGAGTGTAGAACATGCAGGACTGAAAGATATGAAATGGAAAGAAATACAACGGTGAACTCCCGAAACCTGTTCCCATCCCTCAACTCGTGTGTCTCATATGTTATTAGAATTTCTTTCAGTGATACGCAAATCTTCTCCCAAATATTTCTCAGTGTGCGTAGCATGCGGTACATTACATTTGAATTGATGAACGTTCCAATATAAAAATTATATTGCTTCGAAAAGATCTATCTATTTCATTCGTTTTGATCAGTAAAGGGAGATCGCAGATGGCATGGTGTTTTCAATTCCTTCATTTTCTCGTACAGGCTGTATGGCATATACTGACTAGGAAATAAATTCGAAAAACAAAATCGAAATCGTTTCTGAGTTAAAACAAATCTGGACTGTGCACTGTTTTTCTGAATTCAACATGTGCGTATTTTTATTAACATTCCTTCATGTTTTTGTTGAACTGTTTATGATAGTTTTAAATTCCACTGCCGATTTGGTAATAAATTTTCGCCAGAGCTATATTTTCGAGAGGAGAGAAGAAGTAATTTTTGTCGATGGTCTTCGATGTCGCCCGGTAACGAGAAAGGCGACGCGCGTAGCATTTTATTAGCATTCGCTTCATTTCCATATTCAAAAAGGCGGCCGCGGCGACCTCTGGGCCTTGAGGGCTGTCCTCGCCTGCTCCGTTCAGCGTTTTAGTGGGCGCGACAGCTGTTGTTGCGCGGGCCCTCTGCTTGAGCGCAACTAACAGCTGCTCATCCCGCTTCAGCTGGTCACCTGCGTGTCCAAACTTTATCTTGACACCTGTGAACAGTGGAACAATCAAGCAATGCTATCCAGCAAAACAAGTGATAAATAAATATTATGCAAAGTCTAACGATTTTGTGAATCATCTGCGCCTGCATTACTATCGCTTCTAATACAGACGGGGGGAGAGCAGTTATTTAATTTTTTCGTAAACATCTCTTCGACAGTCGTCGATCGAACGAGACTGAACCTTGGTACTTTATTCTGCACAGCATGTGCGCTATTGAGCAATGTTACTGTAGGGATATTACACCGTTATTCACTGGGGACTGCATCATTATTTCCCCCTTTTCGGGCATTGTCTTACTGTGTTGGGGGCACAACTTTCATGTGGTTACTGTAAAACTATTGACGGCAACTCTCAGTAAAGTTTAACTAATCTGATTTTTTTCACGACTGACAGCTCTTACTCACCCTGGAAACGAACCAACTGTTTTTAAAGTATTATACCAATGTTTACTTTGTATTTTATGTCGTGAGAAGACCGTATTTGATAACACATTGCTCCGTAAATGTTTTTTTTTTTTTTCTCAAGCTGACCTAACTCTGAGTATGTAGTTATATCACTAAATAGCAGCAAAAACTTTTAGGATTCATTCTTCAATTTGTCGCAAAAAGGGTAGTCAGCCTTCTGGGAATTAACGTGAAAGCGGCAGTGCATAGTTTTGGGCTTGATCTATTTCGTAGTATTTAACTGATTAATCAGTTGCTGTCACCTTTTAAATACAAAGGTGATAGCAGCTGATTAATCAGCTGATTCACGGGCTTCTTGTAGCGAAATATTGAGGCAGCATAAACAAACGACCATTTATTTGTTCTTACCCGATGTTTTCCACGTCGGCGAATATGGAACATAAGAACCCTCCTATAGGCTCTCATTGAAGAATGGAAACGGTTACCACAGGGTGATCAGTAACCTTAAACGGGGCATGTAAGTGTCAGGCAGTGACAAACGCTAACGCAAGAGATGAGGCTCTCAAAGACAAATGAAAAACACCCAGGATGACTGGATAAACGAGTGTTCTTGTTTTCGATACCTGTCGAATACTTCTCTTCTTTTTATGTAAACGATGGAGTATGTAATGATGTTTTGTTGTGTACTAAGTAAGTGAAAGATAGAGGTAAAATCACGTAACATATCCAGTCCGCATTATTGATCACTGGAGTAAGGCAGATGGCCAAAATTGTGTTTCCATAATTAGTTTGAGCAGTGTCCTATCTATATGATGTTCAGAGCATGCGCCTCAGTTTCTCCGTAACACCTACACGATTAACAATTATAATTAAAACACCGTGAAGACGGCATGCAGGAAACGGCAAATTGGGATACGGTGTACCGTAAAAAAACATTACGCAATCAATTCATTATTCAGAAATCTGATTTGAATGTCGTTTGTTTGTGAGAACAACATGTTATGCCTCGTAAAACGAGAAGCGTCGTCCAGCGCATGTCTGAAATCGCCAGCGGCAGCACCGTAGCCTGTCGAGGTAACGGCTTATCGTTTTATGATAATTTGCTACTCATATTGATTGGAATTCCACAACTTTCATGCGTACATAGATTCAGGATCTCGGCGGACCCGCACACTTAAGAGAACGGACATATTGCTCACCCCATCGTGCCGGATCGTACTTACGCGTTACGTATCTTGGGGCCAGGGCCGCGCGGAGTGGCCGTGCGGTTTGAGGCGCCATGTAACGGATTGCGCATCTCCTCCCGCCAGAGGTTAGAGTCCTCCCTCGGGCATGGGTTTGGGTGTGTTGTTCTTAGCGTATGTTGGTTTCAGTAGCGTGTAAGACTAGAGACCGATGACCTCAGCAGTTTGGTCCCTTAGGAATTCATATACATTTTCTTGGGTCAGGAAAACGGCTTGTTTGTAGCAAGAAAAGTATCCATAAAGACAGTGCGACAACGTCTGCAGTACATTCTGTCAGCGCACGCCAGCGGTGCTGCGCCAACCACTATGGCTAGACACAAGAGGGACTTCATCTTTTAGACGAGTCCCAGTTGTGGGTTGGTCATCACGACAGAGTATCCGTGTTTAGAGCGAAGGGAACGAACAATGCCAGTTTTTTTTTGTTATATTGGCCCAGCTCCTGGCACGGCGGTATGGGATGCCACTGGGCACAGAACAAGGTCATGTTCGCTCTTGCACAACTATTTATTTGGACAGCAGCAATTACATTTCTGCCGTGCTTAGGCCGGCGACTGTGCTCTGTATTCGCGGTCTCTCGGGTGTTACGTTTCAACAAGACAGCACAAGATCGCATGTTTCTATAACCTTCGTCGATAAAGAATGTTTGACGGTCGTCCAGGCCAGCATGTTATCCAGATCTCTGCACCAAACAAAACATCGGGTTACGGGTTGCCTGAAAGCAAAGCCGCTACCACTCGCCAGCTGCTACAATGAAGCTGAAGCAGCTCGATGCCAGGCAAGTTTGACCGTTGTTGCTGCCAGAGGAGGCAGTTCTTTGTGCTAAATATAGCCCCCTACATACCTATGAATTTGATTATGTATTCTTCCAAATAACACGCCTCCGAAGCCGAGGTCACTAACACACGCTTCTGCTGTGGCTCTTGACTCTGTGGTAAGCTAGTTAGAATCCTTGTGGTGGACGAAAGTGTCACTGCCATATTTGGTCGGCGAGGAGAGCAGAGGTGGTGGCGTTAAGTTGCTGGATATCAGTCTTTGCTCCAATGGCCTGGATTAAATTCGAAACCTCTCCATAGTGTCTCAGGAAATGGGAGCATGCGACGTTGTTGATGGTGGATGGGGACGTTAAGCTGGACAGCCCCCTTGGCGCGTCTAGCGAGGAGTATTTATGTGCCGGCTTCTTTTCATCCATAACACACTACACTGCATAAAACACACTTCTTAGTCATCCGCACGACACAGATAACACTTCATAAGAGGTCGGAGGAAGGCAACGCCAAACCACCTTCACTAGGACCTTCCCACGAGCGGCAGTGCAGGATCCTGCATCTCTGCTGCCTTTTGCCCACATCCTGAATATGGGACTGTTTAAAAACAATCTTCCTACTATTTTGTATAATCATAAGTAGAAATATTATTTGCTACTTTCCCTGGTGCTGAAATCTTACTGGCCAGAAGTATATTTTCCCACATTAGAGAGAATTCAACCACTTGCCGCACCCAGCGAAAGACCAGTTCGCACGGATGCCGAGTTACGAATGTCTCAGCTAATTGGCAAGACGGGGCGGCGACCCGGCTTGTGGCGGAAGGCGCGGCTGGGGAGCGCGGCGCGACAGCCGACGAAAATGGGGCGCCAGCGGCGGCGCAGCAATTGGATAATTTGCGGCCCAGCTCTCTTGTCTCATGAGGCCCGCCACATGGAATTGGTGCCGCAATTTGCTGGATGACTTCACTGGCATTTCGCGTCTTCCTACGCCGCCCAGCGCGAGCCGCAGAATCAGGCACGAGGCCGGCTGCGTTTCCTGTGTGACGCGAGCGTCCGCAGAAACTCGACAGCGTGGGCCCGGCTAACTCTGCTAACTCTGCCACTTACCCAGCACTGTGCGACGCCTTCGCACACGCCAACTGTGTTAATACCGAGCCATCTGTCCCCACACGCTTGGTTGTTTTCCTGTGCGACCAGCGAGGGTTTGCAGATACCACCGATTTCTCGCAGTGTACTACGAATTTCATTCGCGAACGTAGTATTGGAAGAATTACTGCTTACACGCTTATCAAAAATCTTGAAGCTAAATTAGAGCCCGCATCTCGTGGTCGTGCGGTAGCGTTCTCGCTTCCCACGCCCGGGTTCGATTCCTGGCGGGGTCAGGGATTTTCTCTGCCTCGTGATGGCTGGGTGTTGTGTGATGTCCTTAGGTTAGTTAGGTTTAAGTAGTTCTAAGTTCTAGGGGACTGATGACCATAGATGTTAAGTCCCATAGTGCTCAGAGCCATTTGAACCATTTTGAGCTAAATTAGACATATATTTGTTATTTCGACAGCAAATGTTGTGTTTTAAGAATGGATTTAGGAAGAGCAGGCAGCCATAATGGTGTTAGCCGAATCTTTGATGACTGTTTTGGAAGGAGATGGGTTGTTTCGTGGAGATTCGTCGTTTTATGCTGTTAGGCTGAGTAACGGATCAGTGAATGGACACAGTAACACACGAGAGTAATCAGTGCTTCCTAGTTAAATATAAGTGCTCTAATCCACCTCTATGCTGCGAGCAGCGAGATATTGATGGACCCGATAGTATTGCTGATCCGGCACAGAACTTACAGACCAACTAAACAATCCAATAATAGTGCCATTCGTAGTCAATGTTGAACTGCTTGTGAGTACTCAGCAACTTAAACGTTATACACATAATCGTAGTAGAACCACAGTATTTGGATGTAACATAAATAGTGGTCGTTGTTGTTTGTTGTTGTAGTAGATCAGGTTGGTTCAAATGGCTATGGGACTTAACTGCTGTGGTAATCAGTCCCCTAGAACTTAGAACTACTTAAACCTAACTAACCTGAGGACGTCACACACGACCATGCCCGAGGCAGGATTCGAAACTGCGACAGTAGCGGTCTCGTGGTTCCAGACTGCAGCGCCTAGAACTTCACGGCCACTTCGGCCGGCAGTAAATCAGGGCCAACTATTAGTAGTAGTAGTAGTAGTACTAGTAGTAATAGTATCCGCCCCGATAGCTGAGTGGTGCCGGCACGGTAGCTCGGCGTGTTCGGTCAGAGAGCCGGTTGACCTCTGTAATAAAAAAAAACATCTGAGAGGAAGGACCAACCACCGAACTTGAACAGGATGTCTTGCGACGTCCGCAACGACCAAACACAACGATCAATAACGAACAAAATGTCGGCACAGTAGCTCAGCGTTTTCGGTCAGAGGGCCGGTTATCCTCTGTAGGAAAAAAAAATGAGAAAAGGAATCAACGATCAACTTGAACTGGTGTCATGTGACGTCTGCTCATACTAAACGAAACGAACAACACTGAACAAAAGTAAAAAAAAAAAAAAAAGTGGTCAGCGCGGCGGTCGGTCACGCCAAGGGGCTCGGGTTCGATTCCCGGCTGGGTCGGAGATTTTCTCCGCTCAGGGACTGGGTGTTGTGTTGTCCTCATTGTCATTTCATCATCGTCAGTGGAAGGCATCGCGAAACCACCACTGGAATCACTTCCCTAGACGCTCATGCGGTGAACCTCTCTGATGAGGCTTCTCCCATGACAAGACCTGTCGCAAGGCAGAACACAAAGTTTTGGTAGTAGTAGTAGTTTTCTAGTGGTACCCTTATGTGCAGTTCTGGTAATAGTTGTTGTATTTCCACTAATAGCAGCAGATGACCAAGATAATTGTAAAATTAGTTACGACAGATTGTAGTAAATGAAACCTATAGCTCATTTCTCTGTGACGGTAAAGGATCACCTAACAGCGGAAACAAATGTCGTAGGAAAAATAGAGCGCCATCAAAGTGTTAACGTAATAGAAACACAGAGCAGGAAAAAGTAATACATTAGATACCGTAAACTTCCTTTGGCACTCAGTACAAAAAAAGCACTATAAAATGTTTAGTATAAATATAACTTAAATGGTTTCCAGAATGAGATTTTCACTCTGCAGCGGAGTGTGCGCTGATGTGAAACTTCCTGGCAGATTAAAACTGTGCGCCCGACCGAGACTCGAACTCGGGACTTTGCCTTTCGCGGGCAAATGCTCTACCATCTGAGGTACCGAAGCACGACTCACGCCCGGTACTCACAGCTTTACTTCTGCAAGGTTCGCAGGAGAGCTTCAGTAAAGTTTGGAAGGTAGGAGACGAGATACTGGCAGAAGTAAAGCTGTGGGTACCGGGCGTGAGTCGTGCTTCGGTAGCTCAGATGGTAGAGCACTTGCCCGCGAAAGGCAAAGGTCCCGAGTTCGAGTCTCGGTCGGGCACACAGTTTTAATCTGCCAGGAAGTTTCATAACTTAAATGTAATTTGATCTGACTGTCCGTTATTCTTACTGGACAAGTAATTAATAAATTATTATTTATTTATTCATGTATTCTGCCGATCTTGCAGAATGTTCTAGCATAAATTTCATAAGCATGTTCTAGTATTCTTTTTTCTGTACGTTTTTGATTTCTTCGTTAGTGCAGTGTAATATTCAGTAGATTTAGTACATTCTCGTGTACGGTGTGCCCTACGTTTGGTCGTATAAACATCTATTAAGTAGTGTCATGTTTAGAGATCTACAGTTTCCCAGCAACGTACATTGGAACATAAACCATTTGATTTGACCAGGACTGTGCGTGTGACATGATTTCATTTCGTATTTCCATACTTCCCATGTCTACGTATTCCTAGATTGTAAAAATTATAAATTGCACACAAAGCTCCGGATCGGCTCACAGGTAGACGCACATGTTAATGGGAAGTTCATTTACTATCTCTCTCTCTCTCTCTCTCTATCTCTCTCTCTCTCTCTCCGCTGTACACTGAAATTGCACTTCCGATAATAATCCCCTGATTGTAGCTAAGCCACTTTCCGTCGCTTTCTTTCTCGCAGCGAAGCTAGTCTGTCAGAGTATGCTGGAGAGTATTGGATGAATTTGAAAAATACCCTAAGAGTGCTACAGAACGAGACTTTGAATCAGAGCCATAACGCGATCTTGCAGGTCGCGAATCTTACATTTCTACCAGTGTATGGACAAGAAAGATTCTGGCCCGAGTAGCGGACTGGTATGCATCTCTAACGTATTCAAGAAACATATTTTCAACACGTCTGCCATGTCTTTATCTGCAAATTCTGTGTGTGCACCTACCATATTTCAGAGTCGAAGAAAGTATCAGTAACCAGATAGTTTCTGTTTCACATATCGCTTATAATGAGGCGCTGACTGTGTTGTTCTTTAACGTTAAGACAAAAAGTAGCAACGGTACGGCAGCGCTTATCAAAAATTTCATTCCACAAAGCGGTGAAGAAGCGCTGTCAAGTCTCGTATCGAGATTTTATATGTGAATTACTTTGTACTACAGCGGCAGTACATGTAAGAAAATGTTATTAATATCTTGACGTAATAAAAGGAGTGACTTAGCACGAAACTATCTTTATTTGACCTTGATGACTGAAAAATTCGTACCTATTATATGCAATAGTTTCCCTCACACTCGAGGTTACAGAGCAACATTAGGGCTTCGCTTTCCAGTACGTTACTACTCAAATTCCTCCCCCCTCAATAGCTTTCGACATTAAACAACAAATAAAAGTTCATCAAGGATAAATGTTAAAACTTACGATACGCCGACGCTGCGGAATCAGTCAAAAGAAATGAAAGTAGAATTTAGTTTCCGGCTAACTGGTGCGACTTCAGGTAAGATTTCACCGCAGCCATGGACAATGACAACGCCGTCCTAGCCCTCTTTTCCACACGGGTAGCTGTTGTGTCCATGAGCCTAACGTTACAAAGCAGGGCATTGTTTCTATCTTGTACAATGCCGGAACGAAGACCTATTCTTTCGCGGAGTTCAGGCTGTGAAGAACGCCCGCGACCCATTATACTTCCACTACAGACGAGGAAATTCGTCATTGCTTTATAAAGCCATGGTTGGTGAAGGTGCAGTACTGATGCCGGTGTGTGCCTTACTCCGTTCAAGAAGAGAGACAGGAGAGGCAGAGCTGTAAGTCTCTATCGAACCGGTAGATCTTTACTAACGCTGTAACGATAGTAGACTCGTGTTTCATTTCGTGCTAATATTCGAAATAATGCTAGGCGGCAGCTGATTTTCTTGATTTGTGTTAGTCGGGTGTGTCGCTGATGTTCATTACATTGCACCCTGACAGTTCTAATAATCTTCCCCTCGTACTACTAATAGCAGATTACATCAGCTCTGTTGATCATTTTGCAGCATCGCTCTCACTGGAGGCACCAGAAGAATTTCGCCGCGAAATCCTCGTTTAATTCTACACTCACAACAATACAAACTCATAACTACACTCCACAAGCACTTATCAACGTCCCACGACAAAGATGAACCTTCGACATTTCATAACAGGGTGAAAGAAAGGTATGGAGCTTCCACTCTTACTAGGCTGTTACCTAGGTCAACGATGCGGAATACCCTTTCTGCTTATAATACTCGCTACATGCTTAAAGGTCGCACGTTGTATTTTGACTAAACGCATTAGTGTTGCTGTAGTAGTTACGTCGTTAACTGTCTTCCGAAGCTGGAGATGTTATTCATTTCTCTAATGTAATGTTGGAGGATATTCCAGAGTCGGATTCCTGCTACTGAGAAGGATTTCGAGAAAGTGGCCAGACATTGGAAAGAGACCGAAAGCGTTTTGCTTTGATGGGAGCGCGTATTTCTGCCATGTAGTTCAGGCAAGAGCGTTAAGGTCGAGGAAAGATATGGGGTACACTGTACTTTCATAAGACAGGAGAGAAGACAGAGGGCATGGAAATCACTGCAGTTGTCTGCACACAGCCAAGATAGCTGTACGTACGATGGTGAAATATCGTCAAAAAGTTGAACATCACAATCACAGATATGATGAACACAGGCATTCAATACCAGTTCCAGGCGCTGTGACCTCTTTTGAGAAAGGCATTGCAGGATAACATCGATGTCATCAATAATTGCAGGTATAAATGTTTGTGCAAGTTTCTTTCTGAGGTCAAGAGGGAAGAGCTTCTTATATTTCTGTAGAACAAGGAAGATGCTGATGACTCCTTGCAAATTACAGTTACGTGCCAAGTCCAAATTACATTTTCGTGTATTATTACTCCTAGGCCCTTTTCTGAAGGAGATAAGTTGATATTTGTCCCATTTAGAGTTAAAGATAGTAGAGATACCCCATGTTCTGGACTAATGAGCCTAAATGACGAACCAGTACCGGCTGGGTTTAGGATGGATTTAGCTTTAATCCTATATCTTAATAGTGCACTCAAATCTTTACTGAGATTCTCTATACTGTCTTCAGGTTTGTTGATATTGCACTTTGATGCAACTGGAGATCATCAGCATATGAGGTGAACTTGCAATAGGACAAAACTGATGGCACATCATTGGCATACAATAAAAAGAGTATAGGACCTAATACCGAACCCTGGGGAACGCCTGATACTACGCGCCTCCACTGTGACTTTATGGTGCTGGACGTGACGCATTGTTGGCGGGACGTCTTGTATGAACGAGATGATTGCACTGCATTTGGCGAGAAATTTAGGCTCCTAAGTTTGGCAAGTAAAAATGTCGAAGCTGACAGCGTCAAAGGCTCTGCTGAAGTGTCGCCCATTATGCATCCACGGCAAGCTTCAGGCCATCTGTTAAGTTCATTAAGACAGGTCTTGTGCTGAAACTTCCTGGCAGATTAAAACTGTGTGCCGGATCGAGACTCGAACTCGGGGCCTTTGCCTTTCGCGGGCAAGTGCTCTACCAACTGAGCTACCCAAGCACGACTCACGCGCGTCCTCGCAGCTTTACTTCTGCCAGTACCTCGTCTTCTACCTTCCAAACTTGACAGAAGCTCTCCTACGAACCTTGCGAAAGGCAAAGGTCCCAAGTTCGAGTATCGGTCCGGCACACAGTTATAATCTGCGAGGAAGTTTCATATCAGCACACACTCCGGTGCAGAGTGAAAATCTCGTTCTGGAGGTCTTGTGCTGCAACGTTTATGTAAACCTGATTGGTGTTCATCTAGTAGACAGTTGGTGATCAGGTAGTTTGTTATCTGGTCGCGGACTGTATATTCTAAGGCTTCGGACGGTGTAGTATCTAACCACCAATGAGTGGCTTGATCTGGATATGTCACAGCTGAAGAAACTTGTTCACTCCGTTCCTCGCCGCAGTGTGGCCATTATCGAGGCCAGATGCAATGTTACACGGTGCCTGCTAAAGGTGATAAATTTGTCGACGGTGAACTTATTAACCGCGCTGCGGTAGAGGCATGGCGTCTGGATTGGACTTCTTTACGAGCGCACTGAATGGCAGGTAATTCTGAGTGGACGGACGGCAGTGACAGCCGCGAGTGAGAGGCAGTAGACAAATACGGAAGAGCGGCGCACGTGTGCAGGCGGCGCGCCGCGGCGGGTTCAAGGGCGCGAGCGGCGGCCGTCCCCAGCGGCGTGGAGAGGCCGGGACGGCTTCAAATTACACAGCGGCCGCACCGACACTCCTGTAATTTCCTCTCCTCCAGCTCCGGCCGCAGCCACAGCCGCTCTGCTCTGTTTCCTGTGCCCGGGCACGGCAGCCACCAGCAGGTAGCGCCCTCCGGTCGCCTCACTGTAGCTCGGCCCACACTCGTAACCCACTGGGCACGGCCTTCTGTGTCGCGCTTGCCGAGTTACTTTGCTCGCAGGCGAGCGTTCTGATGGAATTATTTATATTGCAGTATGATGTACCCCGCGAATGGCTTGCAGCAAACTGTCGACATAGCACTACCAGTCCTTTCCAAAAAAAAATCTGCGGTCATCAGTCTCCTATAACTTAGAACTAGTTAAACCTACCTAACCTAAGGACATCACACACATCGATGCCCGAGACAGTATTCGAACCTGCGACCGTAGCGGTCTCGCGGTTCCAGACTGAAGAGCCTAGAACTGCTCGGCATACGGGCTGGCCAGTCCTTTCCATCTACGACTGCAACATCCACGCGAGGAGGTAATACACTATCTAGTCTTCATGTGATAATCATAAAGCCGAATAACCACCTTTTGCAGTGTGGACCAACGCAAGAGTTGCAGGAAGAGAGTCATCTAGATCCTAGAAGGTACAGAGGGGGCTGTGGAATGATGCTGTTGAGGACACATGGCGTGAACGGTACCACTGAGGTGGTCCCACAATTTTCGATTGGGTTTCAATCCGGAGTTTGAAGTCCAAGGGAGAAACTTATACTAATCCTAGTACTCTTCGAATCACGCATGTACATTGTGGTCCGTGTGGCACGTCGCATTATCTGAAACGTCCCCTTAGAACAATTTATACAAGACTGTGCTTAAACTGACTCACAATATTTTTAGCGCAACGCAATCTGACTTCCAAAAATCCCTACGAAAGAATGGCCCTGACTAACATTAACCTATACGTTTCACAAATCACTTACCTCACAAAAATCTTCGTTACTCGAACTACTGCAATACAGGGAGCGCCACTACTGCCAGCTAACTAAAAGATTCAAACTACGGAAGTCACTAACTACTGATAGGCACAGTTAGCAAATGAAAGATTTTAATAGAGAACAAACAATGTATTTACCTTTATAGTCATAATATATATATATATATCAGTTCATGACACCAATTCTTACAAATTTCAAAACTCCGCCATCTCTCTCCCCACGTCCACCACTGCTGGCGGCTCGCCTCCAACTGCGCAACGCTACGCGCTGTTAGCATCCAGCTCCAGCTGCCGCTGCCCGACACTACAATGGCAGACAACAATGCAAACTATCCACAGACTGCGCACAGCACAGCCAGTGATTTTTCATACAGAGCGCTATGTGACGTTACCAATAAGAAAACCTAAATAGCCTACTTACATATCCTGCAGGTAGATATCATCGTGCTAAGGAATGATAAACTACATGTAGGGGTGAACATGGTCCCCAGGGATAAGTACATAGTTGGTTGATTCATTGTGCCTTCCAGAATGACTATATCACCCAGGAAATACCACGAAAACGTTTCCCAGACCACAAGGCTCTTCTACCGACTTGGACTCTTCCGACGATTGCTGTAAGGTGTTTGCTTTCAGGCGTTTCACGCCGTACACGCCAAGGGCCATCTGTCGGACGGAGAATAAAACGTGACTCTTCTGAAAATATCTCCTGCCGTCATTCAATATACGTCCAGTTGCGGCATTGGCGTGTGAATTCCAGCCGTCATCGCTGATGGCCTGCTACCAGCTCCAGAGGCCCATATGCAGCAACGTTCACTGAACGGTCGTCGAGGAGACACTATTACCACCTCCTTGGTTCATCTGGGCGTTAAGTTGCTCAGCAGATGCTCAACTATTCGGCCGTACACATCGTTGCAGCCGTCGTTTACGCCCAGTCATCTGTGGTCCGCGGTGCACCACAGTTGCCCGTCGCCAGTTTTTCATAATGCTGTTTCGCCATGCGCGGTGTACTGCAGCCTCGGTGGCACGCTAACAACTTAAAGTTTTAACCATTTCTTAAATGCTTCTATCCTTGGACCGAAGGCCAATGATCATGCCATTTTGGACGACAAATAAACCGCTCCGTTTCCCCATTACGACAACGACTGCATTGAAACTTCCTGGCAGATGGAAACTGTGTGCTGGACCGAGACTCGGACTCGGGACCTTTGCCTGTCGCGGGCAAGTGCTCTACCAACTGGGCTGCCCAAGCACGACTCCCTTTTTCCAAGGCAAAGTTAAAAAGTAACGACGTCTGTTGACCTCCTTGTCTCAGTCCATTTCTAATGCTGAATGGTGGCGATAGTTGGTTGACGAACCATACTCGACAAGCTGCGTGAGATTAGAAAGCTGCACTTCGTCTGATTTGTTTCGGTTGGATTTTGAATGCCTGAAACGTTTTCAGAATTTCAGAAAATAAATCTGTAGTAGGGGGGAGGGGTTGTTTTCCTATTGTCTTTGTATCTAGCAGCGTAGCGATTAGACTTCCTTAATCCGGAAGAGCTTGCTACCTTACCTGAACATATACTGGATGATAAAGTTAACAAGGCATATATGGAAGCTTAGTCGACTGCCGCTGTACCGTGCACAGCGACTAGACGCTTCCACTTGAGCGTTATTTTCTCCCACCAACGCTACTCATCGCGGCCTCCTCCCCTCAATAAGCTGGAGCGTTCGCAGCGTGTAGTGGGCGCGGCTGCGGCTGGCGACCGCGCCCTTGGCCGCCCATTGTTAGCTGACCCCTGTCCCTGTGTCTGCGCCTATCACGACATCCTGCCGCCTCCGCCTTTTGAAGCCGCCGCGGCGGTTTGGGCTCTAGGCGTCGGCTCCGTGATAACCACCGCTCGTGCGGCTGCCCAGGAAACGCAACGCACAACACAGATAATGGCCCGACAAAGACAGGTCCAGGACTGTATGTCTTAGTACCTCCTTCGTAGCTGCTCCGTAGGTGCGACGTACTGTCTGCGCAAACTCCCATCAGCCGCCGTGCCGAGTGTCAACTTCGTTTGAGCGGACGTTAGATAACATGTTTCTGAAGTAGCAGATCTTCGCTGTTTGATTTCCGAAATAAAAGAAAGCTTCTAAAGAGCTTTAGCCAAAACATTTTAAGAGCTTCTGTATTTAAAGTAAGGCTTTTGAATTTTGGTAGGTACAATTTACGACACGCCGACACTTATGTAGTCGCATGTTCTTGTAGACAGAAAACGCGAACCTTATAACATCTCTCCCCCCCCCCCCCCCCCCCCACACACACACACACGTAAAGAAAGGAAAAATGATTAGAAACAAAATTGTTAATACAGCATTAGGTCTTAAGCTGTGCTATAGCATTGAAATTATTACAGAAATGCTTGGATATTGCCGCGAACCTTTTAATACCTGACGATGACTTCGCTAGTTGGTTTTCTCTTTCATTTTATTTACAGCTGGTGTCAGTTTTGACCCAAATGAATTATACTTTTTTCTCCATTCTGTGATGATATTTACTTAAATTAGTACTCATAGCTACTGTTTCAGTCCCCCCTCCCCTTTTTATAGTTTCAATTTGTAACTATAAATTATATTACATATTCTCACGTATCCTCTGCTTTGTTTCATTACTGAGTACACCATCTTGACTCAGAGATGGTGTACTCAGTAATGAAACAAAGCAGCAGGCTCTGCTAGAAATATCGACTCTTAGACAATGTGTCTAATACTGTATTTTAATACGACCGTATGCCATCTTAGGCAAGTTATAACTTTTGAAACACATGATAATGGTACTTTGAAGCCGAAATCATGATGGCGTAACTGTGATGTAACATTGTAAATTTAAGTCTAATGGCGGTACTGACTTTAAAGAAAGGCAAAAGTGATGTTTATGTTGATCGCTATTCCAATTTTCTGTACAGATTGCGGAGCTCTCGGAACCAAGGTGATGCAAAACTTTTTTTGATTTGTATCTTCCTGTCTCTGTCTTGCTCCACAGTTGTTGCCCTTACGGCTCGCTTCAAGTGCTGCGGAAGTTGCTCCCTGATGTCTTAATAAATGTCCTGACATTTTTTCCTGTAAACTTGTCAGCGTTTTCTGCATATGGCTTTCTTCACCGATTACACAAGAGATATCATTTCTTATCTGTCCGCTCAATTTTCATTATTCTATAGCACCACATGTCAAATGCTTATTTCTTTCCCCGATTTCCTCGCTGTCTGTGACTGAATTTTTTGCAACGGTAGGAAGCGAGATAACTCCATGTATATATAACACTACTGCTGACACTTAGCGCCTTAAGCTGGGCTGTGAGCGCTAATTCTTAAGTAGTCAATAAGTCTGCTGTGATGCGCAATATTCCACCAGGCACCGACGCTACAGCCAATTAAGTTAAACACCGTTATGCTGTTTGTCAATAGAGATAGTCATTCAGCTGCTGTTACTACAGCCGCACAGCCATAACAGAGAACTCTGAAAGAATTTGCGAGACAGTCGCGGTTTCCATTTGTCTTCCTTGAGAGAGACAAGTTATTTTAGTCCGGTGTCGCCGCGAGTTACGATCAAACTAATCTCATTTGCCCGCCGCGCTATTTGGGGGCATCGACCGCTACTGAATTTCTCATCTTGCAGCGCTGCACCAACACTTCTGCGCCATACATTCGAATGGCACGGCGCAGCAAGGAAGGTATGTCCTGGCGGAGCAGTTGCTAAGCCACAATTACTTCATCTTTTTCTTCGCCTGCGGGCCAGTCAGTCATAAACACAAGATGGCGACGAGCGCGCATCACTAGAGTTTTAAAGACGGTTGACCCTATTGGCGATCCTTCAGTCTGCGGCGTGCCTCGTTCCTGACGTGATGTGACATCTGATACGCCACTCTCTCGTTCTTTCTGGTACCAGCACTTACACTGGTTAGCTACTGACTCTCAATTTTCACCATACCAATGCTTGTTTTCTTCCCCGTTGCCTTTCAGCACGATAGGTAGTGTGCTCAAGCATTTTGGGAAACCCTCCTTTTTCAAACATAAACTAGTGCCGCCGAATTAAAAAAAAAATTACTGGAGCTGTTTTCTTGTTGCCTACAGTGAACTGTTCGTCAGGGTTTATTATTTCCAGAACATTTCAAACTATTATTGTCATTTTGCATTTTTTTTTACGTAAACAGCATGTAAATAAGAAAGTTAGCTTCCACGCCGATCTTTATTTTGTGATACATAGCGCACAGTAGCGTGGCCGGGGCATGTAGTTTTCCCATTGAGAACGATTCACTGAGGACTAAAGTCTAGGAAGCTTCAGTGCAGTGACTAAGCTCCATCGTTCTATGGTTATTACGCCTGATAAACATTTCCAAATCAGTCGTCGTCATCGCGCCATGTTTCAGCTTGGCCCCTTACGTAAAATATATACATGGTATAGCTGGTGCATATTTTCTTTTGGTGACTGAGGGCGGTATACTGAACAACAGTACATCCGTATGTGCGTCCTTTGCAGACTAATTATTGCAGCTATTATAAGTGGAACGTTTTTAGGTTGGGTAGTACCTCCAGGTATATGTGGCAAGAACAAGCCCTTAATGCATATTTTCCCCTGGGCAGCAGTCAGTTCTTAAATTGTGGACGTTCTTGTTGTTGTTGTGGTCTTCAGTCCTGAGACTGGTTTGATGCAGCTCTCCATGCTACTCTATCCTGTGCAAGCTGCTTCATCTCCCAGTACCTACTGCAGCCTACATGCTTCTGAATTTCCTTAGTGCATTCATCGCTTGGTCTCCCTCTACAATTTTTACCCTCCACGCTGCCCTCCAATATAAAATTGGTGATCCCTTGATGCCTCAGAACATGTCCTACCAACCGATCCCTTCTTCCAGTCAAGTTGTGCCACAAACTTCTCTTCTCCCCAATCCTATTCAATACCTCCTCATTAGTTATATGATCTACCAATCTAATCTTCAGCATTCTTCTGTAGCACCAGTGTGGACGTATTGACGCAAAACGGGAGTCTTAGTAACAGGCGTCGTTCACTTCGCGGCGGAGGTACAGTAATGTAGAAAACATCGGGATCTTAAAGTTTCTGATTTGTTTGTGGGAAGAATGTGCAACCCAGAGAAAAAACAACCGACACAATGATGTGTGCATAAATTAAGGTACCACATATAAAAAAATCTGCATTTAGAACCGTCACACTATGTATAAAACACGGGCCCTCCATATTGATTCACACTTTATTTTTTTTCCTGTTGTTCACGATGCGTCATTTGACTCACCATTACAACTGCAATCGTGTAGTGCTTTGGTCTAACCATAGGTGGCAGTACAATCACTGTGAGTGAATACCTGCACAGTACAGCCAATTTTCTCAACAACTCTCATTATGTGACTCAACAAACTGCAGTGTGATCATCAAGGACAGCGCTGGATGACGTGGTTTCTGTGGAAGGAGGGTGCAAACACTGCAGATATTGACAGACGATTGATGTCTGCTTGTGGAGTGTGTGCGCAGCCACGAGAAGTGTTCTTCGAACACGACAACAGTTGTCTCCATATGAGTCGGAAAATCAAGGCTATCATCGCTGAAATGGGATTCCAGGTACTGCCATACCCACAGTTTTCTCCTGACTTGATCCGTTTAGCTGCTGTAGAGCCTCCTTGAACCACTTTCGTGGAGTTTGTCGCACCCACAGCAGGACAGTGCTCGCATATCCTAGACATCTGCGAAATAACGTCCGCACAGAGGTTTCCTCATGACTCCGAATGAGTTTTAACTAGAAGAGGTCTAGTCATAAGCATATGGTGGGATTGGCAGTTCCTGGAACCCCCATTTCGACGATGGCAGGCGCGGTTTTACAACTCGTGCGGGGCGAGCGTTGTCGGATTGCAAGAGCAATTTTCGTGACGGTGTACACACTCCTCGTACTGCCACCAATCACCCTCCAATATCTGCAGTGCCTACACCCTCCATCCACAGAAAGCACGTAGTGCAGCGCTGTCCTTGACGATAACTATCTATGTTGTCCGTTCACGCAATGACAGCAGTTGGGGAAAATAAGCTTCACTGCGTTCTAATGATTACCCTGCCACCTATGGTCAGATCAAAGTTGTTACGATAAGTCAAATAGCACACCATGGATTATGGGAAAAAATAAACTGTAAAATAATGTGGAACGCCCCCACAGTAGAAAATTTCTCTCAAGTGTCGTCAGTCGTATTTTCTTTGGTATATCAGGATGTATTTGAAATCAGTTTTTGGAATGTGTAGCTGGAGTTGGGCTGCGTAAATACTGCTCAGTCCATGTTTCATGAGCCGGCCGGAGTGGCTGTGCGGATCTGGGCGCTACAGTCTGGAACCGCGAGACCGCTACGGTCGCAGGTTCGAATCCTGTCTCGGGCATGGATGTGTGTGATGTCCTCAGGTTAGTTAGGTTTAAGTAGTTCTAAGTTCTAGGGGACTGATGACCTGAGCTGTTAAGTCCCATAGTGCTCAGAGCCATTTGAACCACGTTTCATACGGCGTCTAGTGTCGGCGGGAAGCGTCGGTCTGTTTCCATTCACAAATAAGATCATTTTTGAAAGCCGAATTTTACGTGCGCATTCGATTTAGCGATCCTAAAGTAGTCTAGTGCTAATCTCGTGTTATCGGAATGTTTTTAACGGGGACGGAACACATGAAGAATAACAGGGACCCCAGCAGCGAATTAAGTGCCTCGCATTCTGCTAACGAAGTGCAGCAGCACTGCTCAGTAGCTGCTGGAGTACTGCTTATTCAACCAGTATATAATTCGTTTTTCACAATGTTTTGACGATTTCAAATTTGAATGACGCGAAACAAAGTTGAACATTTTACACGTGGTACAATATTGATTTAAGTTCACTTAAGAAATTCTACATCGGACAGACGTCGACCATTCGCGGCTACCCACTTCTCGAGTCGTTCCATCCAGTGTTTGACACACATTTCGTAACTGCGGGAGGAATTCTGGAAATTGCATCGTGAATTCCGCCTTTTAACTGTCGCAGGCTTGTCGGTCTGTCGAAGTACACTCTATATTTCAAAAAACCCCGAGAGATGGGATTAAAGCACACAAGCGGGGTCTGTTCTCGGGGGTTCGGCTTCTGAGAGCCGGTTGACTTTCGATTTGATGCTCTGGCAGTTGAACGGATCCAGTTCAATATTGTTCTAAGAGTTGGAATTGGATATCTGCGCTGAATCTTGAAATGAAAGGCACATTTCAGGTGCACGACAGATTCGCCGTAGCGAAAATAGCGCAACACCGCGAAGGGACGACGTTGCTTCGACCAGTGTGACATGAACACTGACTTGCATATAGAATGAAACTTAAAACTCCGCACTGCCAATAGATGTCGTCACCGTCGATGTATCTTGTTATTCAAATTTCAAATGCTGTAAAACAACCTGTATAACTCACCTTCCCACTGTGGCACCTAATCCCAACGCAGATTACCTTCAGGGATCCGAGTAAGCCACTGTTGCAGTACTTTGGCCATACATCGTACGACACTGGAGTATGCGCAGTTTTAACCGCGACTGCCCACCTCCAGCCACTTCCCGGTGCGACGTGATGCTGCAGCCTGCCACTCTGGTTTTTGTGGGGCTGCCCTACGAGCAGGGCAGGGCACGCCAGGCCAGGCCGAGCCAAGATTGTCCCATCTCAGCAGGGCAGCACCTGCTGCCGCTTTTGTTGCCCCAGCATTCCATTCCGGTGCCGCTGCGCCTCGCCCAACACGCCTCATCTTGGCACGGACGCAGCGTAGAAATAGCACAAGCAGACCGAAGGAAAACGGAAATTAATTCGTAGAACATACTCTTTCCTCGTATTGCATCTACACTTAATTCTGCAAGACAATGCTAGAATCTTCTCCAGGACAATTGACATACAGCAAGTTCAGTCCGGAATCGCGCTGCTGCTACGGTCGCAGGTTCGAATACTGCCTCGGGCATGGATATGGGTGTTGTCCTTAGATTAGTTGGGTTTAAGTAATTCTAAGTCTACGGGACTGTTGACCTCAGATATTAAGTCCCATAGTGCTTAGAGCCATTTGAACTATTTCTGAACCATTTGAACAAACAGTAGACAAAAAAACAGGAATAGTTCCACCCACTACTTTTGACATGTACATATGTGCTTTAGCTCACACGTGGAAGGTCCACTGGTACTGATAGTTACTCAGCAATTGCCTTTCATGCGTCCGTGAAACCACTTCATTTCCTGTAAATGAAGATTACAGACAAAGTAGCATCAGTATTCTGAATAGTGTAGTCTGGAAGGTGAGAGTGTAAAACGAAAACCATGTGTTTAATATTCCTTCTTCTCGAGCTTATCTATGTGTCCTTTGTTCTTGAGGGAGAGTGCTTCTGCAGCATACTGAACTTCTGTTCCCGTCATTGAATTGTAATGTAATAACTTTGCATTTCGAGATAGGCATTTTTTGTTGCACAACTGCTGTGTTAAAATAGGTGCCCTCCTAAGTTTAGCTACTCGAAGTTTGACAGCTTCTTTTTCTATGCCAGTATCCGTTATTGTTTTTCCCAAATATTTAAAGTGTTTGACCCTTTCGATACATCAAATAATTGTGTGCAATTCTTTGATTTCTTCATATTTGTTAGATATGAATTTAGTTTTGTCTTGTGATATCTGTAAACCAAATTTACCTGCACGCTTTGCTAAGATTTCTATTTATTTAATCGCATCTGCTATATTTGTGGACAGGAGAGCAATATCACCTGCAAAAGCTAGTCCATGTGTCGTAAGGCCTTTAACTGATCGTCCAAAAGAATTTCTCTTTACTTTTTATTGTGTACATTCCTCCAATATCACCCTCATAATCTTTTCCAAAGTGATACTGAATAGAACTGGCGAGAGTCCACCCCCTTGACTCAAACCCGTTTGGATTTCAAAAGGTTCGGAAATCTTGCCTCGAAATTTGACTTTGGACCTGGTATCTATCAGTGTTTGCTTCACTCTCTCTCTAGTTCTTCTGTCAATTCAAAATCCCTCCAGAGTTCTAATGAGGCTTTCTCTGTCCATCACGGCATACGCTGTTCTAAAGTCAATAGTATGTGGTTGAGCAGCACGTATTCTAATTATGTTTTTATGATTTATAATTTGCTCCGAACAGCTCCTCCCTTTTCTAAATCCGCCTTGGTATTCTCCTATATGTGCATCGAGAACTGGTTCAATCCTATTTAGTAATATCTTGGAAAGGATCTTGTATGGGACGCATAGAAGGAAAATCCCCATGTAATTGTTCACATCTTATCTGTCACTCTTTTTGTGAAGTGCCGTCCTCCAATCTCCTTGGATCTTCTCGTTCTCCAAATTTCTTTAATAATTGTACCGAGGAATAGTGCTACTTTTCCTCACTTAGTTCCAAAAGTTCAGCTGTGATTCCATCTTCACCAAAAGAGTTCTTGTTCTTGAGGTATTTTACAGTTTGCCGGACTTCAGTTAAAGTTGGTGGATGTGATTCAGCAGGGACTTCTTCTGGAGTTTTGAATTCCGGTTTCTCTGGAGGCGTTTTACAGTTGAAGAGACCTTCGAAATACTATGCTAAAACGTTGCAGTTTCCTTGGGGTCATTTGTACGTAATTTCCCTGATTTGCCACGAAAATTTGAACTGGGTGGTTCGTAACCTTCCAGATGTCTTTTGAAAGACTGGTAATAGTCTCTGGATTTGTTTTGAGTGAAGTACACATGTATTTGTTGAAGGGATAGTCTTTCATAAAGTCTCTTTTTCGTTTCTGATTTGTAGGAGGCTATTTATCTATCTTCTCTGAACCTTTCCAGGTTGTTTTGTGTCGGATCCGATTTAAATTTTTGCCAAAGCTTTTGTCTGTTTTCCAAAGCTTCATTGCACCTTTCATTCCACCAGATATTCTTCTGTTTAGTTTTGGTTGGAAGAGATTGTGCTGCAGCTTTCATTATTTGAGACTTCATTTTGCCTCATGTCTCACCTTGAAATTTTGGCTTGAAATAATTTTGAGTGTCTGCCTCAATATTCCTTGTTTCAGAATACTTTCTCATAGGTTTATTATTATTTTTTCGTGAATTTGGAATGAATTTAATTTTAGACTTAACAAGACAGTGATCCGTATCTATTTTGACTCCTTCCTGTACCTTAATACTTTGAATTGTCTTAAATTCTCTTCTAGAAATGGCTATATGGTCAATTTGGAACTCTCCAAGGAGTTGATTTGGTGCTTTCCAAGTCTTCATCTTCTTGGGATGTTTCTTGAAGTGTGTAGTCATAATTTTGAGGTTGAAGATTTGGCCGAGTTTCACAAGTATTATTCCATTGTTGTTTGTCCTCTTATGAGCTGGGTATTCTGCAATGATGTTTTTCACGTTTGTGTTTTAATGGGACCTCATATAAAGTTATCCTTGTTCGCTACGAATTGTGTAAGAATTGGTATGACAATGAAATATGAGAATTCAAAAAGATTGAAATATACTCGCCTCCCGCCCCCCATATATACCGGGTGATCAATAAGTCAGTATAAGTTAGAAAACTGAATAAATCACGGAATAATGTAGATAGGGAGGTACAAATTGACACACATGCTTGGAATGACATGGGGTTTTATTAGAACCAAAAAAGTACAAAAGTTCTAAAAATATCCAGCAGACGGCGCTTCATCTGATCAGAATAGCAATAATTAACATAACAAAGCAAAGATGATGATCTTTACAGGAAATGCTCAGTATGTCCACCATCATTCCTCAACAATAACTGTAGTCCAGGAATAATGTTGTGAACAGCACTGTAAAGCAAGTCCGTAGTTATGGTGAGGCATTGGTGTCGGATGTTAACTTTCAGCATCCCTACAGATGTCGGTCGATCACGATACACTTGCGACATCAGGTAGCCCCAAAGCCAATAATCGCATGGACTGAGGTCTGGGGACCTGGGAGGCCAAGCATGACGAAAGTGGCGGCTGAGCACACGATCATCAACAAACGACGCGCGCAAGAGATATTTCATGCATCTAGCAATACAACGTTTCTTTTTCTTTTTTTTGGTTCTAAAATTATATATATAAATTGTTTATCCAGTTATTTTACAATAAATATAACGCCCTTTCATCACCTAATTTGATAAGAAACTTTTGTGTAGTAACATTCTATGGAAATGAAAACAATAAAAATAAAATGAAGTAAAAGAAATTAAAACAATTATCCAGTTTCGAACACTGGGCGCAAAATTAGGAAGCCGCAATGCTGGCCACTGAGCCAACATTTCGTTTGAGGATATCGCATAGTAAAAGGCACATAAAGTACCTCGAAAACCTTGCCCGTCGTTTGTTCAGAAACGGTCGAGTATCTATGGACAAGACGAAACACGTGTAGGCGTATTTTGACTCCTCTTCCACTGAGCGAAGTTTCTGGGAAATTACGTTATGGAACTTGCCGTGTTCTCCTCGTGGGTATAAGGACGTGTGGGTCGCGTGGGCATAAGGATGGAGCAGCGGCCAGCGGGCAGGCCCCGCGGCTGGTCATGGCGTGCCGAGCGCCCATGTTTAATGAGGACCAGCGTTTATCGGACGCCGCTATTACGGGCGCCATCCAGCCACCTGCTGTTCTGCCTCCGCCCTGGGGCGCTGGCAGGGCTCGAACATGAGGAGGCCTCGTGTCCGACTTGCTGCTTCTCCCCTGGCATCGCGCCCGCTACACAGCTGATTGTCCTCACGACTCTCCCTGTGACGTTTCATGATTACTACTTGCAGCTGGCTTGGAAAATTTAATTCGCTCTTACGTCGCTCCAGCGCTGTTTGCAACACCTTGCTGCCCTCGCGAACGACAGTTCTTTTCTTTAAATAAACATGGAAAGTTCTCCGGTTTGGGAGAGGATGCTACATCATTTAACTACTGGCACCGAAGTGGCAGTGTTCCCAATCATTCGGATACGTAGGAGGACGTTATTTTATACGACAGGCATCTTAAGTCTTCAATTATTTATTTGTCGTGTCGATACACTTCCTTGGCGTGAATGTGCTTATGCAGCTTTCTCTTGAAGCAACGGCTTTATCGTTACAGGATAATGGCAGGACTTTGATGACACTGTGAGGAAACTTACTTTGTCTCATGACCACGACGTCATCAGCCAAGGGAGGACGACGGATTTCTTGTCCGTTCTAAACTGATTTCTTCTTTTAATATAATGGCTGCATTTTGCCTTCCCATCTTTACCTTGCCGTTTCTCCCGGAAAGTAGCGCCCCCCTGCATTTTTTGCCATTATTATATCTGCCTGAATATTGTGGTGTTACGCACTCGTAATAAAACACAATCACCCAAACATTAGATTCAATGAGTTCACTGTTTCGTCTCTGTGAAAAGGAATCATACCTCATAACTTCATGACAACACATACAAGGTGTTCGGAAAGTCCCGTTACACACTTCCAGAACTTGTAGAAGGGAATGAGTACACAATATTTTGAACAGGAATCTATGTCCGGAAAGATACCGTTTCCGTTCTTTGGTGGTTTCATTTCAGATGTTTTTCATCTACTTCTGCTTCAGCAACTGAATTACGCATCGCGCAGTACTATAATTAGGTAACAATTCGAAGGGAAACACAACGAACCATTTATTAGTTAAGCACATCCGTTTGTAGTAACATTTGAAAATTGCGTGTTTACATTATTCTAAAGAACAAAGAAGTCAGAATACTGAGAGTACAGAACAGTTCTGTTGCATTGTAACAGCGGCTCGGTGCAACGACCACCAGCGTCGTTAGAGATATTGTACACACGAAGCATGCTCTGAAACACATCCTCCATCCCGCCAGGAGTCGTTTCAATTTCTGGTGCACCGACCAGAACTCGTGCCAATAGATCTTCCTCTATCTCTATAGGAGTCTCGTAAATTAAACTTTGCATACGTGTTAAGTGACATCAGGTGACCGTCTGACAGTACACGTCATCGTGTCTATCCTATTGCGTACCAGGACACGCAATCTGAGACTGCTCGCTTTCCTTTATCAGACGTGGACGCGTTACACATCTGAATTGAAACCGTCGTATAATGTAAACGGTAGGTTTCCGGACATGTGTTCCTATCCAGAACATCATGTACTCGCTCCCTCGAAAAGAGCTAGAAGTTTGTAACGGGAATTTCCAAATAGCCTGTATAAACTTGACGCGGGGATGTCCATCGTTCATACTATTTACGTTACTGTCTTCACAGTCACCGTAAACAGCAGGAGCTCTGTCTGTAACATTTGGTGTTCATCGTACATTCAAACCTGATAATTAACGTCAGCTGTGCGATCTGGGGCACCTTGTCACGTTCCGCGCCGTCTCCCCCGTCTGATGTTGGAGTCCTCCCTCGGGCGTGTGTGTGTGTGTGTGTGTGTGTGTGTGTGTGTGTGTGTGTGTGTGTGTGTGTGTGTGCGTGTGCGTGCGTGCGTTGCCTTTAGCGTAAATTAGTTAAAGTTACATTAAGTAGTGCGTAAGCTTTGGGACCGATGACCTCAGCAGTTTGGTCCCATGAGACCTTACTACAAATTTCCATATTCACGTCAACTGCTGTGCTCCTTCCATCGGTGATACAGATTAAAATATAGATCTGCGTTCGTAAATATCTGAATCTTAGTTGTTGTTGTGGTCTTCAGTCCTGAGACTGGATTGACGCAGCTCTCCATGCTACTCTATCCTGTGCAAGCTGCTTCATCTCCCAGTACTTACCGCAACCTACATCCTTCTGAATCTGCTTAGTATATTCATCTCTTGGTCTCTCTCTACGATTTTTACCCTCCACTCTGTCCTCCAATACTAAATTGGTGATCGCTTGATGCCTCAGGACATGTCCTACCAACCGATCCCTTCTTCTAGTCAAGGTGTGCCACAAACTCCTCCCCAATTCTACTCAATACCTTCTCATTAGTTATGTGATCTACCCATCTAATCTCTAGCATTCTTCTGTAGCACCACATTTCGAAAGCTTCTATTCTCTTTTTGTCCAAACTATTTATTGTCCATGTTTCACTTCCATACATGGCTACACTCCATACAAATACTTTCAGAAACGACTTCCTGACACTTAAATCTATACTCGATGTTAACAAATTTCTCTTCTTGAGAAACGCTTTCCTTGCCATCGCCAGTCTACATTTTATATTCTCTCTACTTCGACCATCATCAGTTATTTTGCTCCCCAAATAGCAAAACTCCTTTACTACTTTAAGTGTCTCGTTTCCTAAACTAATTCCCTCAGCATCACCCGACTTCATTCTACTACAATTCATTATCCTCGTTTTCTTTTCGTTGATGTTCATTTTATATTCTCCTTTCAAGACAGTGTCAATTCCGTTGAACTGCTCTTCCAAGTCCTTTGCTGTCTCTGACAGAACTACAATGTCGGATTTTATAATTCAGTACTGCCCTTGTGTGTCATCCACCAGATAATACACTCCGTCCTAAACATGTTTGGTACTCTGCTCTATGGAAGTGTACATCATAACTTCAGTCATGAACTGAAGGTTGATCGCAGTAATATGATGTTCATCTGTACGTAACACACACACACACACACACACACACACACACACACACACGGCTAAAACTAGTTGTGCTATACAGCTATGTTAGGTGTACGCGGCCTGCGTCGCAGGTCCTACTTCTCAGCGGGCATTACCATTTCCTGGCACAGTTTTCCGCTGTGAGGATTCAGTGTCTGCGACCGCGGAGCACTGCGCCAGAGCGCAGCCTTCCGAGAAACTGGCCCACGACTCAGTGGCGTGGCGTAGCGCAGCGAAGCACGCTGCTCCTACAGAAATAGACTCCTCTAACTAGAAACTGGGTCGGCCACGGTTTCTGCCGCCCGCCGATCACTATGCACATTGTCCGCTCCGCCAGGACGTGCCGTACATCTTCTTGGTCTGCTGTACACTTAGTGTTTGGCTGCTCTGTTACTGGATATCGGCGTATCGCCGCAAGTGCACCCTAGTAAATACGTGAAAGGGAAGACTGTATGAGAGACGATGTACACTATGGGGGAAAAAAAAATCTGTGTTGTTACCGCGGTAATATTTTGTATGATGAGATAGAATTGGAAACAATAACTGTTCCAAGCGAATGTAACGTAATATATAATTGTCATCAATATCTCTCTTTTTATTTCCTGTTAGTTCTTTTTCCGCATTTGTATAATCTTGGCATAGTTTGTTTTCTATGCTTTGTACCGCTTGTAGATAAAGGGCTCATTAAATTTATCTGGTAATTTTTTTCAGATGATGTTTCATCGGTTTAGTAGCAAATGGGTTCTGCTATTTAAATCGGTGAATCTTCATATTTTTAAATAAAAAAACACATTAGATTATTATCCAGTGCTAAATATGATGAGTACATTTTAATAAATGAGATAGCGTAGATAGAATTTATTCTGATATATATTCTCTGGTATTGTCTACATTTACAAGATAAGGTATTGTGCTCTTAAAAAAAATGCAAGCTGTACTTACAATAACACGTGACGAATATTTTTCTCTGGGAGTGTGGAACCTTGTCAGAAGCAGTTGGTGAAATAGGAGAAACCAGATACTAAAACTGAATATAGAAAAGTGACAATGGTGTGTAAGGTATGATAATACAACGAAGTTTATCACGGACTTTTCTGCATTACGAAAATCTGTAGGTGAGATTATATAGTAAGTCCATGCCTCTTGTCTATTGCTGTGGAAGAAGTGGAGCCAGTTCAGAGGATTCGTGGTGTCTTGTGTGTACTCCTATCATTTTACACTTCGTCAAATCTGTGGCTGTTGGCTAGGATGCCCTCTGCAGCTGAGTCACTGGACTGAGGCAGGCGCGAGCTTCTATTTGTACTTTGAAGAAATTTTATAGCCAGTATTCTGATTACTGAGAACTGAAGAGCTGCAGCAGATTTCCACATTAGTTCACGCAACTATACTTTTTTATGGATGAGACAGTGAGGTAGCTCTGAACCTTAGAAAACTGGAGGAGTGCCGATTATGCTGACTACAAGACAGCAGTTTTGTCATTCCGCGAGACGGCTGGAGCCTCCAGTACTTGAATAAATGTAGCAACATTGAGCTGTGGACAGAGAGACAGACACTTTCGTTCCAGTCGGGTCAAACTGCTGATTCGCAAACTTTTTATTGTTTCGAACCGACTGAAGAGTGCCTGCCCTGATTCCATTGTGACAGAGGCATCAAAATTCCAAATGTTGTTAAAACTGCCTAACTCAACACCCAAAATATTTTTTTACTGATTCCAAAACATTAATAATAGTGCCTGCGGTCTGTATACGTTATGCTCCAGGCTGGTAAATAAATAGCCACTGACAGCCAAATATTTGGAAAATGTTCACTGTTTCTCAGTATTTGGTGTAGTTTGTTTTGCCAGATCAGACCAGAAACTAAGTTAGAACATCTGAATTACAGTGGAAGTACTAAGTAAGTACAAACTTGAACTTGCTGGCAGACTAACATTCCTATAAGTTACGCAGAATAATTCCTATTAACTTTGGAAGGTAGGACGTGAAGTTCCTGGCCGAAGTAAAGCTCATGACTGTGAGATCAAGGAAGTTGTAAGGCATACTTAGTAAGAACTAACACAGTTCTATTATTATACACTCGCTTAGTATAACTATTAACATGAGCAAGTACATCTGCAGATGAGGCTGGTAACTTCTAAGTCGACCATTTTACATTAAAAAAATGAAGCTAGTTCAGAAGCAAATTTGAGGCAGCTTCCTTCCTGCTATCAATTTTCTTCAAATAGCTATTGGTCACAATGGCGGGGATACTGTAGTCAGAAGAATACAAAGCACATTTCAATTTTTCGCTTACGCAGCCAAAGCAACCTATTGAAAGTTTAGCTGTATAGAAGAAGAGGGAAATAAGACAGAGGTCACTGAGTGAATAGAGGGCCGAAGTGGTGTGCTGTGTGTGGTACTATCATGCGACTGACTGGGCCGTTAGCTGCTATCGCTACACAGGTTACCCGGATAGCGAGTCCTTTACGGGAATGGCCTTCCGGCCTGAATGCGGCACTACCGCGCTTTCTAGTTGCTTCCTTTTTCTGTCAGCGTTCCCCCAACTGGCAACGACACCGATTATTAAACGAGGGCTGTTCTTCTTTACAAACCGAGCAGTGTCCACTGCCATCTGCCCCACATAGAGGTAGTCCTGTGTTTACTAAACTAGAATTTGTCACACATTTGAAAGTTTTTTAGTGTCATATTGTCATGTGCAAGCATTATGAAGACATGGATTCGCTGTTCCGCGAATCTGATGTTTTGATAAAGCCAAACATACAGTATAACGCTTGTGGGAATTAATGGAAGTATGGAATTGTTCTCTCGGCGTGCTTTCAGGGCCTATACATCACGTTGTAACATAAAAAAAAGGCAGCAGTAGAACCGATATGGTGTTCTACGTTCTTGCTGTTTCTTCCGGCCTCTGAATCTCTTTATTTCATTATGATGTGTTAACAGGCACAGAATGAAGTGATCTACTGACCAGACATGACAATCGAGTCTACATCTCGTTTGTGCAGCATTATGTAACGCGAATTACGCTTAAAATTCAGACATTGTACATTCCGAAACGAGTAGAAAAACCTGTTGCCTCAACTTAAATAATTACCACTTTTATGATAGTGCAGTTCTGGCTTGTTTCGAGAAATGACGACAGTTCTTCCAGCGCAACATCTGCAAATGTAATAGGAAAAGGGAGGAAATGTTAGAGCAATAGTATGTGAACACTATTGCACATTATTTCTGGAGTACGTACGGACAAGTAGTATTCGACCTGTTAATTGGGTGCAACACTGCTGGATAATCTTCACTTGGCGGTTGAAATCTAAAGGATGGCTGTACTGCACTGTGTACCCGCAAATTAAACTTCATTAAAAATTGAACAGTAACACGAATTTAGAAGCTGTAATTACCTGTGTTGATTTAGTTGGTGTATTTGTATAAATATTTGCTTTAAAATTATATAAAGCACAGAAAAGCGAAACTGGGATGACTAGAAGGCCGTTCTGTCTCATTGATCTCTACCGGGAATTTGCAGGAGTATTACAGTGTCAATTTAAAGCGCTGAATGTTACGAAAAACACGAAATTTTTGATTGTATTCATTAGAACAACCGTTAATGACACGTCATATTCATTTAAAGAAACAAAGGGAAAGCACACAACTGCGTTTGTGATAGAAGATAGAACATGTCAGCCATATGTAATTAAAATACTATACACTAAATATCTTACCTTAGTATCGATTATGGACAATTTTTTCAGCAGGAATTGTTTCCATTTCCTCCTGATGGCTATGAAGTTGAAGTAAAAGATCTTGCGAAGATGTAACCGAGGATCGTTTTGACGTTAGTGCCTCTATACTTCAGGAAGACCTTCGGGGTTCGTTGAAGATGGTTTGAACGCATTAATCCATAATGATAAAAGTCATCGTACTCGTAGCTGGCCGGAGTGGTCGTGCGGTTCTAGGCGCTCCAGTCTGGAACCGGGCGACCGCTACGGTCGCAGGTACGAATCCTGCCTCGAGCATGGATGTGTGTGATGTCCTAAAGTTAGTTAGGTTTAATTAATTCTAAGTTCTAGGCGACTGATGACCTCAGAAGTTAAGTCGCATAGTGCTCAGAGCCGTTTGAGCCATTGTACTCGAGAACTGGAAAATTTGATAAACAGTGATCATTCCGCCATCGTGCGACACTTGCGAGGTTAAAAAGTCGGCTGTGTGCTTACCGCATGCTCTAAACCAAAATCACAAAAATCAGCGGGTTACCATGTGTGCATCTCTGCTTGCTCTTCATCAGTTGTCTCGTTAACACCTACCGCCCATACCCTTTAGCGTTACTGATGATCAGAAATGGTGTCTTTATGCTAATGTAATGAAGTGAGAAGAATGGCTGAGCCGTCTCGCAGGCGCGGTTAAAGAACGACCAGGAAGACTGTGTGAAGTGATGCTGCTCCGCGATAACGACAGCCCGTATTCTGATAGACTGACAAACAGGACTATAGGAGAGTTGGGTTGGGAAGTTATTCCGCACCCACCTCATTCATCAGATCTTGCGCACTCAGGTTTTCACCTCTGATGAAAATGCGCTCAGAACATGGCTTGACGAGCTTTTCGTCTCAAAGCCACGTGGTTTCTACAGTCGCCGAATCGAAAAATTTCCCTAGCGTCGGGAGACTGTTTTAAATAGTGAAGGAGAATATGTTATTGATGACTAAACTCTGTTACGTGTATCTGTGTTGTTTATTAAACTTATGGAAATTCGCTATGAATTTCTGCACCAACCTCATGTATTTGTTTACGTGTGTAAAGGGTAAAATCGAGGACTTGCTCGACATGTTCAGTGTATCTATGTGGATGCGTGAATATCAGCTTAGAAGCTGGAAGAGTTAACCATAGCTGTGAGTGGGACAGGGTCCGTTAGCAGGCCAGCGCCGAGGTTTGGGCGGCGGGCGTGCTTAGCGGTGCGATTTGAATGGTCGGTTTGCAGGGGTCACGACGCGAATGGAGCGGGCTTTGGCTTTCTTGCGGCAGGAAGCCGTGGAGCGTGCCGCCGGCCGTCAGTGGGTCAGCCGGTGCACCGGCGCACAGCTTCCGGTCGCGATAGCGCCGAGGAAGGCCGCGGCCCACGGCGCACCGCTTGTTTGTGTCACCTGCCCGCCTCCGTCCGAATCTGCAGATATTGTGGTATCGTCCACAGATCGCGGTACCACGCTGAAGTCGGCAACACAGACGTTAAGCCGTCGGCACACGGACCGTGCAGCCGAACGTGGAGCGTGCCGAGTTTCTGACACCATAGCGCGGAACAGAATATTGTGAATCTTTTCGATCGTGCTGTGAGATATTCTGAAAGCGCGTTTGAACGTTGACGGATGAGATGGCAGAACGCCACTACGTTACATGCAGAGCCATGAGGCGCCACACTGACATTCAGTTGAAGCTCGTATGTGTATACGCTGTTTCTGAGCTCCAGTAAACTGAGGAACTCTCGGAAACCAGCCGTTAATTACATGATAATTTGTAATGAAATGACGAAAAACGTCATATTCGTGGTAAAATAATTATTGTAACTTCGCCGGCCGGAGTGGCCGAGCGGTTCTGGGCGCTACAGTCTGGAACCGCGCGACCGCTACGGTCGCAGGTACGACTCCTGCCTCGGGCATGGATTTGTGTGATGTCCTTAGGTTAGTTAGGTTTAAGTAGTTCTAAGTTCTAGGCGACTGATGACCACAGATGTTAAGTCCCATAGTGCTCAGAGCCATTTGAACCATATTTTGTAACTTGAATATTATCGTCTTATGAAAGCATGTCATTTGTAGGCAACAGTATGTTGAGGATTGATTAAAAACGCAATGTTTACCATTAATTTTTTGAAAAATGGTTCAAATGGCTCTGAGCACTGTGCGACTCAACATCTGAGGTCATCAGCCCCCCTAGAACAGCCGGCCGCGGTGGTCTCGCGGTTCTAGGCGCGCAGTCCGGAACCGTGCGCCCGCTACGGTCGCAGGTTCGAATCCTGCCTCGGGTATGGATGTGTGTGATGTCCTTAGGTTAGTTAGGTTTAAGTAGTTCTAAGTTCTAGGGGACTAATGACCACAGCAGTTGAGTCCCATAGATTTCAGAGCCATTTGAACCATTTTGAACCCCCCTAGAAATTAGAACTACTTAAACCTAACTAACCTAAGGACAGCACACACATCGATGCCCAAGCCAGTATTCGAACTTGCGACCGTAGCAGCTGCGCGATTCCGGACTGAAGCACCTAGAACCGCTCGGCCAAATCGGCCGGCCATTAAATTTCAATTACTAATATAGCTTGGATTGAGGCTTTCAGGACATAGCAAGATGCCAGGTAGGGTCACATTAACGCGCCAGCACGGTAGCTCAAAGTGTTCGTTGAGAGGGTTAGCTGGCCTCTGTTACTTAAAAAATACCTTAGTGAAAGGATCAACGATGAAATTGAACGGGTGTCATGGAAAATCTCCCCGGAACAAATGCAGCTAACAGTAACGAACAATCAACAAAAAAAGAGTACAATGAATAGCGGCTCCATCCAAATATTATTCTAACCTTCGCGTTTTAAAGAGATTCTGATACTTCAAACATCGTGGCAGATTAAAACTGTGTGCCGAACCGAGACCGAGACTGAAACTCGGGACCTTCGTCTTTCGTGGGCAAGTGCTCTACCATCTGAGCTACCAAAGCATGACCCACGCCCCGTCCTCACAGCTTCACTTCTGCCAGTAACTCTTCTCCTACCTTCCAAACTTCTGCTACTTTCTTATTAGTTTAATATAAGCATGTCTTATAACATTGTGTCATATAAATAAAAGTGCACTTTTTTAAGGAGTGGCTTTGTTCAATTGACTTAATCTACAGGATACCTTGCACTACTTGCAGTAAGATACTTTGCCCTTTATTTCTTTTAAGTTTTGTAATCCGCATGTTGTAGAGATTCTGCTACCAAGTAGTGACAATGATAGAGTAAGAATGACCTTGGGTTTTACGAAAAATTGAGAATGATTAAATAATTTTTATATTATGTGGAGTACTGCTGCAAGTTTGTATCGGACTACCTGTAATGGAACTGAGTGACTGGACATGGTTCTTCCCTTTTGCCTTATAATATTTTCACGGATATTGAAATTTTTACTTATGTGTACTGCAGAACAACATGAGTAGCCTGTGGAGGAGGGAGGGAAGTACGTTTTAATAAAGCCAATATACGGGCCTTACACCCGTCCATTTCGTAAACAAGCAATGTGATACACGAGCCAGATACAGCCGACAACCGCTGCTGGAGCGCGTTGCGATCGCGTATACCATGTTGGGGCCCACGTGCTGTATGCACAAGTCGCATCGTTTCGGAACGTTCAACAGGGCTTTGAGCTAGGCGCGCTCAACGTTGACGTTCGACAACACGGTCCGTGTGCCGACGGCTTTAGCGAGGTCTCGCTGCAATCCGTAACGACGTACGGCAGGCGCTCCAGAAGACCACGCCTCCGCTCTCAGAACTGCAGCGCCCTCGCCCTGTGGTCGTATAGGACCGAGCTTGGAAGAGCTATGCCCCAGTTTGGGACGTCGGCTGCAGCAGCCAACCTCATCGTGTAGGGCAGTGACAGTCCTTAAAGCCTAAAATGAAATGTACTTTCGCAAATGTTGTATTTTCTACTTGAAGATAAGTTTCTTAATACAAGTGGATCAAGTGATGCTTTGTTTGTGAATGACAGTTGCAAATTACCCAGCAATTATGTGGCAAAGAAGTGTGTCAAAGTTAACTAAATCTTTCGTTACTGTATATAACAAAGTGAACTAATATTTCATGTGCTCTACTTTGATGAGTCTTCTCACAGAGCAGTTAAGGAATTTACAGTTATGGCTGGACGAAAGCAGTTTAGTCTTGTCTCAACAGATATATTGACTAATTAAAAATTATAGGACAATATCGTAGGGCTTCATTTGTGCAAAGACTGAGAACGGCTATATACAGGGTGTCCCACTCAAATCTCCCTGATTTCAAAGACCAAGGAAAAAAAAACACAGTAGATACGACAATAAAAAATGCACACATTATAGAGCATCTCAAAGAATTTATTTATTTATCATCAATACGCCTCTACATGTGAATTATTTGTAGCACGAAGAATATCGAGTCTATATTCAATTTCTTGTCAAATTCTTTGTAACATTTCCTCTGTTATTGTCGGAATCGCGTTAGTGGTACGATATCTCAACTTACGAATATCGTCCACTTTAGTCTCATACACGAGGTCCTTCACGGGTCCACACATGAAAAAATCAAGCGACGTAATGTCGGGTGAACGTAGTGGCCAGGCAGTGGGTCCTCCGCGTCAGATCCAACTATTGGGAAATTTCCTATCCAGGAACTTGAGAACAGCCGTTGACCAATGGGGTGGAGCTCCATCCTGTTGAAAAATGATTTTGGGTTGCAAGTTTTGTATCTGAGGGTACACAAACTGTTCCAACATGTCGAGATACACTGACCCATTCACTGTTTGTTCCGCAAAGAAGAACGGTCCGACAATTCTGTCGTGTATTAGCCTGCACCAGACGTTTAGTTTAGGGCTATCACGACCATGTTCAATGACAACGTGCGGATTTTGGGAACCCCAAATACGAACGTTATGCCTATTAACTCTTCCTGATAGATGAAAGGTTGCCTCATCTGAAGATAAACGTCTTTCCAGGAAGCTGGCATCCATATCAATAAGCTGCAGCATATCAGTAGAAAATAGTTTTCGGCATGGTTTTTTCGTTCGGTGTCACATGTTGCAGATTTGCACTTTGTAAGCACACATACAAAGACTCTGTCAAACTACACTATGCAATGTTGATCGAGGTACATAAAGTTGCCTAGATGCTTGACGAATTAACGTAAGTGGGCTTCTGAGAAACGTTTGTCTGATGTCCTCCATGTCTCTTCTGAAACTCCGTAACATGCACCCACAGAATGTTTCAGAACACTTCCTGTTGCCAGAAATTTCCTATACCATTCCTTAATTGTTTTCACATCAGGTGGATCACATTCATACAGACGAAGCCCGCATCTCGTGGTCGTGCGGTAGCGCTCTCGCTGCCCACGCTCGGGTTCCCGGGTTCGATTCCCGGCGGGTCAGGGATTTTCTCTGCCTCGTGGTGGCTGGGTGTTGTGTGCTGTCCTTAGGTCAGTTAGGTTTAAGTAGTTCTAAGTTCTAGGGGACTGATGACCATAGATGTTTAGTCCCATAGTGCTCAGAGCCATACAGACGACGATAATTTCTTTGCACAGGACTCTTATTCGGGAGAAGTTGGGTGCAAGTTTCCCGTGGTTTTTCTAAGTTACTTGAGGCGAATGGTGAAATGGTTACTTTGTAAAAGATATGGCTGCTTTTGTGTCCACGCAAACCTAGTCAGTGTTCCATCCTTAATGAACTCTTCGTTAACGGGCCTTTAAATCCTAACCTTTGTTACTGGAAATGAAGGGGTATAAACGTAGGCTTAGACGAAATTCTCACTGCTACGCATCCAGGGAACGGCATGGCCGTATGGAGAAGTTTCTGCCGGCCAACTGCGGCGAATTCATCGACGATGGAGGTACCGATTTGTATTAGCGTTTCCGTGACAATGAGACTGTGCCCTGTCCTATTGGGATATGGGTTTCTCTGCTCTTGTACCTCAGTGTATAGGATTAACATACCAAGTAATCGTCCTGTACGATAGACCTCTGAACGAAGAGAAATTAACCCAAATACTTGTTTTTAATTCTTTCTGGGACACGTTTACTCTTTTTGTCTCAGTTTCAACATCCTCGAATACCTGTATCGGGATGTTGACTCTCTATCTGCCTGTTCAGGTAATGAGATGTCGCTACGTCATTCATATTACGTAGTTGGGTAATTACGAAATCACAACCCGATTTCCTTGCCCATTCTTGTCCATCTGAGTTTGAACTCTGTCTATAACGTCCGAGTTTCGATGTTATTCTCAGCAGCAATCTGCTTCATTATTCTCTCAAGCGTCTGCACATCGCCGCCATCACGAAGATTAAATGACATTTCGACCAGTTTTCATGTCCTCCCAACCGTTTAGTCCCATCTTCAGTAGCAGCAACAGTACTCTTTAACATGTATTCATTGGTGATGAGCGCTATAAATTAAGCGTGCAAAGAGAGGAAAATAATTATAAGAAGTCATTTTCTGTTGCTTAAGTTTCAGTAGCGAGTGCTGTTATGTGTATCAATACTGTGTGTGAAGGATTTGATTAAATTATATGGCGTTCGTAATCAATAACCACATATGTACTTTATTGCGTATTAGAAGATACTTCGTTCGATCCACTGCACCAGTGAAGTTACGTGTAATGTCAACCTTGACAATTTGTGTCAGTAATTGTTTCTTCTGAAGGCATACCACAACGCCTGGTTAATACCAGCAATACAGTCGCATCGCTGGTGGAGGCCGTTAGTGGCAAGAAAGCGATCGCAGATGGAGGACAGAGGCTTGGTGTAATTTGTTTACGATGGAGAAAATGCGTCAGAGGCCCGGATGGCTGTTGGCAGCCAGCCAGCTTCCTCCAATGTCACTGAGCCCGTATTTATGGCGACGGCGTTAGCGGAAAAGGAAAGCCAATTTCTTGCTCGCTTTGCTCTCTGCAATGCTGACACATGCCCAGCTTCCAGCAGGACTGTATCTGTTAGAGGGAGAGGTTTCATTGCTGTGGATAAGAACAGCGCATGCGTTACCTTCCAGTCTCTTTTTCGATCTCGCCGAAGCTTTCCAATGAAACAGCTGCATGTCGTAGAAACAAAATTCCTTACAGCCACTCATTTCAACCTCACTTGGAAATACGTATGTTTAAAGTCTCCACGGCTAGACACTTGCTTCTTTGAAAGCAAAATACACACCCAAAGAATCTTCTTCCATGGGCAATGGAAATGATTCATAATGCTTTCATAGTGCATTTTTTTTTCAGAACAAACGTATGTTCTTTTAGTTTAATGAGATACCGATACTTAAATGTTTGAATGCTTTTGTGTTGTTAGGAAATAGCATTTTGTGGCGTTGTGGTATCCTCATACATGATTATACTAGGTGCCTCTCATAGCGTGGTTTGCTGTGAAATTTCTTAAGCGGTACGTGTTATCTTAACAGCGTTTACAACAAGTGGTAATGCGTAAGGGGAGTAGTAGTTTTCGGTATGATTAATGCGGATACATTTTTATCAAACGAGATCGTGCAGTAACGTAATTTTAATGTAGCTTTGTAGTTTATACGCAGAGAGAGACCTTGAAACGATTAGTGTGGCAATAAGAAACTTACATTGGTCTCTACAGCGGTTTTTCCATAAAGTGGCTCGTTTGTCGATCACGGCACAAAATTCATGAACATATAGTTCCACCAAATTGTCAGTACAGATTAAACAATACCAAGATGTAGATGCATCCAGTTTAGAGGTACTGGGGCCTGCTTGAGAGGTGTACTCCCAAAGTTATTAACGTTGTCTTCCGTTGTTCTCGTGTTGATCTTTGAGGTTTTCCCCTACGTAATTCAAACTTTTGCTCTTCTGCGTACGACTCTTCATGTCAAGGCTTTTAAGCTTTCTGTGAGAGACCACCCATAAGGCGATGAAAAGGGGGACCGAGGGTTCCGTTTTTTTCAGGAGGGGGTAATCTTGTGAGGTCGCTTCGTTGACTTTAACTCCATCATCTCGATCAGCTTCATCAGGTTCCATTGCAAGTCTTGCGTCTCATATCCATCAGGCAGATCGGAAGTGTTCTCATTACTATCTGGTGATTCATCATTCTCCATTACCTTCGTCATGAAGTGTCACACGCATGTAGGTGCAGGGTTTTCTTCCACAGTGGTTTCAGTGCGAGCCAAAATTTCAGGGGGGATGACATTGGGGTAAAGGGGTAATTCTTTGTGCTCCGGACTCCATAAATTACATTGCTCAGAGTCAAAATCTTGGCCACACTTTCGAGAAAAAATTCCCGAACCGTAACTTTCGTTGTTCTCCGTCAGGGATGTTTTGGTATCGCAACCAAAATGTCTCGAAGGGCTTGGGAACAGACTGTTCCATTGGCTATTGGGCGTGGGTTGTTTTGCCTGGAAAATAGTAAAGATCAGTATCCTTCTCCTCTGCTGTCTCAACAATGTTTGCATCGATCTGAGATGAAGCTTCATAAGATATCAATAAAGCCGTCCTAGTCGTTTCATAGTGGGAAAATGTTTAAACCATTCAGTGAAAACCATGGATGTCATGAAGCCTTTTATTCTCACAAAGCCCTCTCATCAAACTTAATGTTTCTGTCCATTCAGACATTAGTTTGGGTCCCTTAAACAATATCATGAGAGGAACTGATGGACCAATATCATTCGCGCAGGCCACAATCGTTACATTTTCTGCATGTCCTGGAGTCACTAACTGCACGATTTTGACTTTTCTGTCGAGAGCCTTTGGTGGTGTTAAACTTGTGGTGTCAGTCTGCACCTGTTTTAATGTATGTTGTAAAAGCATTGTGGTTTTTCCATCAAATCGATTTCTCTTATTACCTCGTGTAATTTGTTGAAATGGCCATGAAATATCCATCTATTCAATTTCATTGCACGTACAGGGTTCAGATTCTGTGCCTTTCTCTTAGCGATATCTGGATTGCGAATCACGGAACCTCATCTTTCCAGCTAAATCCTTTACAAATGAAAATGTATGAGAGATATTATTTTCTGCGCGGAAGGTGTATACTAACAGCTGAACAAACTTAAGCATGATGGGCAGTCCAGTCTCAGGCATCCTGATAATCCTGATTAATTTTCTTGGTCGAGAGTGAGGTATGTAGACGGCCTACCCTTTTTACCTTAGCTGCAGAACTAAAATGATTTCTTAGGATACTGCGAGGATTATTATAAATGCAAGAGGCACGTTGGGTACGCATTCCATTCCCGACAGAGACATCAGCTTGCTTCAGTTGATCATCTGCGAACACTGCCATAAGGAACCAAATAATAAGCTCTCAGACAAAGATAGCTACAATTGTCATATTAAACGAACCAAACAATTACATCGGACGGAAAAAGCAGGTGTGAGAGTCCAGTAAGTCCAAAGTGGTTTTATTGGTATACATACAACTTTCATCCTTACAGCACATGTTTTTACCATATCTAATAAGACCATCTTAAAATAGCTCAGAGGTTTCAAATCTACCATAAATATGCTTCAAAAGAACCGCCAGTTCATAAAGCAGCCACAACACTCATTTACACCTTGCCTTAGCAGCGTAGCAAAAACTTTTTAAAACCAATAATCACGTCTGCAGCCGACTAACGCAAAAGATGGCGCTTCTTCTTCTCTTTCGTCACTGTGACACCGTTTCCAGTCATGTAGGTGCTGCATCGGACGGATTTGACTGTACGGTTCTAAATTGAAGGAGAGAGGTGGCCATACTGGGGACTACCGCCTTACTTTGCGCACATACCTTATTTGATTGTACACTAGAGATGTTCAAAACTTCATACTAAATTCTCAGAAAATTTTTTATCTGAGAGAAGTTCTCTGATTTTAGTTCACTCAACAGTGTCTCTTGAAAACTAAAACATGTACACTTGTTAACACATTTCTTCACACCAACATTTCTTTTGTTCTTATCTATTTGTTTTTCGTCACGATTTTAATAATAATAAAACAGTGGCAGCTGCTCTGGTTTTGAAGTACGACACTGTAAACTTCCACTTGCCTATCGTACATGGGATCTCCCGGTGGACGCTCTTGTGTAAGCACTAGCCGCAAGTTCGTGAAATCAACTTGCCCAAGCGACTTGCGTAAGTAACTTGGGCAAGTTTTTGTTCTAATGTGAACACTTCACCAAGTACTGGTGGGAGTTACTTGTGGGGGGTTACTTAGGAGAGGAGGGGTTGCCTGGGGGGATACTTGTGGGAGTTACTTCTACATCTACACTCTGCAAACCACTTGCAGATGCATGGCAGAGGGAACGTCCCATTGTACCAGTTATTGGGGTTTCTTCCCGTTCCATTCACATATTTGGGGGCGGAAAGAACGATTGTTCAAGTGCTTGCGTGTATGCAGTACTTCTTCTAATCTTACCCTTACTATCCCTATGAGAGCGATATGTAGGGCATCGTATTATATTTCTGGAGACATCAATTAAAGTTTCTCCTTGAAATTTTTTTAATAGACTTTCTCAGGAGAGTCTTCCAATTCAGTTCCTTCAGTACCCCTGTCACACACTCCCACGAATGTTACTTGGGGGTGGTACTTGGTGGGGGGTGGGTGGTACTTGGTGGGGGGTGGGTGGTACTTGGTGGGGGGTGGGTGGTACTTGGTGGGGGGTGGGTGGTACTTGGTGGGGGTGGGTGGTACTTGGTGGGGTGGGTGGTACTTGGCGGGGTGGGTGGTACTTGGCGGGGTGGGTGGTACTTGGCGGGGTGGGTGGTACTTGGTGGGTGGAGGGTGGTACTTGGTGGGTGGAGGGTGGTACTTGGTGGGTGGAGGGTGGTACTTGGTGGGGGGCGTTGGTACTTGGTGGGGGTTGGTACTTGGTGGGGGAGGTACTTGGGGAGTTCGCACCCCTTTAGGTCGACTATCATAATTCAGTACAGGACACTGCAGGAGGAGCTGCGTAGACAGTGGCACCATCACATCGGGGCAATCTTGCAATTGTCTTCTGCGGTTAGTGCGAGGCGCAGCTAAGCGGTTTGTAACACGTATCGTTAGTCGCACAGCGGCGCCGAAGGCCGAGAGGTTGTAAAAGGAGCGCAGTATTCTCGTTTGCACAGCAGTTCATCCGGGAGCGGAGACTGTGGCTAGCGCGTCCCTGACCGCCGCCGTCCTTGCCGCAGCGGTCGCTCCTCTGGAAGACGTTCAAGAACGGCGTAAATAAGCCCGTGCGCATTGCCGAGATGTCTGGCCGACACGCACTCTGGAGCATGCGTGAAATCAGAGTCTCCGGCACGACGCGCGGCGCCGCGCCGCGCAGTCGCAAATGGCACGCGCCGGGCAGGGCCGCACCTCCGCTTTCATTACACGCGCCGTTTGAATAAATCACAGCCGCAGAAGCGCTGCTTTGTTCTGAACGGGCTGTCGGTAATTAACGGGCCGCGACTGCAAACGGGCTGCCGAGACGTCGCCGGATTAACGGCGGCGTTATTCAACAGAGCCGAGGCGTTCTGCTTTGGAAGTTATCCAAGTAGTCTCGCCTTTGACGGCTTTTGTGGGGGACTGCAGGTGGAAGGCGAAGTTGCTAGGCGGCGTCATATTCTTAAAAGTGAAGACACCTTGGTAAGAGGAAGGGGAAGTTTAGATAATAAAGCTTGGCTTTTTGTACTAAGTAGAGCTGTCAGCAACTAGAAGGTGCAGTTCAGCTGAAAGTGACGTTGAGAGCTCAAACATGCCTCTCCCAAAGCATTTCGATCTCATTCTCAAAAATACTTCAGAAAATCGACTTGGAAGGTTTATCGACCACAATTAACGTGCTCTGGTATCCGCTTTTAAGATTACTGGCGAATTTTTATCGCCTGTTACAGCGTTTAAATATTTAAGATCAATACTAAAAATCGTCAGCAATTAATGTCATTCAGCCTAGTCACGCACCTAGAAAGCAACGCTTTGCTGAAAGTCTTCATTTTTCCCGTTCACGAGTAAGGCGAACATAACACGTACAAAGCTTGTACCCATTTCACCTACAGCATGTGGAACACTTGATGAAGGAAAAGTTCAGGTCGCAGTGTGAACAAGACTTTTTTTATGTATGGTCCACCGCAAATTCCTTAAAGGAAGTCATTTCACTACGTACGTTGATATTCTGTTTCGAAATGAATATTTAGTTTTATTATTTAGCAGTTAATTTTCGTCTCCTTGGACGTTATCATACTAACTTAAAACAACAATTGTTGTTTTTGCGGCATGTTGTGATCAAGACAGCTGTATATGCGAAAGGCAACAAGTTTCTTCCTTCGCCCGGTATTGGTGGTTGGTGTACCGTCAACCGTACAATGATCCCATTCTTCAGACAAAGGGTGGGTAACATACACAGACGAAAAATCAAAAATCAAAAGGTGAGACTTTTACAAAGGTTTTTAAAACTTGTGAAGGATAACGTAAATGAAGATAAATGAGAGACTTCTGTAGTTAATACTGTAAAACCAAAAGAGTAATCATACATGTTTTAAAAAGGGATCGTATTAGAAAGGATACAGAGAAAGGAAAAGCAGAGAGCCCTGATGATGAAGTGGGGTGGCTGAAGTAACATGTGGTGGTGTCCCTTATAATGATTTCGCAGAGCCGCAGTAAGAACAGGCAGAACTAACCCAGATGTCAAGTCGACAAATGAAATGGAAAAAGTGCGTCCCTTATGTGGCCTGGAACCGCTCGGTAGTTGGTTATACTGCTGCCCGAAGCATCTCAGGTTGAGTTTTGGCTATGGAATGTTAAGCTCTTGTGACACACTGATACTGTATAGTTTCAGCCCTATGTTGCCGTATCAGTCACGGCGCCTAAGGATAAGTTACGACACGAACGTTAATAATAACGCATATCCTGTAGCACACGGTCTGAACATCATTACCATAAAGTTGTGTAACCATGCGGTAAGTAGTTTTCCGTCTACATTGATTCAAGTAGCGAAAGTGTAATTTTAACAATCGCGTAATCTGCTTAGGTCTAAGGGAGCGAAATCAGCTAATAGGTAAATAATGAAATAGCGTTTATTTCAAAATAAAAGAACAGCCTATACAAATTGAATTCCTTCGCGTTATGCATACACTTCTCGCGTTTTCTCGCGTAATGTGGCTGCTAAACCTCGTATCGTGCAAAATTTTAAGGTCCTAGTTCACCTGCAAGGCGCTTAAACCGCTAAATATTTGAATTTTCGACCACCAAAACATGACTTGTAATACGACTTCATTGGCGATTGCATCAACTTGGAAGCTTCTATTTTATACAGAACGAGGAGACTGGATAACTCACTACGGGACGTGCATCTCCAGCTAAATAATGAAATAGTGTTTATTTTAAAATAGAACAGCCTATACAAATAGAGTTCCATCGCGTTATGCAAACAACTGGCACGGAATCCATAGAGGGTAGGCCTCAAAGCTGCCATCCTTAGCTTACCATGTGCTAATGTTACCAGAGTTACGTCTAGCAATGAGATTCGAAGGGGCAGACAATAATTGCAGCGTTTGAAAGTGCAGTGCGTCACGCAAGCCACGCGAATGTCGTCGTAGCGCGGCTGGTGTCCCCGCTGGCGAGGAGAGGTGAGTGAACTCTCCCGCGCTCCAGTTGTGCCTAACGGGCAGGTTGTGTTTCGCACACGCAACGCGGCGTTTTATTGCCGGTATTGTTATTGGGAGCCGTTAGGGACCCGCGGCGGCAGCAAGAGGCGCGGCGCCGCGGGGGTGGGTGACCGCCGCGCTGCGTCGCGTTGCGATGCGGGCTCGCGCGCCTTTTGCGTGCCTTCCGGCGCCGTGACCATAGTGGCGAGTGGCCGCCGCCCCACAATGCTCGCCGCCCTGCCCTCCGAGGCGCCGGCCTCTTTTCCTAGCAGCCGGCACAGGCAGGGCAGCACTTCCCATTCGAATGCCTGACATTTTCCACACTAGCCCCTTCGCCCGGTAGCTTGAGTAGCGACCCCTCAGGTAAGGGACGCGCTTCCTCATACTACTTCTGTCCGCTTTCAAACCTCCGTCTCCACATCTTACTCGATACAACCAGTACGTAAGGGACCTTCTTCTTCGACGTCTTGCCGAAATACAGAGATTCTTTTCCGAAATCGAAATATTTATAACTTTTGGGAAACGAAAGCAATACCGACGATTATGTTCAAAATGGCTCTGAGCACTATGGGACTTAACATCTGAGGTCGTCAGTCCCTAGAACTTAGAACTACTTAAACCTAAGAACTATTGATTGGCGCCTCCATGATGTGTTCTGTGCACCACGACCATATAATGGATATAATTGGAAGGAGAAACAGCCTTGGTCGTACTTTTTTGTTTTATTATCCGCAAAATCGATTTTCGGTCACTTAGTGAGCATCCTCGGTGCTGCAAGATACAATTAAAATTGTTAGGCACTGGTATTAACAAGCTTAGAGCGATCACAAAAATCGATTTTGCGGATAATAAAACAAAAACAAAAATACGACTAAGGCTGTTTCTCCTTCCAATTATAACCTAAGGACATCACACACATCCATGCCCGACGCAGGATTCGAACCTGCGACCGTAGCTGTCGCGCGGTTCCAGAGCCTGTAGCGCCTAGAACCGCTCGGCCACCACGGCCGGCGTATAAATATAGATCCCTCTGTCTGTACGGTACCTTCCTTTCCGCTTGCTGATTGCGACGGAAACAGTCCATCGGCAGGGGAGCAAGAAGAAAGGAACGATGTAAAGAGAATGCAAATGTACGCTAATCATTTCTTTTTTATCACTGCATTTGTGCCTACTTCAATTACTACAGCCGGCCGGTGTGGCCGAGCGGTTGTAGGTCCTTCAGTCTGGAACCGCGCGACGACTACGGTCGCAGGTTCGAATCCTGCCTCGAGCATGTGTGTGGTGTCCTTAGGTTAGTTAGGTTGAAGTAGTTGTAAGTTCTAGGGGACTGATGACCTCAGAAGTTTAGTCCCATAGTGCTCAGAGCCATCTGAACCATTTAATTACTACAAATGCATGCGCAAAAGACAATAAGGATAGAAGAAATGGGAATGTGAATGTTTGAAAAGAAGAATGACATACTCCATATTAATTTACTCTCTAAAATCCGATATACTTTGCGGCGAAACATTAGTCAATAAAGTGTAGCGGGACAATGTTCAAAACATGACTGAAAATACGTTCACTAAATAGAGATAAGAACATCTATGATTGACATTTCATCTAAAGTCGACGTACAATTTTAAAATGTTAGAAATAAGAAAATGAAGTAATACAGAATGCTATGCTTGTAACGTACGCTGTTGATCTACATTGTTCAGCTGCGTTATTTTCAGGGTCACAGAGAAAGCATCCTAAGTTTTGGAGAAAAATGCCGTAACTGTAATAATCTGCAAAACAACACAAACAAGAAGCACAACTTAAGGAAAAATAATGTAATGTGTGTTTCAGCTCACAAGCGACATTGAAGCAGATAGTTACTGTGACTTAGTATCGGCAGAGTTATATTCGACAACCCGAATAAATTATTAACGGGCTCATTTTACCGACCCTCGGTCACAGATGAAACAATTGCTGGAGAGTTCAAAGAAAACTTGAGTCTCATCACAAATAGGTACGCTACTCATACAATTAAAGTTGGCAGTGACTTCAATATGTTGACGAAAATACATTTTCAGACCCTTTTTTAAAAATTATTTTGAACAATTAGTTCACGAGGAAATTCATATTGTAAATGGTCACGAAAACACACTTGACCTCTTAGCCACAAATGATCCTGAGATCACGACGGATAGAGGGATTAGTGAGCACGCAGTCGTAGCGAGGCTCAATTCCCTAACAAAGAAATTCACCAAAACTAAGCTCGAAATATATCTATTTATTTATTTATTTTTTATTTTTTTGTCATCAGTCTACTGACTGGTTAGATGCGGCCCGCCACGAATTCTTTTCCTGTGCTAACCTCTTCATCTCAGAGTAGCACTTGCAACCTACGTCCTCAATTATTTGCTTGACGTATTCCAATCTCTCTCTGCCTCTACAGTTTTTGCCCTCTACAGCTCCCTCTAGTACCATGGAAGTCATTCCCTCATGTCTTAGCAGATGTCCTATCATCCTGTCCTTTCTCCTTATCAGTGTTTTCCACATATTCCTTTCCTCTCCGATTCTGCGTAGAACCTCCTCATTCCTTACCTTATCAGTCCACATAATTTTCAACATTCGTCTGTAGCAACACATCTCAAATGCCTCGATTCTCTTCTGTTCCGGTTTTCCCACAGTCCATGTTTCACTACCATACAATGCTGTACTCCAGACGTACATCCTCAGAAATTTCTTCCTCTATTTATAAAAGCAGCTAAAAATTCGGCTGACGTCTTTCTAAGAGACAGTCTCCAATCCTTCCAAACTATGTAAGTGAAGACCATATGTGGTTTAAGTTCAAACAAATAGTATCAACAGTAGTCGAGGGATTCATACCAAATAAATTAATAAAAGACGGAACTGATACCAAATGGTAGACAAAACACGACAGAAAGCTTCTGCAGGAGCCCCGAAAAAGGCACGTATAATTTAGTCGAACGCAAAATCTTCAAGATTGGCGAAGTTTTACTGAGACTCGAAATTTGGTGCGGATTTCAATGCGAGGTGCATTTAATAGTTCCCACAACGAAAGTGTCTCTAGAAATGTGGCGGAAAATCCAAAGACATTTTGGTCCTATGTTAAGTAAACCAGTGGAAAGGCTGCGCGACAGCAATGAGGAGTAGGGGGAGACAAGGGACCCAATCCTTCGGAGCTGGTAAAATCGTGGCAAATGTCCGGCGTGACAAATGTCCTCCACCCCCCATGCACGCATATAGGTCCGAATGATTAGACGCTGCTGATGATCGATAGCAGCGTAAAATAATGAAATGTATTCGCGGATTGCAAATACGGTAGCACAAAGTTCGAAGGAACACTGCGTCGAACTCTACAGACACTGTCAAACACAAGCATTGCGCTAGTGTAAGAGGCCAAAACCAAGACAACCTAACGATAAATAAATCTTTTCCTGTTTGGCAGTCACATAATTGTGCGAACACTGTGTGAAGCAGACAGTGGGACATATGGAGATTTGGGTCGGTCCTGGTAGCTTGAACGGATAGTGGAAGTCGATAAGAAGACCGGGAAAGCAGGATTTGATTCCCGGTTGGGTAAAAAATTTCATGTTTCCAGTAAATCGTATAGTTATTGACATAATATATTCGCAGTTTGCAAATACATTTAATGAAAAAAAAATCCCCGAAAGACACAACTCTGATACTGTGTAACACTGTAACCTTGATATCGGGCTCAGTTAGGTAATGAAGTGCGTACCATTCACCTATTACACATCCGCTTGAAGCCACTCACCGATTAGATTCCATAGAGTTACCAAAGTGCGTGAATGTTCATTGCTTCCTTTCATCCAGACACGTTCTGTGGGAATGCGATAGCGTGATTTAGCAGTCCGATCGAGGTATGATAGCCTGCCAGTGAGTTCGTCAAACCTAAAGTGTATACACGCAATCCTGTGAACATGTATCATTTTAGCAGACGAAAGTGTCTATAATCCGATTAAAATTAATTCATAGTTAACGTTTCACGCTTTGGAACTGGTTTCCTTCAGTCTTGCGCATGACACGTGACTCATTGTCACATATACAGTTATCATGATCACAACGATCGGCTTGCATTAGATAGTCTCGCACGGCAGTGTTGTGCCTTTGCACAATAGTTAGCCTATTAACATGATGTGTAGAAGTTTTTTTATTTTTAAATCTAATGTTCAAATGTATGTGACATCTTATGGGACTTAACTGCTAAGGTCATCAGTCTCTAAGCTTACACACTACTTAACCTAAATTATCTTAAGGACACACACACACACACACACACACACACACACACACACACACACACACACACATGCCCGAGGGAGGACTAGAACCTCCGCCGGGACCAGTCGCGCAGTCAATGACTGCAGCGCTTGTGACCATTCGGCTAATCCCGCGCGGCTAGTAAAAGGAGTCTGATGATTATTTCTATTCATTTAATTGGTTTAAGTGTAAATTTTTAATTTCTGATTCTTTGCCGCGTCATTTTCATCATCGTATTGGCATTTTTTTAATTTCCTCTTATTTTCCTTCTTCCTGTATGGTTGTGTTCCCTATAATCTGCAACCCAGTGCCAACCAGGACTTCTCATCGATCGGTAACACGGCAACTCGTGTAGCCACTGTGGAGGATGGTTCTAGGTAACTTGTGATAGCGAGAAATTATAACGGCAATTGTGAAGTCACCCGCCATGTTTGTGTGTCACCTATAAACGAGCGCTAGTTGGCAGTTGATGTGACAACTCTGTAGCGGCAAGTGAAAGGCGTCATCAGTATAGTTATTTTAATCAGACTATATAGCATAATGATAAAGATATAGAAGAAAGGGCAAAGCGTGTTCACCCAGAATGTTACAATAATCAATATGGTTCATGGCCACAGTAGCATGAATGAATGGAGCGGGAAACAAACACCACACAGAACCACTTCCGTCCTCTGCTACGCCCACCACCCTTCTTCTTTCTACTTCTTCAGCCTACTTAAATCCACCCCTGTATACAGGTCAATTCCGTATGTTCCCATTGTCTTCGATATTCAGCCAAGTGGTGCCATCGTGTTCCAGCTGCGAGCTTCACATCATAAACGATTCTAGGGGTCCGTCTGCCGTGATCTTCTCGAACTACGTATCTGACTTACTGCCACTCCAGCCTTACAGTTATTTCTGTGACGTCTGTTACCTAGGTTTCCGTTCTAACGTCCTCTGGCCGAATCCTTTCCCTGAGGCTGACTCCTAGCGTCTGTCGCTACATGGTTCGTTGTGTGCACTTGTAGTATGCACATATTATAGATCATAGCTTTCAGATTATTTGGGGCATCATTGTCGGTCAGTGCAAATCTCAGTTTCTGGAACGCTGCTCAGCTCAGTCCTATTCTGCTATGAATTTCTACTTCTTGATTGTATTTCCCTAGTTTAATTTTGTGGACAAAGTACATGTATTCATAAAAATCTTCTGTAGACTGGCTTTTTGACTTTATGTGGTTGTTTGTACGGGCTTAATATTTCTGTTTTATTGAGTTCATTTCCAAGTTCCAAACCAGTCTTCTTAGTTCCAGGATGATACTCTTTAGTTCTTCCACAACTTTGCTTACGAGCACATCATCAGCAGCAGCAGCAGCAAAGCGCAGATGATTTGCATGTGTGCCATCGATTTTTATTCCTGTGTTATTCCAGTCTAGTGATATGAATGCATTTTACAATGCAAGAGTGAATGGTTTCGGAGAGATGTCACCTTTGCCGATTGGGATCTTCCTGGTGACAAGGTCTGCATCTAGTCTGGCATTGTAGCCTGTTCATAGGTTATTTCAGGACCCATGCACACCTACAGTCAAGTCTTTGTTGTTTGGCCCGTTGAAGACCAACTACGCACCTCTCCGAGCTGTGGCATTTTGCGAGGTACCAGATTCCAAATGTTCATTGATGCGGTCGCCTTCCCAGTGTCCGCACGGAGAATGGTTCAGATGCAACTGTGTTAACTGACAGCAGCAATTCCTGTTGGATTTCACACCGATCGCCACTGATCTCTTGGGGCTGCAGGATGGCGTTCCGTTTCGTTGTGCAGAATGTACCCTAATGTAATGTATTGGTTGTAACACATATTGTAATTGGCAACAAATACAGTTATTTTAGATGGAAAAGGAAAAAAGTACATAGTACAAACACATGGATTTATTACGAAGTGATACTGCGCCATTATATCGCATCCCGGTAGTAACGGTGACACAACTCAAAAATGTAATAACTGAGAAAAATAGTTAAGGAATTCTACGAAACCTATATTCAAATGGCATTAGTTTCCTTTAAATTTCGTGGAAGCATTTTGGCAGTAATTTCCATTGTATTCTATGCAACAGTAATATAAACATGCTGTTCTTTTCTCGTAGAATGTAAGGTGTTATCAGGTAATTATTGATTACGTCATTGAGATGCCACTTTCCCCCCCCCCCCCCTTTTTTAATGACTCCTCACGTAATACTTCTGCCACTTTCCCACCCCAAATAAGATCTTTGTTTACTTATTTAATGCATTTTACATTCGAACCTTCATCAGGCAAAATGAAAAACACGTTGAAATTGAATCATTAGAAAAAATACAAAATGCAAAATTATAATTTATGAAAGTTAATACAATTTAATAAAGATCATCAGGTACAATTTAAGGAAAACAATTTTAGAAAACGTTGAATTATGCATGGACTTATATAAGGTAGAAATACTTTCCACACGAAAAAGAGGTTTTGTGTGAACTTCCTTTGTAGCAGAAATTTCCATAATACTTTTTATGCGCTTCAACGTACAAACACTCTTTATGAATACGACAGCAGAGGTCAGGAAATTGTAATGTAAAATATAGGCACTCTATAAGCATATACATTGTAATAAACAATTATATAAAAGTTACATTGAACTTACTGCTGTTCATGAATGACCCATGCACACCCGTTGGTAGCAACGCTCATCTTACCGTGGTGAATCATGAAGTACTCAACTGCTGTGAAGTGGACAAATTGGGAGATACGGGTCTGACACGTTTCGTGACGTTGGGGCACTTCATACGTATTTTTCAGTGACGCAAACTAAAAATTTCCGCTTTTTTTTCTTTTCGTGGCGGGGTGTGATATGTCAAGATTTACAATCTGATATGAGGGCAATGATGATACTAAATTAAACTTAATAGCTTCCTAAAACTGATCTCGTACGTTACTTGTCTAAAGCTATACAGACACAAGCAGTAAGAAGTATTTTTAACAGTGAGTGAGTAAGACAGTGGGGCGCGGAAGATGCCTTAATCAGTCGCTGATAAAATTACTCATACTCTCATTAATTACTGTCACACTGAAAACGCAGCCAGACTAATTTGAGGTCGCTCATTTGATGAGACAAACAGAATTACAGTTTGAACTAAGTTCTTGTATTTGGTATGAAACAGATCGGCAAATACCGTTGCCGATTGAAGTCACATGATATGTCCCTAAGAGCAGCCTTTACTAGTCTGACTCACGTCTGCACGTCATATAAGGAAACTGGCATCTGAGTAACACCAGGGGCAAGGTACTAGACAACTATTTGGAAAGAGTGCTCGGTATATGCTGATGTCGTACAAACTGTGGAAACAAAATTAGTGGAATTACAATTCACGCTAAGAGAGTCATTCTTCCGTGAATGGAACATAGGAGAAGAACTAATATTTGATACGATTCTATGATGAGCTTCGGAGAATACATTTTTCACGACATAATAGCACATAATGTGTTTTAGTTTATAATCTGGGTTATTAAGAAAATCCGATATAGGGGAATGGTGAAATTTAATTCCAGTAGATTTAGATTCGCCGAGAAACCATCGTTTTCTATGATTTTGTAAATTTTCCGACGATGTCTAACTAGATTTTCTCGAGTTCATGTATAGCTCTTATTACAGGTACCCTTGCCGCTATTAATGTTTTTATCTGGCAGTAACCCTGCACAGTCTTGTTAATTTGTCCAGAAGTCTGTTTTCTCAGATACTGTTCCGAATATTGTTGTTAAACTAAGTCACTATTTTATCTTAAATCGTATATACTTATACGAGGTATGATGGGCAGCACGACAGAACCTGAACCTTTGTTCTTTTAAGGCGTAAGTTTTGCACCAAATGCTTCCGGTTTCGTGTAGACCGGATGTTTGTGACTACTTGTCATCTCTGCCGGAAACAAACTTTCATAGCCTTATGGTTGACAGCAGTAAATGATGTCATCTTGACACATAGCATCGATTTCTGCGTAGGTAATACGTTTTCGTATATCTATCACAAGCAATTTTTTTGTATCGTGTGGACTAGTAATAATATTTTTCATGCCTATCTTTACTACGTAAGGCGAGTCGATGCCTTTAAAAGCTAGCCGCTTATGTGTGATTGAGACACATCTCACCAACGAAGCTGGATGTAACTTATTTTGGTGATTTGAAAAAATATTTCTTCGCTTAACCTGACAAAGTCCGCCATGGCAACGTAACTTACGTTTTGTATACAAGTTTCACGTCAGGTAACCATTTCAACAGCACCTACGCAGCGTTCCATCAGACTATCGGTGTATCGCATCACGTGAAGCCCGTAGACTGCTGAATAGGTGACGATTCTAAGGGTTTGTTGGCCAAGTCGGAGATATTGATATGCTCGTTCGCTTGCCGTTGGACAAGTTCCGCAAAAATTAATGATACTGAAATGAGAAGCTTGCCGCGAATATATTTGCATTTTAGCTCATAGCTCAAATTAATATTTATTGACTATACATGTTGGTAATTTATGAAACGGAAATGTCCGTTAATGTTATCTAACAAAGCATCTGTTCGAAAGCGGTGATTGAAATAGCTGACCCTGATTAGTGAACATTTATCGCGGTCCGATGATGGTGAGAACCGTTATTCGTCTAGCAATTAATGGACAGGCTTCAGGCGATTCTGTTGCCAGCTTGTGTTTACCTTATAAATATGGATAATACGTTTAATGAGCTCTCGCTCAGTGGGAAGTGGAAACATACAGAGGGCGGCCACAAGAGGGTGACGCCTCGTACGCAGCGACAGCCGAGCTGCAGAAGTAAGCAGCGCCTAGTCACGTTCTTCGCCACTCATTCTTCGACTTCAAAGGCGGCCGACGACAGAGGTCTCCGTGGATCGGACCTTAGGCCGGCTGCTTTACATGCAAAGCAGCGGCGCCTGCGTTTTGTTCTTGGTGCAACTAGCCATTGGTCCTCACTCAAGTGCTCTTAACAGGCGGACGTGTGGCTTTTTTATGTCATTGGCCGCCGCCCTGGGGAAGAATGGTCAGGGGCAGTTCCGCTGCTTAGCGTAGCGTCTGGAAAAGCAACACGTAGACAGCTGTTACCAGTGTCAGTTGTGTGTGTGCGTGTGAGAAACATTTGGCTGCGTCTCTCTGACCTTTCTTTACATTCAGTGCCTTAAACGGGTCAGTTTGTGTGAAAGAAAATATTCAGAAGAGCCTTGAACACCCTCGAAATGTCTAGAGAGTCTTCTGTGACAGGCCGAAAGAGACTGTAGCGTTACAGACGATGTCTACGATTAATATTTAAGTTGAAGAAAACCAAATACTGTTGGAACTGGTACTGGCTGTTTGGTTAAACCCATTTACGGAGGAGGAGGTGGGAAGGAAAATAAGGCAGTAGAATGGAATAAAGGAAAGTACCTATAGAAGCTGCGACGGAGGTGAAAGAGATACCAAGAGGGACCATCCTTGAACTAACCCGAAAACGTAAAAGAAAACAGACAAGGAGATATTTTTACTAAATGTAAATGTAAATACCTGTAACTGTCAAGTCAGTTGTTCGATGCCAATACGAACTGCTGACATAAATGAAGCTGCACCTGGTGATGATTAAATGTAATTGCTTTGGCAGTGCAGATTCTCGTTAGACAGTCAATTCGCGCATTTATGTGAAGATAATGTCGCACTTCTGACAATACGCTTCGAATATATCACCCAGTATTTAAACAGGATTAGCAATGGAAAAAAATGGTTCAAATGTCTCTGAGCACTATGGGGCTTAACTTCTAAGGTCATCAGTCCCCTAGAACTTAGAACTACTTAAACCTAACTAAGCTAAGGACATCACACACATCCATACACGAGGCAGGATTCGAACCTGCGACCGTAGCGGTCACGCGGATCCAGACTGAAGCGCCTAGAACCGGACGGGATTAGCAATGAACAACAGCTGTTACGTGACTAATAAAAGGGCGCTTTCGAGCAGTGACTGGTATGTCACGATTTCGTGTTCGAAAAATTTCGACTGGAAATAGCGAACAGACTTCTGTGATCTTCGCTTGTGCTCGTACAACTCTGCGGCAACATTTTAAGTAGCACGTAATAGTAAAAGTAAAGTGGTTGAACAGTGAAACTCAAACATGTGTATGTATTTTTTTGTGTACGTTCAAAGAGAAAATAAAATCATTTTCCAGATCACTGAGCCTCGTAGTTTAGCCGCTAACCTTGAAATTACTCTGCACGCAAATTTTCTTTCTTGCCAAAGCGTATGAGGCTTCATCAATTGAAAGCGCTTTGCTAGCTTCTGTAATGAATCACCAGGTCTCCAATTAGAAATGGAATGCTCCTTACATGCTTCGGCAAAACAGAGGAGGTAATAATCACCACCGAGCGAAGTGGCGCTGTGGTTAGCACACTGGACTCGCATTCGGGAGGACGACGGTTCAATCCCGTCTCCTGCCATCCTGATTTAGGTTTTCCGTGATTTCCCTAAATCGCTTCAGGCAAATGCCGGGATGGTTCCTTTGAAAGGGCACGGCCGATTTCCTTCCCCGTCCTTCCTTCACCCGAGCTTGCGCTCCGTCTCTAATGACCTCATTGTCGACGGGACGTTAAACACTAATCTCCTCCTCCTCCTCCTCCTCCATAATAACCACCGGTCTCGTTAGTAAATAAGCTTGAAATATCTTCAGGCAGCTGTAGAAATACTAGACATTTATAACCCTTGTTACTGCCATACAAAAACTAACAGCCCTCAGTTGATCACGCAATCATTCTGTTCAATGGACTGTCGCTCTACAAGATATAGGGAAGTGGGCCTGAACACGTTTCACAACAAGATAATAGTTGATTCTACCTTTCATTATAGGCACTTGAATAGTGGTATGTAAAATTTACACAAGCAGCTGGCATTACATAGGCTAACCTAATTAAAGAAATCAAGCGCTTTGTAGAATCCCATGTCATAGAGTTTGGAATAGATGTAATTTTGCTTTCAGTAGGGGACTGCCAATAGTAGATGAAGTAAGAGATTCAGGTTAGCAGAATCTGCACATTTGGCATTGGTCTGCAATCTGTGAGACGTACATGTGCGTTAGCTTAAGACGCAATTAGTGCAAACGAAAATGTCTCTAAATCCATTGATAACCGTGGCGGTCTTTTCACTCACTTGGTGCCATACACTGTCATCTGAACAATATTGGAATTAAGAGAGCCTCCTCGTAGTAACCTCACTGGGACACTAAATACAAAGAGCGTTCATTGTCTGTCTCCGATGAATAAAAGTACTAAAAGGGCCCGAAGAGTGGGAAGTGGTTATTAGTATGTTATGCACAATGGCACCACGCTGAAGCAGATTACCAGCAAGAGGACAAAACTGAAGTGAAACTTTACTATCGACAAGTTCAAAGCAAGCTTTAAAACCTGATGTATTAAGGAGGGTCTTGATCCCAATTTAAAGACGCGGTTAGATAACAGATTAATTGGGTAAAAAACCTTCTTCAGATAATGGCTCCTAATGGTATCGTAAAACACATTATTAAATGTAACCCATAAAGGTGCAATGCAAAGGGTAAATTCTCTAGGCGTTACCTATGCCACATCCACTGTCAGCATGATACACAGCCACCACAACTGTAACAGTTTACCTATCTACTGCTTTGTATTGCAATGAAAACAAACTTACAGAGAACGAATCAAGTTGGTCGGTGGCGTGGATCCCCTATGGAGTCTTACGATTAATGTTTCCGTGGTTACCTTGTGGTGAGAACTAGAATCGTTCCCACAACAAGCCCATGTCTTAGTCAAATTAAGCTAATGCTCCCTATATACCTACGTTACTACTCTCCAATTTCCACTTCAGTGCTTTGCAGACTACATCTGTACTGTCCCAGTCTCTAACTGCGCTCAGAAAAACCAACACTTGAATCTCGTATTTTATTATGGTGGTCATTTCTCTCTGTGTAGGTGGCTACAAATGACGTATTCTCGCATTCGGAGGAGGAAGTTAGTCACAGAAATTTTGAAGAGATCTCACCGCAACGAGAAACGCCTTCGTTTTAATGGCTGCCACCATAACTCGCGTATCATATTCCTGACACTCTGTCCCCTATTTCGCGACTGTCTAAATGAGCTGACCTCCCTTGAATTTTCTAAGTCCTCTGTCAAGCCTGTCTGGTAAGGATTATGTACTGCGCAGCAGTAAAGCAACAGACAAGCGTAGTGTAGGCAGTTTCCTTAGCGAACTTTTGCATTTTCTAAGTGTTGTGTCAATAGAGTGCAGTCTTTCGTTCGCCACATTATTATCTTCGTGATAACTCCAATAAAGTTCTTAATTCTAATCCCTAGGTATTTAGTAGGCTTTGACAGCCTTTAGACTGATGTGGTTTATTGTCTAACGAAAATTTAACTGAGTTGTTTTAGTACTTAGGTGGATGACCACACACTTCTTACTTTTGGCGCTATACATATATCTTAGGTATCTTGTTTGAATCATTTTGCAAATTGGTTTGATCTTTTTATGATTTTACTAGACGGTAAATGACAGCATCGCTTACGAACTAAGAGGGCTGCTGGGATTGTCCCCTTATCCCTTTACTTAGACCTGGAAAAGCAGAGGGTCCATATCACTGCATTGGGGAACTCCAGAGATTACTTCCGTTTTACTCCACGAATTTTCCGTGATTTACTACGAACTGTGACATTTCCGATAGGAAATCACGAATCCAGTCTCACAACTGACACCTTACTCCTACGCACGCAATTTGATTAGAAGTCGCTTGTGAGGAATGGCGTCAAAAGCCTTTGGTAAATCTATAAATACAGAATCGGTTTAGACATCTATTACTTCGTGCTGACTATGCGTTAACAGATCGTTTTCTAGAAGATATTTCGTGATTTTCGAACACAGTATATGTTCCAAAATCTTACTGCAAATTGATGTTAGTTATGTGCGTTTATAATGAAGCAGGTGGCTTATATTTCCTTTCTCCGTTACTGGTGTGACCTGTGTAATTTTCCAGTCTTTGGATGCGGATCTTACGTTGAGTGAGCGGTTGTATGTGACTGTGAAATACGGAGCAATTACATAAGCATACTCTTAATGGAACTTTACTGGTATACAATGTGTACCGGAAGACGTTTCGCCTCCCGGAGTAGCCGAGCGGTCGGGGCCTCTTGTCACTTCTCGCGTGGATCCTCCAGTCGGAGCTTCGAGTCCTCCAGTCGGAGCTTCGAGTCCTCCAGTCGGAGCTTCGAGTCCTCCAGTCGGAGCTTCGAGTCCTCCAGTCGGAGCTTCGAGTCCTCCAGTCGGAGCTTCGAGTCCTCCAGTCGGAGCTTCGAGTCCTCCAGTCGGAGCTTCGAGTCCTCCAGTCGGAGCTTCGAGTCCTCCAGTCGGAGCTTCGAGTCCTCCAGTCGGAGCTTCGAGTCCTCCAGTCGGAGCTTCGAGTCCTCCCTTGGGCATGGGCATGGTGTGTGTGTGTGTGTGTGTGTGTGTGTGTGTGTGTGTGTGTGTGTTGTCCTTAGCGTAAGTTACTTTAAGTTAGATTAAGTAATGTGTAAGCTTAGTGAACGATGACCTCAGCAGTTTGGTCCCATAAGATCTTACCACAAATTTCCAATTTTTTTTATGGAAGACTTTATTTTGAGTGATTGAAGGTACTTCGCTACACCGAGGCTATCTACTTCTTAGGCGCTCAATTCGAATTCTGGAATATTTACTTCGTCTTCTTTGGCGAAGGAACTTCGCCATACCGTGTTAAGTAACTCCGTTTTAGCGGCACTGTCATCGATAGGTAACATTTGAAATATACCTGAAGGTGAAAGAGATTTTGCATTGTAATTTCTCGTGCAGCTTTTCTTTCTGCACGTACCGTATTGCTTACAACGCTTTTGCTATCAGGAGGGGGTACATATGTCGCCAGCGGCAGTGTGTAGACTTACATATCCAGTTTCCTGGGGGGAATGCGTACGGCATGGAGGCATTCCGTGGCATGTCTGGGCGGTGCGTTTGGCGGTTGTGCCGCGATGCGGAGCACGCGTCGCAGTAACCACTACCCGCCGCATACCGTATGAGGCGGGGGAGGACGGCGGCCGCTGCGGCCACAACACGCCCTGGCCGTCTGCAGCCAGCAGGCAGCGCCGCGCCAGCAGACTCGCTTCCGCCCAAGTAGACGTGTGCCTGCTCTCTTACTGTCTCACAACGAAACTACGGCGGCGGAACGGCAACAGTCTGTGCAGATAAGGCGTCGGCTGCTGTCACGTTTCACTTACCAACTACTGATGCTTGTCTGTGGATGTATGTAAATTGCAAGCGTGTTCCTCAGTAGGTAAGAGATGCGAGGCGAGAACATTTGGCCAAATGCTGTTCGTGGTGTACAAACTGCGGTCCTCCACGCGGAGTGATATGCTAGACCTCGCTGCAGTATCTCGGAGACTATGTACTAACTTCAATTCACATGCGACAATGAGTCACAAAGCTGAAGCAGCATTTCGTCAGTAGACTTGGACCGCACAACTAACACACTTCCCAGCGACTTTTTTCACCGCAAACAACAGTATATATCGAATTTCGCCTCCAGTTATATCTGAATTCGAAGGAAACTTACGATTCTGCCAGCAATTGACTGTCGCTACAAGAAAAAATACTATCGCTGGCTCTGATTCTCGGCTGTTTTACAAGCGACTGTGGAGAGGACGTTAAATGTACCCGAGGTATAGGATAATTTACGTTAAGTAGTGTGCAAGCTTAGGGACTGATGACCTTAGCAGTTACGTCCCATAAGATTCTGACACACATTTGAAGAGTTTGTCAGGACGAAACGCTCTGTCAAAATTACTGGGTCGCTGCAGTGTCCATTCTCACTACGGTGCTGATGCACTGCACAACGCGAATAAGACACACATTGCGCTTCATACTATAGTTTACGGAGAAATAAGTTACGGAAATTTCAGGTGCCACAGCATATATAATAGGCGCAGCAGCAATCTTGCGCTCTACCCGATCACGGATTTACTCTCCGATAACGTTCGGTGTCAGATGACAGACGTCAAACGGAGGGTTTCATGATTAATGTGTAGCAGTCTCGAGGATAAGAAAACGGAATGTGACAGTTTATCTTCCGGCATTTATTTTCACCATCACAACATATCCTTTCGTTGATGCTGGTAATTATGGCCTATCGTTACAGAATCACCATTTGGAGACGATCTAGCATATCAGCCTAACTAATTTCGAGGTAATATTCAAGCTGACTATTGACTTTACGGTACAGAGCCCGCTGCAAAGAGCTTATGATTAGCAAGAAAGAAAATACTTTTTATTAAACTTCCAATCAACTTCAGCTATAATTAAAATATTATGGGGAATAATTTACGTGCTTTATTGAAAGGAATGATTACCATTAGTTATTAATCTACAAAAAGAAACAGCCCTGAGGAAGGTTATAGTAGCTACTGTTGGGCAGAAGTTGTCATGCTATTCGAATATTACCTAAAATAATATTATTAGAAAGGGGATATTTTAACACTTTCAAAATACTCCATCTACTTACAGGAAAGAAATATAAATAGATCGTTTTCTAACGTTTCTGCGTATCACCTCTTCTCATGCCTACCCCCAGCTCTGGCAGTAGTAGGAGTATCTCGCTCAGACACTATTTTTCACAACTAACGAGTCATCAATATAGAAAATTGGATTGAAATTGCTCCAGGAGTTCCATGTTAACCTTCTTTGTAACTCTTTCCACCCATACTGTTATGGGTGGTTGCTGATTCTTACCCTCGCACAAACCTTCGCAAGCGTGCTCGCAGCTCACCAAAGTTTCGTTGTAATCTGGTGAATGGTATAGGAATGCACAGAAGTTGAACACACACACACACACACACACACACACACACACACACTTGTTTTTTTTATATTTTCATTTTTAGGCTTTTGGGAGGTAATTCACGTAAAACTGCCGGTCAGGATGGCGAATGGCCGTTAATCCAACATCGCGCATTCGACCCGGGCCTCGTGCACGTGCTCGTTCCGCATGGTAATGCTCCGAGTTTCGCTGTGTACGGGTCGCATTGTGTCACGTCTACCTTCTGTGAAAGAAGAAACCGTGTTTGGGCAGCGGAGACAGCTGATGTCTGAAGCTGGGAGCGCCGACGCGGCTCTGCCTCCGGTGTGCATGCGCTGGAAAGTAGGAGAGACAAGTGTGACGGGCAGCCGCGCTTCTGCGTAAGGAGGGGCCGTCGTGTTGTGTCAGGCCGGCGGTCTTGCTCATTTTTTCAAATTGGGAGCGCCGCTGGTGTCTGCTGCGCCGTTTGCGCGGAGAGAGTGGCCAGGTTTCCTTGAAAGGACTGTAAAATACGACGCCGCGCCGAGCCGGGCAGGCTTTCAAGACGATGGGCTCGGCTCGCAGCGACGCTGTCTGCCAGCACTGCTTCACTGCGCAGCTCACGTCCAAGTCAAAATACGTACTCTACGTAGAGCGCCGCAGCTGTGGCATAAGCAGTTGCGTTTATGACCAGGAAACAGGCTTCCAACAAGCAGTTACTAATGCGAGAGCATATGACAGGCCACACAAAATATATAGAGTTGACATATTCGCTGAGCTGCAACTAACAAGGCGACAGGTTTTCTAACCTAAACAATTAATTTTTAACCTCCATAACTACCACACAACGATACTGACGTCTTATTATACAATAATAAGATAAACGTTAGTATGTGCAACGATAGAAATGTGGTGGAAATGCATAATTTAGCGCTTCAGAATTGTCATTGAATGCAAGTTTAAGTGTGCAGTGATGAGAACGCGCCGAAAACTACAAACGTTCTCTGCAGGACGAAAACTACAAACACATGTACTCCAAACCGACATTTCACGTGAGTCACATCCCAATGGAATTCTGTAACTTATCTGTGCTTATAATTACGTATTATTTATATATTAGAATAACAAATCAGTAAAAAACGCAACACATGTTGTAATGAAAGCATGAAAGCGGTCTGACAAATAGTAATGATTCGAAACCGGTAACAGTACCTTTTGAATAAAGGAAGTTAAAATAAATTTGTGGCTGGTTGCTGTCTCAACACCATCAACATTTGTCTTCAAATAACAGCCACGGTCTCCAACCATGTCATCATATCACAAAATCACAACTCAGTATGATCGTTATAAAGGCCTGACGAAAAAGTCAGTACCATCATTTGGTAGTTAGAAACGATAACAGTTTAGTACACTATTATAGGAGAAGTCTAGATGAACAGGAAGCTAGCAGTCTATCAACTACGCAACTACCTCAAATTAGTGCACAAAAGCCACATAAGCTACAGCACATGCGGGCAGCGCGAGGTTTTCAAAGCCACCACGTGGTGCATGGTGGAGGATACACTGTACCACTGTTAATCATTTTATTTCCCGTTCCACTCTACATCTACATCTACATTTATACCCAACGGTGTGTGGCGGAGGGCACTTTACGTGCCATTGTCATTAACTCACTTTTCTGTTCCAGTCGCGGATGGTTCGCGGGAAGAATGACTGTCTGAAAGCCTCCGTGCGCGATCGAATCTCGCTAATTTTACATTCGTGATCTCCTCTAGAGGTATAAGTAAGGGGCAGCAATATATTCGATACCTCATCCAGAAACGCACCCTCTCGAAACCTGGTGAGCAAGCTACACCGCGATGCAGAGCGCCTCTCTTGCAGAGTCTGCCACTTGAGTTTGCTAAACATCTCTGTAACGCTATCACGATTACCAAATAACCCTGTGACGAAACGCGCCGCTCTTCTTTGGATCTTCTCTATCTCCTCCGTCAACCCGATCTGGTAAGGATCCCACACTGATGAGCAATACTCAAGCATAGGTCGAACGAGTGTTTTGTAAGCCACCTCCTTTGTTGATGGACTACATTTTCTAAGGACTCTCCCAATGAATCTCAACCTGGTACCCGCCTTACCAACAATTAATTTTATATGATCATTCCACTTCAAATTGTTCCGCACGCATACTCGCAACTACAGCGAGGTAAAAAACGATTCTCGTATGTGAAATGTACGTTGCTGCAGTAGAATAGTTCTGCGGTCGGCCTCAAATGGCCGATACCTAAATTTCCTCAATAGTGCGTCGCGAAAAGAGCGTTGTCTACCCTTCAGGGATTCGCACTTCTGTTCAGGAAGCATCTCCGTACCACTCGCGTGCTGATCGAATCTACCGGTAACAAGTCTAGCAGCACAACTTTGAATTTCTCTGTCTTCCTTCAGTCAGACCTGGTAGTGATCTCAACCACTCGAGTAGTACTCAAGAATGGCTCGCACAAGCGTCCTATACGCCGTCTCCTTTATAGATGAACCACACTTTCCCAAAATTCTTCCAATAAAATTAAGTCGAGAATTCATTTTCCCTACTACCAACGTAACGTGCTCATTCCATTTTGTATTGAGTTCCAGCGTTACAACTAGCTATTTCACAGACGTGGCTCCTGTGTCAAGCAGCACGTACTAATGCTCTTTTGTTTTTCCTACTCACGTGCATTAACTTAAATTTTCCTACATTTAGGGCAAGCTGTCATTCATTATATCAGCTAGAAATTCTGAATCATCTTGTATACTACTACAGTCAGTCAACGACGACACCTTCCCGTACACCAGAGTATCATCAACAAGCAGTCGTAAATTGCTGATCGCTCTGTCCGTCGTTTCATGTGTGTATAGAGAATGAGAGCTGTCCCATCACACTTCGCTGTGCTACTCCTGACGATAACCTTGTCTTTGATGAACACTCGCCGTCGAGGACAACGTACTGAGTTTTATTATTTAAGAAGACGTTGAACCGAACGTATGCCGTATGGATCAAATGGCACTGAGCACTATGGGACTTAACTTCTGAGGTCATCAGTCCCCTAGAACTTAGAACTACTTAAAACTAACTAACCTAAGTATATCACACACACCCAAGCCCGAGGCAGGATTCGAACCTGCGCCGTAGCGGTCGCGCGGTTCCAGACTGTAGTGTCTAGAATCGCTCGGCCACCTCGGCCGGCTATACCGTATGTTTCGACCTTCAACAGTCTGCTGTTAGACTCGGTTTCAAATGATTTCTACACTTCTAGGAATAGGGAATCTTCGTGTTGCTCTCCATCCATGATTTTTAGGATATCATGTGAGAAAAGGTCAAGATGAATTTCTCACGAGTAGTCATTTTGTTAACTGTATTAATCCAAACTTTTCCTTGAGGCAATGAAAAGAAAGACATCTGTAAATATTATGCAATACTAGTTATGTTTACAATTTCACCCAAACTTAATCCTTAGGAGCGCAGTAGTTTCATCACCAGAACGGTAGACAAACAAAATGATTTAATTGTTAATTTTATGCTGATAAAATTCAAGGTATTTTGAGGTAAAATTCATACACACAACAGTTTTGCATTTTGTAAGTACAAGAGCCATGGGTTTTTAATGTTCGACGATGATATTAAAATCTTGTGCCCGTACATGCATTGCAGCTAAGGTGGCGCTTATAGGACTGCCTCAGGCTGTTTCCTGGGTTGATAGACAGCAATTGTCATATGTCAATTTGTTTGTCTCGACTTCACCTACATCGTTTTATACAAACAGTGATCGTTCATATCCGGTATACTTTTTTTTCTGTGGCACTGGGAAGAGCATTCGAAGATTTAACCGTATAACATCGCGGAAATTAATAACATAGAAGACCTCTACGAAGAGTTTAAAAAACTGATAAATGACATTATTTCACAGGACAAGATGATGGTTGGAGATTTTGATGCAAGAGTAGGACGAAAACTAAAAAAAGATATTACAATGAGGAGCTTAGGATATGATACCAGAAATTACCTAGGTCATACGATACTAGAATTTGACGAAAATATCATGTTTCGTTTAACACATTCTTCCAGAGCAAAACATTTACGAAATGGGCTTACTAAGGACGAAGTGGAACTAAGACAGGAACTGACTACAGTTGAACAAAGGATAGAAAAAATTAATAGTATGTAAGAGACCTTAATCACTTCTGAATTGCAAGTGGACATGTCGTCGTAAGATGCAGAGCAAAAATAAATACAAAGCTATAACAGTGTCATCAGTTATTAGGTCAGATTTATAAGTTATAAATGAGTTATTTCTTTAACAACACGGAGACACATTAGATCAAAGTAATCAGCGTGTTCAGTACAACAAGAAAAGGAAGGCATACAGACATACACGGAAAGAGCAGCCATTCGACAAAGGTTCTTTTGAACCACTAAACTCCCGTCCTCACTTAAAAAAGTGACATCCATTCTGTGTGTTTAGTAACTTGTGTGATATATTCACCGGAAATCTCTCCTAAGAGTCGACGTGCGCACTATTCCTGGTGTTTTGCCAATTTCGTTTTTGCCGTCTACAGATGGCGTCAATTCAAGCAAATGCTACTCATGACGGGTTTCATGCAAGGACCGACGTGATCGGAAAATGTCGGTTTGCTGAAACAAACTGTTTCTAAAGTGGAGTTCTATATATATCTCCTTAGCAAGATAGCCAACAGGTACACGTTGCGCCAGGAACTGAAGTTCACGCTTTCTTGACTGAATGGCCTAGTATTCCCAAAAATTTAGCGTATTGGGTAAATATGCATTCATTTAATAATATCCTGTTTATTTTTCCTGAGAGCAGCCATCGAATTATAAGGAAATGTTGCACCAAAAAGCATAACCAACATTTGGACTAAACGACTACTGGAAGTATATCAATGAAATTGTTACTTCGAACGCACGCAAGCCCATTTTAGTTTTGCACCGCACAGCCTATGGACCTGTGTTCGCGATTTTGAGCTCGTAGCCTTTTTCGCTGGCTACTAAACTGCCCAATTTTTCCGCTTGAAATGATTTCGGAAGACGGAAAGTGAATTATACAGGACCGGTAGATGGAACAACTGTGTGTTCTATTCACTTCTGCAGCACTCAGGCGTCGGTTTACCTTCGGTAACTATCGAAAACATACGTGCGTCAGCAAGAGGATATGAAGTGATACATTGATTGGCAGGACTCTACACGTAATCGAACAAAAATCATGCAACATCCAGACGAGTTTAAACATCGTCTTGAAATGTGTTCATCAGCCGAGTCTGCAGCATCAAGCGATCATAGGATTGCAGACACTGCGACAGAGAGAGGACGTTAGTAGTTAAGTTGCATTCCATGGGACGACGATGTTGTGAAGTAGCAGTTGCGTAACCCGCGGGAAGACCACAGAATGGGCGTGTGTCTCGGTACCCAGCGAGGATGACGCTCGCGGCTGACGTGTTACTGCTTGCGGTGTGAGGGAGTGACATGCGAGGCCAAGGTGCTTAGCAGGCAAACACAGCATCCTCATAAACCCTGCTGTATCTCGCAGTTAAGTAACAGGCATTATCTTTCCAGTTTGTTACCAACACTCTGCTCATGACTGTCTTTGGTCTGGTTTTTCATTAAACCGCTGTTACTGTAGAAGTGTTAACTTAGTCGTTGCGTGGGCATACGCAGTCTCGTCCCATATGCAGACATAGCCTGTCCAAGTGGTCTGCCCTAATGATCTAAATTTTCGCCGAATGTCATTTCTACATAGGAGCAATGAAATTGATGTGGGCTTCCTTACAACTTTGTATCATCGGATTCTGATAATGTTGTCTCCCATCTTCCTTCCTCCGCGTTAATATCTGTCTCAAGTGCCACACGAAATTTAACTATAGTAAATTTCCTTTCCTAATGTCTTTCCTAGTGCTGTTGCTAACATTCTGTGCCTTCTTATGATGAGCTTCCCCATATACTGTAGTCTATTTACGCTGCTTCTTTCCATCTTAACATTTTCCAAATCCTTCTCGGTACCGATTTCCGGAACACTGCTCAGTATTTACAGCAGAGCTCTTCGTGCTGTATCAGGCCACGCAGTACATCCGGTGAAACAGGCTTTTCAGTTGCGTCATCTGCTCCGACTATCTCAGTGCCCTTCAAAGCCTGTGTGTCGCGTACACCGCCAACCCTTAGTGCAACGGATCCAGGAAAGCTGTCACTCGCTCGCTCCTGGTGGAGCCGCTGTGATGTTTATGTGGGTTGCTGGCCACGTCGGACTGACAGGAAACGAGGCCACTGGTGTTGCTGCCAAGGCTGCAGTCCTCACACCTCAGCCCGCTAGTTCTTATACTCCCTCCGATGATCTATTGTTGCCATCTGTCAAAAGATGGTGTCGCTTGGGCATCACCGCAGGTCCTCCCTTCATGGGAACAAGCTCCTGGTTATTAAACTTCTCCCAGAGGCTTGAACGACCTCCTCTTGGCCCTCTCTCCTTGAGATCATCATTTTAGCAAGGTAGCGTATCGGGCACTGTCTTTTTAGCCATCGCCATTTGTTAAGTGGTTCTCGTCCACCACTTTGTGCTCATTGCGCTCAACCTTTTAGGTCCGCCATTTACTGACGGAATTCCATTTTTTAACCATTTACGTTCTCGTTTGTATTTTTCGTCTGAGTTATCGGCCATTTTAGCGAACCTCACCCGGACTGTCGATCGCGTTTTACTTCTTATCCGACGTAGCAAAATGGCGAAGGACACTAAATTTTTAGTCCAAGACCTTTGTGTCTCTACGGCACATTTTATAGACTTTTCTCCATGTACCTGTTTTTAGCTGTTTTCTCTTCAGTGGACTGGAATTCGCGTGTAGTTGTGTTTTTACTCCTCTCTTTGCCTTAGTGTTCTACAGTTTTGACATGGGCGCGTATGACCCAAGTTGTCTTTGCGCCCTAAAAAAGTGGGACTAAATCTTCGTTTCTTCCATTCTTGTTGCTGTTTGTTAATGTGTATATTTGACGTCCGTATTGCACCTTACTCCTGGTGGATGGACAGAGATAAAACTTCGGACGTTGGCCTGTGTCTGACAACAGCAATTTGCTTTAGTTGAATAACGAGTAGTCCACTGCTGACATTCTCCATGCCTCAACATTCTGGCACCGTTTTATGTTCTGCTCAGTCTTATTTCATGTACTTACTTTTATTTTTTGACACTAAACATCAGTGCGCCCATCACGACACATTTAATAACTTGTACAAAAGTAATATGTGAAATGTGAGAAGCAAGCTTCTCCTGGTCTTTAGCACAAAAGGAAAAAAAAATGTTTTCATGCGTTGTGTCTTGTGTAGTTGAGTGTTTTATGGGAAGAGGTTCCTCATCTTTGTTGGACTTCTTTTGGGTTGAGTTGTGAATACTCCTTACGACTGAGAAGATCATCGTAAAGAAAGTCAGCTAGTATTTGTGCGAAAAACGGGTGATGGTTACGATCGAAGGGTGTTAAGAATGTTGTGTTAATAGAGGTTTGTTGCCTCCACGTCAGTAGAGGAGCAGCTCTTTTTATGAACATGCATAGCTGGACTGTAAGATCTCGTGCTAGGCGTGTACGAGTACAATTTCGTTGTGTAATGAGACTGCCAGTCTCAAACGTCGGATAAATTCTCGATTAACTCTATTCCTGAAGGATTGAAATTCTTTGTGAGTGTATTCATCATCTTGACTTTATTTATTTATTCGTAAGGCTAAGGCCCCCCGTCGGGCAGACCGTTCGCCGGGTGCCGGTCTTTCAATTTGACACCACTTCGGCGACCTGTAGTCGATGAAAGGGTGGTGGTGGTGGTGGTGGTGGTGGTGGTGGTGGTGGTGGTGGTGGTGGTGGTGGTGGTGACAGTACAACACCCAGTCCCTGGGCGGAGAAAATTCCCCGACCCAGCCGGGAACCGAACCCGGGCCCAGAGGACTGATAATCCGTCACGCTGACCATTCAGCTACCGGAGGCGGACATCATCTTGACTGCATTCTATTGATTTAACACGTCTCATAGAAGTCTGGGTGGCATCAATCAATGCCACTGTGACTAAGCCAGATTGGTCGTAGATCAGAATAACGAAGTCATTGACAAATGAACAAAATGTGGGACTGGTCGGCGAACATTTTCGCTTCACCTTCACGCGCCAGTGCAGTAAGACTCCGGTAGCAGCAGCTGTGCATTCCGTACTTAGTACATGCACCATTGAGTACGCTTTGGAGGATCATAGTACTCTTACTACCTTCCTAAGCAGTTTCCCAGTTAGCTCCAAAGGTGCTGTAAACGACACACACAGCACTGAGAAATAGGCCGCATTTGTTGTCCAGAGCTGACTAGTAACCTGCACCTGTGTCAGCAGAACCGAACTCGTGCTCTGACTGGTTGGTACTACGGTAGCTGTCCTGTAAACGAACACTTCTCAGTCACTTGGTTGTTATATTCAGGGACATAAGTATGCAGTCACTCCTGTGTAATGTGGAATTGACCGGTACTTGCCCTGCAGGCGGACCCACCATTGAAAAATAGCTGTCCGGGATAGCCGCGCCATCTAAGGCGCCTTGCCACGGTTCGCTGGGCTCCCCCCGTCGGAGGTGAGAGTCCTCCCTCGGGCATGGGTGTGTGTTTGTTGTCCTTAGCGTAAGTTAGTTTAAATTGGATTAAGTAGTGCGTAAGCCTAGGGACCGATGAGCTCGGCAGTTTGGTCCTATAGTAACTTACCCCTTTTTTTACCATTGTAAAAGGAGGCGGGGAGAATTACGTTGTCAGTGGAGGGGCACTAACAGTAGTTGGGCCAGTCAGGGGACCTCGGTGACCTCTAACGTGGACTTGTCATCGGGTGTCACAACCCTTCTAAAGCTGCCCAAGTCACTCTTGGTGACGTGATAGTGTAGCAACCACTGCTACACCAGACGAGGCAGACCTCATGTACTGACAGATATGGACCGTCGAGTACTCCTGTGGGTGGTTGTAGAAAACCGCATGGAATGTGTGTAGTCAATGACTCCCGGCTTTCAAAATGCTACCAGCAGTCTAGCTAGCTCTAGGGAGTTAAAAACAGAGGGTCGAGCAGTTACTCGAACGCCGCACATGTCTGAAGTCAGTGTTAAGCGGCACTTGATACAGTATAAAATGCGACGACGTTGGGGAGTAGATGACTGAAAGCGAATGATTTGGAGTGATAATACACGAATGCACTTTGGGAATTTGATTGGAGGCATTGGGTTTTGCGAATGTCCGGAGGACGTTACTTGACTGCATGTTAAGTGGCAACAGTGAAGTACATAGGTGGTGGTGTTAGGGTATGGAAGTATTTTTCGCGATAGGAAGTGATCCTATTTTTGCGCTTAAGAAAACACTAAATGCGGCAGAATGTGAACACATTTTGTGACTTTGTTTTGCGTAAAGTAGGGGAATAGTTCTGAGACGATGACTGATTGTACCTGCTTGACAGTGTACACTGTCAAAGCGGCATCTTTGAGGCAGTAGTTGGAGGACAATAATGCTCAGATTCTCGACCTGAACCTAATAGAATACGTTTGGGATGATTTAGAACGTTTACTTCTCTCCAGAACACAGCGCCCAACATGGACTCTGGTTCCGGCACTTGACGAAGAAAGCGCTGTCATTCCTACAAAGGGATACAGACATGTTACGAAGTATCCCCAGTAAATTCCTAGGCGTCACAAAGGCGATGGGTGGACACATATCATATCAACGTCCAGTAATAGGTGACAGGACGCCTTCAATCGCACGGTGTATGGTCCTGCTCATGTGCCGCGGCAGGAGCGGCTGTAGCAGAGGCAGCGCATTGTGTGGCTGCAGCTAGCGAGCGGAGCGGCCAGGTGAGGGGAGGTCGGCGACCGCCGGCTGCGCTCTGTGGGCTGGGCTGGGCTGCGCTTCTATTTCGGCAGCAGATATTTCCGCAGCGCTCAGCTCCGCAGGCGCCACGCACCTCCTGTTCCGCGTACACCGCTTCGCCATCGCGGCTTTACTCACGGTACGTGGAACGCCGGAAATTAACTCCGACACGCTTCTGCGTACGGTTAATAGCCATCCAGACCGCCAGTGATTAGCTTACACGGAACACACGCCGGAAAGGCTTCCATCACGTAACGGTGCTGTGGTTATGACTACCTGCTGTTTGTTGCAACCGTATGAGAGCATAGCTGCTACGCTCCATTTGAGGCGACCGAGCGAGGTGGCTCAGGGGTGTGCACAGTGGACTCGCATTCGGGAGGACGACGTTTCGTATCCCGCCCGGCCATCCTGATTTAAGTTGTATCGTGATTTCCCTTTCCAAGTAATACGAGGATATGAAGCGCCACAGCCAGCCCCCCCCCCCCCCCCCCCCCAAGGGGGAGACGCGGCAAGCTATTCACAAAGCGACATAGTGTTCGAGTCGCATTTTCATGTCATCGCTGATAACTGATCATATTTTCCATGTAGTCCAAGACCTTAGATGATACATCTCAAACTGGAAATTCCAAGATTTCGAGGACGATGCTATGAGCCTCAAGATTTTAAAATACTCAGCCATTAAAACACGCAAATAACGCAGTTTCCAATCAGTTCCACCATTACCCTCAAATCTGGAGTCCGTAACAATGACACCAAAACAGTTTGACTGACTTGCACATGTGGCGCAAACTTGCACTACTGGCACTTTAAAATAAATTCCAACACCACAAAGACGACGTGCTAAAAAAAATTTAAAAAAATCTAATGTGTGTGGAATGTTATGGGACTTAACTGCTAAGGTCATCAGTCCCTAAGCTTAGACACTACTTAACCAAAAATTGTCCTAAGGACACACACACACACACACACACACACACACACACACACACACACACACATACCCATGCCCGAGGGAGGACTCGAACTTCCGCCGGTATCAGCCGCACAGTCCATGACTTGATGTGTTACAGACGCGAAATTTAACCGACAGGAAGAAGATGCTGCGATACTCAAATGATCAGCTTTTCAGAGCATTCGCGCAGGGCTGGCGCCGGGGGCGACACCTACAACGTGCTGACATGAGGAAAGTTTCCAACCGATTTCTCATATACAAACAGCAATTGACCGGCGTTGCCTGTTGAAACGTTGTTGTGATGCCTCGTGAGAAGAGAAACACGTACCATCACGTTTCCGACTTTGATAAAGGTCGGATTGTAGCCTATCGCGATTGCGGTTTATCGTATCGCGACATAGTTGCTGGCGTTGGTCGAGATTCAATTACTGTTAGCAGAATATGGAATCGGTGGGTTCAGGAGGGTAACGCCGTGCTGGATCCCAACGGCATCTTTCACTAGCAGTCGAGATGACAGGAATCTTCTCCGTATGGCTGTAACGGATCGTGCAGCCACGTCTCGATCCCTAAGTCAGTAGACGGGGACGTTTGCAAGACAACCACCATCTGCACGAACAGTTAGACGGCGTTTGTGGCAGCATGGAGTACATCACAGAGAAGAGCGGCTGCGATGGTGTACTCAACGACGAACCTGGGTGCACGAATGGCAAAACGTCATTTTTTCGGATGTATCCAGGTTCTTTTTATAGCATCATGATGGTCGCATTCGTGTTTGGCGACATCGCGGTGAACGCACATTGGAAGCGTGTATTCGTCATCGCCATACTGGCGTATCACCCGGCGTGATGGTATGGGGTGCCATTGGTTACACGTATCGGTCACCCCTTCTTCGCAGTGGCAGCACTTTGAACAGTGGACGTTACATTTCAGATGCGTTACGACCCGTGGCTCTACCCTTCTTTCGATCCCTGCAAAACCCTGCATTTTAGCAGGATAATGCACGACCGCATGTTGCAGGTCCTGTACGGGCCTCTCTGGATACAGAAAATGTTCGACTGCTGCCCTGGCCAGCACATTCTCCAGATCTCTCACCAACTGAAAACGTCTGGTCAGTGGTAGTGTACAAAGCGTGAAACTGTCTGCAGCGTGTGCGGCTGGTTTGTACGAAGGGCCGCGACTAGGCCCTGCGGTGCGCTGCAGGGGCGGCCTTGGGCAGGTGTTAATCGCAATTGCCAGCTGCGGTAGCGGCCGCCGTCGGCTTAGGCGGTCTGCGTCTTCCCAGGAACTCCCACGGCACTCCTGCTCGGCTTTCCATTTTCACGACTGCTGCCGTACTTTCTCTGCGAGAGCGCTACTCTCTCTCTCTCTCTCTCTCTCTCTCTCTCTCTCTGATCCATTTTTCTCGCTTAATTTTGTCATTTTCTATTTAAAGTATAGGCCTCCATCGTTTTTTATTTTTCTCCTTTTCTTCTAGCTCCCATTACTTATCATTTCACTTGTTCTTCTTTATTCCCTCTTTATTTAGTGCCTTCGTGACCGTGTTGCTGTTCTCCTTGCTTTGTCTCCAGAAACTTTCCTCGGAAGTCTTCATTATATGAACAGCAGGTGACATTCACTCTCGCATGATTCTCCAGCCACCATTTTAGTTCTGTTGGTATTGACGCAGCCACTATCGAATGTTGTGGATTTGGTTTGCACTTCTCGTGGCGGTTTAGTTTCAATAGTTCTTAATCGTCAAATCAAGAGTAGGCTGCGAAAATTGAAGATAGAATTTGCGAACTCTTAAGTCAGTTTCAAGTAACACGTGTCTTATGTGATACCACTGCACTGAACTCTTTTTGTCATTTGATACTGGCTAAGAAGAATTGTGTTATTACTTGGCACTTAAGAACGCATCAAGAATTCCATGTAACGTTTGCTTTCAGGAAAGTATCTTCTTACCATTATTGTGCCATCAGGACCTGGGACTTCAACGAATCCTGTTTCGACACCCATTTGTACGTTACTTGCTTGTTTTTGTAGCGTTCGGTTATTAACTTTTGTTTTAAAAATCTAAACACTGAGAAATTTGGTAATCGAGAAGTATTAACTATCAAGAGCTTGTATATTAAGAGGCGAATAATAATTCAAATGAACGTAAGTCACTGAACGCGCCAAGTGCTCAATGGATGAGAAAAAGTGGGAAGTACGTGGAAATGTTGTAGTCACTAATGAAAATAGAGATCTGCAAAAAATATTCAATCAAGTTATCAGTTCTGGTGACTGATTAGAACACAAACTGCTAATTGAACTTACATACACGCTCTGAGATTAGCGAAGTGGCATGACGCGCTTAACCTCGTCATACTTCGTTTAGGTGAACGAATTCTCAAAACGTGTCATATCGAAAGGTTCGCAGTTGCCGACTAAAAATGTGTTTCCGTTGTTGACTCACCAACATCGTCAGTTGGCTTACACGACTCATCTCTCCATGAAATAACACTAATTTTCCAGATAAGTGCCAGAGTCTGTAAACATTATAGTCCGCACATTACAAGGTATTTGTAGAATAACAAGCATGTTGTGGATATATTCGAGGAACTTAAGCAGACGAAAATTAACGTTCTTCTCTGGAAATGCTGTACGCTGTTGCCTAGACAATCATTATTTTAATGGACTGTAAAATAAACTAATACCTGCAAGCGTCGTTGTCGTATAAAGACTGTAAGGTGAAGATATGGAAAGTTGTGCACGTGCTGAAGAATACAGACAGTAATTATTTCCTCGCTCATTTCACGAGAGGAGTAACTGGTAATGGCAGGAAACACAATCCACCATACACTATATAGTGGCTTGGTAAATATATATGATACATAAGGGGGGGGGACACCAGACACAAAAAAATCCGTAATATTGCTGATCCACTGAGCACGAAAGCAACGGAAAGAAATTATGTTTTAAAAATATAAGGATATTATTAAGTGAAATAATCCATGTAATACTGATACAGCATTGCTTAAACTGAGACTTCTGCTAGAAAATCCGAAATCTAACTTTTGCTGTGTTATTGACATAAGTTTGTTCGAAAAGTAGAATCCAAAATTGATTTGACACTCTACGGAAAAAAAGTGAAATACATGAAATGTAAACAGTAGTTGAGATGGTAGTGGGTCAGGATTGCGAAGACATTGTCGTCTGTGGCCTTCCTTCCCAGTCGGTATCAACTACGTCTTGTGCGGCCCTGGCCAAATTGTTGGCACCGTTACAGTACGGCTCGACGATGCTTTGCATTATGTCCATACATCGCAAGAAGTTCACGGTGAATCTGAGCGCAATTTAGACTTTTGCCCAAAAGAATCTTATTGTCCCACGTTCTTCAACTTTGGGGTAGTTTCTGTTAGCCACGGCATTTCGCCCCCACTATGTGACACATTTGTTACCTGTACCGCAGAAGAACTGTCTCTGCAAAAACTCTCAACACGTCCCCTCTTCTAACAATGCCCTGAGTTACTGGGCAATGGTATTAGCGCTGACGGTATATGAAACTTGCTTTTTGAAGTAACCACATATAATTAAATGTAACCCATAACACTGTAACACCTATCAGAGACGGTGAAGGGTATTAGATCAGCTGAACGCTGTGGTTAACGTGCTGAAAGGAGGTTACGAGATTAATATCGACAACGGTAAAACGTGGGCAACTGTAATTCGAAGTAGTGAAATTAAAATTAGGCGTTACTGCGAGAATTAGATTTAGGTAACGAGACACTAAAAATAGATGACTTTCGCTATTTGGGCAGCAAAATAACGAAAGACTGCGGAAATAGATGGGACATGAAACGCAGACTGGCAACAGCAAGAAAAGCATTTATGAAAAAAAAAAGCAATTTGCTGACATAGAATTTGAATTTTAAATTTAAGTCTTAGGAAGCCCTTTCTGTCTGGGAAGAAAAGTCTGAAGTCATCCATATGGGTACCAAAAGGAATTTGCTAAATGTGGGTTACACGATAAATCAAACGAATTTAAAGGCTCTGCATTCAACTAAATACGAGTAAGTTAAATTGTAACGGCCACATAGATGATGATGATGTGGCGAAAGCAAACTGAAGTGTGCGTTTTATTGGCAGAACACTTAGAAGATGAAACAAATCCATTAAAAAGACTGCCCACATTACGCTTGTCCGTCGTCTGCTAGAGTATCACTGTGCGACATGGGATCCACGTCAGGTAAGATTATCGGGGGACAAGACAAAATTTTTGTATTGCCGCGAAATAAGGGAGAGTGTGCCACAGACATGATAAGTGAAATGGGGTGCCAATCTTTAAAACAAAGCGGTTTTTCATTGCGGGAGGATCTTATCGTAAACTTTAATCGGAAGCTTTGCCCTCTGATTGCAAAAATATTTTGTTTGCGCCCATATACATTGGAAGAAATGGCCATCTTAATAAAATAAGAGAAATCAGAACTTGGACGGGAAGGTTTAAGTGTTCGTTTCTCCCGTGCGCTGTTAGGGAGTGGAAAGTTAGAGAAATAGCTTGAAGGTGTTCGATGAACCCTCTGCCGGGCTCTTAACTGCGAATTTCAGAGTAGTCAGGTGGGTGTAGAATTACCCTAGTGAAATGTGAATGATAAAGCTATTGAAATGTCATCCTACAGAAGATTGCTGAAAATTAGATAAGTAGTTCTAATGAAGAGGTACTGAATCGAATTGGAGAGGAAAGAAATGACACAACTTGATCAAAGAAGTGATCAAGGAATCGTCAGTTTGGTAATGATGCCATTGTGGGAGAGGGTGAGAGGTTGTGAATTATAGTGGTCGAGGAAGTCAATAATAAGCAGGTACAGACGGATGTAGGTTGCAGCAGCTATACGGAGATGAAAAAGGTGTTACCAGATAAACTAACGTGTTGATCTGCCTCAAACCAGTCTTCGGAGTGGAGACCACAACGGAAACAACATCATCAACGGAAAAATACAGTTCATTTCAATTTATTCTTTATTTCAAGGGAGTTTTCATCTAGTATCCTCTCCTTGAGACCAAGTTGTTCATGCCAGAGAGCACAGGAGCTATGATTTGACGGTCTTGCTCCTTTACAAAGCAGGCTTACGTTCCCATGTCTTGCAGTAATGTTACGGGCTAACGGAAGACTTCTAATTTTCGAGATCCCTCCAGAGTACAGGCCTAGTGACCTTGAGCCCCCCTCGACTGAAGAGGGAGTCCGCAGGCATGTCGCGTATTCCAGCCGGTGGCCGTACCCGAGCGGGGCACCGCTCGCGCCCCCCCCCCCCCCCCCCTCCTCCCCGATTGCTAAGCAACCGCTAATTTTAGCTGTTACGCAGCGTTCGACACTTGTCGGCGATGCGGCGCGGCGGAGTGCGGCTGGCCAGTGGAGACTGCAACAAATGGCCCGCGCAGCCAGATAGGCATCTCCACACGAGGCCCGCAAGCCGATGCTAATTTGGCGCCTTGGCCGGCACTTCCCTCTCTCTTGTTAATCGTCGCTGTACGCAGCCGGTGGCCTCTGCCCGAACGGCGGAGTCACTGATTTCTGTTTTGTAGGATAAAAGGATACATCACAGAGATGTGCGCTTGGGTGATGATCTCACTTAATACCCTGAGGTGACAAAACTCATGAGATACCTCATAATATCATGTCGGACCTCCTTTTGCCCGGCGGAGTATAGGAACTCGACTTGCCATGGGCTCAACAAGTCGTTGGAAGTTCCTTGCAGAAATACTGCCCCGTGCTGCCTCTATAGCCGTCCATAATCGCGAAGGTGTTGGTGCAGGATTTTGTGCAAGAACTAATCTCTCGATTATGTCTCATAATTATTAGATGGGATTCAGGTCTGGCGATCTGGGTGGTCAGACCATTCGTTCGGATTTTCCTGAATGTTCTTTAAGCAATCGCGTACAATTGTAGCTCGGTTACATGGCGCATTGTCGTTCATAAAAATCCCATCGTTGTTCGTGAATGACTACCAGTGGTCTCCAGGTAGCCGAATATATCCATGTCCAGTTAATGATCAGTTCAGGTGGACCAGAGCTTCCAGTCCATTCTATGTAAACACAGCCCACACCATTATAGAGCCACCACCACATTGCACAGTGCCTTGTTGATAACGTGGGCCCATGACTTCGTGTGATCTGCGCCATACTCGAAACCTACCATCATCTCTTAACAACTGGAATCGGGACTTATCGGACTAGCGATATAGTCACGAACCCAGGAAAGGCGCTGCAGGCGATTTCGTGCTGCTAGGAAAAGCACTCGCGTCGGTCGTCTGCTGCTACAATCCATTAACGCCAAATTTCACCAGATGTCTTACCGGATACGTTCGTCGTACGTCCCACATTGATTTCTGCGGTTATTTCATGCAGTGTTGCTTGTCTGTTAGCACTGACAAATTCTGCTGCTCTCGGTCGTTAAGTGAAGGCCACTGCGTTCTCCGTGGTGAGAGGTAATGCCTGAAATTTGGTATTCTCAGCGCTTGTGCCATGCGTTTAGCTCTCACTGCCATTCAGCACTGAAAGTAGCTTAATTTCCGATTTGCGGCGATAATCCCGTCAAAAACCTTTTCACACGAATGACCTGAGTACGCTGCCAATGCATGGCCCTTTTGTACCTTGTGCACGCGTTAGCGCCGTCATCTGTTTATGTTCATATCGCTATCACAAGACTTTTGTGACGTCATTGTATGATATCGTCATTTTAGCCCTTGGAGGGCTTGCATGTCCTAAGGAACACACACTGTCACTGACGATTACAGCTCGCTAAACATTACGAAATAGTTGTTTGTGTCTCGTCCTCAATACTTCGACCACCAACCCTGCCGTCTTCTTCAGGTGCGGCGAGCAGTGTTGTCACGCGTACTCGTTGCCTAGATTCCATCCAGACTGGTTGATAAATTATACAACGTGACTGGTACAGATCGCTTATGAATCCTATATCATTATAGTTACATTTCGTTTTCTCACAAGGCGGGCAGTACTGACCGTTGGGTGGTGACTGAAAGGTCCCCAAGCAAAGTTGTCGATTCCGGGACATGCCATGCCTACTGTGGAATTTCAGCAAGAAGGCTTTGTTAATGTGCGGTAGCAACTCTGGGGTGGTCTTCAGAGCTTGCTCGGCGCATTCTGAAGTTGCAGTTTCTGGGAGTTAATCTGAGACGTGCAGCTGTAATGGTGCCTTAACCTCCAAGTGCCCGCTTGAGATGAGATGTAGCAGGTATCTAATCAGTATGGATGTCAACAAGAATACTGCCTTTCCATTACCACGAGACGTGAGAAATTTAGCACCTTCTGAACTGTATTTTCTGGTCGGCCTATCCTGTATGTTGTCTCCTGTACTAGACATTATGTGTGCTTCGTCAATCTGTGGAAAAAGTCCGTTCAACCTCAGTGTGAGCTTTACACAATGTCTACGCTTATTTGTGTTCTACATCCGGGGACTTTTGCAGAGTTCTCCTCTATTTTCGTGATTCGAGGGACATTCATGTTTGTCACATTGGCAACAAGTTAGCTATCGCTCCTACAAAGACACTTTGTGTTGAGTACAGACAACTTGACACTATAATCATTCGCTTCCTGTTTGACATCCCGTGCTGACTGTGCAGTTTAAAGATGTTAAGTGTTGCTTTTTGTTACTGCTTGAGGTCTTAGTTTCATATCTCAAGTAGCTCTCATTTATATGACTGTTTCTGCACTTTTCATTAGATTATTTCTCTTGCTTATTTGAAAATGCAAATGGCATAGAAGAGAAACTCTGATCTGTTCTTCTTTCCGTCTTCCTAAATATGTCAACCAAAGTCCCGTGTTATTAGCTTCTATTTATCATTTTAATTATGTGTTTTTGTTTTCAAAGAGTAACATGCGAGTAAGATTCAATGTGGTTTTTAATTTGCATAAATGATTATTATTGTGATAACGATCCATTTATGAACCCTAATTACCACGACTTCTCTCATGACTAGGCGGCCTTTATTTAACAAATATAATCAGAAATTCATTGAACTGTTGTTTCAACGTGATTGTGTTTCTCCTGTGCGCAGTGGCCAAGTTATTAATTAAATGTTGCACAACGTCTGAGGTTGTTTAGTGTGGTGATGAGTGGGTACAACGCGCAGGTTTTTATTTCGGAGCTCGAACCGTTCCTAATACACATTGGTTCAAAGTGTAATTATGTCAAGTAATGACATTACAATTTTGGAACTATTCTATTTTATGCAAAGGGCGCAACTCCATCCAACGCCAGGAGGGAAAGCAATAATCCACCAAGTACGTTACTGTGTTTTGATACATCTTACACACAATCAAAATAAATTGGAAAAACTATACAATTACTATGCGCTGTGCGCAGCTTGAATGCGGCAGCGATTACTGTGACGTACCCGAGACGCTGACGCACCCTTCTAAAAACAATTTCATGGATGCAGTTACGTGGACATTTTAAGTGTGACTGATGTAACTGCGTTCGAGTGACGTAACGATATCAACTCGTTTCTTTCCAGAGCACAGATACTTCCGAAATAATATCGGTCAAATTTTCTGTTTGTGTGTCTACATCTACATGACTACTCTGCAATTCACATTTAAGTGCTTGGCAGAGGGTTCGTCGAACCACAATCATACTATCTCTCTACTATTCCACTCCCGAACAGCGAGCGGGAAAAACGAACACCTAAACCTTTCTGTTCGAGCTCTGATTTCTCTTATTTTATTTTGATGATCATTCCTACCTATGTAGGTTGGGCTCAACAAAATATTTTCGCATTCGGAAGAGAAAGTTGGTGACTGAAATTTCGTAAAAAGGTCTCGCCGCGACGAAAAACGTCTATGCTGTAATGACTTCCATCCCAACTCGTGTATCATATCTGCCACACTCTCTCCCCTATAACGTGATAATACAAAACGAGCTGCCCTTTTTTGCACCCTTTCGATGCCCTCCGTCAATCCCACCTGGTAAGGATCCCACACCGCGCAGCAATATTCTAACAGAGGACGAACGAGTGTAGTGTAAGCTGTCTCTTTAGTGGACTTGTTGCATTTCTAAGTGTCCTGCCAAAGAAACGCAACCTTTGGCTCGCATTCCCGACAATATTATCTATGTGGTCCTTCCAACTGAAGTTGTTCGTAATTTTAACACCCAGGTACTTAGTTGAATTTACAGCCTTGAGAATTGTACTATTTATCGAGTAATCGAATTCCAACGGATTTCTTTTGGAACTCATGTGGATCATCTCAAACTTTTCGTTATTTAGCGTCAACTGCCACCTGACACACCATACAGCAATCTTTTCTAAATCACTTTGCAACTGATACTGGTCTTCGAATGACCTTACTAGACGGTAAATTACAGCATCATCTGCTAACAGTCTAGGCTTTGAGTTACTGCTGTACCAATAATTTATTAACACTGGTAGTCAGCATCAGCTGAGGTTGCACAGATGTGGTGAATGCTGGTCACAGGAAGGCATTGGCTGTTAAATGTGCCATACTGTGTGTTAATAATTACTCACTCTGCACAATGTCTACCATATTATATATCTCAGAGACCAGAAACATGTTTTTCCAGCGATAACATGTCACAGACGGGTCGGATGTATTGGAATATTTCAGCATGCACTTGATAATGCGAGAATGCCTTTAAAGCCAAAATCATGCCTGTGTGAAGTAAATAAACAATTTACGGTCAAACGGCGAAAATTTCTTTGAAATATTCTACATGATTGTGGTCCCCTGCGAAGGAAAAATGTGAAATTAAAGGTCTGTATTAGAAATTCGAGACAAGGAATCTAGAATTTGTGACAGTTAATTGAATTTGATATAAAAAAATAATGACCTGGATGACTGCAGTAGAAAGCCAAGACAATTATTTAAACAGCCCAACAAACTGTGCCGGCCGCGGTGGTCTCGCGGTTCTAGGCGCGCAGTCAGGAACCGCGCGACTGCTACGGTCGCAGGTTCGAATCCTGCCTCGGGCATGGATGTGTGTGGTGTCCTTAGGTTAGTTAGGTTTAAGTAGTTCTAAGTTCTAGGGGACTGATGACCACAGATGTTAAGTCCCATAGTGCTCAGAGCCATTTGAACCAACAAACTGTGCTGTGCATCTGATAATCCCGATAGCCCATTCGCCTTCTTTTCTCGTCCTTTTAGCCCCATTTTCTGCATATGTTTCATCTGGGTATTTAGTCGACCCGACAGTAATGCGTCACTGGTATTCGTGAAGCACACGACGTAAATAACTTCAAATGCTGGTATTTTATAATGAAGTTTTCAGAGTTCCCGTGGCGCTTCCTTACAGAAGGCAAGTATCATGTTGCAGCTAGCAGTATTTAGAACGAGGTGAGTCTCGGAGGCGAAAATAACGAGCTAAAACGGCGGTAGTTGCTGTCTGCTCCTTTATTTTTACGTTTCGCCAACCTGCATGCTTGGCAAGGTTGCCGTGGTTCGTAAGCGGCTCCACAAGGGAACGGCCTGCGGGTGAGGGACCCCAGAGCCGGAGTTTCAATCTGCTTGCGACCTCAAATTTCGCCGCATCCGCGTGGCCGCCGCTCTTGTTGCTCCTGTCTTCTCGGAGATATTCAATCACCGCATCCCGCCGGGAAATAAAAGCGTAAAACAAGAAGGCAGTACGAGAGAGAGAGACACAGTTGCAGGAGGAATCTGCCGGAGTCGGAAGAGGCTGCGAACGGAGTGTGGGCAAGTGGGGGCCGGGCGCAGCTGAGCCGAGCCGCCGGGGAACTTGTTTTACATGGCCGCTCGTCTTTTTGGGCGCGCCGCCCGCCGCCCGCCGCCCGCTGGATGCCAGTGTAATTGGATTCGTCTCCTGGACGCGCCAGCGCCGGGCACCCTCTCCGCCTCCCTACCTAGCGCAACGGCCACACGCAGCTAGTACTCTGCGTCGGCGGGATTCCTAAAGCAGATCACTTCTTCTAGAAACCGGGTTCTCCCCATTCTTTTCAGCAAAGGGTACTCCGCAATCGAATTTGGGAATTACAGCTTGCAATGGCAAATTCTAGCTTCCGTAGACTTAGCTGGAAAGACTACTAGGAATCCAAGATGTATACACACTATTGGACACTGACGGCGACGGTTATTGGGACCAAACTTCGTGGACGTCTTCTTCATACACCAAATAATACATACAGGAAATGCATTTGCAATTGTGAATATGAAACACCATCGGCTGTATATTGAAATGACGACAATGAAATTTTCTGACGAATCGGAACCCGAACCCGGATTTCCCGCTTTACGCGGCAGGTAGCGTTAACCGCTTCGGCTATCCGTGCACGAATTACAGCCAGACCCGACGTTTCGTATGTCGTCGTCCATGTGTCACAATCTGCGTTCGTGCGGTTCTAGGCGCTACAGTCTGGAAGCGCGCGACCGCTACGGTCGCAGTTTCGAATCCTGCCTCGGGCATGGATGTGTGTGATGTCCTTAGGTTGGATAGGTTTAAGTAGTTCAAAGTTCTAGGGGACTGATGACCACAGATGTTAAGTCCCATAGTGCTCAGAGCCATTTGAACCATTTTGTTTTTCGGAGATGCATTCATGTCCGAAGGAACATTCCAGCATACTTCATAACACAGGCACTGCTCTTTCGTATAATAACTTCAATTCCATTTGGAACTTATGTCCATCATCGAAATGAGTAAAAAGCGTCACTTCCGCGCTGACAAATACGCTTTTGTATTTCGTCATGGAGTGGAAACAAACTGCCTCCGAAAGTCACCTCGAGGAATTTTTTTCAATGCCTGAAACAAATGATTTGCCAGTTGCTGACGATTTCTGGCCGGAGGCTGACATCAGAGTATAAGTCTTCCCATCGCATCCTACGCATGCACTGTGGGCGAAAACTGTTTTGTTTTATGCAAAGAGCACAACTCAGTCAAATGCCGAAAGTGAAAATAATAATCCACCAAATAACATTGTTGTAACTTTGGATACACCTTACACACAAGTCAAGGATCCGTACATTCCTCGAACTATTGTGGTGTGAACTGCAGTCACGAGAGGGTGGGGGATAAGGACTCACTTCGTCCTGCTGTAATATGGCACTTGATACTCTGATCAAGTACTATATGACAAGATATCATGTGGCTCTGAGCACTATGGGACTTAACTTCTGTGGTCATCAGGCCCCTAGAATTTAGAACTACGTAATCCTAACTAACCTAAGGACATCACAAACATCCGTGCCCGAGGCAGGATTCGAACCTGTGACAGTAGAGGTCGTGCGGTTCCAGACCGTAGCGCCTAGAACCGCTCGGCCACCCCGGCCGGCCACAAGATATTATGCTAGTGCCACTTGTTGACAAGCATCAGTCGCCCCTCAACAATTAACAAATCACTGATGTTGCGCTAACTAGTAACGCTCCCCCCACACCCTGATTCCACGGGTTAGAGAGACCTAGAGAATATCTGGTTCGTGTGATGGTTCACTAGGTCGTCTACGGACATTTTGACATCGCTCTGATCTCTCTGCCGTCAAAAACAGAGAGCGGACTCACCTCTGAACATGGAATGCCCCAGTGACCGTCTCTCGCACCATGTGGTCTGCTGTGGTGCCCACCTCGTCGCCACTCGTTCTGTCGTCATTGGACCACGGCCAACAGTATGCGCGATGTGTACCTGTGATACTCTCATGTTCCTAAAGCTTTTCTCGAAGTCCACAACATGGGAATAGGTTGCACGTTAACGTTTTTGTGCCACTACGTTTCGAACTCCACCTGAAAAGTTCCAGTAGCGCTACACACACTAAATAATTTCATGTGTACACGGTTCCACATCTGTAAAAACAGTTCTTTTATACTGAAAATAAGCTTGCATAGGAATGAAATTTTAGACAGCTTACCCTATAGGCTTGGAGTACTCGGTTCACTAGCAGGTCTCTGCCACTACACTCTATACTTCCCTTGTGAGCGTTTAGTGCGAGCCTACTCACTGCGCTGCCTTTACTTCGACGCGGTAGTAGATATAAAAATACGCGTAGTCTCGTAAATGCATTACGAACTGCACAAGACGCGCACAAGCTGTAGCGCTTGGCACGGTCTCTCGGCATCTGTCTTTATTCTAAAACGCAATCCGCCCACTGCGGCGTTTGCCTGGCAGAGACATACGGTCGCACGCTGGTGCGTTTCGGCAACTACCTGCTTTGAACGAACGAACGGAAGCGGAATGGTCCAGGTAACCATACCCAACACAGTTGCAACTGTCCGCGAAAGGGATCAGCTTTTATTCGACAGGTTGACCTAGCCAGTTGCCGAAATGCGTCACTAGAACCGCTAGGAGTGGCAGATGTGAAAGAGAACTCAATAGAACGAAATACCGGACTATGATTTTGTCTGTGCTCGGCCAAGGTGTTCATAATGTAAAACCACGCATTTTCGTTTAGGTCTACAACTCATTTCTTTCCTACATCTCACTGCGATTTAAGTGTTTGTGGACATTTTCGAACTAATTTTGTCCGCTTAGCCCTTGGCCATTGATACTTTCCATTTGTTACTTTTCTACCTGAATCTCCGTGTTTTTGTGCGCCACTTCTTTCCGCCTGATACTTATCATATCACCCCCCCCCCCCTCCCCTCAACAAGACCCGTTGTTTTCTTTAGGGTATCCCGGTCGTTCCGTTCCATTTGAAATCTTTTGGACCCATTTTTGGAATTCTGAGACAAAATATCGAAGGTCTACTGCGACACTCTTATAACGAAAGGAAGACTAGCACCTCTTAAGGAGTTGAGAGCCTCTTTCAAACTGAGTGCAACAGCAGTTTACCACAAGATCTAGCTGACGTTGGAGTATCTAGGAGTGTGAGGTCATCTGTCAAGACCAATTAAATGAATGTTAACTTGTCATTTTTGCAGACTATACTTCAGCACTTGTACTGATTCGTACTCGACAACGTACTACAGTACGTGGTCGTGGTAGATAATAGCGGTCGATAAGCTGCTCGTGTTCTACCTTAAATTTGGAACTAAACATAACTATAGATCTAAGCAAATGACGACTTCGTGCTATAAAATGAGTGAGAAGCTCCAGGAACTGCCGATTGCAGTCATATGAAAAGTCGCACGGAAAGTGACAGGCTGGTAGGACGCAAAACACATTGTAAAACTTAGTTACATTGTGCTGCATGTCCGCTTTTTCAGTGCAATTAAATTTCTTTATTTTCAATAAACTCTACGTTATTCGCTCAATCGCGAAAGGAAGCGAGGTGAAAAGAAGTATTAGTTTTTAAAAAAGAGTTAGTCGTAGATGTTGTCTGGTCGTATTGGAGAGATATTCGGTTCACAATGTCACCCACACTTATCTAAGCGTGTCAGTTGTGTATTACACATTTTTGCTGAGTGTGGTTTGTTGTGGAGCTCGCCCAAAGTGTTTCAGTGTCTTTTTCGTGTTGCTGGTGGCATTGAGAAAAAATGGAGAAGGCACCACATACAGCTCCGCGACCCCACCCGACGTACGAACCACCGTCAACAGTGTCTTATAACATCACTCGAAGAAACACTGTAGGGAAATTTGGCCCAACACACTAGCGTAGTGTCTGGTGATTAGGAACTTTAAGTCTCCACCTTTCCTCCTCTGAGGCTCTATTAATCATATGCTGTGTTGCAAACATAACAAGGAAAACAAATACCAATGAGTCACGAGCACGAAATGACTCTGTATGGTGGTGTTGGTGGGACACAAATGTGGCTTTTGGCGGAAATTTGGGCAGTGGCGGTTCTGCGACGCTTTCCTGCGCACTTGGCTCCTGCTTGTGGACTCACTTTCTCCCTAAGCACCGCCCCGAATGGGGGCCGATCGCGCGCTTTCTTTCGCCTTTCGTGGAGCCGTTGGGTGCGCCCAGCAGGCGCAAAAAGCTCAAAAGTGGCGGAAGTCTCTCTCTCTCTCTCTCTCTCTCTCTCTCTCTCTCTCTCTCTCTCTCTCCCTCTCCCTCTCTCTCCCCGTCGCCGCAGTGTTCTTTCTTTCAGGAGTGCTTGTCTTGTAAATTAGGCGGAAATTAGGAGAACTTCTGAAAAATTATTTCTGTCTAGTGGGGGAATCTTGAGTTGATTTCCTATTTCTAGGTTTCCAGATGGCTTTTGACATGGTTCCTGAGAATTGGTTTCTAATCAAACTGCGTGCCTATGATGGCGTGTCTCAGTTGTGCGACTGGAATCGTGACGTTCTCTCAGAAAAGTCACAGTTCGTAAACATTGCGAGAAATCATCTAGCGAAACCGAAATGAGACATCGTTTGCATACGATGCTGTCGTTTAGTGTCTAATGAATTGATCAGAAGAGCAAAACCAATTGCAGTGTGCTTTAGACAACATATCTACATGATATGGAAGAGTGGTAATTGACCGCGAACAATAAAAAATGTGAGGACGTTACCAAGAAAACTAAAAAAAATCAGTTTAATTTCGGTTATACCATGAATCATTCGCATTTAAACTAAATAATTACGGAATATAATTACAAGTAACTTCCACTAGAAGCATTACAATCTCGTTCACAACGATGTGGGGAAAGCGAACCAAAGACCACGTTTGATTGTCAGAGCACTTACAAAATGCAAAAAAATGTCCTACAGGGAGAAATGATCATCGTAGTAAGATAAGAGAAACCAAACTGGCAATGAAAGATCAAACTGCTCATTTTCCCTACGTGGCACTTGAGAGCGAAACGGTAGAGAAATAGCCTGAAAGTGGTTCTGTGAACCCTGTTCCAAGAACATAAGTGTGAATTGCAGACTAATCATGTGGATGTAGACTGCTCTCAGATCAGAGCGTTACGGCTTCAAGAGCGGTCGCTCCCAGTTACACTTCCGTCGACAACATGTCAACAACATGAAACTGCCTGGACTAGCGGCCAAAGTAACAATTTCACTGCCCTCTTAGTTGACCAGTTGACCCGCTATCGTAATGGAGGTTGTAGTGTCAAGACAGACACGCTGAGCCGTCACCAGACAGTTAGAAGTGGAAATATCTTTCCCCTGCGTGTTAAGAGGTTCGAGGGTAACAGTACAGCCACCTGAGACACCTTGCTTCGTTTTTATTCACGAGTAAGACACGAAAGAGCAGCCATGCTCCACGGTGCTACTGTTCGTTATTGGCTGAGTTTCGTGCTGTCCTGTCCTGTCCTGTCCTGTCCTGTTTCGTTTTCAGTTTCGTTTATCGGCTCGGCTATTTTGTGGAAAAACGTTTGGTAGCTTATTTGGCGTTGAAAATTAGATGACACAAGAGGCGTTCGTTATCCACTCCGAGTAAAACTTTCCTTTATCCAGTAAATAATACCATCTTAGCTTTAGTTTCGTACTTGGCATTCATTTCGTGCACATTCACTGCCTCTCTTGGTAGAGACTTTGTAATCCTGCTGAAACCTGAATAATGCCCTCATCTACATCTACATTTACATGGTTACTCTGCAAATCACATTTCAGTGCCTGGGAGAAGGTTCATCGAACCACCTTCACAATACTCTATTCTTCTAATCTCGTATTGCACGCGGAGAGAACGAACAACTATCTCTTTTCGTGCGAGCTCTGATTTCCCTTATTTTATTATGGTGATCGTTCCTCCCTATGTAGGTCGACATCAACAAAATACACTCCTGGAAATTGAAATAAGAACACCGTGAATTCATTGTTCCAGGAAGGGGAAACTTTATTGACACATTCCTGGGGTCACATACATCACGTGATCACACTGACAGAACCACAGGCACATAGACACAGGCAACAGAGCATGCACAATGTCGGCACTAGTACAGTGTATATCCACCTTTTGCAGCAATGCAGGCTGCTATTCTCCCATGGAGACGATCGTAGAGATGCTGGATGTAGTCCTGTGGAACGGCTTGCCATGCCATTTCCACCTGGCGCCTCAGTTGGACCAGCGTTCGTGCTGGACGTGCAGACCGCGTGAGACGACGCTTCATCCAGTCCCAAACATGCTCAATGGGGGACAGATCCGGAGATCTTGCTGGCCAGGGTAGTTGACGTACACCTTCTAGAGCACGTTGGGTGGCACGGGATACATGCGGACGTGCATTGTCCTGTTGGAACAGCAAGTTCCCTTGCCGGTCTAGGAATGGTAGAACGATGGGTTCGATGACGGTTTCGATGTACCGTGCTCTATTCAGTGTCCCCTCGACGATCACCAGAGGTGTACGGCCAGTATAGGAGATCGCTCCCCACACCATGATGCCGGGTGTTGGCCCTGTGTGCCTCGGTCGTATGCAGTCCTGATTGTGGCGCTCACCTGCACGGCGCCAAACACGCATACGACCATCATTGGCACCAAGGCAGAAGCGACTCTCATCGCTGAAGACGACACGTCTCCATTCGTCCCTCCATTCACGCCTGTCGCGACACCACTGGAGGCGAGCTGCACGATGTTGGGGCGTGAGCGGAAGACGGCCTAACGGTGTGCGGGACCGTAGCCCAGCTTCATGGAGACGGTTGCGAATGGTCCTCGCCGATACCCCAGGAGCAACAGTGTCCCTAATTTGCTGGGAAGTGGCGGTGCGGTCCCCTACGGCACTGCGTAGGATCCTACGGTCTTGGCGTGCATCCGTGCGTCGCTGCGGTCCGGTCCCAGGTCGACGGGCACGTGCACCTTCCGCCGACCACTGGCGACAACATCGATGTACTGTGGAGACCTCACGCCCCACGTGTTGAGCAATTCGGCGGTACGTCCATCCGGCCTCCCGCATGCCCACTATACGCCCTCGCTCAAAGTCCGTCAACTGCACATACGGTTCACGTCCACGCTGTCGCGGCATGCTACCAGTGTTAAAGGCTGCGATGGAGCTCCGTATGCCACGGCGAACTGGCTGACACTGACGGCGGCGGTGCACAAATGCTGCGCAGCTAGCGCCATTCGACGGCCAACACCGCGGTTCCTGGTGTGTCCGCTGTGCCGTACGTGTGATCATTGCTTGTACAGCCCTCTCGCAGTGTCCGGAGCAAGTATGGTGGGTCTGACACACCGGTGTCAATGTGTTCTTTTTTCCATTTCCAGGAGTGCATTTTCGCATTCGGAGGAGAAAGTTGATGATTGGAATTTCGTGACACAGTATTTGCTCCATGCAGGAGACTATTAATGTATTGCACGAAAGTCGACTGAACAACGACTGAACAAAAGTTGTGTTATATTTCATTTTCCAATCTTCGCATTCCGTTTTCCCTTTTCACAGAATCATAGGAGAGAGTGATGCAGTTAGGTCGGTGTACAGGACCGGTCCCTATTGTGATTTACCTTTCTGCTGCCAAAAGGGAGAACAGTACAGCAAGCAGAAGCTAGCGCGTGTATCCATGTGTACTGGATTCGGACGCCTTATTCCTTTCTATAGCGTTCATTCTACTCAGAGTGCTTGATAGTGGTTGCTATAGCTCTTAGCGCACGGGAGATATTTTGAGGTTTGTGGTACTAGATTTTAAGGTAAGTGATTAATTTCTGTTTACTTCGGTTATCTGTGTTATGTAAAGAATAACATTGACCAAACTCTTCATTATAATTTCTATAAAACGACGTACAACGTGACTAGATGCTACTACGTGTTTGTTGCGTAATACTGGCTATCCGATTGTCTTTCAGTATCTACCAGAAATAATTTTAGATTTTAAATTACATCTTCTTCTTCTCTGATTGAAATGGCGGAAAATGAGAGAAGAAATAGGAGGAAAATGGAATGAAGAGTTCATGCGGATCGCTGTGAGAAATGTTATGCTTAACAAAATGACCGCAAGTGAGGTAGCTGAAGCGTTCTCAACAACTAGAAAAGAAAAACATCGCCACCGAAGGGAAGAGATTAAAAGCGGAAAAAAGGTGTGAAAGAGAGCCGAAGAAAGATTAACATTCGTCGTGTGCTCCAAAATAAAATAAACATGCAAATGCTGGCCGTAGAAAGCCAATTACAAAGCGGCGAAAAAAACTGGGGTTTACTGAATATAATGGATCAATAAAAGATAATGGAAACCGCATTACGTGTTTGGACTCAATTGAAGAAGAAGACTGGGTACAGTGTTTGAAGTGTAGAGGCTGGACACACGTTGGATCGGGAGAATATTTTTTGTTTCATTTGCGATGTCTTTAAAACAGGGAGCTAAACATTGCTGAACTCAGCTGAAACAGTAACAATAAGTTCTCATGCTTAGGTGTTTTGTTATTATTCAGTATGTATCAGTGCAGTGAATAATTAACAACCGATATTATTACAGAGAAGACAATGGCCGATACTGCCTGATACTTTGTAGAAACTTTCTAATTGTAGCTCTTTTACTTTCGATGTAATTAAGTACTATAAATAAAAAATAATCGTCTTTATGATTCATTTTTTAAGGATTTTGTGTTGTTCCCACCATAAGATGTAGCTCGATCTTCTGTACATCAATTGATAACATAGAGTGCAGCTGGGAAAGTTTGAGGGTCAGCACAAGAGGAATGTAGCGACTGAGTTCCGTCTACGGAAAATTTTGCTCTTCTTGGGAAGCTGATACACCGGCCACCGAGATGAGGCAGCGTTCGCAGAACAGAACGCTCTTTCGGGAATTCATTAGTGGCTCTCGTTCTCTGCCGGAGCATGTGCAGTTCCTCGTGCGTCCTCAACTGACGCTGCAGCCACAAGCCACGATTACTGCCCCCTCTCCTCTCCACCTCTCTTTCTTTCTTTCTTTCTTTCTTTCTTTCTTTCTTTCTTTCTCCCCCTCCCCACCTTTTGTCCTGTACTGACACACATGTTACACACCTGTTGAAGCAGTTCACGGGTAGAGTATGTATGAAGTCTTCTTCTTCTTCTTCTTCTTCTTCTTCTTCTTCTTCGTAGCCTTGTGCCGTTATCTTCACAGAGTCTGCATGTTAACCTGTAGTTGGCAATATTAGTGTTACATAGTGACCGGATGCCCTTCCTGCCGCCCCCCCCCCTCCACCCAACCTTCCCCCTTAAAGGGACGGAAATTGTGTGCCCCGTTTGTTAGTGTTATACATGTGCAAGTGTGGAAACGTTTTCGAAGTGTTTGCGGATCGTGTAAAAGGCAGTCTATAGGTAACAACGCGGCATTCGATCTGGATCCGATGAGGCTCTCCGAACCACAGAAGCGGCTTTCTAACGCGCGTCTATGCGGGCAGGTCACAATTATCTATGAAGTAATTTCTGAAATGAAATGTTCATAAACTCTCGTAACTACTTAATGATCTCTACTAATTATTAATCGTGAAATAGTAATCGAATCCTTAATAGTCGAGTAGAGTACTTCGCGTAAACATAGACATTAAAATTTTAAAAAAATCTGAATAATAAGTGAACCCGATAAATAACTGATGTCTCCTGAGGGCTATAGCTTTATAGAACATGTTGCACAACGATAAAGATTGAGAGAGAATTTGTTCCAAACTATAGTCTTTCGAGTTGACGCCACTTCGTGTCTAAGGAGATGAAATGATGATAAGGACTACACAACGTCCAGTCCCTTAGCGGAGAAAATCTCCGACCCAGCGGGGAATCGAACCCGGATCGTTAGGTATGACATTCCGTCGCGCTGGGCTCTCAGCTACCAGGGGTCGGACAGCGAAGGTTATTGAAAACACGATGGAACACTCATAAAACACAACGAACGGAAATTATCAGCGGCAGTCTTAAGCAGCACCAACATTATTTTCCGTCGTCAATCCACGAACATTCTGCATCGATACAAAGAATACGTGAGATATTATTATAAAGTAACGTGTTCTGCTTCCAACTGATCCGCTGAATTAGTGCAGCGCTCGTAATTCTGCTTTTAGAAAAGCACATCGTGTGACGCAGGGCGCGTGTGCGTAGCTAGGATAATGGCGCTGTTGTGGGGAACAGCGTCTGCTTGTGGACGGGCCGGTACGCACGAGCTGCAGCTGCAGCCAGGGGGGAACGCAGTTGGCGCGTACGAAACAGCGCAGCTGCTCAGGGTTGTTCTGGGAATTTTCACTAAAGCTTTTACTACCAAATAATGGATACATCAGAGCAAAGTAGAGTTACTGTACTGGGGAAATTTTTGTCCGTGTAAATACCCTTTGTTCTTATAAGAAAAGGCAAAAAAGAGAGGGAGAGGGAGAAATCTTGGGTATCGCCACCAGCCATGGTAAGAGCAAAAATAATACGTACTCCTTTGTCCTACATTAGCTTATAGGAGTTGCAGCAAAAACTATTATTAATAACGTATATCAGTCCCCACCTCCTCACTGCTGTTCATTGACGTTTTTGATGAACTTAACACTACGAGTAGGATGAAATTGTGCTATGTAAAGCGAGAATCCGGGATTGAACGAGTAGTCTATATAGAAACCTGATGAAGCACACTCGTAACAGTGGCCGAAACGTCAGTCGATAGAACACTATGACGACGGAGTCACATACCGGGAAAACGTTTATGGAAACACGAATATCATTCTTAAAATATTTTTAAATTACTATTTTGATTTTTGTTTAGCACCCTCTTGTCGCATTTGTTTTTACAATAATCAGCGGTTTTGTTCAAATTTTGAACATCTTCAAATCTAGTGTACTTGCAGAGAAACTGGTCAACTTTATGTGCCGTGCACATTCTTCATATTTCTTCTAGTAAGTTGTGGAGACTGTGTACACCCACATAAAGTTGCCCGATTGCTCTGCAACTACCCTAGATCAGGTGATGTTCAAAATTTGAACTAAACCAATAATCATTAAAGAGACAAATACGGTAATACAGTGCGAAACAAAACTTAGAATAATAATTCAGTTGCCGCAGATTTATCTCCACATGACATAATGTCAAGCTTTCATATTTTCCAATTAAGTCGGGTGATGCTGAGGGAATTAGATTACGAAATGAGACACTTAAAGTAGTAAAGGAATTTTGCTATTTGGGGAGCAAAATAACTGATGATGGTCGAAGTAGAGAGGATATAAAATGTAGACTGGCAATGGCAAGGAAAGCGTTTCTGAAGAAGAGAAATTTGTTAACATCGAGTATAGATGTAAGTGTCAGGGAGTCGTTTGTATGGCGTGTCGCCATGTATGGAAGTGAAACGTGGACGATAAATAGTTCAGACAAGAAGAGAATAGAAGCTTTCGAAATGTGGTGCCACAGAAGAATGCTGAAGATTAGATGGGTAGATCACATAACTAATTACGAGATATTGAATAGAATTGGGGAGGATTTTGTGGCACAACTTGACAAGAAGAAGGGTCCGGTTGGTAGGACATGTTTTGAGGCGTCATGGGATCACAAATATAGCAGTGGAGGGCAGTGTTGAGGGTAAAAATCGTAGAGGGAGACCAAGAGATGAATACACTAAGCAGATTCAGAAGGATGTAGGTTGCAGTAAGTACTGGGAGATGTAGAAGCTTGCACAGGATACAGTAGCATGGAGAGCTGCCTCAAACCAGTCTCAGTACTGAAGACCACAACAACAATGACAATTGTACAGATGCTCAACAGTTACACATGTAAATTTCACAAGGGAGGACGAACATCCAGATATTCGTACGCAGTGAGCCGTTGGTCTATGTAACTGGAATTGTGCAGAACTATGCTGTACCAGTACTCTCTGTTGCAGACCTGATGAGTTTAAATGTAATAACAATTTTTTGCGTTTGTGTCAGCGTTCAGTGGGCTTACAGCAGTTGGGAAGCATAAAACGGAGATAATACTGGATTAGGAGCTGTGAAGGCCGCTAGAGCGGATGCCCCCGTCACGGGGCTGTGCGCGCGGGCTGCGGGTCCGCTCAGAGGACTCGTGGAGCACTCCGGCCTACGGCGCATCTGGCGGGCACCTGCGCCGTTGTCACAGATAACATTCCGAACACAGCGCTGATTGGGCGCCGCGTCCGGAATGCCGTCCCACGCCAGCTAGCAGAGGCCTCTGGCCCCAGTCTGGCCCTCTCCTCGAGAACTACTCCATACTGTTCACTGAGTCGGCATGTTCGATCTACCGCAAGTAACTTACACTCCGCCTGTCACGAGACTTACTCTTGGCTGCATTCGTGATCAGGATTGTCATGGGTTCCATTTATCCGAGAAAGCTATGTCACTGTTCACTACACCTTTCAAAGGACTGAGTTACTTCAGAATCGAATCCCTTTGCAAGTGCATCGTATCCCGTAGTTTGCTGATGCACTAAATTGGTTTTGATAAACCGCTTTATTTCGTAGGAAATTACTGACAGACAATGACGAAGTGATGCTTGGAATTTTTTAGAACATTATTTTATTTGTAGCGCCGAAAATTTTTGGCAGCTTGTAAAGAAATTTTCATTTTCAATACAAGAAAAAAGGCATTGAACAGCAAATGAAATCAGTAGTAATGAATATTACTGTGTCTACACAGGTGGTGTTGAGACACACAGTTACTCTAGAGGACGATGGAGAGAAATATACTTCATTTTTCAAATTTTCTTTAATCCCAGGGTGAGAAATACGGAGTACACTATCCGATCAAAAGTGTCAGGACACCTAATAATGGATATGTGGTATATCCAATGTTCGCCCTTATGACGTCTTGAACTGTCCTTAGGACACCTCTAATAACGAGTGTGAATGTCTGCGGGGGAAAGGTCATAAAGAATCGAAACCAGAGATGTTAGTTACCTTGGTCGCTGGGATATGGAGTTAAATCGACGTTATAACTCATCCTAAATGTGTTCTATTTGGCCGCGCGGGATAGCCTTGCGGTCTGAGGCGTCTTGTCTGAGGTTAGAGTCCTCCCTCGGGCATGGGTGTGTGTGTTGTCCTTAGCGTAAGTTGGACTAAGTGTTATGTTAACCTAGGGACCGGTGACCTCAGCAGTTTGGTCCCATAGTCCTTACTACAAATTTCCAAAATTTGTTCTATTCGTTTTAGGTCGGGACACGGTGCAGCCTAGTTCATTTCATGAACGTTACTGTCCACAGACCATTGCCATACAGACGGTGCGTTGAGTAGGTGCAAGTTCATGCTGATAGAATGATGGTCTTTGAACTGTTCCTCTGTTTACAGTATGCGGTGTCGTAAAATGTGTTAATACCCGTCCGTATTAAGCGTTTTCTTGAGTGCAATAAGGGGACCACAACCTAACAACGAAAAACGTAACCATCACTACCACCTACGTACTCCACTGTTGACTTTACTCTTTATGGAAAGTGACAGGTAACGTACTCTAGGAATTCGCCAAATCCAAACCCTTCCATCGGATTGCCATACTGATTCATCACTCTAAATCGCTTGTTTTCAGTCATCCACAGTCCAGCGCTTCCGTGACCAGGTCGGTCGGGCTCGATGCATCTCAGTAAGCTACATCACTGATCATGTAAGAGCCTCCTCATAGTTTAGCTGTGGTTCTCTCTTCGCGTTTTCAGTTCACAATCCTATCAGCAGCAGTCAACTAGCGCACATTCAGAAAGGTTGAAGTAGTCGTCGCGAATGTGTTAGTCATGCGACATCCAATGACTAGCCACTGAGCGCTCCTGGGCCTCTCATTCTCCTTGGGGTGCTCCTCTGCTGACAACATAATATGCACTGCCTCCCTTTGTCGCGGTGGACTCGTCTCTTGTGACATCAGTGGTCAAATCCGTATTACATAGGGCTGTCCGAAAGCTTTCGGTCACATTGTGTTGGGACTAAGCGTTTAGTGTTTTCTGAAAGGTTCGTAATTTTCCGCGTATGGTTAAACATTTGCACATTGGAATTTGTTTCATCATTTAATAGCGTCAGCAAAATGACCACTAGGAATAGCCGTGCTGTGTTACGACTATATAGAACCACTGCACAGTGGTTCCATGTTACTGTAGTGTGATATTCAATTCAACGACATGTATTAGCAGGATCATTAGGATACGAAGAATAGGCAGTATACAGAGAGCGTGGGAGCAGGGCGGTACGCGAGCCACTCAAATGTTTTAGGAAAACTGGCGCAACCTGTTGCACCTCGACTGACCCGCTAAATCCCTCGACCTTAATTCCGTAGAAAATGTCTACGATTGTTTCATACAGTGGGTAATAAATAGTAATCAACGTAATGACTATTTGGTCCTTGTTCGGAACATAATCATTAATGAGTGGCTTCAGCTGGGTACAGCACACCGGAAGTAACTTGGGGGGTTCCCTGTCCTCGTGGAACTGAGGCTTTCATGAAGACTAGAAGCATGTTGCGCCGTATTAGCGGTCTGAATAATTTTTCGTGGGTTGTGTTTATACGAGGGGTATTTAATCTCCGTTCAATGCCACGGCCTTACGCCACCTTCCAGGGAGATCCTGTATGCATGTACCACTCTAACGGTCGACGTCAGTACCCTCGCCATCATCCACGTACTGCTTCTCGCGGAGTGCGTCCTTTATTGAGCCATACAGAAGGAAGTCGGAAGGTGCGAGATCCAGGCTGTAGGGTGGAGGAGGAAAAACATTTCAGTGAAGTTTTGTGAGCTCGTCTCGGGTGCGCAGACTATTGTGAGGTCTTGCGTTGTCACGGAGAAGGAGAAGTTAGTTTGCATCATCTCGAATGAGTGTGTCCGCACGTTTCAACATTGCAGCAGTCTCAGCTGTGTGCGGCCGGCCAGCACGCGGGAGATCAGGCAGATTGTTCCGATGATGACGGACGCCTCGTTCAACGACTCTCCGCGCTTTTAATTACGGTCATGTCTCCGTAGACATTCTGCAAGTGTCTGTGAATATCAACGATACTTTGGTTTTCCTCCAAAGAAAACCCAGTGACAGGTCTCTGCTTGGAACGCAACTCCGTTACAGATGCCATTTAGAAGACTACGAATAGCGCCGTTACCTATCTGAACTTTGTGAAACCATAGGGACCCCGCTGTGGCCGAGCGGTTCTAGGTGCTTCAGTACGGAACCGCGTGACTGCTACGGTCGGAGGTTCGAATTCTGCCTCGGGCATGGATGTGTGTGATGTCCTTAGGTTAGTTGGGTTTAAGTAGTTCTGGGGACTGATGACCTCAAATGTTGAGTCCCGTAGTGCTCAAAACCATTTGAGCCATAGCGACTCCGCATTTTTTGAACCGGAACTGGTCGAGAAAAAAAGATACGTTCTATTACTTACTGAACACCCCTCGTACTGCAGATTAAGGTTTTTATGTTCTGTACTCTGTAAGTATTGAGTGGTAGAGAAACAATGCAGATCTAAAGGTCTGGGTTTCGATCCTTGATTAGCCCTAGAGCTATTATCTGGTCTCTTACCACTTTTCAACTCTATCAGCATGAGAAATGCAGAGTCGCATATTAGTTTGGATTCTACGTTAAAACTGTTGGTCCCCCTGTAACTGGCTAAATAAGTAAATTCAGAGGTTAGGGAAAGGGAAGGACATAACGCCTCCAATAGGATCATGCCACGTAAAGTTAGCTGGTGTTCAAACCAATATTGCTCAAAAATGTAAAATCTTATGGGACTTAATTGCTAAGGTCATCCGTCCCTAAGCTTACACATTACTTAACCCAAGTTATCCTAAGGACAAACACATCCATGCCCGAGGGAGGACTCTAACCTCCGCCGGGACCAGCCGCACAGTCCATGACTCTGCGCCCAAGACCGCTCGGCTAATCCCGCGCGGCAAACCAATATTCGGGCTCATGACAGCTTTACCTCATTTTAACTAGAAGTATGATATTCGGGAGATACGTCGATAACCGACAATGAGAGAACGGCAAATACGCACGTAAGTCGAAATAGAAACTTGTGTTAATCGTATCAGCAGCTTGTTCCGTGTGCGAAATGACACTTCTTCATATTTCGTTTTTCGTTGTGACGTGTCAAGGGGGTCTTTCTGCGAGATAGCGAGAAAGGAAGGCGGAAGAGGAGGTGGGGGGAGGAAAGGGTTGGAAGGAGGGCTGAGCGTCCCACCGGCGCCGCAGGCGGCCCCCGCTGCGGTAATCACAGGTGAGGCGAGGCGAGGGCGGGCTTCCATTGGCAGCTCCCGGCGCGGCGTGAAATCCCGGCTCCGTGCCTGGCGATCGCGCGCGGCAAAAACAAACGGCGGCGTTGCGACTTCATCTCGGCGCCAGCCCAGCCCAGCCGCGGCCGCACGCACCGCCGGTCCCAGCGGCGGAGCCACCCAGAGCGCCATTGTGGACCCCTTCTCTTTCATCCCGCCTGCGTCCAATCCGCTGTCCTCCCATTCACAGTATGCACCGGCAGAGATTGCTCAATCGCTCTTCCTTAATGCCGCTTTGAATGCCGGTCATAGAAGCAGCTCCCATTTCTAGCAACTTTGCTCTCGAAAACAACGGATCGCCTTCTCACCATACTGAATACCACGGCTAGGTCATCATTTCTGCAATGGGTGGAACTACTTTACAGCAGCTATCTGTTCGACATCTAAAAACGTACTCTGCTAATCACCAGCGGCGCACTGTAAATCATTCCATTTCTTCCAGAATGAAATTTTCACTCTTTAACGGAGTGTGCGCTGGTATGAAATTTCCTGTCATATTAAAACTGTGTGCCGGACCGAGACTCTCCTAGGAGGAGACGAGGTAGTGGCAGAAGTGAAGCTGTGAGGGCGGGGCGTGAGTCGTGCTTGGGTAGCTCAGATGGTAGACACTTGCTCCCTAAAGGCAAAGGTCCCAAGTTCGAGTCTCGGTCCGACATACAGTTTTCATCTGCCAGGAAGTTTCAGATCAGCGCACACTCCGCTGCAGAGTGAAAATTTTAGCCTGGAAACATCCCCCAGGGTGTGGCTAAGCCATGTCTCCGCAATATCCTTTCTTTCAGGAGTGCTAGTTCTGCAAGGTTCGCAGGAGAGCTTCTGTAAAGTTTGGAAGGTAGGAGACGAGGTACTGGCAGAAGTAAAGCTGTGAGGGCGGGGCGTGAGTCGTGCTTGGGTAGCTCAAATGGTAGAGTACTTACCCGCGAAAGGCAAAGGACCCGAATTCGAGTCTCGATCCGGCACACAGTTTTAATCTGCCTGGAAGTTTCATTCCCTTTCTTGTTCCATCCGCCAATGAAACAAGGGTAAAACGACTGTCTATATGCTTTCGTACGAGCTCCCATTTCTCTCTTCTTACCGATCCGTGTAAGACATGTTGAAGACAGCAGGATCGTTCTAGAGTCTGTTGCCAGTGTTGGTTCTCTAAACCTTTTCTATATTCTCCCCTCCAGGTACTCCCATTTAAGTTGTAGCATTTCTGTAATACTCGCGCATTGGTCCTCTCATTCTCCTTGCTGCATAGGTCTTCAACCATCAGGTTGGTTTCCAGCAGTTCGCCGTGCATTTCTATCTTAGGTCTTCCTTTTTGAGAGGGGTATATAGCATCTGGCACCCTCCATGATTTGGTTGGTGTATTCTAGTCTCGGTCTACCTTCCACTGTCCCTTCAGTGGTACTGTCGATGATACCGGCATGTCTCAGAAGATGGCTGGGTGTTCGATTACCTTCAGCAGACGAGGCTTCTCTTCCTCCACTCTGCAGAGCATGTCTTCGTTTCATATCTTGTATAACCCGGAAATCGTCAGTATTCTGCTGTACCGTGTGGAAGGCCACAGGGAGCACGTCCGTATCTCACCACTGACTTCTAATATCAGCCGCACGCAGTTGACGTCAACAAGTTTAAGTGCCTGAACATAACGTTGTTACAACGTCGAAACTAGTTGCCAAACTAAAATCGACACCTTAAATACACCTGGAGGAATTTCTTCATTTTTAATATAAACTGCTCTGTATGGTCGTAGCCTGCCGAAGTGACCGTGCGGTTCTAGGCGCTGCAGTCTGGAACCGTGAGACCGCTACGGTTGCAGGTTCGAATCCTGCCTCGGTCATGGATGTGTCTGATGTCCTTAGGTTAGTTACGTTTAACTAGTTCTAAGTTCTAGGGGTCTAATGACCTCAGGAGTTGAGTCCCATAGTGCTCAGAGCCATTTGAACCATTTTTTTTTGTATGGTCGTATCCTGGTTATTGGTCCTCGATGTTGTATAGTGTCTAACGCCTTTCAGAAATAAGACATGCAAGGGATTATCAAGCGGACAAGATTTACAAAAAGTTACAAAATATTTCGAAACTAGAATGTCGGTCGAAATGTTGTGTTAGGTTAGTTTCCTCTAGATAGGAGAGAACATATGTTCAGTGACGGGCAAATGCCCCACGTACTTTTAGTCTCCTTGTTTTTTTCTGTTCTTTAATATTACACAAAGTAATTACTGGTGACACAGCTCATCGATCGTGCAGGCGCCACATGAAATCCAGCTGATTGATATCTCTTTCTGTCGCTTCGCAAATTTCACCCGCTGTCATGACTGGTTTCGCTGTTGCCCAAGTGGACAATTACTGTACACCCGTTGTGACAATGTTCACTGAACGTCTTACAAAGCGCAAACTCACTGACGTTCATGGTTAACAAGAGGTAAGCGATAAATTCAGAATAACATTAGTTCTATAGTCGGTACTGTGAACAAACGTGCAGTATGTGGTCCGAAGACGGAGAGAGAGAGAGAGAGAGAGAGAGAGAGGGAGAGAGAGAGAGAGAGAGAGAGAGAGAGAGAGAGAGAGAGACGCAAATTAGATACCGTTATTCTTTAGGTATGAAAGTATTTTTATGCTTTTAATTTCGATGTAACTTCCCTCGGTTTAATTACTGATCTTTATTAAGGTGGCTGTGACCTCTAGATGTGTTAATTACGCGGAGAATTGCACCATGACCGCAAGAATACCTCACCTGGAAGGTAGTTGGCGGTTAGGACCAGCTAGGTTATGGCAACGTAACAGCTCTGTTGAATTCCCTTGGAACTTGCTTATAAAAGTGACGTAGTACTGTGGAAACTTTGATTTGTGGTGTGGGTAGTGAATTTTGCAAACCTCGATCGGACCTTTACATAGGACCCAGCAGGGCTACTCAGCCACAATCCTATTAGCCCTCTGAAAGATGAAATGGAAATGAAATGTCGTGTGCTGATGGCCTCCCGGCGGTTAGACCTGATCACCTGGTGCATGTCTTTTGAAGTGACACCATTTCGGCGGATTGCGCGTTGATGATGATGTTGTTGATGAGGATGAGATGATGATGTTGTTGATGAGGATGAGATGATGATGTTGTTGATGAGGATGAGATGATGATGAGGAGGATGAAATGATGATGAGGAGGATGAAATGATGAAGAGGAGGATGAAATGATGAGGAGGTGGATGAAATGATGATGAGGAGGATGAAATGATGATGAGGAGGATGAAATGATGATGATGAGGAGGATGAAATGATGATGATGAGGAGGATGAAATGATGATGATGAGGAGGATGAAATGATGATGATGAGGAGGATGAAATGATGATGATGAGGAGGATGAAATGATGATGATGAGGAGGATGAAATGATGATGATGAGGAGGATGAAATGATGATGATGATGATGATGACAGAAACACCCAGTCTGTGAGCGGAGAAAATCTCCAAATCAGCCGGGAATCAAACCCGGGTGGACTGAAACATGGAACGTCCGCATCGTGTAATCCATGTACACCAAAGTGGACTTCGGGTCAGACAGTGTTGAAGAAATCCATATACTTAGGGATCCTACATTTACAAGAGTGGTAAGAACGTGTAAAATTGCGATATGTATTCAATATTCGTTATTTTCATTATCGAAAGATGAACTGTCGATCCGCATTCTACAGCTGCCGCGACAACGTATCTGCCGCATCGTCAGGTTTCACTGTAGCTCCTCTTTGCACGTAGTTCTGTCTGTCATCTGTACCCGATAGTGCCTTTATAAACGTCGGTAAGTTACTTCATAGATTTGTATTTTTTTTACGCTAGGAACATAATTAGCATTAGTTCTGACTTAAGTCAAAATTGTTTTTAAATGAAATGAACACCCTTAGCTGCTTACAGGCGTTGACATACATCAACGGGGACAGATGAAAATGTGCGCCCCGACCGGGACTCGAACCCGGGATCTCCTGCTTACATGGCAGATGCTCTATCCATCTTTTTTTCATTTGGTCCGCTTTAGTTCGTTTAATCTGCTCGGGGGCGGACGCCGTAAGACATCCATTTAAGTTCGTTGTTGATCTGTTAACTCAGTTTTTTTTTATTACAGAGGGCACATTACCCTCTGACCAAACACGTTGAGCTACCGTGTCGGCTATCTGAGCCACCGAGGACACAGAGGATAGCACGACTGCAGGGACTCATCTCTGACACGCCTCCCGCGAAACCCACATTCTCGCCGTATTGTCCCGCACTACATTCGTGGTGCCCCCGCCCATTACTCGCGGCGCGTTGCCGATTCCCGTAAGAGTTCGGGCACTGTTTGTGCATCCGCACAAAAGAGGAAGATGGTAAAGTGGCTGGTGAGCCTTAACTATGCCTTCTTAGTATATACGTTGAGAATGTCGGTTTCGCGGGAGGCGTGCCAGCCGGCACGGTAGCTCAGCGTGTTCGGTCAGAGGGTTAGCTGCCCTCTGTAATAAACAAACTGAGTTCACCGATCAACAACGAACTAAAACGGATGTCTTATACGGTCCGCCCCGAGCAGATGTAACGAACGAAAGCGAACAAAATGAGATTTTTAAAAAAATGGATTGAGCGTCTGCCATGTAAGCAGGAGATCCCGGGTTCGAGTCCCAGTCGGGGCACACATTTTCATCTGTCCTCGTTGATGTATGTCAACGCCTGTAAGCAGCAAAGGGTGTTCATTTCATTGTAATTTCATTCTAACGAGCTGCATGGTCACAGATATCCGAAAGAACAGATACCACCTTAGTATATATAAAATTATTTTTGCTTAAGAAAATATAAATCGTTGGTGTACGACAGACATGCTGTCGACTGCTTCCCTATATTATAATTCTAGTACAGCCCTTCTTACTCATCACCATATCCATGATTAAACTTGATCAATCACTGTAACACTGTACAGCTTGATTGACACCTGTAGTTAGCGCAGAGTACAACGTTTTAGTTACTACAAACAATGAAGCTATTCGTAGGTTCCTTTTGTTAGAGCAACTTGGTGGGCGGGTTAGATGTATCACCACAGTATACACACACTGTGATATTACTGTAGTTACCTCGGATCTTCATCCTTAGCATGAAGCTGCCAGTGAAGTGTACTATGTTGTATGAAATTGTTAAGAAGTTGACAGTTGCTTATATTAATGCTTCGCATTCGGTAAGAGTATAGTAAAATTGCTGTTGAAATGAAAGTTCTGTGTGCACATTCTCACGGTTCGCTTGTGCTTGTCTGTTGCAGGCGACGCGTACAATAGTCAAATGCGGCTACCTGTTCGTGGCGCCAGGATGGGACTTCTCCAACCCACTCAACCGCACCAAGGTGAGTTCTTGCCCCTGATCACACACGAACTTGTTACTCGTGTGTCCTGAATATGTATGAACTTGCTTGGCATTAAGTATCCGCTACTAAAATGGAAAGACATATTACTGGTAACTGCATGATTTTTTAAACGTAATGTCTTCGGTAGGTATCAGTAGAGTGCTACGGTTCGCCTACATTTTCCTTTATGGAACGCTTAGATAAGTCGTTTATCACGCAACACTAGCTAAATTTCACGCTTCTAATGTTCACAGCGAGACCACGTGGCGTTCACTGCTACTTTAACGTTTCACATCTTTACGAGCAAGTTCAGATACTCCAGGATTTATTATGGTTGTGCGTAAAATACATTTCCACGTCTTCTAAGACGTGGAGAGGTGTCGGCATGTGGCTGTGTGCCAACGTGATTAGCAGCCCACTGTTTGGATTTAGAACTCGTGTCCTCGGTCTGCGAGGCGGGACTTGTTAAGTAACCTGTTACCGCTGGTAACCGGCTGCTTAATGAGACTTTCCGTTACAGTCAGGCGGTGAATCGGGCAGATTCGCAGGAAGCATTGCTATTACAGGAAATGACAGTGATTGGTAGACTGAGAGATGGCAACTTTTGCTATGAAAGCTTCTCCCTTTGCTACATGGGTAGGTATAATGACCGCCGAAGACACTTACTAGCAGTTAACGCCAGGAAACTGTTAGACGAGAATAATAATTTGCAGACCACTTTCTGGTATCGGTACACAACAAGGAAAAGTGGACGGGAGCCTTACCTATTTCTAGCGTGGACAGAAAGCCTTAGTTCGTGAAACATGGACACACAATTTTTTTGCATGTTACTTATTGATTTTTTAGTTTTTTCGTCATCGATCTCTCGCCAGTTTGATGCTGCCCCCATCTTTTTCTATCTCGTGCATATAGTAGTCCTTGCCTATTCATATTTTTTTACGCTCTAGTGCTCTATCCAGAGTCAATTTAACAGAGACCATATCGATTGTTCCACTAATTAGTCTCTTCTTCCCGTAAGGATCTTCCATAAAGTTTTTTCATCCTCTACCCTGTTTAGATTTTAATTTTTGACATTCTTCAAAAACACCGCATTTTAAATCCTTACTATTTATCCTTATTTCCGACATTACGTCTCACTTTCGTTGCATGTTCTGGTCCAAACGTACTCTTACGAAACTTATTTCTCGGTTCTACCAATATTTGATACCAGTGGAGGTATTTCCAGAAAGAAAACTTTCTTTGGTCTGCAGATCTTTTTGATATCGTATTTCTCCCGCATTTCACTTATTTATTTACCTATTTGTTTGTTTATACATCGAGGAATCATTTTACAATATAGGATTTGCGACCATAATACAATGAAAATACACAACTCCAAAACACACACACACACACACACACACACACACACACACACACAGAATATATGTTTGAGGATAGGACAGGACAAGTTGGTGACCGTGGCGTTGCTGAAGGAACCATCCCGGCACTTGGTGAAATGATTTAGCAAAACCTAAATCAGGATGGCCTGGCAGAGCAAAATTCACCATCCCGAGTATGGTAAAGTCCAGTGCCTTAACAACTGCACTGCCGCATTGGGTTGGTCCTTACTCTACAGGATTCTCTTGGTCATCAACAATTTTCGCCAAATATCGTACAGTTAAACTGTGGTTTCGTACAGCGCTGCTGCCCTCGCAAAGGGTGCACGCTGGTGACTAAAAGAGCGCGAACATATATGTCTGCATGTGCTCCCTTCATTCTGTTGGGAAAACTGAGTCAGTGTCGCACTTCATATGTGAGACGTTGACCTGAGTAGAATGTAAAAGACGTTGCTGCAATGCTCTGCAGATGTTGGGCACTTTTTCGCAAAATCATGACATTGATTGCAAAAGCATTACATTGAGATTATATATTGTAATGCGATAAAGTGGTGTAGTTGTTACCTTTATATTTTAATCCCTGCTCTGAAGAGCCTGTGTAACTTTTAATAGTATAGTATGCATTACGTCTGAAGTATCTGTTACTTGCCTCTTTTAATTGTTGCATTTTAGTGACCTTTTTCATCTCCTGCAATTTATATACAAATACATTCGTTGATAGAAAATGCTGTTAGAGTTTTTTGTTGGTTTTTCCGTGATGAATGGATGTCCAATTTGGCTCTTGTTCAAAGATTATGTGTAGCACTATTAGCGAGTTACTTACTAATGCCTTGCGTGATGTGTATATATTCCCTGATGTAGATGTATTCGCTTGGTGCTGCGAGGATAACCATATTTTGTCGGAAACTGACTTGTTGAGAACGGTAGTTGTAATACTACATGGTCCATAATTTTAACAAGATTTATTTGAATCAAACTCGGAAACAATAATAATTGGAATATCATAGACATTTAGATAGTTTCACTAGTGTAGTGAACATAAATAATACTCTAGACACCGGTTTGGTTGTTCTGCTGAAATAAGATTGCTCGTAAGAGGCATTGCCAAATTGTCATGGTCGGAAAGATCAATGAGGACTACACAATGTTTATACGTGTTTCGAGTTTCGTTTTCATTGGTTTCTCTATGCACTTACGAATAGATTCCTTAACCCTTAGCCTGCAGTTGTGGCCGAGCGGTTCTAGGCGCTTCAGTATTGAACCGTGCTGCTGCTACGGTCGCAGGTTCGAATTCTGCCTCGGGCATGGATGTGTGTGATGTCCTTAGGTTAGTCAGGTTTAATAGTTCTACGTTCTAGAGGACTGATGACCTCAGATGTTAAGTCCCATAGTGCTTAGAGCCATTTTTGAACAGCACTCTAGACGTGGTTTTCCAACAGGATAACGCTCGCCTACGTACTACTGTTGTAACCCAACATGCTCTACGGAGCGCCGACATGTTACCTTGGCCTGTTTTATACTCAGATCCGTCTCCAATCCACTCCAACGTCATCCACAAACAGCATTAACCGTCCCTGTATTGACCCACCATCCGCAAACGGCGTGGAGCTCCATCCTACAAACTGACATCCGGTACCCGTATAACAACGAATGCACGTTTGCATGCTTGCATTCAACGTTCTTTCGGTTACAACGGTTATTAACCTACCAGCGTTTCACATTTACAATGGCTCATCTCGCGCTTACATTAACCTGTGATCTTGCAGTGTTTGTCACTTTAATATGTGAGCTAGACAAATGTGTTCCCATAATTTCATTACTCTACCTTGTTTTTTGGTGTGTTGATTTTTCCGTTAATGTATATTTGAAAGCCAAGAAGGATGAAAAGTGAGTTTCCACCGGTAGATTAATAATTACTCACTAACCTTGGAAGAATTACTGGCTACGAAGCAGATCATAAGCTTGCGCTAGAAGGGAAGTGAGTCATTCGGTGTGGTGGTCGTGAAGTTGGCGACGCCAGGAAACCGTGTCAGGACACGGAGTTGAGCTCTTTACGACTGCCGGCTAGGTGAGGGCGCGCGGTAAGTGCAGCCACCTGCACACCTCGTGATGAGAAAGGCGCAAGGGGCTGTTGTAAATTCTGTGCCAATCAGTGCGCTGTGCTTAACGTTCCGTCGCACCGCCGAAGCGTGCCTCTATATATTACAAGAACGGTCATTCAAACAGATCGATGTTTTTCTAAACTAGATTAGAAGTGCACGGCGCTGTTGTCCGTTAAATAGGTTAGTGGGTACATTTTCTCTTGGCTAGTACGAAGCCGATTCCGCTGAAATGCTGAAGTCCCCAACGGAGGCTAGTTTGGTACCACTCGATCCGGAGACAGTCGGTTCGAATACCGACAGTGGAACTTTCAAAGGGCCTTGCAAACTTGAACGTTACAGAAACGCTATAATTGGGAGCGGGAAATGACCACAGAAAATTTTTTACATTCTTTTCCTGATTCTGTTTGGCTGAAAGGGCTAAATTTTTATAACAGTTTCACGAAGGAGTTCGGAGCTCGTGAATCCGAGGAGTCGTCCGGTAGCCCTCGTGAGTGTACCCACTGGGGTGGAGCTGGCGTTTTCGTAGTGAACTTCGTAGTGCAGTTTGGAAGACTGGTAGAAATGCCCTTCCGGGCGCGGGCGTGGACTTCTACTTCGGCAATTTCCTGTTTCACTCAGTGATGAGGAAATAGATTCCAGAACCCAGCGTGGAGGTACCATACGGCTGGTCGGTGGTTTTCTGTGAACGAGACGGACTTGTGCAGGGTAATTGAAAGAAATAAAATTTGAGTTCTGTGGTTTTGTGAGACTCTCCGTTTACATTGAACTCTCTTGCTGTTTCGTTGTGTGGAGATTGTCGACTATTTTGAGGCGGTGTACAAGCTGTTAGCGGTGAACATATTCGAATCCAGTGGTCGGATTTATGAATCTTTTGAATAGTAATTAGTGATTTTGGAGTAGCGATAAATTAACCGTTTTCCGCTGGCTAAAGCGAACCTGGTGACTATGTTTGACCTGATTTTACATGTTAAACTCTTCCGGACACTAAGTCCAGTAATAGCGTCGGGCGTGTGATTACTGAGTGCGGCTAAGACTAGAGCTTTGTGCGATGTCACGGGAGCTCCGACGCATGAACGACAGGAATGTTCCAAAGTGGATTAAGAACACTTACTTGCTCGACCGATTCACAAGTTGGGGGGAAGTTGTATTAACAGACGACGGAAAAAACGTACCAACGGAGAGCGGCACATTTCGCCACGGGATCGTTTATTCGGCCAGAAAGATCAACCAAATCCTTTGGCTGATGCTGCAATATAGGTGTTCCGGCGCGGAGGAAACTACACTTGAAAATCCGAGACCATACGTTCAAAGATGAGACGGGCACCGTTTTACCCCGTCCCACATACGTCTCTCGAAATGACCAGGACAAGAAAACCGGTAGAAAAATAGAGCTCATACGGAGATTCATCAACTGTTGATCTTCTCATACATCGTTTGTGAATGGAATAGAGAAAGGGAGTGTAGTGGTAGAAGCACCCTCTGTTCTGTCGCGCACCGCAAGGTGGGTGCAGAGTATAGATGTAGCTGGGTGGTAGAACGGGCTTGGAACACTTGGGTGGAATCACACTTGTGGGGAACAGACATTGCTGTGTAGCCTGGGGCTCTTGCTGCAATAAGAGACTGTTCACAGGCAGCACGCAGCCACTCTAGAATCTGTTTCCTGTGCAGCAATGTAGCACAGCGTACTGTAGTCCATGATACGTGTTTAATGTGTATCGAAAGGTTGATGAAGCTGCGACGAGTCACTGTTTTACGATAATTTATCTTGCCTTTACCAGATCTAGGCTGGTTTGTCCATTATCAGACGGCGGTTACATTTGTACATCTTAAAGGAAATCAGTTTTGCATAAACTGATGCTTGCAGTTTGAAGCAACGATGTTACTAAGGCTAACAGAAAAATAAATTAATATAAAAAGTGACTGGTGGCAGTTCTTTTTTCAGACTTTCGTTTTATCAAGAGTCAAGGAGTTCTAGCACCCAACATCCATCAAATAATCTTTTATTTGTTAAAATAAGATTTATTTATGTGAGGGAGAATTACTGGATATAGTTGCATGTCATTTGCCTATGTTGCTGCTGCTACGATCTTTGTGTCGTTTCCAGAGGTGCTTATCTCTTTTCGTTCCCCATTAAACTTATTTGCACTCGGAAAAAAGTCTCCACAGTCCAAGAGAGATGCTATGTTACTATTGGCGCACACATGTAAAATAGCGCCATACTGGACAAAAACAAAACGACGAACAAGTGAGAGGCGACGATAGCTCTGTATCTCTCGATGAGTGAGGAACCCGAGGTAAACGGTGTATGTAATCATAGCCGATAAAGAATACGCACATCAAACGTGTAGAATACGACGAAAAGATGGGTACATCCTTCTTCTGGAAAGCCAGGCGACGTCCAGTACCTGAAGTGTATTGGACTCTGCAGTCAACACGTTCCCGCTCCGCCCAAGTGTCGCACCGCATAGCTGTCGCAAAGAGGCACGTTACCGTCTTTTAAAATACGAAGTATGTTCAGTAAGTAAGGTAATACTTTATTTTGTTGGCCAATTTCGGTTGAAAAAGGCTGAATTTGTAGTCGGACATCGTGGAATATCTCGCTGCAATACCTCTTAGTTTCCTGAAGTGCCAATAGGTGACGGCTCTGTACACTGCCTTCAAAATGACGTTTAGTAGGGAGGTGCGTTCCAAGCATAGAGGTGTCTCGGACTTCCTTTTGGTGGAAATCCTGAGCATCGCAAATATTCATCTACGCAGACCAGGAAGAGAACAAAAGCGCGGTGAGTCGCTGGGCGAGGCACCTGTCATCATCATCGCAACAAGGTCGTGCAAACCTAACCGATCTCTTGTTTCAGCCGGCCGCACACAGCTGTGGCTCCCTCACGGACTTCAAGAAATTACTTCATCGTGCTCATCGTCACAGAAAATGCACACACTTCTCCTTCCCCATGACAATGCAAGACCTCACACAAATCTGCGCACCCTAGAGAAGCTCTCAAAACTTCATTGGACTGTTCTTCCTCATCCTCCGTACAGCCTTCCTTACTTGCATATGTGTGGGCCAACGAAGGACACATTCCTAAAGCCGTCGGCACACGGACCGTGCTGTCGAACGTTAACGTTGAGCGAGCCAGGTTCAACGTGCTGCTGAACGCTCAGGAACGATGCGACTTGTGCATACGGTACGTGGGCCCCAACGTGGCATACGCGATCCCAACGCACTCCAGCGGCAGTTGAGAGATGTTTCTAGTTCGTAAATCACACTGTTTACTGAACGGGCGCGCGTAAAATTCCCACGTTAGCTCTATTAAAACGCACGTTTCCTTCATCGTGCACGAAAAGGAAAGTACCATGTCCAATCAATAAGGACACAGACTTATAAAAGCTCCATTACAAACAGTGCGTACAAATTTGGAATTTTCTCCACATAAGATAAACATTATTTCATTATTCCCACATTTTTGTAAAACCCCAAGCTCAGTCTTACTTGATCACTGTTCCTACCCACTAGCAGAATCTTTGCAACATGTGAATTACGAAGCGTAAAAGAAGAAGTTGCCAAATATCTTTATACAAGTAGCGCAAGCTGTCCTTTAGAATAAAGCAAATAGAACAAAGTCACCCCTCAAAAAAAAGGTGAACTTGTATTTACGTAGCATCAAATATTATAGTCTATACCTATATTGAACTAGTAATAAAGTATCAGAACCTAATAAAAACGCGAATGTTAGGGGGAATAACATTGGTTGTGTCAGGACGCGAACCACCGCCCCCAACAAAAACTCATTGTTGGACAGTGACGCTATTCATTACGCTAAAGCAAAATCACGTCTTTTGTATCTAATCATAGTACACTCCTGGAAATTGAAATAAGAACACTGTGAATTCATTGTCCCACGAAGGGGAAACTTTATTGATACATTCCTGGGGTCAGATACATCACATGATCACACTGACAGAACCACAGGCACATAGACACAGGCAACAGAGCATGCACAATGTCGGCACTAGTACAGTGTATATCCACCTTTCGCACCAATGCGGGCTGCTATTCTCCCATGGAGACGATCGTAGAGATGCTGGATGTAGTCCTGTGGAACGGCTTGCCATGCCATTTCCACCTGGCGCCTCAGTTGGACCGGCGTTCGTGCTGGACGTGCAGACCGCGTGAGACGACGCTTCATCCAGTCCCAAACATGCTCAATGGGGGACAGATCCGGAGATCTTGCTGGCCAGGGTAGTTGACTTACACCTTCTAGAGGACGTTGGGTGGCACGGGATACATGCGGACGTGCATTGTCCTGTTGGAACAGCAAGTTCCCTTGCCGGTCTATGAATGGTAGAACGATGGGTTCGATGACGGTTTGGATGTACCGTGCACTATTCAGTGTCCCCTCGACGATCACCAGAGGTGTACGGCCAGTGTAGGAGATCGCTCCCCACACCATGATGCCGGGTGTTGGCCCTGTGTGCCTCGGTCGTATGCAGTCCTGATTGTGGCGCTCTCCTGCACGGTGCCAAACACGCATACGACCATCATTGGCACCAAGGCACAAGCGACTCTCATCGCTGAAGACGACACGTCTCCATTCGTCCCTCCATTCACTCCTGTCGCGACACCACTGGAGGCGGGCTGCACGATGTTGGGGCGTGAGCGGAAGACGGCCTAACGGTGTGCGGGACCGTAGCCCAGCTTCATGGCGACGGTTGCGAATGGTCCTCGCCGATACCCCAGGAGCAACAGTGTCCCTAATTTGCTGGGAAGTGGTGGTGCGGTCCCCTACGGCACTGCGTAGGATCCTACGGTCTTGGCGTGCATCCGTGCGTCGCTGCGGTCCGGTCCCAGGTCGACGGGCACGTGCACCTTCCGCCGACCACTAGCGACAACATCGATGTACTGTGGAGACCTCACGCCCCCACGTGTTGAGCAATTCGGCGGTACGTCCACCCGGCCTCCCGCATGCCCACTATACGCCCTCGCTCAAAGTCCGTCAACTGCACATACGGTTCACGTCCACGCTGTCGCGGCATGCTACCAGTGTTAAAGACTGCGATGGAGCTCCGTATGCCACGGCAAACTGGCTGACACTGACGGCGGCGGTGCACAAATGCTGCGCAGGTAGCGCCATTCGACGGCCAACACCGCGGTTCCTGGTGTGTCCGCTGTGCCGTGTGTGTGATCATTGCTTGTACAGCCCTCTCGCAGTGTCCGGAGCAAGTATGGTGGGTCTCACACACCGGTGTCAATGTGTTCTTTTTTCCATTTCCAGGAGTGTATCTTACCGATCGGTAAAAACCTTAATCGTAGATATGTTACTAACTGGAATTTAATTATAACAAATTGTACCAAGAACAATGCTTTTTGGGTGGATCTTCAGCTATGACGGCAGAAGCTCGGCACGCTCAACGTTCGGATGCACGGTCCGTGTGCCGACGGCTTAAGGGACCAAACTGTTGAGGTCATCGGTCCATAGACTTACACACTGCTTAAAGTAACTTATGTTAAGAACAACACCCATGCCCGAGGGAAGACTCGAAGCTCCGATGGGAGAGTCTGCGAAATCCGTGACACGCTGCCTCAAAAAGCACGGCCATTCCGCGCGGCGCGGACGACAGGGAGGTTACTGACGCAACAGTACGATGGCTCCGAGGTCGACCAGTAAAGTGGTATCATGTGGGCATGCAAGTCCGCCTAGAAAGGTGGCGTAAGGCCGTCGCATTGAACGGGGATTTAGTTGACAAACAGGATTTTGTTGCCAAAAGAGTGGGGAATGATGTGGTGCAATGAAATCCTGAGTAAACCAACCTTCTTTGAGCAAAGATGTCACATTACTTAGTGGAAGCCCCTCGTGGTTTTTGTTCGGATTTGGCCGTTCTAGCTAGGGTACTCGCCGTGTGAGAGCACCGACGAAGCAGTCCGTGCGACAGGGGAGTGGTCGCCGGTCGCGGGGTGTGTCGTCGCAGGTGCAGGCCTTGGGACGCGTGGTGCGGGCACGTGCAGACGCGGCGTAAGCACGGCCTGTCCGCGGAGGGTCATCTAGCAGGCCGACGACCCCGTGCCATCTGCGTCTGCTCTCAGCATTCGCGGTGTCACCCGATGTTATCTGCGCCGACCGCAGTGCGCCGCGCTTCCGCGTTGCAACATACCCACGGGCTGCCCCGCGGCCGCTATTAGCACTGCTACCGCCCGTACCACATACGCTCTTCCCCCGGGGCGTAACACTAGCAGAGAGGAGCCCGGCGCCGACACACGTTGCAGTACGTCCCCTTGCTCCCTGTTTTGCCAGGAGATACGTAACTACGTCTCACTGGTTGGTGCCTTCAATTCAGGCATTTGGCTCGGAGCTTACGACACACTTCGGTTTCGGGAAGAGTAAGGTAAAAAAACCCATTTGGCGCCGGCCGCGGTGGTCTCGCGGTTCTAGGCGCGCAGTCCGGAACCGCGCGACCGCTACGATCGCAGGTTCGAATCCTGCCTCCGGCACGGATGTGTGTGATGTCCTTAGGTTCGTTGGGTTTAAGTAGTTCTAAGTTCTAGGAGACCGATGACCTTAGATGTTAACTCCCATAGTCCTCAGAGCCCTTTTTTTTACCATAACAGTAAAAATATGTTGTTTATAACAAATGCTCAACATGACGGCCGTCATTCATGAACACCACCACTAGTCGAGGGACAGTGTTCCGAACAGCACTGTAGCCATGGTGAGAAACTGTCATCCGATGTTGTCTTGTTGCATCCCTAATGAAGACGGGCGATTGCGGTAGATTCGCGACTGTAGGTAACTCCACAACCAATAATCACACGGATTCACGTCTGGGGATCTGGAAGGAGAGGCATGACGAATGTGCCCGCTCGGCACCAAACGGTGTGAACGAGGGATCTTTCACCTGTGTTTCGGTATGAGATGGAGCGCCATCCTCTATAAAAGTCGTACCTCCCAGTCGGTGTTTATCAGCTAGGCTAGGGATGATGTGATTCTGTAAGATATCAGCGTACCTCTCACCCGTCACGCTGACAGTTTAAGAGCAGCACCCCGCAATTACTCTGAGAAAAAGGGCTCGATCATGATTTATCGGATAAATCAACACCATACCTTGACTTTCCGGTCATACAATGGGGTTTCCCGAAAGTTCTAGGGCGCTGCAGTCATGAACTGTGCGGCTGGTCCCAGCGGAGGTTCGAGTCCTCTCTCGGTCGTGTGTGTGTTTGTCCGTCGAATAATTTAGGTCAAGTAGTGTGTAAGCTTAGGGACTGATGACCTTACCACTTCAGTCCCATAAGATTTCACACACATTTGAACATTTTCTTTTGAAAGTTCTAGATTTTACATAACCAAAATTCTCCAGCTGTGTTTGTGTGCCAGTGTGTGAAATGGACTTAGTCGGTCTACAACGGTTTAGGTAACCAATTGTCATTTTCCCCCATTTTTTGAAGTGTCCACATCACAAATACTCTTCCCGTCACAAAATCGCTGGTTAACAGTTCATAATGACGCTGGGTTCAAATGGTTGAAATGGCTCTGAGCACTATGCGACTTAACTTCTGAGGTCATCAGTCGCCTAGAACTTACAACTACTTAAACCTAACCAACCTAAGGACATCACACACATCCATGCCCGAGGCTGGATTCGAAACTGCGACTGGAGCGGTCGCTCGGCTCCAGACTGTAGCGTCTAGAACCGCACGGTCACAATGACGCTGGGTTTTGTACTGATAGCACTGGAGGGTACGCCTTATTACTCTCCATACAGCAGGGCTTTGAATGAGGATGCGATGTGCGACTCAACGAGAGCTGACTTCACCATGCGGCGATGAACGCGCTGAAACAGTGGTCGCCAAACTTCCCTCCCCCCACCCCCAAGAGCTAATAATAACATTGTGTGGTAGCAACTATGGCCGCTTACATGCCGACCTTAGTAATAATTTGTAACCTACATTAACTAGTGTGAACTCCCAGTAAACTCGCTTTAGTTAATATGTAGCAACAACAACACTATCATCTGTGTTTATTAATTTTATTTAATTGCAACCGGTTTCGGGGATACAATAGACCATCTATAGAAAAGCACTCCGTCTTCAGGCCACAAGTAGCCCACCGGGACCATCCGACCGCCGTGTCATCCTTAGGTGAGAATGTGGATAGGAGGGGCGTCTGGTCAGCACACCGCTATCCCGGTCGTGACGATGGTTTTCTTTGACCGGAGCCGCTACTATTCGGTCGAGTAGCTCCTCAATTGGCATCACCCCGAAAAATGGCAACAGCGCATGACGGCCCGGATGGTCACCCATCCAAGTGCCGGCCACACCCGACAGCGCTTAACATTGGTGGTCTGACGGGAACCGGTGTATCGACTGCGGCAAGGCCGTTGCCAGACCATCTCTAGACCCTTCTGCAACACAGGGTGCAGTACTTGTATTTACATTCACTACTGCAAAAATTTGATAAACATTTCACATGCCAGCTTTCTTCTGCTCTCTGTATTGGATTACAACAGCCATATTTCAGGTTTCGTTGCCACGAATAAGTACCGCATTTGGAGATGAGCGCCATGCACACTGCTCACTGCGGGAGTTAAAATAGGCCCAAGATATCCCTGCCTGTCGTAAGAGGAGACTAAAAGAAGTCTCTCACTTTTCGGCCCTGTAAGTTCAGGTCCCATTCTATGGGTTGGTATGGGTGTGGGTTGAAAGGTACGCGGTTGTGGGAGGAATATGTTGAATTTAGCGGAGACAGAGATCGAGTAAGGTGGATATACGTTAGGACGGCGCTGGTAAGAAATTCATAGAAGAGGATTAGCAAACTAGAGTGTAAACACAAGGCGGAGCCTGTTAGCAGTTTTAGTAATTTTTGTCGGTTTATGGCGGTGTGCATTCCATGTTAGTTTTCTGTTGAGGGTTAATCCCGAGTACTTGACTGTTTCATCTACAGGGATGGGCTGTTGGCAGACGAAGAGCTGGAAATCTGGGCGACAGAAACGCCGGGTTGTGCGACAAAGAAGGCAGTTTGGCTTTTAAGTGGATTTGCTTGGAGTTAAGATATTACGTCACTCGAACAGGAGATTAAATTCGATTAAGACATCCTCTGTTTCGCAATTTTCACTGGTGGAACTACGGAAGTCAGCTGTCACCAGGATGGCACCACCGGCACACCCTTTAGTCTTCCTTTTCAGCCTGAGGATGACTCCCAAGTGCCCAACCTAAATACTGTGGAGTTTAGCAATCTCCCTTGAGAATTCTATTCGCCGGGAAAATGGTAAAATTTACAACACATAATAGGTGATACACAAGGTGTTTCTAGATTTCATAGACAGCTGAATTACGCACATAAAAGACCTTGTAGTTCGAACATATCTTGCTCATAGCCTGTAAAACGGAGGAAGCTGTGCTCCGTTCTGGAGATAAGAGAATTGTTTAGTCTAGGCAGCTATCCGTAAGTGCGATGGTGAAAGGGCGGGTATTTTGTCGCATTGTCTCAGTTAAGCACTTCACAAAAACGACAAGGGTTCTAAAGTTTAAAACATTTTCCATCCTGGCAAAGAAAGTATTATTTCATGGGATGTGTAACAGAAAATTGAGTGATAAATGTAGTACTTGCGCTAGACCTAAGACAGCCTTGGTTGACAGGAGAGACTCTGTGTCAAATGAGATGTTCACGATTGTGACTGCAGGTAGGTACTATTTCTTGTACTCAGTTGCGGCACGTGTCGTGTGATAAAAGAATCTAGAGATTTAAATTGTTGAAGGAAGTTGATGTCTCACTTCTGTACGAGCACAGATAGCGTCATGGTCTGAATTAATTTTACTTATAACGCTGTGTGGCATAAGCCAGACCGAGCGAGATGGTACAGCGTTCAGCACACTGGACTCGCATTCAGAAGGACGACGGTTCAAATCCGCCTTCGGCCGTCCTGATTCAGCTCTTCCGTGATTTTCCTAAATCGCTTCAGACAAAAGCCAGGATCGTTCATTTGAAAGGGCACGGCCGACTTTCTTCCCTAACGCGATGGGATCGATGACCTCGCTGTTTGGTTCCCTCCCCCTCAAATCAACCAACCAACCATAAGCTTGCACACGGCTAAAGTCGTCGCTATTCAACAGGAGTTGCATGTAGCGAAACATGTTACTCCGAGAGTATTTATTGATTTCTTTTTCTATTTTGTGCTGCTTGAGATTATGTGCTTAACAGAAAGTATATATGGTAATGTCAAGAAATATACAAGGTCTGTCCGTACGTAGGGCGGGATGATGTTTATCAGGTATAATATTTTCATCTTCTTAATGGTAACCGCAGATAACTCCTCACCACCTGTGCTCCTCGTTTGCTGTTGATGTCAGTCGAATAGCTGTAGCGTGGTCTACATAGAGCTTCAGTGTTGTCGGGTTTCAATTTTCAACGTCTGTACCAGATTCGCTGTTGCTATAGTTATTGTACGCCCTCGCGTTGACGAAATAGGACGTACTAATCTATGCCCACCGCACTGAAATCGTTCGCACATACTCAGCCTCATAAGCATGACAGAAGAGCAAGAAATTTTGTAGTCTGGTGTGTGGTGTTCGATTTTGGGTGCGAACATTAGGTAGTGTTACTCCGGAAGTTGTACCGACAGACGACGAAAAGTAGCCGGCATTTCATCGCACGCCCTCAAACGCGTGGGACGGTTCACAACATTCTTTCTGCTATTTTTAACATGTACATCATTGTTCACACGTTTCCGAAAATCTCTAGCGGCAAATTAATGAGCAGAAATACCCATCATCGATTGGTTTCATAATTTGTAATCAATCCACGAATACCGCCGCACTTTTAAAAAAATCTAATGCCTCAAATTCGTAATGATATAAAGGAAAAAAAAATAAAACCTCAGTTGAGCTTTTGTAGAAATACAGTTCGCTTTCCCCCGCGCCCCCTTACCGGATAGTACTAAGAGAAAAAGATCGAAAGAACTGCGCGATTCGTCACGGCTTCGCTAAGCAGGTGCGAGAGCGTCACGGAGATGCTCATCCATATCTAGCGGCCGACACCAACAGAGAGTCGTACATGGCGGCGAGGATGGCAGCTGAAATTTGAAGAAAGCGCAAAGAACGTGTTACTTTCCTTCTGATGTGTCTTAGGAGAAACTCTTAACAGCAAAATGAGAGTAATTCAACTTACCAACAGTTGCTCTTCCCGCGCACAAGTCGTGATTGAACGAGGAGAGGAGGAAGATGATGGTACGCGCTGTTAGTTGACGTCAGCAGAGGAATTTAGCTATAGATTCCAGAGGCAAATGACCTTATGCTATTGGCAGATAACTAAGTTCTGAAAACCATGATCATAGCAACTCTCAGTTAAGCTTCTCTGTGACATCCCTTTTCCCTCTTTTACACACACACACACACACACACACACACACACACACACACACACACAGGGACGCAGGCACGCAACACGCGCTCTCCCCTCCCACTCTGGCGAGGAGGAGAGTAGCGGTCCAGACGCTGAGAGATAAAGCTGCTATTTCAGCCCGGCGGCCCCGCGACAGGGAAGCTCGTTTTAAAGCGCTCTGGATGCGCGCCGTCGTTAGCGTCGTGTATCTGGCGGCTATCGCGTCACGTCTGCCGTGGCAGACTGCGCGGCCCGCACGTCCACCAACAGCGGCCGGCCGGCCTGTGTCGGCGACGTCCAGGCTCCACCCTGCGTATTCAGAGATGTTTCTACCACACTGCGGAAGTGAGCTTTCGTAGGGTTGCTAATGTCCTGAAGACCCATTGATACGTCATTCAGTCAGCTTATCTCTTGTGCACATCAGGCACATGTTCATAAATATTTCCATTTCAGATTTATTTATTTATTTTGCCATTGCCAGTCTGCATTTAGACACAGAAACTAACCCCAGAAAATAAACACGCATACGCACGCGCGCACACGCACGCGCGCGCACACACACACACACACACACACACACACACACACACACACACACACACACACACACACACACACACGAACCATAGAACTAAGATAGACATAAAATTTATGCAATTGTACAGCACTGCCACGAAAGTCATCCCCCTAAGGTGACTGGCGGACTTGATGTAAACATGCGAGCCCCAAATTAACTCAAATCAATTGTGTAATACCAAATTATCCAAACCTCCCACCTATAGCAAGCAATATAAAGAAAAGTGGCAGTGTCAACGTTAACGCTAATGTTTAAGCATATCTGTCCTTACCTATCTATACACATCTACACACATGTACTTAATAAATATATCACTTAAGTAGTAACATAAAATAATACAAACACAACTTACACACACAAAATGAAGCAACACCACACTAAAGCACAAACATCAGTCACCCTAGAGCACATCTGCACTGTGTATTGCTGTACTGTATTTATATTGTATGCTACACCTCTTTGTATTCTAAAGTATTCAAAGAGAATTTACGGAGTAATCATGATGGAAAATATTGTATAATCTATAAAACTTACACTGTATTTTAATTTGACTTAAAATCTTTAATCTTCAATTTCTAATTTTTTTTAATATACTTTATTTTAAAACTTCCTGGCAGATTAAAACTGTGTGCCCGACCGAGACTAGAACTCCGGACTTTTGCCTTTCGCGGACAAGTGCTCTACCATCTGAGCTACCGAAGCACGACTCACGCCCGGTACTCACAGCTTCACTTCTGCCAGTATCTCGTCTCCTACCTTCCAAACTTGACAGATGCTCTCCTGCGAACCTTGCAGACCTAGCACTCCTGAAAGAAAGGATATAGTGGAGACATGGCTTAGCCACAGCCTGAGTTCGAGTCTCGGTCGGGCACACGGTTTTCATCTGCCAGGAAGTTTCATATCAGCGCTCACTCCGCTGCAGAGTGAAAATCTCATTCTGGATATTTTATTTTATTTTATATTTTTGTATACTGTCTCATACTCTATACTGTAAATATGACCAAATGCACTTTTGCAAAAAGTACTGAAATAATAAATAAATGAATGTACTTGTACAGCAAAAGGCTGAAAAGGGTAATGCGAGCCTTCAAGCAGCCCGCCCATCCCCTTCAGGGATGGGAACGAAAAGTGCAAATACATATACATCCTCTCTACTGCGGCCATAGTTAGTTATTTTTCTGCCCAAACAGCAAATGTCGTTTGCTACTTCTTGTGTTTCACTACGAAGGCGTCCCGTAAGTACTGCAACACTTTTTTTTCTCGTGCCAAATTTCGGTTGAAAAAATATGAAAATTGTTGTGGGACATTGTGGAATGTTCCCTCTTCAGCCTCTAGAGTTTCATTAAGTCTGATAGGCTTGAAAATGGTGTCTGCAACTGAGATACGTTCCAAGCAGAGAGCTGTCTTTGAGTTTCTTTTGGCAAAAAAATCAGAACATTGTAGGTATCCACAAGCGTTTTTAGAATGTCCATGGAGGCCTGGCAGTGAACAAAAGCATGATGAGTGGTTGGGCGAGGCGCCTGTCATCTCAGCAACGAGGTGTCGCAAACCTGTCCGATCTCCCGCGTGCCGACTGGCCACACACAGCTGTGACTCGTGCAGTCTCGTAACGTGCGGACACTCTCATTCGAGGTGATCGGCGGATCACAGTCAAACACTGCACCACTCAGTTGGACGTGTCTGCTGCTAGTGCTACACACTCGTCCACCAGTTGGGGTACTCAAAGGTGTGTGCCGGCTGGGTTCCCCGACGCCTAACACATGACCATAGAGAGCAACGAAGGACCGTCTGTGCGGAACGTTTTCATGTTACAAGGCTGATTGGGGCAATTTTTTGTTGAACTTTGTCACAAACGATGAAACATAGGTTCATCACTTCGAACGGCAAACGAAACGGCAATCCATGGAGTGGCGCTACACTACCTCTACTTCGAAGAAAAGGTCATGGCGACGGTCTTCTAGGATTCTGAGGGGGTTATTCTGTTTGATGTCCTCCCTCACGATGCAGTGCTCAGCTCTAAAGTTCACTGCCCTATCTGCAGGAAACTGAAGGAACAACTACAACGTATTCGTCGCCACAAAAATGCAAACGAACTCCTCATTCGCCGTGGCAACACAAGCGCTCCCATAAGTCTGTGCACCCGAGACAAGTTCACAAAACTTAACTGCAATGTTTTTCCTCATCCTCCGTTACAGCCCAGATCTCGCACCTTACGACTGTCGTCTGTTTGGTCCAGGGGAGGATGCACTCTGCGGGAAACATTACGTGGATTATTGGGAGATCATTGATGTAGCAAGACTTGGCTTCGACGTCGGCCAGTAGAGTGGTACCATGCCGGCATACAAGCCCTGCCAGTAAGGTGGCGTAAGCCCGTCGCAATGAACAGAGATTATGTTCAAAAATAGTTCTGTAGCAAAAGAGAAGGGAATTATATGGTGTATTTTAATCCTGAATAAAACCAGCCTGGTTTCGGAAAAGAATGTGTTGCATTACTTAGTGGACGCCCCTCGTACTTCCCTCACCATCTCTTGACATAATTTTAGTACTTTCGAACATCCTTCTTCTACATTTGCTGTTGTTCATCGTATAACTTATTTTCAACACACGATCCATTCCATTCAACTGCTGTTGCAAACTGTTTGCCTTCACTGGCATGGTAACAATCTAATAATCAAATCTCAAAGTTCTGATTTCTTCTGTACGAAGTTTAATTACGTTCCAAAATTTTTCGTCGGTTTCCTTCACTGCTAGCCCATTGCACAGGCTGTATAACAACATCGAAGATAAGCTACAACCATGTCTCTCTCCCATCTCAATTACTGCTTCCCATTCATGTCCTTTGCTTGTATAGCTGCAGTCTTGTACAGAAACAAGTAGTACAAAACCTTTATCTCCCTGTATTGTATTCCTCCTACCTTAAGAATTTCAAAGAGTGCAGTCCAGTCAACATTGACAAACTTTAGATACATCTTCAGATGTCATAATAGTAGGTTTTTCAGTCTTATATTCTGAGATAAATCCCTGATGTTGGTATTCCATCACTTGTTCCTGCATTTCTCTGGCACGCAAAATCTTTACTGAAATCTGCTTCTACTACAATCTTCTCTATATAATAGTGTCAATATTTTGCAACAGTGTCTTGCCAAAACTATTTCTGAAGTTTTCACACACGTCGGCACCCGTTATTTTAGTTTTTTATTTTATTTTACAGGCACAAAACGCGGGGGTTTTACGGCCGAACTGTACGATGGTTGACACTTTCAAATATGTCCTAGCATTATAATATTATAAACCGTTGTCTAAATGTCAGGCGACCTGACGTTACAAAGTAAACTGAGGCATCGTCTCAGTAAGAACCATCTCGTGACTCGTATGGAACATATCGTCTGTTGATCCGTAGGACAAAGAGTATTCATGAAATTTCAGCTTTCTAGTTTACCACATTTCTGATTCTTATATGGTGTGACCACCGCTACTAATGATGGTTGTGGCAGTACGGACACATCTTACGGGAAGACGAGCGTTGATACATCATTTGCGAGACTGCATGGAGGAATGTTCTAAGGCGAAATTTTGAGATTTGGATTTCGATTGGAACAGTATTTAAACGTTAATTGGATCTGATCCATTAGAATGCCACGTGATCGTCTGCACCTGCAGTCAGATGAGCTGGATGGTCGTAATGTGTAAGCAGTTTCAGTAAGTGCCATAAGCTCACAAGGTCGGGGAATTGGTCAGTAGTCTTCCTACGTGCAGGCGGTGGGTGAGCCGTGACCCCTGGTGTTCCAAAGAGTTAAATGTTTATGATACCGGGACTAAGTGCTCCACAGTGATCAACAGAGGTATTTTTGAGTACGGAAAATTTGCAACTGCTTAGCTTGTACGGGCATAGCGTTCTCATAAGGTACATTTACAATTTTTGCCGACAAGTGTTGTGCCTTACAGCGTGCACAGGGATGCCTTATATTAGTTACTAGCTCGATACTGGGGTGATGTTGGCGGAGGAGACCGATTTCAGGTGTGCGAATTGTTGTTTCCTTAATTGCAGGAAGGTATGGAGACAAAGCAGCAAAATATTAACGCGAATTCTTTACAGACGAATGGAAAAACTGGTAGATGCGGAACTCGGGGAGGATCAGTTTGGATTCCGTAAAAATGTTGGAACACGTGAGGCAATACTGACCTTACGAGTTATTTTAGAAGAAAGATTAAGAAAAGGCAAACCTACGTTTCTAGCATTTGTAGACTTAGAGAAAGCTTTTGACAATGTTGACTGGAATACTCTCTTTCAAATTCTAAAGGTGGCAGGGGTAAAATACAGGGAGCGAAAGGCTATTTATAATTTGTACAGAAACCAGATGGCAGTCATAAGAGTCGAGGGGCATGAAAGGGAAGCAGTGGTTGGGAAAGGAGTGAGAAGGGGTTGTAGCCTCTCCCCGATGTTATTCAATCTGTATATTGAGCAAGCAGTAAAGGAAACAAAAGAAAAATTCGGAGTAGGTATTACAATTCATGCAGAAGAAGTAAAAACTTTGAGGTTCGCCGATGACATTGTAATTCTGTCAGAGACGGCAAAGGACTTGGAAGAGCAGTTAAACGGAATGGACAGTGTCTTGAAAGGAGGATATAAGATGAACATCAACAAAAGCAAAACGAGGATAATGGCATGTAGTCAAATTAAATCGGGTGATGCTGAGGGAATTAGATTAGGAAATGAGACACTTAAAGTACTAAAGGAGTTTTGCTATTTAGGAAGTAAAATAACTGATGATGGTCGAAGTAGAGAAGATATAAAATGTAGACTGGCAATGGCAAGGAAAGCGTTTCTGAAGAAGAGAAATTTGTTAACATCGAATATAGATTTATGTATCAGGAAGTCGTTTCTGAAAGTATTTGTTTGGAGTGTAGCCATGTATGGAAGTGAAACATGGACGATAAATAGTTCGGACAAGAAGAGAATAGAAGCTTTCGAAATGTGGTGCTACAGAAGAATGCTGAAGATTAGATGGGTAGATCACGTAACTAATGAGGAGGTATTGAATAGGATTGGGTTGAAGAGAAGTTTGTGGCACAATTTGACCAGAAGAAGGGATCGGTTGGTAGGACATGTTTTGAGGCATCAAGGGATCACAAATTTAGTATTGGAGGACAGCGTGGAGGGTAAAAATGGTAGAGGGAGACCAAGAGATGAATACACTAAGGAGATTCAGAAGGATGTAGGTTGCAGTAGGTACTGGGAGATGAAGAAGCTTGCACAGGATAGAGTTGCATGGAGAGCTGCATCAAACCAGTCTCAGGACTGACGACCACAACAAATGGGGACAAAATGAGTACACGCATAGTGCGCGGCTACATATGAAGAACGAGCGGTTAATGGTTGCAGAAGATGCTAGCTATGGGCGCAAGGCATAAACACGCCGCCTCTTGGCCGTACTTGAACCGTGCGCTGGCTTCCCGCTTATCGCAGTGGTCGTTCGGGTCGGCGCAGTCTGTGATGACGCAGCGTGAGAAAGAAGTAAGCACGTTCAGAATATCAGGTCATTGACATGGTCTCATAAATAAAACAGAGTACAATCCCTTATATGCATATAGGCTGAACATTTTGTTGATGATAACCGCAATAACGTGCGTTACCAAGAATGGAGATGTGATCACATAGCCGAATCACCGTATTCATGATCCCATCTGTTAATTAGTATGTGAAAGAAGACTTCGGTCTTTGTATTCAAGGCTTAGATGTTAGTGTACAGCAAAACTGTGAAATGTTAAGCAACATTTAGCAGCTTGATTATAATGCGTGTCTTGAAGATAGAAAGTGAACCCTGATACATAAATCATCGTCAGACAGTATGCTTGGCTGTACAATGTGAATAATAAGAAGACATTCCCATCATCTGGTCGTACAAACATTATGGTTGTCAATGGATTTTTGTACCAGTATCTCTGATCCTCCAGTAATCGGTACCGTAGAGAATGAATCCTTGACTATACACGTGTTTATAACACAGCATTGCCCGCGTATTCATTTTGCCAATTTTAGATCAGAAACATATAGTTCCACAGCTGCTTCGCGTATCTACATCACGATTTTGTGAACTTCTCTGAAGCAACATTTCTTCATAGCTCTGTAGACAACTATTGTGTTCTCCCACAGCCGTTTGTGCTCGCGGCTGAAAGCTATCAAAAGCGGTGGAATGTGTCGGGGATTTCCTTAAGTTGGCTCATCTGTAGCAGTTTCTTCGTAGTAAAAAATTAATGTATTAAAATTTCATGTATGACGCGGCAGTTTTTCACGTATCTCACTTTTCATAACGTCTTATCTCCTAAACTATGATAGGTAGGTGATTCTTCCCCCATAGCGTTTGTTGACCGACAGTAAGGGATGAAGAACAGACATTTGTTTTCATTCCAAGGTAGATACTGGAAAAGAGAATGCGAGTGGAGCTCCACCACTAGGTAGTAACGATTATAATTGTATCAGTAACCCGGTCGAGACCGGACTCTCAGATCTCTGCCGTAAACACAGACATCATCAAAAAACTGGACTATGTCAACTGCCGACGAAATCTTGTACAAGCGCTGTAAGACAAATTTACAGAGTACACAGTACGCAGACATCTTTAATTAGTATCAGAGTCATGCATCTATAGTGAAGAAGATAATTTCAAGTTTCAAATTCTCGTCTTTTATGTCCGCATTAAAACTAAAACACCAGTATTAAAATCACGCTGTTGTCTCTCATTCGTTAATTTTTGACAATGAAAGACAAAATGCGTATGAGGAGCTTAATGGCGGAGACATACTAAATGTACACGCACAATGCTGTTTCCTAAGTGCAGTGTTTGTCTTGTAGGTATTAAAGATAAAGCGAACAGAGTACGTTCAGTACTGTTGCAGACACATTTTTGTTGTTGTAGATAACAGATCACAATAACTAATAATCTCTTCTACGAAAAGGGTAGGAAATGTAGCGTCTTTTGACTGACTGAGAAAAAAATGAACAGCAAATGATAGTTTATTTCGTGTACCTATTGTCTTTAACTACGAAAGTGACCGAAAATATTTTAAAATTACTCGAAATCATATGTTGTTTCTGTAAACAGCCATCCTTTAACCAAACAGTATACAAAGTGTTGAAACAAACTGTTTAACTTTTCACTCTATGTAATTCTTAACTTTCCCTTCAGTCACTGTTGCACCGTACAGTTTTTCTCCATTAGGTCACATTACACACTGATACATCGGCAAATGATTCCGTGCATGCTATTACCAGAACCCATAGATGCCTCCAGAAGGTATCATATGAATTACGCAGATCAATATGATGACTGAAATCCATACCAATTTCAGCTACGACACTCGAACCCGCAGCTCTGTCTTATATTTTTTCTATTTTGTCTGCCTGTACGCAAATAGATCTACAGTAAATTTATTAAAAGTGCTAAATAACAACAGAGAAATAATTACATGGTTCTTAATAACAGTAATAAAAAGGTCAAATGCTACTGTGATATTAATTCACAACTGTTTTATTTATAGTTACACTCGCGTCATCGAAGAGACCTACAACGTCATAATTAGCATGATATCCATCGTCGTTAACGGTTTGGAGACTGAGGTTGCAGCCAATGTTCTGGTCCCACAACTCACATTAGCACCGTCGTGCAACGAGTGAACACAGTAGAGTTGCTTAAGGAGTTCATGACATGGGAGAAAAATGAAGTTTCTCCACTTTCCATTGGTAGACCAGTCAATTTAGTTTATGTGGGTTATTTTGGAACATCGGTTTTGGTTAAGGATAAAAGTTTGGGTAAGCGTGCCAGAAAATGCGAGTTACTGAGTTAACAGTCCCGCCTCTCATCTCCTCTTCCCCCATTTCCACCCTGCCACCCCTCCTCTTTCCCTTCCCCCCCTCCCCAGCTCGCCACCCTCACCGATATCCTGCAGACACACATACGTTAGTCAATTTGTGGCGTTGGTCAGTATACTAAAGCTATTAGTACGGCAATTCGGGTTTATAGCTTGAAAGCGGCCATTACCCGAAGTTCTCTTCGGACTTAACATTTATTATCTGACGATGAAATTCGCTGTCTAACTGCAGCTTCACTACTTCTTTCAGTCTGGTAGAAACAGCAAAACTTTTCGACATTCTCTTATCGTTCTGTGAGCAGAGATTTCAAATTTTCATTTGCTCCATTGTATTGACATACTTTCTTTTAATCCGTTTTTGCTTTAGAGAGTTTCGTGCCTCAGTCGGTAAAAACGGGACCCTTTATTGTCGATATATCTGGTCGTTCGATGTCAAAAAAACATTTCTTTCATGAACGGGTAGACATATCAAGTTGAAATTCATCTCGTTTATGGAGGTCTACGGACCCTTGAGGGTGTAAAAAATTAAGCTTCTACGTCAGACCAATAAAGATATACGGCTATTTATGCCACAAATATTGGTACTTGCACACCCACTCATCTAAACCTATAGGGTAGTTCTCGTTGACGTAGACTTATGAAATTTGGCATGAAAAAAGGTTCCACAGCACAAGTAAAGCGAAAAAAAAATCCGAGAATTTATAATTATATCTCACGAAAAACTTTGTCATTTGTTATCCGAGTTAAAACTGGAAATTAAAACAATCGGTAGTTCTGCATTCGGGCCAACTGGGTCGCAATATTAAAAGTCAAACATCAGGCAAGGACTGAATTTATTGGTAACATGACGCGTTTCGGAATTTATCCATCACTAGACTTCCTGCAGCGATTGCTGCACGTAGATACGGCATTTCAAGTTGTTTTGCACTGCTGTCTAAATCGGTAGTGTCTGTTCATAGTTCAGTCGTTGCGTTACAGGATAATAGTGCATTATGCGACAGGCGTCGATGATGAACACAATTTTTCTTCAGGGACGCAATGGTACAGACGTATTTCATTCGTAGCATTCCGCAGCGTTATCCATTTCGAGTGATATTCTCGATGGAAAACACACTCGGCTAATGCATCTGATGGTCATAATCGCAACTCGGGCTGTACACACTGTCAAGCACCATTCCAATGCTCCATTCACCAAGTTTTCCCAGTAATATAAATATTATAATCAGTGTTGTTACACGGCAACCAATTACTAACAAACAAAAAATGTATGCCTGACATTCTGTTCTCCTTTATTCACAGGTAAGCAGTTCAACATACGACGTAACTGTAAAACGGCGCTTTGGAAGGTGATCAAAGGTAAGGCTGAAACTGCACTGTCGACACTGTCAAGGATTAACGGTAATGAGCGCGTGCATATACTCACCTGTTCACAACCGCTGATTGTCATCACAGACCGCTGCCGTGGCTCTGTGTAGAGGTAAAATAGTTGATTGTGTTACCTGTCACATTTTGTTCAATTTAAATGAAGTAAGCAGAGCAACAATTTTTGGTGTGACTTGGACATGCCGTCGGAGAAATTACACATGGACGAGCTACGTCTGTGCACAACTCTGCTGTTTGCTATAGTTCAGCGTGAAAATGTCGGGGGAGAATAAAACTCATTCGACAGTTTGGTGGGAATAAGGAGTCAATTCCTACTTGCATCGAATGCATATTGTGTCGACAAGGCGTCAGTTGTGCTCGATAGCTAGAGAAGACTTCGTCGCAGCGCATGAACAGAGTCAAGGGTGTACTTTTCAAAGGAACCATCCTAACATTCGTGGGTTTTTACAGGAATAGCGGAAAATTTCAATGTGGAAGACCAGCCGGGCTTGAACCTTCGACCTCCGGAACGCGAATTCGTTATCTCGCTACTACACTCCCCTCACGTGGCCTCAGCGGGAATGATACTAACATGGTACGGTAAATAGTAAGCAAAGTCGCAAAGTCTAACCGCGATTCAAGTCACAGAAGACTGAGTGACAGTATTTGGTTTCCTCTACCAAATGTTTCTCGCCGTATTTCAGCATTTCTCTTAGAGATTGCTTATCTGTTCTGAAGCAAAGTCCGTACCACTTTACCGCTAATTCTATACAGACATATCTGGGAGACTCAGAGGTCGAAAACATATTGCACGAGCAGCCATCGGCTTCTGTATACATTGCGGTGACGAAAGCACTCATAAATCCCGTTGTTCAAAGACATGCTTAGTTATTTACATTAGCTACGTGATTAATTTATAGACAGAAGTGGAAAACTAACACGACCGAACGTTGTGGAAATCTGCACATAGCAGGGAAATGATGTTTTTGAATGAAGCCTTACGATTTATCCGTGTTGCAGCAAAAAGCATTCAGAAAAAAACCGAGCGAAGTGTCGCTGTGCGTAGCGCGCCGGACTCGCATTCGAAAGGATGTCAGTTCGGATCCCCGTCCGGCCATCCAGATTCCCTTAATCGTTCCGGGGAAGTGCAGGTTGGTTCCTCTAAAGAGCATGGCTGATGTCCTTCCCCATTTTTGACTAATTCGAAGTTGTGCTCCGTCTATAATGACTGTTGTCAACAGAACGTTAAACTGTCATTTTACCTTTTGTTATTCAGAAAGAAATAGTAATTTAAATGTACTATCAGTCATACATAACTGAAGAGGTCTGAAGTATGGCGGATATAAAATATAAGTAAGATATGAAATACAGACTGTCAACGGCAAGAAAAGCGTTTCTGTAAAGGAGACATTCGGTAATGTAGCTTATAAATTTAAGTGTTACGAAGTATCTCCTGGGAGTACTTGTACGGAGGTGAAAAGTGGATGATAAACAGTTGAGACAAGAAGAAAATAGAAACGTTGGAAACGTAGTGTTACAGAAGAAAAAATTGGCGGGCATATCGAATAAATAATGAAGAGATAGTGAATCCAACTGTGGAAAAATATCTTTATGGCTCATTCTGACTAAAAGAAGGAAACAGTTGATAGGACACACAGTGATGTATCAAGGAATCGTCAGTTGGGTAATCGAGGTGGGGTTGGAGGGTAAAAGTTGTATAGGAAGAACAAGACTCGAATGAAGTAAGCATATTCAAATAGATATGATTTAAAGTAGTAATGCAGACATGAAGCAGCTTGCATAGGGTAGATAAGCATAGAGAGCTGCATCAGATCTGCCTTTGGACAGAAAACATCATCGACGACGACGACAGGTTCTAAAACTATTCGATTTTATTAAATTTGTTTATGAATAAAGCTTTTTGAGCTTTGATATCTTCTTTTAATGCTTTACTAATATCAATTTCGTACAAATACTACAGCAGTTTCAGATCAACGGTGCGCCAGACGAAATGCCCAATAACCTTATTTTCTTAAGTTTTATTATATGTTGTTGTCTGAGATTAATGGACGCAAGTCCCTACGCACCATAGACACTACCGCGATTGGGTGATTCCCTGCCTTAATAATACAGATATCATCGATGCAGCTACAAACCAGTAGTATCTGCGGAGACTCGGGACTTAAATATGATTCCTGAAGACTTGGTAACGAATGAGGAAGCAGTGAGTTGAATTTGGGAAAAAGGGAATTTGAGTGAGGCACATGATCAATTCATAGGACGGGACACACCCTGAGGAGTCGTCGGTTTGGTTATTCAGTACTTTGTGACGGAGACCAAGGCTTGAATATGGTGACCAAGCTCACATGGATGCAGGTTGCTGTTGTTGGTCAGATATGAACCTGCTTGCTTAGGGTAGAATAGCGCGGACAGCAGTATTAAACCAGTCTTTGGAAAGAAGTCCACAACAATGATGATATAATGATAGCCTGAGGAAATTTCCGTCAGTAAATAATTTTCAGAACTGGTCACTACATATAAATGTAATTTAACACTGCATTATCCGTTACTTGGCTACCGTGAATGAACAAAAGCATCATTGTTTACTTTAACTATCTTATACTTAAGCAATGTAATTATCTCAGGTATCTCTTTGTTTAATATTGCTGAGTAATTGTGCCGGAAACGCGGTCCACCTAATCCAAGTTAGTTAGACATGAGGGAAATGGGAACGCTGATGGGACTGCTGAAATTAGGGTAGGAATCTCCTCTAATTAATACGGGGAAACTTATCATCAGCAATACCACGAGACGGGTAGTTGTTACATTGGTAATACAGAGTGTCACCTTTCGATTGCCGGGTCGGTCCTAAAGTTGTTTGACTGTGAAAAAGTTAAAATGCAGCCTTCGGGACAGTGTTGTTTCCAGCAGCCATATCGGCCGGATCGTGGTGTGGGGTCGCAGGGCGGGCATGTGGTAGGCCCGGTATCAGCGTGTCTATCGGTGCGAGCCCGCCGTGGTGGCCACAGCCAGCCAGGGGCGCGTGCAGGCTTTCTGCTCAGCTGGGTTGCAGCGGCGTTCCGGCCTGCTTCCCCTCCGTCCTCGTGCGATCAGGTTCACAGCTCCTGTCGGCCCTGACGGTGCACGCTGCTGCAGGTCCACACGACCGACACACAAGCATTAAACAGGCGTCCTGTCTAACGACTAAGTGCCTTGTCTGCGTGCCAACTCTTCTGTCCGGATTCGGGATCTATAATTCAGTCCTAGGGTGGTGGTCCTACTTGCATATTGCGTGAGTATGATAACGTAAGCGAAGAAAAGAAACATTTTGGATGTGAGAATCTCGGTTTATGGAGATCTGTTTTTCTCCGCTTTATTCCTACTTTTGAGAGATGTGCTCTTCCGAGCACACGTCAGTCTGACTCGCAGCTTCGTAGTGGCATTGGTTTCTCAACATTCCATCGAGCCCGCCGCTGTGGCCGAGTGGCTCTAGGCGCTTCAGTCGGAAACCACGCGCCTGCTACGGTCGCAGGTTCGAATCTTGCCTCGGGCATAGATGCGTGTGATGTCACAAGGTTAGTTAGGTTTAAGTAGTTGTAACTCAAGGGGACTGATGACCTCAGATGTTAAGTCCCATAGTGTTTAGAGCCATTTGAACCATTCCCTCGATATTTCTTTCGGTAATCTGAAAGTTTCATTCGGCTTCTTAAGTGTGTTAAAATACCGATTCTCAGAGGCGAATGGAGCAGCTGCTACTTTGATTTCCGATCTGATACACAGTTTTAGTTCGACAAAACATAGCATAACGTATTCTTCGCCAAAGATAGGATTTCACTTATCAATACATCTCCCTCGGTAATCTTTGGACATCCACTTCTGCGTTTTATGCAGTTTTATTTATTCGTTTTTGCCAAATTGTCGGTCAGTATTCTATAGACGGCTATGGTCGTAGTCACCTTTGCTGAAAGTCGGGAAGCGTCCAAATGTCTGTAACGCATTGTTGAAGGATGAATATATATTTTTTTTCGTTTAGACTCAACGCCCTGAGGAATAATTTTACTCCTTTCAGTATTCAACCACACAGTCGGCACCAGAACTGCTGCTCGTGTTTTGTGTCTTAGTCCAGTCGTGTCAAATACAGTGAATAGTAATTTACACGTCGGCAAAAGTGAAAAAGCATTCATCGTTTTCCGCACCAATACCCTGTTGTCTCTGGAGATGGATCATCAGTACAGCGCGTATTAATTGTTGCATCACGAAGATTTCTTCGTACGTCGAGTACTTATTCGCAGGAGCCTGATGGTGAAAGGAAGAGGGGTTGTTATCTGGGCAGCCGCATCAGTGTTTACCAGATGGCCAGCCTGCGATAAGCGGCGACCCCCGCTGGGTGGTTACCACACGCCACACGCACGTGAGGCCAGGCTGCTGCGGCGCGCGCGCCTGGCTCCCAATTGGGAAAATGCAAATGGCGGCGGCGACGGCGCGGATGGGTGGATAGCCATCGGCGACGCATCCGGGTTCACGGCGTGGAGCGGCGCGACCCGCGGACGCCTTCCAGACCTGCCTCAAGCACTCAGCCCAACCGCGGGACGCTTTCAGCCTGGCTCAAAGCACTCAGCAGGTCGTCTTAGCAACGAAGAAATTCCTTTTATTGAATAAATAATAGCACGATCGAGTGGCTTTATTGTGGCCATCAAAGCTGCATCACTACAAAAGCGGCGTCAGACGCCAAATTGGCATGAACTGTACTACACACGAGTTGCGGTGAAAAAGTAACGGGAATTTTTTAACACCGCGGGCTTTATGCATCAGATTTTTAATAATTGTTTTATATTGTTGGTACATGTCTTCCTGGTATTTTGAATATTTCGTTTATTGTTGGCAGTCGAAAAGATTATACGTATTTTCGAATGCTTGTCAAATTTTTATTTACGAAATAGATGGATCAAAGAGTTTGCATTAAATTAGCTTAAAAACGGGAATAAAGTGCAGCACCACATTCGAAATGTTGACTGTGGCCTTTTGGCGAATCTGCTGTGAATAAAACAAGAGTTTACACGTGATATAAACGTTTCAGAGAACATCGAGAAGACGTTGAAGACGACAACCGCCCTGAACGCTATAATATATCATTATTGACGACAATGTTAAGGAAAAAGAAAGTTCAGTAAAATCGCCGAATCACCATCAGAGGGGTTGCTGCTGCTGCTGCTGCTGCTGCTGCTGCTGTCGCTGTCGGTATATCCTTTGGCTCATGCCAAGCAATTTTTCGGAGAGTTTTAGCATGCATATTCTTTCCATACGACTCATCGGTATGCGTGTAGCATCGCTATGGACTTATCCCTGTATGGTGACTTCGAGAAGATCTAACGTTGCCAGAATTCATTCTTCAACAGCATATCGCCCAGCTTATGGTGGTATGGTGGTTGTCGCTGGCCTGCAAGACTACACACATCAAAAAAAGTTTTACATCACCTCGGTTCCGAGAGTTCCAGAACCTGTACCGAAAATTGCATGTTGTACCACCATACAGCAAGACGTTCACAGATGGTGGTTCAGATTGCTGTACACGCCAGTAGCTCTAATACCTAATAGCACATCCTCTTGTATTGATGCGTGCTTATATATATATATATATATATATATATATATATATATATATATATATATATATATATATGGCGATTCGGCGTAGATCCCCCAGAGTGGTTGGTGGCTCACGTAGTCCACAAACAGCCCTTTTCAATCTATCCCAGGCATGTTCGATAGGGTTCATGTCTGGAGAACATGCTGGCCACTCTAGTCGAGCGATGTCGTTGTCATGAAGGAAGTCATTCACAAGATGTGCACGATGGAGGCGTGAATTGTCGTCCACGAAGACGAATGCCTCGCGAATATGCCGCCGATGTGGTTGCACTATCGGTCGGAGGATGGCATTTAAGTATCGTACACTCGTTATGGCGCCGTCCATGACCACTAGCAGTGTACGTCGGCCGCACGTAATGCCGCCCCAAAACAGCAGGGAACCTCCATCTCTCTGCAGTCGCTGGACAGTGTGTCTAAGGCGTTCAGCCTGACCGGGTTGCCTCCAAACACGTCTCCGACGATTGTCTAGTTGAAGGCATGTGCGACACTCATCGGTGAAGAGAACGTGATGCCAATCCTGAGCGGTCGATTCGGCATGTTGTTGGGGCCCATCTGTACGGCGATGCATGATGTCGTGGTTGCAAAGAATGACCTTGCCATGGACGTCGGGAGTGAAGTTCCGCATTATGCAGCCTATTGGGCACAGTTTGAGTCGTAACACGACGTCTTGTGGCTGCACGAAATGCATGATTCAACATGGTGGCGTTGCTGTCAGGGTTCCTCCGAGCCATAATCCGGAAGTAGCGGTCATCCACTGCAGTAGTAGCCCTTGGGTGGCCCGAGCGAGGCATGCCATCGACAGTTCCTCTTTCTGTATCTCCTCCATGCCCGAACAACATCGCTTTGGTTCGCTGAGAGACGCCTGGACGCTTCCCTTGTTGAGCCATTCCTGGCGCAATGCCGGCCGGAGTGGCCGAGCGGTTCTAGGCGCTACAGTCTGGAACTGCGCGACCGCTACGGTCGCGGATTCGAATTCTGCCTCGGGCATGGATGTGTGTGATGTCCTTAGGTTAGTTAGGTTTAAGTAGTTCTAAGTTCTGGGGGACTGATGACCTCAGCTGTTAAGTCCCATAGTGCTCTTAGCCATTTGAACCATTTTGAACCTGGCAGAATGTAACAATTCGGACGCGATCGAACCGCGATATTGACCGTTTAGGCATGGTTGAACTACAGACAACACGAGCCGTGTACCTCGTTTCTGGTGGAATGACTGGAGATGATGGGCTGTCGGATCCCCTCTGTTTAATAGCGCTGCTCATGCATGGTTGTTTACACCTTTGGGCATGTTTAGTAACGGACTCTGAACAGTGAACGTCTATCTTCAGGAGTTCTGGAAACCGGGTCGATGCAAAACTTTTTTTGATGTGTGTATCATTTGCGGTTAACATAAGCGGTAATTTGGACAGCGGGTGCTACATCCCGTAAGTGTTAACGCCAGTGGCTGTGCCCGTCCTTCAAGGTCTTCTTGATAGACCGCAAGTTGACCTCGTCATCCTGAATTACCTGTATACATATGGCGTTCGGCTGTAGCACTGGCCAGCACGTCCTCCAATCCTTTCACCCACTCGAAACATCTGGTAATGGGCTGCCGAGAGAGCCGTACGGCAACACTTGCCAGCAACTGCGATTGATGATCTCTGGAGGAGAGCTGAAGTACCGTGAAATCCAAGCTCAGTCACACTCGATTCCCAGCCGGGTTACAGCCATTACTGCTGCCTTTGGTGGTAGCTCTTTGTAATTTTGCGCCCTGTATAAATCCAACTCGCCTACAAATTTGATGATGTAATCTTCGTACGATTATATATATACCTGCTGTAAGAAACATTTCTTTACTTGCTGTCCTTCAAGCTGTTGCAAATTTTAGTGGCCAGCAGTGTATATCAATGAATTTTGGTGCACTTGTGCGCAAATGGAAAAGTAAAATAATTTTCAAGTAATAAATTTGGGAGTCAGTTATTTCTTTTTTTACTAAATGTTTAACAATGGTTCCTCGAAGAACCACTGCATCGATGCCAGAGACAGTCCTGTTACTGTCTTAATCTAGCGTCCGGTTGATGAAAGTATAATTTGAGCTGGCTTGGTATAGTGCGAAAGGATTCAGTTAGATTTCTGTTCATCTTTAGTAGTTATATTGTTGTTTGAACTTGGAACTGCGACACGTAGCTTGGGAATCTACTGCTTCGACATTTGTTGTTAGTGCGGTGCTTCCTGTGTGCGTTCTGATGAAGCGGACACGGCGAGTTGCGGCCACGTGTGTATGCAGAGAAGGGGCGTGACCGGCGAAGCGGCCGTGCCAGGCGTACAGCAAGCATCGCCTTTGATGTGAGGCCGTGGCCGTGTGCGTGTGTGTGTGTATATGCCTTCAACAAACCCAAAGCTCGCAGTCTGCCACCTGTCTGACACAGTCCCGAGAGACTTCTGACCTCACCCATGCGGGCAGGCTCTCCTGCTCTCTGGCAGACCTGACGTGGAGCGCTAAATGCAGTTCTGATTCAACCTTCTTACTCTGCACGTTAACGCCTGGTGAATGGCACAGTGAATCTACTGTTCACTGTCCACCATTGTACCGTGCACACAGGGTGCAACGAGAATAAACCCATTGGCATTCTCCTACGTCTGGCCGAATCTCTTAAATTTATGTGACTAAGTCTGGAGCCATAAAAATTGTAACGAGATAATGTAATGTTATAATTAATCAGACACAAAAATTTTCGTGATTTTTTTTTTTTTTTTTTTTTTCCCACTGCTTCTTGCCCCTTTCTCGTTAGTCTCCATTACAGTTTGAGGAGACCCTTAACATTATGAAGACGAGAATTTAAAGAGGACTGCAACTGTTTCTGCCTGTTTTCGTTTCAATTTTTTTTTTTTTTTTTTTTTCGAATTCTTCATTCCGATTTGTTATGGAACTTGAACCAATTTTGAGATCATTTAGATAGTCCACCTAGGTATCTTTCGGGCTCCAAACACTTTGACTTAAGAAGTAAAACTCTTCCAGGACGTTGTCCTGACCTTTTACTTCACTTCACTCGAGATAGTTTACGGGAGTCACTCACCCTGGTCGCCATCTTCCGTACCGATATCCCACCACCTCGCACGTTTACATGATGCCAACGTCTAGACCGAACGCCTAACCTACCCTGCTGTTTTGTAGATTGGGGGGCTGTAACTTCATCTGACCATGTGAACCAAGGAAAATATGTAACGGCGGTTACTTATTGGCACCAAAGTGTCTCATAAAGAAGATTATTTATAGTCATTCCATTGGATAAGAAGCTACTACACTGGCGCAAATAATGAATAGAGTATTCTGTGAGTACAAATTTAGAACAATGTTTTGTTACTCCATGTTCACATCTCGAAACTTGTTTCCTTTAGCTTGTGTATGCAATGTATTCCCATTTGAAGTAGGACTGTTTCCTTCCATATTCTCCATCAAGATTGTTGGAACCTCGCTAAACTCAAAAGTTTCTCCAAAGTAAGCATTTTAATGATTTGTTGTTGGAAGTTTTGAAATTAGTCTAAATTGTTGACGACTACTACCTTTCCATTTATGCTTTAAATCACTCCAGCGCAGATCACGCAGGTATTTGATATTGCAATTGTTTCAGATCGGATGTCTGCTACTCTAGGTACAATGCTTGCGTAAATCAAAGTCAAGTGCTCAGTTACACTTTGCTAACTCAGTAATTTGAAATTTCCGTATTTTATGTACTGCGTTTCTGATATGATACTCCTATAGTGGTCGACACTGAAACTCTGCCGCTCATTGTTTTCCCAATGCATTGCGGACTGATACATGGTTTCTTCATTCAAGATTCGCTCCACCGTTACGTTCTGTTCCAAGTGGAATGCTTACAATTATAGCAATTAGAGCATAGTACAGCTGTGACTGGTAGACTAAACTTACATACGGAAGAAATGGGTATTAGAACCTCGCCCTATCATTCTGATTTTTGTTCTCCGTGATTCACCAAAGTCACTGCTAGCGAAGTTAGAATTGATTCGTTAAACAGCCCACTGCCATCCACTTCTCCCATCCACCTCCATCCGAACTAATGTTTAGTTTCTAATAATATCGTTGCCTATGTGACACTAAATTCTAGCTTACTTTCATCTCTTGTAAGCAGAGTACAACGCAAAATAACCTAAGACATTCAAACAAAATAATATCTTTCGTGAGTTTTGCGGTCAATTTTCAATTCTCGTTCCGTAATCTCCAAGCACAAATCGTCAACATGATAATTTGATAGTCCACAAACACCTGCTGTAAAATAAAATATGGCTTATAAACTCGTTCCGATAGAGTATGTATCGAAAGTTAAGTATGTATCTCAGCCAATTACAATACGATAAGCATTTATAGAGACCCGCATTCGGGAGGACGACGGTTCAATCCCGCGTTCGGCCATCCTGATTTAGGTTTTCCGTGATTTACCTAAAACTGCTCAAGGCAAGTGTCAGGATGGTTTCTTTGAAAGGGCACGGCCGACTTCCTTCCCCAATGCGATGACACCGATGACCTCGCTGTTTGGTCTCCTTCCCCCAAACAACCCAACCCATTTATAGAGAAACTGACTGCTGTCTTCTCCATCCATAAAATGGTGCGATGGTAATATTGCAGAAGAAAGTGGGAAAGCATTTTCACAGTGTAGTGGTATTCATGTTGATTTTCATAGGGTACGCTGAGATGTGTGTGGCGGATGGTCGTCTTATTTGCATCATCACAAAAAGTAGCCTTTGGCTGCCCACTACGACGCAGGTACCCAAATTTCGTCCTTAAAGGTTGTTTGAACACCATACATTCTTGTTTCGTTTTTTCGCATGAAGCAGATTCTTGAAACAATCACGAAAACTGTCGACTACCTGCCAGAAAGAAGATATTTGAGCCTCAGTAGATTACTCTGCATAGCATTGCGAATGGATGTTCTGTTAATTGTATGAAAAATATTTCAAAATATTTACTTCGAAGTTAACAAAGTCGCCATTTTAAACAAAATAGAGGATAATGGCTCTTGAGTGTAACTAGACGACATACGTAATAGATACACTGGAAGAACAAGTTAACAACATTTCGGTGGCACGTCAGAGATTTCATAAAGCTGAAGAAACTGTTCTATGCACTGAATTAGCTTGGTTGAGTTGTCATAAGATAATGTACAAGGAGAGTATTTCCATTATGCAGCAGTTTCTCCTGCCTCTAAAATGGTTCAAATGGCTCTGAGCACTATGGGACCTAACAGCTGAGGTCATCAGTCTCCTAGAACTTAGAACTACTTCAACCTAACTAACCTAAGGACGTCACACACATCCATGCCCGAGACAGGATTCGAACCTGCGACCGTAATGGTCGCGCGGTTCCAGACTGTAGCGCCTAGAACCTCTCGGCCACCTAGGCCGACTCTTCTGCCTCTGAGTTTGTGCAAGGATTTATCGTCTATATAAAGCGCTAGGGAAAAGTGCAATGTGTTTCAGTCTATTATGATTGTGAAACAATAGGCCAAAATTACTTTAAGGTGTCATTCTCGTTGGCATTGGAGAAAAAATAATGAATATTACCATATGTTTTAGTCGATGTGATAATAGAAATACGGTCCTGCATCTTCAGCTTCATTGTAGGTGCCTGAGGAATTGTGACCGTTCTGCGCTCCCGCAAACTTTCTTTAGAAGTATGATGACTGAAAGAACACTCTTGCCAGTATTAGAAATTAGTGGCTCCTTTCTGCTGCCCAAGGAACATTGAGAGGGGGAGACACATTTGTAATAGATGATGTTCGTACAATGTGTTCGCACACCGGCATATCTTGGTGCAAGTAGTTCGAGCTGCCATTTAATGGCGTTTTCTCTGAGAGAAACCTTTCCAATGTTCCCGGTTCATTACTCTTGGAGGTTGGTGTGATTTGATTGCTTATGAAATAACAGCGTGATAACGACGTTGAGTCTTCGTAAGTGCTTCGCTTGAAAGAAAACAAACGAGCGTCTCATCGCGTTTGCTCCAGCAGAGGGCGCGCCGAGCAACAGCGTGGAGGCAGGAGAGCCTTTTAAGACGAGCGCCTATTGGCGATAACAAATGACGAGGCGAGGCCATTAATTATCTGGCGCGGAGCGGCAGTAGGGCTTTCAGAGGGCCTTCGGCCCGGCCCTGCGGACACGCGATGGCCCTCTGCCTGCCGCGAGCGCCGCTCACCCGGAGCGCCCTCACAGCCAAGGGCTCTCAGCGCCCTCGCTACCCAGGGCGCAGTGCAGGCTCTGTTTCTGTCACTGAGCAAGGCCGACCAGCTAAAGTACCTCAAACATGAGATACTTTGGCTCGCTTGGCGTTCTTTACTTCTACTCCCCAAGAGTTGAATGGTTATCTTCGACCGTTGTTTTGACTGTCGGTGGCTATTTTTTATTTACTCTATTGGGCTTTGAGACTTACCTATACAGTTATCGCAATACTGGAATGCCAGTTATGTCAGTACAGACGTGAAGATAACAGCACATCCAGTTCCGAGCAGAGAAAATATCCACCCGGTCAGGAACTGAACCCGGGCCTCTTCGGTTACTAAAGCGCAGCACTGAACGCGCAGCTACCGAGGCAGTGTCTGCGGTTGCTTTGGCTGTCTGGGGTTACTTTGGCTGTCGGTAGTTACTTCGGCTGCCAGGAATTACTTAAAAGTCAACAGTGTATATGATGTGCTAGTACTGAAAATTTTCAGTAAATGTCGCAGTTCAGTTTAACCTATGCGTGCATCAGCCAGGAAATGATTGTCTTCCCTTATACGCATAAAGCAGGTTATCGTGAAGATTCGCCACACACATTTCTGTGGTCGGCGTTTGCTGGGTTCACGAGCGTTTTAGACAGATTCACTCAAACCAGAAGATGAATCACAGATACGTGGCGGAAAAACCCTGTTACCCAATGTTTCAAGCTTGGCAGGTGTTGCTACAGTTAAGAATATAGGGACAACATAAATGTAGAAAGTGTAAGGAATGCGTTCAAACATTTTCCTTTTATCATCTTATAAGTCGCTACAGTTGCAGAGCTACTGGGCTACTTTATAGCCGATAGCACACGCATTCGCTGGCTGCAGCACAACTCATTAAATGTCGAAACCAGTGTAGTGACGATTAGACGGAGTGCAGATCGTGCCTAAAAACGGTTGCGTCGCAGAGACAAAGCTGGAGGAAGACAGTTTTCGAGATGCCAGAGCAAACGAAAATACCGCAGGATGAAAATTGGAATCCCTCCCAGTAGCCTATCTGTCATCCATTACACCAGACGCTGAGCCCTCGCTACCTCTCTAAGTGTTTCAGTGCAGTGATAACTGATTTAAATGTGAAAGAGTATGCAGTAGTGGCAGGAAATTGAATAGTAATAAAGTAGTGAATGTCAGGAACAGCAAATGAAGTGTACCCAAACACATCCTACAGAGATGAAGCCTGTTTGAATAGGGAATTTTGTGTGTGTGTGTGTGTGTGTGTGTGTGTGTGTGTGTCGTTTCGGTGGCCTACGAGAGGGTAATGTGTTCTCCCTGAAGCGATGATCGGTGAGTAATATACAGTTTCTCCGCGCACAAATACGTTAACAGTGGCTGAATCCAATTTAAATGAGTAAATAGGAGTGTTCTAAGTTTGTCTAAATTAGATTCTATATTTTCAGTAAATTTTACATGCTGAATCTTTATGCATTCTTCCCGGTAGTTTGGTGTAAAGAACAACTGAAAATGTTATGCACTCTAAATTTGTGATTCTTTCCTTTTGTTAGTGTGTTTGTAATATTCTGTGATTTGAGGCAGTTTTTAGGCACTTTACTGCTTATGTAGTTGCTTGCAAATATTTACATACTTGTTTAATAAAAACATTACGTTTAGAATCATTCATTTTTATCAGTATATGGAATTGTTTGGGCACCCTTTCGTAATTCGTCGACCGCAGTAAGTTTTCAAAGGCACCTGTGATACCCACCATGACCTCTTTAGTATACTTTGTCAACCGTTGCAGTGATTCATTTATAATGAATATAACTGAGTTCCTTTGACGATTTCCTGTGGTTCCGGATAAATATGAGTAAAACCTGCGCTTTCCGTTTTGTAAACAAACTTAAGACTAGCGTCAATATTACTATTGGAACAGCATAAAATATTATGACTTCTATGAGATCTACTGCTTAAATCAATTCATCGTTCATCAGCATCGTCTGCGTTGTCCTTACAAACACCTGTTAGTTCTCAAAATTCAGTCGACTCTTTCCACTCTTTTGATGTATTATCATAGTTCTTCTGCACAGCAAGTATTACGGTACCTGATTAAATGTTTTCGTTCAAAATTTTCTATGTGACGGTTCTTGCATTAGCCTTGAGATGATTTTAGATCTTACTCTTTTTCATCAGAACGACAGGAAGGTGAAACCTAGAAAATTACCTGTTGCTAGCTCTAGAACAGTGTACAATCTGTCCGCTTATCATTATGTTTAAACAGACTCCATTAAACCTTTGTGCGCCTTAGAGAACGCTATCTGCGATGGACAGTGCAGAAAAGTTTTGTTGAAAACGGTTACAATGTTACTTTTGTTTGTAAACGTTCACATTTGTTGGAAGTTTTAAACTGTTCTAATCTTACGTGTGAACGTAGACCTGCTCGGCATATGCTGATGAAGAAAAGGTCTCGGATTTTCAGTCGGGTGGCAGTGCTGGAACACGTAGACGTTTGACGAGCTACACACTCATCTTCATTTTGCCAGAAGATTATGACTGACACTCGTCGAAACGTAGCCATATCTCAACACAGCCACCGGAGGGCTTTTTCTCGTTGTTCCGATCGTGGGTGCACGCCAGAATAAACAAAATAGTAGAACTTGGTTGTATTTATCATACAAACGACTGTTACAGAATGCTTTTGACTAAGCAAAAGGAGTGCCTGCATAAACAACGGTGCAGATGGAAATTCTTAAGTTGCAGTATTCCCATGGCGTACTCGTTTCTCCCTCTTCTGTATTCGTTCTTCGGAGAGGATCCTCCATTATTCATTTATCCTGAGGACACAAATAGACGTCTGTTTCTCTCTACAGCGTAACACGGGACTGTGTTGCACTCGTCGCCAGGTATGCAGCTAGCTTGGCCAAGCTGCATTGTTACGTTTTTGTTTTTACAAATGATTATGTAACTGAAGGGAACAGGCACGGTGGAACACGGTGACGTCATTTCGGCAGACGTAAGAACTAATGCTTCGGATCTCTTGTGTCGTAAGGTCTTTATATGATTTTGGTCCTTATGCCCCCACTCCATGAAGAGTCTCGGGACTCAACCCGAGATTCGAAACTTCCTATAAGATGGAAAACAATGTTCTAGTCTGCGACTCGAACTGGTCTGCGTTTCACGGGCTGATTCTTAATTGACTGACCTATTCAGGCACGATTCACGGCCTAAGCAGAAAGCATCATTTCTGCCATTACCTCTCTCCTACATCCCAAATTTTACAAAAGTGTTCTCACGCACTTCGCGGTGCTAGTAATCGTGAATCAAATAACTTTGCGGAGAAATGGCCTAGCTACAGCTCTCGACAATGAGCTTTCACTCTGCAGCGGAGTGTGTGCCGATTTGAAATTTCCTGGTAGATTTAAAACTCTGTGCAGGAGCAGGAGTTGAATCTGGAATCTAGGCCTCTCGCGGCAAATTATCTACCGGCTGGGCTATCCAGGCAAGACCTGCCCTCAGGGGCAAAGTTTCTGGATTCGGGTTCCGGTCTGTACACATCAAGAGTTTTGAGTTCTGCATACACTCTGGTGCTGACGAAGAGAACACTGCAGGTGCCATACCTCGATCTGCTAGAAACTTCGCCTAGTGGAAGAGCGGTCGGAACAGCGAACACGTGTGTCAGCTTATCCGTAGACACTCAACCATTTCGTAGAAAACGACGGTCAAAGTAGTACATGTAGCTGAAGTGCGGTTTAGCTCTCCATAAGTTCCACCGAAGTGGTGGCACAGTGGCTACCGTTGGGAGATCGCACCTTTGCGACCCGTGCTCGAAACCTGATTGTTATTTATTTTTATTTTATTCGTTTATCTACCGATGTGCATAGAATATTAGTGCACGAATGAAACTTACTAAGAGTATGCAAGAACGTTACATTTATTGTAAAATTATAACTAGGTCTGCCAGTAAGTGTCATGCATATATTATGTAATATATGTGTGTATGGTATTTCTAGGCGTTACAATATTTTTAAATTCTCATACTCGTATATTTCATTCTTATATTAATTTTTACGTTTATTCTTCAGGAAGGTTTTGTGCATTCATTTATTTTTTTTCCACATTCGTGTAGTAATCTTCTACAGACGTGGGCAGGTAAATAATAATAATAATAAAAAAGAAATGTGATTTCGAACACGGGCCGCAAAAGTTTGAATGAAGTTAGTCTCTTTGTCACCACTTCGGTTGAACTCAGGGCGCACTGAATGGCGTCTAAGCTACAAATGTGACTACGACCGTCATTTTCGCAGAACAGTCGAGTTTCTACGGATAAGAATGGACACGTGTTCCATTGTTTTAACGCCTCTTCCACAAGGCGATGCTTTTGCGAAGTCGGTTTATGGCACTTGCCATGTTCTTTCCGCAAGTGAAAATTCATTAGGGTAAACAACTACGTTGACGCATAGTCCAGAGTCTAGAGACTTTGGGCCAACATCTCCTTTGCGCCAACGTGTCGGTGGCGAAAATCATCTTCACAACCCAGGATTCGTACCAGATACTTCGAAGTCGTGTGCCAGTAGACTAATGGATAGGACTACAGCTGACACGTGGGAGCACCAGCAGAGATGAATAGAATAAATTTAAAACTGATACACTACTGGCCATTAAAATTGCTACACCAAGAAGAAATGCAGAAGATAAATGGGTATTCATTGGACAAATATATTATACTAGAACTGACATGTGATTACAAAAATGGTTAAAATGGGTCTGAGCGCTATGCGACTTAACTTCTGAGGTCATCAGCCGCCTAGAAGTTAGAACTACTTAAACCTAACTAACCTAAGGACATCACACACATCCATGCCCGAGGCAGGATTCGAACCTGCAACCGAAGCGGTCGCTCGGTCCCAGACTGTAGCGCCTAGAACCGGACGGCCACTCCAGTCGCCCATGTGATTATTTTTCTACGGAATTTGGGTGCATAGATACTGAGAAATCAGTACCCAGAACAACCACCTCTGGCCGTAATAACGGCCTTGATACGGCTGGACATTCAGTCAAACAGAGCTTGGTGGCATGTACAGGTACAGCTGCCCATGCAGCTTCAACACGATACTACAGTTCATCAGGGGTAGTGACTGGCGTATTGTGAGGAGGCAGTTACTCGGCCTCCATTGACCAGACGTTATCAATTGGTGAGAGATCTGGAGAATGTGCTGGCCAGGGCAGCAGTCGAACATTTTCTGTATCCAGAAAGGCCCGTACAGGATATGCAACATGCGGTCGTCCATTATCCTGCTGAAATGTAGGGTTTCGCAGGGATCGAAAGAAGGGTAGAGCCACGGGTTGTAACACATCTGAAATGTAACGTACACTGTTCAGAGTGCCGTCAATGCGAACAAGAGGTGAGCGAGAAGTGTAACCAATGGCACCCCATACCATCACGTCGGATGATACGCCAGTATGGCGATGACGAATACACGCTTCCAATGTGCGTTCACCGCGATGTCGCCAAACACGGATGCGACCATCATGATGCTGTAAACAGAACCTGGATTCATCCGAAAATATGACGTTTTGCCATTCGTGCACACAGGTTCGTCGTTGAGTACACCATCGCAGGCGCTCCTGGCTGTGATGCAGCGTTAAAGGTAACCGCAGCCATGGTCTCAGAGCTGATAGTCCATGCTGCTGCAAACGTCGTCGAACTGTTCGTGCAGATGGTTGTTGTCTTGCAAACGTCCCCATCTGTTGACTCAGGGATCGAGACGTGGCTGCACGATCCGTTACACCAATGCGGATACGATGGCTGTCATCTCGACTGCTAGTGATACGAGGCCGTTGGGATCCAGCACGGCGTTCCGTAGTACCCTCCTGAACACACCGATTCTATATTCTGCATACAGGCATTGGATCTCGGCCAACGCGAGCAGGAATGTCGCGGTAGGATAAACCGCAATGGCGATAGGCTACAATCCGACCTTTATCAAAGTCGAAAACGTGATGGTACGCATTTCTCCTCCTTACACGAGGCATTACAACAATGTTTCACCAGGCAACGCCGGTCAACTGGTGTTTGTGTATGAGAAATCGGTTGGAAACTTTCCTCATGTCAGGACGTTGTAGGGGTCGCCACCTCCACCAACCTTGTGTGAATGCTCTGTAAAGCAAATCATTTGTATATCACAGCATATTCTTCTTGTCGGTTAAATTTAGCGTCTGTAGCATCTTCGCGATGTAGCAACTTCAATCGCCAGTAGTGTAATAACTAATTGTGTTCAGATGTTGTTGTTTTCACATCGGTTAAGTTCAGTGACACCCGCGGTGCTATGAAGGGACATAAACTTGTCTTCTTCCTGTTTTCTTTCCGTCCGGAGCTTTGCGACAGCCGTTAAAGCTGCGATACCACGTTATACGAGAAGGAAGTAGGACAGCGCGAGCCGCAGTGTGTTGCAGCGGGAAGCTGGTGCGGGGCAGCGGCTGTCAGCGCTGGGTGGCCTGCGGGGCTGCGCGGCTCGGGCCTGTGGCAGGAGGCAGAGGCAGAGGCAGAGGCAGGCGGCAGGCGCCCGCGGCAGCGGATCGGCCTTAGCGGTTCCCGGGCGCGGCGCGTATGTGGGTCGCAACAGCACAGCTGATACAGCCCGGATCCGGGTTCGTATCCTGCTCATGGCACGGATGACCCGCCGGCTCGCTTCGCAGCCGATCATCTCCGAGCGCCGTCACAGCTCTGAGCCATCGTAGCGCCACCTGGAAAATCTCTCAGCTGGCTTTCGAGAATTCTCACGCCAAACTGGTCATCTTACGCACTACATAACTTGACACGTAATCAATATGCTTACCGTAAGTATTTACCTTTTTAGTTTTATAGGCCTCATTTCCTACGCTGCCCGTCATTGAGAAGACTGTATATTCTACATGTACATACGTACTCGGCAAGCCACAGTATAGTGCGTGTACCATTATTAGTTATGCTCTTTCCTGTTCCACTCGTAAATAGAGGGAGGGAAAAAACGACTGTTTATATGGCTCCGTTATATGCCCTAATCTGTCTAATCTTAAGGGAACTATTGGTTGGTGGCAATAGAATTGTTCTGTAGTCAGCCTCAAATGCCAGTTCTCTAAATGTTCTCAATAGTGTTCTTCGAAAAGAACATCGCCTCTCCTCCAGTGATTCCCATTTAGGTTCCCGAAGCATCTTCGTAAATCCTAGTATGTTGTCCCAATCTACCGGTAACAAATCTACCAGCCCACTTCTCAATTGCTTCGAGGTCTTCCTTTAATCACCGAGCGAGGTGGTGCAGTGGTTAGCACACTGGACTCGCATTCGGGAGGACGACGGTTCAATCCCGCGTCCGGCCATCCTGATTTAGGTTTTCCGTGATTTCCCTAAATAGCTCCAGGCAAATGCTGGGATGGTTCCTTCGAAAGGGCACGGCCGACTTCCTTCCGTAATCCGCTGAGACCGATGACCTCACAGTTTGGTCTCTCCCCCCAAACAACCAACATTTTCCTTTAATCGAACCTGCTGCTGATCGCGAAAACTCGAACAGCACTAACGTCATGTATGTCTCATTTATAGATGAACCGTACATTCCTAAAATTCTCCCAATAAACTGACGTCGACCGTTGACCTTCTCTACAACAGCCCTTATATGCTCATTTCATTTCTTATTGCTTTGGAACGTTACTCCTACTTATCGACCTGGGTGCGTCAAGCAGCTCACTGCCAATGCTGTATTCTAACATTATGCGTTAAATTTTCCTACTCATCTGCACCAACTTAAATTTTTCCACACTGAGAGCACTCGGCCGTTGTGGACGAGCGCTCCTTGGCGCTTCATTCCGGAACCGAGCGACCGCTACGGTCGCAGGTTCGAATCCTGCCTCGGGTATGGATGTGTGTCATGTCCTTAGGTTCGTTAGGTTTAAGTAGTTCTAAGTTCCACGGGACTTACGACCTCAGAGTTGAGTCCCATAGTGCTCAGAGCCATTTGAACCATTTTGAACCACATTGAGAGCTAGCTGCCATTCACCACACCAACTAGATATTTTGTCTAAGTCATCTTGTATCCTGCTACAGTCATCCAAAGACGAAACCTTCTCGTACATCACAGCTTCGTCAGCAAACAGCCGCACACTGCTGGTTACCGTGTCCACTATATCATACATGTTGTTGTTGTTGTCTTCATTCCAGAGACTGGTTTGATGCAGCTCTCCATGCTACTCTATCCTGTGCAAGCTTCTTTATCTCCCAGTATCTACTGCAGCCTACATCCTTCTGAATCTGATTAGTGTATTCATGTCTTGGTTTCCCTCTACGATTTTTACCCTCCACCCTGCCCTCCAATACTAAATTGGTGATCCCGTGATGCCTCGGAATATGTTCTACCAACCGATCCCTTCTTCTAGTCAAGTTGTGCCATAAATTTCTCTTCCCCTTAATTCTTTTCAATACCTCCTCATTAGTTATGTGATCTACCCACCTACGAAATAACAGCGGTCGTATCACACTTCACTGGGGCACTCCTGATGGTACCCTTGTCTCCTGTGAACACTTCCCATCGAAGACAACGTACTGTCATGTAAGACGTTCCTCTTCAGATATCACTTTTTTCCTTCTTTGCATCGCAAGTATTCCCTGTAGATAGAAATCTTCATGAAACTTGTGCTGAGTTCATCCTCCACTGCGATAAAACTAACACGGGGAGGCCACGATGTTGATATCACGGATTTACTTCAAACTGGACACCTCTAGTAGGCCATTAAAACAAAATATGTGTGAGTAGTGCGGTGCTTTACTCAGACAGCAAGAGAAGTTGCACGCGTCATTTATGTAACTGCTGTATCTGTGCTTAGGTGCCGACCTTTGAGTCCCTGGTGGTTAGGTTGTTAGCATTCTAGCTTTGTAAGACGAACGTGTTTGAGGCGATGGTTCCATTCCCGTTCAAACCTTAATTTTTGTAGTACAGGTGAAAATTTTGTGACATTCGAAAAATTAGCACCTTCGCTATTCGTTGTTGCTACAGTAGCAATGTCTCACCGGTACGCAGGTTAACTACCAGATGGAGCCTGCTTCCTAATGTGCAGTTCGAAGCGTCGATGTGCGAAGCAGTTCCGGGTACCTTAACAAATTGCATGTATAAGGGATTTCGGAAATCACAATCAATTTTTTTTAATCAAGTATTGCTGCACACAGGGTTCTGCGTACTAGCGCTTAATTTTCTCTTGCTATCAGTCAGTACCTGAGATAAAAATTCAACGCAATATTGAAGATTTTAAAGTCTGTCGAATATCCTGACAAGAGCGAGATCGCAGATGTGATTCGTTTTTACGATTAAAGCTACTCTCGCGACAGAATAGCCCTCCGTCCCCCTCTCTGCCTTATCTGAGCCGTTGCGCAGATTCGAACGCCACTCCTTATGAGTACGTGACCAGAGACGGCTCGCTGGGTCTCTTCCTTCCTTTAAGCCAGTAGGTGAGGATTGCAGCGTGAAAGTGGTTATCCTTCGAACTTCCTGTCTTCGTGACTCGCCTGCGTAGCCGCAGTCACTAACGTACCCGTTCGACTCAGATACCCGATTGGAATCCTGCAGGTGGAAAAACTTTTTCATCGTTATTATTTGGTGTCGTACAGTTCCTGGTGAGTGGAATGCGCCGCAACGCTCTCTGTTATCTCATACCTCTCTGGTGCACTCCCTCGCTCAATCACACACAGCAGAATTTATGAGGGTGATATTAAGCTCGGCGGCCCTCTCTGTACAACAGTGCGAGAGCTATCGGAAAAATGACCACAGTTTTCATGTACTCTGAGAATTAATTCGAGGAACCGAGCGGTGGCTGCCGTAACTTACGCCGTAAGTCAGAGTCTTTAGACCAAAGATACTAGCGAGAAAGTCACATTCTCTAACGCTTACCTTAGACGTGCAAAATTAGCGTTGCAATTTTAACTGTGATATCTCTTCCGTAACACGATTTTTTAGTGGCAAAAGATCTCGAAACTGAAAACGTTCGATGCGGAATTTGTGTTGTATGTGGAACAAATGTGATGAGTGAAGGTGTTGTGCATCAGTCGTGTCGTTAGTTGAAAAGGAGAGACACGATATTTCATTATAATGCAAAAGGTGCTTCAGCATCGAGCAACGAATTGGTGCTGAAAATTAACAAAGAAATTGGTTAAAACCAGCGTGTCGTGATAGATCAACTTTTTTACAACTTTTTGTATTTTAGTCAGAGCTTTGTGTGACCAAGTAATTAGGGTAGCACGACTGCTGTGCTCGTAGAGTTCCACAATTCCTTACTGAGAACCCGAAAGCTCAACGGATGACTGCTGCCAGACTTTCTTTCCCGTTACGATGCGGAAGGAGAAAGCCTATTGAACAAAATAGCTGGCTCGATGGGATATGTACCCCCAGTGCTACACCGAGAACAAACAACCAGCGAAGTTGAGCCTACCAATGTTCGGAATTCTAAAGCAGCCTTGTATGTGGAAGGACAATAGAGTCTGAAGCATTCTGTGAGGTGTTGAGAAAAATGAGACCTGCCTACCGACAGTGCTCGCCCATATAATTACCGACAGCCACAAAACTGAATACGTCAGTTCAAATGTGTCGTTATTGAACTCCAACCCTACACACCACACTTTGTTAGAAGTGGTTTCTGCCTGTTGTTGTTGTCTTCAGTCCAGAGACTGATTTGATGCAGTCCTCCTGTGAAAGCTTCTTCATCTGCAAGTAACTACTGCAATCTACATCCTTCTGAATCTGCTTAGTGTACTCCTCTTATAGTCTCTCTCTATGGTTTTTACCCTCCACGCTGCCCCCCAATCCTAAAATGGTGATCCCTTGGTCCCTCATAACATGTCGTACCAACCGATCCCTCCTTCTAGTCAAGTTGTGCCACAAACTCCTCCCCATTTCTATTCATTACTTCCTCATTAGTTGTGTGATCTACCCATCTAATCGTCAGAATTCTTCTGTAGCACAACATTACGAAAGCTTCTATTTTCTTCTTGTCCAAACTATTTATCGTCCATGTTTCACTTCCATACATGGCTACACTCCGTACAAATATTTTCAGAAACGACTTCCCGACGCTTAAATCTATACTCGATGTTAACAAATTTCTCTTCTTCAGAAACACTTTCCTTGCCACTGCCAGTCTACATTTTATATCCTCTCTACTTCGAACATCATCAGTTATTATGCTCCCCAAATAGCAAAACTCATTTACTACTTTAAGTGTCTCATTTCGTAATCTAATTCCCTCAGCGTCGCCTGATTTAATTCAACTACATTTCATTATCCTCGTTTTTCTTTTGTTGATCTTCATCTCATATCCTCCTTTCTAGCAACTGTCGATTCCGTTCAACTGCTCTTCCAGGTCCTTTGCTGTCTCTGACAGAATTACAATATCATCGGCAAACGGCAAAGTTTTTATTTCTTCTCCATGGATTTTAATTCCTACTTCAAATTTTTCTTTTGTTTTCTTTACTGCTTGCTCAATATTTTAACGAACCTGACAAAGTCGCTTTGTCTCCGATGAGCAATTTAAAATGCCGTTACGCGCTGGGTGCAGTCGCACGCACCAGAATTTATTGCAGAGGGTATTTGTCAAAACATTTAGCTATATGACAAATACATCAGTTTGCATCACGATTTCATAGAGAACTAATGAAAAGTTATGCCAACGGCCATCCCGCAGTGGTAACACCTGTTCCAGGCAGATCACCGAAGTTCAGCACTGGCGGACTTGGCTAGCGGTTGAATGGGTGACCGTCCGGTCTGCCGAACGTTGTTGGCAAGCGGGGTGCACTCAGCCCTTGTGAGGCAAATTGACTGAGAAGTAGCGACTTCGGTCACGAAAATAGACAACGGGCGGGAGAGCGGTGAGCCAACCACACGCCCCTTCATATCCGCATCCAGGGACGCCTGGGGTGAGGATGACACGGCGGACGGTCGGTCCGTTAGGATATTCCGAGACCAGTTGGGGTAGAGTTCAGGAGTTCAGTAATAAAAAGTTAGTATTACATCTGTAGCCTACTATACGTTTTACATTTTGTGCCGCCGGTGGGGGAATGCCTACATCTAAGATCAATTCAATAGGCACCCATAATGCAAACAACATGTGCAGTGAAACAGTAAGGGGTTTTCTGAATTTTCTGCAACGTTCATTGAGGAGTACTGAGAAATACCACGTATGTTACCGTGTCCATTTTCCACGTAAATGCGGAAGTGCTCACTGCCAGAGAACGTCTTTATTGCTTGTTACGTATTTCTCGGTATTGGCAAGCAGTTTTTGAGTCAAGACTTCAGCGTTTCACAGATGAATCATTTCACTGATAAAGTAATCGTTCATTGTCTTCAAAGAAGAGTGTCTAAGTGGAAACTTGTTTCTGTAAGTGATTGGCAAGTACCAGACAATGCGCCGATTGGCGATCCTGTGCAAGTGTTCCGTTATTTTTCTACAACTTTGTGGCGTTGCAACCTCTCTGTGGACAACATCATAATGCATGAATAGCCTTGCAGGGTGGTGTTTCATTCTTTTGTAGTTGCACGGAATTTACAGTAGTTTTAATCTGAAACTCCCTGTCAGATTAAAATTGTGTGCCGACACGGGACTAGAGCCTGGGACGTTCACCTTTCACAAGGAGTGCTCTATCGACTGGACTATTAAAGCACGACTCACGACCCACCCTTACAGCTTCACGACTGTCAGTATCTCAGCTCTTACTTACCACCTTGCAGTTTCAAACCAGCGCACACTCAGCTGCAAAGTGAAAAGTCATTCTGTGTTACCTGCTTTGACTTTCGCTGTATTCTTGCAGTTGCATTTTCTTTGGCGTCCATTTGTTGTAGAATCTTAGAACATATTCTGAGCCCAAACGAAATGAGGTATCTCGAACAGAACAACCTTCCGCATCTGAGACAGCATGGATTTCGCAGACATCGATCTTGCGAAACCCAACTGGCACTTTTCTCACGTCACATTCTGAAAGCTATGGATCAAGGAAGTCAGGTAGATGCTGTATTTCTCGATTTCCGAAAAGCATTTGACTCAGTGTCACACCTACGCTTGTTCCTAAAATTATGATCGTATGAGTTATCAGACAAAATTTGTGACTGGATTGAGGATTTCTTGGTATAACTGAGTCAAAGTTGAAATCGGTAACCTCTTAAAAGTATCTGGGTGTAACGTAGATTTATTGGTAGAATAGTAAGGAAACGCAATGAGTCTACGAAAGAGACAGCTTACAAACCACTCGTGATATCCACCTAGAGCACTGCTCAAATGTGTGGGACCCGCATCACATGGGACAAGCAGAGGAGGTCACAGCTTTGTCTGCCACGCACTTGAATGTGATTTGCAGAGTATCCTTGTAGATGTAGACTCGTGGGAGAGTGTCGCAGAGATGTTGAAAGATATGAACTGGCAGACACTTGAAGATAGATGGAAACTGTCCAAAGAAATTCTACTAACAAAGTTTCAATAAACGGCACTAAATGATGTGTCTAGGAGAAAAATATAATCCCCTACATACCGCTCTAATAGGAATCGTGAGGACTCTATCAGATAAATTATAGCATCCAAAGAGGCATTTAAATAATCATTCTTCCTGCGCTGTGTACAGGAAAAAGCAGTCATATCCGGTACAGTGGGACGTACCCCCTGCCATACAATTTAGTGTATGTTGTCCTTAGATTAGTTAGGTTTAAGTAGTTCTAAGTTCTAGGGGACTGACGGCCACAGCAGTTAAGTCCCATAGTGCTCAGAGCCATTTGAACCATTTGGAAAATCGGAGACGCGTTGTTGTTTGTTCGATGCTACAAGGATTTCATTGGCCCCTCTCTCACATGAATAGTGTTGCAGAGTAACGCCTTCATGTGCCTGGTCATGTGATGAGCTCTGAATGAACTACTGTGCGGTTGTTCTACGCCGCCTCTGACACGTCCGTTACTCGGCCACGCAATTGCAGTGTGGCCGCCGACAACTAGTGTGAAGTCACCGACAACGCCAAGAGGCGACGCAACGTCGCGACGGAGTTGCGAGACGCATTGTGGACACTCGGAGGGCACGTGCGGGGGCGCGCCCGGCAGCTTTTGCGCATTGTTATCGCGCGCAGGTGGCGTTAATTTATTATCCGGGCCTTCCGTGTAACGGTGCCTGCGCCTGCGCCTGCGTGAGGCGTCAGCGCGGAGATGAACGGCAGACACGGCCAGACGCCGGGCGCACGACTTAATATCCGCAGCGTTCCGGCATCGGACTCGGGACCCGTTCCGTAATTAGCCGGGCTGCCGCTCTGTGGCCCGTGGAGAACCCGCGCAGTTCTCAGGGGATTGCAAACAACAGGCTGTGCGGCAGAAAAAACCTCCCGTGTGAACCGCGGGTAATTAGGCCCTTGCGGTAACCCGCACCTGTCATCGGCGGTGTTGTTCTCGTAGCTCGGTTCACCCGAGTCGCAATAACACTGACGTGTCGTCACTTAATTCTTTAATGGCCATGGCGGTGAAATTACAGACCTTGCAGCTGACTCGGAGAGGTAGCGGCAGTCTTCTCACGTACCGTACGTTGTCGTAATACGATGAGCGAGAAAATGCGCTATCCTTCCAGCGCCACGCATCGGATCATATTCCCAAAGCAAAGTTATTGTAAACGCAAAGGCACTCTGTCTATAGACTCTCAAAATTCGATTAATGGGGTTAGTGTCATTTGAAGCGTAAGAACTGCTTTCCTCATAGTAAATGTTCAGTTCTCTTCAATTGCAAAGACTGGAAACTGTAAGTCGGCTGAGAACGTTCTTGATGTTGGTGGATGACGCTGGAGTCTCCATCCGATGGTGTCTCATAAGTGCTCGATAGGAGTCAGATATGGTGATTGAGTAGGCCAAGACAACATGTCCGCATACTGTAGAGCATGTCGGGTTACAACAGTGATATTTTGACGAGCATTATCCTGTTAGAAAACACTCCCTGGAATACTGTTCATGAATGGCAGCATAACATATCGCATTACCAGATCGACGTAAAAGTATGCAGTTAGGATGCATGGAATAACCGCTAAAGTGCTCCTGCTGTCATAGGAGATCGCACCGCAGAGTATGACTGTAGGTCCAGTGTGTCTAACACGCAGATAGGTTGGTTGCAGACCCTCAAGTAGCCTCCTCCTAACCAACACACAGCCATCCCTGTCAACGACGCTGAATCAGCTTTCATCAGAAAACACAACAGACCCTGCCCTGCAATGAGCTCTCGCTTGACACCCCTGAAGTCGCGAACGGCGTTGTTTGGGGTCCGTAGAATACACGCTATAAGGTTTCTGGCTCGGAAGTATCTGATTTGTAACAGGTCGTTGTGTCACTTGTGGTGCCAACTGCTGATCAAATTGCTGCTGCAGAGGTAGTACGATGTGCCAGAGCGACACGTCGAACACGATGGTCTTCCCTTCCAGTAGTGCCACATAGCCTTCTGGAGTCTGGTCATCTTGCGACCGTTCTTTGTCGGGACCACCGCTACCAACAATCCTGCACAGTGGCGACATGCCTGCCAAGACTTTCTGCACTGTCGTAGAAGGAACACCCAGCTTCTGGTAGCGCTGTTACACAACACCATTCAAATTGTAATGTGTGACCTTAAAGGCAGTCTGCGCTAACATCAACTCACCACATCCAATCTCAAAGGTAAATAACGCTCACGACGTTTAAAGCGTGTATTTAAAACGAGACTAATTTGCATCCTCATAGCGGGGCTACTAGCGCCAGTCAGATGCACCTGGCGTGTAGTTTGAATAGCCATCATCTCTCAGATGTAGAAACACACCTGTCAACTTTTGTTAATGTCGCACAACTACGTCTTGGCGTTTTTTTCCGTCAGTGTACATTGTAACTGTAAACACTAAAAGTATTTGTTGATGAGAAAGGAATCTTTCTGAGCAGTCGACGAGTGAGCTTAAACGTTACGCAACCGCGCTGGTCGTGGATAAGACGCAGCCGAGGAGACAGTGACAGCCTTGAGTTTCGCCACGGCTACACGGTGCGCGTGGCGGAAGAGCAGTATGTGGCAGGCGACGTGACCCTGAGCCTGTCAGAACGTACTCGCGGCTTAGTCAGCAGCGAGCGCGGGACGACAGGACGGGCGCATTAGCGAAGCCCGCGCCGGCCTGCAGTGCACGGACTGCGCAGTGCAAGCGCCGGACGGGGAAATTACCCGCTTCCGGGCGCGCCTTGCGTCACTCGCGGGGGCGGCCGCGCGCCGCGCTGCGCAAGTGAGCTATTCTGCTTTACTGGCCAGTCAGTTAGTCACCCTCAAACATTGCTTTCGTCCGTCCTCGGAAATTCCGTGGGGTGGCGTGGCGTGGCGTGGCGTGGCGTGGCGTGGCGTGGCGTGGCGTGGCGTGGAGTCCAAAGAGCGGCTGCGGCCAGAACTCATCTTGAATACCTCTGAATATCACAACTCGTAAACTCGACACTACGCACCCCCTAGTTTCTTCTCCTGCTCACTGCTCCTCATACTCTGCCGCGCCTGTACTACCACATTCCTGCAGCGCTACACCTTCACTCTCTCCACAACCCCTAGCAATGGAACTTTAATCCCCTTCCCTTAGCCGACAGTGAAATCCGCCCTGGTATATACCAGTCCTAGCAGATCTATAAAGACCCGTCCCACCACCCACGACCGGGGCTCCTTTTCTCTCGACCCACATCCTAAGGCTTGGTCCGCAACGGCATCTACCTTTACTCCCCCGAATTCCCCCATCCAAGCATTCCTCCACACAAACACTCTCTTACACACTACCCCAACTCCTATATTTTCATGATACCCGGTTCTAGGCGCTTCAGTCTGAAACCGCGCGACCCCTACGGTCGCAGGTTCTAATCCTGCCTCGGGCGTGGGTGTGTGTGATGTCCTTAGGTTAGTTAGGTTTACGTAGTTCTAAGTTCTAGGGGACTGATGACCTCAGATGTTAGGTCCCATAGTGCTAAGAGCCATTTTTTTCTCATGATACCTCTCATCCTGGGTGGCGCAGTCGTTAGCACACTGGAGTCGCATTCGGAAGGACGACGGTTCAATCCCGCGTCTGTCCATCCTGATTTAGGTTTTCCGTGATTTTCCTAAATCGCTTCAGGCAAATGCCGGTATCGTTTCTTTGATCCGATGAGACCGATGACCTCGCAGTTTGGTCTCTTGCCCCAAATCTACCCAACCCCTCTCCCTGGCAGTATTGGGCCACTCATCTACATCTCTATCTTAATCAGCCAACACATCAACTTTTACCTTATGCAACTGTCCATCCGCCTTTTATATTTTGAGGAACACTCATTTGCCATTTCATCTGTATTAGTCTTTTAATGAATTAATTAGCATTCTAAATTATGCTACTGAATTTGTCTCTTTATTATTGATCAAGGTCCTGAAAAAAGAGGCGGCGTTATCTTTCGTAATGTGAACACGCTGGTAGCATATGGTTGAGGTCTGCAATCTCAGGTACATGGATTTCGAAGTACAGAGACAGATAAATGTTCATCCTCTAAAGATGTGAAGGATAACAGCCGTGATACGGCCGAGTGCTCGTTACTGTAGTGCTATGACGTCTAGATAGCTTGAATGGAGAGAGCCAGCTTTTTCTAGTCATGCTAGGCTGTTTTGCGGCATAATAAAGACAGCATTAAACTTCTTACCACTCCAATCTCTATAATAAAACCTTGTAGCAATCCAAATAGTTTGAGAATCATACAGAAATCCGACCACTGGACGGAAGTGCGTACACTAACAGTTCACACACCGCCACCAACAATCTCCTCGCAACTTTCGCCGTTTTCTCCATATTAAACAGAAATATAAAGGTAACAGAAACAAACGTAATTTATTGGCTACGATCAGCCCGTTTCGTTCACTAAACACCAACTGTCTGTCTCCACAACCTAGTTTATGGCCTTTGCCTAGACTCGCTAAACGGCGACATTTGCCAACAACTCCAGAAAGGCTCAACTAAAAATCCACGTCCGCCTACGAGAAAGCTCTTTTGGATTCCCAGTTTTCCGTACTGCAATAAATCACTTGGCTGATCGCAAATAATTCGTAAGTACACTACGAAAAAGCTGTCGCTACCCCATAGGGCACACGACTTCCACACCCCACAAGAGCTGCAGCCTACTCCCCTACTTCGCGACCTCCAAACCACTCTGCAATATTTCTCATATTTAGGCTATTCAGCCTGTCACATTCAGCAAAAGAATTCAGGAATGTCCGTTCAGTTTCCTGTAAAGTGCTACCTCCGACCAAGACTTTCAGATGTTTCCTCCCAACAGGTTTTGGGGGAGCTCCGGATATTATGATAAAACCTAAGCCCACGAGTCAGCCTGGTAGGCTCCGACCACAAACAATTTAGAACGATGAATAAAGTCCGCCGTCCCCATGATACGGAATACCAGAAAAAAGCACAAACGTCGACAGTAGCAATCACTTGGAGCACCAAGATGCGACCAGTCAGTGGTACAACTCTCCGAAGTTTATCAGTACGTCCATACATGCCACCACAACATACTGGTCGCAAGTACAACACGCTGCGAAATTTCACTGTGGCTGCATTTGCAGGTCCATCTTGTCTAGTCATATCGTCATTCCTGGTTATCATGTACCGAACGTTCTCACTGCAGTGTCTCTGTTACGTCTGTGTCTGGATTCCAAACTTCCTCATGAGGATTAAATATTTGAGGCACTCGTAGAGGCGTAACTGTGGTAACTGGAGCACAGGCTAACATCGACTTTGCCCCCAACCCTACCCGTTGACATCGTGCCACTTTTTTTGTTAACTCTCATCTCTGATTAACCTGTTCATTTGTATACTGAGATGCACAAGACTTCACAGTGAAGTAAAAGACACACATTTCAGTAATACTTCTTAAAAGATATAATTAAAGAAATGGAGTTGCCCTCAATCCAAAATCAACTTAAGGGGGGTAGGACGTCAAACGGGCCGACTTGGAGCAGGAGAGGCACCACACGAGATTTTAATTTCCACTGTCTATACTTCTACAAATAAATTCATAAAACTTTGTCAGCATGAACACGAAGGATTCAGGATTCATACTCATAGCAGTGGAAGCTCAAAAACGTAACAAAACACTTTTTTACATGGGAAATTTCATCATTTTTTTTTACTGACTACTGGCTGCATTTGTTGCATTTTTTTTTTACTGACTACTGGCTGCATTTGTTGCTATAGGTACACTTTTCTTCCTAAGTAAGAGAGATTCTTCGATGACTTTTGCACAGCATACAAACCATATTTACAGGTGTATGAAACTCTAGAAGTTATTTAATGTATGAAAAAATGAATCAACTGTTATATTTTGAACTTCATGTTCAGAAAAATTTCAATTTTATAGTGTATTATCTCAATTTTTTCCACAGTTTTTTTAATAGACTTGGAAAATTCAAGAGTTTCATACACCTGTAACTACTGTTCGTATGCTATGAAAAATTCATCGAAGAATCGCTCTTACTTAGGAAGAAAAGTGTACCTATAGAAACAAATGCAGCCAGTAATAAGTGAAAAAATGAAGAAATTTCACATGGAAAAAGGTATTTTTCTACGTGTTTGAACTACCACTGCGATGAGTGTGAGTCCTCAATCCTTCCTGGTCATAGTGACAAAGTTTTACGAATTTATTTGTAAAAGTATAGACAGTAGAAATTAAAATGTCCTGTGGTGAATCTTCTGCTCCAAGTCGCCCGTTTGATGTCCTACCCCGCTTAACGCGTTTGTTTTTTCATTGTTAGTTGCCAATCAGTGCAAAGCAATAACAAACAAAACGCAAAAAACGCAAATTAAACTCCTTACACTTTTCTTAACAAGGCTATCGTAGTGTAACGAGAATGGGTCCTTACTGTTTTTGCCTGTCAAAGAACTGGAACTGCGCCTCCACGGAAACGGCGCTCAGAATACGCGCCCGGCTGCCGTAGACTAGTTACCCTACTCGTATTCCGTTATCTCCCTCAGATCGTCAACACTCCTGAGCTGTTTCGAAAACACTCTGAAAGCCTTTTCTTCCCTGCGTGTTTGCGACTAAGAAGACTGTGGTACTTGTTACGGCGCCGAGACGTTAGTGAGTTTCACACGGACGAATTAGATTCGAATTGTTAACTTGTACGACAACCGCACCGTACCTCCAAGCCGTATGTGTAACAGACTAGGGGCGAGGCATCTATCCCACTTCCCTGCGACCGGCGCGACCTGGAAACCAGAAGCTCCCCACCTCCTCCCCGGAAGATTCGCAGAACTCTGGTTTTGCATAACCGGAGCGCGGACCTGTTTCTTTTCGCACGGCCAGCGTAACTCTGATACGGCTAATTAGATTCTCGTGACCTAAAACGTTCTCACTAGAGGCCGCGGGTATTTTGGACGACGATCCTCGCCGACTCTGCTACCGTATATTCTGAGCTGGTGGCGTCAGAGGTATTGGCCCTGTGCACGGATGACTCAGCTGACAACACTGTTCCTGACAGTTGCTTTTGTCTGGACAGGGATTAGCTCACGACTATCGTGTAACGAGCAAAGATTAAATAAAATGAACTCTCAATTTTTTTTATGCATTGTCATAGTGGAAGAGCCGTATTTTGGGCCATCAGTCCTAAGGTTGGTTTGATTCAGTTGTCTGTTCAGGTAACTGATTTTCGTAGGGACATACAATGCCGTCATTACTTTGTGCCTTTCACCCCCCAGTGTTGCAGCCTTTAAACTTGTCTTAATCTCGCCTGCACTCTGAAATCCGGTTTTTCGTTCTATTTTGGACTGTCCTTTCAGTACAGAGATATCTATATTCCAAACAGTACTGTTAACTATTTACTGCCTTCTCAATTTCATGCGGTGCTGGTGAACTTGACAAAGGTCAGTTTTGATTCTTAGCACGAAGGTGGCTTCGAATGGCTCGGCACTACCTTCACATAACGGTATAATTGTATCCTGAGACATACTGTTTTTTGTAGTGTTTATAGGTTGGCGAGGACAAAAAAAATTCTACAGAAACGAGAGTTCGATGAAACTAACTGTGTTAGAACATGGTAGAAAATCATCACATGTTACTGGTGCCTACGGTATTACAGCCCAAAGTAAGACACAAACTTGTTACTTGAGAGCAATGGGCGATACGGGATTGTAGAACGTTGTGACTCACACATAGAAATTTAATTGTTATGCCTGCAAAAGGCGTATACAGTGTGCGTAAGAGCTGATCACTTCTTGAATGTTCACGACATACAGAGGTAAAATTTTATAACTCTTCAAATGCTGAGATAATTCGAGACTATATTACGGAAGACGAAATTCTAACCTCTTCTAGGGATACGGCAGCCTGCACAGAACTTATCTAAGACAGAAGAGATACGAGAAAATTCCTGAGAATATAACCTGCATGTGAAATATTCAACAACGTCTAAGGCAACGTTTCTTAAGGCGATCATTTAAATAGTAGGGAAGTGGAGCTGTTTTGTGAGTAATAAGTCCTCTGCTTGTTTCTAGTTCCGGTATCAAACTGTGTCTGTTTAGTCAAAACTGATTTACACTTACGACGGTGCTCTGTAAGTAGAAAATCAAACAAAAGAGACTATCCCTGGCATTATATGGAAGTTCGGGTACATGAACTTATTCGCTTGGACGTTTGAGCTCAATAGCTCAGGTCGTCTCATGGCTAATTGGCGAAATGGAATATATTCTAAAGCTCAAATTAGACGAGGAAAGAGTGGCTTAATAAGACACATGACTTATCTGGACAGAGGTGGATTGTAAACCGACCAGTTCGCGCACCTACTCTTCAGAATATGCGTGAAGCAAGGTATAGTGGACAGCTATTGATTAACATAGAATAATTATGAATTTATGCAGCGTCATAACCACAGCCAGGGCTCATATTTATTACCTATAAGCTGTTGATTAACATAGAATAATTATGAATTTATGCAGCGTCATAACCACAGCCAGGGCTCATATTTATTACCTATAAGATACACAGCCGGACTAAAAACAGAGCTTCCCATTTCCTACGAATTGCTTTCGAATTCATTCAGCAAATAGTGAGAGGTGAAATATGTTGTGTGCTCTTGATTTCGATTGTACAGACTTTCAGAAAGTCTGTTAAGGCGATTACCGGTACGGTTTCTGAAACGAGGCCACGAACCATTGTCTCTCTCATCTTCGCCCAATGCAAGGTCGTGCTCCATCTCAGTAAATCAGCTGTCCATAACAAGTTGAACTACGCAGTTCTTTCAGAGATAGGTATTTCTCAATAATGTTTAGAGTGGGCGTATGGCAAGATTTGCAGTGGTAACACCGGTTCCCGTCAAATCACAGAGATTAAGCGCTATTGGGCTGGGCTAGCACTTGGATGGGTGACCATTGAGCGCTGTAGGCTAGCGGGATTCACTCAGCCCTCGTGAGGCAAACTGAGAAGCTACTTGATCGAGAAGTAGAGGCTCCGGTCTCGTAAACTGACATACGGCCGGGAGAGCGATGTGATGACCGCATGCCCCTCCATATCCGTATCCAGTGACGCCTGCCGACTGAGGATGACACGGCGGTCGATCGGTACCGTTGGGCCTTACAAGGCCTGTTCGGGCGGAGTTTAGTTTCGTTTTTATATGGCAAGATAAGCAGCCGCTCAAGGTGTTGAGTTTACGTTAGTACAAAGATACAGGTTTCGGGAGGAGGTGTAAGAAAGATACGTCGTTGGTTGGAAACGCGGAATCGTTATTCGGAACCAGACACTAAGGGGCGCTTATGCCTGTTACTCCAAAAATCGTGTATTCTTAGTTAACAAATAAGTTTTCTCGGCATGGTACCTCGACGTTTCTGTCACAGCTGCAGTGTCGTGGCAGTGTTCTTTTGGGGAGTTAATTGGAGTACTATGCTGTCGATGGTGCACTTATATTTTGTCGTGACTCCTGTATTTGGTATGACATGTCGCAAAGCGGAACAAGAAAACAGTTGGTGGTAAAAGGGGTCGGAAATTTAGGTGTCTGCCGCGGAAGGTGTGTGTGTGTTAAGTCCTACATTATGAGACAGGATAGCAGTTGCTGCTGAATGAGATGCAGATTTCTGTTTTCCTCGTGCTGAACATCGGAAGCGCAGGAACAGTTTCTTGCTGATACCGCTCGCGTCTCGAGTTGTTTGTATGAGGCCTGTTAGACCCTGACGGCTGCAAGCAACCCCAGCATTCCACTGAAGCAAACCAATAACATCAATAGCATTTTAAGAAAATTGATGTTTTACACAGCAGAGGGGCTATGTCGAAGTGACCCTGGACGGTATAGTATTGTATTGTAAATCTACATCTGCGTGGTTACTCTGCTACTCACAATAAAGTGCCTGGCAGAGGGTTCAATGCACCACCTTCATGCTGTCTCTCTATCGCTCCACGCTCGAACGGCACGCGAGAGAAACGAGCACTTAAATTTTTTTTGTGCGAGCCCTGATTTCTCTTATTTTATCGTGATTATCATTTTTCCCTACTTAGGTGGGTGCCAACAGAATGTTTTCGCAATCGGAGGAGAAAACTGGTGATTGAAATTTCATGAGAAGATCCCGTTGCAACGAAAAACGCGTATGTTTTAATGATTGCCACTCCAATTCACGTATCATGTCTATGACACTATCTCCCCTATTTAGCGATAATACAAAACGAGCTGCCCTTCTTTGTAATTTTTCGATGTCATCCGTCAGTCCCACCTGATGCGGATCCCACACCGCACAGCAATACTCCAGAATAGGGCGGACAAGCGTAGTGGAAGCAGTCTCTTTGGTAGACCTGTTGCATCTTCTAAGTGTTCTGCCAATGAATCGCAGTCTTTGGTTTGCTCTACCCACAATATACGATCGTTCCAATGTAGGTGGACCTAGGTGAAGAGCACTGCCACTGTAGTCGAAACGTCGGTGACTGTTATTTTATAGTACGACGCGGCACCATACGCACGGATAAAACATTTATATTTGCCGATTCTTAACGCAGAAACGTACACATGTAGGGGTACTGAGAGCTTCCAAGAAAATGGCGCCGCGGTACGGCGTAGTAAGCAGTGTCCGGAGTTTCCGTTGTGATGAAGAGAGTGGACTTGTGAATTTATCGGCGGCGAGATAGAGATATTACGATCTGGGCGATTCAGCATGACCGGCGCGGTGGCCGGACTTTCGCAGTGCGGCCGCTGGCCGGCGGCGGTGCCCGCTGACCCCGGAGTCCGGCGGTTTCTCGCATTTAAACGCCGCACCGCCTCGTTACGAGCACTGCAGAAATGCGTCTCGCCTCGCCTCTCCGCGTAACGGCGGACGCGATCACGGCGGCCGAGCCGGCGCCCGTCGCCGATCCCAGCCCAGATAGCCGGCGCGGGCCGTAACCGGGCGCCGCGCCGCTTTCCTGTGAAACCGCCGCCCCGGCTAATCTGCAGGCGGAGCCGCCCGCGCTGCCCCTCTTATGGCAGAAGCGTTTACCGCCTACCCCCTGGGCGCAATTCTCACGCCACACCACATTACTGACGATTGTCTCTGACCCGCTGCACTGATGCACTGAAATGGCATGGGCGGTCGGAATGCAGGGACAACGTGCAGGCTGAGAATAGCGTCTCGAGTATTGGAGCGACGGTACTTCGACGAATTCATAACATTTCTGGAATTGATGATCTCCAGTTCTTGTTCGCTAGACCTGAAAGATTCCTCTAGCGTCCTTTTTTTAAATCTATGTCTATGTTGATTATTTCGGGTATTGCCAAAATTTTGTGAAATGAAATTAGATGGTTCCACAGAGCTTTTCAGGTCTCAGCCATCAATGATCTATGAATGCTGACTCTAGTGAAGAATTAAAATTTCTACCAAGGTCATGATTCGAACCCAGGTCTCCACTAGGTAGATGGCTAACCACTACACCACCTGGGCACAGTGAATTTGCAAAACTGCGCGGACTATCCTAGCACATCTCTTTCCTCAGTCTTAATTCCCTTTCATGCTTTGCCCACTCGGTGTATCCCCCTTAAACTCGAACAGCGTTGCAGATGTTCTCCAACTGTATTGTAATAGCGCCTCGGTGTCGAATGAAGCGGGGCTTCTTGCCTTAAATCCTGTTACAGGAGGTGTGCTAGGGTGGTCCGTGCAGTTCCGCGAAGCCACTGTGCCAGGTGTCATAGAGGTCAGCGCATCTGTCTACTGAGCTGGACACCGAGCTTCACATTCTGGCTTAGGTACAAATTTTTATCGTTGCTTCAATTTGCATCATATACTATTGAGACTTCAAATAGTCTCTGGAACTATGCAATTTTCCTTCAGTATATGTCTAGGCGGGATCATCCATTTTGTTCGATGCTAAGCTGCTGTTCCAATACAATTGGAGAGCCTCTGCAGTGCTCTCTGAGTTAAGGGGAATTCCAAGTCGGTTGAGGCATGAATGGGAATTTGGATTCCGGAGGGAGGCGTGCTGGGTTAGCTGTGCTGGGCCATTGTGCCACAGTGGCGAAGTGGTTAGCTCACTACCTAGTGAGCAGAAGACTTATGTTCGAATCCCGACCTTCGTACGAATGTTTATTCGTCGCTTCAGTCTGCAAATAACCAAAAATTAATGAGAATTGTCGTGTCCGTTGACGTCCTAAATATCATGCAGAAGAAAAAAACTAAAATCGAAGGCCATCTGATGCGCTGTACTTACATCAGAGGGCGAAAAATGGCAGCTTACAGACTGCTAGAAGCGTAATTTGTAGTTAACTTTATTTTCGTCGTCGTAGGAAAAATTGACGAAAAATGCAAGGTCTCTGCGTAGATGTCCATATCGTTACTAGGTCATAACGAAGAGAAATTGCATATTCCTGCTATACTGTTGTTAGGTAGGAACGAAAATCGGAATTCAACGTCCCGTCGAAATCGAGATCAGTAGAGATGACACACAAGCCTCGGAAAACACGGAGAAGCAAATCGGTCGTGCCATATTCAAAGGAAACATTAAGCGATTTAGCGAAATCACAGAGATTCTAAATCTGGATGGCCGGACGGGAATTAGAGCCGTTGCTCTCCAGAATTTAAGTCCATTTTGCTATACACTTGAGCATCTCTGTCGGCTACTACTCGTTGGAACGGCAACTACTAAAATAAGAAAAAATATTTGCACCAGTCAACAATCGCACTTTTATTTTGCCAAACGACTAGCAGTTGGGGTACCGAGAATAATCATCGGGCTATTCCCTAGCGCGCAGTCCTCGAACTAGCTTTCTCATGTTGTCATTATACAGTAAGTATAACTTTTTTTAAGACTAGTTCCTAATACGAGAAATCCTAGGCTAAAATAAAATTAAGGTTCTGTTGGTATGGCTACTGAAGTGTTGACATTTAAATTGAGACGCAGACATAGAAGAAAGGCATTGGGAAGGGAACTGGAGGGGAGCGGCTGAGGCGGTCCCTTTTTTATGACGGAACTGTGTGAACGTCGTTAAAGCTTATGTTTTATGCCGTACCAAAAACTGTGAAGCATCAAGATTTCTGCGTCCGATTTGGTAGGAAACATCCTTTTTAAAGATATGGAACATAAGCCATGCACCACAAGGAATGTGCTGTCGTCCCAATGGCTATAAAGCTGCTGTCTGTTATTGACATCCGAAATGATACGTAACTGGAAATAGCTGTTCTTTATTGATTCTTCGCCCGCTAACAGTACTCAATAATTAGGTCGGCATCGTTAAGGTTAATTTATTGATTAAACTTATCGCTAAAAGTAAAATAAAGATGAAGAAAATATGGGCCTCGTCTGCGCAGTTTTCTATTTCCTCTTTTTATCTTACCGAGGCATGAACTATTTGATTGTATAATTTCTATGGATGGCTTATACAGAATGGAGAGCGACGTTTGTGCAAGTACACAGTAGCTGTGTCGGTATGGCTATAAGGAATGTCCGGCTTGGAGCAGCGTGTTTTTTTATGTAAAAAAAAAACCTGGCCTCAAGGAAAATGAAAAGTTCCACTGCGGTCGATTCTTCGAAAATCATGATCTCGGAAATATAAAGCCTCAGCATTTCTTGACATTCGCAACGCAAAAAGAACGCAGAATACTCCAGTACACTCATCAAGTAACTCATGAATGTGGAACGTTGTACAGATTTTATGTGTCATCAGGTAACTCTGTGTCAATTATGCCGCCACACCTATTTCTTTCCTCCTCCATCAGAGAGCGCCGCATCAGTGTCTCCAATGAACACTTAAGAAGACTTTATTACCTACAGTTAGATTAGTTCATTCTTTACTCTGTTCTTGTTTCGCATGCTCACTTGACGTGCTTCAGTGTATCCATCTTTCTCTCTTCCATCTTTCATCGGTCTATCTTCAATTTCGCCAAGTTACATACTGCAGAAAAATATTTGCAGACCAGATCACTTTCGACCTCGATATGGAATTATTTCGACTATGCCATCAGTTGTATTGGGTTCGTGATATGGTGTTTGCTCAAGCTACTTTCAGCTTGTCTTAAGTGACCTTATAGTTGTGCTCCGTGATACGTCGTTTTAATCCGCAAGGCACTTCATCATTGTGCTGGTAATGGCAGTGTGGTGGACAAACTCCTTTCTATATTGCCAGTTCGCGCATAAATAAGATGTCCTTGTCATGCACTAGGTGGAGACTTGAATATAAACACGACGATCGTCTTAACCTTGTTATTGGACAACCCAATACTAAATCATTGCGATCGTCTTGCCACATGCCACATACGTATATCTGTATGCGTGAACGAACAAAAGTCGTAAACCGAGCTACAAATCTTCGGGATTAGCTCTACAGCGCTGCTAACCTCAGGACACCGCGGTGTCGTTTTTTGTGGGCTTAAAACTTGTAGTTCGCACGGAACTGTCACTAAGCAGAAGAATAGGCAGCGGAAACAATGACTGTTTCGTGCCAACTGCGCTTAAAACATGGCAGCTCCACCTGATGAGTCCACACTTCAGACTGGTATGGAAGCACCTCCCGACTCATCCTCGTTGTCCCAATCTCTTCATCTGATTATGCTACGTCGGATATCCTGGACAACGTGTTCTACACATTCCTCAATTTGCCTACTGCTGCAGTTTTGACTCGCCGCTTATATGTCAACTTAACTGTAGTAAAAATCATCAGTATTTGCCCGTATGTTTCTCACTCCCCCTTCGATCTAACACAACGCAAGGGCACAGTGGCATCTTTTGGTAAACTTCTGACGAACTGTCTCCACGAAGCTCTGTCTTGCTCAAGGTGAACTGCTTGCTGCACGCCATCCCGGCCAAGTTCCTAATCTGGTCTATCCACGGTAACAGTACGCGTCCTACAGGTCTTTGGCGGCCGATTTTGCTTGTAGCATTGTTCTTTCCATTCGCTCTTGCCGTCTGGCTATGTATGCAAAGCCTAGCAACTGACCTTAGTTGAGTAGATATTATGATACCAAGCTACCTCACACTTGAGGTCCGCAGCTCGTGGCCTCGCGGCCGCGTTCTCGCTTCCCGAGCACGGGGTCCCGGGTTCGATTCCCGGCGGGGTCAGGGATTTTCACCTGCCTCGAAATGACTGGGTGTTTGTGTTGTCTTTATCGTTTCATTATCATTCATGAAAATGGCGAGATTGGACTAAGCAAAGATTGGGATTTTGTACGGGTGCTGATAACCGTGCAGTTATCAAAACCAACATCATAATTACGGTTGAGTCATTAGTTCGGTGTTCGAAGTAATCTTTCACAGCACCACATTTCCAAAGTGCTCAACCTGGGACGACCAGCCGTCCTCATCGTCAGAGTTTCTGCTGTATTGATTGCGACAGGGAAGATAGAGGTTCGGACGAGAGAGAGAGCTTTGTGTTGGTTCAAATGGCTCTAAGCACTAGGGGACTTGACTTTTGAGGTCATCAGTCCCCTAGAACTTAGAAATATTTAAACCTAACTAACCTAAGGGCATTACACACATCCATACCCGAGGGAGGATTGGAATTTGCGACCGTAGCGGTCGCGCAGTTCCAGACTGTAGCGCCTAGAACCGCTCGGCCATATGGGGCCGGCAATAAAGACTGGTGCGAAATTTTTGTTGAGTAGTGGGTGTGCACTACAGAGAGAGCGTTCCCTAACCTGCTGTAGCTTAAAATATGTCTGCAATCAGATACTAAAATACTGGTTGTATTTAAATGGACGCAGCGAATAGTATTGCAGTAATTCTGTCCTCAACGCCGCATGCTGTTTGAAGACTGGAGCAGTACTTCGCCACTAGCAAGCACTGCCGTGTTCCTAAAGTTTGGTTTCAATATTATCCATACAAACGCTTCTAAATTCGTTTCTTGAATATGTATTTGTTATTATTTAGCTCGTCGTCTTATCCATTCATTAATACATAATTGCCGTTCCTGCTGCGTGTTATAAGCAGTCGCTTAAGACAAAAGAAGACGGCCTAAAGTAGGTGGAGGCTTCAGACACTGCGACTCTATACCAAGAAGAAGGTGCTCCAGCCTACCTGTGAGCGTTTAGCTCATTGTACAGGACGCACGGTGCACATGTTCTGTTGATGGATATGGAGCTGCTGGAACCCATCGTGCATAAGCGTGGTCGTGGGAGCGCCTCCGGTCTGCAGACGCCCTAGCAACCGGATAGGCGGGAGAGGATCCCGCGACCCGTCGCATTCGGTTACAGGCGGCGGGAGCATCGCCTACACTGTGTGTGTGTGTGTGTGTGTGTGTGTGTGTCCTACTTGGGCGGCGCCCGGTCACTTGATTAGTGAGCGGGCTAACGGTAGCAGGTGCGCTGTCCCACTGAACTCAGCCGCCCGCGCCGCTGCAGGGAAGACGCCCTGCGGCTGGCTGACGCCTGCCCCCCCCCCCCCCCCCCCCCGCCCCATTCTCGCCCTTACCGCAACAAATTCAGTCTGTGTGTGTGTGTGTGTGTGTGTGTGTGTGTGTGTGTGTGTGTGTGTGTGTCGAATTCTGCGATTAGGATACGTCCATGGACTCATCGCCGTTATTAATAATATAGACTGGTCAGAAATTTTCGCTGGCTAGTGGGTCAGTGTCACCGCTTTAACCAGCTACATTGTCTGAAAAAAAAAGTTAAGCATTCGGAAGGTGAAGAAGAAATGAAATGGAACTTCACGGTATGAGAGGTTACGTGTCGTCATTTTAGTGATCAATATATCGCGTCAAATCTGCAATGAACTTGGCAGTATTGAGCCCCTTTCCAGCACGACGTTGCACCCCCCTCTGGCCTCGACGCATGCGGCGATACTTTTTGGAAGGGTGTCTTAAAGCTGTTTTATTCTCTCCTGACACAAGGTGGCTCACAACTGTTGCACCTAGTCCTTGATAGTCTGGAAACTGGCGCTGGAACGTCCGAGATGGTCTCACGCATGTTCTATCTGGCATATATCTGAAGATCCTGCTGGCCGTGGAAATGTCTCGACAACACACAGATAATAGCGACACTTGCCATGTCTGGACAAGCGTTGTCCTGTTGAAAACGGCACTACGATACTGTCGCGTGAGAGGTAACACGTGAGGACGAAGGATGTCTGTAATGTACCATTGTGATATTAGAGTTCCCTTAGTCAAAACCAGCCTTTACTTGAAGTCATACCTGATGGCTTCCCATGTCTTACGCCAGGAGTAATAGCGCTCTGCCTCTCCAGAACACTGGAAGAATGGGATCTGTCGCTAGCTCGCAGACATAATCGCAGATGATAGTCATCCAGGGTAGTGCACAATCGCAGTTCACCGCCGAACGCAATCCAGCGCCATTATTCAGCAGTCCACGCTTCCAGGTCAAGGCATCACTCCAAAAACAGCCGTTTGTGTTGCGGTGTTAGCGGCGTCGTACTCTTGGGACAGTAAGGTCGTAGCCCCGTTACTGTGTCTCCGACCAATGGTGTCGGATAACACAGAATGTTGCAAGGAGTCCCTTACTTGTTGTCGGAAGGTAAGCACAAATGTCACGGGGTTACACTGTGCTTGGAACATAATAAGGCGATCCTCCTTGATCATGCTCTCCTATGCAGACAAACATCGGGCCATCGAACACCTCAGAAAACTGGACATTGCACTGTTGGACCAACAGGTCAAATGGAGACCCTCAGTGAGGCCCCTTACAAGCTCTGTCATAGCCGTCACACGAGTGCGCGGCACCTCAGAGTCCTTCACAGTGATCACTCAACAACTAATGGTGTTTACGCTCATTATATACCCTAGCTCTCCTGGTTATAAATTTCAGCAACACTAACGCACTCTGCCGACCGTTCTATCCGTCATATGGCCGCCAATGGTGTGTACGTGTAAGAAATTAAACTGACATCCGACCATGTCATCTGGGTGCTATACTTATTTTATCAGACAGTGTCTCTCTGTACTCTGACCCACTCGGATAGCTGCACAGACTACAGTGCGGTTACGGAGACGGGGAGGTGCGCCGATCCTGGATCGAATCCGATCGGCGGGTTAACGACAACTGTTGGTGTGTCAGCCAGCCTGGATGTGGTTTTTAGGCGGTTTTCACATCAGACTGGGTGAATACCGGGCTGTTACCCAAGTCCAGTCTAAGTGCCAAGCCGACAGCAAGGAGGGGGTGTAAGGGCGTGGCGACAGGAAATGCATCCAGCCACAGCTTAAATCAACCATGCCAAATTCATTAATAACCATGCCGACCCTGCGCAGGAGCGTGACAAAGCCACAAGAAAAGGTAATAGCGTGTATCTAAACTCCGCAGTCCGCCTTAGAGTGTGTGGCAGAGGGGTCCTTCTGGTGCCAGTAACTGATCTTTCACCCATACCCTTTCGCTATTGGACTCCCCAGTCGTATGGAAGAAGAATGACTATCGGTAAACCTCTGTATTAACTATAATTTCTCGAACTACTCCTTCGTGGTCATATCACTAGATGTGTGTGGGACTAAACAATATGTTGTCAGACTCCTATCGCAATATAGTCTCTTGAAATTTCAATAATAAACGTTTCCCTCATGTACGACGCCTCTTGTAGCTTCTGCCACTAGAGTTTGTTGCGCATATCCGTAACGCTCTAGCTTTATCCTTGTCGAAACATGCCGTTTTCTATTCTCTCTCTCTCTCTCTCTCTCTCTCTCTCTCTCTCTCTCTCTCTCTGTGTGTGTGTGTGTGTGTGTGTGTGTGTGTGTGTGTGTGTGTGTGTGTGTGTGTGTGTGTTCTACTAATCCACCCTGTAAGAGCCCTCACTGACTGATACACTGCGAACTACTTTTTCTTCGTACAAGGAATATTTTTCGTATTGGGTACAAAGTATCAGTGATGTGATGTACTACTGCAATCTCACTGCTTTTCTGGTTGTGCGGAGCGAATCAGCTAAACCATTTATTGCACATATTTCCAGAACAGTTAATGATATGAATACAAGATTTTTGCGTAGCGAAAATACATGGAAGAGTTCTATTTCGCTTTATGGATAATGCGCGGGCACATACGAACATGCGTCACCGATTTTTTGCTGGTTTAATTATTGTGTGCCGGAAGGCGTCAACATTGAACAGCTATAAGGAACTACAGATGTGGCAAATACTCCACTTGAAGTCGTTGCCATAAATCTAAATATTAGAGGTTGAACGTGAATGGAACTATGTAGCATTAGCTACACTGTGCTGACCTCAATCATGTGGAAGAAGTAGCTAAGGTGGCCAAATGCACTAAATAAGCTGCATAGATACAATAATAAAAAATAAGTGTTAAGTATTTAATGTTTCAGGGGAATTACGAAAAAATAATACGATTCACTGCTACAGATTTCTGTTTTTTTTTTTTTCATAAGGTAAGAAAGCAAAAATTTACCAAAAAATGTTCACGAACCCCACCAAGGTCGTGGAAGGGCAATATGGCATTTAGAAATTTATGATATGGGCAACACTGGATACCGCGTATATATAAAGGGACAAAGGGACAACACAAATAAATTGAGAAATTGAAGCGACACTAGTTTTTGGTTCCCTCCCTTTGCGTCTGACTGATTTTAATAAGAGGCCCCCGTGTACTGTAAATCCGCCGTTTTATTTACAGTAACGTGTGACTGCACGCAACTACTCAGCACAGAACTGTCGGCACGTATCTAACAAGTCGATCTTAATGTGCTTTAAGTAGCCAGAAAAGGGAAGTGGCACCTGTGCGGTGGCCGAGTCAGCACGCGCCGGTCATGAAGTGACAGTATAGCAGCACAGGTAGCGACAGAGGAGCGAGATAAGGCGCGGCCTTTTCGCTTGGAGAACGACGTTGCTGTGCTGTTGACAGCCTTGAACTTCAAAGGAAGCGGCGAAAGTACAGAGCATTCGATTCAATTACATCCTCGTTGGCATAGGCAAAAACGAGAAATTACTGTCTCACGCCGTTCGAAGGTCAAATATGCTGTGCTGCGATTCCGCAGACAGGTGCGTGGGGCGGATGCCGTCATTCTGTGAAGATGACGTAAACCACATAACGGACAACCTGTACAGGCTCTGCTGGATCATACTTGAAAACTGGACACTGCGCTCTCAGTTGAAATTGCACAGTACCGCTCGCTGAAATAATATTTCCACTTCTCTAGGCTGTGAATTGGCTATGCATGTATTTGGGGCGTTTCTGAACTTTCATCGTACATTTCGAAAATATGTCGTTATGACCGAGTTGGCATCTTTTTCAATAGGAACTCGTATAGGTAAAACTGTATGTGTAAAACAGTATATCTGACCTCCAGTGTTGAAGAGCGGAGTAGCAATAGTAGTTTACTGTAATTCTGGTAATTATTTCATTTATAGTCAACTGATACGATAAGTATATCGAATGCTTACTACTGGTATAATGAAATGAGCGTATGGCATCGTTGGCCGGGAGGCCCCATCAGGGGAAGTTCGGTCGCCAAGTGCAAGTCTTATTTCAGCCAACGCCACACTGGGCGCTTTGCACGCAGGTGATGAGCATGAAATTATGAGGGTAACACAACACCCACTCCCCGAGAGGAGAGAATCTCCAACCCGGCCGGGAATCGAACCCGGCCCCGCTTGCATGGCAGGTGAGCGCGTTACCACCCACCTTTTTTGGTGCATTTTGTTCGTTTTTGATCGTTGCGGACGTCACATGACATCCGGTCAAGTTCGTATGTTGATCCTTCCACTCAGTTTTTTATTACAGAGGCCAACCAGCTCTCTGACCGAACACGCTGGGCTACTATGCCGGCACCTAAGCAGGCGGACACTGGTCTAATAGTGGAACAGGATATGGTCCATAATTTCCCTGTGCGTTTAATCGATTACGTAAGTTACGTTTCTCCCAGGGCGTTGTTAACCCATTACATAGTTATAGTAACAACTCTCTGAGGAGGCCTGACATTCATGTAAGTGCATAATGGCCTTGCGAGGGTGGGGTGGGGGGGGGGGGGGGGGAGGGCTGAAAGCGTTAGTTATGTTTAAAATGAAAAGTGATACTGGTGTTCACATTTCATTCGAAGCAGCACATGTATGTCTGATCACGATGGAACATAGAAAAAATACCGCTACTCGCCGTTAAGGAGGAGGAGAAGAAGGACGAAGACTTTGACGACGGCAAGAAGTGGATGATTTTGCAACAATACACGGGGCCAATGATACTTCTACACATTGCCAGTTCATTCTCCAGATCTCTCGTTGCGTCATTTATTCCTCTACTATTTCGTGAAGGACTAAGTTCTCTTCACCTCGCTTCTTCTGAAGATACCAGATCCCATGCACGCTATCAGGATCGTGTGCATAACATAAAAACGGATTCACATATCCGCATCACTATAATAAATGGGTAGCGCAGTTCATGCTGCATGGTGTCAGTTGCAGGTTGTCTGTCTACGGCTGCCAATGGCATAAAATTTTTATTTTCGCTATTTCGTTTAGTTATTGGCCAAATTTTAAAATTTAAAATGCTGCCACAATCTGATCATTAGCAGGTATAACCTTACGTCAGCAGTTTAACACAGACAAGTATAAGTTAGAAAATATGTACACGTCTTGACACATCATAATTCGCGGAGCGTAAATTACCCAGACTTCCTTCATCCAGCATTTGTGAATGAGACCACATAGCGACTTCAAACTTTGAACATAATTTCAAACATTTTTAAACTTTTTTATTTGCATTATTAACGTCAAATGTTTAAAACATTAACTCATCTGTAAAGTAATCGGGGGTTTGTAGTTGTTTTATACGTGGGAGTTAGATTCTTCAAAGAATCTGGGAGCTTGCTGGTCTTGTGTAATGTGGGACTGCGGCCCGAAGTGGGCTTGTGCTAGATACAAGACACACAACAAGCTCGTGTAAGGTGGTTACGAGGACTGGAATCTTCCTCTGGATACACTGAGGGACAAGCCGTGGGATAGAGATATGCACATATACACATAACGGTAGTATCGCGTACGCAAGATATAAAAGGGCTGTGCATTGGCGGAGCTGTCATTTGTATTCAGATGACTCGTATGGAAAGGTGTTCGTCGTGATTATGGCCACATGACGGGAATTAAGACTTTGAACGCGGATTGGTTAGTTAGAGCTAGACACATCGGACGTTCCATTTCACTTTCCCACCCGGGCACTGGTAGCAGCACATGTGTTGCGCATTTGAAGGGCGCAGCTTACGTAACCAGTCAGTCAGTCAGTTACCACGAGGATTTCTAGGAAAACTGGCCTCTAAAAGTGCATATCTTGCCAGTGAGTGGATTGCTTTTTTAAAGAGACCTAAGCGCCGGCCGCTTATAATTAAAATTCAGCTACTCACGGAGATCCAGTGTGGCCCTTAATTATGATAAAGGAGCGAAATTTAATGGATATACTAGTGCTTTAATGCGGAACCGAATTACGCTAGAAAAAGATTAGTTTCAATTTTGGCTACTAGGTGCAAATCTGCCGCTGTAATTTGACAGCCGCGCGGGATTAGCCGAGCGGTCAGAGGCGCTGTGATCGTGGACTGTGCGGCTGGTCCCGGCGGAGGTTCGAGTCCTCCCTCGGGCATGGCTGTGTGTGTTTGTCCGTAGGATAATTTAGGTTAAGTAGTGTGTAAGCTTAGGGACTGATGACCTTAGCAGTTAACTCCCATAAGATTACACACACATTTGAACTTTATTTTTTAATTTGACAAGTCATAAGTTAAGTGAACAGTATAGCTATCGAGAAGAGACAATGGGCGCTGTAAGTGAAACAGTTTTATGTGAATGGCAGCGGTTCAAGGGTGCCATTGAGAGAGTATTGTCAACTGAAATGTCTGAGGGAAGGCCTGATGTCATTAAACAATTTAAAGGAGACGATAATAAAATTCGAAAATACCGGTGACCTTGGTGTGACACCTGGAAGAGCAAGGCGTCCTATCTCGATGGAAGTTAGTGACCAGGTATCTGCTGCTGTCATTGACCATGCAGCACATGTCCCGGGTAGTTCAAATGGCTGTGAGCACTATGGGACTTCTGAGATCATCAGTCCTCTAGAACTCAGAACTGCTTAAACCTAACTAACCTAAGAACATCACACACATCCATGCCCGAGGCAGGATTCGAACCTGCGCCCGTAGCGGTCGCGTGGTTCTAGACTGTAGCGCCTAGAACCGCTCGGCCACTTCGGACGGCTGTCCCGGGTAGTGGTAGTGCTCGTACAGTGTCACGAGCATTGTCCATCCACAGTAGAGGGAGTTTTTCGGTCTGTTCTACCCCGATACCCATAAAAGATACAGACGGTGCAACAATTGAAATCTCATGGTTTCGCAGCAGCATTCTGAATTCGCTCTTCGGTTTCTGACAGTTTGAATTTGCGGTTGATGAGATGTGTCCGGGCAATATTCTATGGAGTGACTATGCACAACAGAACTGCCGAATTTGGGGTACTGTTAAATCGCGAGTTGTGCAGCAAGTGGAATTGCACTCGCCGTATGCGACTGTGTGATATGGATTCACAAGAACCTTTATTCTCGATCCATTCTTCTTTGAAGATAATATACCCAAAGGGCCTGTCAAACGTACAGTGACGTCTGCACGTTATCGAAACCCGCTTGTACAGCACATTAATCCTGCTCTGGTAGAGCGCAATGTTTTCATTCGAGAAGGGCAACACTTTATGTCGCTCGCCCATTGAAAGATCTGATTAATGCAATCTTTCACAAACGTGTTATCCAGAGGTTTTCCGTATACATGGCATGCAAGATAAACCAATCTGAACCCTTGTGGCTTTTGGCTCTGGGGATACCTTAATGAACGCGTTTATCAGGTATATATTCGGTCTCCATCCGATCTGAAGGCCAATGTACAGGAACACCTTGCTCAAATTCTACCAGAACTGCTGCGAGCAGTTTTACGACTGAAGCATCTTTTTGACTCCTCCGGCGCTCATGTTTAACAGACTGTGTAAGCGGCAGTTTACAATAAAGTCAATATTATGCCTTTCTCACTGGTTTGATCTTTTCTGCCCACGTCCTATTCCTCATCCGTTGCATATGCAAACATTTCTACACGCCTTTCTTACGTTCACAGCACCATATTTGCACCTGGTGGCCAGAATTGGAACTAATTTTTTTTTTCCATCGTAATCTTTCACATTATCACATTAGCATATCTGCGAAGATTATCTCCCATACGGCAGTTAAAGACCACACTAGACCTCTGAGTAGCTGCACTTTAATTACAACCACCCGATACATGGTGCATTGGGAAAGCATGTGTGGAGCGGAAACCCGGAGCAGAAAGCTGTGCTTTCGCTCCCGGCAAAACGCTGTTGAAGCGCCCAGCTGTTCGACAGTCCCTCCGTAATGGCCCGCGTGTAGAGCGGGCCTCCTTTATTTCTGTGTCGGCAGCTGCGGTGATTTATCGCCGCGCCGCTGTCGATCTGCACGAGATAAATTGGACGGCGTCCCCACAGTGCCGGCCGGTCAGCTAACCTGCCGTTTCCGCTTACGGACAACGTTAAGTAATCAATCAGATACGTACACTACTTCTCGTCTTGCTGGGCCGAGAGGAGAAAGTTCCACGCTGCGTTCTGTTCTCCCTTCGGGGAAGACTGGATGCGTGGACGCCATTAATTTCATTTTCTATTTTTGCACGTGGAACTACTCACCTCCTTTCTAACACGTTGGGGAACTTTGCTGGTGTAAAATGCAGATCAGTCTTCTAGACACGTGCTCAACTGTACGTACTGATGTGAATACCACTGAATTTTCGGAGCAAAGTGCTTAAACATCTAAAAGGGTCCTTTCTCCAGCCAAATTGAAAATAATGAGTCGTATCTGATGGTAGGGTCTTCGATTTTACCATTTGTCAGTAGTCGAGCAATTTTTCTATACATTCTACCTAAGTCCAGGTCACTTAAAAAAAGTAACTTCATTGTGTCAGTGCGGTAAAAGATACGATTCGTAAATATTAGAGAATGTTTCGCTTCTCTTTTCTCTCACCTGATTCAGGGTCCGTGAGCGTTTTCAGAACGAAATTACGTCACAGCCAAATCCGCCTTTGGGACCAAGACTCAGTGGGTTCTTTTACAATAACGAAGTGTGGTGTGATAACTGTGCAATAAAGTGACAAGCCCCAAAGCTAGTATTATTAGGGTCAATATCCGGTACGTCCCAATAGTTTTTTTGTCGCAGATAACTTAACGGTCACCTCCAGCAATGGTTAGCCTATGAAGAAATGTGTCAAATTCCGTAATGATTGGCATTCTACGTTAAGCTTTTGGGATTTTCTCCTCTCTCCGCGTAACTGGCTGGACAGTTTGGTTCGCTGGTTGATGGAAAAGAATATATCACCTACAACACAAGCATACCAAGTAAATCAGTGCACTGTTAAAACTATCATTAATTTGATGACGAGTGTAATTCGCTAAAATAAATGAGCTACGTCGTTATATCATAGCCTAACAGAATACAACGTTTTATCGAAGTTAAGAGCAATACTAAAACAGCGGTGTCAACTAATACAAATGCGCATTTCGTGTGGTGCGACTACCTTAAGAAGCGCTCAGGACATCAGTCACGTCTTGTCGTGTTATCGGAATAAGATATTTGTAACGTACGCTTACTGCTGTTTTTTTTTTTAATCCAGTAGTCTAACAACTGGTCTACGGCTTGTCACATGACGAGATGTGCTGAAGATGCCGTGCCCGAAAAGTGTGGATACAGAACTCACCAACCTGATGTTGGATTAATTCCACAATGTTTTTAGTACACAGTCCAGTGAAGCTGCCCCTTAATTAGGTCACCGAATCTGCGCACGGTTAGTCATAGACTGCGAATCGTGATTTATTTCTGTATTGAACCTAATAAGATGAGGGCCTTCATGACCCCTCTAACAATGGACCAGTGTTTCACATATACATTGTTTTTCTCGTTACAGTTAGACGGATAACAAAGTCTTTGTCTCACCTATGGAAGCTGCTCTTCATGATCTGGTAAATCGAATTGTTGAAGTTGTCGATTCAGTAAATAGTGACATACTGATTCGTGTGTTTAACGAACTGGGCTACCGTTTCGAGGTACGCATGGTGTTCATGTTGAGTGTATGGTGTACGGCCTGTGCTACCTATGAACCTTCCTCTGATCTGTGACATGCGCATTGTGTTTCCAAAAAACAACAGTTTTGAATCACAAGTAATATAAAAATGGTTTTAGTTTGGGTTGAGACAATGTGAATAAAAAGTACTGACTAAGAACCAATTAAGTTAAAACTGGCAGCACTACTATTGCTACTAATAGTAACAGTAATACTGATAGTAGTAGTGATGATGATGATGATGATGATTATGGACAGCGGCAGATGTACAAAGTGTGTATGGGTGAACAAAATGGATTGTTTTTCTGATCTAACTGTTTGGGAAAGTGAAGTTTAAGTAAGTTGCACCAGCAAAGAGCACTGGGAAATGAGTAAGATCTGTTGGAAAGAAGGATGCAATGCAGTAACGAGTGCGTAAATTGACAATGGTAGTCGTTATTTGTTGCTTTAGTAGATGTATCATGAAATGTCTTCTGAAGATAGAGAAGTAACTCAGTTCTCTAACACAGTGCAGGAAGTTATTTCAGAGTCGCCTTCCTTCTACTGAGAGGGACTTCGAGGAAGTGGCTGAACGATGGAGTTGGACAGAAAGGATTTTGCTCTGGTAGGAACGGGTGTTTCTCTCATGTTGTTCAGACAAGAGCGTTAAGGTCGAGGCCAGATGTGAGAGACAGTGTACGTTAAGACGACAATAGAAGAGATAGAGTGTGTGGAAATATCTGTACGCAGCCAGGATAGCTGTGCTTATGATGGCGAAATATGCTCGAAGAGTCGAACGTCCTCGATGTATCGAACGCAGGCGTTCATAGCCAGTTCCAGACGCCGTGAGCTTTCCTGGGACAGTCCTTGTAGGGTAACATAACTGTAATTATTAATTGGAAGTATAGGCGTTTGTATAAGTTTCTTTTTCAGGACAAAGGGAAGAGGTTTTTTCTTTATTTTTTTAGGTCATAGAGAGATGCTGATGCCCTCTTGCACAATGCAGTTATGTGCCCAGTCTGATTCACATTTCATCTGTTATGACTCCTAGACTCTTTGCTGAGGGAGAGAAATTGATATTGGAATTAAAGTTGGTAGGGATTCCTGATATTTCGGTCTAGTGAGCCCAGAATGACCAACCAGTACCGCCTGGGGCTTTAACGGTACTCGCGGTGCCCATTTTACAAGTGCACACAGGTCAGTGTTGAAATTCTCGATAGATGTCTGCAAGTTTATTGGCGTCAGGCAGTATGATGTAACGTTATCCATGTGCATGAAGTTCTGCACAATGCGACAAAAGCGACATGAGCCTTGTGGTTACCATTGTTACTGTATAAATATGGAATGCGCAAGTTTACAGTTCATCGTATATGATTTCATAGAAGGAAACTATCTTTCCTTAGGCTCGAAATAGCGGAGTTGCATATGTTCGATGATGAGAAGAGTATCTCTAAACAATGTTACTTTACCTTTTCGTTTCCAAGTTGTTCCATGATTTTGGTCAAATCATTCTGTGAAGTTATCGTGTTGCTACAGCCATAAGACCATAATGAGTCATTTAGGTGGCTCTGAGCACTATGGGACTTAACATCTGAGGTCATCAGTCCCCTAGAACTTAGAACTACTTAAACCTAACTCACCTAAGGACATCACACACATCCATGCCCGAGGCAGGATTCGAACCTGCGACCGTAGCAGTCACGCGGCTCCGGACTGAGCGCCTGAACCGCAAGACCACCGCGGCCGGCTGAGTCCTTTAGGTACATTTTTCAATAGAGTATGCGTACTATCGTCATAATGCAAAACATGTTGTACATGTCAACACCATCAATTAAGCGGGAACAAATCACTGCAGTTGAGGGTTCATGTACCTATTGTCCAACCCCCCCCCCCCCCGTAGGTAGTGATCGTTTGCAATCACGTATGGCACAGTTGACCTGCTCGTGGTAAACATTTTTTTTAAAAAAATGAGGTAACATGTGAATATGATGTTTACTTGATCTGCAGTTTTCTTCTTATGTTAGCAAGAAGTAGTGCTGTCGCTGAGATGATTTTATGTCTGTATCCTATTGCTTAATATGTGGTCTGACCCAGAACGCCTGCGAAGCGGGCCGTGCTGTAGCAGATGGCCTCACCCTGTTGAACTGTTGCATTTCTTTGCGTGCTGTTAGTGGGGCACTGGGCGCAGCCGGTGGCGCGTCTGGTTGTTTGAGAGCTCTGTGGCGTGGGGACCAGACGTTGGCTCGAGCAGTGTTTTTACGAGAGGCGCATCACTGCAGCCAGAAAAGATGCACTCGTAAAAGCAGAACAGGACAGTATGCTTATATCAACATACCACGGCTCTGGCGTCAGTTTCTCATCGTCAACATATGCGCTTGCTCTTAGAACACGGCTGAAGTCTGGGGCGTGGCCTTGCTGGGAGACGTTGTGAGGAGGACGTTCTGATTTGCTTCCCGGCGCGTTTACTAGTCACATTACTTGGTAGTTAACTGTAAAACTGCTATAATACTTCTGGAACGTAGCCCGAATGCTTAAAATATATATATATATATATATATATATATATATATACAGCCGCCTTAGGTTGTTTGCAGATGATGCTGTCGTTTATCCTCTAGTAAAGTCATAAGAAGATCAAAACAAATTGCAAAACGATTTAGAAAAGGCATAGGTATGGTGCAGACATTGGCAGCTAACCCTAAATAATGAAAAGTGTGAGGTCATCCAGATGAGTGTGAAAAGAAATCCGTTAAAACTTCGGTTACACTATAAATCAGTCAAATCTAAAGGCCGTAAATTCAACTAAATACCTAGGAATTACAATCACGAAAGACTTAAATTGGAAGGAACACAAAGAAAATGTTGTGGGGAAAGACTAAACAAAGACTGCATTTTATTGGCAGGACACTTAGAAAATGTAATAGATCTAACGAAGAGACTACCTACACTGCTGTTTTCCGTCCTCTATTAGAATACTGCTGCCCGGTGTGGGATCTGTACCAGATAGGATTGTCGGAGTACGTCGAGAAAGTTCAAACAAGGGCAGCACGTTTTGTGTTATCACGAAATAGGGGTGAGACTGAAATGATACAGGATTTGGGGTGGACATAATTAAAACAGACGTTTTTCGTTCCGTCAGAATCTTCTTAAGATATTCCAAACACCAATTTTCTCCACCGAATGCGAAAATATTTTGTTGACACCGACTGCAAAGGGAGAAACGATCATCATAATAAAATAAGGGAAGTCAGAGCTTGCACGGAAAGATATAAGTGTTCGTTCTTTCCGCGCGCTGTACGAGACTGCAATAAAAGAGAATTATTGTGAAAGTGGTTAGATTAACTTTCTGCCAGGCACTTTTGCAGAAAATCGATGTAGATGTTCTACTGTGATACTAGAATCGCCCAGGTTCTCTCAGTAGTACGATGTTCAGCTACATCGGTCACCAGCCATTTTTACTGATTCATTTATCTATGTTCCAGTCTCTCGCATTGCAGACATTAGCTTCTTCAGTGTTTTTTTTTCCCACTGTACATTAGAATCCTTAAATTTATTCCGAAAGTGTTAAATCAAACTCCAATTTTTCCCTTTGCTGTGCTTTGGTAATACAGCTAGGATGTAATGTTTTCAAGACCTTTTCAAAGGTCCCAAACCGCAACTCTCTTTTCGCACGTGATTGCGATAGTCAGTGTTCTACATACAGTGTTTAACCTTTCAGGAATATTCCATTAAAATACTGCTCGTAGGTTGGCACTTCGGCGCTTTGAGTAGGCACGCATGCTACAGATTGAAACGGCTCGCCAGTTTCGTACCGACCCGCGGTTGGTACACTCGCAGTCCTGTTTCGAGGAATCTCCTGTAATGTCTGTGTGGTTGCTCACAGACACGATACGTGATTGTCTTAGCGTGATGACGCATTCAAGTTATCCCTAGGCGGATATGTTTATTTTCCAACATTGCTGTCTTTCACTCACTTAAAACAGTCTATTCGTTTCTTTGACACAGTGGTCTGAACATTACATAGTAAACTATTTTCGTTACACTTGTCTTACTAGGTTATACGTTTGTGTAGTTACAGAATTATCTCGCACAACGTTAAATTTAACTGGGACACATGATATTTAAATACACTGCCTTGTTTACGTTAACGGAGAAGTACATATTGTGAAGCTGTAAGTGTGAGGGACAACGTGAAGGCGACACATGCCAGTGAGTGATGCTAATATGAGACGTGAAGACCAGCTCTACATGATCTGTGAGCCAGGTTGATGAGTAACGGCGTGGTTTTTGTGTAGCATGAGGAGAGGAGTGCATGTTGGTCATACATCTTCATGGTGGCATACGAGGGAAAAGGAGGGAAAGAGGATACCGACTTGGGCAACAGAGTACTACCTAAAACCGTAGAGAAATTTACACAAGCATTGTAACAGCAGTCATAAACCAATTTCTGCGACTGATCTGACACGGACTACATAGACAGCCAGGTGGTAATCTTCAGTGACTAAGAATTAGAAATGAGCCTTCAGTACAGACATATCCCGGCTTGGGGTGAATAGTCGTTAGGCCTTTCTCCTCTAGCCGCTGCACGCTCGCTATCTACATTTATACAGTAATACTGTTCAGTATGTACATCCCCTCTTATCAGTCCTCCTTCGACGATTCTCTCGACCGTCTGTATGGGTTGTATGTGTCTGCCCTGCTGCCCCCTGGAGTCCGCTTTCGCCGCCTGCTTCGAATGGATTTTGCCCTCCCTACCACCTTCAGAGAGGGTGAGAGCCCGACACCACCTTGGCTCCAGGCTCCGGTTCACATTCGTCTTGACCTCAGCTCGCTCCCGAAGGAGGGTACTCCGGATGCAGTGTATTGCTCACGGTTTGTCGAACTCCGTGCGCGGCTCGCCAGTAACACCTTTATTTACACTGATGGCTCCAAAACTGATGATGGTGTCGGCTGTGTCACTGTCGTCGGGGACGTCACCTTTAAATACCGGCTCCTCGACCAGTGTTCCAACTTTACGGCTGAGCTTCTTGCTCTCTCTCTCAGGCTGTTAAGTATGTTCGCCGCCACCGCCATTCTCCGTATGTACTCTGCTCTAATTCACTCAGTGCTCTTCAGAGCCTTGGAGCTCCATATCCGGTCCATCCGTTGGTGCAGCGGATCCAGCAATCCCTCCATTCTTTTGCTGATGATGGCTCTTTTATTAGCTTTATTTGGGTTCCAGGCCATGTAGGAGTGCCTGGGAATGATGCTTCTGATGCTGCGGCCAAGGCTGCCGTTCTCCTGCCTCGGCCAGCCTCCCTTTGTGTCCCATCGTCTGACATTAGTGGGTTTGTTTGTAAGACGTTTGCGTCATTATGGTGGGATACTTGGTCGTCACTTCAAGAAAATAAGCTCCGGGCCATAAAACTGTTCCCAACAGCTTGGACAACCTCCTCCCGACCATCTCGGCGATAGGATGTCATTTTGGCCGGGTTGCTGATTGGGCAATGCCGGTTTAGCCACCGCTACCTGCTATCCGGTGACGCCGCCCGCAGTGCCCTTGTGGTCATGCATTGACAGTGCGCCATGTTTTATTGTCGTGTCCCCGTTTTAATCAATATCGTGTTGTCCTGTCTCTGCCATCTACCTTACAGGAAATTTTAGCTGATGACGCTCGAGCAGCTGCTCGTGTTCTTCGTTTTATTACTTTGACGGACTTGTCTAAAGACATCTAACTCTTTTAATTATTTTATCTGCGTATTTGTAAGAACTTTTTGCTGTCCCCCCCCCCCCCCACTCTCCCCCTTGAGTTTTACCAGATACATGTGCACTTAACATTTGTGACTGGGCGCTAATGACCTTAGTAGTTGAGCGCCCTAACCCCCCCCCCTCCCCCCAAAAAAAGTATGTACATCCAAGACGCAAGAGCGAAAAGGAAAGAAAGGTTCAGCAGTGAGATTAAAATTCATTGTGAAATGATACGATGATCAGGTTTGGTGATGCCGTTGGTAGCCTCGGTGACCGTGAAGGGCTGCAGGACGAGTTGGGTGGAATGAATTGTAACGACTGCAGAATATGAATTGAAGGGAACTAAGGTGGTCAAAAGTAATGGGGAGTGGTAGAAATGAGACTAGCGATGAACTTAACACCAAAATTAGTGACATGAAGTAGTCGAAATGAAGCACTTCTACTACCTCGGAAGTAAAATAAGGCAAAGATGGCGTTACTGGTCAACAGAAGTCTATCACTATTAAAAATAGGCCATATTTTGAAGAAGAAATTCTTGAACATTTACATCTGGAGCACAGCACTGCGCGGAGGTAAACAGTCGACTACATCTACATCTACAAACATACTCCGCAATCCACCATACGACGCATGGCGAAGGGTACCTCGTACCACAACTGTTCCACTCCCAAACAGAACGAAGGAAAAATGACTGCCTATATGCCTCTGAACGAGCCCTAATCTCTCTTATCCTATCTTTGTGGTCTTTCCACGAAATGTAAGTTAGTGGCAGTAAAATTGTACTGCAGTCAGACTCAAATGCTGGTTCGCTAAATTTCCTCAGTAGCGATTCACGAAAAGAACGCCTCCCTTCCTCTAGAGACTCCCACCCGAGTTCCTGAAGCATTTCCGTAACACTCGCGTGATGATCAATCCTACAGTAACAAATCTAGCAGCTCGCCTCTGAATTGCTTCTATGTCCTCCCTCAATCCGACCTGATAGGGATCCCAAACGCTCGAGCAATACTCACGAATAAGTCGTATTAGTGTTTTATAAGCGGTCTCCTTTACAGATAAACCACACCTTCCCAAAATTCTACCAATGAACTGAAGACGACTATCCGCCTTCCCCACCACTGCCATTACATGCTTGTCCCACTTAGTATCACTCTGCAATGTTACGCCCAGATATTTAATCGACGTGACTGTGTCAAGCGCTTCACTCTAATGGAACATTCAAACATTACGGTATTCTTTTTCCTATTCATCTGCATTAATTCACATTTATCTACATTTAGAGTTCGCTGCCATTTTTTACACGAATCACAAATCCTGTCCAAGTCATCTCTTATCTTGCTACAGTCACTCAACGACGACACCTTCCCGTACACCACAGTATCATCAGCAAACAGCCGCACATTGCTATCCACCCTACCCAAAAGATCATTTATGTAGATAGAAGACAACAGTGGACCTACCACACTTCCCTGGGGCACTACAGATGATATCCTCACCTCCGATGAACACTCACCATCGAGGACAACGTACCGGGTTCTATTACTTAAGAAGTCTTCCAGCCACTCGCATCCTTCGGAAACAGCCCCCTATGCTCGTACCTTAGTTAGGAGTCTGCAGTGGGGTGCGGAGTCAAACACTTTCCGGAAGTCAAGGAATATGGCATCCGTCTGATACCCTTCATCCATGGTTCGCAAGGGCGAGTTGCGTTTCGCAGGAGCGATGCTTTCTAAAGCCGTGCTGATGCATTGACAGCAACTTCTCTGTCTCAAGGAAATTCATTACATTCGAACTGAGAATATGTTCGAGAATTCTGCAACAAACCGATGTTAAGGATATTGGTCTGTAATTTTGAGGATCCTTCTACCCTTCTTATATACGGGCGTCACCTGCGCTTTTTTCCAGTCTCTCGGGATTGTACGTTGGACAAGAGATTCGCGATAAATGCAAGCCAAGTAAGGAGCCAATGCAGTAAAGTACTGTGGGGAGAACTGCAAAAGATGACAATCGAGGCATTAGAGATATCCAAAATTAGGTGGACAGATCAGATAAGAAGTGAAGTTTCCTGTAGAATCTGTGAAGAAAGGAATATGTGGAAACCCTGATAAGAGGAGAGAGAAAAATGAGAGGACGTGTTTTAAGACGGCGGGGCATAACTACAATGACACTAGAGGGTAATAACTGCAGGACATAACATAGATCGGAATACATCCAAGAATTAATTGAGGACGTAGGAGTTGAGTGCTAGTAAGACATGAAGTTGACAGAAGAGAGGAATTCGTGGCAGGCGACATCAAACAAGTCAGAAGACGGATGGCAAATGTCATTTCCTTTGCCACTAGTTTTACTCCTGACTTATATGACGAAAACTTTAATAAAGAAAATGGGGCTTAAATTTCGATCTGTCGCGACTTAACTGTGTCAGCTGCTATAATTTTCGTTAACACGTAACACATTAACGTTTTTTAGCAAAACTGAGTGAACTTTCCTTGGTGTCTCATAATACTGAGAGTCACCGTCTTTGCGCACAGCAGTCTGTCTGTAGCTTGCACGAGGCTCAAAAGCACGCACCACCAGTATTCCGTCTCCGTACGCTCAGCGATTCCTTGTCTTGACATTTTCTGAACGGCGGGTGTTTAAATCCGCAGTCACGAGCGAAAATTAATGCATCGCCGGCAAAAGTGTTACAAACCTTTCTCCACGTGAGGCTTTCTGGTCTGTCGGTCGCCGTCGTGAGATGTGGGGATATCGACAACTGGCAATTGGCTGCTGCGCCGCCGACGAGTTATCGACATGCAAGAGGCAGCCCAGCGGCGACCTCTGCCCCTGTGAGAGGTGCCGCCGCCGGCGACCACGCCACGCCACACTCTGCTATCCACGTGCTCGGCGCTCCGGCCGGGTCCTTGTTGAGTCTGAGCTACAGTTACACGGCTCCAGTGTTGCCCGAAAAGCTGAAATTACACGACAACGAGCCTAAAAGCAAGCTTGGTCTAGCGTACGCGAGCACAGACATTTCCTTGTCGCTTGACTCGGTGTGGTATATGCTGATAGCTTATGCAAGCAAATATGTTGCACAGTCGAGCTGCATTCATTTGGATTAAGTGAACACTGGACTGACTTCAAATTGTTAGTTTCGTAACAATCCCGTCAGTTCAAAAAAGGAATATATTCACCTTAATCAAACTTCTGTAGTGGGAGACCATACCGCCGCAGGCTTTTCCATAACATATGAACGATTTCATCCAGGAAACTATTGGGAGACCGACAGCAGCCGACGATCAGTGTATCATGGGGTGTCTTACGTTGTCAAGCTTCTTTTGACTTGTATAACTGCCAGGTAAGAATTACCCTCGCTCCTATATCATGCAGTTCTCAGCGTTTCACTTTATGAAACAGCGCAGTTAACAGCTGCACCGTTTTAATACTGTAGCCAAACATTCGTATAAATCTTTTAGTATATTATTTCGATATATTTTTATCATTCCCAGAATATTTTCACTCTGCAGCGGAGTGTGCGCTGATATGAAACTTCCTGGCAGATTAAAACTGTGTGCCGGACCGAGACTTGAGCCCGGGACCTTTGCCTTTCTTTCAGGAGTGCTAGTTCTGCAAAGTTCGCAGGAGATCTTCTGTAAAGTTTGGAAGGTAGGCAGAAGTAAAGCTGTGAGGACGGGGCGTGAGTCATGCTCGGGTAGCTCAGTTGGTAGAGCACTTGCCCGCGAAAGGCAAAGGTCCCGAGTTCGAGTCTCTGCCAGGAAGTTTTATTTTTATCATTGTTGCTTCGCTGTGTGTTAAACGTACTACAGCACGCAGGAACACCCTCCTCCCTTTTTGATATATACTGAGGTGACAGAACTGACGGGATAGCGATATGCAACTATAAAGATTGGGGTAGTATCGCGTACACAAGATACACTATGTGATCAAAACTATCCGGACACCCCCAAAAACATACGTTTTTCATATTAGGATCATTGTGCTGCCACCTGCTGCCAGGTATTCCACATCAGCGACCTCAGCAGTCATTAGACATCGTGAGAGAGTAGAATGGGTCGCTCCGTGGAACTCACAGACTTCGAACGTGGTCATACGCGAGGTTTCCACATTCGTAAACATCCGTAGGTCCACTGTTTCCGATGTGACAGTGAAGTGGAAACGTGAAGAGACACGCACAGCGCAATCCCGTCTCCGGCCATCCTGATTTAGGTTTTCCGTGATTTCCCTAAATCGTTTCAGGCAAATGCCGGGATGGTTCCTTTGAAAGGACACTGCTGATTTCCTTCCCAATCCTTCCCTAACCCGAGCTTGCGCTCCGTCTCTAATGACCTCGTTGTCGACGGGATGTTAAACACTAACCACCACCACCACCACCACCACGCACAGCGCAAAAGCGAACAGGCCGACCTCGTCTGTTTACTGACAGAGATCGCCGACAGTGGAAGAGGGTCGTAATGTGTAGTAGACATCTATCGAGACCATCACACAGGAATTCCAAACTGCATCAGGATCCACTGCAAGTACTATGACAGTTAGGCGGGAGTTGAAAAATCTTGGATTTCATGGTCGAGTGGCTGCTCATAAGCCACACATCACGCTAGTAAACGCCAAACGACGCCTCACATGGTGTAAGAAGCGTAAACATTGGATGACTGAACAGTGGAAGACGTGTGGTGTGACGAATCGCAGTACACAATGTGGCAGGGTGTGAGTATGGCGAATGCCCGGTGAAGGTCATCTGCCAGCGTGTGTAGTGCCGACAGTAAAATTCGGAGGCGGTGCTGTATTGGTGTGGTCGTGTTTTTTCTTGGAGGGGTATTGTTGTTTTGTGTGCAACTATCACAGCACAGGCCTACATTGATGTTTTAAGCACCGTCTTGCTACCCACTGTTGAAGAGCAATTCGGGGATGGCGATTGAATCTGTCAACACGATGGAGCACCTGTTAATTATGCACGGCCTGTGGCGGAGTTGTTAAACGACAATAACATCCCTCTAATGGACTAGCTTACGTAGGGTCGTGACCTGAATCCTACAGAACACCTTTGCGATGTTTTGGAATGCTGACTTCGTGCCAGGCCTCACCGACCGACATCGATACTTCTCGTCAGTGCAGCACTCTGTGAAGAATGGGCTGACATTCCCCAAGAAACCTTCCCGCACCTGATTGAAAGCGTGCATGCGAGAGTGGAAGCTGTCATCAAGGCTAAGGGTGGGCGGACACTTTATTGAATCCCATAATTACCGATGGAGGGCTATCCGGATACTTTTTAGCACACAGTGCATTGGCGGAGCTGTCATTTGCATTCAGGTGTTTCATGCGTAAAGGTTTCTGACGTGATTATGGCCGCATAATGGGAATTAAGACTTTTAACTCGGAATGATGGTTGGAACTAGAGGCATGGAACACTCCATTTCGCCAAAGTGTTGGAAAATTCAGTATTTCGTGATACCCAGTGTCCAGAGTGTGCCGAGAATACCAAATTTCAGGCATTACCTCTCACCACTGACAACGCCGTGCTCGACGGCATTCACTTAACGACCGAGAGCAGCGGCGTTTGCGTAGAGTTTTTCGTGTCAACAAACGAGCAATATTTTGTGAAATAACCCGATAAATCAATGAGAGATGTACGACGAACGTATCCTTAGGACAGTGCGGCGAAATTTTCTGTTGATGGGCTTTGGCAGCAGACGACCGATGCGAGTACCTTTGCTAACAGGACAATTTCGCCTGGAACGCCTATCCTGGGTTCGTGACCATATCAGTTGGACCCTAGAAAAGTGGAAAACCGTGTCCTGATCAGATGAGTCCCAGTTTAAGTTAGTAAGAGCTGATGGTAGGGTTCTAGTGTGGCGCCGACCCCACTGAACCATGGACCGCAGTTGTCAGCAAGGTGCTGTGCAAGTTGATGATGGCTCCATAACGGTTTGGGCTATGTTTACATGAAATTGACTGGATCCTCTGGTCCATCGTCTACTTTGAGACCAGTTGCAGCCACTCATGGATCTCATATTCCCAAAAATGATGTCATATCACCGGGCCACAGTTGTTCGAAATTGGTTTGAAGAACATTCTGGACAGTTCGAGCGAATTTATGGGACGCAATAGATATTTCAGTTCGAGCACAAAACGCTGCACCGGCAACACATCCACAATTACTGGCGGCTATAAAGGCTCCACGGTCCAATATTTTTGCAGCAGACTTCGAACGACTTGTTGAGTCCACTCTACGTCGAGTTCCTGCACTGTGAATACATAGAAAGAAGGGTCCTTTATTGTATGATTATATGATAGTGGAACAAACACTAGTAGCAGTTACTTCTGTAAAATATCTGGGAGTGTGCGTACGGAACGATTTGAAGTGGAATGATCGTATAAAATGATTGTTGGTAAGGCGGGTGCCAGATTGAGATTCATTGGGAGAGTCCTTAGAAAATGTAGCCCATCAACAAAGGAGGTGGTGGCTTAGAAAACACTCGTTCGACCTATATTTGAGTATTGCTCATCAGTGTGGGATCCGTAGCAGGTCAGGGTGACAGAGGAGATAGAGAAGATCCGAAGAAGAGCGGCGCGTTTCGTCATAGGGCTATTTGGTAAGCGTGATAGCGTTACGGAGATGTTTAGGAAACTCAAGTGGCAGACTCTGGAAGAGAGGCGCTCTGAATCGCCGTGTAGCTTGCTGTCCAGGTTTCGAGAGGGTGCATTTCTGAGTGAGGTATCGAATATATTGCTTCCCCCTACTTATACCTCCCGAGGAGATCACGAATATATAATTAGAGAGATTCGAGCGCGCACGGAGGCTTTCCGGCAGTCGTTCTTCCCGCGAACCATATGCGACTGGAATAGGAAGGGGAGCTAATGACAGTGGCACGTAAAGTGCCCTCCGCCACACACCGTTGGGTGGCTTGCGGAGTATAAATGTAGATGTAGAAAAGGAGGCCTGACACGATGTTAGGAGGTATCCTGTGACTCCTATCACCTCAGTGAATATGTAGATGTAGAATAAATACGCCAGTACTCCGCACGACGGCGAAGCGCCCGGTACAGGGCTCTGTGGAGGCGACGCGCCCGCGGCGGCCGGCCAGTCTCCCGGTGCGTTCCTGCGCAGGGTCGTCGGCCTCTGCGGGACCTACGACAATTGGCGCCGCCCCTGCTGCCGCTCTCGGGTGACGTACGCCCCGCCCCGAGCGCGCCCGACCAGTCCTGCGTCAACGCTTTGAAGTCCCTCCCGTAGCCGTATATCAGCTCCTACGGGCGTCCGGCCGGGTAATCGGAATGCAAATGGAGGCGACCGGGCGGGCAGCTGCCGTCGATAAACGCGCGCCGGCCGCGACACGAATTACGCAGTCACTGTCCACTTTCGGGAGCGGGCCGCGCCGCGGCTAATGAGCTTTAAGTACGGGTCCCTTAAAAGCATTCTATCTTTACTGCGCGCCCAGTCTTACCTCAGCCTCTGCACTCTCTTATGAGAAAGGTCTGCCGTCTTGCTCAAGGTGACGTCCACGGTCAACATGCCACGGCCCGGTGTCTGAAGGTTTGTTTCCGGACGTCTCAGAGAAGGGGAACCGTCTCCTCTGCTTTGAAATTTCTCTCCTCGTTAGCTGTCTGAAGCCTTCCGGACTTCACGAGTCTACTGCTGCTGAGCGGCCTGCACTTTTTACAGAATACCCAACGCAATTGTGACATTATAAGGAATCGCAACAAAGCTTTTCTACAAGTACTTAAGATGTGCAGTATGGTCAACCGACACATAAGAGCAACTGTCATTGAACGATAAAGTATCTTTATTACATCTGTTAGCATTTAAATGTATGCTCGTGCCAAAGGTCTCAGTGAAAATTTTGAAAAAAGTTGCTGGGAAATGGGTTGAAATAAATCATCTTTCTCTTACACGTAAGCTATGAAAAATGAGGAGTACATCAAATTTCCGGCATTTTAAAGCTATTTTCGCAAATAATTTATGCTTCCATATCAGTATTCCGCAAGCCGTTTGACACTTTGTGGCGGAGGCTACTTCTAGTAGTAATTGATTGCACCATCCTTGTTCCATTCGCGAATAGCGCTTGGCAAGAATTATTGTCGGCAAACCTTTGCGTTAGTTCTAAAACTCGAAATTTTCTCGTTGTGTTTCTTTGTCGGGACGTTTGAGGGGGGGGGGGGGGGAGGAGTAATGTGTTGTACAAGTCTTCATAGAACATACCTTAAATGTCAGTGATAATCCAATCTGTGATGCGCAACGTCTCTCGTGTAGCGCCTGCCAATGGAGTTTGTTCAGCGTCTATGTAACGCTCTCGCGCCGACAAAACAACTCGTATGACGAAACGTGCTACCTGGTAAGGGTCTCAGGTTGATGAACAATACTCAAGAATCTGTCGAACAAGCGCTTATAAGATTCTTCCTGTGAATCTGTCTGGTATGTGCGTTTCCTATTTTTATTTTGTGTGTTCATTCCACTTAAGGACGTTCCAGATTATTACTCGTAGCTGTTTTGTTTCCAGCAATTTGTCACCAGTGATGCAGTTGCACAGTAGTGCAGCAGTGGATTTCTTCTCCTTTGTATGCGCAGTATGTTACATTTAACTGCAAACATTAAGATTTTTTTGTTCGCCCACTGTACTTCAGGGAATCAGCTAAAAAATGTGATTTCTTAAAAAAGATTGTACTGGTTTCATCATTTCGTTAAATGGGGTATTAAGAGCAAACACACGCCTCATTTGCGTACTGTAATATCAAATACTTTTGCAACGAGTGTTGGGAACAATGCGGGTATCTAAGATTGCAGTCGGGGCAAAGTGCTACTGGAAGTACTTTGCGACTGACTCCCTGGGGGAAATTGAAGTCATAAAGTCTGAAAATGAGTCCGTGATCCTATTTTCGGCACTTACTTTACAGGTCCCGCTTGATCACACTCTTTCTTTCTTTTTTTACATTCACTATTATCAATTTCGGCTACTGCCATCTTCAGATCATAAAATATTCTGATGTATTAGCTGAAACCGGTGATAGTGAAGTGTAAAAAAAAAAAAAGTGTGGTCTAGACGGACCTGTAAAATAAAGTCCCTGGGGTAAGTCAGCAGTTGTTGAAACTGTGTGTATCATATGACTGACTGTGATCAGTGCTCGTGCAATATAGGGCTCCAACGAAAAGACGTGAATGGGAAGAGAGGAATCCATATCGAGCGCATAACGCACGCCTACCAAGTAGTACCAACGAAGTCTGTGAAATTTCTTCCTCGTGCGAGGCACAGCATTGTATTTTGTGTTTACGCTCCTTCGAAGGAAGAGGGACTGAAAATTACTGGTCAATGTGCGGTCCGCGACTACGTTATCAGAGATGCAAAGCAAGCTAGTATTCGGTGAAGAGTACGGATGACAATCGGCCGTTATTTTCAAAACAAGTCCCGATATTTGCCGTAAACGACTGAAGGAACTCACGGAAAATCTAAACTTGGCCGGGCGGAGGAAGTTAATCCCCGAGATCACGGAGAGGTTTGAGTTTCAACTCAGGACAATGGTGAAAGATCAGGCGACCTCTAATTTTACGCTTTAGCTTTCTTTTCCTTGCCGAAATACTGCTGACACCTTATTCCGTCATCAGGGTTAGAACAGCTAGCCTCAGTGTCGAGCGCCAATACACTGCCATGCATTAGGCGCCTCTGGAGACTGACGCTTAATGTGCATCAACATGTTTTCGCTCTGAAATGACTGCTCCATTAAATTTTCGGGCGAGAGACTAACTCTGGAGATGCCATAAACGGACACGACCGAAATATCAGACGCTGAGGTGGAATTTATGCGGCTGCAGGCCCGAAATCTAACGGAGCACTGTATGTTAATGCTACTGATGCTGTTTTTCGCACCACAGTGAACAGTGTCAAACAACACGTCCCGTGAAATACATGGAAAAGCTGTTTGACAAGGCAGGAAAAATCCAGATCAGGGTTTGAACGTCGCGTGAACAATATCGTTAGAGACGGAGCAAAAGTTCGGATTGGTGAAGGATAGGGAAGGAAATGAGCGCTTCCCTTTCGAAGGAACCATCCCGGCACTTGCCTTAAGCGATTTAGGAAAATCGCGTTAAAATTAAATGAGAACCGTCGGACGAGGATTTCAACCTTCGTGCTTCCGTATGAGTGTCCAGTGTGCTAATCACTGCGCCACAGTGTTCGGTGAATGTTTTTAAGGAGTAATTCTGTGAAATTTCGAAGGTAAGAGGCACTGGCGCAAATAAAGCGGTGAAGCCAATCGTACCAGGACAAATCAGTCGGTAGAGCAATTGTCCGCAAAATGCCAAGGTTCTGGATTTGAGTCCCGGTCCGGACACAATTTTGATCTACCAAGGAGTTTCAAATCAGTGCACACTCGGCTGCAGTGTAAAAATTCGTTCTGGAAGCACGTTCACGATAACTTCAAAAGTACACATTGAAGGACAGTACTGACTGGGTACAGTCTTGACACGTAAATGTCTATATATATATATATATATATATATATATATATATATATATATATATATATATATACTTCCAGCTAACTCGTGATCGAACTGAAACCGTGATACGATGTTTCTAAATGAATGTTTGCAAACTTTCGGATAGATCCTTGCTTACTCTTTGAATACCAACGCGACGCGTGTGTACCACTATAGGTTGTGAGAGAACAACTTGGAATTTGTTGCATTTTATTGCTATATAGCGAAGGGAAAGCGAAGCCTCCTAATGGTTAGCAGTATTCTTATAATTACAGACTGGACCTGTACTTGTGTTGTCCTCCAGTTTCATTGTTAACCCTCCTCATCGTATTGTCACATTGAATTAGTTCGCATCTGCGGATAGGCAAGACAGCTACCACACCACTGCCTTCGCACCTTCCTGGACACATTGTGTCAGCGACTTACACCCACGAATTTATACTTGTCACATCACAAACGAAGCCAATATTGAGCATCTGTAGTGTGAGTTGCGAACTTGAAGAGCTGCTCTGTCTACAGATGCGTTTCTGTTTTCAGTATGTGTTGAGTTTTTGTGCAGCCGCAAAGCATTACGTATTTAAGACTAAACGTGTATGAACTACCCATTCCCCAACCCCACTGGAAAACGAAACCGCGGGAAATTTTCTTTTCATATTGTCACCTCTGACGAAGACATTAATTGCAATAACCACACAATAGTGTGCTTGATAAACTTCATTGTCAAAGGGTTAAGGCCCAGTTTGAATACCTTTCGCATCATAGTTCATATAGTGCTCTATATAACATCTTCCGTTTGGAAGATGATGCTGTGGTGTACGGGAAGGTGTCGCCGTTGAGTGACTGTAGGAGGATACAAGATGACTTAGACAGGATTTGTGATTGGTGGAAAGAATGGCAGCTAACTCTAAATACAGATAAATGTAAATTAATGCAGATGAATAGGAAAAAGATTCCTGTAATTTTTGAATACTCCTTCAGTAGTGTAGCGCTAAACACAGTCACGTCGATTAAATATTTGGGCGTAGCATTGCAGAGCGATATGAAGTGGGACAAGCATGTAATGGCAGTCGTGGGGAAGAGGATAGTCGTCTTGGTTCACTGGTAGAATTTTGGGAAGATGTGGTTCATCTGTAAAGGAGACCACTTACAAAAGTCTAATAAGACCTATTCTTGAGTACTGCTCGAGCGTTTGGGATCCCTATCAGGTCGGATTGAGGGAGGACATGGAAACAATTCAGAGGCGGGCTGCTAGATTTGTTACTGGTAGGTTTGATCATCACGCGAGTGTTACGGAAATGCTTCAGGAATTCGTGTGGGAGTCTCTAGAGGAAAGGAGGCGTTCTTTTCGTGAATCGCTACTGAGGAAATTTATAGAACCAGCGTTTGAGGGTGACTGCAGTACAATTTTACTGCCGCCAACTTACATTTCGCGGAAAGACCACAAAGATAGGATAAGAGAGATTAGGGCTCGTTCAGAGGCATATAGGCAGTCATTTTTCCCTCGTTCTCTTTGAGAGTGGAACAGGGAGAGAAGATGCTAGTTGTGGTACGAGGTACCCTCCGCTACGCACCGTATGGTGGATTGTAGAGTATGTATGTAGATGTAGATGAGCTTTTAGTTTCTAACCTTTTTTATTTACTCTGTGCTCTTGAAGATGATGATACGCGCACCGTTGTAGCTTGATAGCTGGAGCGCAGTACGTCAGCAACATCATTTGGTGTGAGAGTTACTTAAAGTAATTCTGTAAGCACAGCTGCATATGTTGTGCCAAGCAGCATACGCAAACGGCACGTGTGGTTCGCGTGCTGTGCGCAGGGCTGCGGGCGGTGGCGTCGGCGTCAGGTTACGGATGCCCGGAGACGGGGCGGCGCGCGTCTGGCCGCCAGATGCGGACTGCAGCGCGCAGCAGCCACAGAGCGGACGGCCGCACCAGCAGCAGATGAGTAGGCCTCTTCATTTATGACGCTGAGAGGCGTTGCTGTTGACGTGGACAAGTCGAATACAGATAAACACATTCAGAGAACCGCCTCGACTTCCATTTTCAGCTAGCCATCTAACCTTGTGTCTTGGAGGGTAGACGGTATACCAGTAACGTGTGCGGACGGGCATTATCTTGCTGAAATGTGAGCCCAAGGTGGCTCACCACGAAGGGCAACAAACCGTGGCGCTATGCTGTAAGGGTGCCGCCGATACCGTCCAAAGCGGTCCTGCTATGAAATGAAGCGGCACCTCAGACCATTATTCTTGGTTATCGAGCCGTATGGCGGGCGACAGTTGCGTTGGTATCCAAATAACTTGTCGGACTCATCACCTGAAGACAGTTCTATTCCGGCCAGTGAGATTCCAGGCCGAGGACGTGTCTGGAGACGATCCGGACGGCAGTTGGATATCAATCTGACTGTCGCCCGACATACGGGATGACAACCGAGCGAGGTGGCGCAGTGGTTAAGGCACTGGACTCGGGAGTTTGACGGTTCAATCCCGCGTCCGGCCATCCTGATTTAGGTTTTTTGTGATTTCCCTAAATCGCTCCAGGCAAATGCCGGGATGATTTCTTTGAAAGGGCACGGCCGACTTCCTTCCCCGTCCTTCCCTAACCCGATGAGACCTATGACGTCGCTATCTGGTCTACTTCCCCAAACAACCCGACGGGCTGACACCCAGGAGATATGGTCTGGGGCACCATTTCCCTTCGTAGCAAGACCCGTTTGGATGTCATCCATGGTCCTCTTTCTATACGGGGATACATCGACGATATATGCCGCCTTTTGTTACCCTTAATGGCGAGCAACCGTGGGCTTACGTTCCAGCAAGATAATGGCCGCCCGCACAAGGCGAGAGTTTGTACTGCTTGTCTTCGTGCTTACCAAACCGTACTTTGGCCAGCAAGGTCGCTGGATCCCTGCCCAGTTGAGAACGGTTGGAACATTATAGTTTAGGGCGCTCCAACCATCTCGGGTTTTTGACGGTCTAACGCCAAGTGGACATAATTTGGCACCGTTGCTCTCAGGAAGACATCCAGCATCTCCGTCAGTCAGTGCCAAGCGGAATAACTGATTGCGTAACAGCAAAAATGTTTTCTTGCTTCAGTTATTTTGTGGGCTTGTCAGCGAGAAAAAGTTTCTTGAAGGGTTGAAATTATTTGTAAAATTTGTTGGAAGTCGCGAAGTGCTGTTATTTCTTGAATGGTGGGTGAACGTTGTCCGATTATTATTGCACGTCAGTAATGCTGCCACAAAACAAACACACCCTTTCTAACTGTAAGGCCTGTCTTCTAGTGTTACACTTTTAATATAAAATTATACCTCACAGTGGGTAAATTATGACATGACTTAAGATGTGTGTGTGTGTGTGTGTGTGTGTGTGTGTGTGTGTGTGTGTGTGTGTAACCATCTCCATATCCTCTGGCACCCTATGCGGAAAAATAGTTTTATCCATAATTTGCAGTAGTGATGTGACTGTATTAAATGCACGGGAAGTATGAATAAGCTTTCAGTTGCATTATTTTTCTCATTTTATTCAAGAATACGATGCATTTCGGGCCATGTGGGTCCATCATTAGGTGCAAGTTGTTTTAATCTATTATTTCTGCTCCCGAGTGAGATAATGCGAATTGTCTGTTCCCACTGTGACAGGATTAGATTTTCGATTTCGGAATCCGCGAATCGGATACGTTTCTCGTTAACTTTTCCACCATTTAATTTGCGAATTACAAAACCTAACGTCTGACCTTCTCACAGCAGGAACACACATGTCGCATTACCTCAAGAGTAGAAGCTACCAAAGCATCAAAACGATTTGCACCTGATGGTACATCCACAGGGTCGTAATAAAGTGTGAGATTCAGTAAAACATGGAAAAAAGGACTGAAGCGGCTATTATTCGTACTTCCCGTAGATGGCAAAAGCTTGATACTAATGATAAAAAAAAACACGGGGATTTTGTTGCAGTGATCATTGTGAATTAGTGGCATTTTATGGGGCCCTTCAGTGCGTAAAATATGTCGTTCGACAACATAGTACTTCGACGTTTGAGTATTGATTCATAAAAATCCCTCGGATTGTAAAGTAATGTGGAACATGTAAGATACGTGAATAGGGATCTCTAAGAAAAATAGCTTTTAGGAGCAGCGAGAGAGAGGCTATACACCAGCAGTTACCAGTGGCGATTCAACCTATAAGTTTTGTTTCGCTCTGTTTCCACATTTTCACATTCGTCTGGAATGAACTTCCGTTTTTTACAGCTGGTAGACAAACAGCGACCTCCTTGCCTTTACAGCTCTTTCCAGATGGAGCTTTAAAGTGCATCAATTACGACCTATGATTGGATCTCCAGATACGCGTAATTGTCTGCATTGAGCCGTAAAGTAGTTTTATCGCTCAAGTCATCGTGTGCGTAACCGCGGTCACCTGCACCATTTTACTGACGAGTTAATGCAGCAATTAAAGCGACGCACAATCAGTTCCATAATTAATGTGCGCGTTTCTGCGTATGATTTTATTTCGTTTTTATACTTCAGGATACAGGCACATCTTAGAATTCTTGGAAAAACAGATGCTTTATGCAGGTTGTAGTTCTTGCAATAATAGCGGTCGAGTTCGATGCAGAATTGTCAGTAGCAATGGACGAAGTTTGCGCGACAGAATCGGGTAAGCGCACAGTGTACTGTTGCTGACATATCTTACAAACATATCTTTCATGTCGTATTTCAGGAGAAGTATGTAAAGTGCGATATGTAATCAGTTAGAGGGAATGTGGGTGTCGTTTCTGTACGTTGTCAAGTGACCACTCCAGCAAATCTAACTGTGGTGATATTTACTGCCCACAATGAGCCAAGAGCAAATAAGAGAAATAAATCGCTCACTGACATTATTAACTTCAACGTCCATTCCACGCTGCCAAGAAAGAGCTCTCGTCAAATAGGTGGAGGTCTCAATTTGGGATGGGTCCCTAAACGTTATAACCATTAACAGGAGAAGATACACAATAGATTCTCCAGTGTGTATAGAGTATTGTTCCAATGAAAACGTGTTTACAATATTAGTGCACACTTGTTAAAAATACGTTAATGACTCCCTGCTCAGTTAGGCCACCTGCTCCTCAGCAGTGCTATATATAATAGTTTGTCAAATATCATCAAATCTAATATCTGTTTCATAACTGCATTGCTAGACTGAAATGTTATGTTTACTCCATGCATATACCGGATGGTTGGGATCAAAGTGCCGCTACTCACAGTGGTCCACGGAGGGCTGTAATTATCATATGGCAGCGAAATTTCGTAGAGATGCCAACGCATTGATGCGGACCCGATTTATGATGGAAAAAAGTTCGTTCCAAATTTGACAACCAGTTGCAGATCTGGTGCTGTAATACGTCTCGTCGACACCTCTGGTGTTCATGTTGAACAATTTTTGTAAGTGGCTGTTAATAATATAATCAACATTATGCGTTTCTCACTTGCTCGACCTTTTCTGCGCATGTGCCATTCCTAATCCGTTACATATGGAAACATTTCTATGCGTCTTTGTTGCATTCTCAGCGCCAGATTGGACCTGCTGGCGAAAATCCGAAGTAATTGCTCTTCAGAATAAATCGGTTCCGCATTAATACGTTAGAATGTGTATCAAGATTCTCTGCTGCACGATAATTAAAGTCCATACTGGAACTCCGAGAGCAGCTGCACTTTAATTATAACCACCCGGTATTTGTGAAAATAATCATTTCTAACTCTGCTCGTCATGACGATCACGGGATACGATGAAAATGGATGTTAGGCTCAATAAGGGGCTAGGCAGCCCCGTAAGTAACTGAATTGGATTCGAAGAAGGAAAGGAAGGTTGAGGTTGAAGATCCTGTCGACGGCGAGGTCATTATAAAGGAGGAGGAGGAGGAGGTTAGTGTTTAATGTCCCGTCGACAACGAGGTCATTAGAGACTGAGCGCAAGCTCGGGTTAGGGAAGAATGGAGAAAGAAATCCGCCGTGCCCTTTCAAAGGAACCATCCCGACATTTGCCTGAAACGATGTAGGGAAATCACGGAAAACCTAAATCAGGATGGCTGGACACGGGATTGAACCGTCGTCCTTCCGAATGCGAGTCCAGTGTGCTAACCACTGCGCCACCTCGCTCGGTCATTACAGACAGAGCACAGGCTCGTATTTAGGTTGCTTGGGGAAGGAAGTCGGCAATGTTCTTTCTAAGTGAGCCAGCTTGAAATTTGTCTTAAACAACTTAGAGAAACGACACTAAACCTAAGTCTGGTTGCTCGGACGGGGACTTGAACCGCCGCGTCACCACTGCGCCACATCATTTAGTGACTGGGAGAAGCGAACTTAAGATCACCACCCGGCCGCCCTTCCTTACGTGTTCCATCGAGTCCCTAAATTATGTCGGATAAAAAATGGTTCAAAAGGCTCTGAGCACTATGGGACTTAACTTCTGAGGTCATCAGTCCCCTAAAACTTAGAACTACTTAAACCTAACCAACCTAAGGACGACACACACATCTAAGCCCGAGGCAAGATTCGAACCTGCGACCGTAGAAGTCGCGCGGTTCCAAACTGAAGCGCCTAGAAGCGCTCGGCCACTCTGGCCGGCTATATCGGGTAACTTCCAGGATGCTTTTTTAATTAGGCCGTAGTCCCCGTCCACCCGATGCAACGATCTCGTTCAAAGAGGCTCAGTGTAAAGCTCTAAGACTGCCATTCTGGGGTTCATAGACCATACTTGCTAGAACACTGTCGTGGTCGTATCTATAAATGAACTGATGATAGCTTTATTAGACAGTCCCCCTCCCTCCGACCCCGGTTCTGAAGCTGACAAGCGTGTCGCGGCACTGCAGTAACGTATGTCGGACACAGCTACCGTTCGTGGGCCTCTGCCAGCGCCGCGACGCCGGAATAACGAGGGGACGAGCCGTAGGGCGCATTGCGCAACGCGAGCAGGGCCCGCCTGACATTTGGCCGCCATTGTGGCTCGCCGCGGACAATGCCGTCCGACGCCCAATCTTGGCGCGCCCGCCGAGGGCCTGCGGAACACGCGACATTCACGGGGGACCGCCTTTGTTCCCTGAGACCATATAGCTTCCACTGCGGGGGACCGCATCAGTCGGCAAGACGCCAGCTCCCCGGAATTACATTCTTCCACCCTGCCTCCTCTAACATTACCACTTTCCCTGCTTCTCCGTGGCATCTGGCTCAACCACATTCTGTAAACTCTTAGCACGCAAGCGACGATGTTCAGGTGCCCATTTGAGTTTGAGGCGTTTGTGGTTTGATGGTAGTTGTAGCCGATGCAATGGCATGACCCGACAGTTGCGTAACGTCGACCCAGACAGGTGCCGTGTAGCATTTATTTTAAATGTGCCGGGTGATCAAAATGTCAGTAAAAATTTAAAAACTGAATAAATCACGGAATAATGTAGATCTAGAGGTACAAATTGACACATATGCTTGGAATGACATGGGGTTTTATTAGAACAAAAAAATACAAACGTTCAAAAAATGTCTCACAGATGGCGCTTCATCTGATTAGAATAGCAATAATTAGCATAACGAAGTAAGACAAACCAAAGATGATGTTCTTTACAGGAAATGCTCAATATGTCCACCATCATTCCTCAACAATAGCTGTAGTCGAGGAATAGTGTTGTCAACAGCACTGTAAAGCATGTCGGGAGTTACGGTGAGGCATTGCCGTCGGATGTTGTCTTTCAGCATCTCTGGAGATCTCTGTCGATCACGGTACACTTGCGACTTCAGGTAACCCCAAAGTCAATAATCGTACCGAGTGAGGTCTCACCAAACGACGCGCGCAAGAGATCTTTTACGCAAGAGATCTTTTACGCGTCTAGCAATACTTTTTTTTGTTCTAATAAAACCCCGTATCATACCAAGTATGTGTGTCAATTTTTACCCCTCTATCTACATTATTCCGTCGTTTATTAAGTTTTCAAATTTATACTGACTTTTTGATAACTCGGTATTATGCCGATATGCCTGTCCTTACCCCTTAGTTGTAAGCACTCTGGCAAAACATGTCTGGTTTCACTTACTCTGTGGACGTTGGTGTAGGCGGGCACCATTTGTTTCTTACAACATGGAGCATCCGTACATATGATCGTTTGCACCGTGTTTTTGCGGTCCAATACCAGTCTAGGATAATACAATAAAAATTAATCCTATTCAACCGATGTGGACATTTGAGCCATCAAAAATGATGTTCTCGAGTTAATGACTTGAATATTCGTAGCCTGACCATATCATAACCACGTCTATGATGATCGTTACAGTCTCACTTTACACTTTTGGTGAATCACAGAGGATTCTGGTAAGATCTCGAGAACGTTCTGTTTCAGCGACGTCCGTAACTTTAGATACTTTTTCCCTTTGTCTCGTAACTCTTCTGCGGTGTTGCGTTTACAGGTGCCTGCTGTTCTTACACACCGTTCGAGGTGGCACAGTGGTTCGCGCAGGTGACTCTATTGTACGTCTACATATGTATTCTGCAAAACACAGCAAAATACATGATAGTCTACTTAGCACTGTCACATGTTAGGATTGCTTCTCGTTCCAGTAACGCATGTGCTCTATTGTTAGTGTAATCTTGTCCTTGCGGTCGCTGTTGGAGTGGTATGTAGAAACTTGACCGTATTTTTCTAGGTTCTTCACTTAATATAGGTTCGCGGTTCAACCTTCAAATGTCCGCCAATTAAATTCGCTCCGGTGAACCGAGCAAACGTGTGACCAATCGTGCGGCTCTTCTTTGAATACATTGAATGATTGAATGTCTCCCGTCAATCCAATTTAGTATGGGTCGCACACACTTCAGCAGTATTCTAAGACGGGGCGCAAAAGTCTTTAACCAGCGATAGAGGCTGAATCTTCGACAGTGCTGAGAAAACGCCCGCAAAATCATTGAATAATCAGCGGCCGAAGATGCAGAAACTTAAACCCAACAGGCACTACATCACCAAGCGGCCACGAAAACCTCAGAAACGGTCAAATGTGTGAGAGTTCCTAAGGGACCAAACTGCTGAGGTCATCGGCCCCTAGACTTACACACTGCTTAAACTAACTTTTACGCCAAGAAACACACACACACACACACACACACACACACACACACACACACACACACACAAACGGGAGCGCGCGCGCCCGAGGGAGGACTCGAACCTCCGGAGGGAGGGGCCGTTCAATCCTTACATGGAGCCTCAAACCGCGCAGCCACTCCGCGCGGCCCTAAAAACTCAACAATTTTCTTTTCTAATCAGTCTCATTTGTAGAATAATTGCATTTTCCCAGTGCAATGTCAATGAACACAATCCAACCATCTGTTTTAGCTTCGACTGAGCCTATGTGATTGTTCCATTACAGATGTACACAAATCATTACAGCCAAGCATGTGAAAGTGTTGACTAACTCTAGTTCCGCATTAGAGGGGAACAGGGTTCGAAATCCCAAATCGGCCAACCATATTTGGCTGTTTCGTCGTTTCCCTTAATCGCTTGAAGCGGTCGGTGGGATGATTCCTACACAAAGGGCAAAGCCGGTTTCATACCTGATATTACTCTATCGGAGATTGTGGGCTCTCTCTAGTGATTAGATTCCTTGCAGAGTGTTAACCTCTAATATTCCTTTCTTAAACGCTCTCTGTTTTATACTCTATTACATTACTCAGTTCTCAACAGTTACATGTGTTTTCTTGTATGTCCAAATCATCTACAGCTTGTATTAATATCAAGTAGTTATTCACCGTTTTTCATTTTATATAACCTTTTGGCTATCTGGCTATAAATTTTCATTGAAGTCAGATACTGCGAAAAGCCGGTCGTTGTGGCCGAGCGGTTCTAGGCGCTTTAGTCTGGAACCGCGCGACCGCTACGGTCGCAGGTTCGAATCCTGCCTCGGGCATGGATGTGTGTGATGTCCTTAGGTTAGTTAGGTTTAACTTGTTATAAGTTCTAGGGGACTGATGACCACAGATGTTAAGTCCCATAGGGCTCAGAGCCACTTGAACCATTTTGAAAATGTGAAAGCAGTAGCGCGTACTTCTCAAGCGTTATTGAGAAAATCGTAAGATAATTTCGCTCCTCAAACATATACCAGTGCGCGACCGTTTTTGCGATGAAGCGGCGGCAGCCGACTGTCCAGTAAAGAAAGGAGCGAAGGAGATTTTTGGACGTACATCTCCGACCAGCATCACAAGCTACTACGCATGAATAATTACAATGATACACACGCCAACTTCCTCGGAAGAAGCGTCATGTGAACTCCATTTTCGATGATGAGATTCAGAACATGAAGAAGCGAGAGACAATTTGGTGTTTGAAAAACAAATACGATCAAATGACGAAGATCACTATCTGGTTTAGACTTGGATTTCTTCTAAAATGCACAAGGAACCTGTGATAAATTTTAGTTTGTATTATTACTTTTAAATGTCAGTTGAAAATTATGTACTATTGTGGAATGCTATGACCAATAAAGTGAGGAAAAGAAAAGTGGATAGCCCCGTAATCGCTGGATTGCAGCATCGAGTCCTGTTAGTCAGTTTCTTTTTTTTATTTCTAACAAAGGCATTTTCTTTACTATTTGTATTGTAATTGATGTAATGGGAAAAATACGTTTAATCGGATAAACTTGTAATAAATTTACAATGTTATTTGACAGTATACAAATTTTTATTATCACAAATTCATAACTATCGAATAGTAAACGACCAAACGCATACCGAAAATGTATGCTTGTCCGTCTCTTCAAAATTATTCGTATTTAATCGAAAAAGAACGAGAAATTGCTTCTCATGAAGACGCTATTAAAATATACTCGATACTGCATGATCAATTATCAGCACCGATTTGCGAGGAAATGCTGCGTTATGCATGGTTTGCTTCCAAATTATCGGCTGAAAGAGAGGCTTTTGAAAATGTTAACGAGGTTTGTTTTTCCACGGAAAACCTCAAAAGACCTTGCATTTGCGGAAACAGCATTTATTCAATGCAGCTGGTGGCGTTTAACTTTATGTTTTCCATGTTTTTACGAAAAATACCAACCTGCTACTGTACTCGTAATGTCGAAAGCGACGATTAATTGTGCATCTTTCGAGAACCGTCTGTGCCGGTCAAAACTTCGAGGTAACAAGTAGTTTCGGGCTCCTTCCAGGTATAAGGGATTTCTCAAATCACGGACAAGCATACATTTTCAGTATCACTTCATGACTTTATGCGTTTGGTCGTTTACTAGTCGATAATTATGAGTATTATATTATTTGTGATAATAAAAATTTGTAGACTGTCAAATAACATTGTAAATTTAATTAAACGTTCATCCGTTTACACGTATTTTTCCCATTATATCAATTGTAATATAAATAGTAAAGAAAATCCAGAATGAGATTTTCACTCTGCAGCGGAGTGTGCGCTGATATGAAACTTCCTGGCAGATTAAAACTGTGTGCCTGACCGAGACTCGAACTCGGGACCTTTGCCTTTCGCGGGCACGTGCTCTACCATCTGAGCTACCGAAGCACGACTCACGCCCGGTACTCACAGCTTTACTTCTGCCAGTATCCGTCTCCTACCTTCCAAACTTTACAGAAGCTCTCCTGCGAAACATGCAGAACTAGCACTCCTGAAAGAAAGGATATTGCGGAGACATGGCTTAGCCACAGCCTGGGGGATGTTTCCAGAATCACTGTTAGAAATAAAAAAGAAAAGAAACTGACGAACGGGACTCGATCCTGCGATCCAACGATTACGGGGCTTGAACGCTACCCACTCGGCTGCTACCGCTTCCTGATACAAACGGCGACGCACAGGTATGTATCTGACTACCGATATTATCTTGCGATTTTCTAAATAACGCTTGAGAAGTACGCGCTACTGCTTACACATTTTGTTGTCCTCGTGGAGTACTACGAGTGTACGAAGTTTGCAGTAAATCCGTGTTCCAAACGTCGTGGCCTCCCCTTGCGAGTACGCGAGTAACATCCAGCGAAAGTATACCTACAAACTTAGGTGGCGGTTGTAACAGGTCGTGGTTCTCCGCGCCTGCGGAGCCGGTATCTCCCGGGAACGATCATTTCCCAATAGCAGACGCAAAATCGGATAGCGTCCTGCCAATTTGCCGGCCGGCACGTGCGGGCGTCGAAGGCCACTGCGAGGGAAAGCGGAGGGTCGCACGACTCTGCTGGCTGGCTGGCTGGCTGGCTGGCTGGCTCGGCCGCGACTGCCTCACTGCTCAAGGCTCCGGCTGTGCGTGAGCCGACAGCGGACCTGCGAAATAAAACCAACTAAAGAGAGGCAATTTGTCCGGAAGGCGCGCGTCGAAGGCGCCAGTTTCACTACGGAGACGTGGTCAGAAGGCTGGCCTCTTGTTTTGTGGCAATGGTACAACTTTGGTGCACCAGTAGAAGTGCTGTGCGGGACAACACAAGCAACGCTGCAGTATTGTTGCCAGATTTACGGTATATGGCATCCCGATCTTCAGCTTAAAAACCAAACTTGCGCAGAGTTCGATCTCTTGAAAGTATTATCGTACAGACCCAGTCGGAAATACCTAATGATATGACAGGTACGCTTTATGCGTTCGGTCGTTTACTATTCGATAGTTATGAATTTGTGATAATAAAAATTTGTATACTGTCAAATAACATTATAAATTTATTAAAAGTTTATGCGATTAAACGTATTTTTCCCATTACACCAATTGCAATACAAATAGTAATGAAAATGCCTTTGTTAGAAATAAAAAAAAAAAAAGAAACTGACTAACAGGACTCGATGCTGCAATCCAGCGATTACGGGGCTATCCACTTTTCTTTTCCTCACTTTATTGGTCATAGCATTCCACAGTAGTACATAATTTTCAACTGACATTTAAAAGTAATAATACAAACTAAAATTAATCACAGGTTCCTTGGCATTTTAGAAGAAATCCAAGTCTAAACCAGATAGTGATGTTCGTCATTTGATTGTATTTGTTTTTCAAACACCAAATTGTCTCTCGTTTCTTCATGTTCTGCCGGCCGAAGTGGCCGAGCGGTTCTAGGCGCTTCAGTCTGGAACCGCGCGACCGCTACGGTCGCAGGTTCGAACCCTGCTTCGGTCATGGATGTGTGTGATGTCCTTAGGTTAGTTAGGTTTAAGTAGTTCTAAGTTCTAGGGGACTGATGACCTCAGATGTTAAGTCCCATAGTACTCAGAGCCATTTGGACCATTTTTTTCTTCATGTTCTGAATCTCATCATCGAAAATGGAGTTCACATGACGGTTCTTCCGAGGAAGTTGGCGTGTGTATCATTGTAATTACTCATGCGTAGTAGCTTGTGATGCTGGTCGGAGATGTACGTCCAAAGATCTCCTTCGCTCCTTTCTTTACTGGACAGTCGGCTGCCGCCGCTTCATCGCAAAAACGGTCGCGCACTGGTATATGTTTGAGGAGCGAAATTATCTTACGATTTTCTCAATAACGCTTGAGAAGTACGCGCTACTGCTTTCACATTTTCAAAATGGTTCAAGTGGCTCTGAGCCCTATGGGACTTAACATCTGTGGTCATCAGTCCCCCAGAACTTAGAACTACTTAAACCTAACTAACCTAAGGACATCACACACATCCATGCCCGAGGCAGGATTCGAACCTGCGACCGTAGCAGTCCCACTGTTCCGGACTGAGCGCCTACAACCGCAAGACCACCGCGGCCGGCTTACACATATTGTTGTCCTAATGGAGTACTACGAATGTACGAAGTTCGAAGTAAGTCTGAGCAACTAGCCAGGGAGCTCACTATCCTCCTCGTCTGTGAGACATACTATTCTTTTCCAATACATTCCAGTTTTGAGAGTTTTGATGATCATACCTGCATCCTCACCTCCCCGGTTATCCTACGTTATGCTATGCGAAGCTGTTTACCATTTACGGAGAAAGATATGAAACTTTAACGTAAAGATATACTCCACCGTAGCGATAACGCTTTCCAATGCTCAGCAGCGTCCTAGACTTGTGTTATTGCGTTCTGTCACGCTTATTTCGTTGTAATAATACATTTTAGTTAAATAACTCTCCAACTGCTTCACCGAACTCTCTTCCTATGAACTGAAGTTTTATTCCACTCTGTTTAGTTACCCGGTAGTATTTCAGCTACAAGACACCATTCACATTACTTCTACAAGAGTTAAATTCTTCGTATACAAATCGTAACTTTTCAACTTGTATGGGCTCTTTAAATTTTTTATTGTTTAATCGTGGTATAATGACGGATTTTACGTACCTGTCTCTACAGCCTGACGACTTGTTTACAATATGTAGAGAGGAGCGAGATAACGCATGACGCACTCGAACTGTGTTACGTCGCGCCTCGATTTCGGAAGGAGTTTCCAAAAGAGCGAGCGAAGTCTCCCCTCACGAGCTTCATTGGACTATTGAGACCACATAGTCCTCAGGTCTTTTAGCCATTCTAATGTACTGAGAAAGACCCCTCCGTCAATTAAATCTTAATTAAAGCGTTTTTACTAGCAAAAAATATAAATAAAACCTACCGAAGGGGGCAAAGCAATTTCATTTCTATTACACAAAGCGAAGTCAGTGAATTCGTATATCCTATCAAAGTACTTTCAATGTTAGTTCGTATTCGTAAAGACTGCGACAGGTAATTGAGCCACTTATATAGACATCCGTCACTGAAATAGAAAAAAATTAACAGCGCCCTCTATTGGTTCTTTGGTGTACTACGCCAAATATTTCAAATGGCTCTAAGCAGTACGGGACTTAACATCTGACCTCTCGAGTTCCCTAGACCGAGAACTACTTAAACCTAACTAACCTAAGGACATCACACGCATCCATGCCCGAGGCAGGATTCGAATCTACGACCGTAGCAGCAGCGCGGTTCCGGACTGAAACACCTAGGAGCGCTTGGGCACAGCGGCCGGCGTACTACGCCATGGTGGTCGTGTCACTGAGGTAAACACCCGAACTTCGAAGCTGAGCAGATTCCTAAAACTTTAAATTCGGACATCTTTTTTTGCATGATCCGATTTTGGTCTAGTAGCTTTGGGGATTTGCCTATTCGGACAGGCAGTGTTTCTAAAAAGTGTCTCTTTGTATTCAATTATACACCATACATCACATGCAGTCCGATTGTGGCAAATATTTTAAGTGCACAGGCACGACTTTGTTACAGTTTTATTTTTAGTACAGATACTTATTTTTAATTTTTAATGCTTTTTTTAAAAAAAAGTTCGCTGCTTGCAGTAGTATTCCGTTCAAGATTGCTAAGCAGAACGTTATTGCTTCTTCAGCGGTTTTTATTTCGACTTGTTGCGGACTTTGTGTCTTTCAACAAATTAGAGACTTAGGGTGTTCACGCACTCCGAGAACGTCCTCAGCCGTTAAAGAATTTGTATTGGCGGCAGGTGTTTCGGTCACAGCGCTCGAGCTGAGGATGTTACTCTTCAGCTGTCAGTATTAAATCTCTAGCACCACGTTAAGCTAAGAAAAAAGTATAATGTACGGGATACCGAATATTATTAGGGGCCTGTTAAACATCGAACGTGGAAGATAAGACTCGCCCAGCATTCGGGCTCCGCGCGCCGCCTGACATGACCTTAGCCTCGTCGGCTGTGGCGAGGGGGTCAGCAGAGGCGAAGCAATTTGCTCGCACTCTTTCCCGCTCGCGGCCTTATCATTTCAAGCTAATGAGGAGGCGCAGCGCGTCACTCAACTCACAATTCGCTGCCAGCACATGCTAAGAAGGGTCGTATTCCTGCCACATTCTGGTACCGCGATAAGACGCCTCGTTTATTGCAATTACAATTTTCGCCGTTATTCTCTTAATGAAAGACATTTTCGCCTTTTTTTCTGCATTAGGTTCATTGCATATGAGGAGTGACTTGTCCCCCTCATCTCTTCCGGTTCCAGGCCCTCTCTGACTCTTTCTTTGATTGCTTGCTTGCTTGCACTTTTTTCACTAATCGTTCGCTCGGTTTGATACTTCATTTAATTTCTTATATCCCGCGAACAGTTCTAAATTTTTGCATTCCTACTAAACACAAAGTCAACAGTCTGGACCACTTGCTCATCAGGTTACTTAGATTAGAATAATGTGTGTTCAGTGCATACAATTCGTGTCTCAATGGAGTGGCATATGTTTCCTCCGCAGTGGCCGTCTTGTCTACAGAGTATTTTTCTGCGGTATTCATTCATTCATTCATTCATTCATTCATTGAATAAGTCAGTCATCGTATTCTGCAGGTCTCATGAGATCTCATTATGAAACACAGCTTCACTTACTTCAAGGCATATATTAACATAATATGTGTTACTTGGTTTCCTCACAGCTATGTTTGTAAAGACTACGTCCGTGACGGCGTACTAAAACAATACGTAACAAGTCACTGGCGGTTCTAGGCGCTTCAGTCCGGAACCGCGCTGGTGCTACGGTCGCAGGTTCGAATCCTGCCTCTGGCATGGATGTGTGTGATGTTCTTAGGTTAGATAGGTTTGTCTCACAGTGCTTAGAGCCATTTGAACCAAGTCACTGTAATTATGTCGATTACGTATTTAAACGTCGAAGATTATGTCCTGAAGCTAGATTTAAGATCGTCAAACTTGGCCATGACTTTATTTAGGAGATAGAGATTTTATTATTATTATTATGTTTAATAATATACCTCTATGCTTGCAAACCTAATTTTAACGTAAGTTAAATTAAAAGGAATGTCGCCCCCTTGAAAAAAGTTTGTGAAAGAACGGCTATTGCTTTCGTCAGAAGAGACCTATTTACAATAATCATCGCTGCTCGACGTACATATAATATTAATCTTCAGTTCTTGAATGCAGACTATCAGATTATTTGTCGAAGTAAGGCATTGTTTTAGTTTTGAATTTGTAGTGATCCGTAGTTTAATCCTTTATGTGTAATGGCACCTCGTTGAAGACATTTGTATCACACCCCACGCTAAGCCCAAATTCTGTATTGAAGTAATTTGTCTTCCGCTGTGTTTATCTAAACAATTTTCATTGTTACAAATACCGTTACAGTATAAGTACGAACATAGGCGAGAACGCTGTTCTTCGTATCAACTCAACGAGAGATACTTCTAATTGCAAAACAGATCGTATTAAAATTCTTGGTTATTTGTCTATGTGAAAATTCAATTCTAGCATGTTGTCAAGCTAGCCGCTATTTTACGCATAACATTTCGTTCAGAGTGTGGGTCCTCATACCAGCAGACCAGCGTTACTCACAAGAAATTGAAGAGTGCAGATTTTGAAGAAAAGAGATTTAACCTTCTACTGTGGATGTTTTGTAGGCCTCTGCCGCTGTCATTTGGCCAGGTAATAAGTAGATTTGCTTCATCAGCAACTTCTATGGGTTTGAACATCCTTCAAAGCGATCGACGGTTATTTACATAAGTGAAGAACTGTAGCGAACCCAGAAAAAACATTGTAGGGCTCTACATTTTATCTCCCATTTCTGAATTAACTTTCACTAACGTCGCCTATGCCTTCTGCTTCAGAAGTAGGGCTTCGTCCACCCAAGAGGACGCTATTAATGCCACGACATTATAGTGGCATCTTTCTGCACCCCGACTCTAAAATGAAAGATCATGTCACGGCGATGACAGCTCCATGTGCTAAATGAAGACTACTTCATAGTACGATAGTCTTATGTTGCAATTACGCATGATTTTTTTTTCTGAAATACGGAAAATTAATCTAAAACTACAACGGCGACTAGACTCACAGCGTGTGTTAAATACTACCCGAACGTAAAATATTCCCGAGATTCCTACGAAACAGATGTAATAAGTGGTTCAAATGGCTCTGAGCACTATGGGACTTAACATCTGAGGACATCAGTCCCCTAGAACTTAGAACTACTTAAACCTAACTCACCTAAGGACATGACACGCATTCATGCCCGAGGCAGGATTCGATCCTGCGACCACAGCGGTCGCGCGGTTCCAGAAACAAATGTATTCTGCTATACTTCGATATATATCACATGAAACACGCACGAGGATCGATATATATTTTGTTGCTAAGGCCGCTGACGATTTGTTCGGCGGGACTGAGACAACTCGTTGCCTCTGACGTGTTACTTGTATACATTAAGACGTCCTCCTTCTGGCAATCTCGTGACCTCATTATCAATTTGAAACAAGTACACGATGTAATGTTGACACGCTGTCGTCGATAGCAGCTATAATAAATAAGTAAATAACATACACAGAATTCATGAACGGAATTAGCAGACGCTTGACATACAGTTTTCTGGAAATCGTTAAACATGTCGCTTTGAACATTCCGCAATTCGTTAATCACTCAGCAGGATTTTTCATGTCGTACATGAAATATCGAAGCTGTCTGTTTTGTATGATCCCGTTTATCAGAATTCAGATTTTACACACGAGGTGCCAGGAAACGGACTTCGCAGAAACTTAATCGAGCTAAAATTAAAATATACTACAGTTTTTTATAATGAATAAATCGTCTAAAACACTTCGGCCGGCCGATGTGGCCGAGCGGTTCTAGGCGCTTCAGTCTGGAAGCGCGCGACCGCTACGGTCGCAGATTCGAATCCTGCCTCGGGCATAGATGTGTGTGATGTCCTTAGGTTAGTTAGGGTTTAAGTAGTTCTAAGTTCTAGGGGACTGATGACCTGAGCTGTTAAGTCCCATAGTGCTCAGAGCCATTTGAACCATCTGAAAACACTACGGAATTACAGTTTGTCATACACTAGTGAGATACAATGTGGAAATACACAAAACCTGGAAAGAAAAAAATTACCAGGGTGCCATAATTGTAGGTTTCGAGTGTTTGAAAATAGGGAGATACACCAGATCAAATTAAGAACACGCTCAGCATAGTATGGAAAATAAAGATTATGTATATAAACACTTACACAAAAAATAAAAGTTGTTGTAGGTATGAGGAACGCAAAAGAAACGAAGAACTCGAATGGATCGAGAAACCTGTTACAGAAAAGACGAGAGTTTTAAGACTATGATGACAGTAACTTCATAGAATATTCTGAATTAAACAGAACTGTTCGGAAATGTCTTAGAAGATCTGGTAAAACATAAAGAAATGTAATTAAGGAAAGAACTGAAACCGACAAGGGTATGAAGATGGATGGCTAGGAACTTCCTTGTTTAGAGGCCGCATTTCGGCAGTTAAAATGGTAGATGGCACAATAACTAACCACAGAGAGAAAATTATTCAAGCATTCGAAGAGTGTTTATTTGAAGGGGTCAGTATTTACTACAGGTAAGAATAAAAGTATATCCAAGTGAGGCGAATGAAGACTTCTGCGTTGAAAAAAATCAATGACTGTGTGATTTAACATTGTCACAACAGTAACGAAGACGATCTCGTAAAATTATATATGTGAACCATCCGCGTTTTCATAATGACATTGTAGTGTCTATCTCTAGTGCAAAGAAACAACTGGGAACGTGCCACTAAAAAGTAAATCTATCTACAAGTTTAAGTATGCTTTTAACACTACAGTGCTGTAGCAGACGCGCTCCTTTTAGATGTGGTATACCATTGCCTTCCTCCGACTTTTGAACTTAATTCACACAGAGAGTTACAGAGACACACAAATTTTAACATGGACTCCAAAACATGTCGGAAATTGGCATTTTTTTAAGTTACAAAACCGTCATCAGAGGTGAAAGATGCGAAGAATGACAAATTCATGTACCTTCACGTCATTTAACAGTGGACATCTAAATTTGCAGTCTGTAATCTTTCCACATAGCCACAAAATTACACGGAATAAATTAATAGAGCAATTATCAGAGTAGGTCTGGAAATTAGTTGTTGTAAGACTGACAGAATATACAATGAGCACAAAGTAAAGCGAATTGTACAAATTAGCAGTGAAGTCATAGAAATGGTAAACGAGGTTTTTGTATTTAGGATAGTGAAGACAACGTATGGAAGGACAGCGAAAGAAATGAAGAAAAATGCTCTGGAGTTCTTTTGGAGAAGTAAACTGGGTGTTGAAAATCCAGTTCCTAAAGTATCTGAAAAGGGATGTTCACAATCTTAGTATTTTGCCTGTGTTTGAGATACAGTCTTAGATTGTGGAAACATTAAAAAATTGAGAGCGAATGCGGTTGGCAAGGCGACGCACAGGTATTCGGGAGGATGACTGTTCAAATCGCCGTCCGGCCACCCGGGTTTTGATTCTCCGTGATGTCTCTGACTCACGTAAGGATAATGCCGCATTGGTTCCCTTGAAAGGTCATGGCTGATTTCCTTCCTCATCGTCCCCGAGCTCCTGCTTCACGACCTCGTTGAATGAGCGTTAAACAATGGTCTTCCTTATTTTTTTCTTTTTGTTATAGTTTTTGTCAGTGAGCAAAGAAAATGCGGGTGGTGGGTATTACTTGGAGACACAAATAATTTGATGCTAAATCACAGTAAGACTCAGTTCTTACAGTTTCTAACTCACAATTCAACAAGAACCGATATTTTGATCAGACAGAATGGGCATATTATAAGCGAGACGGAACAGTTCAAGTTCCTAGGCGTTCGGATAGATAGTAAGCTGTTCTGGAAAGCCCATTTTCAGGATCTTGTTCAGAAAAGAAATGCTGCTTTATTTACCATTAGAACAGTATCTGAAATAAGTGACAGTTCAACACGAAAAGTAGTCTACTTCACATATTTTCATACTCTTATGTCATATGGTATTATTTTTTTCGGGTAATTCTTCTGATTCGAAAAGGGTATTTTGGCTCAAAAACGGGCTGTTCGAGCTATATGTGGTGTATGTTCGAGAACCTCTTGTCGACCCTTAGTCAATAGTCTGGGTATTATGACATCGCCTCACAGTATATATTTTCTTTAATGTCGTTTGTTGTTAGCAATATTAGCTTATTCCCAAGAGTTAGCAGCTTTCACTTAGGCAGAAATCAAATATGCATGTGGAATGCACTTCCTTGACTCTTGTGCAGAAAGGAGTGCACTATTCTGCTGCATCCATTTTCAATAAGCTACCGCAAGAACTCAAAAATCTTAGCAGTAGCCCAAACGCTTTTAAGTCTAAACTGAAGAGTTTCCTCATGGCTCACTACTATTCTGTCGAGGAGCTCCTGGAAGAGCTGAAAAATTAAGGAAATTCCAGTGTTACATTGTTGATTTTCTTTATTTAAACTTACGACTTGTCACCTGAATATGTTTTTTTATTTTTCATTTTATCTGTTTTTAATATCGTTTTATTATTTCATGTATTGACTCGTTCCATGGCCATGGAGACTTCTCCTAAATTTGGTCCCACGGAACAATAAATAAATAAATAAGGAAACAAAGAACTATATCAAAGAAGAGACTGGTGTGTAAGATACTGTTACGACTGTATTGAAAATAAAGTGGAGCTTGGCAGGATACGCAAGCAGACGAAATCAGGGTTTACTATTCTTCTTCTTCTTCTTCTTCTTCTTATTGTTATTATTATTATTATTATTATTGCTTATGTGTGAAACCACTATACCTTTTTATGACATGCGTATTTTGTCCTTATTTTTTGCAGCACGGATACAATATTCGCCTGTTACATCTCAGTATATTCTTCGATTATGATTTGAAAGTAATCGGAGATTCCGCTGACGGGGGAACTGGCCTATCATAGATAGAACTGCTGTTTCTTTTTTTGTGGGGGAGGGGGGGGGGGGAGAGCACAGCACAGCACTGTAGAGTAGAGTAGACCAGAGCAGAGCATCATCTCTTTCCACTGTTGAGTTCACATTCACGTGGCTTGTGAGCTCTAACTTTTCGCTTATCGCTTGTGTTGATCCCCCCTAGACACCTTATTTTTCCCCTTTTACTATCCGCTTCCTAGACGGGCGCTACATTTTGTGGATTACAAGAAGCGCTAACAGCCAAGATTTGGGTTATAAGGATGGAAATTTCTGCATGTGTCCTCTCCACAGCATTTCCGTGTAGTGGCTCATTAGCAGCCTTGGGGAGAAAGCGGGCAGGTGGCGGGATAAGCGAACAGGTGTGCGTGCGTGCGGGAGAGGGAACAGCCAGCGCGGCTGGGGACCCGGAGAAAGCGGACCAAGGGACGTCTGGCAGGTGCCGGCATTCCTGTTGCGTCACCACCGTCTGGCCGGCCGCAACTGCCTGCGAGTGCCTCGTCACACCGAGTCCAGGGTATTCCGAACGGTACTGCCGTCCACTGTTTACGTATTTCTTTCTCCACTCAGGACAAGAGAACCATTTCGTGTCGAATTTTTGGGTTGGGATAGTACTCTCCTGCCGTTGATAGACCAGTAAAATAGGTCACGAGCGGATTCTTTCCACCAGTAGTAAGTAGGAGAGTGGGGTAGGGTGGGGCGGCCACATTTGGTTACACTGTCAGCTAAGAGGTGCTCATCGTACCCATTGTGGATAACGAACTGCGACAGTTACTTAAATTAGCTGTTCTTGTAGATAGGATGTGCAACCAGTTGCGTTTTGATTTTGATAACTTGTTAACTAGTTTTCGAGCCTCTCATGTGCACTTTGTTTTACAGTTTTGCGTACTGTAAATCAAGGTTCACCTAAAATAGAATGTAAGCGTGCGTATGTGTAAGATGCCTGAAATATAAATTATAGCAGTGAATTTGTCGTGAATACAAACGTGCAATACAGTCACCATGGCCCTAGGGTCTAGCTGCACACTGTCCAAGATATAATGTTCCCGTAACACATCCATCTGATATGACTAACGTGGCTTGCAAATTAGTTAGTGGGACATTAAATCTTACCAAATTCAAAAAGAGAGTTGTTGCGTATGGTAGCTACATAAACCGCCAGCCAGGAGGCGGTTTTCATCATTACTAGAACTAAATGCTGAACCTGGTTTTAAGTTTATATCTCAACTTGTCGACGAGCCAAGTAGTAATTAGACGAGATAGAGCTCTTCTCCAGTTTTTTTTCCATTTATAAACAGTCATCTTGCTATTCTAATAGCAGAATTGAAATAAAAAAGGAGTATGAAGACCAGAGAATCACGTAGCTGAACTGAACAATTGAGCGAAAACGGGAATAAAGAACAAAAAAAGACCTGCTGAATAACTTTCCGCGCTACCCAGTGTTTCTCAACGTTGGTAAAAAATTTTAAAAATTTTTAAAAATTAAAAAATTGATGTTATTCCTAGGATCGAAATCAGATAGAATATTCGTATGAGCATTTGTCTCACGAAGCATTGTAACTTGATCGTATCAACGGAGATGGTCAAAATATGTGCAGTGAAAAGCGGTGTCGCTGGTGGTCAAAAATAACAACACTATCTGCAGCCGTGGCGTGCATGTTTATGTTGGAACACGCATTTCTCACAATGTTCCCATATTTTTCCCCGACTGCTGTGTATACGGGTAAGGAGAAATGCCACAGTGAGAAAAAGACAGATTACATATCTACCATCTGAAAGCAAGAAGAAAAAAAATTGACTTATATGGAACAAAGGAGGTTACAATGAGGATGAAACAATTTGCAAGCGTAGATCTATTCACCGATTGTAAGAAGAAAGCAGAAGGCACGTGACGGATACTTCAACAATGCCACGTAATATTCTGACTGATCCCCATGTATGTGATCGGAGGCTTTCACGGCATATGTGTTGGTTCCAGGGCTCTCTAGTGTCCAGCCGGATGCGATGGTTGGTCCCACGATATTTCGGTGAATAACCTTTCCGACATCATCAGGTGGTTAAGATGGAATTTCATCAGAACCACCTGATGATGGCGGAAAGATTATTCGCCGAAATATCGAGGGACTTCAACGATCGCATCCGGCTGGACACAAGAGAGCCCTGGAAACGGTCTCCATGTAGTTTTGAAGTCTTGATGTTCGCATGCTCCCAATACCAGCCCTTTGTAAAATAATATATTGTTAGGCATCCATTTTCCGCAGTTTAAGAAGCAGCGCGCACAACCAAAGGACCACCAGCATAAGAAGTTACACGTAAGTAATAACGGAAATGGTAGACTTGACATCTGTGTGCATGAAATAAAGTACGACCTACGAATACATTCTATTTGCATTTTGTAGCAACTTTGGCCACAAGACGTTTGTCCATCTCAATCTCGCCGTTGTGCCTAGAAAAAGTTACTTGTATTTATAGATTTTTACGGTTATATTATAAAAAAAAAACTTATAGCAAAAATTGGTACGGCAGATTGCCACGGTCTAGTACTTGCTGAAGCGACAAATAATGTTGTCAGCCGTAAGGCTCTACACGACGCGGATTCTGCAGTTCCGCCTCCGAGCGCTTTCGTTGCACCTTCTTTCCGATTCGTCGTGGAATAACCAACTACATCGAAAATTACCCCGTAATAAGCTTCATGGTCACGTAGGAAAACGGGTGAATGACCTGACAACTTGTATTTCAGTGTGTCACGGAGCCTCCTGTTTGTTGGACTCTCCCCAAAGTTTACTGGGCTCAAGAATTACGGCTGTGAAATAGGAAGTTGGGATAACTTTTTCGGCGAACTCTTTCGAGAGAGTCGATGAAACGGCAGAGCACCGTGATATTGGTGTCCGTAGCTGTCTCTCCCTTTCCAGTTTGATCATCCGGAATGAGTGTGGATTAATTGTTAGTTAATGGTTTCAGATACGTGCTTCCGTGCTGCAGTGATATTTCAGCCATGTGTTCCACTCTGGAAGATCGTGTATTTCAGAAAAGCATCCAAATTTCATATAAGCCTGCGTCTCTCTCTCTCTCTCTCTCTCTGTCTCTGTCTCTGTCTCTGTCTCTGTCTCTCTCTGTCTCTGTCTCTAGGTCCCTACGCTTTAACTACTTAGGTGTGATCACCAACCCATACTCCCATTTATATTGTCATATTGCCCATTTTAGTAGACATCTTTTTTTAATAATTTCCAATTTACACGTCTTCCCTTGGCATTGTCACTTTGTCTTATTTTTTCCTTCTGCAAGTCGCTGCATTTTACTTCCAGATTGTCGCTTTAGGGGAATGTCGCCCAACTTTAAAGCGTATAATGCAGTTACAGAGTAACCTGCCGTAAAGAAATGGTTCGAATGGCTCTAAGCACTATGGGACTTAACATCTGAGGTCATCAGTCCCCTAGAACTTAGAACTACTTAAACCTAACTAAGCTAAGGACATCACACACATCCACGCCCGAGGCAGGATTCGAACCTGCGACTGTAGCAGCAGCGCGGCTCCGGACTGAGGAGCCTAGAGCCGCTCGGTCACTACGGTCGGCCTGCCGTAACGGATCTGTAGTTCATATGTGAGTGAATTGCTAAGGGCCCAAACTGCTTATGTCATCGCTCCCTAGACTTACACAGTACTTAAACTAACTTATGCTAAGAACACACACACACACACACACACACACACACACACACACACACACACACACACACACACACACACACAAGGACTCGAACCCCCGGCGGGAAGGGCTCCGCAGTCCGTGACATACCTTAGACCTCGCGGCCACTGTAGTCCACCGTCTTATAAGACTACATGACAGTGAACTGATAGTTGCTTCACGGCAGGTTACTCTGTTACTACAATATATGCTTTGAAGATGGGCAACATTGCCCTAAATCGATGATTTGGAAATAAAATGCAGCTACTTGCAGACGGAAAAAAATTAGAACATTTTATATAAATAAGGATCGCGGATTATTCTCTTGTGCCAAATATGTCCTATTTCGATAAACTTCCCAACTGATTTTTAATATCAGTATATTGTTGCCATTCAGATGTACTGAAAGTCGAAAAGGGGAGACGAAGTAAGCTGAAGTGGGCTGTCAAGCCATTTTACAGTTCATTTTATAATAAGTGAAGAACCAACGAGTGGATGCCACTAGCAGTACGGAATCCCTACACTGGCAACTGATACGGCTTCTCTGGAAGTTAGCCGCTCAAATCAAAGATATCGCAGCCGCACTAGTTCCGCACTCGTGCGTACTTTAAATACATTTCTAAACAGACAAGCACGTGACATGTTACAATAGTCTGGATAATTTGCGCGTGATGAGTTAAGCTGCCTTAAGACATATAAACAGTTCCTAGGTTTTATACTTACTTCTACATCTACATCTACATCTACATGACTACTCTGCAATTCACATTTAAGTGCTTGGCAGAGGGTTCATCGAACCACAATCATACTATCTCTCTACTATTCCACTCCCGAACAGCGAGCGGGAAAAACGAACACCTAAACCTTTCTGTTCGAGCTCTGATTTCTCTTATTTTATTTTGATGATCATTCCTACCTACATAGGTTGGGCTCAACAAAATATTTTCGCATTCGGAAGAGAAAGTTGGTGACTGAAATTTCGTAAAAAGCTCTCGCCGCGACGAAAAACGTCTGTGCTGTAATGACTTCCATCCCAACTCGTGTATCATATCTGCCACACTCTCTCCCCTATAACGCGATAATACAAAACGAGCTGCCCTTCTTTGCACCCTCTCGATGTCCTCCGTCAATCCCACCTGGTAAGGATCCCACACCGCGCAGCAATATTCTAACAGAGGACGAACGAGTGTAGTGTAAGCTGTCTCTTTAGTGGACTTGTTGCATCTTCTAAGTGTCCTGCCAATGAAACGCAACCTTTGGCTCGCCTTCCCGACAATATTATCTATGTGGTCCTTCCAACTGAAGTTGTTTGTAATTTTAACACCCAGGTACTTAGTTGAATTGACAGCCTTGAGAATTGTACTATCGAATTCCAACGGATTTCTTTTGGAACTCATGTGGATCATCTCACACTTTTCGTTATTTAGCGTCAACTGCCACCTGACACACCATACAGCAATCTTTTCTAAATCGCTTTGCAGCTGATACTGGTCTTCGGATGACCTTACTAGACGGTAAATTACAGCATCATCTGCGAACAACCTAAGAGAACTGCTCAGATTGTCACCCAGGTCATTTATATAGATCAGGAACAGTAGAGGTCCCAGGACGCTTCCCTGGGGAACACCTGATATCACTTCAGTTTTACTCGATGATTTGCCGTCTATTACTACGAACTGCGACCTTCCTGACAGGAAATCACGAATCCAGTCGCACAACTGAGACGATACCCCATAGCTCCGCAGCTTGATTAGAAGTCGTTTGTGAGGAACGGTGTCAAAAGCTTTCCGGAAATCTAGAAATACGGAATCAACTTGAGATCCCCTGTCGATTCGCTTTAGGGGAATGTCGCCCAACTTTAAAGCGTATACTGTAGTTACAGAGTAACCTGCCGTAAAGAAATGGTTCGAATGGCTCTAAGCACTATGGGACTTAACATCTGAGGTCATCAGTCCCCTAGAACTTAGAACTTAGAACTTAGAACTTAGAACTAAGAACTTCTTGTGTTAAATCTTTAATATGAGATTATACGTGACGCACGAACCTTGTGCGTGTGTTTACAAACATTGCGCTGTCAAACAAATCACGCCAGACCACGGAGCAGAAATAACTCTTAAAGTGAGCATTCAGATGAACAGAAATGATTTTGCGTTGTTAGCATACGTTGCCTCAGTGATTTCGGGATGGCGTATGTTAGCCCATAATGCATCCTGCAGATTAAGGTGTCATTATATCGCTAGTACAGACAGATGACGTCTAGTTGCTGTGGATTTGGTTCAGGCATGTTGTAGATACCATAACAATTTGCATTTCATGCCTGGAATAAAGTGGGCTCTTAGCTTCTAAGGGCAAAGTGAACGGGCATCACGTAATGGCACCGTCACGTCAGCGTGCACTTACAGAGTCTCATCACGTCACCTCACGCCAGATCGCTTAGTTCAGTACCTAACGGCGGAAGTGAGGTTATGAATAATCATCCGCCATAGAAAAAGTCATAGTATAGTAGCGGAACTGAGAAACTAACGACGACAATTTTTGTTAAAAGTGCAAAACATTTAAAAACATTGACATATATTTGCGAGAGGAACTAATATATATCATTATGTTTTTGTCGTACGTAATTAATAACGTCACAAACACCTGTATCTTTCCCCTGCATTAAAGCTGAGCTTTTAACTTAAAACGTCGTTTAATGGAACTTGCTTCCTCAACATATGTTCTTATGTATATACATTGTGGGCGACAGCCCTGTTATTGTAGAACCTAATTAATTTGTCGCTTTCAAATATCTTACATTGCTTATGTAAGAATGCGCAATAGAAAAATATTCAAGTCGTAATGGAACATCTGCAATCTGACAAGGAAAGAAAGCATAATAATAAAATGAAGAAGACGCACAAGTGTGACATCCACTCCTATAACATGAGTGAGTGTGGGGGTTAGTATACGACGATGCGGTCAGAACTTCCTTCTGAGAAACCTCGACGTGCCGCGATATGATACGTCAATCCGTTGACGGCCTGTCTGAATGCCACCATGTGAAATGCGTTGTGAAATATTGTGACGTGGCGTAACGCTCAATGTAAGTATTGGCCTTAAACAAACAGCGTCGTTCCGAGATCACGTGACAATTCCAGATTATTGTTGACAACATGCGCAGAACACAATGCTGACTGCAGAGATATTTCTACTCTATGCGCCAGATAGTAGAGGCGCTGTGTGTTATACATGTATTTGGGTCTTGTTTATTCATTGATTGATTGATCGATCCTTTTTATGTTTTTCTATCTTGCGTGCCTACTCATAAGTGCATAGTTACAGGATAACTTGAATGTGCTGTTCGTGGCGGATTAACGTTAAGTTGTGAGTTGTATTATTTCTTCGCTGTTTCTCCTGTGACCCCATTCAGCAACGTTTTTCACTGGTGGCACGAGTGAGGTTTCCGTCCAGTTTCACCATGTTCATATATACGCAGGATTAAATCGTCGAACGACAGGCCACCCGGCTTGTGCCGACGTAGCTCTTAATGAGCAGAATTATGATAGCAATTCACATTTTTAAACGTGGTTCATAATTATATCAAATATTGAAAATCAAATTTTGTTGCTCCTGGAAGCTGTTTGACAGACAACGTGCAACTGGGATCGTTCCCTGGGTTAGCCGGACAATAGTACAGATATTCAACACGTAAGGATTGCTTTTGAAGAGTGTGTTAGTCTGCGTCTTACGTAATCAGTATCTCACCCATCTAGTGTAATGTTGTAGCCGGCCAGTGTGGCCGAGCGATTCTAGGCGCTCGCGTCTGGAACCGTGCGACCGCTACGGTCGCAGGTTCGAATCCTGCCTCGGGCATGGATGTGTGTGATGTCCTTACGTTAGTTAGGTTGAAGTAGTTCTAAGTTCTAGGGGACTGATGACCTCACATGTTAAGTCCGATAGTGCTCAGAGCCATTTGAACCATTTTTGTAATGTTGTATCCTAGATAAGAGAATCATTAAAGTTCCTCAAATGCACCTTATGTAATTCCGATATTTAACCCATTTCTACTTGAAACTTGATGGCAGATTAAAAAATGTGTGCAGTACCGCGAGTCGAACTCGGAACCTTTGCCTTTCGCAGGCAAGCGTTCTATCAACGTTTTTATCTCATTTTTGTTCCTATTGTTCATTGTGTTTGTTGGAGGCGGACGTCCCATGACACCCAGTCAAGTTAATCGATGATCCATTCACTCTTTTTTTTTTTTGTTTTCATTGCGGAGGCCAGCTAACCTTCTGACCGAACACGCTGAGTTACCTTTCCGGTGAGCTACCCAAGCGTGACTCAGGACCCGTCCTCACAGCTTTACTTCCGCCAGTATCTCGTCTCCTACCTGCCAGCGATAGGCAAATGTCCCGAGTTCGATTCTCAGTCCGACACACAGTTTTAATCCGCCAGAAAGTTTCATATCAATGCAAACTCCGCTGCAAAGTGTAAACTTCATTCTATTTCCGTTTTCTTTTCTACCACTTCTTATTTTTGGATACATGGTTACGTTTCTTAAATAGGGAAAATATATTTACTCTTACTGTGTAAGAATCGTCTCGTATGTCGTCCGCGGCTCATGGTCATGCGGTGGCATTCTCGCTTCCCGCGCACGGGGTCCCGGGTTGGATTCTCGGCGGGGTCAGGGATTTTCTCTGCCTCAAGATGACTGGGTGTTGCGTGTCTTTCATCATCATTTCATCCTCATTCACTCGCAAGTCGCCATAGTGGCGTTAAAGAACTTGTGGAGCGGCGGTCGAATCGCCCCGCGAGGGGTCTCCCGGCCTTCTTTTGGCGCGAACCAAATTAATCTCATTAAATGCCATTAAATATTCATAAAAAAAAGTACAGCACTAATAAGCGCATACAGAACTAGATCCAGAAAAAGGACTAGAAAACAAATATAAAAAAATAAAATAAAATAAAAAGTACATATTTAGAAACAAAATTTGCTTAATAGAGAGAACTAAATCATAAAGAAAATACAAGAAAGACTATAGGAAAAGAAAAGATACTATTACTGTATGTGTAAACCTAAACGTGTTTTTGATCCAGCAATGTATTTGTTAACTTGTAAATAAAAGTTTATTACGTTACAAAAAAATGCCATATACTGAACGAAGGTTTGGCTTTGTTTTTTAACTCTCATGAATACTTCTTCCTGACGTATTCTTTGTAATTATCCAAAAAGAGCCTGAATTGCCTCTTGCCTGGTAGTAACGACAGCTAATATTTCCTTTACTTGGCAGATGTCAGAGTTTAATTGTATGCAGACATATTCGGCTATATTTTTTACCGCCTCAACCGAAGCAGGAGATGCGGCGTTATTTTCTGCAATTTGTCGGCGGCTGGCGACCGCCTGCGGGCAGCTTCGTAGCGGCTCACGCGACGCGGCCGAGTCCGCTCGCGAGCGGGGCGCACATGCGGTGACACTGGCTGGTGCTGGGCCTCTCCGGCCGTTCCCACGGCGCGGGGCGCCGGCGAGAAGCGCCTCTGCATGTGCGTGACGCTGCCTCGCCGCGCGTCCCTGGTTTTTGTGTCGCGCCGCGTCTCGTCTCGTCTGGCCCCGTCACGCGCAGCGCGGGCTCGTTATGCTCGCGGCAATAACGCCGGCAGCAGCAGCTGGCCTGCCTCTACCTTGCCCCTCATCTGCTGCCACTTTCTCTCGCTGCTGTTAGTATACAGGGTGTTTCTTGACGGCAATAGTAACGAGATACGGGACGTGCCGGCAAGGAAATGTATGTTACTTGGATGATCTTGGCCTAGAGTTTCGAAAAAGGCCGTTAGATGTCAGTCAACGCTTCTTCTCTGTTTGCAGTAACTCATAAGTAAGAAGGTGTCCGCTCAACAGAAGGTGTTTCGTGTAGTGGAGTTTGCAAAGAGTGAGTAAGTGATTTCAGCCCAGCCCCATCGCGGTTTTAATTGGCGTTTTGGCATTGTTCCGTCCGCACCCAAAAACATTATTCGCTGGTATCGCCAGTTTGAAGAGAGAGAGTGCTTTATGCAAAGTTAAGAGTCCAGGTTGACCTTGCATTTCTGGTGAGTTGGTGGGAAGAATTCGGCAGACGTTGGAGTGGAGTCCACGAAAGTCTACTCGCCCCGCAAGCAGAGCTGGCAGTGCCTCATATGACTATCTGGCGAGTGTTAGTACGTCGTTTGGTCTCTTAACCACACAGTCTATAATTAGGGCAAGCTCGTCGCGTTGGCGATAAGAGGAAACGGGTTGCTTCATCAATGCTCTGCTAGAGGACCCAGAAGAAATATTTTCACCACGGTTAATTTTCTGAGATGAAACATTTCTTGTTAACATCTCTGTTAGAATATTGCTGCGCGTTGTGGGACGCGGTGTGGGATTCTTACCAGGTGGGATTGACGGAGGACATAGAAAGGGTGGAAGAAAGGCAGCTAGTTTTGTATTATCACGTAATAGGGGAGAGAGTGTGGCAGATATGATACGCGAGTTGGGATGGAAGTCATTAAAGCAAAGACGGTTTTCGTCCCGGCGAGATCTATTTCCGAATGCGAAAATGTTTTGTTGAGCCCAACCTACATAGATAGGAATGATCATCAAAATAAAGTAAGAGAAATCAGAGCTCGAACAGAAAGGTTTAGGTGTTCGTTTTCCCCGCGCGCTGTTCGGGAGTGGAATGGTAGGGAGATAGTATGATCGTGGTTCGATGAACCCTCTGCCAAGCACTTAAATGTGAATTGCAGAGTAGTCGTGTAGATGTAGAAGTAAATTGATATAACTTGCCCATATTGGGACTCCAGAAACCTCATGATATTGCAAAGAGACTCGCCGAAAGTGGACGTTTATTTTTTTTTTTTTTGTGGCATTTCTTGTGAAAAACTGAACGCTTCTTTTTTTCTGATGAAAACACTGTAACTGGAATGAGCTGTCTTCAAATGCTAGATAACTGGCTTGTTCCACAACTGCAGGAGGACTCGGACGACTTCATTTTCGAACAGGATGGAGCTCCACGACACCGGCACAACAACGTACGTCAGTTACTCGACGACTGCCTCAACGCTGTTTGTCTCGTTGCTGGAGCACTGTTCCGGTTGTGGATCTGTCTGCGTCGACTATAAGAGGCTGTCATTTGCTCGGGGGACTGCTGATACGGATCACATTCTGGCTGCTTCGAACGTCTTAAATACTTCATAATATGCGCGTTAGCATCGTCGTTGGCCAGTTGTGTGACAAAAAATATTATTTACAAAGGTGGCTCCCTTCAACATTTTCGACAGTTATCCACGTGTGCGGACGAGACGCTAGTGCGGTAGGTGGAATCTGGTTGCCTAAATCTCTGGTCGATATAGCGGACATAAGTCGGGAGTGATGCATAGTGCCGGCACTGAATACAACACACGTATCGAGGGCCATTTTAGTAGAAACTGCTGCGTCTGGAGCTTGTTGAGTGGGAGATCCTGCACCTCTCTTGGTCAACGACAGATCTCTTATTACAGCAGGATAATTAGCGGCCACATGTGGCGAGGAAAGCGCAAGCCTTTTTCGAAGACGGATTTGCTTGTTCGTCTTCAGGGATCCCATTGAACATACCTGGAACGTGGCTGGTCAGCACCTTGTTGGCCACTATTACCCAGCGCTACTGTTGATGGTCTTACACATAAACACCGTAGACGGAGAATCCCAAGGAATAATACCCAGACCGTTTTAGATTCCACGCAATGAAATTTAAGCACTTCGACTGCAGCATGTTCGGGCTACACCGTACTTTACGGTATAGGAAAGTCGATTCCTTCAACAATGTCGTGTTCGATATATTACTGATGCGTTTTCCATTGGGCTGATTTAAAGGTCTGATGACCTCGACGTTGAATTGACATCAGGCTTTAACATTTTGTTTATAAGGTTCAAGTTAAGTCCGCCTATGTGCAGCTGAATAAAGCCGACGTTACTCTGTTATGCCATACACGTTTCGCCTTTATTTTTTGATACGCATCGTCAGAAAGTACCAGATACGTTTTAATGTGAAAGTAGTGTAGAAAAAAATAGTATACACTTATTTATGTATTTCAGGACGACAGTCCAACAAAAGTTAAACATATCGATAGGCTATGTCGATGACGTACACATAGGTCAATGACAAAATAGATCTCGATGTTTCCCCAGTGAATGACAGACGCTTTCGTTACAGTAGCACACAGAGAGAATTCCTTGACATGAGTTCCTGTGAGAAACTTGGCTAGACAGAAGCCACCATCGTAACTTGAAGGAAATCTCTGAACATAGTTTTCCAGTATTGCTGCAAAAATATGAGTCACATCCATTGACGTCCCCCCGCTAGTAACGCTATGGAGACAATATTCACCCCCCCCCCCCCCCGCCCCCTCCAATAAGTCATTTCAGCCACGATATTCGCATCAGTGTCGTTCGTTTTTTGTCGATGCCCTGACACCATAGAAACAACTAACTGTTCACAAAGAACACTATTGCAGGATTTGTGCTTCCCCTGCACTCGGAATAATCTTGGTTGACAGCAACGACTGATTTATATGCAGCGACTTACCACATACATTAAGTGCACCATTGTAGGTTGTTGACCTGCGAAGTAGTGTGAAGCCAGTTAGACGTCTAGTAAGAAAAACGGAAATCAGAGTGTCGCTAGTTGTCACTACAGAATAAAGTAATTGTGTTTTTTTTCACTGAAACAGTTGTGCTACATCATAAGGTTCCCTTTGGTAGAGCATTATTTCCGCAACTAGACAGACGCGGCAGTAAAGCAGGAACGTGTTTCTGTGTGTATCGCTGGCCCGGCGGCTTTATCAAGATTTCCCCGTAAGGCCGGACAGCCACAATGCAGCAGTTTTATGAAGCAGCCATTAAGTTGTTCGTGCCGGCTGCAGCTCCGCGCCGCCGCCGCTATATTTTCGCCGTGCAGGAAATGAAGGTCCAGGCTACTCCACGACGCTACCCCGCCTCGTGATGCAATGGTTTTATTACGGCGGTTCGTGCGCAGAGCCGCCTCATGCCGCGAACACTATTTGCCTAGCCCAGTCTCTAGCCATAGGGCAACGCCCGCCATCCAGGAGCAGTATCAGCTGATCATCTAACATCGCGTTTATCAAACTCTTTTTCCTATGGCGCACATCTTAGTACGTTCCAAACTTTCACAACACCCCTACATTTCCCAGATGGAAAAAAAACACGTGAAGTACATACATTTTTCTTTATTATGCATGTAGTCTTTTATAATGAGAGATTTCTCGCAAATTGGGGTACTCCAAGAAGCGATTAGGCGATAAATATTTTTTCTGTTCTAGATTTGTTATCGGAATATTGGAAGATATTAAAAATCTCGCGAAACATTTGACATCTATACGCGACACCCCAGTTGAATAACGCTGATCTACCACATAGCTGTCACTTGCTGATGGAACACATTTTTTACGCAGACATGTCACCAAATTTGTGCTTATCCACAAGTTCATTCTCAGACTGCAGAAGCGACATTGTACTGATACCCAAGATACTGGGTGTTCAAGACGACGGAATCAGAATTTAGCTACGCCGATTTGTAGAGTCATGACAGGAGTAATTGACAGATCGAAAACATAATAATTTAGTGTTAAACCTTCCCGATTCAACTCAGGAGGATGTTGGAAGCATAGCTTTGTGATGAAAGATGTACTTCATGGAATTACAAGATGCTTATTGGATTTCAGTGCATTATTACGGGATAGACAGCTTCTGTGGTTGCTTAGAAACTAACTGAAGAACACACATTACACTGGTGCTACGATAATAAAACAAGATGATGTTTCTAAAACATAAAGGAAGTCTTTGAATCCATGGAGCATTCATAATGGAATAAAAAGTGAAGAACTGGTCGTTTTCGAAGGAACCCTGACTCAATGATTGTGTAGATACTAAGTATCACTTCACCTAAGATACTGTATATACAGTTTCTGGTCGTATCGTGAATCTTTTTTTAGCAAACAAGTCCATCTCAGTATTGTGGAATAATAAGCGTACCTTCGATTTGCGAATCACCAGACGTTCTAGCCGTCTCAGTATTAAGTGTTTGCGTTACCAAAACTAAATTTAGTAGATGTTATTTCGGTACTACACACCCAAATAACCCAGAAGTTTAATAGTGTATTCCCCTTAGCCCTTGCAAGAATTAAAATCTAGTTATTTGCTAGCCTTACTGCTGCTGCAATTTTGTTTATTAGAAGTGTGGAAATGTATATCTTAATTTGATTTAGTGCTCATTTAGAGACCTGTTTCCTTATATTTTATAACAGGCCATTTATTTTACAGCTTTTCATGTAGATTACAAAATATATTCCGTATTACAAACGGTAGTTATTCTTTTCAGCAATTAGAATGGAAGCAGTAATAAATTAAATGTACATTAGAAAAAAACACAAATATTAAAATTTCAAGAAAATATGATAAAGATGATAGGAAAGACTTGGATAGAGAGGGAATGTTACCCTGTCTGAGCCAGCCTAGTCTGAAAGCCTCGGAACTACTTCAAGCCTTGCAGTCCCTATTCACTACAGTTTAGTTTACGGTTAACATTTCTAAACACTATTTACAAAACACACAATAACCATTATACACATTATGGAAAGCGCAGTGACCTGTGAGTGTAAAGTATGCTATTTCTTGGTATTATAAATTAACCTTAGTTCCTATATTGTGTTACTGAATTTTACCAATTATGTTGATTGTATACGAAGTGTTCAGTTACAACAGCTACATTCCAACAGCGGTATAATGACCATGGGATGGATATGCCTGCCGTTTATACTTCAGCTGGGACAGGTCGATTGCATTATACTGCATTTGCTCTAACGGAGGATAAGAGGAAGCGAAATAAAAACGTGACAGATCGAAAAACATTAAGGAAGGTGTTTATTATCATTCTGTTGCAGTATAATAGTTGCCGACATATTTCCAAGGTTGTTTCGAGTACGCTGACACATCTTCCATACAATCCCGATCTCCCTTCGTGCGAGTTCCATATTTTCATTCTGTTGCAGTATAATAGTCGCCGACATATTGCCAAGGTTGTTTCGAGTACGCTGACACATCTTCCATACAATCCCGATCTCCCTTCGTGCGATTTCCATATTTTCTGAGACCCGAAGAAATTCGTTTGGCTGTCTATTTGATTCGAGCGAAGAGGTGCACGCCGGGTTGCCAAACGCAAACACTTTCCCATGAAGGCACTGACCGTCCTCTGTCACAGTGGGATAAACGTCTCAAAAGTTATGGCAATTACTTTTTTCCTCCATCTGTCTCATTTTCATTTGACTACCCGTCATATGTAACGCTATCACGAGTCAGACACTGGCTTCGTACATTCGCCTCGCGTTTTCTGAGACTCATCGCTAGCTCAGACGCAAATGTAGGTCGCAGAGTGTATTCCCCAATCCAACAACGAGGCAGCCGCGTAGCGCGGGCTGCGACTTCCAGCTGGACCGCGACCGGCCAGGAGACAATGGCGGTGATGGATGGCGGCGCGGCCACAATGGTTGCCGGACGTTGACTCTGCAGCCTCCACCTGTTACGCAAGGAGCCGTCCTCCGCTCTCGCCGCTTGCGTATTCCGCGCTCTGTACTCGTTCAGGGCCCATTGCGAGAGGCGTCCGGCGTAGCTGCGGTGAAGGGGACATCGGGCGGGAGAAGGCGACGAGACTCTGTTTCTGAGGAGTGTCCTAAGTGGCTGGTTCTTGCGCCAGAAGGGGAGCAACCAGATCGGCGCATATCTCCCTGACTTTTACAATGCGTCTCGTAGAGCACGTAACTTAAGGTCTCATAGTCCGGCCTGGCGCTATACGGACGTTTTTGGTTAATATCTGTAAATAGGATCTGAGGTTGGGTAGTGTGCAACCTGTTTATTTACTTCGAGCAGTTGCTGTGATTGATGTGGCGTATCGTTCAAAGTAGTTACTCAAACAGCTATCGTCGTAAGTGCCTTGTTGTTGGTTGGTTGATTTTCAGATGTTGTGTGTGAAATCTTATGGGACTTAATTGCTAAGGTCATCAGTCCCTAAGCTTACACACTGAAATGTCTCCTTAGAAAAATTATACATGACTGTGCTTAAAACTGACACACAATATTTTTAGTGCAACGCAATCTGACTTTCAAAAATCATTACAAAAGAATGGCCCTGACTAACATTAACCTAAACGTTTCACAAATCACTTACCTCACAAAAATCTTGGTTACTCTAACTACTGCAATACAGCAAGCGCCACTACTGCCAGCTAAATAAAAGATTCAAACTACGGAAGTCACTAACTACTGATAGGCATAGTTAGCAAATGAAAGATTTTGATAGAGAACAAACAATGTATTTACCTCAATAGTGTTCAAAAGTCATAATGTATATAGCAGTTCATGGCATCCCGTCTTACAAATTTCAGAACTCCGCCATCTCTCTCCCCACATCCACTACTGCTGGCGGCTCGCCTCCAACTGCGCAACGCTACGCGCTGTTAACAGCCAACTGCCAAAGACTACAATAGCAGACAATGCAAACTAGCCACAGACTGCGCACAGCACAGCCAGTGATTATCATACCAATACGAAAACCTAAACAGCCTACTTACAACACTACTCAACCTAAATTATCGTAAGGACAAACAGACACACCCATGCCCGAGGGAGGACTTGAACCTCCGCCGGGACCAGCCGCACAGTCCATGACTGCAGCGCCATAGACCGCACGGCTTGGTTGGTTGATTTATTCGGGGGAAGGGACCAAACAGCGTTAACATTGGTCTCATCGGATTAGGAAAGGATGGGGAAGGAAGTCGGCCGTGCCCTTTCAAAGGAACCATCCCTGCATTTGTCTGAAGCGATTTAGGAAAATCACGAAAAATTTAAATCAGGATGGGCGAACGCGGGTTTGAATCGTCGTCGTTCCGAATGCGAGTCCAGTGGCACTGCGCAACCTCGCTCGGTTGTTTTACTGTTATTGAAAATATCTTCGTCGTTATCGAATGTGTAGCAGGATAACTTTCGATCAACCTGTTGTTCTGTATATGTTTCTAGTTGATGACAGAGGATCTCAGGCGACAGAAGAAAGAAAACAAACTATAGCAGTGAATAAACAGAAAAAGTAACCTTTTTGATGTGATCCCGGTTTGGCAGGTTGCGTGCCAGTATCGCTGCATATTACTCTAATCAGCTTCTCAACAGGCCTCACCACGCACTGGGTTCACGACCTCTCATTCCACTGAGGTGGTCACCGGAAATCAAACACGGAAATTTTACACCAGTACTCAGCGACAGTAAGGACTTGTCAGCGGAGGCGCTGTGTAGGTGGTGGTGGTGGTGGTGGTGGTGGTGGTGGTGGTAGTAGTAGTAGTAGCTTTAGCTTCTCGAACAATGCAGTAGAAACATCTGATGTGGAGGAACTCACGCCGCTATGATTCCAAAATCGTAAAACCTAATATTGATAACGTACGTTCATTTTCTTCAAGTTACTGGCGACAAACATTTTAATACAGCTCAATAAGAAGCATAGCAAGTAAAATACTTGGAACACTATAATAAATGCCATGCCATTGGATTTTGGCTAATATTTCATAGAGAAACACGTTGCTTCATGTGTCATTACGTGGCATGCTTACTAAATATTGGGAGATTCCCGAATATCCGTGAACCAACGCAACAGCGGCTTGTTAGATAGTAATTACATTTAATTTGATTTTTTTACCTCCATTTGGCTTTAAAACTGCACTGCACATATCTGTGCATTAGTGCAAATGTCGACGGTATGTATTACATTATCTTGTGTGGAAGCAGACTACTTCCATTTACTCACGGTAGGTGCTGTTGACAACTGCAATGCCCACTCTACTCTTCGCCCTCAATCTTTCGTTCAGTACTTCTCGGTCCTGTCTCTGGTTTGTTATTCTGGCAACGTTAAATGTTTTGTGCTGTACATTTCGGTGATTATATAAAACAGGCGTTTGCTCTGTTACGAAGGTATTTTCACAAATCAGAGGTAAGTGTAATGACAAGGTACAATCACATTATTTTTCTCTAGACAACCACTGGACTACACGGCTCCCTTTTACCAAAACATTCAGAAAATGTTCCTGAACAATTCCGCAAATACAGTCCGTGGGGAGAGAGAGAGAGAGAGAGAGAGAGAGAGAGAGAGAGAGAGAGGGAGGAACTTGGGCGAGGATGGAGGAGGAAGAAGAGGAGACGGGCATGGGTTCCTCACTTGACGAACATTTTGCGAGAATCTTTTCCTAGCGAACGCATGTGCCGTTATACGAATAGCGGGTATACAGGGTGTTACAAAAAGGTACGGCCAAACTTTCAGGAAACATTCCTCAAACACACAGAAAAAAAAATTATGTGGACATGTGTCCGGAAACGCTTACTTTCCATGTTAAAGCTCATTTTATTACTTCTCTTCAAATCACATTAATCATAGAATGGAAACACACAGCAACAGAACGTACGAGCGTGACTTCAAACACTTTGTTACAGGAAATGTTCAAAATGTCTTCCGTTAGCGAGGATACACCCTACGTCGCATGGAATCCCTGATGCGCTGATCAGCCCTGCAGAATGGCGTATTGTGTCACAGCCGTCCACAATACTAGCACGAAGAGTCTCTACATTTGGTACCGTGGTTGAATAGACAAGAGGTTTCAAATGCCCCCATACTGTAAACGAAAGTCAAGAGTGTTGAGGTCAGGAGAGCTTGGAGACCATGGAATTGGTTCGCCTCTACCAATCCATCGGTCACCGAATCTGTTGTTGAGAAGCGTACGAACACTTCGACTGAAATGTGCAGCAGCTCCATCGCGCATGAACCACATGTTGTGTCGTACTTGTAAAGGCACATGTTCTAGCAGCACAGGTAGAGTATCCCGTATGAAATCATGATAACGGGCTCCATTGAGCGTAGGTGGAAGAACATGGAGCCCATTCAAGACATCACCAACAATGCCTGCCCCAACGTTCACAGAAAATCTGTGTTGATGACGTGATTGCACAATAGCGTGCGGATTCTCGTCAGCCCACACATGTTGATTGTGAAAATTTACAATTTGATCACGTTGGAATGAAGCCTCATCCGTAAAGAGAACATTTGCACTGAAATGAGGATTGACACATTGTTGGATGAACCATTCGCAGAAGTGTACCCGTGTAGGCCAATCAGCTGCTGACAGTGCCTGCACACGCTGTACATGGTACGGAAACAACTGGTTCTCCCGTAGCACTCCCCATACAGTGACGTGGTCAACGTTACCTTGTACAGCAGCAACTTCTCTGACGCTGACATTAGGATTATCGTCAACTGCACGAAGAATTGCCTCGTCCATTGCAGGTGTCCTCGTCGTTCTAGGTCTTCCCCAGTCGCGAGTCGTAGGCTGGAATGTTCCGTGATCCCTAAGACGCCGATCAATTGCTTCGAATGTCTCCTGTCGGGACACCTTCGTTCTGGAAATCTGTCTCGATACAAACGTACCGCGCCACGGCTATTGCCCCGTGCTAACCATACATCAAATGGGCATCTACCAACTCCGCATTTGTAAACATTGCACTGACTGCGAAACCACGTTCGTGATGAACACTAACCTGCTGATGCTACGTATTGATGTGCTTGATGCTGGTACTGTAGAGCAATGAGTCGTATGTCAACACAAGCACCGAAGTCAGCATTACTTTCCTTCAATTGGGCCAACTGGCGGTGAATCGAAGAATTACAGTACTTACTGACAAAACTGAAATGAGCTCTAACATGGAAAGTAAGCGTTTCCGGACACATGTCCACACAACGTATTTTCTTTCTTCGTGTGTGAGGTATGTTTCCTGAGAGTTTGGCCGTACCTTTCTGTAACACCTTGTATGTGGAAGGTTAGGAAGCGAGTCGTGTTGGAAGTCACGCCTGGGCGGAGGTACTGGGGCTCAAGACTGCAGTGCGGGTGGCGCTCAGCGGCTGAGCTGCGACTTTCACCGGCCGCTGCGGCCGGCGCCGCCGCGCAGTGGTGTGTCGTGGTACGCACTGCTGCCAGCCAGCCCGCACGCACCGGTCGTGAATTCCAAACGACAGCCCGCGCCACCTTGCGAAACGCATTCCTGCGCACACTCTGCAACGCACAGCGCAGCACGTTGCCGCCATTTCATTCAGGGGAAAACAGCGAGCGAGCGAGAGAGAGGGAGAGAGCGCTGTTCCCTCCCCCGCTCGCTGGGCTCGTGAGCTGTGAGCTGGCTCGGTGGTCGTGCGCCATCAGAAGCCGCCGAGCGGCCGACCGTGCCGTGTAGTTCCCTGTTGTGGCCGCCCCACGCTTCCGGCACGTTCTGCCCCGCCGGCTCCTGTCCCAGCCGCTCGCAGTGCCGGGCCCGACTCCTCTCCTCAGAACACCTCAAGTGCCTTATCAGTCCAAAGCCGTGCTGGGGTGTTACTGAATGTCAAGTCCGGCTCATTTCTCCGAAACGCTCGTACAGTTCCACGCAAGTAAACTTCGTCAAAAGGAGACACTGCCTTTCCCTATAACAGTAAAGCCGTCGGCACACCGACGTTGAGCGTGCCGAGTTTCTGACGTCATTGCTTGGAATAGCACGTTCGGGACTCTTTCCGAACGTGCAGAGCAATATCTGGCATGTCAGATATTCTGAGCGTGCCTCTGAGCGTTGACCAATGAGATGGCACAACGCCACCTACGTCACACACACACGCGGTCTCCCTTCAGTACACAGTTCTGAGGCGCCATATTGGCATTTATTTCAAGCCTACGTGTATATAAGCGTTTCTGAGCACCAGCAAATTGAGAATCACTGGAAAACCCGTTGTTAACTGTGTGATTCGTCCCAATAAAATAAAGAGAAATATCATTTTCGTGGCAAAAGAATTATTGTAACTTTCCGTATTATGAGAGTAGGCTATTTGAAGGGAGCGACACACTGAAGAGCCACCCAAAACGCAGTGTTCTTGATACAATTTGTTATAGTTAAACTTCAATTAGCAACATATCAACGATTAAAGTTTTCAGCAAGCGCGAAGATACTATTGTTAGACATATTTTGGAAGTTTTTCGTGTAGCGTAAAGACTAGCGTCACTGTCCGATATTGAGATGTTTATTGGGACGGTGCTTCACGTCTTCCCAGTACCGTCACGTTTTTATTGGGTTCTGGTACTTTATTATTAGTTTAATATAAGTATATAATATTTGATGTTACGTAAATATAAGTTCACCTTTTTTTTGAGAGGTGACTGTTCGATTTGCTTAATGTACAGGACAGCTACTTGTATTTTGCTCCTTTTTTCTTTTACGTTTCGTAATTCACATCTTACAGAGATCCTGCTACTGGATGAAAACACTGATCAAATAAGACAGACCTTGGGGGTTTTACTAAAATGTTGGAATGATGAAATAATGCTTACCTTATGCGGAGAAGTATTCCAAATTTGTACCGCACTGTTTGTAATGGAACTTTTCTAAGCCTGTGTCCTTATTGATTGGACATGGTACACTTTCCTTTTCGTGGATGAACGAGGAAATGTGTGTTTTAATAGAGCTAACGTGGGAATTTTACGCGCGCCCGTTGAGTAAACAGTGTGATTTACGAACTAGAAACATCCGTCAACTGCCGCTGGAGCGCGTTGCGATCGCGTATGCCACGTTGGGGCCCACGTACCGCATGCATAAGTCGCATCGTTCCTGAGCGTTCAGCAGCACGTTGAACTTGGCACGCCCAACGTTAACGTTCGACAGCACGGTCCGTGTGTTGACGGCCTTAGACTGTAAGTCTGACGGCGAGAGGAGCTCAAAACTCGAACCTCTGTCTGCTCGTCACGACTACTGCACCGCTGATAAAAATGCGAGTGCACGGAGGCTGGCGAGAAAACAGCAGGTTGCCTCAGAATGGAGAAGAGCGGCCGGCCAGTGTGGGGTCGGCAGTCTGGGTGAAAGTGGGGTCCACGGGTCGCGGGTCAGCCGGCAGAAGCGGCGAGGCGGCCACGCGTGGGAACCCAGGCCGCTGGCGCGTCGTGACGGCAGCGGGCCGCGCGCCGCGCTTGCGTCACCTGTCCTCCGCTAATACTGCCGTCTGCGGTAAGCTTGTTATACACGCGCCGCTTATGCGGTCCAGGCCGCTCTCGCTACGCCACAGCTACTGCAGCTGCAGCTTTCACGCCCACACCGCGTAATCACACTGTTCAACGCGGACCGCCGTCGTGTCTCACTTCGCTTGTTCTCCTGTTTTGTATCCAGATTATCCACGTAAGGCGAAAAAGTAGTACCATCTTATTAAACTGACCGCCTTCCTAGCTGAGCGTCAACGCGGCAGATTGTCATGCGGGGGACACGGATTCAGTTCCCGGTTCTTTGCTTGGTAGGAGGAATGGAACTGAGTGCACTCAGCCTCATGAGTTCTGTCTAGGAGCTACTTAAAAAAAAACCAGTAGTGTCACCAAGATGTAGAAGCGGTGGGATGATCCCACGTTGTCCCATACCACATCCAAATGACACCATATGTTGGGAAAGGACACGGCTACTGTGCGGCGTCGCGTAGCATTCAGGGCTTAACCGCGGAAATATTATTTTTACATATCCCATCAAAGACTGTCCACATCCAGTTTTTAAATGACGTTGACTCAGCGTGTGTGGATCCATGGTTCGGCCCTGGGAAAAGAGGAGGGTGATTCTTCGCAATGCTCTACTGTCCCTCCTCCCTCCACACGCCACCAACCCCCAAAATATAGTTTGTCGTAACCTCCATATTTGACACGCTACAAACGGCTGCGATTTTGTAATGATTGCAACACAACATCTAAAATATTTTAATAATATAACAATAATGATGATGTTTACATCGGTGGTGAGTTCGTCACTTTAACATAACGTCCAAGAAACTGCAACTAAGAAAAATATAGATTTTGAAAAGCATTGCCCGAAAAATTTGAAAACTACATGTGCCATGCAGTTAATTTATCCTCAGAATCTCACATCTTTGGCAACATCATAATTTTCACAGTGTAAATCGAACACTCTGCACTATGAGTATTTCAGTCAGCACTACGACTCTGAAGACACTTCCGCAGACTGTGACTGTGCGAGCGCGTAGTCGATTGGAACGTCGTTTCTTTCAGTCCTTCCCCCCCCCCCCCCCCCCCCCTACGTTCATGACGTCTCTCTCTGGAGGGTCTCTCCCTTTCTGTTTTCTCTTAATCGACTTCCTGTGGTTTGAATGTTCTGTTTGTGGACCCGGGAGGCGAGTCAGATTTGTTGTTGACATGGGGGATGGTTAACCTGTGAATGGGTGCATCGGCCGGGCTACCGAGCGGAGTGCCGGAGTACTGACCACATTGGGCTCGCATTCGGGAGTACGACGGTTCCTATACTCGTCTGGCCATCCAGATTTAGTTTTTCCGTGATTTACCTAAATAGCTCCAGGCAAAATGCCGGGGTGGTTCCTTTGAAAAGTCCACGGCCGATTTCCTTCCATAGTCCGGGCTCCTGCTCCTTCTCTAATGACCTAGCTGTCCACGGGACGTTAAACTCCTATGGCCTCCTCCTCTTGCCCTACCAGGCTGTGTTGCCAGTCACTTCCGTGACGTGCTATCCAGACGGGCGCTGTGGTTGCTAGTCCAACGCCCACATGCATTTGTTTGACGTTGGTGTGATAGTCCACGATTAACTGGATCGACCCCCACTCATTTATGGTCGCGTAAATACTTGGTGGCATCTGAAGGTTAGAACTTTAAGCTTCGAAACAGGTCGTGGAATAAATTAAGAAAATACTGGCAGCTGAAACGGTTTTTATTCCGTAAATATGTTCCTCAGTTGCCGATGATCGCCTGATCAAATATTTTGGTGTAATAATTCTTGAATTTTGAAGCAATGTGCGTACTAGTTACCCCAGAATGAAACTCTGACTGATCGGTGGAGAGTGTGGTGGCAAGACCTGCTCCTTGGCTGATAACAACTTAGTTCGGAAACGGCACGTGAAAACGTTCTTTCCAGTTCGCGTATAATGCTCTACCATCTGAGCCATCAGAATGTGCCTTACGGTCCGATTAAAAAGATCTGTTTGGAAGTATATGGCTCATATTTTCCAAACTCCACACACTGTCTCTTTTGCACCCTCCCCAGGGAGGAATTATGACAGGGTGTATAAATTCGAGTTTAGAGAAATCTGTATGCTACGGAGGACATAACCTCACCACTATCTGTCCTCTCAGGGTTGCTGTTACAGCAGTGTTTGGAAAATTCAGGAGCCGTTCGGAAAAGGAGAGACAAGCTGTTGCGTTGGAGGCAATTTCCTACTAATAATGCAGACTGTAGACCGTTATCCACCAGTGGCATAGGTCTGGTTACCGTCCCGGTCAAGTACAGGATATTAACATTCCGGTGAAAGATCTGCAGAAAATGAACATTGGAATGAAATAAGAAAAATGACAGCTTGCACGGAAATATTTAAGTGTTCGTTTTCTCCGTGCGCTGTTGGGCAGTGGACTGGTAGAGAAATAATGCCAAACTGGTTCGATGAACCTTTTGCCAAACTCTTCATTGTGAATTGCAGAATAGTCAGGTAAATGTGGATGTAGATTATGTCGAATGAGACAGCGTAGATTAGTGTTAAGGATGGGAAAGTGGAGCGAAATCTAAATTTCGAATTCAACCTCCCATAAAGGATGTCATACACCGAAGTTTGCTTGGCACACTGGAGACTAGTGTGAAAATGGAGATGACACTTAAATATTGTCAGACTTAAAAAGGAGGAAAACTTTTGTTACAAGAAAAACTACTGCTATGGGATTGAGCTATTCACACACGCATCTTCGAGAAGTCTGCTTTTTATTTTAAAAAAATGGAATATATAGTCGTCATTTCAAAAGATTGCCTAATTTGTCAATAGTAACTAGAAATACGAGGGGATGGGGTCTAAACATTTATAATTTAATAGGATATAATGGATTACCAGAATCACGGCCAGGAAAATACTGGATATTTCTCCGTTTAAAACAACGTTGGGCACTCTAAGTAATGGCTATTTCAGGTATTCACTCACATAACGTTGACGTTGAAATAGATATTGTATATACAACAATGATGATGAATCACAGGTGGTATCCTTACGCCAGTCAGTATATAAAGCACGTATATGAATGGCAGTTTACAGAACGAAATCTGTCATGAGTAATGTATTGTTATTGGTTATCCATTCAGCAGTTTTGTTGGTGGTATTTGATTCACAAAAAATACAGAATTTCTTTTTGTGTAATTTCTAAATCGATTGTTTGATTTAAATACTATGAATAAAACAACTGAATGGACAAGCCAGTAACAGCGTATTAATCAAATACAGCTGAACGCTCCTAAAGTTTCATTCTTGAGATATATTCCCAGCTAATGACTTCGGTAGCATTCAGGGAAACACACTGATGAATATCTCCCCCTTCTGCTGGCTTGTACCTCTAGATTAATGTTCTTCCAACTAACATATACTGTACTAACATCATTTTATCCACGATTGTTTGGGAACACCGCGTCTGTCTTCATAAATATCATTGAAGAAAAAACTGCAGCTGTCAACATTTCGAGGGCTATGTTATTTTGTCTAAATAAATCATTCACCGATAACGAGGCTGTTTCCAATATTTTCTTAAGTGATATTAAATAAATTTTGTTTTGGTGATCTAGGTGATAGCAGTCCATGAGGTATATTATTTACTATTACATTGTAAGGACATAATAATTATCTTCATTGCAATCATCCCGAGCTAGTTTTGTAATTTAACTGTTCATTTAGTAGATAATCTTCGCACCAAAACTATAAGCTGGAAATTTAACTTTACTTTTCCCGTCCTTGAAGATGGCATTGAAGTTGTATCGGGAGCATATTGCCTCATTTCTACTTTAAATAATTTTCTTATGTTATACAGTGAATATAATGCCCTAAGTAATAGAAAGAATGAACTCACTTTTTCTCAAAATACACTGCATGCGCTCGAGAAGTCACTACTTACAGAATGATACGGGAAATGGAGGTCGTGTGTCTGGTGCCGTCTTACTGGCTTCAGTAAAAGTGCTTTTGCAGAGCGCGAAGAACGGTAATCACCTTACAGATCGTCTTGTTCAGCGTGATCCAGCGTAAGACTAGGTAGTATGGGCTAATTTTAGCGCGCTGACTTTCAAAGTAAATACAGTTAGGTTTACTGACGAAGCTGCTTTTCCATTAGCTAACACACACCGCCGATAGAATCGGTAAGAGGTACCGGATAAGCTGTCGTGTCCCGAACAACCTCGGTCAACAGTGACGAGGCTGAACGCGGCAGTGCTTTTGTGCTGCGGCAACGCGTGGCCATTTTCACATATGGACACCCGGCATTAAGGGCGCCCGTCTGTTAGGCTTTCGTGCCGTTAAAAGCGCTCCGTCGGACAGCGCCTGGCGTGTCGATCAGGCCGCCTTGTGTAAGGGGAACAAGCGCCGCGGCCGCCTCAGCTGTCCGCCCATTACTTCCCGAGAACGCTGTTTAGCCGAGCGATCCCCTGCAAGCACTTGTTACGTGGCTGGCCACTGCACGGACACGCACCACCAATGTTAATCGACGGCCGATCCTGTGCCAGCCATTGGATTATATATTTTTCTTCGCGTTTGTTTTTGTAGCATGGGAACATTGCATATCCAGCCCGAATTTCTGTTCAGAATTACAAATACACACCAGAGATGTAGCTTATCATACCCAAGACAATAAAGCCTGAAGTGTCTCAGACGAACGCATTCTTCGGCACAACCCTCCCAGGTCTACGACGTAAGCGCAAACGACCATCACTTGCGTGCAAGCAGAATTTGCTTTCACCGCTGAAGACACGGCTGCCCATTCCATCTCCCAAGTGATCAGAAATGCCTCTGAGCACTATGCGACTTAACTTCTGAGGTCATCAGTCGGCTAGAACTTAGAACTAATTAAACGTAACTAACCTAAGGACATCACACACATTCATGCCCGGGGCAGGATTCGAACCTGCGGCCGTGGCTATCGCTCGGCTCCAGACTGGAGCGCCTAGAATCGCACGGCCACTCCGGCCGGCTCCAAGTGATCGTCTGATGGCACCAGTCAAGCCGTGCACGTCGATGCTGTGGCGTGAATGGAAGACGGGCTAGATGTGTGCGTGTCCGTAATGCGATTGCGGAATTATTAAACACGGTTTTTCGAAACTCCTTCACCTAAGAAGACGAAGTAAAAAAAAATAATCGTGAATTCTAATCAAGAACACCTGCCGAGATGAGAAACATAGAAAAAGACGTCCGCGGTGTAACAAAGCAGTTTAAATCACTTAATAACGGCAAGGCCTCCGCTCCAGATTGTATACCAGTCAGGTTCTTCTCAGAGTATGCTCATAAAATAGCTCCATACTTAGCACTTATCTACAACGACTCGCTCACAGAAAGATACGTACTTAAAGACTGGAAATTTTCTCAAGTCACGCCAATACCGCTACGGTCGCAGGTTCTAATCCTGCCTCGGGCATGGATGTGTGTGATGTCCTTAGGTTAGTTAGGTTCAAGTAGTTCTAAATTCTAGGGGACTGATGACCTCAGATGTTAAGTCCCATAGTGCTCAGAGCCATTTGAACCACGCCAATACCCAAAAAAGGGAAGTAGGAGTAATCCGCTGAATTGACCCTTAATAAGGAAAAGTGTGTTCTACAATATGAAACACTAGAAAAAACTATAATTCCGATGTCTAGACCGACTGTGCAGAGGTTCTCTTCAGGAAGTAACTTAAACAACAGAATTGTGTTTTCGATAATCTGAGGATGCTCGCGTCTGTCGAACGAAACTATTAAAATCGCGACCTGTTGTGTTTTGTCCGTATCTTACATTAATTAGAAATAGTGCTGTGTACCATGCAGACGATGCCTGCTTTTGGCAAACTATAACTGTGTCGCTGACCACGACTCGAACCAGATTAACTTATTTTTATTACATTTGCCACAATAATTAAGTTAGTAAGCGCGTGTCGCAGATGTGTTTATCAAACTGCGATACCATATGGTACAAGAGAGGCGTTCTGCGTCACGGTATGATTTACTGTTAAGATTCTGAGAGAGTACGTTCCTAGGAGAGTCAATCAACATTTTACTTCCTCCTACATGTACACTACTGGCCATTAAAATTGCCACACCACGATGATGACGTGCTAGAGACGGGAAATTTAACCGAATGGAAGAAGATGCTGTGATATGCAAATGACAAGAGCATTCACACAAGGTTGGCGCTGGTGGCGACACCTACATCGTGCTGACATGAGGAGAGTTTCCAGCCGATTTTTCATACACAAACAGCAGTTGACCGGCGTTGCCTGGTGAATCGTTGTTGTGATGCCTCGAGTAAGGAGGAGAAATGCGTACCATCGCGTTTCCGACATTGATAAAGGTCGGATTGTAGCCTATCGCGATTGCGGATTGACGTATAGCGACATTGCTTCTCACTTTGGTCGAGATCCAATGACTGTTTGCAGAATATGGAATCGGTTGGTTCAGGGCGGCAATACGGAACGTCGTGCTGGGTCCCAACGGCTTCGTATCACTAGCAGTCGAGTTGACAGGCATCTAATCCGCATGGCTGTAACGGATCGTGCAGCCACATCTCGATCCCTGAGTCAACAGATGGGGACGTTTGCAGGACAACAACCATCTGCACGAACATTTGGACGACGTTTGCAGCAGCATGGACTATCAGCTCGGAGAGCATTGCTGCGGTTACCCCTGACGCTGCATCACAGACAGGAGCGCCTGCAATGGTGTACTCAACGACGAACCTGGTGCACGAATGGCAAAAGGTCAATTTTTCGGATGAATCCAGGTTCTGTTTACAGCATCATGATGGTCGCATCCGCGTTTGGCGACATCGCGGTGAACGCACATTGGAAGCGTGTATTCGTCATCGCCATACCGGCGTATCACCCGGCGTGATGGTATTGGGTGCCATTGGTTACACGTCTCGGTCACCTCTTGTTCGCATTGACGGCACTTTGAACAGTGGACGTTACATTTCAGACGTGTTACGACCCGTGGCTCTACCCGTCATTCGATTTCTGGGAAACCCTACATTTGAGCAGGATAATGCATGACCGCATGTTGCAGGTCCTATACGGGCCTTTCTGGATACAGAAAATGTTCGACTGCTGCCCTGGCCAGCACATTCTCCAGATCTCTCACCAACTGAAAACGTGTGGTCAATGGTGGCCGATTAACTGGCTCGTCACAATACGCCAGTCACTACTCTTGATGAACTGTGGTATCGTGTTGAAGGTGCATGGGGAGCTGTACCTGTACACGCCATCCAAGCTCTGGAAGACTCAATGCCCAGGCGTATCAAGGCCGTTATTACGGCCAGAGGTGGTTGTTCTGGGTCCTGATTTCTCAGGATCTATGCACCCAAATTGCGTGAAAATGTAATCACATGTCAATTCTAGTATAATATATTTGCCCAATGAATACCCGTTTATCATTTCTTCTTGGTGTAGCAAGTTTAATGGCCAGTAGTGTATCTTACTAAAAGACCATGAAGGTAAAATTAGAGCGCACACGAAGGCTTACCAGCCCCGTGTAATCACGGCTGTAGCAGCACGGCGTTGAAAGCCTCCTGCTACGTTTACTCGGTACGGAATCCAGACGCCAGGACTCGGGGTGTCGGGCTGTGCCTGTGGGCAGGGCGTGTGACATGGCCGGCGCGGCGTGGCGTGGCGTGGCGCGGCGCGGCTGCGGCGTATCGCGTGATCTGCAGCGCAGGCGCCGCCTTTGAACTTTCCCTGTGTAATTGCTCGTGACTCACCGCGAGCAGGTACCACCGCGCCGCGCCGGGCTCACCTCCACCTCCACCTCCGTCACTGGCCACAGGCCCCCAGTCGACGCAAGGCGCGCTCGCTCCGCAGTGCAATGTTTTTTATACGCGGAACACACTAATAATAATTACATTGGCAGATTGAGACTAAAAGTAAAGTAACATGGGCTTATTGACGAGAAATTCCTGAGGAACTGTTCAGCTAAGATATCGTATATTCCATATATTTTTTCGCGCAAGCTGGCATCTTATGAAGTACAACCATTCTATCTTAAGATGTGTTTACACTACGCAAGACCTGCCTCACAAAATGGTTGCGCGACGCTGTTTCGTGACACAACTGTCTCTCCCTTCGTTTTCACGGAGCGGAACGTTGTACGAAATAGGCACGAAAAGCGACAGAGCTGTCTGTGTGGGAGGCGCAACTTCCTAGTTCATTCACTCGGGCGTAACGACGAATGACTCCTGCAGCACGCTAAATAATACAAGCGAGACACTTCGTTTCGCGCCCAAGCACTGACAGAGACGACGTTTACACTACGTGAGACTTGCTTTGCGGAACACTTCCACGAGGACTATTCTGCGTGGTGTAAACTCGGGTTTAGATGTTTATGCGAGACACTGCCATAAGTGTGTGTTTGTAGTGATAATTCAGCCTTTGTATCATCTTGATGTTCAGACAGTTGTTTTGTTGTTTTAACCTCATCCGTGAAGAAAGTGCATGGGACGCTGAAATGGACATCAGAAATGTGCGGCGCTGGGTGAAGTAGTTCGGTAACAGAGAAACGAACGTTACAGATAAACCCCGCAGCGACCGGCCGACAACATCTGTCACAAATGCCAATCGAGGACGTGCTTACGAACTGATTCGAGGACACAGACTTGGTAGAGTTCACAATAAACGGTTTCGAAATTATTCTGAGAAAAATGGGTCAAGAAGCAAAATACTGGTTTCAATGACGACAAAATGTGTACAAGCGCATAGAGAGTATGTTGAACGGTATTGTTGTGTACAGGACAGTTCAGGTTAAATCTGTACTAGTTCAGCTGCTATACGGTCATTATTAGTTTTTTACGATGGAGGCGGCGTTACTTTTTGATCTACATTCGTAAATTAGTGAAGTGGTTAATGAGAATTGAAAATTTGGAATATCAAACTAAAATTCTGCCCTTCCAGAATATTCTCCTTTTGCAGAGCTATTCTTGACACACGGCTACAGCAGTCATAAAATATATTCGTCTGCGGTTGGAGACAACGCCGTAGCCCGTAAATACGAAATAATTGCACATTTCTTGGGAGACCAAGACAATGAAATAAATGAGAGAAAATCGATCTACAGTCTTCATAGAATTTTTACCATACCAGTGAAAATTGCGAAATCACAGTTTCATCGTCAGTACTCCTGTTGCTATGTAAGGACCTTCATTGCGACCTGAAAATGCGACTAAAAACGCACATGTGTCAATGCTGTTGATTACTCTGGTCTGTGACAGCACAATTAGAAAAATTCCATACGTTCAACAGATGCAGTTTTCAATGACGACACGTTTGGGTGTTACCTTCATGGATGATTGCACATGACTGACGGCTTCTTTTGAACCCTGATCAGCGTACCATAAATGTGTTCAACTTTTATACAATCTGACCTTCTAAGTGATTCCTCTGTCATAATGAATTTAGCTAGGAAGGTACGTCATTCCAGTCTAGCTTGCACGAGACCAAAAGAGAGGTATAGAAATCGTTAAGTACCTGTAGGTGTTCAATGTTGTAGCAGTAGTGGGCACCAGAAGATTCTGAGGACGATCTCAGCAGAGGGGTCGAAACGTCGATCATTTTAGAAGAAACTAGAAGATTTTAACTTCAGTGACAACGGCCACGAAAGCCTGCAGACGAGGTGTGTTTCTTCCTGAGGCAGCGTTGTATAATGAATGGTGGCTTGCAACAAGAGCTTGGCATAGTGACAGCAGAATGTAGATTACTGTGTACCCCTGTTTTTACACTGTTCTAAACTGAAGAGCGAGCAGGTGAAACTACAGTCGGTCTACGCAGCCAGGTCACAAGGAGCTCCTACAGGCCGTACCCAAGTTACACCGGCCCTTACGCGGAGCATCTTCTGAATCAGAGGCGACGCAGTTCGATGATATCTCTATTTTCCAGTAAACACATTACCGCTCTACAGAATACAAACATGTTGTTGTTGTAGTCTTCAGTCCTGAGACTGGTTTGATGCAGCTCTCCATGCTACTCTATCCTGTGCAAGCTTCATCATCTCCCAGTACCTACTGCAGCCTACATACTTCTGAATCTGCTTAGTGTATTCATCTCTTGGTCTCCCTCTACGATTTTTACCCTCCACGGTGCCTTCCAATGGTAAATTTGTGATCCCTTGATGCCTCAGGACGTGTCCTACCAACCGATCCCTTCTTCTAGTCGTGCCACAAACTTCTCTTCTCCCCAATCCTATTCAATACCTCCTCATTAGTTACGTGATGTATCCACCTTATCTTCAGCATTCTTCTGTAGCACCACATTTCGAAAGCTTCTATTCTCTTCTTGTCCAAACTATTTATCGTCCATGTTTCACTTCCATACATGGCTACACTCCATACAAATACTTTCAGAAACGACTTCCTGACACTCAAATCAATAATCGATGTCAACAAATTTCTCTTCTTCAAGAACGTCTTCCTTGCCATTGTCAGTCTACATTTTATATCCTCTCTACTTCGGCCATCATCAGTTATTTTGCTCCCCAAATAGCAAAACTTCTTTACTGCTTTAAGTGTCCCATTTCCTAATCTAATACCCTCAACATCACCCGACGTAATTCGACTACATTCCATTATCCTCGTTTTGCTTTTTTTGATGTTCATCTTATATCCTCCTTTCAAGACACTGTCCATTCCGTTCAACTGCTCTTCCAAGTCCTTTGCTGTCTCTGACAGAATTACAGTGTCATCGGCAAACCTGAAAGTTTTTATTTCATCTCCATGGATTTCAATACCCACTCGGAACTTTTCTTTTGTTTCCTTTACTGCTTGCTCAATAAACAGATTGAATAGCATCGGGGAGAGGCTACACCCCTGTCTCATTCCGCCCCCAACCACTGCTTCCCTTCCATGTCCCTCGACTCTTATAACTGCCATCTGCTTTCTGTACAAATAGTAAATAGCCTTTCTCTCCCTGTATTTTACCCCTGCTACCTTCAGAATTTTAAAGACAGTATTCCAGTCAGACATAATTAACGAACACTCGTACGAACAAAATGTACGTAAATCACCGCATGCTGCACTGCACTGGTAGACTTATATTTGTTTTTAGTCATCCTTCGCGGCAGCCATAGCGTTCTTTTGGGAAAGGGAACTTCTCCAACCACAAGCACTGCTCGCTCTTCAGTTTTAAGACAAACCATAGTCGAATTGTAGATGGGGTGATCATTAGGGGGAGAGTAGCATTGGTGGGCGTAATGTGTAAATGTTTCGTATGAAGAGGATGTTCAGTAATTAATCTTTTTTATTAGGAAGCAGACACTGAGTATGTCTTCAACTGCACTGTACGTTTTAGTGTGGACGCCCACGAGAAGTTTGTCGGGCTCTGTAATATGAGATCCACTCAGCTTCTCCATCACGCGGCGCTGTAGCTAGTTAATTAATGTGCAGGCAGGTGAGTAACAGTAATGCAGCCGCGAGGAAATCTCTGTTCCTCTTGGGAATGAGCGCGCTAGTAGCCGTGTCGCTGCACCTTTCAAAAGACGTCGGCAATTATACCAGCCCGCAACCGGGGATCATCGCTTCCTTATTGCAGCTCATAAATTACGACTTTACGTGCCCGTCGGCGGCGTTATCAAATTGAATTTGGCATTGTCTCTGGGGCGGCCATTGTGGCGCGCGCACCTCCTCTCACGGCGCGTTTGGCTTTGGCTCTGGTGTTGCTTTCTTTTGGCCGCACACTGCCTGCCGCCTGCCGATAGTGGCGAGCGGAGGCCAGCGCCCTTCGGCGTCTCCAGGCGTCGGGGCCCGGACCTCGCCATTGTTCGGCGTGATGGGAAGGCGCGGGGTGGACGAGGCGTAGCGGAGTGCTTAGTGCAAACTCTGCATTGTGGCCTGGCTTGATGGCCTCTTCGGCACGGCAGGCGGGTCGAGAAAGCTTTCGGCCACCGTTCATCGACATGCCGATGACTTCAGAGACAGCTACAAAATAGATGTGTGGGCGTTTTCTTCATAGCGTCGTTTATGATGTCTCGCGCATCATGTTGGAGCGATACAATGCTCAATGGAGAAGAAATGCTACACTATAATGTAATGAAGGCACGCATGTACACTACTGACCTTTAAAATTGCACCAACAGCGCAAAGAGAATAGAACGTTATAAAAATATGTGTGAATGTTCTACGTCAGCTCCTAAACTATTAGATCACTTTTAACTCACATTTCTTATTGTCTGGAAAGAAACACTGTGTAGGTGGGAAGCACCTACATCCCTTTGGGGTGGGGGTGAAAACGCGTTGACATAAGATATGGAAAGATGGAAGGGGAACGTGGAGGTGGACAAAGAGGTGGAGGAGGAGATGCAAAAAGAAAGGGGAAGGAGGAGGAGATGGACAGAGAGAGAGAAGGGAGGACATGTGTTCGGAAGCAGATTGAAGGCGGGACGGGGTTGGTGGGTAACGCAAAAGGAATGGGATTGGAGGAGGCAGATTGAAGGAGACGGTGTGAGGATGAAGAGGGAGTGTAAGGAGACAGGTGGAAGAGGGAGACAGTGTGAGGAGACAGACCGAAGAAGGTGGAAGAGCTACTTGGTATAAGGAAGAAGAGGAAAGAGGTACATGGAGTGAGAGGGAAGGTGGAAGAGACAAAAGAAAAATAGAGGAGGGTATAGATACACCGGAAATTTTCACTATGCAGCGGAGTGTGCGCTGATACGAAACTTCCTGGCAGATGAAAATTGTATGTCGGACCGAGACTCGAACTTAGCTTTGCCTTTAGGGAGCAAGTGCTCTACCATCTGAGCTACCCAAGCACGACTCACGCCCCGTCCTCACAGTTTCACTTCTGCCAGTACCTCGTCTCCTCCTGGGAGAGTCTCGGTCCGGCGCACAGTTTTAATATGACAGGAAATTTCATATCAGAGCACACTCCGCTACAGAGTGAAAATCCCATTCTGGAAACATCCCCGAGGTTGTAACTAAACAATGTCCCCGCAATATCCTTTCTTTCAGGAGTGCTAGTTCTGCAAGGTTCGCAGGAGAGCTTCTGTAGAGTTCGGGTGGTAGGAGACCAGGTACTTCACACCAGGTATTGGGATTTAGTGGCTAGCGTTGCTAGCTCTGGATCATAGAGTCCCAGGTTCGATTCCTGACCGGGTTGGGGATTTTTTTCTGCATGGGACTGGGTGTTCGTGTTGTTCTCATCATTTCATCATCATCGTTTGTGACAGTGGCTAGACTGGATTTTGAAACAATTGGACTGTGTAAAAATTGGGACTTTGTATGGGCGCTGATGACCGCGCAGTTGAGCGCCCCACAAACCAAACATCATATCACCACCACCACCACCACCACCACCAGCTACTGGGACCGTATGACGATGATGAACGCAATGTAGCAACGTTCATTATCATCGGAGAACACCCCCCCCCCCCCCCCCCCCCCACACACACACACACGTCCATCCTGATGCTGTACGCAGGGACGGAAATCGTGGATGTCGTATCTCTCCAGTGTAGAGTGTTGTTGCTGGATATGTCGGCGCTGCCACTCTCTGCTGCCACGTCAACGGACGCTGCAACAATGGTCGCAATACTGAGAGCCCTTCGTGCTCCAGACGTCATAACTCTGTCAGTGTCGATACTTGGCTTGCTGTAAGGAAGTTCATTTCCGGACTCGAGGCACGTGAATTGGCTGTATGATCCTGCATGTCCGAGTGAACAATGTCTGTCCTCTCGGGCGCTAGTTGCGTCAGTCCGTTGCGGCTGCGATTGACGTTTAGTATTGTTCTCCTGAACCAAATGGCTCTGAGCACTATGGGACTTAACATCTATGGTCATCAGTCCCCTAGAACTTAGAACTACTTAAACTTAACTAACCTAAGGACATCACACAACACCCAGCCATCACGAGGCGCCGGCCGCGGTGGTCTCGTGGTTCTAGGCGCGCAGTCCGGAACCGTGCGACTGCTACCGTCGCAGGTTCGAATCCTGCCTCGGGCATGGATGTTGTGTGATGTCCTTAGGTTAGTTAGGTTTAAATAGTTCTAAGCTCTAGGGGACTTACGACCACAGCTGTTAAGTCCCATAGTGCTCAGAGCCATCACGAGGCAGAGAAAATCCCTGACCCCGCCGGGAATCGAACCCGGGAACCCGGGCGTGGGAAGCGAGAACGCTACCGCACGACCACGAGATGCGGGTCTCCTGAACCCATCGATTCACTATTAACATGACAGGTGTGGGATCCTGACCGACGCGATCATCTATATAACGGAACGACATTCTCGATAGTTAACGATGCTACTGCTGACGAATACGTGCTCCTATACGTTTCTTCTTCCCACACAAGACATTACGCTATCTTCTCAGCAACAAGCAGTATTCAGATGGGATCTCTGAATGAGAAACTCGGTGCCTAATCTTCCATTAAATACAGAACGGGTGGAGTTATTCCTATCTACTGTGTGCGTTTGCGCTGTAATGCTAAACATTTGCATGTAGTACATCTACATCTAACAGAATAGCCTTAATAGCGTTGCAGTTTCAATGGCAAGCAGTGCGCTTTCAAGCACACGTTACACTCACTATTTCACACATAGCTGTCTGCCTTAGGAGCCATTTTAATATGGATTAATCTGGTTATGTACAACGTATTGCCAGTACACACAGCGCCGATAAAGTGAACACCGGAAAGACCGAAAATCAAGGAAAAACTGAGGAAAAATATTTGCCGTTTTCTCTGTGTAGATTAGCTGGAGACTTGTTTAATCGGTGTCGTCCTAGTAATACACTGAAGTAAAGGTTCAGCCGATTAATGACTTTAGAGAACTTGTTAATACGGGTATGTGTTCAGTGTACAGCAACGGATGACTTTGTGGTGAGGATGCGCTCTTGGGAATTGCAGCGCTTCACTAACGTGATTGTACATGCGAGTCACGGTGAAAGTGGACATGTGAAGTCCCGCAGAGGGCATGAAATTGTGCAACTGGGCAGTGAGTAGAAATTGTTTGTGCGGGTCATAAAGGCTAGCAGGCAAGCTCTTGGTTACATAAGACACGGCTGTGGGGCCTCTCCTTTGGAACGCTAACTGCGTTATCCTGCCAGGCGTTAGAGAAGTATCCATAAAACCAGATGCGCCGGCTGTAAAAAGCGTTCCAATCGCACTCTGCCTGAAAGGCTGCTCGTTTGTTGCGTCCGGGTGAGAAAAATAATCAGAGAGGGATTAAGGCGCTTTTTCCTACAACTACGAACCAAAGGCGGTATTCAGAAAAGACGCTGATAATGGAACTCGCTGGTGGGTTCTGTCAAAGTATTCAAGATACAAAAAGACTTGCTTGTACTATCTTAGCGCACCGTAGCTGGATGCCATTGGCATGCTTGTCTATAGCAAGATATTGTTACGCATATGAGGAGGAGAGCAAACAGTCCCTTAAGTCTGATTCCTTTCCGTACGACATTATACACCAGTTTAATTAAACTTTTAGCTTGCGAGACGTTAAGCTCCAACCCGTCACCGTCTCCACCTATACTGCTGCTAATACTACTGTTACAATAGTAATAATAATAATAATAATAATAATAATAATAATAATAATAATAATAATAATAATAATAATAATAATGTATGGATCCTGTTGGATCACACAGTGCTTTTAGATGCGTTTTTCTGTTCTTCCATATCGCGCTTATTCTCTCTTCCTGGGCTATTGTTCTTTATCAGTCCACTTGATTCATAATTTTCTCTTCGTAAACCTCATAGTCTGACTGTAGTATCGAACGGTTTACCTTTGGACTGAACAGATTCCCATCTACTACTTCCACTGCATCTGTCCGATGTCCCTCGAGGTCCTTTTTAACTCGTTGGATCCATGTTATATTCTACAACTTACAGAGGTATGTCATGATCTTCTGTGTGTCCTCGTTGGGAGGCTTGGAACATGATCATATTTTAATCGCTCTCCTCTAATGTCTTCAGCCAGGTTTGGTAATTGACCTATTGCTTTACGAAATTTCAGTCGGTATCAGTAGTCTGATTATCCTGAGTCTAGAATTTTCCTCCTGATTCTTCGTTTTTTCCGTCACGATACTTTCCAGATAGCTTTTTATTATGAGAATGACGTGTTGTAATGTTTAACCTTAGTATGAGAGGACATGGAATTTTTCTTATAACTGTAATTCGTTAAATTTATGCTAAGAGAAAAAACATTTAAGTAAAATGTTTCAAGTTGCTAAGTTGATTACTTGTCCGTATTCATTTTAAGATGTAACACGTGGTTCAAATGTAACCTGGTGACCCTGTCACGTAAGTAATTCAACGATGTAAGCCTCACTCGTGCTTATGCTAAATAATAACTTCACTGCCAATCACCTCCATGAACAGATGGTCTCTCTCTATTTCGATTATCCTTCTTCGCGTTAAATTATGAGCGTTTGCACTGCATATCGGTGGCTCCGCATACTAGCGTGCATTATCACTGCATTTGAGGAATTAACATGGAAGTATTTGGAACGTGGCTACACAGATATGCGCTAAAATTTTGGTGGACAGTTACTGCACCAGTTAAAGGGATGTTAGAAAGAATACACTGCTCGTTAGTTACACGATATTAAAATATATATAATTTGACACTGAAAGGAGCAGAGAAAAGGAAAAAAATTCAGAGACAAAGAGAATACAGTAGGCAACGGAGAAGAAAGCTTGCGCTGGATGACGCGAGGAGCGACAAAATCATCAATTCCTCGCTCCCTTGCACCCGGTGGCTCCAGTGTTCTGTGGTATTGGCCTTCCGAAAAATACTGCCTTACCAGTAGACTTGCTGTGTTTCATTGTTCGCCGTTTGTGATCTCCCGGTTTCTATTATTTTATATTTACAGCAACAGTGTAAAAAAGAGGAAAAAACTATCGAAACGCGAAGTAGACATCGTAACCATACTGTAAGCAAGAAACGGAAACAAAATATATATCATGACGGAAAAAAAAACCTCAGCTTACAGAAGTCGTCGATATTATTTCCAAGGTATCAGTGTACTGAAGAGTTGAGGCGATGTGGCATATTTAGCTCGCTTGGAGCCTGTTTACAATGGCGAACATACAGAGATCGTTACATTATAAAAGTATGTAGTGGTAAAACTAAATATCAGTGTCAAATGAGAAGATCACGTAAAATCAGTATTAGAGGAGACGAATGGAAGATTGAGGATAAAATTTACAGTAGAGATTCTCCGTGCCACGGATTCCGCAAGTCCTTCGCAGGTTTCCGGAGGTATGTGACGTCTACGCACGGTCTGGTGATTTGATGGCGTCCTATAGCGTCCAAGATGTATTCCATCGAGATTAGATTAGTCGAATTTTGTGGCCAATACATCCGTTTCAATTTGTTATCATGCACCTCAAACCGCTGTAGGATGATTCTGGCCGTGGGGCAAAGGACAGTTATCCCGGTGGAAGGTACGATCGCCGTCGGGGAAGACATCAAGCATGAAGGGAGGCCTGTGATCCGCAATGGTGTTCACGTAGGCCACAGCTGTTGTGGGCGCCTTCCATTACTACAACAGGTCTCACGGAAGCCCAGGTGAATGTTGCCCATAGCCTAATGCTGCTCCTATCGACATGGTCCGTGGCACAGTGCATGCTTCAAACAGGCATGCGGGGATGACGGTGTATACCGACACGACCATCAACCTGGCGTAGCAAGAAATGAGATCCACCCTTCCATATAACACGTTGCTACTCCTATCGATCCATGGTCCAATACGACAATCCTGTGCCCACTGCAGTCGTAACTGGCGATGTCGTTGGTCTCCTTGTTCAGCAAAGTGTGCTGGACTGTGTGCTACTAAACATTTGCGCCTGCAGCAGCAATGTGCTCTGTGTTAAGATCTGCCACAGATGACCTCTTGTTCTCCTTTAGAGAGAGGCAAGTCTCCGACCTCACAGTTCTGTGATGAGGTGTGCTCATCAACCTTTTTCTCGCCTTTTCATTAGTGTCGCTTACGCAGTGGGTTTCCCTATTTGCGGCTCGTATCGTCGCTGTATTGATCTCCATGTGTCTCTTCCTCCCTTATATAATTTCCTTCCTACGTCACGTACTCGCAAAACCGTCAAGTGGCATTCAGTCTTTCTGTGAGCAGTGGGCTCATTACTGATGTTATTGAGCACGGTATTTTTCACATATATTCATATTTACGTAAGATAGCAGGTAGACCTCACCAAACCTACTGAAAGGCCCATCACTGAAAAATGCTTAAAGCACTGGTAGGCAGTGATGAAAGTAGTTTTACCTTCAACTTTAGAATCTTCAGGCAGCAAGTGAAACAGTCGGGCAGTGATGGGGAGATTTCAGACGAAGATAAGCGGCAGGAAGCGACCTGTCCTCCCCCACATGTGCTGCGCGAACTCCGCCTAGATGCAACTAATAGAAACCTGGGAAGTACAAGCGCAGCCACTCGTGAGAGCGAAGACTTGCATAAACAGCTGGTCGCGGGAGCGGCTCCACAATAGCCGCAGATGGTATCGGCGGCGCGCGCGCCAGGCATGCGATATGATTGAACGCATGCTAATTCCGAGGCGCCTCCCCGTTTCTTGTGCGTATCGCGGTATCTGGCGCCGCGCCGGGGCATCGACCGGTCGGTCGCCAGCTGTTCCCGCGCGGCGCCGGACTGCTCGCTCTCCGTAGTCCTGGCTGCTGTGTGACGACAGCCAGCGAGTGTGCGCACGGTTCGCGCTTTGCAGCATGTCGCCGGGAGCTACGTCCACGTCTAGCTCGAAGACGGCACCTTCTCACTCGTTGACCATAAGCTCACCACAGGAAATATTAGCACCCGACAGGAAAGGGAACCAGTGGTTGGGAAGGGAGTGAGACAGGGTTGTAGCCTCTCCCCGATGTTATTCAATCTGTATATTGAGCAAGCAGTAAAGGCAACAAAAGAAAAGTTCGGAGTAGGTATTAAAATCCATGGAGAATAAATAAAAACATTGTAATTCTGTCAGAGACAGCAAAGGACTTGGAAGAGCAGTTGAACGGTGGATATAAGATGAACATCAACAAAAGCAAAACGAGGATAATGGAATGTAGTCGAATTACGTCGGGTGATGTTGAGGGTATTAGATTAGCAAATGAGGCACTTAAAGTAGTATAGGAGTTTCGCTATTTGGGGAGCAAAATAACTGATGATGGTCGAAGTAGAGAGGATATCAAATCTAGACTGGCGATGGGAAGGAAAGCGTTTCTGAAGAAGAGAAATTTGTTAACATCGAGTGTAAGTTTGTGTCACGAAGTCGTTTCTGAAAGTATTTGTATGTAGTGTACCCATGTATGGAAGTGAAACATGGACGATAAATAGTTTAAACAAGAAAAAAAATGGTTCAAATGGCTCTGAGCACTATGGGACTTAACATCTGTGGTCATCAGTCCCCTAGAACTTAAAACTACTTAAACCTAACTAACCTAAGGACATCACACACATCCATGCCCGAGGTAGGATTCGAACCTGCGACCGTAGCAGCCGCGAGGTTCCGGACCGAGCGCCTAGAACCGCTAGACCATCGCGGCCGGCAAACAAGAAAAGAAAAGAAGCTTTTGAAATGTGGTGCTTCAGAAGAATGCTGAAGATTAGATGGGTAGATCACATAACTAATGAGGAGGAATTGAATAGAATTGGGCAGAAGGAGTTTGTGGCACAACTTTATTAGAAGAAGTGTTCGGCTGTTAGGACATGTTCTGAGGCATCAAGGGATCTCCAGTTTAGTACTGGAGGGCAGCGTGGAGGGTAAAAATCGTAGAGGGAGACCAAGAGATGAATACACTAAGCAGATTCAGAAGTATGTAGGCTGCAGTAGGAACTGGGCGATAAAGAAGCTTGCACAGGATAGAGTAGCATGGAGAGCTGCATCAAACCAGTCTCAGGACTGAAGACCACAACTACTACCCCTCTCTTTTAAAAGAGAACACTTTTCGCTCTGGAGCCCTGTAGATGGTGTAGAAATGGCAATAGGTGGTCAGGAGCCACTGTACCGCTACTTTGTATGAATGCGGAATCCGCAGCTGAGATACATATTAAGTAAATTGAAGGGGAATGGGGGAGAAAGGGAAGGAAGTAATGACATCAGCTGAATCTGGAATTTGTCGGGATCAGAAGCGATGAGTGCCAGACCAGGATTTGAACCTGGGATCTCCTGCTTACTAGGCAGTTGCGTTAAATAATGCGCCACGCGGACACAGAGTTTATCGCGAAAGTGTATTTCGGCACGCTCTACAGTCGTCTCACACTCTCGCCTTGCGCCACCTATCTGCAGTCTACTGTCCTCCATACTCTCTAATTTTAGATGCCCGCTGGAGCTCGAATGTGAAAGCGCATTATAGATTGCGTGGTGCATATTCTTCCGGACATAAACTGTATGTCCAGGTGGTGCAGTGGTTAACGCAACTGTTTAGTAAGCAGGAGATCTCGGCTCGAATCCCCGTCCAGCACACACATCCACTCGTCACCACTGATTCCGCACAAAGTCCCGCTGCAGGCATCGTTACTTCCTTTCCTTTCCTTTAGATTCTCGCATCCCCCCTCCTCCTTCGCTTTATGTAATAAGCTGTCTTTGTGCCAATCGGTTGTTTAGAATTCGCGGAGTCAGACTGGTTGACGTGAATATATGACAGTTTGAAGGAAAGGAGCTATCGTCTTCGGACGTACCAATGATCACACTATGAATGAAATTGCTCAATTTGTTGGGATATTAGCGCCGACTGTCCAGTGTCTACAGGTAATGGTCTACCACACCCAGCCATGTAACACGACGTAGTAACAATAGTCGTGGAAAGGTCACAACCGTTAGGGACCTGATACGTGCTCCACGCCTTATCAGTGGCAATCGGCTTTAAATCCAACTTGAACCGCGTGCAACGGACATTTGGAGTCACCGAGCGAGGTGGCGCAGTGATTAGCACACTGGATTCTCATTAGGGAGGATGAGGGTTCAAATCCCCGTCCGGCAGTCCTCATTCAGGTTTTCCGCGATTTCCCTAAATCGCTTCAGACAAATGCCGGCATGGTTCCTTTGAAAAGGCACAACTGACCTTCCCCATCCTTCGCTAAACCGGTGGGACCGATGACCTCGCTGTTTTGCCCTCCCCTCCGCCTCCCCCCCCCCCACTTCCCAAACAAACCAACAAACCAACCAACCAACCAACATTTGGAGTCTGGTACTTCGCAGAGGGCCATTGCTCACAGTGGCGGACAGAGCAGCACGTCTCGAGTGGGTCAAACAACACAGAAACTCGACATTAGCTGACTGTGACCGTTGGTCTGATCCAACGAGTAGTTCCCCAGCCTTTTTTTGTGGCTGTTTTTTGTACCGTGATTGGACCCGCTCGTTCAGGTCACAGTAGACATGAACCACTATGTTTATCTCAACATTATCGGTAACAAAGTGGTGTTCATTCTTATGCATGTTTAGGTTGAGTATGCTGTGAACATTGCCTTCTTCCAAAATGAGAGTTGCCGTGTTCACAATGCTGTACGCTTACGTTCCTTGTTTGATGAACAGTTAGCTACCGTATAGTACCCGACTAGTCCGCTAAACCACTCTTGTCTTAATCCCGTAGTCAACATCCCCGCAGTTTGATAGCTCAGTGGGAACGACTATTATACCGCTAATCTTGTCTCCATTTGGTTAGGTCATATACAAAGAAACCTGTCGACTAAATTCCTTCTCGAACTAAGGCCGTTATGTAGTTTAGAGGCGCCTTTGAACTATGTTACCGTGATACTTGCTGCACTTATAGGCACCGTACTATCGGTTGGAAAATCGACGAACACAATGTAAGAAATATTCCTTCGTCCTGACAGGCCTCGGAAGGCCCAACGGTGCCGACCGACCACCGTGTAACCCTCAGGGGATAGGTATCACTGGATGGAGACATGAAGGGGCATGCGCTCAGCACAACGTTCTCCCGGCCATTGTAGGCTTTCGTGACCGGAGCCGCTACTTATTAATCAAGTAGCTCCTCAGTTGTCCTCACAAGGGCTGAATGCACCCCGCTTGCTAACAGCGCCTGGCAGACCCAGAGGGTGACCCATCCAATTGCAAGATAAACCCGACAGCGCTTAACTTCGGTGATCAGGCGGGAGCCGGTGTTACCACTGCGGTAAGACCGTTGTCAGAAAGACATACATTCTAAGGCAAAAAGCTACGCACCACCAAGGAATTCCCCGAATACGGTGAAAATCGGTAGATGTGATGCACATTTACAAACAAATGATTACAATTTCAGAAAAAAATGGACGATTAATTTAAGAGAAAGAGATTCACAAATCGACCAACCTAAATAATGCTTTGGTCCACCTCTGGCCCTTATGCAAACAGTTATTCGCCTTGGGATTGATTCACAAATTTGTTAGGCGTCCTCCTGAGCGATCAAATTCTGTCCAACCGACGCGTTAGATCGTCAAACCCCGAGCTGGTTGAGGGCCCTGTCTGTAATGCTCCAAACATTCTCAGTTGGGGAGAGATCCGGAGACCTTACTGGCCAAGTTATAATTTGACAAACAGGAAGACAACCAGCAGAAGCTCTCGCCGCGGCCGGCGGGCGTTATGTTGCTGAAAGCCCAGGATGGCTTGTCATAAAATACAAGATGGGACGTACCGCTGTGCTGTAAGGATGCCGCGTATGACAACCAAAGGCGCCTTTCTATGAAATGAAATGAAATGAAATGAAGGGGCACCCCCAGACCATAACACTTGACAGTCGGGCCGTATGGCGGCGACAGTCAGGTTGGGATCCCACGGATGTTCAGGGCGTCTCCAAATACGTCTTCGTCTGGCTGGAGTAGATCTGTCTACAGCGATGATTCCCGCTTCGAACGGAGCCCCGACGACCGGCAAAGACGTGCCTGGAGTCAACCCATACATCGGTGGGCCGACAACCTACTGTCGCCCGCCGTACGGCCCGACAAACTTTTCATAGCACGACTCTTTTAGTTGTCATCCGTGACACCCTTACATTTCAGCAAGATAATGCCCACCCGCACACCGTGAGTGTTTCTAGCGCTTATCTCCGTGTTTCTCAAACCCTACCTTACCCAGCAATGTCGCCGGATCTTTCACCAACTGAGAACGTCTGGAGCCTTATGGGCAGGACCTTCCAATCAGCTAGAGAATTTGACGACCTAACGGTTCCAATTCGACAGGACATGGCACGATATCCGTCAGGATAACATCCAACAACTCTACCAATCAATGCTAAGCCGAATAACTGCTTGCATAGGGGCCAGAGGAGCACCACCGCGTTATTCACTTGTTCAATTTGTGAAGCTCTTTCTCTTGCATTAATCATAAAATTTTTCTGAAATAGTAATCCTTTTTATTTGTACATGTACATCACATCTACCGATCACCGTCCAATTTGGATAATACCTTTGTAGTGTGTCATTCTTTTTTGTCTTAAGAGTGTACTTGCTTTAGTCAACAGTCGCACAAGTCATGTCCCATCATCAGGCCATCTCCTGGGACGCAGTAGTCAAGCTCACTGGGACGCAGTAGTCAAGCGCGCTTCCGAAGGACGTAACACATTTAATTCAGTGAATCAGACAGCTGGCTGGGCCTAATATGCCGGGTGCGCCAAAGAAATCATGGTGCTTTCGTTATCTGCAGTTGCACAATATCTCAGAATGGAGATGACCGTGAAAATGTACTCGAAACGCGATCATTGTCAACGTGGCTTTCAAAATACTGTTTTTACCGTCTCCCTTTCTCGCGAGAGCTGGAATCAGGTACATCGACGAGAGGCTACTTCTAAGACCCACCTTTCTGTGTAGAAAAGATGGTTTACAGTGTAGCCTGCGGTCGTAATCGACGTTGTTACAAACAGAGTAATAACCAGAGTCGGCGACGGGAGAAGTTGTGGCCTCGTCGCGGGACTTCCTCCAGTATTCGCGAGGAGTAATCCTGCGAAACGGTGGTAAGTTTAGTGGATGTAGACGGAGGACTCTGAGAGCTCCTTTCTCTCGGCATTTCTTCCTGTGACGTTTAACCAAAGCCTAGTTGCCTAGCTTTACACAAAATAGGGTCTAATATTTGTTAAACCCCTCACGTTCATTTGTTATGGAGACCGTTGAAACTGAGCAATCTCCGTTTTGATACACTTAACGCGTTTGTCTTAATTTTATATGTTACTAATTAACGACAGGCAGTTGCTCATGAGCATCAGCCAGTTAATTATTTGTAACAGAGTTGGGAATCGTCATGTGAACGGAGCCTTAAAAATTTGGTGCTAGGTGCAGAGATGCTTGTTCTCTGTCGCCTTAGTAAGACTTTAAATGTGCGTTGCTTAAGCAATGTTCATACTGAACTAGAATCACCGAACGGCGGCAAGGAACACAATACCACAGGCCGTACCTTCAAAGTGCATGAAAAAGTCAAGTAATATGGCAGTGATCAGACACGAGTCCGTCTAGAACAGCAAAGCTGGTGGTACTGCGTTCGAACAAAGAGAGGAAAAAGTTTTTCTTCTTCGAAGAATGGCCAAAGTTTAGAATCGTGTTACTTGCTCTCAGGATTAAGACTCGAGTGCTTTGCTAGCAAGTCATCACAATTACTGGTAATACTGCGGTAGTGACAAGCAGTGATGGAACAGAGTTGGTGTATTGTACATGAATACGCCAAGGTCAACTGGAACATCAGCTTTTTTGTGACGTAATGTAGTGGGCGTGACGACAGACCAGCAGGAAGCACTTAAGCACAAGGGAAGACCCTGGCCGAGGTCACCTCTAACCCACTGCAATCAACCTTGACTAGGTGCACCTAGGAAACGCAAGTCGTCACCAAGGACTTGCTTATTTACATATTTTATATCTACCCACACTGTTACTCCCACCTCCGCCCCCGTCTCTCTCTCTCTCTCTCTCTCTCTCTCTCTCTCTCTCTCTTTCTCTCTCTCATATACAAGGAAAATAACGCTGACGTGAGCTACCTTTTCCCTGTTAGGGGGCGAGGCGTACAGTGGTGAATCAATTGAGATATTAGGTAGAAGTGAGGTTCGCATCTCGGATGCAGTTGTGTGTAATTTTTTCCATTTTCCTTCACCTACATAAATCTCTATATTTGTATGTCGACATATTTTGTTAGAGTTCAACATTGTCAATTCCTTATCCAGTCGTTGGACAACTGCAATGGTGTTGTGCCTCCAAGGGTCCCCTATCAATCTGACATTAAATCGATGGAAATGTGAATGAAGACAAGTTACGGTAATGAAATTATAAGGTGCAATAACTTCTCTAGATTGTTAGATGCCTAACACAACTAGCTATTTCTCAAATAGTTTCATTTTGATTGAACGAAAGGTATTTACTACTCTTTGCGATGTACAAGTACATTAAATATAGAAGCAATTAATGGCTTTCAAACTGCAATGGAAGTAAGATCTTTTCATACTCTTCAGAGACTTCATAAAAAGACAGACAAAAATTCCGTTACTGCTGCCTGAGTAGATAAAATCACTGGCTGCTGTTACAATATCTGTGTTTCTATTCCCAGTGGAAAGGTCTAAAATGGTGTACATACAGCCTTAGAGGCCAATCCATAAATTTAGGAGCGTATATAGGTTAAATGTTCTAGCACGGGAGTTTATCCCCAGACCAGTGTTTCAGTTTAACTGCCTTTCTGATACAGATCGCCTACTATCTTCAATGTACATTAATGGGGGTACTAGAGTATCTTGAAAACCTTAGTGTACTTGAACGATAGTATAATTTAGTCGTTCCATGTGGGATCGATTATCTTGAAATATGGTCAAATTATCAAAAAAATCATGAAAATCATGCTTTACTGTATAAATGTGGAAAAGTAAGACCGTTAGAATTCTCGGAAGTTCAGCAGTTTCGCAGAACGGCTACAACACCTTGTCGATATGTATGTTGAACTACAGACACTAAAAATACCTTGCGCGTAATTTATTGCATAATCGAAACAATTTTTGAAAACGTTTAATAAACCGATAACTTTATTCCTCTACGTTCGCCTTGTTTTAGTGTATAACAAAGATGCTAAGTACTACCTGTTATACGACAGTGTGACATTTATAATGTTGTAATCGATGCGTTAACAGTATTGGTTGTGACGATTGCTGTTGTATGAGGCTTTTGACAGTTCGAAGTCGAAAATGCTTAAACGGGGCGGAGAGGAAGTAGTAGCAACATTGCTTTATAAATGTGAATGCTGAGTAGTTAATAAATACAAGTATTGGTGCAGTCAAAGACAGACTAATGGTATCATGCCTGAATGAAGTAATTCGTGTGTGTGTGTGTGTGTGTGTGTGTGTGTGTGTGTGTGTGTGTGTGTGTGTGTGTGTGTGACAAGAATGGGAAGGCGGGTCAAACCGGACAAGGAGTCCTGAACATATTTCATTACGCCTACTCCTATTGAGAAGCTGTGACGTTGGTCGATATCTGTCTCGTATAAAAGTGGGCGTGTCCTCAGGTGAAAATGAAGTCACCTCTTTTTTAGTGCTGTAGCACACCGCTTCTCTGCCTTTGGGAGACCTGCTGTCGTAATTGTTAATTATCCGATCCGGTTTTTGATTTCGGATGTTTACGACCAGGACGTAATTTAGAGCGTCCTGCAGCCGCCTCATTGACGAGGCTTTCTCTTCCGTGATCGTGTAATACTGAGTGGATTCCACAAGCTATTGCTCACTTGGAGATGTTTCCAGTGCTCTACGGGGTATTTTTAAGTGTTTGTGGGGGGACTGAGGCAGAAGGTAACCAACATTTACATGCAGTGTGAACTGATTGAAAGGATAAATGATAAAAACTTATGTGAGTTGCTAGAGCTCAACTGTTTCGTGGAGTCGGTCGTAATCTTACGGAACGTACTAGAGGCATGCTGCACTAATGTGGGGTTTAGATCACAGATGGTAAATCCTTAGGAAATTCTGAGTCTCGGAAACGAAGGGCCTTGGTTTAGCCTAGGCGTGTCTTACTTTTCGCCAGCCATCCTGTAAGGTTTGTGGAGAAGTTTTGGTGACTGCATTGGACTTACCTGAGTTTGGTAATGTGGATCTAAACTGTATTCTATACGTGGCTTCTAAAGTGTTTGTTTATGCAGAACTGTAGACAACTTAAAACTACTATACCTAAAATTTTATGTTATGAGACCCAAAGGTATTACAAGGAATCAGTTCTAAGGCTGAGTTGAGTTTGTAATTTGTACTCCGGTACCCACATCAGGAGTTTCTCAGATTGCAATGAGATAGCCATAGGGCAGTAACGATGAAATTGTAATAACTTTCTGTCGCAGGCCAGAGTGAGGCCGGTAATTGCGGGCTTGTATGAAAATAGTGGATGGCCGTAAACCAACAATACCAGGTCTAAAAGTATGAAATGCGGATTTTTTGTGTAAAAATACGTGTTAAATTCAGAAAAATGATAAATGGTGCTTTGTTCAAGGTATGCTCTATCGTGTGTTAAACATTGTTCGCATCTTTCGGGCAGTTATTGAAAATTTTCCCTTTCTTGCGAACCATCCATCGAGCCATTGTTCCACATCTTCGTACGAACCAAGCGCTGCTCAGCAAGTGCGGGGCCCATCGGTGCAAACAGTTGGTAATCTGAAGGAGCCAATTCTGATAAGTAAGCCGCAAGGGGTAGAACTTCACAAGCATGTACTTCCAACGCGTCGCGAACCCATATGAGGGAGCGCTGTCATAAGGAAAATGACTTTGTGTTGCCTCTTTAGGTGTTGTGGCCTTTTTTCAAACAGCAACGATTCAAATCGATCAATTGGTGTGGTAAAGTTTAGTATTAACCGTTTCCCCAGATTTTAACAGCTTGTAATAGACCATGCCCTCTGGTCCCCCCAACACAGAGCATCGTCTTTGTGCCCAAGTGATTCATCCCCTGTAACTACCCCACGCAAAAATGACTTCCTTTTGTACCGAGCAAGCAAAATGTCACGTTTTTTTCCCCGCTTTTCCATTTGCCTGTCGTTCAACTCATATGGTACTCCTCTGTCTTCTGAGTCTTTCCCGTCTCTCGTAGCCGATTGGAAACAGCTTGCTAATTAACGCCTAATTGCTCGAGGACTTGGTTTTGTGATTGCGAATCATCTGCTTCCAATTTCACATCTTCATCCTTCCTTGTGTGCAACATCGAAATCCCAGTTTTTGAGACGCCAAAACAATCGTTAAAGTGTATCTTGAGGTGGAGCATGTTCATCATAAGCTTCTGGAAGTAACTGGTATGATTCAGCAGCAGTTTTCTTCAAATGAAAACAAAAAATTAATGCTGCCCGCGAATGCTCTTTGTTCCGCATTAATTTCGACGTATTGAACATAACACAACACTATGTACACAATTTTCCAATTTATCACTCGAGCACATCTGACACTTGTTGATGACACAATAAAATGACAGCGTCAAATCGTTATAGCGCAAACTGCATTGATGCGACATCTGTTGTCTGAAATCCACAATTCATACTTGTACACATGGTATATACTTTCTGTACCTAATACGGTGTGACTATTTCCATTACTTATTCTGAAAGACATAGAAATCAGCAGCGAACATCCTTTCGATTTCGCTGGTGTAGGAGGGTGCTTGCAGTGTGTACTTGTGCCGACTTCCGCGAATGAAGATCGCTTCCTGATTTTTAATTCCTTCTTCATTCGGGAGAGGATTCAAAGCACAACTTCGGTTGACATACAGCTAGAGAAACCTTATCGCATTAAATATCAGCCTCCTCCTGGATGTGAGGGAACACCTCTGCGATTCAGTCTTTACTCCTCTTACCAAGTGTGAGCCTCTGTACAGCCTTGAGAAACTGCTGTAGTCATCTAGGAGCCCTAGACAAATATTTACCTTCTCTTAGGCTGCTCTCAGACGTACATGGCTATTCGCATTCGTACGGAGGAACGTAGCTCACGTTATCATGTCAGCTCTCCCAACAGTGGGAAGAGGTAGTTTCGTCTGTTGCCCGAAGCCATTTGCCGCGAAAGCAAATGCTGATAGATAGAGGGGGGATGTTACTCGTGGTCTACGCTTAGCGCCTTTGATTACTAATCAAAACCTCTTGGGTCCTGGGATCTAACCTATGCACTGCTTACATTCTGAATAAAAAATCTCATCAGTGCCGTCCGAAGACTACCGATATAATGAATCACCCTCTTTTTGTTAACGGCCTTGTTAAAGAGGGCGTAGGAACAGACAGTGTTTCAGGACAATCTTGAAGTGTAAAACTGAACATAAAAGTCGAAAGGATCAGCAATGATAAACGGCGTGTGGAAGCAGAAGGAAATGGAAACCGATGCATTAAACACGCACAGTGTGTATCCTTAGGGCATGTGGCCGGTAATTGAAAAAGTGTCATGATTATGTCTCCATTGGCAAAAGATTCCGGACTAGTCCCCCATTCGTATGTCCGGAGAGAGCTTACCAAGGGGGAGGTAACTATGGAAAAAGTAATGAATAAGGGAAGACCGTCGGAACGTGAAATGTCAGAAGCTTGAACGTGGTAGGGAAATTTGAAAAAACTGAAAATAAAAATGCTAAGGCTCAATCCAGATGTAAGTCGGGTCAGTGAAGTGAAAGAGTACAAGAATTTCTGGAGAGATGAGTATAGGGTAATGCCAACAGTGATAGAAAACGGTATTTAAGCGGGCTGGTACGAAATGAGGGGGGGCTCTCCATAGAATCGACCAAGAATGCTACATTCGAAAAACACTGACAAGGAGAAGGGACAGGATGACAGGACATCCGTTAAGGCATCAGGGAATAATCACCATGTTACTAGAGGGGGCTGTGGAGGGTAAATACTGGAGAGGAAGGCAGAGATAGGAATAGATACAACAAGTAATTGAGGATGTAAGGTGCAAGTGTTACTCTGAGCTACAGCTGAAGCAGGAGAGACATCCGTGCCGAGTTTCATCTAACTCAAAGCGTAAAGGGGGAAGAGAATATATGTGAACTGCGAAAATGGGAGAAGTGGCTTAAGCGTGAAATAATTGCAGTATATATTCATGTGATTTAAGCAGCTTGGTGAGTGTTTCATCACTGCGATATGTGGCTATACCAAATACTGTCAGTGACGGAATATCGCCCGCGGATCAATCGACCCGAAGAACAAGCAGTGTTCTATTCACCACTTCAAACAAATGCAGACAAGAATGTTCAGTAGAGCTGCATGAAGAGAAATAATCTGTTATAGTGTACGCAGTGGATTTGAAGTTGCACTGCAGCAATAGACGTGAACAGTTTAATCATGAATCAAAAACTACAGATGTTCGCTTGTATGTTCTTCATATAACGTTTCGGGATTTTCAGCGTACTCCAGAGCGGAAGTACGTGATGTTATATCTCACATGTGCCCTACATGTTTCGTTGTCATGTTTCCTTCCAGCAGCTTTTATGTCGTCTCACAAGCTTTCCGGAGAGGTAACTCGTTGCACTAGGCAGTACAGGCGTTATTCTTCCAAAACATCAGAAATATGGAACTCAGTCGTCTTGTCATATTTGTGTCGCAATGCGCAGAGGGCGGATCACATCTCTCATATTTATGTTTTGCATGGTTTTCCTAAATGGCTCAAGGAAAATGCCCGGATAGTTCCTTAGGACAGAACACGGTTGTTTCCTTCCCTATCAGTTCTCTGTACGAACTTGGTTTCCTTCTGTAATGACTTAATTGACGATGGCACGTTTAGTCCTAATGTAGACTGCAGCAATATATCTCCAACCGCTAATGAAAATGTTTTAATGACCGTAGCTGTAGACACATACATTGACAACTATAAAGTAGGATGCGCCATTCCTATGTTTTAAACCAGAAGAAAAACGCCTTAATAGAAACCATCCCGTAAGTCTCGGCAGTCGTATAGGTGCTAGAGAACCGCGCACGCAACCCGCAACACGATGTTGTCACGCGGGTTGTCTGATTTACGCGCGCTAGGCGTAGGCACGGGGCGCGATTTGAGGCTTCTCCATTCAGATGTGACACGTGGTTTCACCCGTGTCATTTATTACTTCATTGTGCAGCTAAAGTGCCACTTTATTTTCTCAAAGCTTCAGTCAGCCATAAAAATTTTTGACTCGCTGAAAATCTTTACAAGCTACAGATTATTATCGTTATTATTATCATTGCCGGCCGCGATGGTCTAGCGGTTCTAGGCGCTCAGTCCGGAGCCGCGCGACTGCTACGGTCGCAGGTTCGAATCCTGCCTCGAGCATAGATGTGTGTGTTGTCCTTAGGTTAGTTAGGTTTAAGTAGTTCTAAGTCTAGGGGACTGATGACCTCAGATGTTAAGTCCCATAGTGGTCAGAGCCATTTGAACCATTATTATTATTATTATTATTAGTGTTACGAAAATCTGGTATTACTACAAGCTCACACCTAATACCAATATAGTTTCATGGAGGTTCGTTCCCAATTCTTGAATTTTCCAGGTCGTCGTCCTTCAGGCATTGGTATCTGGGAGTAAAACAAGTTGTGATACTGTTCGCAAGTCTACAAGTTTGAATCCCGGAATTACACAGCACAAATGACGAGATAAGCTCGACAGGAACATGTTTAAAACATAAAACGCTAGACTTCTTAACTCTGTAATGATTTTTCACTGTATGTCGGAGAGAACAGGTATCTGTCGTCTCATCATAGCACAGTGCAAGGTGACATCTAGTATTCTACCTGCGCCTATCCGTAAAACAAAAGCATAAACAAACCTCTTTTCTGTTGCCGTTGGAACTAGAAGCTGCCCTGCACTTCACGCACAAATCAACAGAGTGAAGCAGTTCGTTTTCTCAACCGTGTAACATTTATCCTAAAAGGTGACAAGTATCTCTCACTCAAACAGTAAAGGAAATGCTACCATCTTGTAGCTTTTATGCTTCTTTATCTTTTCGTTTCGCTGTCAGTCACGCCACTTCCTTTCCCGCACTCTGCATTTCTTGCGTTCCATCACGTTCCTCTTTCTTTTACTCTGCCATCCCCTTCTCTAACGTCCACTGCTGCCACTGCCCCAAGTTAGTGTGTCGTTTAAAACTGTGTGACTTTAAAGCTGAGAACTCCTTTTGTGGACAAACAAACGAATAAACAATACTGTAACTTCCTGGCAGATTAAAACTGTGTGCCGGGCCGAGACTCGAACTCGGGACCTTTGCCTTTCGCGGGCAAGTGCTCTACCAACTGAGCTACCCAAGCACGACTCACGCCCCGTTTCATATCAGCGCACACACCGCTGCAGAGTGAAAATTTCATTCTGGAAACATCCCCCCAGGCTGTGGCTAAGCCATGTCTCCGCAATATCCTTTTTTTCAGGAGTGCTAGTTCTGCAAGGTTTGCAGGAGAGTTTCTGTAAAGTTTGGAAGGTAGGAGACGAGGTACTGGCAGAACTAAAGCTGTGAGGACGGGGCGTGAGTCGTACTTGGGTAGCGCAGTTGGAAGAGCACTTGCCCGCGAAAGGCAAAGGTCCCGAGTTCGAGTCTCGGTCCGGCACACAGTTTTAATCTGCCAGGAAGTTTCATATCAGCGCACACTCCGCTGCAGAGTGAAAATCTCATTTTGGAAACAATATCGAATTTTCGAGTTTATTAATAGGTATACTGGCGAGATGCTTCTATATATCCGTGAGTCATACCCTCAGGGCTCAAAGGGATAAGCACTACGATCTGAATCCCGGTTCTGGCATGTTGGTTCCTTAAAAATATTCAGTAGGCTATTGCATGTTTCGTATTGTCTCTACTTCTTAATCTTTCTTTCTTTTGTGTAAGACATACGAAAATAGAGGTAGCAGAGTGTATTTACGGACAGCAGCGCGAGATAACACCCAACATCGATGTTCCGATTTACGTAAGGCAGGCCGGGCTGTTTACGGCGGCACACACAACGTGACGTCACTACACCTGCCGGCCGCGGACGCTGGCGCCAAGGCTATCTGCGCATGCGCCCGGAAGCACGCCGCCCTGCTCCGGTCTGTGACGTAACGGCCGGCAGTGCAGCATTTGTCACGCTAGTCTTGCGCCCCCGTTCTATTTCTGCTACGTGTAATGTGCTGGCGTAATGCTTGCAGTAACAGCGCAGCACCATATTGCGACTAAGAGTGTTTGTATTTTATAGTGCAGATGATTAGCATCTAGTTTCACAACATTCGAAGATGGTACTTTCTCATGTATGCAAATGTTAACTCAACAGATGTTAAGCGCATAAGAACGTTACCACTTGTAAAATTCCTAATCAGTAACGGATACACAGATACATTAGAGACTCAACGAAGAAGAGGCAAAATTTGGACCTGAAATAAATAAAATAAATTTGTTCGTCTTGTAAATATATTACTAGGTTGGTTGATAAGATTGACTGCTGCTCTTAGCTGAGGAATATCGGAAAACATGCATATTCGCTGTACACAGAATTCTGGCGAAAGCCCAAAGTAGTCGACGTGGCAGAGAGAGAGAGAGAGAGAGAGAGAGAGAGAGAGAGAGAGAGAGAGAGAGAGAGAGTTCATGCTGTCACAACTCGTTTATTGTGCTTCGTGTTAAAAGTGCCCAGATATATGCATTGTCAGCTTAGTAAATATTATCCTGTAAAGAAAACTGAAGCCCTGGAAAGGATGTCCGCACCGTTGTTTTATACCCTAGAAACAGGGAGGGGCAGTAAAAGTGTTACACTCAAGAATTCTTACAAGAGTGTGAATGCAGGTTCCGTCTGAATAGACCACTGGGCACTTCAGTTCTAATTCTCCGTTTTCTCCTGAAAATTTCTTACGTTATGCATGTCGTCTCCTTTGCTCACATGACTGCTCTTTTATTCTGCCATCTTTTGAAACTAAATCTCTTAGACAAAACAGATTTTGCCAGAGTTTGCTTGCTAGTCTTGAAGTCGAGTTGTGTAGAACCAAAGGCGTGTAGATTTCACAAAGTTGGTCTTCGTTTGTATTGCTCACAGAAACTGCTGCCTAATTACACATCGACCCACATCGTCAATGACGTATATACTGTTCACACTTAGCTTCTCATTTGGCGAAGATACGTCTTCCCATAATTTGAGCATGACTGGCTCTCTCAAATTTAACATTTCACTTTCACGTTGAGTCACACCTCTGGCGGCAATATACACTACTGGCCATTAAAATTGCTACACCACGAAGATGACGTGCTACAGACGCGAAATTTAACCGACGAGAGAAGATGCTGCGATATGCAAATGATTAGCTTTTCAGAGCATTCACACAAGGTTAGCGGCGGTGGCGACACCTACAACGTGCTGACATGAGGAAAGTTTCCAACCGATTTCTCATAGACAAACAGCAGTTGACCGGCGTTGCCTGGTGAACCGTTGTTGTGATGCCTCGTGTAAGGAGGAGAGATGCGTACCATCACGTTTCAGACTTTGATGAAGGTTGGATTGTAGCCTATCGCGACAGGCAACTTACCCGCATGGCTGTAACAGATCGTGCAGCCACGTCTCGATCCCTGAGTCAGCAGATGGGGACGTTTGCAGGACAACAACCATCTACACGAACAGTTCGACGACGTTTGCAGCAGCATGGACTATCAGCTCGGAGACCATGGCTGCGGTTTCCCTTGACGTTGCATCACAGGCAGGAGCGCTTGCGATGGTGTACTCAACGACGAACCTGGGTGCACGAATGGCAAAAGTCATTTTTTGGGTGAATCTAGGTTCTGTTTATAGCCTCATGATGGTAGCATCCGTGTCTGGCGACATCGCGGTGAACGCACGTTGGAAGCGTGTATTCGTCATCGCCATACTGGCGTAACACCCGGCGTGATGGTATGGGGCGCCATTGGTTACACGTTTCGGTCACCTCCTTTTCGCATTGACGGCACTCTGAACAGTGGACGTTACATTTCAGATGTATTACGACCCGTGGCTCTATCCTTCATTCGATTCCTGAGAAACCCTGCATTTAAGCAAGATAATGCACGACCGCAAGTTGCAGGTCGTGTACTGGCCTTTCTGGATACAGAAAATGTTCGACTGCTGCCCTGGCCAGCACATTCTCCAGATCTCTCAATTGAAAACGTCTGGTAAATGGTCGCTGAGCAACTAGATTGTCACAATACACCAGTCACTACTCTTGATGAACTGTGGTATCGTGTTGAAGCTGCATGGGCAGCTGTACCTGTACACGCCATCCAAGCTCTGTTTGACTCAATGCGCAGGCGTATCAAGGCCGTTATTACCGCTAGAGGTAGTTGTTTTGGGTACTGATTTCTCAGGATCGATGCACTCAAATTGCATATATATTTGTCCAACGAATACGCGTTTATCATCTGCATTTCCTCTTGGTGTAGCAATTTTAATGGCCAGTAGTGTAACTCATTTCTTCTTCTCAATAAATGTTCAACAGGAAGCTGTCGTGACTGGACGAGAAGGCCTTGCCTGCGATCAGTTTTCCTTCCTTCTCTCTCTCTCTCTCCCTTTTTTTTTTTTTTTTTTTTTTTTTTAGCACTATGGGACTCAACTGCTGTCCCCTAGAACTTAGAACTACTTACTACTTAAACCTAACTAACCTAAGGACATCACACACATCCATGCCCGAGGCAGGATTCGAACCTGCGACCGTAGCAGTCGCACGGTTCCGGACTGCGCGCCTAGAACCGCGAGACCACCGCGGCCGGCCAGTTTTCCTTGCGAGGTAGCAACGGGCACTGATTTGAACAGGGACATGGCGGTACCTATCTCGTGGCCAAGTTTGCTCCAGCCGTGGCTAAGTGTACGGTTCGCTTCGTCGAATAATAGTGTGTCAGCTTAGTTGTCAGTTTTCGGCAGCATCGAAGTAGTCAGGTGTTTCCTCCCTTACCCCCGATCTTTGACCAGAGTGCGAGTTGAGTCCTTCGTGAACGACAGCGCCTAACCTTTTCCCCCTCTCGCAAAGCTGCAGGGAAGACTGATGCCAGTGTCGTTGGGCAGCCCGGCAATCGCAGGCTGGATGCCGTGGTCGAGCCAGCGACTCGCCTCGTTGCGGGTGTGACGTCATTGACCCAGGCGTACAAGGACGGCACGCCGCACCGCGAGCTGCCGCAACCCCGTGTTCCACGATCGACGGCTTGGCCGCTGTATACTTACTACAGTAGCACGCTGGCGTCTGCCTTCAGAATTACAGAGGCTGAGACAACGTGCCCCAATCAAGTGGCGGCGCTGGGATGAAACACGGTATCCCATTTGCGAAATACGTGCAGTTCGAAATCGACGACGCGTAACTCGAAGGAAGAAAACTATAGATCTTTGGATATCCTTAACAACAGGAAGCACAATATATTCACAGCAATTGGACAAAAATTCAGAAACACAGCGAGAAATGAACGCTTGAACATAAACGCTGGCCGGCCGATCCGGCCGTGCGGTTCTAGGCGCTACAGTCTGGATCCGCGCGACCGCTAGGGTCGCAGGTTAGAATCCTGCGTCGGGCATGGATGTGCGTGCTGTCCTTAGGTTAGGTAGGTTTAAGTAGTTCTAAGTTCTAGGAGACTGATGATCTCAGAAGTTTAAGTCCCATAGTGCTCAGAGCCATTCGAAACACAAATGCAGACGCTAGCCAAGCAGGTTGCACTGTTGTATTTGAACATGAAAGGCATCTGTGCAATGTGCTCAAAATACTGCAAGAGTTAATCGTGGTCACAACAGTATTCTGTGGAGTTGTGACAGCATTATGTCGGAACTAAGCGAATTCGAACGTGGGCAACTTGTTGGTGGTCGTACACGGTGGGTGCTTCCGTAACTAAGGTGGCCTGAGTGTTGGTATTTAAAGAAACACAATATCGAAGTTTTATAACGCATAAAGGGACAGCGGAAAACCATCAGTCACAACGCGGACGAAACTGTGTGTTGAGTGATCGTAACAGACGTTCGTAGAAGAGAATTATGACGAAAAATAAGAGGACAACAGTTGCAAAAGTCAACAGAATGTCGCACTCGTGAACCCTGTCAGCGCCAAAACAACACGAAGAAAGTTAGACAAACAGGGAACTGCAGGACGAATTGGATGTCTAAAACCACTCATCAGTGACGCAAATCCACATCATAGGAAAACATGGTACAGAAGCCACAAAACGTGGGCTATCGAACAATGGAAGAAAGTCATTTGGTCGGGTGAGTTGGTTCCACACTGTTTCAGACTTCATGTTTAGTTTACGACGCAAGAGTGAAACATTGTGAAGGTTCACCGTTGATTTGGGCAGCCGAAACGTGATTTCCATGGGCCCCGTGGTTACTCTCGGAGGGATCATTTTGGCTGATTATGTCCGTCCCATGGTACTACATTTATTCCCCAGTGATAATGCTGTGTTCCCAGACGACAGAGCCACTCCTCAGGACCAGTTTTTTGAGCACGAGGATGATCTGCCTCCATTATCATTACCTAAATTTGCCATCATTTTGCAGGAAGAACGGTATAAGATACCCTTAAAGACCATACAGGACCTGTATTTATTCAGTAAGAAACGACTACGAAGTGTGACTTGGTAATGAGTTGCGTTTTGGTGTTCCCATATTTTTGTCCATCTCCTATACACTTCTTCAAATCGATGAGAAATCCATGGTGGGGGTACGTTCCATTTGGCCACTTATTAAGGTTTCTTCCTGATCCATTCGCGAGAAGAATAATATCTGAAATGGCTGGGTGTGCCCTGTAATTCGTCTAATCTAATCTTACCTTTTCCGATAGGAAGGAGCTTGCTGTGTATTTCTAGATTTCTCACTTACTAACGGTACTTGGAGCTTGATTAGTAGGCTTTCGCGGGAGAGTTGACGTCTATCTCTAGTCGTCTGCCAGTTCAAACTAATTAGCATCTCAGTGGCGCTCTCGCATGAGTTACACAAACCGGTGGACATCCGTGTTGCCCTTCTTTGCTGTCGTTCAACATCTGCTGTTAGTTCTGCTTGGTATGGGTCCCTTACTCGTGAGTAATACTCTATGATGGGTCATACTCACCCTATTGTTTTGTAAGCAATCTCCATTATAAACTGAGTGAACTTCACAAGCATCTTACCAATGAGCCAAAGTCTGACTCTTGCTTTACCTACGATCAGCCTTTGTGATCATTCCATTTCTATCTATACAAATTGTTAATCAGGTTTTTTATGAGTTGAATGATTCCATTTGAGACTCTTTGACACTGTAGTCCTAGGATTAACTTTACTGCGTGTCGTAAGTTTACATTGATTCTGAACAGTCAAAGCAAGTTACCGATTCTAGAACGAAGTAGAAACCTTAATACCACCAGATAATTTATGCAGCTAAGTTCAGAATGAAGCTCATTATATGTAACCGCGTTATTATAAATGTTACCTGCAGGTCATTAATGTATAACACAAATAACGTTTCCAACGTATTTCCCTGGCACACTACTGAAGTTAATTTTACATCTGTTCTTGCACGGTAACATGCTGCGTTCTCCCTACTACTTGTCCCTCATATGATCGTATTTTCATTAACATGAGTGGGCCTGGTACTGAATAGAATCTTTCAGAAGTCAGCAGAGACAACACACTAACTTGGTCCATGGCTTTCAGGATGGTTACCGACGTTTTGTTTTCGCAATCCGTGTAGGCTGACGTAGAGGTGGTCATTGCTCGAGATAACTAATTTTTTTCGGAAGTAGTAAGTGCGCGGTAGAATCTTAAAACGAATTCCGAGCTCAATTTTAAAGACGTACGAAGTCAAGTATTCGCAGTGCAATCCTACTTTGGAAGGTATTACAGGTAAAATGTGTAAAGGAGCTGTTAAAACCCTAAAGTGGTGAACATCTTCACTCTTCAGCCACAGACATCTAATGCGTCTTTTTTCGAATTTTATAAGCTATGCACTCGTGTACCACGCATTAAACAGTGTGCACTAATAAACGAGGGTCGTTCAATAAGTAATGTTCCACTTTTTTTCTCAGAAGATATTTATTGTTAGGGGTCAGGATTTGGTGACTAGATACATCAAGATCTCTTGTCCATGTCCTATTTTTCTACGTAGTCTCCGTCGCGTTCTGTGGCCGTACGCCAACGCTGTGGAAGAGCACATATACCCTGCTGCTAAAAGCTCTTGTCCTGTAGGTGCAGCCATGTTTTCACTGCATGACTGTCACTCTCGTTATCTTCAACATGTGAAAGAAAGGCCTCTCCGTCGCTCTCAAAACGCTCCAACAATTAAGAGGGAATTGCCTTTCTTCGAATCTTGTGGTCCGCTGTGAGCACCTCTTTGAATATACGAGAGTCTCGATCATTGCAGACGCACTTCCAATGCTGGCCGACAACTGTAGAGCCAATTGTTGAGCTGTGATGCACCGGTCGGCACAAATAATGGCATCCGCACGATTCAGCATGTCTGGAGCAGTGGCTGTGACACGATGTCCAGAGCGTGACTGATCATGGGGCTCAGTTTCTGCTTTTCCTGAGGCTGTAACTTTCTTTACCCATCGCAAACTCATATCAACTGCAGCATCGCCATATACTGTACACAAAAGTTTATGGATGTTCACCGCGGTTTCTTTTGTGCACACAAGAATTCAGTAACAGCACGCTGTTTGTAGCGTATGTAGAAATGATTTTGAAGCTGTACTATGGCCTTGCCTTCTGCCAGAACGGTTCGAAATTTCACTGGAGCACAGAACAAACATCAACTATGAAGCACCAGGCCGAGCGGGATTAGCCGAGCGGTTTTAGGCGCTGCAGTCGTGGATTGTGAGGCTGGTCCCGGCGGACGTTAGAGTCCTCCCTTGGACATGGGTGTTTGTGTTTGTCCTTAGGATAATTTAGGTTCAGTAGTGTGTAAGCTTACGAACTGATGACCTTAGCAATTAAGTCCCATAAGATTTCACGCACATTTGAACTTTTTTTTGAAGCACCAACAAGGACTTTTTCTAGGTATAGTAATTTTTTTTTATGAGGGACATTACTTATTGAACGACTCTTGTAGTTTTGCACGACACACGTCCAGTCACATTAATTTGACAGCCGCTTTTGTTCGACCTCAACTTGCAATAACCACTCATAGGGAGATAGTGCTAGCAGGGGTGACTGTGTAATGCTTGTCGGGGCACGCGTAAATCAATGCAGTCGTTGTCGTATTGCGGATACGAAGCGATTTATCTGACGCCTGAAACGCCGTGATCATTGGCTTTCGGTTCAAGGGTGGAAGAACGTACGGAACGGCAAATTTGTAAACTGATCGCCTGACGCCGTGGTTAAAGTATACTGCTCATGGCAAAATTGCGCTATCCAAAACTGGCGCCGAAGTAACTGTGGTCCAGCATCGGCCATAGATCACAGGCGTGAACGGTCCCTGCGGAGACGTGTACGGGCGAATAGACGTGCAACTGACCGTCCAGCTGACCCGAGGGCCTACCAAGTGTCTCCTCAAAGACCGCTCAGTGAGCGATCCTGCGTATGGGCCACCGCAGGAGGCGGCTGGTTCGTGCAGCCATGCTGATAGCCGTTTTTTAACGACGAAGGCTGGAATTTGCACTCCAGTATCGCAACTGGACATCCACTGAGTGGCGACAGGTGCCTTTTGAGATGAGTGACGTTTTATGCTCCATGGCCGTCGGCGTGCACGACGTGAAACGTCTGGAAGCAATCATCATTATCAGCAGCAGCAGCACAGCAGCAGGTCCTTTGCCTCTCCATTTTCTGCGATCCATTGCTTCCTTCTTAAGGCTGCTGTATGTTGTACCGTCCATCATGTCATCCAGTATCTGGAATCTCTTCCTTCCTCGTTTCCTTTTCCCTTATACATAACCTTCTGTAACGGTTTTTATTAGTCCGTCGTTCTTTCTTAATATATGCCCAATCCAATTTCTTTTTCTTCTCTTTATTACATCTAGTAACTGTCTTTTCTCTCCCACTCTTCTCAGTACCTCTTCATTTTTTACTCTGTCCATCCAACTTATTCTTTCCATCCTCCGCCATGTCCAGATCTCAAAAGCCTCCTGCCTTTCTCTGTCTTTCTTCCTCATAGTCCATGTTTCAGCGCCATATAGGAGAACACTCCATACAAGACATTTTATGAGTCTCTTCCTGAGTTCTCTGTCCAGACCGCTGCAGAAAATTCTCCTTTTCTTATAAAACGCCTCTTTTGCCATTCCTATCCTTGTTTTAATTTCTGTGGTGCACTTTCAGTTCGTGTCTATCCTGCTTCCAAGATAGTTAAAATTTTGCACTTGTTCTAGTATTTCTCCATTCAGCATAATTTGTATTTCCTTATTTCTTCCTAGTGCCAATACTTTTTATTTGTGTTAATTTTCTTTCCACATTTTTTTCCGTTAGTTTCAATGGTGTCCACCAAATCCTGTAATTCTTTTTCCCCTGTGGCTAGAAGGACAATGTCATGAGCAAACCTCGAACACCCTACTCTTCTTCCTCCAATTTCTACGCCTTTGTCATCTAATGAGCAATGGTCAATCATATTTTCCAAGTAGAGGTTGAAAAGAGTAGGTGTTAGACAGTATCCTTGTCTTACTCCTTTTCCTAGTCCGATCCAGTTTGTACTTTCTCCTCTCACTTTAATTGAAATTTTTTGATTAAGATATACTGATTTTCTGGAAGCTAACACCTTGCAAAAATCGTCAGAAGAGTACAGGCCTGCGGAATGTTTTCGAGGCATTCTCTGAGTGACATTGTCATTCTAGAAGGCACAGTGGATGAACGCAAATAAGTATCTGTCCTTGGGATCCACGTCCACCCCTACATACAGTTTATTTCTCGGCACGATATACCTGGAGCATGTCAGACAGCTCGCAAGGCTGTGGCCAAGCCATGTCTCTGCAATATCCTTTCTTCCAGGAGTGCTAGTTCTGCAAGGTTCGCAGGAGAGCTTCTGTGAAGTTTGGAAGGTAGGAGACGTGGCACTTGCCCGCGAATGGCAAAGGTCCCGAGTTCGAGTCTCGTTCCGGGACACAGTTTAAATCTGCCAGGAAGTTTCATATCAGCACACACTCCGCTGCAGAGTGAATATTTCATTCTAGAAGCAGCAGATGAGTTTGGCGAACCCTCCTGGACTCCCGACCCCACCGGATTTAAACCCAGTCGAGAATGTGTGCACCACCTCGGTCGAACTGTACGCGCCGTGCATCCTCCACCGAGAAACAGCGCAGCTGGCTAAGGAGCTGGAGTCGACATGGCGCCACAGCCATGTCGGTAGATTCCAAAGCCTCGTTAACTCTCTTCGTGCACGTCTCTCTCAGCGGTGCGTGCTGTAAAAGGTGGTTGTTCAGGCTTTTGACAGGTGGTCACATTAATGTGACTGGACGATGTGTCAATAACGGGATGTAGCCTCTCGTTGCAAGTAACGTTAGGACACGACAGCTATAATTCATCACCGGCAGACCGCTGGCGAAGTTAATAACGCGTAATTGGGGTGAGGGACAGCGCGGGCGGCAGGGCTCTGTAATTCCAGAAGTGTCACCCGAGCCGCGAGGTATCGATAGCGGCCGTAACAAGAGCAGAGCGAGCCTGCTTTCGCCGCGCGCTACCCGTCGCGAGGCCGCCGCCGCCGCCGCCGCCGCCTTAGAACCGTGCTCCACCATCCTTGCAGTCGCGGGGTAAACCCACAGCTGTACGGCGCATCCTGCTCCTTGCGTCCCAGTTCTTCACGAAACAAACATACCGCTCCCTTTATAGCGGCGTATTACTATCCGTACGGCATTACTACACTATTGGCCATTAAAATAGCTACATCACGAAGATGACATGCTACAGACGCGAAATTTAACCGACAGGAAGAAGATGCTATGATACGCAAATGATTAGCTTTTCAGAGCATTCACACAAGGCTGGCGGCGGTGGCGACAACTGCAACGTGCTGACAAGAGGAAAGTTTCCAACCGATTTCTCATACACAAACAGCAGTTGACCGGCATTGCCTGGTGAAACGTAGTAGTGATGCCTCGTGTAAGGAGGAGAAATGAGTACCATCACGTTTCCGACTTCGATAAAGGTCGGATTGTAGCCTATCGCGATTGCGGTTTATCGTATCGCGACATTGCTTTTCACGTTGGCCGAGATCCAATGACTTTTTAGCAGAATATGGAATCGGTGGGTTCAAGAGAGTAATACGGAACGCCGTGCTGGATCCCTATGGCCTCGTATCACTAGCAGTCCACATGACAGGCACCTTATCAGCATGGCTGTAACGGATCGTGCAGCCACGTCTCAATCCCTGAGTCAACAGATGGGGACGTTTGGAAGACAACAACCATCTGCACGAATAGTTCGACGACGTTGGCAGCAGCATGGACTGTCAGCTCGGAGACCATGTCTGCTGTTACACTTGACGTTGCATCACAGACAGGATCGCCTGCGATGGTGTACTCAACGACGAACCTGGGTGCACGAATGGCAAAACGTCATTTTTACGGATCAATCCAGGTTCTTTTTGCAGCATCATGATAGTCGTATCCGTGTTTGGCGACTTCGCGGTGAACGCACATTGGATGTGTGTATTCGTCATCACCATACTGACGTATGGCGTATCACTCGCCGTGATGGTATAGGGTGCCATTGGTTACACGTCTCGGTCACCTCTTGTTTGCATTGACGGCACTTTGAACAATGGACATTACATTTCAGATGTGTTACGACCCGTGGCTCTACCCTTCATTCGATCCCTGCGAAACCCTACATTTCAGCAGGATAATGCACGACCGCATGTTGCAGGTCCTGTACGGGCCTTTCTGGATACAGAAAATGTTCGACTGCTGCCCTGGCCAGCACATTCTCCAGATCTCTCACCAACTGAAAACGTCTGGTCAATGGTGGCCGAGCAACTGGATCGTCACAATACGCCAGTCACTACTCTTGATGAACTGTGGTATCGTGTTGAAGGTGCAAGGGCAGCTGTAACTGTACACGCCATCCAAGTTCTGTTTCACTCAATGCCTAGTCGTATCAAGGCCGTTATTGCGGCCAGAAGTGGTTGATCTGGGTACTAATTTCTCAGGATCTACGCACCCAAATTGTGTGGAAATGTAATCACATGTCTGTTCTAGTATAATATATTTGTCCAATGATTACTCATTTATCATCTGCATTTCTTCTTGGTGTAGCAATTTTAATGGCCAGTAGTGTCATTTATCAGTGACGTGTTGCACAAACACTGTGATCCTGATTTGCTTATTGAAGAAACTACGTCTGGATTACAAATAATTTTATTACTAATCACTTTCAGTTCCAGGTATGTTAATGTTTTGATACGCTGCTGCGGAAAAAATGCCGGTCCTGAGATATTGATACCTGCGCACCATGTACAGTTAGCAGCATACTTTCACGTTCTGGATAGCTGCCGACTGCTCGTGGGTCCTCCGTTTTATAGCAGCCCTGATTTAAGCCGATGCGTGATGGAAAAGCGCCTTAGCTTCAAGAACGATATAACAGACAACGAATAAAACAATGTGTTGGATGCTGTATGTTCTTTACGAAGCAAAATATTACTTGTCATTAGGAAAAACAGTATCTTACTCCACAAGTCGATAACAGAAGCACAGGGTTTTACGCCTGCGCATACGCAGACATGCTGCTTCTACACATATTGACAAACTTCAGGATTTCAAAGTAAGCCTCGGTTCCTATTAATTCACGAAAGCTGTCCATTGGGATTCATTCCAATGGGTTCTTTCCTCTGCATATTTTCATTGTCCTATAATCTTAAGGGTAACAAAACCGTTGTGGACCCTCAGTGCTGCTTCTGTTTTACAGAAATAAGAATTTTTCTGTGACAAACTACGGTGTGTTAGACCATAACGCATGTACTTTCCACTGATAGATGTCTTTCTAGTGCAGCTTTGAATACAGAATCAACCTTACCATTAAAGTTTTGTCCTCCGCTGTTATCAGGTCACATAAGCTCTTCTGTTTTTCTTTTAACGTTGTGATCTAAACAAATGGTGTGTCCCAGGAGGAATGATCAGTATTCAGGGAACTGACAGGAGCGATCGTTCGAAGTAAAATAATCAGGTAAGTATGGTCTTTAAAAATGCGTACCGTAAGAGTTATGAGCACTTTTTCATCTTCGGTAATGTGAGACTCATGTACTCAGAAAACCTTCATAGCCTTAAGGGATGCATTTTAAAGCCCATGCTTTCTAGACAGTTCTTTCCTTCTTTCGGTTCATATTACTTTTTCCCAAAATATGGAAAGCAAAAATCTTTCAGCAGAAGAGATCCACTATCAGAATTATTTTCGCTTGTAACTTTCGACTCGCTCATTTCCGGAACAGGGTCCCTTACCTCAAACTGATACATTTACCGTTCTCCTTCATCCCTGACAGTTTGTATCAGATGTTCAAGTTGTGTGAAATCTTATGGGACTTAACTGCTAAGGTCATCAGTCCCTAAGCTTACACACGACTTAACCTAAATTATCCTAAGGACAAACACACACACACACACACACACACACACACACACACACACACACACACACACACACATACGCCCGAGGGAGGACTCGAAGCTCCGCCGGGATCAGCCGCACAGTCTATGACTGCAGCACCATTAGACCGCTCGGCTAATCCCGCGCGGCTGCATTTTGTATCAACATCACGGAATCACCCTGTCTAGCACCCAAATCTAAGAATGAGTTCGTTAAATTGTGCAGGCAGTATAATGGACCTTAGCGAACAACATTAATATAAAGTGCGATCAAAACGTTTCCGTTTGAGGGCGTTGCTGCAGCGTACAGGCAACGTAGCGCGACTCCGATACGGATAAGTAAACACCAACATGTAGGAAAGGGACCAGTGTGGCATTCGTGTCTTCTCGACGTGTGTGCGGAAACGTGAACTATGGCGACGTTATTACCAAATGCGTTCAAACAGGTAGACATCCGTCGGATAATGAAGAATATGTATGGGGCAGCGTGTCTGTCGAAAACCACCGTTGTACAATGTTGGGTCGAGTTCTGAGGTGGTCGCGAATCGACACAAGACGCCAGTCGATCTGGGAGAATAGCAAAGTTACGCCACCTTTAGTGGGATACCCTCGAGCACCCGCCCTGTAGTTCAAATGGCTCTGAGCACTATGGGACTTAACATCTATGGTCATCAGTCCCCTAGAACTTAGAACTACTTAAACCTAACTAACCTAAGGACATCACACAACACCCAGCCATCACGAGGCAGAGAAAAATCCCTGACCCCGCCGGGAATCGAACCCGGGAACCCGTTCGTGGGAAGCGAGAACCCTACCGCACGACCACGAGATGCGGGCCCGCCCTGTAGTTCTGTACTCTCCCCGTGCGATTCTCTCTCTTCGGTCTCCTACAAAAGACCTTGATAAGTGGACGAGTCCTGTCGAACGAAGATGAGCAGCAGGAAATTAGGGACACCTTCACGCAGCAGGAGACGGTGTTTTACCTAACAGGTATTTTCGACCTGATGCGTCGGTGGGACTGTACGGCATTCGAACGGGAACTTTTTGAACGCCCGTTATATTAATTCAATTTGTTTACTTTTGAGAAATGGCTCTTTTCTTTAGAATGTGGTTCAGTTCATAAAGTTCCTCCAGCAGCCATTAGAAGAAAAAAATTCCACAGTAAACCTAGCGAGGTGGCGCAGTAGTTAGCTAGCATATTGGACTCGCACTCGGAAGGACGACGGTTCAAACTTACTGCCGCTCATCCTGATTTAGGTTTTCTGTGATTTCCCTAAATCGCTTCAGGCAAATGCGAGGTTGGTTCCTTGGAAAGGGCACGGCCGACTTCCTTCTCAATCCTTCCTAGTCCGATGGGACCGATGACCTGCTTGGTCTCCTCTCCCAAACCAACCAACCATTCCACAGTAAGAACATCCATCTCGTATTGATTACGTGCCGTGACATTTACGGCTGTGATTGTAGAAAACGAGGGCTTCACTACATACTGAATATTGTCAGTCTCATGTACGATGAACTGCACGCGCGCTTGAAGTTACAGTCTGAAGTACGAGCGTTGCCTGCTTATCACACTACAGTGATATGGTTAATGTATTGCCGGTAGGACTTCGCTGCACGTGTTGTGCATGCAAACAGGGCACTTTGCTCTTAGCGTGCCACTCGCGCCTCTAACAGCGAAAAACTCGTGGCGCGAGCATAGTACTGTTTTGTAATCCTAATCATTAGTCACACAGAATATTGTAATGCGAGAAGTAAAATTAACCATAACACAGCTGTAATTGGTGATTTCTTTATGGTCACAACCAGTTTCGCTGCATTAAATCAGGTTCTCAGGTTAACTACATAAGAAGGAAAGGATACCATGTGATACATATGATCAAAATTCTGTAAGCATCTTTTTTTAAAAAAATAGATTTTTAATTTCTTCAAGGCTTCTAAGAAAATTGTTTTTTATAGATCCTATACAGAGTATTTAAATAACTGCAAAAGTCAAAATTAAAAATAAACCTACAACAGTGTCACACTAGGTTACCAAGACGCTCCCAACGTTCGTATTAAAAATAAAATCCGTAAAAGAGAACGTCATCAAAAGATATAAAACAAGACATGGGGGCGAATAGTGCTGTGGTGCACAATTATAAAAAAAAACATATCTAAGTACAACATTGAAAACGAAAGACATAATAAGGAAATATCAAAATTGGGGCATTCAGCGAGCTGAATAATCATCTTCACCCCAACGCTTTTTCACACCTTCCTGAACGTGATATTGATTGAGCAACAAGCCGATAAGCGTATCCGTGTGTAACCATGAAATGGAGGACATTAAATTAAAACCGTGACTTGTTGGCCTTTATTGTCACGTAATTATTGACACGCAAATTTCGGGGCGTCTTGGTGCGCTCTTGCGACGCTGTTGTATGTTTTAATTTTGATGTTTTGTGCCTGTTTAAATACTTCACATAAGAGATACAAAAATTATCGAGAAAAATTAAAAATTTTCAAAATTTTTGTGAAAGGTTCATATATGAGGGCTGTTCAACAAAGAACGATCATAATTTTTTATGGTAATAATTTCACGCGCTAAAATTGAATCTTATGAAATTCTGTTAGCTTAGTGTGCAACAAACACTCCGTAGTAGTTTCATTGCTGGAAATGGAAATGCCGTGTGGCTACTGCCTCCCGTCGGGTAGACCGTTCGCGTGGTGCAAGTCTTTCGTGTTGACGCCACGTCGCCGACTTGCGTGTCGACGGAGATGAAAGGATGATGATGGTAAGGACAACACAACACCCAGTCCCTGAACGGAGAAAATCGCCGACACAGCTGGGAATCTAACCCGGGCCGTTAGGTATGACATTCCGTCGCGCTGACCACTCAGCTACCAGGAGCGGACAGTGTCATTGTTGGGACTTCTGGTTCCCGCCCGTGACAGGCAGGCAACGTCAGACATGTTCAGTATCGCCTACCGCTGCGATGGAAGTAACACGCGAGGAACAATATGGGGCTTCGAAATGCTGCAACAAATCTTCAGCTGAGGCCTATACAATGGTAGAGGAAGCCTTTGGAGATTCTGTTCTTCCCTACAGCACAGCTCGAAGGTGGTTTAAAATGTTTAAAGAGGGGCGGCAATCAATTTCAAAGGAAGATGGACTCGGTGCTCCAGTTACTGCTCTTACGGAAGAAAACATCACTGTAAGAGAGGATCGAGGAATTACCTTAAGATCACTTTCTGAAATACTGAATATTTCGTTGGGTGCCACCCACACGTTGGTGACAGAAAAATTACACATGACAAGTGTTTGCGCGCGATGGTTCCAAGACTGCTGATTCCCGAACAAAAGGACATTCGCGTGCAGGTCTGCATGCTGTTAAAGTTGATGTTAGACGAAGATTCGGAGTTTTTCAAAGGTAATCACTGCTGATGAAACTTGGCTACATCATTTTGACCCTAAGAGCAAACACCAAAGCTCAGTGTGGAAATTTCCTTAATCACCAACCCCAAAAAAGCAAAAGTGCTTGCTGCTGCCTGGAAAGTTATGATAATCTCATTCTTTGATATTCATGGAATGGTTTATCAGCATGCACACACGTCAGCAACTGGACAATATTACAGGGATGTCCTGAAAACATTGCAAGTCCATATCAGGCGTAAAAGACCACATTTCCCTGAAGCAGGTTGGATGCTGCACTAAGATACTGCGCGGCCGCATTTTGCCAATGTTGTTGCTGAATATCTTGCAAAAATCAACGTGAAGTGCATCCCTCACTATCCCTGTAGTCCGGATTTAGTCCAGTGCGACTTTTTTCTACTCCCTAACATGAAGAAACGCTTTCGTAGGCGGCATTATCAATCATCAGAAGAGGTGGTGAAGGCTGTGGAGGTGATTTTGAAGTAGCTGTCAAAAAACGGTTTCCAACATATATTTGAAGACTGGCAGAAACGCTGGGACAAGTGCATCGCATTCATGGGAGTCTACTTTGAGAACGACCATCAAAATTATGAGGATGAGTAAAGGTATGTTGCCAAAAAAAATTGTGATCATTCTTTATTGAACAGCCCTCGTAGTATTTTGATCATGTACGAGGGTCGGTCAAAAAGTAATGCCTCCCATTTTTTTCTACTTAAAAAAATTAAGTTAAGTGAAAAATTTGAATTTGGCGCCATTCCTCAAACCTTCTGCAATCCACTGCAGTAGTAACTTTCTGTGTCAACAGGTGGCAGCACAGCAGAAGTTTGTAAGATGGCCGACATCGATGTTCGTTTGAGACAGCGTTGTGTGATTGAATTCTTGAATGCAGAAGGTGAAACGCCCATACGCATTCATGAAAGACTGAAGAAGGTGTATGGTGTTGTGACAGTGGATGTCAGCACTGTTAGACGATGGGTTCGTCGTTGTAAGGAAGCTGAAGGGCAAACACCGTTGACTGACGAAAAGCGGAGCGGCAGGCCGGTGAGTGCAGTGACTCCACACAACATTCGGCAAGTTGATGACATCATTCGTGGTGACCGTCGGGTGACTGCAGATGAAGTGTGTCGCATTATTTCTCTTAGTAAAGGCAGTGTGATCACTATTATTAAACAATTGGGGTACTCAAAAGTTTGTGCACGGTGGGTTCCAAGAATGTTAACCGATCAGAATAAAGAGGCAAGGAAAACAATAGCCTCCCAACACTTGCAGCACTTCCGTTTGGAGGGAGATGAGTTTCTGAAAAAAATTGTGACCGGGGACGAAACATGGGTGCATTTTTTTGTACCCGAATCAAAGAGGCAGTCAATGGAGTGGCGTCACACAAGTTCGCCGAGGAAGAAAAAATTCAAAACTGTGCGATTGGCAGGGAAAGTTATGGCAACAGTTTTCTGGGATACAGAGGGTGTGATTCTAGTTGATTTTTTGGAGCAGGGATGCACAATAAATTCTGTTCAATATGTCACAACCCTCAAAAAACTTAAAGCAGGTCTTCAGCGAGTTCGCCCAACAAAATCAATGGCAGATGTTCTTCTTTTGCATGACAATGCAAGACCACACACCAGTCGTCACACCTCTGACGAGATTGTCAAAATTGGATGGGAAGTTTTGCCTCATCCCCCATACAGCCCTGACCTGGCACCATCAGACTTCCATCTGTTCGGGCCACTAAAAGAAGCTCATCGTGGGATTCATTTTGAAGATGAGGAGGTCGTCAAAACATCCGTGCGTCAATGGCTTAGGAAGCAGAGCTGTGATTTTTACCGTGCTGGGATACATGCCCTTTTTCAAAGATGGACCAAAACTGTAGAGATGGGCGGAGATTACATTGAAAAATGACAAAATGATCCTCCATGTTGTGGTTTTCAACCTATGTAATTGCATTTAAATTTCCTGACAATTAAACGTAGAAAAAAAAATAGGAGGCATTACTTTTTGACTGACCCTCGTATGTTACATGGGATCGTTTCCTTCTTACTTAGTTCACCTGAGGATGCTGTTCTAGTGGAGCGAAACCGGTTGTCGCAATAAAGAAATCACCAATTAAAGCGATCTTGTCGTTCGTTTTACTTCCATTCATTATCTAATGATTTCCACAAAAGTTATCATACTTAAGCGTTCTACGTATTTACTTTTTGTAAATGAACGCTGTTTCTTAAAATTCAGTTTCAACTGCCAGACAATGAAAATTGTATAAAACAATAAAAATTAAAATTTTAAGTGGGATCGTAGACAGCTACATGACAATGACAGTTTATGCGTATAACGAAATTTCGCATGTAAAGATGGCTATATAGTTATTCAAAAATTTCCGAACAGCTTCTCCCGAACCAACAGCTGCTGTCGAAACTCGCGCAGCTATTTATAATAATACGAGGCGTTTTATCTGGGAGACTGCTTGCAAGTAACAAGTTGCTGCTGCAGAAGATAGTATTTATGGCGTACGCAGGCAGTCTAGTGATCTCGTGAGCTTCTCCAAATCCACTTAATAAGCCGCGCAGAATTTATGGAGCTGCCCACGGAGATAGAGATTTTCCCCTTCTTCATTACGGTTCCGGTGCCCACCTTTTGCGGTGCGTTATATTCCCGCTAATTACTGGTTTGCAGCCTCGCTGCGTTGTTCACGTGGGCACCGCTACTGAGAAAAATTTAGTGGCTTTCGGATGCAATAACGTTCTTATCACGAGGCGGACTAACGCGCGCAGCTATTGGGCTGCAGCCTTATATATTTGTTTCCAGTTTTTACGGGCTCTCTCTAAGCGGCGGCAAACTCCGCTTTCCACACTTCACAAAATAAAGCGAGAAGCAGTCTGATTGGCACGTGTTTTAAAAACATATTGTGGTCATTACTTTTTGTAGCTGAATGCGTGTTCGAATGGTAGCTTTCTGAGAAATGTGATAAACGAAAAATCGAAAAGTTCTGTACAAAGAATACGAACTCCATTAAGTCTGTTCGGCTGGTATTGATTCTTACTAGGTCTGAAGTATTGTGTAAGACAGCTGTACATAGGAATTTAGTGCTCGTGCAGATGCAGCCTAGCACAGAACAGTCTGTGGTGTACGTACGGTTAAAAAAACAGCTGAGGCCCTGAGAAAGTAAGGACCTAAAGCTCACATCTGGTGATCTTTCGATGAACGAGCTTTATTTGTATCTGTAACCCACACGGTATATGAACATCCACGAAAAACTGTGCTTTTGGTTCATATCCAAGAAAACGGTTGGACAAAGCATAATATTCTTACTCTGCGCTGCTCAATTGTTCTCTGGGTTTGACAACATAATTTAGTGTCGGCATCATATCGTAACAGTAATACTTCATAATCGGAGGTTAATCGGCAGTTTTATCTGAACATAAAGCCACAAAATGTGTTTAATGAAATGACGATAAAGTCCATGAGATGTTGGAGCATGTCATAATCGTATATATGGTACATTTAGTACCTGTTGTGTAAATTCTGAGTTTTGTTTCACACTAAATACTAATTTTAAAACTGTCAAAAGGCTCTATTTTCACGGGCCTATATATGGAAATTTTGTGAATTAACATTAATAATAAATTTAATTCTAATATTAATATTTCATAGCATGTGGATACATTATTTTTTCATAGAAAGTATAGGATGTTGACACTTGGTTAAGAAAAAACAGTTCACTCCTATGAGAGTGGTGGTTTGTTTATAAATCTGATTTTCATAAACATCTATTTTGCTCAAAACTTTGGTTCTTTTTTTTGGGGGCGTTATGATTCACAGTGCCTTAAATGGAAAAGTACGGAGCTTACTTTCGCAGAATTCTAAAATGAGAAATTCGAAACAATTTGTGTCATGCGGTTCATTATGTAAACAATTTTCTGAGAACCATTAAAAAATCGTTGGAAAGAGAAAATGTGTGTACTTTTTCTGAGGTAGATACTATAACTTGTGACTCTATAAATGACGAAGATACGTGACACTTCTGAAAGTCACCAATGTTGGGTTTCATTTTGTAAATTAAGTTTCGTGTTCTAATATTTATGTAAAAAATAAAGACTAGCTTTCAGAGCTGAGCTCGTGTGTGGACGCTAATGCAAAATGACCTCGCGATAGAGGTGCTGCCTCGAAGCACGTAGGTGACAGGCCTCACCTCTTGCTTATGTATGTACTGTTAAGTGTGTCGTTACTCTTGGTGTTATCTATAGATAAAGCATCAAATAGAACGAAAGTGTATTCGGATGCATACAAAAAAAAGTTTCCATATAAATTATGTAGTTTGTAGAATTCGCTCGATCCTAAACTCCAAACTGTTGTATTCGTCCGGTTGGCATTCGGAAAGGCGACGGTTGAAACCGGCGTCCGGCCAACCTGATTTAGGTTTTCCGTGATTTACCTAAATCGCTCAACGCAAATGTCGCGTTGGTTCCTTCGAAAGGACATGGCAGCTTTTCTTCTTCGCCCTTTCCCAATCCAAGCTTGGGCACTGTCACTAACGACCTCTTTGTCGACGGGACTTTAAACACTAATCTCCTTCTATTCGTTCGGCTAACTGCTTAATCTTATTTCAAAATGTCCTAGGACCTCATGCCTTGACTTATTTATGTTTAATTGAGTTATCTAGAAACTAATTAACGGATCTGTTTGTTGCAGAGATGGCAGCGCCGCTGGTTCGTGCTGTACGACGACGGGGAGCTCAGCTACTCTGTGGACGAGCACGTGAGTACCAGCAACCTCTAAACAACAGCTACTGAACAGTCGTTGTGGAAGCAAAGTGTGCAAAGTGAAGATTGTGAAGGCCCATGCTGGATACTAGAATATTACCACTGGCACATACACAATATACAGTGTGCGCATAAATTATCTTTCCAACTTTAATATCTTCAAAATTACGCTGATGAGACAAAACATTACGACCATCTGCTTAATATATGAAGATGGTATCAGTTCTTTCGGTTATGGCCGAAAGAACAGATACCATCTTCATATAATCGAGGTTAACCGGCCATTGACCTCCTCCTCCTGTGCTGGATGCACACACATTGCCCGAACTCTTACGAGACTCTGTAAGGTTTTCTGCCGCAAGTAATGAGTGTATTCGGTAGGGGCACTACGAATGTAGTGTGTAGACATTAAGCTGGGAATGTGGGTCTCATGCGGAGCGTGCTAGGGATAAATCCCTGCAGTCGCACTATCCTCTGTGCCCTCGGTGGCTCAGATGGTAAGAGCGTCTGCCACGTGAGCAGGAGATCCAGGTTCGAGTCCCGATCGAGGCACACATTTTCAACTGTCCCCGTTGATTTATATCAACGCCTGTTGACAGCGTAGAGTCTTGATTTAATTATTTCAACCTGCTTAATAGCTTGTTTCTCCATCTTTGGAACGAAATACATCTCTGATTCTGCGTATCAGGGATCCGACAGTTTCTTGATAGGTTTGTGTAGGTATGTGGCATTAGATGTCTATGCGTAGGTACTGTAATTCTCGTAAATAACGGGCCGCTGATTTGCGTACGCGGTGATGGCGGATAGCCAATCAGATGGGTTCCTCAGGATTTACGTCAGGCGAATTGGGTTGTTGAGACATCAACGTTAGTTCACTGCAACCTTTTCAGACCATTGTAGCACTTTCTGGTTCCGAGAAACGGGCAATTATGCTGCTGAAAGATGACATCGCCGTCGGGGAAGACATCAAGCATGAAGAGATGCATGTTGTCCGCAGGTGGCGTGGCGTCTTTGATTACTACCATAGGTCCCATGCAGACGCAGGAGAATGTCTCCCATAGCGTAATACTGTTTCCACCAGACTACGTCCGTGGCGCGCTACACGTTTCGAGCCGCCGTTCACCTTTAGATGACGGCGTATGTGGGGACGGCTATCGACCTACTGTAGCAAACATGAGAGTTATCAGAGATGCGGGTACGTTTCCATTAATCGACAGTCGAATCCCGATAGTCCCCTGCTGCTGCAGTCGTAATAAACAATGTCATTGGGTCATCATGTGAACACATGGGGAAGGTCTGACGTGGAACTCCATGTTCAATAGTGTGCGATGAACGGTGTGCTCCGAAACAATTGCGCGTGCTCCAGCGTTATTCTCTGTTGGAAAAGATGCCACAGGTCAACATCTATCCTACATTACAGAGCAGACAAGCCTCCGAGCCCCACGTTCTATGAAGACTCGTGGACGTCCAACCATTTAGCGCCTAGTGGTAGTTTCACTGTCCTCCTACCTCTTTCCGTAGAAGCCCACGACAGTAGCACGTGTACATTTGACCAGCTTCGTCGTTTTCGAGATGTTCGTTCACAGGCCTTGCGTAATAATAATCTCCTCATTGTCAAAATCGCTTATCTCATTGGATATCCCCATTTGGAGCCCACATCTTCGCTAGGGCGATCCCCCTTTCCGTGTCTGCTCCGTTTACATGCTTCTGTTATTGCATAATGTGCCTGCAGTGCGCCGGGTAGCATCCAACGTCGCGGTGGGCAATGGTCATAACGTTTTGGGTGATAAGTATATACTAAATATTAACAAATGGTTTTCAACGTGTCATAAGATAACTCATGAAGTTTTGTTTCCTCATTAATACATATAAATGTAAGCACCGTTGGTGGCATGGATAAAGTCTAGTCGGGAATACAGATCTCTCCACGTATGGTTCAAGATCTCCACAGTGGCATGTTCAAATGCATTGAAAATCTGTTCTCAAAGTCCCGTAAGTCTCTAACCTTTGTTCGGCACACCAGAGCCCTTACAAAACGCCACAGGAAGACGTCTAGTGGTGTGAGATCAGGGGATCGTGGGACAATCGATTTGGTCCATCCCGTCGAATCCGAAAACTTTCCATCTATAAATTGACGGGTTAGGTACCAGTGGAGCGGTGCCACATATTGCTGGAATACGATATCGGGTTGTAGGTGTTTCAATTGTGGCACAGCAAACTCTTGTATCATGTCCAGATAAATATCACCGTTGACTGCAGGCTCGAGGAAAAGAATGGACCCATGATGCGATTGTTTGTCAATGCGCACCAGGCATCGACCTTTCAACTCTGTCTTTCCATTTCACGTTTAACATGCGAATGCTGTGAACCCAAATGTCATGGCTATTCAGTTTACCGAATACGCGAAACGTTGCCTCATCGGAGAAACAAATCTTTTCTGAAAACTCATTGTTTCCGTCAATCTTGACAAGCACTTCAATTGCAAACAGATCGCGCTGAGATTTGTCCTTAGGTTTTAGTGCCGGAAGCAGCTGCACTTTGTGGAGATATAGTTGTAACCACGTATGCAAGACATTGTGCGCTGTACCTGCAAGGTAAAAATAACTTCGACTTGTCACTTGTTGTAAATCATTTGTTAACATGTAGTGTAATTTTGAAGTTTTAAGTTGTAAACATAATTTACGGACACACAGTATTTCACACAATGAAAACTAATCGGACACAGCTGGTAAGTAAATGTACTTTAGATGCAAAAAGTTCAACAGTTCTAACTCACTACGTTCTCGAGTCTACTTAACGACAGTTTGGAAGGTAGTGCTCGGAGCGACAGATGATGTGTCTAGTGAAGGAATTCCGTGTTTCGATGTGCCAAAATCCGTATGGCATTTTCAGTTCTAACGTTAAAAAATTTCGATTTAATTGTGCATGATACTTTTTTTTTGTCGGCATACAACGGTTACGAGGTTCTGCTTCAGACTAAACTTGATCTGCTGGAGACACACCTAAAACAGCCTTATCGAGAAAGGTGGTACAGTTGTTAGCATACTAAATGCGCATTTGATAGGAGAACAGTTCAAATCTGCGTCCGACCACAAAGATTCAGTTTGTCCATGATTTCTCTGAATCGCTCCAGGCAAATGTGAGGATGGCTTATCCTATAGACTCGTCAATTTTTTTTTACCTCCGACGTTGCACCTGCTAATGTCTTCTTTCACTCCATCTTGACAGTGTGTCCCTGGGTCAGCGATCGCTCCCACACTTCTCGTAGCAGAGGACCTCTGAAGAGGATATTTTTGTAGCAAACGTTCCCTCATCTGGCAAACTGCAAACGTCTTCTTATCTCCAATTAGATAATGTGTTTGAGTGCTCACCCTCTCTCCCTCACCCCCCCCCCCCCCAATACACGTGCACTTGTCAATAGCAGAAAAACAGCTCTAAGGCCATCAAGAAAAGAATTTTTACCCTTCTGCCGTACAATTGCGATTCCTTGGATCTCGGCAGGTGCCCCTGGAAGGCCTGCCTCCGTAAGGTGGGGTGCGGGCGGACGCTTTCCTCAGGTGACCATTGTGTATTGTCTAAGGGACGTGTGCTATGGTGCTTAAGTCATCTCGCGCAGAGATCATAACAAAAAAGGGGGATTGGAACATGCACGGAGATATACAGCCAGCCTTTCGTTGCTCTACTTATCTCTACACATACATTCCGCAAGCCACCTTACGGTGTCTCTTCCCATTCTAACTCGCGGGTGCGAAGGATGATCGTTGGAAAGACCTCCACATTGGCTCTAACTACTTTCATTTTTATTTTCCATCGTGATCATTCCGCAAGACGTACGTGGGAAGGAATAATATGTTGCTCGACTATTCTACATCTACATCCATACTCCGCAAGCCACCTGACGGTGTGTGGCGGAGGGTACCCTGAGTACCTCTATCTGTTCTCCCTTCTCTTCCAGTCTCGTATTGTACGTGGAAAGAAGGATTGTCGGTATGCTTCTGTGTGGGCTCTAATCTCTCTGATTTTATCCTCATGGTCTCTTCGCGAGATATACGTAGGAGGGAGCAATATACTGCTTGACTCTTCAGTGAAGGTATGTTCTCGAAACTTTAACAAAAGCCCGTACCGAGCTACTGAGCGTCTCTCCTGCAGAGTCTTCCACTGGAGTTTATCTATCATCTCCGTAACGCTTTCGCAATTACTAAATGATCCTGTAACGAAGCGCGCTGCTCTCCGTTGGATCTTCTGTACCTCTTCTATCAACCCTACCTGGTGCGGATCCCACACTGCTGAGCAGTATTCAAGCATTGAGCGCACAAACGTACTGTAACCTACTTCCTTTGTTGTCGGATTGCATTTCCTTAGGATTCTTCCAATGAATCTCAGTCTGGCATCTGCTTTACCGACGATCAACTTTATATGATCATTCCATTTTAAATCACTCCTAATGCGTACTCCCAGATAATTTATGGAATTAACTGCTTCCAGTTGCTGACCTGCTATTTTGTAGCTAAATGATAAGGGACCTATCTTTCTATGTATTCGCATCACATTACACTTGTCTACATTGAGATTCAATTGCCATTCCGTGCACCATGCGTCAATTCGCTGCAGATCCTCCTGCATTTCAGTACAATTTTCCATTGTTGCAACCTCTCGATACACCACAGCATCATCTGCAAAAAGCCTCAGTGAACTTCCGATGTCATCCACCAGGTCATTTATGTATATTGTGAATAGCAACGGTCCTATGACACTCCCCTGCGGCACACCTGAAATCACTCTTACTTCGGAAGACTTCTCTCCATTGAGAATGACATGCTGCGTTCTGTTATCTAGGAACTCCTCAATCCAATCACACAATTGATCTGATAGTCCGTATGCTCTTACTTTGTTCATTAAACGACTGTGGGGAACTGTGTCAAAAGCCTTGCGGAAGTCAAGAAACACGGCATCTACCTGTGAACCCGTGTCTAAGGCCCTCTGAGTCTCGTGGACGAATAGCGCGAGCTGGGTTTCACACGACCGTCTTTTTCGAAACCCATGCTGATTCCTACAGAGTAGATTTCTAGTCTCCAGAAAAGACATTATTCTCGAACATAATACGTGTTCCAAAATTCTACAACTGATCGACGTTAGAGATATAGGTCTATAGTTCTGCACATCTGTTCGACGTCCCTTCTTGAAAACGGGGATGACCTGTGCCCTTTTCCAATCCTTTGGAACACTTCGCTCTTCTAGAGACCTACGGTACACCGCTGCAAGAAGGAGGCAAGTTCCTTCGCGTACTCTGTGTAAAATCGAACTGGTATCCCATCAGGACCAGCGGCCTTTCCTCTTCTGAGCTATTTTAATTGTTTCTCTATCCCTCTGTCGTCTATTTCGATATCTACCATTTTGTGAACTGTGCGACAATCTAGAGAAGGAAGCACAGTGCAGTCTTCCTCTGTGAAACAGCTTTGGAAGAAGACATTTAGTATTTCGGCCTTTAGTCTGTCATCCTCAGTTTCAGTACCATTTTGGTCACAGAGTGTCTGGACATTTTATTTTGATCCACCTACCGCTTTGACATAGGACCAAAAATTCTTTGGATTTTCTGCCTATTCCTGGGAAGCAGGCCCTCCGCAAACGAATAAAGTAGTGCAGCTAGCGGCCAATATTGGTGTCAAATATCCCACGCGTATACTGTACAGGAGTCATCAGTTCCAGCAAAAAATTGTAGTAAACATGTAGTATGTTACGATGTTGAGTCTAACTTTCCACTATGAAGATTAATTTCTTACACATATTCTTTCCGAAAATTAAGTTTATTCTCGCTGTCGGGGTACGTAATGCCTTGCGGGAGAGAAAAATAAACTCACATTATTTCCTCCGGTTGATAGTCATGCAACAAGCAAATACGGAAGAAGCGCCGGTACAGGGCACAGGTCGAGGAAGCCACCGACTTCATTTTGTGCACACACGAACAGGTAGTTTCACGTACACTAGCCTTAGGCTTCCACACTTTTGTCTGAGATATTTTGGCCAAGAATTAAATTAAAAATAATTCCAATCCCCTTTTTCTGGCCAAGACCTTTCGGGGGTGCTTTCCGTTGGTTGTCAGGCAATTGCTGGAACTGAAAATCCCCTCCCAAATGTTCCCAATTGGGTGTCCCTCTGCCGCACTACCAGCTGAGATGTCTTGTATTTGACTGGAAAGTTCTGATTCATCATGGGTCATCACTGGAACAGCTTCCTCCGATTGGAGAACGAAAGTATATAAAAGTGATTCTTCCTCAGTATGTGAAATATTTCTGTAGCACGTCGTCAAAAGGCTCATTTGCATAGGCGAACGAGCACTCATTTTATATTAAAATTTTATTCTGATATCTGAGTCTGAAATGCAACACTTGTTGTTCATCCCCAAGGAAGCTTTGTTTGCATAAAAAAGTCAAACTGCACAGTTTTTGTGGTAAGACATTGTGTAAAAAATTGCGACCGACGTCGTGAATGTCAAATTGCTTGCTTTCTGTCTACCGTAATGCGTATTCTACTCTGTGGGTGCATTATCTTAAAATAACTTAGAACTGAGAACAGGAAGCTTGGTAAAATGTGAGCAGATAAATACTGGTTCCAACAATGATTGCTCGTGGAGATCATTGTTCAAACAACCTAGGTGATGCTGAATGAAATGTTTAATTTAAACAGTTAGTGAAAACAAATCGATTATAGAGAACGTGTGCAACCATTGACATACTCGTAGGAACAGGCATAAGCCTCGATAAGCCTCCTCCACTGCCTACAATCTGGAATACACAGTTTTTGCATTAACTGACTTTTCCCCTCCTGCCGGAGGTTCGAGTCCTCCCTCGGGCATGAGTGTGTGTGTGTGGTGTTCTTAGCATACGTTAGTTTAAGTAGTGTGTAAATCTAGGGACCGATGACCTCAGCAGTTTTGTCGCTTAGGCACACGCACACGCGCACGCCCACATACACATTAGACTTTTCCGTAGGTTCTTGGTAGAATATTTAATAACACGACACTACTGTAATATTCCACCAGATAATTTTTTCGAAGATACAGGAATTCGGATGCTAAGACGAGCTGCTTTAAAGGAGGACATAGTTACAAAGTACAACGTGAAGTCTTACATAACAACCACACTTTGAGGAAGAAGTACTTCCTTAAAATAATGCAAATTAATAAGCATGTGTCCATTTGTACTAGCTTAGTACTGAATGATCAGTCAGTGTAGCCTCAATCACCACTTCTAGCCGCAAATACTGCTAATAATCCGATCCAGGCCACTTTGTAAATTACCCTTCCTGCTCATACGCTCCATTTTCCTTTGTTTCAGTTACTGTAGTTTCACTTGTCTTGTTAAAATTTTACTTTTTGTAACTGCAGCTATTTCAGTTCCCTGTTTACTGTCATTTGTAATATCCTTCTTGTTTGAAATAAAGTGTTAAGGACGAGATTGTCTTGTTCGGTCACCCTCTTGGAGCCAGTCTGTGTGGCCGAGCGGTTCTAGGGGCTTCAGTCTGGAACCGCGCGACCGCTACGATCGCAGGTGCGAATCCTGCCTCGGGCATGGATGTGTGTGATTTCCTTAGGTTAGTTAGGTTTAAGTAGTTCCAAGTTCTAGGGGACTGATGACCTCAGATATTAAGTCCCATAGTGCTCACAGCCATCTGAACCATTTTCGCTCTCTTGAAATATTCCATCGAAGCTTAGTGTGTATTGTTCAAATTATTTTTAATCTCAGAAAAATTGTTGTAATTTTATGTGCAGTATTTAATTTGCCACATACTTTTTAAGGTAAATAGTTTTACGTCGTATTTTTACGGAAATTTTCCTCAAGTTTTGGTCCTAAATGAAATTCAATAATTGTCTGCTTTGGAAACCAACTGAGATACTTTGTAAATGCACTGGTAAAAACCTTTCATCCCACAAAAATTTCACAACCACATCTGTTCATTTTTTTACCTTGGGATAACGTAACAGCCGAAAACCGGAATGTAAAACAATAAATATTGCAGTGTGTTGAACCATTTTCGTGTGTTTTTTTTTTTTCAGTCGTAATTTGCAGATTCCTTATTCACCACAGAATTCTCATTCTCTTGCAGAACTGATTTATCGCAGTACCACACACAAACACACAAAATATCTCACGTTTAGCCAAGCGTGGCTTGTGCCATGACACGTCCAAAATTGACCAACTCATTTATATAAACGACAATTTCAGAACCTGGCCCCCCTTCCGACCTAAATAAATTTCTGCGGATACCCATGCTAACAGCTTATCATACACTGGTTTACCGTTGGCGCCGTAGATGAACAGTACGGAAACAACAGGCACGTCCAGGCCTTCGTGTCGTTAATAAATTTCAGCGCTGCCGGGCGAAGGGGGCGGGTAGCTCATGGGGGCGAATCACGAACGGCATAATGGGGGGTCGTAAATTAGATGTTCGCTGGCGGTGAGCGCATCATGGATCCGCTAGTCCCCGGGCCGTTACTGGCCGTGTAAGAGTCCTCGAGAGCCAGGCAGCCTGCGGCGGACTCCGTGCGCCGCCGAGAAAGCGATCTGATACAGGCTGGGGCGTTTCTTTTCACCTGAAACGGCCGCGCCAACGTACTTCAGCTTTCTTCCTCTGGCTAATGAGGCAACATCCGCGCCGAAAACGTCATTCCTGTGGATCGTTCGCTACAGGAATCGCGCCTTTCGCCTCACTCGGTAGACTCCCGAAACCGCAGCTTGTCCTGCGGTCGCTCTGTTTACTGCTAAACAAGAGAAGGCGCTCCTATTTGGCACCAGCAGCGGGGAAAAAGTCGCCATTGTCCTCCTTCAAGAAAGCGCGGCGCTGCTGAAACGGGTACACTGTTCTGTGGTGAACAGACAACCAGTCGACCAAGCAATAATAAAGTTTCATTCGACTGTTTTTGTTGCGTTTGAATCACCATTGTCATTACATTGTTCTCAATAAATTTCACATTGGCTTCACAAGTGTTAAGATTTCTCCGACCGGATGGCAAAGGTGGTCTCCAATAGTACTCTGTTTTTTGCTAAGGACATTCCAGTATACACATTGACCTTCGCTGAAGACGCGTTGTTCCAGATCGTCCACTCACTGGCGATTGGGCAGCAGGTAGCCTGTGCGAAGTGTTGAATGTGACGTAGTGGAGCCCATAGAATAATCAATAAATGACGATATTCGCCACTGGCAACCCACGACCAAATGCATATATAAATAATCAGCACCACGTGAAGGATTCACAGGTTCATAGGGTGAAAGGCATTCTCTTTTGGGGAGATGGCCAAATGTCTGGCAATCACATGACATTTTCTGTTTCAACTTTCTAACGGCTGTCGTTCCCGTTCAGCAGAAATGCTGCCACAACTAATGATGCATACGTGTCAGTTTAACTAGCCTGTTCTGGTATCTACGATACTGAAATGGACAAGACAGTCTTACTCTGAGAGTAATACAGCCCTGGTTGAAGCATCAAAATTTCAGTGTCAGCTCCCGTTGTTCATCTCCTTTTTTTTCCGGCCGTTTCTCATTCTCTCCATTGTCCGTAACAGACTTTCTCGGACTCCGCTTACCTCATCGTACCGACATACACTGTGCTTAAGCGGTTGAACCCGACGACAAAGGCAAACCCTATGCGATTTTTGCATCTCCCCACCAATTGTTAAACGTGCCTGTGTGTGGCCGAGCGGTTCTAGGCGCTTCAGTCTGGAACCGCGCTGCTGATACGGTCGCAGGTTCGAATCCTGCCTCGGGCAAGGATGTGTGTGATGTCCGTAGGTTAGTTAGGTTTAAGTAGTTCTAAGTCTAGGGGGACTGACGACCTCAGAAGTTAAGTCCCATAGTGCTCGGAGCCATTTGAACCATGTTTTCACTCGCACACCCGATTAGTACACATTGTACAGGCTGGCGAAGAAGTTCCAGTTTGCATTAGAGAGACTACCTCACTGGCAGTTCGAGTCAGCATGCGTTGGGTAATTCGGTTTGTCGATTACCGAACACGGTGGCACCATTGTGTTAAATCTGGTGGCTTTAGCGCAGGATCTGCTTAGCGAAACAAACTGAGCGAAGTTTATTACACTGGTGATGAACCGTATTTCGACTAATGACCACAGCAGTTGAGTCCCATAGTGCTCAGAGCCATTTTGAACCGTATTTCCGTGCAAGCCAGTGTAATTTTGGTGTGTCTTTTTGACACATATCTTTGAATCGACATCATGAAACATTTTCTTCGGCGTGTTTTGCGACGACGTTGCAAAAAGAGCCAGTTTAAAAAATATTATTAGCTGTATATATTTCCAGTCCAGTGACTGGATCTAGGAATTTATCTGAACGCAAACGTATTGCTACAGAGCAGTGACCAATTATGACCTTTTAACCTTAGCGACACATTTAAAGCTATTTGACGTATACAGCAGGGGAGAGGACTCATCTGTGTCCGCCAGTTAACAGCAGTATGGCGGGGATGGAGGAGTTAGATTAGGTGGGCGGTAACTGGTGCAGATGTTTTCGTGCAAATGAAATTAATTCGCCTTCAACTAAGGTGGTGAAATAATATATCTCTCGCAAGGCAATGCGGCTTTTTTCCAGCTACTTGTAGGAGAGATTCTTGCCGTGTAGTTTTACTGATAATGACCATATCTTCCAAGGAATAAGGTGAAAATGATGTAGTATTACGCGATGGAGAAAATGACGGTAAAAATGGGAATGAGCGTACGGCGTCAGTGGCCGGGAATTCCCAGACGGTAAGTTCTGCCGCCAAGTGCAGGGCTTATTGAGTGTGACGCCACATCGGGTGACCTGCGCGTCGACAATGGGGACGAAATGCTGCTGCTGCTGCTGCTGCTGCTGCTGCTGCTGCTGATGATGATGATGATGACAGCACAACACCCAGTGCCTGAGGGGAGAAAACATCCCGCCCCAGCAGGGAATCGAACCTAGACCCCTATGCGTGGAAGTCCAACGCGCTGAAAGTTTTTTTCTTCTCTTTTTCTTTTTGTCAGTTTGTTCCATATATTTCGTTGCGTTTGGCCTGGGCGGACGTCACTAGACATCCATTCAAGCTGATCGTTAATTCCTTTACTCCGTTTTTTTTTTATATCTTACAGAGAGCAAGCAGCCCTCTGACCGAACACGCTGAGCTACCGTGCCGGCTGCAATCCACCATAAGGCGCGTGGTGGAGGGTATCTCGTACCACAACTAGCGTCTCCTCTCCCTGTTCCACTCCCAAACAGAACGAGGGAAAAATGACTGCCTATATGCCTCTGTACGAGCCCTAATCTCTCTTATCTTTGTGGTCTTTCCGCGAAATATAAGTTGCGGCAGTAAAATTGTACTGCAATCAGCCTCAAATGCTGGTTCTCTAAATTTCCTCAGTAGCGATTCGCGAAAAGAACGCCTTTCTTCTAGAGACTCCCACCCGAGTTCCTGAAGCATTTCCGTAACACTCGCGTGATGATCAAACCTACAGTAACAAATCTAGCAGCTCGCCTCTGAATTGCTTCTACACTCCTGGAAATTGAAATAAGAACACCGTGAATTCATTGTCCCAGGAAGGGTCAACTTTATTGACACATTCCTGGGGTCAGATACATCACATGATCACACTGACAGAACCACAGGCACATAGACACAGGCAACAGAGCATGCACAATGTCGGCACTAGTACAGTGTATATCCACCTTTCGCAGCAATGCAGGCTGCTATTCTCCCATGGAGACGATCGTAGAGATGCTGGATGTAGTCCTGTGGAACGGCTTGCCATGCCATTTCCACCTGGCGCCTCAGTTGGACCAGCGTTCGTGCTGGACGTGCAGAGCGCGTGAGACGACGCTTCATCCAGTCCCAAACATGCTCAATGGGGGACAGATCCGGAGATCTTGCTGGCCAGGGCAGTTGCCTTACACCTTCTAGAGCACGTTGGGTGGCACGGGATACATGCGGACGTGCATTGTCCTGTTGGAACAGCAAGTTCCCTTGCCGGTCTAGGAATGGTAGAACGATGGGTTCGATGACGGTTTGGATGTACCGTGCACTATTCAGTGTCCCCTCGACGATCACCAGAGGTGTACGGCCAGTGTAGGAGATCGCTCCCCACACCATGATGCCGGGTGTTGGCCCTGTGTGCCTCGGTCGTATGCAGTCCTGATTGTGGCGCTCACCTGCACGGCGCCAAACACTCATACGACCATCATTGGCATCAAGGCAGAAGCGACTCTCATCGCTGAAGACGACACGTCTCCATTCGTCCCTCCATTCACGCCTGTCGCGACACCACTGGAGGCGGGCTGCACGATGTTGGGGCGTGAGCGGAAGACGGCCTAACGGTGTGCGGGACCGTAGCCCAGCTTCATGGAGACGGTTGCGAATGGTCCTGGCCGATACCCCAGGAGCAACAGTGTCCCTAATTTGCTGGGAAGTGGTGGTGCGGTCCCCTACGGCACTGCGTAGGATCCTACGGTCTTGGCGTGCATCCGTGCGTCGCTGCGGTCCGGTCCCAGGTCGACGGACACGTGCACCTTCCGCCGACCACTGGCGACAACATCGATGTACTGTGGAGACCTCACGCCCCACGTGTTGAGCAATTCGGCGGTACGTCCACCCGGCCTCCCGCATGCCCACTATACGCCCTCGCTCAAAGTCCGTCAACTGCACATACGGTTCACGTCCACGCTGTCGCGGCATGCTACCAGTGTTAAAGACTGCGATGGAGCTCCGTATGCCACGGCAAACTGGCTGACACTGACGGCGGCGGTGCATAAATGCTGCGCAGCTAGCGCCATTGGACGGCCAACACCGCGGTTCCTGGTGTGTCCGCTGTGCCGTGCGTGTGATCATTGCTTTTACAGCCCTCTCGCAGTGTCCGGAGCAAGTATGGTGGGTCTGACACACCGGTGTCAATGTGTTCTTTTTTGCCATTTCCAGGAGTGTATGTCCTCCCTCAATCCAACCTGATACGGATCCCAAACGCTCGAGCGGTACTCAAGAATAAGTCGTATTAGTGTTTTATAAGCGGTCTCCTTTACAGATGAACCACATCTTCCCAAAATTCTACCAATGAACTGAAGACGACTATCCGCCTTCCCCACCACTGCCATTACATGCTTGTCCCACTTCGTATCACTCTGCAATGTTACGCCCAAATATTTAATCGACGTGACTGTCAAGCGCTACACTACTAATGGAGTATTCAAACATTACGGGATTCTTTTTCCTATTCATCTGCATTAATTTACATTTATCTATATTTAGAGTTAGTTGCCATTCTTTACCCCAATCACAAATCCTGTCCAAGTCAATTAGTGTAATTGGCATTACTTTTGATATTTAGGCTGTAGCCTTTCGAAGGCACCCGTGCTTTGGCGACTTGTCCCAGCCAGTACTTGGTCACTTGTGACACGAATGCCTGTCAGCCCTTCGGCCCTCTTTTGACGGGTGCCCCGCTGCGCAGTTGCTCCTGGGCGCTGGAAGCCCCTTGCCAGGAGAGAAGCCCGCGCTGGCGCTGCAAGCCCGCTAAGTGCCGCGCCGGGCTCCCCACTCGCTGCGAGTGGTCGCCGTCGTTTCTCTAAGAGGCTTAATGTCACCGTCCGCCGAGGGTTCTCGGGACGCTCCGACAGGCCCACCGCTGTCAGCTACGCACTGTGCAGTGGATATTGAGAGGAGAATAGTCGCCGCCACAATGCCAGTGGCCAAGCACGGATTAGGACTGCTGTAACACATTCCACCACTTTCGCGAGATACGCATTGTTTTTTTGGGCGCGAAAGACCTGTGTGTCACGGAGTCTGCAGCACCTTCGTACAGATAAGAACCTGTATTTTTATCCCAGGAGGAACCACTTTGTGATTTCAACACTGTTAATTAATACAAGTACCTGACACGTATGCGTATGAAATGGGCTCAGTTGTAGATCAAGCGAGTGACAGACTCCCGTTCATTAACAGAATGCTGGGAAAATGCAGTCAGTCTACAAAGGAGACCGCTATCAAAACATTTGTGCATCTGATACTACAAAATTGCTTGAGTGTCTGGGATCCATACCAGAGATATTAAAGCTATTCAAAGAGATGCAGCACGAATGGTCACATGTATGTTTGATTCGCGATAGAGGATAGAAGGAAAAAGACTTACTGAATTGGAAGACAGTTGTAGGTGAACGCCAGCTCCTACGAGAGTCTTCCTAGGAAGTTTCATGAACTAGTTTAAGGTGAATAATTTAGAAAAATGGCAGAGAAGCCCATACGCAGTTGGGATGAGAAGAAACCCTAGCAAGTGGCACTGTGGACAGTACAACCTGTATCGACCTCACAGCAGTTTGCAGAGTAAGTATGTAGATCTATATCAGGGGTAACAAAATTCTAAAAAAATGAGGAAAACTTATTTTACGCAGGGATTACTTCAATTTTAAATCATAACAAGTAACACAACAGTCATAAAAATTTATAAAGTTATTAATATCATCGAAATGCCGAACAAAAACGTTTATTAATAGCTTTTCGTGGAGCACTTAATTAAAAAAATGGTTCAAATGGCTCTGAGCACTATGGGACTTAACATCTGTGGTCATCAGTCCCCTGGAACTTAGAACTATCTAAACCCAAATAACCTAAGGACACCACAAACATCCATGCCCGAGGCAGGATTCGAACCTGCGACCGTAGCGGTCACGCGGTTCCAGACTCAAGCGCCGAGAACCGCACGGCCACATCGGCCGACAGCACTTAATCATTTCTCGCAGAACGCTAGTGCAACGTGGAACACAGTTTTGGAAACTCTGATTTTGATCTCATAGCGTTTCATATGCTTTGATCACTTCTAGAGACGTGACCACTGGTGTAGAACATCGGATTGAGGGCGGTGTGGGGTTAACACTGCAGTGAAACATGACGTTCTTTCATAGCACAGTGAGCTGTGAGTGCAACAGTTTTTAAACTCTATACACGAAGACCAGTGACAGTACGCGTATGTTACAAGAACAAGGCTTATATAGTCAACACTATGACTTTGTTGGATATTGTTTTCATGCATAACTAAAAAAAAAATTCAAATGTGAATTGCTAAGGGATCAAACTGCTGATGTCATCGATCCCCAGACTTACTACTTAAACTACCTTTAACTAACTTATGCTAAGAACAACACACTCACACATGCCCGAGGGAGGACTCGAATCACCAGCGGGAGGGGCCGCGCAATCCGTGACATGGCGCCTCAAACCGCACGACCACTCCGCGCGAATGCATAACTGATTTCGAAGTCTTCAGGGTCTGGGGATACCTTAAGGATGCTGCTTCCAAAAATCACCTTAGTTCTATTCCCGTATTTCAAGCAGAAATTGATGAATCGGTGCAAATTCCTCAATAAAAGTTGCAATATATGTTTAAGAACATTCAGCGCCGTATTCGATTATGTAAATCACATAACTTAGGCCTCTTTCAACGGCTTTTGCAAAGGGTTAAGGTTTCAGAACATCTTCTGCTGCAGCAGCTTCATAGCTTATTAAAGCTGCTTGTTGTGGTTCAAAAAATGGTTCGAATGGCTCTGAGCACTATGGGACTTAACATCTGAGGTCATCAGTCCCCTTGAACTCAGAACTACTTAAACCTAACTAACCTAAGGACATTACACATATCCATAACCGAGGCAGGATTCGAACCTGCGACCGTAGCGCTCGCGCGGTTCCAAACTGAAGCGCCTAGAACCGCTCGGCCACACATGCCGGCTGTTGTTGTGGTCTTCAGTCCGGAGACTGCTTTGATACATCTCTCCATGCTACTTTATCCTGTGCAAGTTTCTTCATCTCAGAGTAACTACTGCAACCTAAATCCTTCTGAATCTGCTTAGTATATCCATCTCTTGGTCTCCTTCTATAATTTTACCCTACGCTCTTCCCTCCAGCACTAAATTGGTGAGTCCTTGATGCCTCAGAATGTGTCCTGTCCCTTTCATGCTCCTGGATTCTTACAACTGCCATCTGCTTTTTGTACAAGTTGTAAATAGCCTTTTGCTCACCCTATTTTATTTCTTGTACCTCCAGAATTTGTTAGCGTATATTCCAGTCAATGTTGTCAAAAGAGTTTTATAAATCTACAAATGCATAAATGTAGGTTTGCCTTTCTGAAACCCATCTTGTAAGTCTTACTGTAAGTGTTGTCTCGTGTATTCGTACGTTCGTCTGGAACTTAAACTGTTCTTCCCAGAGTCGGCTTATACTCGTACCAGTTTGCCCATTCTTCTGTAAATAATTTGTCAGTATTTCGTAAGCATGACTTATTAAACAGATAGTTGGGTAATTTTCGAATCCGTCTGCATTTGGTATCTTTGGAGTTGGAATTATTACATTGTTCTCGAAGTCTGACGGTAAGTCGCCTGTCTAATATATCTTTCACACCAGGCAGAATAGTTTTGGTACGGCTGGCTCTCCCGCGGATGTCAGTAGTTCTGAGATAATGTAGTTTACTCTTCGGGCTCTTGTTTCGGCTTAGTTAAGATTCTACACGCACTATCATATGTTCTTCTACTTCGTATTACATTGTCTTAAGGTTCATTTCCCTTGTACAGCCCTCTGTGCAGGGTGGCCAGAAACAGTCTGAAAAGCTTGTAGTGTTTTGCAGGGCAGGTTATGTTGAGAAACAATTCATAAGAAAAAAAAATTCGGTATGTTACGCCGTTTCCGAGTTAATTAGCCAATCGAGCCGTTGCACGCACAATTTCAAATGTCGCGCCAGAGATGATATCGCCAAACGTGTTCTTCTTTTGGTTTCTTAAAACGGAACAAGAGAGCAATAGAAAAATTGGACATGAGACGGTAGTAAGGATCGAACCTGAGCAAAAGGCTGAGCATTCTTGTACGCTATCATCTACGCTACGACAATAATAGACAGTAACTGTCACTGGCGCGCCACTTGAATTTGCGCATGCAACAGCTTGATTGGCTAATTTCAGTGCAATTATCTCGAAAACTGCGCAGCGTATCGATTTTTTTTCTTTAGAGTTGTTTCTCAGCACAGCCTAACTGCAACTCCGTTAGAAGCTTGTCAGACTGTTTCTGACTGTCCTGTATGTTCTGTTTATCTTTCAGCTTTGACTTCTTTGCTTATTGCAGGTATAAAAGCCTATAGTATTTTTAACAATTTGTGGACGCAGCGAAATTTTGTAAGAGTCTGTTAGACTAGAACAGAACAACAAAAATGGAAGGAATGTAGTGGTCTAATTTCTCCTTAGATAGTGCTGTAAAAGCTTACGATAGACAACCAATAATCGTGAGTTCGTTGCGTCTTTCACTCAAACCTCCAGATCAGACACAATCAGATCGTTACCAAACGTTGTGTCGGTAGAGTATCAACCAAACCAGTGTTGTGTAATGTTGTCCAGTAGAAGTTGCGTAAACGGTAATTAAAAGTAATACCAGAAGTACGGAGTATAGGAAAAGCGTATCTACATCTACATCTACATGAATACTCTGCAATTCACATTTAAGTGCTTGGCAGAGGGTTCATCGAACCACAATCATACTATCTCTCTACTATTCCACTCCCGAACAGCGAGCGGGAAAAACGAACACCTAAACCTTTCTGTTCGAGCTCTGATTTCTCTTATTTTATTTTGATGATCATTCCTACCTGTGTAGGTTGGGCTCAACAAAATATTTTCGCATTCGGAAGAGAAAGTTGGTGACTGAAATTTCGTGAAAAGGTCTCGCCGCGACGAAAAACGTCTATGCTGTAATGACTTCCATCCCAACTCGTGTATCATATCTGCCACACTCTCTCCCCTATAACGCGATAATACAAAACGAGCTGCCCTTTTTTGCACCCTTTCGATGTCCTCCGTCAATCCCACCTGGTAAGGATCCCACACCGCGCAGCAATATTCTAACAGAGGACGAACGGGTGTAGTGTAAGCTGTCTCTTTAGTGGACTCGTTGCATCTTCTAAGTGTGCTGCCAATGAAACGCAACCTTTGGCTCGCCTTTCCGACAATATTATCTATGTGGTCCTTCCAACTGAAGTTGTTCGTAATTTTAACACCCAGGTACTTAGTTGAATTGACAGCCTTGAGAATTGTACTATTTATCGAGTAATCGAATTCCAACGGATTTCTTTTGGAACTCATGTGGATCATCTCACACTTTTCGTTATTTAGCGTCAACTGCCACCTGACACACCATACAGCAATCTTTTCTAAATCGCTTTGCAGCTGATGTGTTAATACGAATATGTGTGGTAGAGCGTCAGATCATCGTACTACACAGGTTTTAAGTTCGAAATCCATTATGGCGATTTTTTTAACAGTTGTTGCGTGAATTGTTATGTGGGAGAACATTATTCTGACACGTAAAAGGACGTTTCGGAGTTCGTAGCAATGTTGTTTTAGCAGTCTTCTTTAGCTGGAAATAGCACACCTATAGAGTACATCTGTATAGATAACACTATCTATACAAATGTACTCTGCCAAAACGTCCTTTTACATGTCAGAAAAATGTTCTTCCATATAAGAATTTCACGCGTAAATTGTTAAAAAAAATGTCGCCACGATAGGGTTTCGAACTCGGAACGATCTGACGCTTTACCAAGTCGCCTACCACACACACATCCACATTCACACCCCATAGATACACCCTTCCTAAACTCCGTAGTTCTGGTGTTGCTTGTAATTGCCATTTACACATGTTCTACTTGACGACAGCAGACAGCGCGAATTATGTCGGTGTTTAGGTTGATACACAACATTTGGTGGTTTGGGTGTGAGCGGAGGTTGGGACTTACTCCAGCGTTGTAGGAGTGGCGCACCTGTGCATTGCTGGTGCTGGGCGGAGACTGCTTCTGGCTGGGGCCAGACCGAAAGCCGTGTCTGGCGAGAAAGCGGCGCGACATGTGCGTCGCAATTAACATTCCGGCGTCCGGCGGGCTGGACGGGCAAGCACTCGGTGCACCGCCTGGCCTTCTCTCCCGTGTCCGCACTGCTGCCCTCGCAGTAGGGTGACACGAGTCCCAGCTCAGCTTCCTCGAGTCCGCCAGTCCTCCTTCCAACTTGCCGAAGCCCCAGACATTTCCGGTGGTACCAGCTTCTGTAGTTCTGTAGTTCGCCAACGAGCGCTACTGCGCTGACAGTCGATTTGAGGACAGCCTGCTCAAATTCTTCAGGTAGAAAAATTTGTAGAGTTGAAAAGCTAAATGATCTAATTTTCTTAAAAAAAAAGTTTCTCAGGAGAGAGGTATCAAGTACACTGGAAAAAATTTAAACAGATTATTTATTCTTCTGTTAACTGTTGAGAATAATGAACATTTTCAGGTACAGCAACAATTGTGGTAAAACCAGGCCCAACGACTGTTGTTAACAATTATCAGTCATAAAGAGTTACGTCCATTTTGGGAAACCGAATTTAAACTAAGCTGTTTTAAACTTCCTTTTTTTTCACTCAAATGTTCACGCATACCACGGATGCCCGCTTTCATTATTACACTGCAGGGTTTCACAGCAGACAAGCACGGAAACTCTACTGACCTCTTGTAACGGAAATTAACTCCGCACTTCAGAATAAACGCCTTCTCCCACTGAAGGTTCTCACTATAGCTGTTATTCTGGTAAACGATTTCTGGATCAGCTCCTATGCTGAGCAGTCATGTAGCATGACTAACTTGTCTGTGTATTTTCTTGAGAGGATTTGTCCTACCGTATCTCTTTTGAGTAGTGTAGTACTTTCCGCTGACTCCTTGCCCATGCATCAGCTTCCTCTTCCGTTCCTCCTTCCCATTTTCTGTTGAACTGACAGCTTAGACATCTGTTTCACAGAACACCCATGGCTAAATGGAACAGTAAACTTTAAGAGCAGCAGACTATATAAGAGTGAGATACAGGTCTCATACACAATTTGATGATAATGCTGGCGGCACTTACAAGTAAACATCTCCAATCTGGCTTCATACTTCAAGAAGAAAACAGCACCGTGCAAAGCACTACACGCGAAAATTTGGACTAGAATTGTAATAGTGCGCAGTTATGACCATGTGAATTCACAACTTATGAATTTTCACCCGCTCCGCCCCTCTGCAGCCATCTAACACCCGAGCACGGAGTACTGCACAGCTGAGTAAGAGGTTTGCAAAGTACTGTTTTGACGTAGATAACACTATTTGTTCATTGTGACGAAATGCGCGATTTCTAACCCGTACGTGGCGCCAGATATTATTTTCCCTACATCAACTTTATGTTACGATTCACAGATACAGTGCAAATGAATGAAATGATTGCGTGTGTCATTAAATAAAGAGAACTGTTTAATTGTCAACATTACTTTTGTGAAACTGATTACTGTTGTGTGTTTCTTCTTTGAATTTTAAAGCTGGAGCTTTTATAGTGAAGCCCATTTGCAGAAGTTGTGCCGTTCTTAAACGCAAATCGCGTGCTTAAATTGTAAATTGAAAATCGTCAGCTTCATTTTACAATAATTCTCAAATTACTTAGGTGTACTCAGTTTGATTTTGAGGCGTATATACATAGCTGTAGAATATCAACACCAGAATATTGTTAAAATACTGTTGAACGTGATGTCCGTGAGGTTGACATATTACGTACTCACCGTACTTACCTATTTTTCGCGTGGAATAACTTGTGTTCTCGAACATGATATCAAAGCAGTTTGGCCATATGCGTCCACTAAATCCCCCGACCTTCCCCCCCCCCCCCCCCCCCCCTCCTCTTCCAGCGGCTGGCCGCGAATAGGGGAGGGCTCTGGTTGTCACTCCGCTCAACGGTACTTCGTGTTCGGGCATTAGGTGATTTCAGCGGCGCGAAATGAAAGACTTCCAACTGGTGCGCACTAAAGTTTGAAACCTTTTCTTTCAGAAGGTTCTAATTGCGTACTGTCAGAGTTGTCGCCAAAATTTACACGTGGGGTCGATTGCTGGGCCTGAAAACTTACAAGTGTATCTTTTTCTCCTTAAAATATGAGGTCAAGTTGGTGTCTTGTTGTTAGATCCCTTTGATGGGCAGTTAGCTCTCGACATAGCGGCTGCATCATCTATTGGCGCTACAGACGACTGCAAGGAACACGATTTTCCCCTTGAATCCTATAGCTCTGCATTGGCGTCAGTGAGTAGATTACTATAAAAAAAAGGGAACTCCCAATTTTGGCACTTAGATGGTATTACCCACTTCATAATTTGTCTAGAAAGACAGGGAATGTGGTAGCGTAGTATCCGATATCCAACGTGCACGCCAATTTCTTGATTTAATTCAAAATTTTCAGCGTCTCATATTTTTCTGTTGTGAGAGACAGGCCACTGTTGTCGATTATTCGTCTGCTGGATGGGGACGTTGGGCCCTGTGTGCAGCTTGATGCTATTTGAAGCGGAGTAGACTAATTTCAGTCACCAGGTTACGTACCCTCCACAGTCTCTCTCATCGCCATGAACGTAATTTCGCATAAACGCAGAACAGCAGTAATAGCATAGAACTAATTTACTTGCGTCCGGTTCCCACACACTGACTGCTTTATAACAAACTTAGGTGGTCACATCCGACCTTGAATAAATAAAACTGTTGCCATTCCGTGTTCATCTGCGCTGATTTTGAAAAACTGCATGACACTACATTAAATGAGGTACAGATTCAGATACACGCAATAATTCCCTTCCGACGACATTGTGTTGTTGCTGCTGCTGCTGCTGTTTTCTTCAAAGATTGGCTTGGTGCAGCTTTCCATTTTATCTGTCCTGAGCAAGCACCTTCAATTCTGCATAATTAGTGCAGCCTACATCATTTTGAACCTGCTTACAATAATCAAGTCTTAACTGGGTTCTTTAATTTTTACTCCCCCCCCCCCCCCCCCCCCCCCGCCCCCCGTCACTACCCTCCACTACCAGATTTACATTTCCATGATGGCTTCGAATACGTCCTCCTCTTATTTTGTGAACACTAGACTGTCAACAGAAACCAGTCAGTATCCAGCATGTCCTGTAAAACTGCCGTATCGCAGCATATGGAGGGTCCTGTCTAGTTTCTGCTAACACTCTAGTGTTTACAAAATAATGGTAACGAACAGTAAATAGTATTTAACTCTTCGGCTGATAGATACTGATAATTCAAGCAGCCATTTGGACGTCAACACCACAATAGCCCATGTTGTCGCGAGAAGCGATCTCCAGCACCCAGCGCATGCCATAAACGTGAACACGTAATTCGTGCATATGTTGTATGAAGATGAGATTGAAAAAGCTCAAAAACTACTCAATGGAAATAATGAAATATTTTATAAGTGACTTGTCGCAGCTATCTGTACCTACATTTAATTTGACTTTTTTGTCTGGTTTCTCTTACACTGAAAGACTGCAGCAACTTCATTGTTCGTCTGGGTGTCGCAACGATGGGTAAAAATTACCCAAAGGTTGGCGAGTGTGCCGGATGTGCCGTAATTATTCAGCGCGTGCACTCGATCTGAGTGCAGCTCACCTCCGTGTGTAGCGAGATAGCAGTCTACGGGGCGATCTGGTCAGCTTGCCAAATCCCTTATTCTTTACGCGGAGATCCCGAAGTCGGTCTGAGACACACAAATACCCTCGTAGCGTCGTTTTGTGGTTCGTGTACCAATTTAAATGCGGCTCACTTTGATGACGCACGACCATTTCGTGGATGTTTGCCAGAACAGTACCTTATAGACGTACGCCGTGACCACTGCTTGCTTTTCTCAGACTACGCCGTTGCCATCTCGCAGCAGCTGTTTGCCTTTCTCAGCGCTCTCCTCCGGAGGATACATTCTCTAAGAGACACCGTGACGTTTATGGAAATGTCCTGCGACTGTTAGTCAGGGCGACCTTGTCTCCGCCCTTACGGACGTCGCTAGGTGTGGCGTCTGTTTCTGTAACGTTTAAAAGATCCACCTCTAAAGTATACCTGCTTCTCGTCAGCCTGCACATGGTAAGACGTGACACAAGGCGTTTCGAGGCATTAAATTCAAAGTGCAGGACGCGTAATTTATGGCAAGCGACAGGTAAGTGGCGGTGAAGGTGTCTTGTGTTATTTGCAACTTCCTCCGGGTTGTCCTACACCGCTCGCGCTAAAAACTGTATCCTTTTAACCGCAAAGAAAATAAGAGAAAAAGGGTGTGTTGGAATGTACCCTACTTGCCTAGTAAGGCGAGAGCCGCACTCGCGTGTAAATCTTTCGCTCGGAATTAATGAACACTGCGGGCAAGATCGCCGTCAAGGGAAACAGTAAGTGGACGCCGGAGACTGGCGTTACCGCTGGTGTACTAAGATATAGCAGTACATCTACTCCTGAAAATTATGTTTACTTGTATACCGGACGTTGGATGTGTCACTGACTTAATTATGCAAAAGTTAAAGATCAAGGACACAGTGGTAAGAGAAACGTCATTTTCAGTGCTGCCTGTGAAGATAGTCGGAGGTATTTAATTCAGCTAGACAGACCTGGGGCAACCTAGTTTTATGGCAAGATGGATATCCCGCAGACTACAGTACAGTAAATAGCTTGACGTACCTCGTACTGTTACATTTCCTATTACATTTGCGAAACCAGAGGCTCCGAAAATACCTTGCTCGTCTGGTCTGTACGCAGTGTAAACAACGAAGTCAGTAAAACAATTTTAGTGTTACTCGAATACTATCTTCGGAAATATTCCAAATTAATGGTTTTATTATTATTATTATTAATAATAATAATATTATTATTATTATTATTATTATTATTTCCAAAGATCCCCACGCATGATGCCTGGACATCTTCACTACTGTCTTACATTAACTAAACGAACAATAACAAAATAAGGAACACGCCTGTCTATTCTTCGTTGACTTTAGAATTAGCCTTGTTTTCTTTGGCGTCATCGTTATGTGATATTTGGGATGACCTTCGAGCAAGGGAGGGCAGAGGAGAGAGGATAATTAGAATTGGAACATACATATCCCGAAAATAACCCATTTCCCGAAACTACTTCGTAGGAGGTAGAAGAGCGTAATGTGAAGCTGTTAGAAAAGTTATTCCTTGGGATGTTGTTCAACTCGCGCGTCGCATTGGTTTGAATGTCATCTGTATCGTCAAAGCGTCGAACCTTCATTTGAATTTCTGCATACTGTCGTTATGAGAAAGATTCTTATTGATGGCACAAAGTCTTATCATCCGTGATTATTTGTTTTTCCAGGAAAGACTAGATCACATTTTGCATTTCAATAGAGTCGAGGGAAGTGTTCGGAAGTCAAGATGTGCGCAACAAACACACTTTTCAATTCTTCATGACTTTGGGAATAATGGAAATGAGTCCTGCAGACCAGCTGCAATAAGATAATATATTTTTTAACATTTTTCACGACAGGCCTCGTTAGGCGAAATAACATTAGTAAGATTATCTGTACGTAAATTGTGACTCTTTTACATTTGCGCTGTTATTTACGTCTAGTTGGAAGTGACGACCATATTTAAAATTGCAACAATTTCTGAATTGACCAAACCGGACGAAATTTCAACCGCTGTTTTAAAGAACACGCTAGGAACAGTGATATTAAACCGACAAGCTTCTATTTACACTTGAAAACTCAACACCACAAAACTGAGAAAATTAAAACTGCATTAGAAATATTACAAAAAATACCGAACGTACTTGCTATAAACATTCTCGAAGAACTGGAAATTTATATTTGTAGAAGGAAATAAACACAAGAGATTCTAAATGAACACAAAGATTATAAACATAAATACTATCTATAATTTTTTTTGACACAATAGAAAATAAAGACCTAGTCAAATGGTAAACAAAACTCACATGGTCCATGGTTAAAATGTGAAGGAAAATAAAAACATTCAAAGGTAACATCATCTCTGGTAAGCTGTGTAGACTTTGTGAACATACAGAATCATAGTAGAGATCTGTCAAAACTGAATTGTGAAAATATTGAGAGAAACGAATTTTTACGTTTCGTAACTACAAGAAAAATTATACTTACCGAGACATCACGGAAAGACTTCTATAGATACAAAATGGTCGTCACTTCCAACGAGACGTAAGCACCAGTGTAAATGTAAAACAACGCAATTTTTGTATAGATAGTCTTACTGGTGTTATTTCGCAGGTCTCTTGACAATGGCAATAAGCCGATTCAGGCCTGTCGGTAAAATATTAAAAAAAACGTATTACCTTATTGTAGCTGGTTTACAGCATTCATTTCAATAATGTCTTATACCGACGTGTACTGTGCTGCGGGCCCAACAAAACGTAATGTTCTGAAGAATGTCTTCAACTCTTGATTCAGAGATGTTGATCGATTACGTTTTGTGACACAGCGAAGTCGACACACTACGGCGCCAAGTCCACCACTTACAGCCTGACAGTGGTCGCACGTCTGTTGTTTACATCTGCCACAGTACCTATTGTGCTGACGTCGCTTATATGCCAAGAATAAAATCAGTCCCAGAATTGGACCGACGGTGTACGTAGCATACAAAGTGTACGTCAGACTACTATTCAAAGTTTCCTTCCCTGTTGAGGAATGAAATACCTTAAATGGGTGCTTCAGTATGTGTTCTGACATGGTTGAAATTGTCTTGAAAAGGCTTAGGCGAAACATACAATGGCGGTGCAAAGTTTATTTTACGATGCGTCTGAGTTATCTGAATATATTTGTATCCCAATAACTCAACTCCTCCCACTTAATAGTCCTTTGCCCTGTTCTTCTAGCAGCACCGGCCTCGGTGGCCGAGCGGTTCTAGGTGCGTCAGTCCGGAACCGCGTGACAGCTACGGTCGCACCTTCGAATCCTGCCTCGAGCATGGATGTGTGTGGTGTCCTTAGGTTAGTTAGGTTTAAGTAGTTCTAAGTTCTAGGGGACTGATGACCTCAGCTGTTAAGACCCATAGTGCTCAGAGCCATTTGAACCATTTTTCCTAGCAGCAGTATCTCTGAGCTGCTTGGATGAATTCATTCTGCCTAAATTGATGATAATCCGTAGCGTTCGAATTTTTGTCGTAAGCAAATCGTGCGAAAGCATAATGTTGTTGTTTTTGTCGTCTTCGGTTCGAAGACGGGTTTGATGCAGCTCTCCGTGCTAGTGTACCCTCTCCGAAGCTCTTCATCTCTGCTAAACATCTTACTATAATCATTCTCCACATATTTATCACTATTCTCCCCCCACTTACACACACACACACACACACACACACACACACACACACACACACACACACACTTTCTCTAAGCCTAAAAATGTGTCCTATCGACCTATCGCTTCTTTTAGTCAAGTTGTGCGACGAATTTTTTCCCCCGTGTTCGATTCAGTACCTCGTCATAAGTGATCCGATCAGCCCATGAAATCTTCAATTCTCTTCTTATCTAAACTGTTTATCTTCCACATTTCACTTCCTTACAGTCCCACGCTCCAGACAAACACCTTCAGGAAATACTTCGTAACACTTGAATTCACGTTTGATGTGAACAAATTTCTCTTTCCCAGAAACGCTTTTCTTGCAATTAGCAGCCACCATTTTGCAGTCTCATTTCTTCGCGCAAAGTGAGTTATTTTGCTGCCCACAAATCACTAAACTCATCTACTGTTACTGGTGGTTTCAGTTCCTAATCTAATTCCCTCAGCATTGTCTGATTTGATCTGATTCGACCAAAGTCCATTATCTTTGTCTTCCTTTCGTGAAAATTCACCTCTTTTTCAAGACCCTACCCACAACTTGCATTTCAGCCAAAGACGCACTTACGAAAATTAAAAAGAACGAATACAGCCTTTACCGAAATCCGCTTACGAAACTAGATTACAATGATAGCACCCAGCGATATCATATAGACCTGCAAAGATAAATACCTCCATAACATCGATGCCTGTAACGATACAATATCGCTGGTTTATCTGTCAAACAATGTGTCACGAAAATACCGATGCGAAGAATATAATCTGATAACTACATAAAATAATAAATCAGATAAGGTGGGAACCAACAATTATTATTACAATAACACCAACGGAAGGTTACTAAGAAGCAAATATGCAGTGACAGAACCAGCGATATCGCATGGACGTTAAGACCATCAGACGTATATAAAAATGTAGAATAATGAAATCTATTTTAGAATTACTTTCAAATTAGAAATAATGTACCAAAATTGTGTGTCATTTACTTACGAATAACCTGATAGCAAAGTATTCGAAATACGCCTGTTGACAAATAGAAGCAACGAAACTTAGCAACCTACGTGGAATTATAAAATTATAATTATACGATGTTGTTAAAAGACATACGCTAAGCAGAGGGTCCAGAAGAATATAATAAGCTATCCATTATGCATAGCTGCTTTTCCAAGTCCTCTGCCGTCTGTGATAGAATTACTATGTCATCGGCAAACATGAAAGTTTCTATTTCTTGCCGGCCGCGGTGGTCTCGCGGTTCTAGGCGCGCAGTCCGGAACCGTGCGACTGCTACGGTCGCAGGTTCGAATCCTGCCTCCGGCATGGATGTGTGTGATGTCCTTAAGATAGTTAGGTTTAAGCAGTTCTAAGTTCTAGAGGACTGATAACCTCAGATGTTAAATTCCATAGTGATCAGAGCCATTTGAACCATTTTTACATGTAGTTCGAGCAATGGCAGTTTTAAGCTGAGGGGCGTGCTCGGATAACATAGTTGTTAGAGCGTCCCTTTACCCCTAGTTTCCTCCTACGTAATGCGAATATCCGACTTCGAGTACCGGTGCAAGGTACGTCCAACGTGCCAGGTGAGTCACACACCTGTGGGAAGTGACGAGCCATTGGACGGGGTAAGGACCGCGGTAAAGTGTGTAATGCCAGGCTGCGCCGTGCAGCAGCGGCGTGTGTGAGGCGGCCGCCGGCAGGCCCCGCCCACGCGATCCTTGACCTCGCGGGTACCGCTGTGCGCCTGGAATGCAGCCAGCACCTGCTTCGCCAAATTAAAACCCGCTGCCGCAAGTGCCCGGGGCGCCTGCGGCCGCTTCTGCTGCTGCCATCGCGCTCGGGTCAAGGACTCTGGGGACGCGACCTTGCCTCCAGGTTGGCCACCAACTCGGCTGACAGGTCGCTCGTCAGTTCAGAGCTGCTCCTATCAGCTGGTCGCGCTCGCAGAATAGGAGTAGTAGCGCTGGTAACACAATCAGGCCGTCAAAAAAATTTCAGACACACACATACACAACTTGTAAGCTTTGGATGGGACAATGCACAACATTGGTACACAAATTGAAATAGTCCCATTCCCCCAGTCAGACTGAGATTTTCCGGAGATTTCCCTTGGTTTTTTGGCAAATCCAGGTCTGGAAATATCCTCCCAAATTTTCGCTAGTGGGAGCGCCTCTGCTCAAATCCTACTCTGTTCGGATATTTGGCTAAAAAGAATGAAGCTAAGAACGAACGACGTAAAATTTAGAAAAAGGAGAAGCCGAGCAAATATCATGGTAATATCGTGGAGCATCGCCTCTAACCTCACAACAGTTCACAAGTTTCTTCAGGTGAGGTACATCCAGCTAACGCCACTCATTGACGATTCAGTTGCGCGATGCTACAAAATACCTACGTTTAAGCCACTGTTACAAATAGTCCGACAAGTTGTTTGGGTTTACGATCGGTTGATTTAGCGTGTCACTCGAGGTGCGATAGAATGACTTGAGTGTTGGTTAAACCATGAATGTATTCGTGAGGCCATGTAAACGCGGCCATCGTCATATCGGAGGAGGAGGATGATGATGATGATGATGATGATGATGATGATGATGATGATGATGATAGGTTTGTGGGGCGCTCAACTGCGCGATCGTCACCACCCTTACAAAGTCCCAATCTTCTACACAGTCCAATCTACCACTTTCACGAATGATTATGAATGATGAGGACAGCGCAAACACTCAGTCACCGGGCAGAGAAAATCGCGAACCCCGCCGGGAATCGAACCCGAGACCCCATGATCCACATGCAGCCATATCGGAGGACAGGATTGACCATAGCATACCATGAAGATGTGATGGAAAAAAGAGCATTTGTAGTTCATCGAGAATATCGAAATAAACTGATCCACACAGAATGAATTTTCACTCTGCAGCGCCGGCCGCTGTGGCCGTGCGGTTCTAGGCGCTACAGTCTGAAGCCGAGTGACCGCTACGGTCGCAGGTTCGAATCCTGCCTCAGGCATGGATGTGTGTGATGTCCTTAGGTTAGTTAGGTTTAATTAGTTCTAAGTTCTAGGCGACTGATGACCTCAGAACTTAAGTCGCATAGTGCTCAGAGCCATTAAAACCATTCTTTTTTTTCCACTTTGCAGCGGATAGTGCGCTGATATGAAAGTTCCCGGCAAATTACAACCACGTGCTCGACCAGGACTCGAATCCTAGACCTTTGGCTTCTGCCGGCAAGTGCTCTACAAACCGAGCTACCAGAGCACGACTCATGACTCGTCCTAACTGCTTTAATTCCGCAAGAACCTCGTCTGCTATCTTCCAAACATCACAAATCTCGTGCTCAACTTGCAGGACTTGCACTGCTGGAAGAACGGATATTGCGGAGACGAGGCTCAGATACAGCGTGGGAGATTATTTCCGGAATGAATTTCTACTTTGTAACTAAGCCATGTCTCGGAAATATCCTTTCTTCCAGGATTGCTAGTCCCACGAGTTACGCACAAGTATTTACGTGAATCCTGGAAGGTAGGAGAAGAGGTACTTCCGGAGATAATGCTCTGAGGGCGTCTCGTGAGTCGTTGTCGGGCTGCTCTGTTGGTAGAGCAGTTGCCCGAGAAAGGCAAAGGTCACGGGTTCGAGTCCCGGTCCAGCGCACTGTTTTAGTCTGCCAGGAGGTTTAATCCTCATTCATGTTCACGGTCACACGAATGAGTGGCCACAAGATACGTTAGGAAAAAATACCCAAAACATCATAGAACCCTGTCTGGTCTGGCCTACAATAGCTGCACACTACTGGTTAAACTCCTTGTTTGGCTGTTGTTGCACTCGTCTCATTTGAAAAAGATACAAAACCACGATTCGTTGGAGCGCGTGACACGCCTCCAGTGAGCTACTGTCCAATTGTTGTATTTTTTTTGTACTGGTGAAGTCATGCAGCTTTGTTTGCCGAGGAAAGCACGGTCTGTCGAGAAGTACCCGACTCTCTGTTTCCACTGCAAGCAGTTTTCTTCGCAGTGGTCGTTCGGAAACTGATGGAGATGAGACTTTATTCACTGACAGCAGCAATAGCGATTGTCACTGACGAGAAGTGAAATTCTGGCACCTGCTGTTAGGATCTTTCTACGACCTATACAGCTTTGAGTGGTACACTGTCCCTCGTAAACACTTTTGACAATCCTGCTTGGTACGCGAACAAATCGGGCAACTTTATTTACGATTTCGTCATTAGCACGATAGTTTCGTCCGGCTATCATGTCACGTCTCTATATAGACTCATCTTTCTGCATTGATACCATTCAGCAGACTGGCGCAAGCACACCACCTCTTTGGCAAGTCTTACGTGAACGGTGGAGCCTCACATGATTGCCGTTACCATTTCTACAAAATCTGTAGCGCTCCACTCCGACTGTATGTTCTACTGTTGTGTCTAGTGTTTTGTGTTTTTGTTAAGTGAGTTTATAAACAAACTTGATCAGGAAAGCTTCTAGCGTCTTCGGGACTGCAGAGTACATCGTATGATACTGGACTTTCGGGGTGAGAGAGCAACCGCCACAAATTATTAGCCTCTAAATACAGCAAGATCCTGCGACATTTTCAAAGTTCAAACATAATGACATTGGTGGAACAAAACAATGTTCTCCATGGCAGCCAGTATGGTTTCCGAAAAACGTAGACCTTTAATGCAACTCACGTATCAACGCTTACTGTTGTATAAGGCAAAAGACACCTTTTAATATATACATAAAGTATGTTATGAACTCGACCTCACCAACCTGTTTTCGGCTTTACTAGTCGGTTCGTAGGGAATTGTCACTTTTATGAAGAAATTATTGACATATTAATCTTATTTTCGAAGTAAATTGCCTAACAAGAACATAGAATGTCTTCCTTCGAGAAGCGACGTCTACTAGGAACATCCAGATTTATCAATTGTTGTAACTGCAAACAAGTGGTAGGAGTTCCACTGTCGTGTTACGTTCACTGGCTGTCAACCCACGAGCTGAAAAGCGTGTTTTTCTGTACTCTTCTTTTGTTCACGATTTGAAAGATGGTTTTAATTAGAATCAGTTCGCTATCTGACTTTGATTTGCAGTTTATGGTGATGTTCTTCGACGGCCTCAGGCGTCCTTTAGTACAACAACTTCAGACACGAAAAAATTTTCTTGCTGGTCCAGCTATTGCCAACGCGTATTTTGTGTGAAATGAATGAGTGAAAAAGTGTCCGAAAGAACTATTACACTCACTGTAAGTTTTGGACTGGAGCTCCTACGATCACTAATATATAAAAGAAATTTCTTCATCCAGTGAGGTTTACTATCTGTGGGTACAGGATAGTCTAACCATGAACAAGAGCGGTATTTGAATTTGTCGCCAAAGAATTTGGAGGCTTAAATCACGGTGGCAAAAACTGTTAAACACTATAGGTGGCCGTGAAATGCGTCCTACGCCAACTGTTTGGATGTAAAGAACTGGACTCTAAAATAGATCGGATTTAGAACAGCTCATTCTACTCTTAGGGGCAGACAGCGAAATCTAAACGAGAAATATTATACCAATTCGTATTGTTTCCCGGTTTCTCTTGTAGATGACCGTACAATAAAAATGAAGAGAGTTTGAGTATTAGTAAAATTATGGAGTATAATTAACTTGCCGCAAATGAATACATAGTCACAACCGAACTTTGTAGACTAGTAATGCTGGCTACGCTGAAGTATGCCTTCCTGCGCTGTTTGGAACACCTTAGGAGATGACGCGAAAGGCAGTTCTGTATAAGACAATGAACCACCACGACAACGAACCTATTCATGGACGGCCGAAACAAATATTAGATATGAAGTTCGGAACTCACACATTCCGGCGGCCCGTATCTGGTTCCCATACGCCGAAAATATTCGTGAGTACCGAAGTAACGGTGTTGGCCTACTAAGTGACACTTGACGGCGCTAGTTTGCGAAATATTGCTCTTTGGGAGTCTTACGTAATAAGGGAATAATTATCCTCATGCGAAGGTACAATGACGAGCAGTTGCAGCCGTTTCAAGGGTATCTAAAATAACTTTCTAGTGTATTTGAAGATGGATGGAGGTCGAGAAAATAACGCAAATATCATGTATTTCCGCCACACGCATAAGGCTAAATTCTTAAAGTTAAAATGTGAGTGCGAATAGATTACCAATCTAGATGGAGATTTGTTCTCATCCAAAGACAATATATCATTTTAAGATCGTGGTAATACTAAATGCAACGCCGGCCGCGGTTGCCGAGCGTTTCTAGGCGCTACAGTCTGGAACCGCGCGACTGCAACGGTCACAGGTTCGAATCCTGCCTCGGGTATGGATGTGTGTGCTGTCCTTAGATTACTTAGGTTGAAGTAGTTCTAAGTTCTAGGGTACTCATGACCTCAGAAGTTAAGTCCCATAGTGCACAGAGTCATTTGAACCATTTTTGAACCTAAATGCAACAGTAGTAAGTTCGATCTGAGGGATGTACACTTACCTGTTCGCATTTGCGTCTGACCGTTGTACTGATCGATCCATGTGGCACAGTTCTTTCTGGGAAGTCCACTCGTACCTCCTCGGCTGTGTACAGCCGGTATTCTTAGTACAAACACGTGTGACCTGGCTGTGAGGAAATATTTAGAAGTCACTCGGCCGCAAAGCTTTTAGCCAGTGTTACTTCTCGGCCGGCGTCTGTTTACCATCCCGCCGAGCCGTGCTGTTGACTCTGCATTTTGGCGTTCAGCTGCAGTGCCTGAGCGTTCGGCACCACAAAGGCACGCCTGACAGACCGCCGTTGACAAGATCCCCGTGGCAGACGTCAATACATTTACTATCCCACTTTAACCATCTGCCCATTTACACACACATGCGGTATCGTTTACTACGAACGCAGGCCATCCGGATTTCCTGTACAGTTTTCCAACTGCGCTAGAACGGTATAAGCACAAGTTAATTCGCAGAAATGCATGTTAACTAGCGTTTGTGAAAATCAGTAGGAAAAATGGCCTGCATGAATACAAATTAGGAGAATACCTAAAACAGTATACCAGTAGCATGTTGCAGGGTGTTTCAAAAATGACCGGTATATTTGAAACGGCAATAAAAACTAAACGAGCACCGATAGAAACACACCGTTTGTTGCAATATGCTTGGGACAACAGTACATTTTCAGGCGGACAAACTTTCGAAATTACAGTAGTTACAATTTTCAACAACAGAGGGCGCAGCAAGTGCTGTGAAAGATATAGAAGGCAACGCAGTCTGTGGGTGCGCCGTTCTGTACGTCCTCTTTCTGCTGTAAGCGTGTGCTGTTCAGAACATGCAAGTGTGCTGTGGACAACATGGTTTATCCCTTAGAACAGAGTATTTTTCTGGTGTTGGAATTCCACCGCCTAGAACACAGTGTTGTTGCAACAAGACGAAGTTTTCAACGGAGGTTTAATGTAACCAAAGGACCGAAAAGCGATACAATAAAGGATCTGTTTGAAAAATTTCAACGGACTAGGAACGTGGCGGATGAACGTGCTGGAAAGGTAGGGCGACCGCGTACGGCAACCACAGAGGGCAACGTGTAGCTAGTGCAGCAGGTGATCCAACAGCGGCCTCGGGTTTCCGTTCGCCGTGTTGCAGCTGCGGTCCAAATGACGCCAACGTCCACGTATCGTCTCATGCGCCAGAGTTTACGCCTCTATCCATACAAAATTGAAACGCGGCAACCCCTCAGCGCCGCTACCATTGCTGCACGAGACATTCGCTAACGATATAGTGCACAGGATTGATGACGGCGATATGCATGTGGGCAGCATTTGGTTTACTGACGAAGCTTATTTTTACCTGGACGGCTTCGTCAATAAACAGAACTGTCGCATATGGGGAACCGAAAAGCCCCATGTTGTAATCCCATCGTCCATGCATCCTCAAAAAGTACTGGTCTGAGCCGCCATTTCTTCCAAAGGAATCATTGGCCCATTTTTCAGATCCGAAACGATTACTGCATCACGCTATCTGGACATTCTTCGTGAATTTGTGGCGGTACAAACTGCCTTAGACGACACTGCGAACACCTCGTGATTTATGCAAGATGGTGCCCGGCCACATCGCACGGCCGACGTCTTTAATTTCCTGAATGAATATTTCGATGATCGTGTGATTGCTTTGGGCTATCCGAAACATACAGGAGGCGGCGTGGATTGGCCTCCCTATTCGCCAGACATGAACCCCTGTGACTTCTTTCTGTGGGGACACTTGAAAGACCAGGTGTACCGCCATAATCGAGAAACAGTTGAACAGCTGAAGCAGTACATCTCATCTGCATGTGAAGCCATTCCACCAGACACGTTGTCAAAGATTTCGGGTAATTTCAATTCAGAGACTACGCCATATTATTGCCACGCATGGTGGATATGTGGAAAATATCGTACTATAGAGTTTCCCAGACCGCAGCGCCATCTGTTGTTTACAATTGTAACTACTGTAATTTCGAAAGTTTGTCTGCCTGAAAATGTACTGTTGTCCCAAGCATATTGCAACAAACGGTGTATTTCTATCGCTGCTCGTTTAGTTTGTATTGCCGTTTCAAATATACCGGTCATTTTTGAAACACCCTGTATTAATACTGCAGTGTTGTCTCAGCCTATGAGAGAGTCCGAATGGGCAGAGTGATCGAAGTCGTGTGGGGCATAGTATCGCCAGTGCTGCTGAGCTTACGTCGTGTAGCCTCGAAACCTGTGCACTGAAACGGGAACGGACTTGTTAGCGTAGACTATTCAACACTGTACTCTGTGGTCTGGATTGGGGGCACGCGTGCCATTGCTTTGGCCCCCGCTGTCCAAAAATCACGAAAGTCTCCCACAATACCGGACACAGGGTTGCTGTGATTAGCATGCTGTTTTAATTTATTTACTTTTGCGGCTGCTTCTAGTGCAGACGTAACAGCGGTATTGACAGTAGGCAAATGGCTCTGAGCACTATGGGACTTACATTCTGAGGTCATCAGTCCCCAAGAACTTAGAACTACTTAAACCTTACTAACTTAAGGACATCACACACATCCATGCCCGAGGAAGGAGCCGAACCTGCGACCGTAGCGGTCGCGCGGTTCTAGAATGTAGCGCCTAGAACCGCTCGGCCACCCTGGCCGGCGCCAGCATGCATTGTTCAGAGGAATAACGTACCAAGTCTAAATGTAATGATCAGGGGAGTCATTCGATATAATGCGTGTGCTCTCGCTTGCTGCGTACTGAGGGCAGTACTGCAATGTTTTCTTGCTTTGGAACAGTGCAGTAGGCAAAAACGTTCTTCCTATCGGAGATGTAGTTTGTAAACAGTTTCGTCACCAGAGCAGACAGAAAATTTCCGCCACAAAAGGGAGGCTTGTGAAATCACGATACCTACTCCTCTTCCAGGTGACTTCACAGTCATAGTTCAGCAGGTTAATGCTCTGTAGTATGTTCCGATAAATGTGCGAACTTTATTCACAGAGAAACGGATATCGTTTCTTTCTTGGGTTCCACGTTCGTCTCACATGGTGACCTGTAGAACATATCTGGGCCATGACTGGTTGTTAACCTGTTCGTCAGGTTCGTTCGGAAACTGGTTCCAAACCGAGTCCAGGAAGAGATGTGGAAAAGGTGTTAAGCAAAACCTTACCCTGATAATTTGATCTTCCAATTGAGTCTATTATTCTTGTTTGTTTATGCTTAATTCCTTTCTATCTAACGGCAGACCGCATCACGCAGTTTCACTCGGTTTGCCTCCTGATTCTTGTGTACAAGAAAAATATCTACGTAGCTCTACTGAGAACATTTGTCTGTTTACCGATTGAAAGTGTGACAAAATTCGCAACGCTGTTAATTAGAATAATATATCTTAACACGCCTGAACTGAGGTTCTACTATAATATTTGCACGAAAAGTCCATTACTAAAACTTAATGGCTTCTCTAATTCAATAATAACTGTGCACTTTTCTTGGTTTGCAAGTGTCCAGTAGGTACAGATATTCCTACATTCCTCCTAGGTGAAATGTTACAAGCTTCTTCATAGCACGAGTATACGGAAAATTGCCGCTTATCTAGAGAAAACTGGCGGACATACCACTTGGAAGATACCAGTGGGCACCGCACAGTGTTTCACTTTAATATACGGCCACACTATTACGTCAGTCTGTTTAGAGTATTTCATATAATAAATACTAAAAATGGAAGGTAAATTGTGATATGATGAAGATGTATCTGTATATAATTTCATTATTTCAAAATATCTGAGTTAACCAGTTGTCGTTATGTTCCCCTTTTTGATGATCAGTTTTTGCCGTGTTACTGGATCATCATATTCGGCCAAGTACGCGAGTGTCTTTTCACATGCACAGTATCACTTGACACGTACTCAAGCAGTTACCTTTTCATAGCTATCGCACTGTTAGACGTGAAGCGGAATGACGCCTCCGCGAGCTACTTCGATTAGGGAATGTTGGTAACCTGCAGCAACGGAAAAAAAGTTTGAGCCGAAAATTGCTCGTTTATTCCACATTGTGATATTCTCGTAAAGTAAGTTCTGGAGTCAAGGTAGATCGTTAATTGTTCTGGGGCGGGACAAAGGTTACAGTGTGTGCAAAAATACTCACGTTTAATTTAAAATCAATGGTATATTCAAACCAAAGTTTCCACTTAGCCGGAATAAGCGCTAGATTTTCTCGTTCTGGTGAAAGCAGACGCAGAAGTCGCTGTAGATGAGCGATAAGTTGGGTGACCGTTGACCGTCTTTAAACGAAGCACAATAACGGTGAAATATGTCGCAGTGCCCTTGAAAAATTAGTCTGACTTCTTACTACAAACAATATTAAACTGCAGGTTCTGAAACAGAGGATGCAAATATGCATCTGATAGCACACCGATGGTGCGTAGTCGTCATGCAACAAACTTTCGCTTACCAGCGGAATACACCAACTGAAACATCTAATAAGCTTGTACAGAGAATTAGTGACATATAAGGAATATTTCAATAAATAATTTAACTTCTCAGAAAATTCATTACTCGCAATTAACTGAAAATTACAAATACGTCTTCCTTTCCTCTCGTGAATCTAGACAGCAGAAGGAGAAGAAATCAAGCGAAGAGCAAGTTCCTTCTACAAAACAAAATAGAAAATATTCCATGTACTTTAGCATATTGAATCCAATCATATTCACATTTTCTCTTTAAACTTTTTAAATAAGCGATATAATTTAATGTATTACAACATGCCTCTTATTCTGTAACGTTACAATGTATATCCCAAATATTCTTACAAATTTTGGAGGTCTATTCCTTACACCAATATAATGATAACGTCCGTATAATCATCTCTGAATATTTTTCGTTTTTGAATTATTCATGAAGAATTACGTTCAGAGCTTTTGTTTTGAAGTCTAGCCGCTGATGTTTGTAATCAATATATAAGATAAATGTTTGCTACAGAGTAGACTCGTTAGAAGTCAGTCTACTGATATACTCATTGTATCTTCGATGACAATATTGTGCTGAGGAGATACGTTTACATTCACAGTTCAGTACATTTGTGGCTATTGTGTTATGAACGTTTAACGTGCGCATTAGTATCTAAAAAGGTTTTACTTTAACCGTGAGAGGATATTCAGTTCGAGAGCAGACGAAAATGGTTTTTTTATGTACGATCACACGAATTGTGTATGTACAAGGATGCAAATTCGTTTGAAAATACATTTCCAAGCAGAACACAATAGAACCATCCAGAGTTTTGTTGGTGATTACCGCCACATGCTCATACGGGTTCTGTAACTTATTAATAAAGGAAATAAATTTCCAGTTTTCGTCCGCAGTCGTCTCCGATATTTAATGAATGAAAGCATCTGGATCGCTAAATGAAATGTCTTTATTTATTACGACGTTTCGCTGTCTGCCATCCTCAGATTTCAAGAAACTTTGAACTTGTGAAACGAGGTTCAGAGTCATTATTGAAATCTGTACCCGATATTGACACTGAACTTTGTTTCGCAATTCAGAGTTTTTTGATATCTGATGATGACATATGCCGAAACGTTGTTATAAATAAACACATTTTATTTAGATATCTAGACGATTTTATATTAAAAAAAAGGGTTCTTTAACTCCTCAGACGGTGGTTGATGATGGGTCAAGGTTTCATCGCACACCTGATCAGGACACATTCTACAGGCTGTCGAAGAAGTTCCAGTTTTTAGCAGGTCGTTCTAGCGGGTGACACATCTCCTAATACAACATTAGAGAGACTACGTCACTGGCAGTTCGAGTCAGCGTGCTTTGGGTAATTCGGTTCGCCGATTACCGAACACGGGAAAACGTCTACCACTGGTTTCTTGCACAGAACCACAATTCGTTGTTTGTATCTTTGGTCCTATTCACAGATGAGCCTGCGTATACAAGACGGGGATATTTTAACAACCAGTTTTTGTAGATAGGCTTGACACCAGCAGCAAAATTGTCAGTAGCATTGTCATTCAACTTAATATCCACTGCAAACTTCAGTTACGGTAGCTATTTGTTGAAAAATAGCCATTGACAATATCTTCACGAAAAGGTGTAATGAACAAAATTCCATTAAAAAAACAAACAGCCAATAACATCCCAGGCAAGAAAATAGAGTTCCTCATGTTAAATTTTATGAACCATGGACCTTGCCGTTGGTGGGGAGGCTTGCGTGCCTCAGCGATACAGATGGCCGTACCGTAGGTGCAACCACAACGGAGGGGTATCTGTTGAGAGGCCAGACAAACGTGTGGTTCCTGAAGAGGGGCAGCAGCCTTTTCAGTAGTTGCAGGGTCAACAGTCTGGATGATTGACTGATCTGGCCTTGCAACATTAACCAAAACGGCCTTGCTGTGCTGGTACTGCGAACGGCTGAAAGCAAGGGGAAACTACAGCCGTAATTTTTCCCGAGGACATGCAGCTTTACTGTATGATTAAATGATGATGGCATCCTCTTGGGTAAAATATTCCGGAGGTAAAATAGTCCCCCATTCGGATCTCCGGGCGGGGACTACTCAGGAGGATGTCGTTATCAGGAGAAAGAAAACTGGCGTTCTACGGATCGGAGCGTGGAATGTCAGATCCCTTAATCGGGCAGGTAGGTTAGAAAATTTAAAAAGGGAAATGGATAGGTTAAAGTTAGATATAGTGGGAATTAGTGAAGTTCGGTGGCAGGAGGAACAAGACTTCTGGTCAGGTGATTACAGGGTTATAAACACAAAATCAAATAGGGGTAATGCAGGAGTAGGTTTAATAATGAATAGGAAAATAGGAATGCGGGTAAGCTACTACAAACAGCATAGTGAACGCATTATTGTGGCCAAGATAGATACGAAGCCCACACCTACTACAGTAGTACAAGTTTATATGCCAACTAGCTCTGCAGATGACGAAGAAATTGAAGAAATGTACGATGAAATAAAAGAAATTATTCAGATAGTGAAGGGAGACGAAAATTTAATAGTAATGGGTGACTGGAATTCGAGTGTAGGAAAAGGGAGAGAAGGAAACATAGTAGGTGAATATGGATTGGGGCTAAGAAATGAAAGAGGAAGCCGCCTAGTAGAATTTTGTACAGAGCACAACTTAGTCATAGGTAACACTTGGTTTAAGAATCATGAAAGAAGGTTGTATACGTGGAAGAACCCTGGAGATACTAAAAGGTATCAGATAGATTATATAATGGTAAGACAGAGATTTAGGAACCAGGTTTTAAGTTGTAAGACATTTCCAGGGGCAGATGTGGACTCTGACCACAATCTATTGGTTATGACCTGTAGATTAAAACTGAAGAAACTGCAAAAATGTGGGAAATTAAGGAGATGGGACCTGGATAAACTGAAAGAACCAGAGGTTGTACAGAGTTTCAGGGAGAGCATAAGGGAACAATTGACAGGAATAGGGGAAAGAAATACAGTGGAAGAAGAATGGGTAGCTCTGAGGGATGAAGTAGTGAAGGCAGCAGAGGATAAAGTAGGTAAAAAGACGAGGGCTGCTAGAAATCCTTGGGTAACAGAAGAAATATTGAATTTAATTGATGAAAGGAGAAAATATAAAAATGCAGTAAATGAAGCAGGCAAAAAGGAATACAAACGTCTCAAAAATGAGATCGAGAGGAAGTGCAAAATGGCTAAACAGGGATGGCTAGAGGATAAATGTAAGGATGTAGAGGCTTATCTCACTAGGGGTAAGATAGATACTGCCTACAGGAAAATTAAAGAGACCTTTGGAGAGAAGAGAACCACGTGTATGAATATCAAGAGCTCAGATGGCAACCCAGTTCTAAGCAAAGAAGGGAAGGCAGAAAGGTGGAAGGAGTATATAGAAGGTTTATACAAGGGTGATGTACTTGAGGACAATATTATGGAAATGGAAGAGGATGTAGATGAAGACGAAATGGGTGATACAATATTGCGTGAAGAGTTCGACAGAGCACTGAAAGACCTGAGTCGAAACAAGGCCCCCGGAGTAGACAACATTCCATTAGAACTACTGACGGCCTTGGGAGAGCCAGTCATGACAAAACTCTACCAGCTGGTGAGCAAGATGTATGAGACAGGCCAAATACCCTCAGACTTCAAGAAGAATATAATAATTCCAATCCCAAAGAAAGCAGGTGCTGACAGATGTGAAAATTACCGAACTATCAGTTTAATAAGTCACAGCTGCAAAATACTAACGCGAATTCTTTACAGACGAATGGAAAAACTGATAGATGCGGACCTCGGGGAGGATCAGTTTGGATTCCGTCGAAATGTTGGAACACGTGAGGCAATACTGACCTTACGACTTATCTTAGAAGAAAGATTAAGAAAAGGCAAACCTACGTTTCTAGCATTTGTAGACTTAGAGAAAGCTTTTGACAATGTTGACTGGAATACTCTTTTTCAAATTCTAAAGGTGGCAGGGGTAAAATACAGGGAGCGAAAGGCTATTTACAATTTGTACAGAAACCAGATGGCAGTCATAAGACGCGAGGGGCATGAAAGGGAAGCAGTGGTTGGGAAAGGAGTGAGACAGGGTTGTAGCCTCTCCCCGATGTTATTCAATCTGTATATTGAGCAAGCAGTAAAGGAAACAAAAGAAAAATTTGGAGTAGGTATTAAAATTCATGGAGACGAAGTAAAAACTTTGAGGTTCGCCGATGACATTGTAATTCTGTCAGAGACGGCAAAGGACTTGGAAGAGCAGTTGAACGGAATGGACAGTGTCTTGAAAGGAGGATATAAGATGAACATCAACAAAAGGAAAACGAGGATAATGGAATGTAGTCCAATTAAATCGGGTGATGCTGAGGGAATTAGATTAGGAAATGAGACACTTAAAGTAGTAAAGGAGTTTTGCTATTTAGGAAGTAAAATAACTGATGATGGTCGAAGTAGAGAGGATATAAAATGTAGACTGGCAATGGCAAGGAAAGCGTTTCTGAAGAAGAGAAATTTGTTAACATCGAATATAGATTTATGTATCAGGAAGTCATTTCTGAAAATATTTGTTTGGAGTGTAGCCATGTATGGAAGTGAAACATGGACGATAACTAGTTTGGACAGGAAGAGAATAGAAGCTTTCGAAATGTGGTGCTACAGAAGAATACTGAAGATAAGGTGGATAGATCACGTAACTAATGAGGAGGTATTGAATAGGATTGGGGAGAAGAGAAGTTTGTGGCACAACTTGACTAGAAGAAGGGATCGGTTGGTAGGACATGTTTTGAGGCATCAAGGGATCACAAATTTAGCATTGGAGGGCAGTGTGGAGGGTAAAAATCGTAGAGGGAGACCGAGAGATGAGTACACTAAGCAGATTCAGAAGGATGTAGGTTGCAGTAGGTACTGGGAGATGAAGAAGCTTGCACAGGATAGAGTAGCATGGAGAGCTGCATCAAACCAGTCTCAGGACTGAAGACCACAACAACAACAACATGTTAAATTTTAATAGCATTAAGATTTCACAATACTAAATCAGAGTTCAACAGGGTAGCCAAAAAGTCAGAAATTTGTAATTTCGGAAATTATTGAAGGAAAATTTGTGGTTTGAAAGTGGTGGTGCCAAATGTGTCTGAGGTACTGCGTAGCAGAACGTCATTCAATATAGTCTTCCAGAGTTGCTACAGGATGTGGCCTTGCAAGTAAGAGGACGCAAATGGTTTATGCATGAGAGGAAACCAGCGCATTTCAGTCAGACTGTTATTTACTGGCTGAATCTGCCGTGACGGATAGGCAGTGGAGAGACAGTTCCATGGCCGGTGCGTTCTCCAGATATCAGTATTTTCCATTGTTATATGTGAAACCGCCTAAGCCAAATGGTTTATCCAGTAAACGTTTGTCATGAAGAGTCTATTTATCAACATGTTACGGAAACATGCAAAAGCAATCGACACCATCAAAAGATAGTTGAACAAATGTGATAAACAATAATCCGGCCGAATGGGAATGCGACCTCGGAGTTAGTAGCAAATCAAATGAATAAATTCTGGATCGTTTGGATGCCCAAATCGAACATCATATAGAATAATACGAAGAGAGCTTCAGGAAAGGTCATGCAAAAGCATCATCGGATATTTTACTCTAAGGTCTAAACAGTGCGTGTACTTCAAGAAAGCCTACAGTTAAACAGACCGCTAAGTCCAGATAAGCATCGTTAATGGGTTGGGGGTTTACCTTAAAATGCTAGTCTTAATTACGGCCAACCTGACGGATACAAACTCCAAGATAAAGTTCCTAGGATACCTATCAGATTCCTTGAGATCAAACTGGAGTCAGACAAGACGATGCTTTTCAGCTGTGTTCTTGAAATCAATATCATTACCAGGCGAATGAGACTGACGGAAACCGACTACAGCCCGATGAGAATGGGAACTAAATCCCAGGTGATCATGGTAGGTATCACAAAGAGAGAGAGAGAGAGAGAGAGAGAGAGAGAGAGAGAGAGAGAGAGAGAGAGAGTCCACCCGAAACTCTAGACGAAATATGGAGACCTCAGCAGAGTAGTAAATTGTAAGCATTGGGGTGATGTATGCAGCGGGAACTTTATTCCTAAATGCAAATAAAGGCCTCAAATGGCTCTGAGCACTATGGGACTTAACTTCTAAGGTCATCAGTCCCCTAGAACTTAGAAATACTTAAACCTAACTAACCTAAGGACGTCACACAACACCCAGTCATCACGAGACAGAGAAAATCCCTGATCCCGCCGGGAATCGAACCCGGATCAAAGTCCTCGCACAGTATATAAGCGAGCGCGCTACGCTCAGTCTGTGTGTGTATTGCTGCTGCACAGGCAACTGCACTGAACGCCGCCAACATGCCCTATAGGAAGTATCGTCGCACCCGCACAACAGTCTACAAAACCACAGAAAACATTGAACTTACTACACCATCAGGAGACAAGAAAAATCGCATTCCAGAGAAGAGTGTCGCAGCCCACGCGCTCGTCGATGGACCTTGTGTATTTCTTGGATGTTCTCTTAATTTTAGCTTAGATATAAACGACACTTTCTCACGTGGAAATGGATGGTTCACCGTTGCCATAGTAAGAGGCGGTAGCGGAGTTTCTAGTGTACCTGGTCTTGAAAGTTTTAATGATAGAGATGTAATTGCCTGTCGTACCTATCATATGTCTGAAATTGGTAGTAAAGATTTTGGTAAATCAGCTACCGCACGACCACGAGCTGCGGACGAGGCAGGTTCGACTCCACGTCCGACGCACTGCTTTAATCTGACAAAGTTTTGGTTGCCGTTTAGGGATGCTTGTTGTCCAACTCCCAGCGCTGGTGGGCGTGTCAGCACGTAGCGCTGGCTGCGGGGCTACTAGGAAGGAAGGCGTTGTACGGGGCTGGCCGTCCCGGCTACACGTGGTGGGCGAGGTTATCGGCCGGGCCGCCACGCCCCTGGGCCCGGAGCGGCGCGCCAGACGGCCGTATTGATCGGCCGGCCGACGAGCTGAGCTGAGCTGAGTCATGGAGTCTGGGCAGCCCACGGGGAGCCCCAGCAGAGGCTGCAGGCCGCCTCTCCGACACACACAAACGCACACGCGTACACTCCGCGGCGCTGCCGTATCACCCACTGGAAAGGCCAACCTCAACATCAACCTCAACCTGGCTCTCACTTTGCCAAACAAGAGGACGTAACCGCCAGTTAGCCACAGTATAGTTTCATTTACTTACGACTAGTTTCGATAATATTTTTTGGGCAACTAATTGACACAAGGCTTTTTATTTACTTATTGGTGTATTTATTTACATTCACAGCACCTCATGATTTGTGACGTTATCGTTAAATCATTGTAACAAAAGGTTCTGAACAATGCAATTAACGTGGGAGAAACTAGAATCGGTCTGGTGTAGAGTTGTAGAACTATCGTAGACTACCATCAGTATGTGTTGACTACGGTTGTTTCCCTAGTAACAATGGTCAGCTAGCGTCGTGCCCGCACTACATGTGTGTTAGGCGTGTTGCGTACCCATCGGGCGTTGCCTCACAACGATCGCTTTTTTATGTACGCGATCAGTGACTTACTAGGTTCCCCTAAAACTGGAAGCTGAGAGTAGTCTAAGCAATGAGTGAGGATATATAAAAGTCTGGTTAGAATACAGAATATTTTTGTTCTAGACAGTTATCGCCCTATCTGTTACTTAAGAATCAACAGTATTTATAGCAAAACTGGAATTTTCACTGTTTTGTTGAGGTTTTATTCGAAAACAGTTAATCAATAACGTGAAACAGACGGATGTGTTAGTAAAAATAAGTAAAACAATACAGATTTGTCATATAGCGCTAGAAAATGCAATTTCCTCAACAAAAAGCTAACAAACAAAATTCGGAGAACAAAAATATACCAAACATCGCTTCAATATTTCGTCGAACTTACATAAAAACTGACATCCTGTGCCTGTGGCTGTGTGAAAATTATAGGTTGACTCTTATGTAGAAGGTAGTAGCAACCAGCCACTTTTTACAATGTTAATTATTTATTTAAATAGCGCCGTTACCTATTTCTAACCGACAGGTTCATCTTCAGATGGCTAGTTCACGATAAGGTACAATTTTACATTAGCATTCGCCTTTTCTTTTCCCAACTGGTGGAATTTCCGTGGGGTGGGGGTGGCGATGAAAAATCCGTGCGATTACGTTCCAGTGCAGACTGCTGATGACCTTGCAGCACCGTAAACTGTACTATGCGCTTCATATATATATATATATATATATATATATATATATATATATATATACTTCATCTAAAGCACCACTAACATAGTAAGAAGTTTCACCATATGTGGTGATTTGGATACATTAATCGAATAATTGATTATTTGGATACAATTAATTGATATGATTAGTCGACTCATTTAAATAATTGAAAAGGTCAATTACTCTATTGTTACTTATAATCGCCCATTCCGAAAACTCTGTCGCTATCACGCACACCGCTCCTTCAATTGTTGCCCTGTTGTGCTGTGACCGAGTGATGCGGTCACAATTTTGGGTAAACAAATAAAGGTAAAAAATTGTGAAATAAATTATTACTAGGATCATTTGATACGCTCCTGCCGCTAAGTACTGACGTAAGAAAAGGTATCCACCGAAAAGTATCGGTGTTGGGATGAAAGTACTCGCTATTAAAAGTATCAATTTTTTATTTTTATTTTCCTGCAGAAACACCGTGACCGATACAAAAGGTCCACTCCCGCAGACCAAACCATCACAAAAACAATTTGTCCACGAGAAGCCTTATACTATAAGATGTTCCTATTTCCTTTTCTATTTTAGGGCTGTCACATATTGATACGCAGTGTTCCTTGTACGATAACTACTTCAGCTAAGCACTGGTCCTTAAATTGTAAGGGAGAAACAACTGAATCGAGTCAGTGCCAACAGCGTGGTCCTATGAGCCCAAATCATCACTAAATGCAAACGCATACAAACAGACAGTTCGTCTAATGATACTGATACTTGCGATTTCAGGTTACGTGATGCATACACATACTGTATTTGTTTATGAAAGGTTTTGTAACAAAGGAAAAACGAGAGGAATTAATTCATATCGCATTACACTCCGACAAGCCAAAAGCTAAACAGTTTCACTGATGACGAGAAATTTAATTTGTCACTGAAGTTTCTCTGTCGAACTATGTTCCGAGTAAGCTCGAAGTCTGCTGTATCAGTGCATGTGAACCTCATATTGCTATGTTGACACTGCAGTGAAATGAAAATGTGACTGTGCAGGTCAATTATATACCGACCACATTTCGCAGTGTCACGCTCGACAGTGTTACCGAATGCCACTGGAAACAGCACATCTTGACGCCCGCCGCAGGGATCACGGTTAGTAGATGCACAATATAACTGCTCGATGGTTGTTATTGCATGTGGAACTCTGCAATATTTATCTCCAAAGCATCACACACGTACTGATGGTATTTTAAATCGGTAGAACGACTTTGTTGAATATCCTCTCGACCCAAGGGCTCTACATGCGGTATCCGATGCAGCCGTGCACTATAATTCATAAAAATGAAATCAGGGCCGAATGCATTCCTGAAGCGACGCAGATGGAGAAGCAGTACCGTCTCAAAATAGCACTGATCGGCGAATGTACCGTGTTCTGAGATTTGAAGGTCATACAACATTATCACTCATAAAACCTTTACACATGACCCACCAAAACGATCATGTTCGACAATTTTCTTGAGTGCACTGTGAGTACGTCCAGAATCACTGCTCATACAGAATCTGTTCCCTTCGAAAAAGAGTTCAGACCCCACTCTTTGTTGGTCCAGTCGCTATGCTCCGAGCACTATCGCAAACGGTGCCACTGATGAGCGATTATCGACAGAATACAAAGTACTAGAAGCCGCAAAAAAAGCCCATCCCCATCTATTCGCTGTTCCACTGTGGAGTGTGAGATTACATGCCTTGCATTTTGTGTGTTATGGTAACTTGCATTTGTAGGACGGATGGAGGAGACAGTAACTGTGGACTTTCGAGAATCTGCAATGAAACCCACATACTGAACAATGAGAACCACCACTTCCCCCCTCTCCCCCCGCCGCTGGACAGTATGTGGATTCGTGCCTGACTAGAGTGGAATTAGTGACAAAGAGTCCCACCCGCCAGCTTCGCCTACTTCTCAGGTGCACTGCCATCTCCCGCCTCCCGCTCGCTTCGTCAGCAGGTGAACACACAGTGATTCCTTCGGGAAAGTCCGGGACAACCTATCGGGGCAGTTATTTACCGCTAGCTAGGCCTTCACGTCTGGTTTGACCCGGGCTGACCACGCCGGCAGCCGCAGACAGCCTTGCGGGCTCGCGCGTCCCTGCTCTCCGCTTACATGTCCACGCTAAGTGCCTCGGCACAGGGTGTACTGCTTTCGGCACCTCTGCTTTCGCCGCGGTCACAACTTAGGCCTGTACTACACTGTAAAAGAACTTTGTCAAATGTCCTTTGTAAAAGACGTTTTGTGACATCTTTGACAGTGTAGTAGGGTATTTTTCTTAATTTCCAATGCGTTGACGCGGAACCGATTTACGCTGGAAAATATTAGTTTTGGCCACCAGGTACAAACTTGGCGCCGTGAGTGCAAGAAATACGTATACAAATGTTTCCGTATGTAATGGATTAGGAACGAGACATGGGTAGAGAAGGTTAAGCAAGCGAGAAAGGCATAATGTTGGCTTTTCTGTTCTCAGCCGCTTACACAATTTGTTCAATACGCTTACCGGAGACGTCGATGAAATGCTGTACAGTGCCAGATTTGCACCTGTTGGCCAGATTTGGAACTAATTTTTTCCAGCGTAAATTGGTTCCGCGTTAAAGCATTAGCATGTCTACCAAGTTTCGCTGTCTACGATATTATAGCCCACAATGGACCTCCGTGAGTAGCTGGACTTTAATTAAAGCTATGAACTTTAATTATAGCCGCCCCCGTATGTTTTATGTGAGTTAGATTATGGTCCTAGCTTTTACAAAAGATTTGTCAAATATCTTTGACGGTGTAATACAGACATTAGCAACACACAGCGTCGAAGCGGTGAGATTACCGCAAGAGACTTGTCTCAGCTTCCCATCTAGGTGGCTTTCCATTAAATCCGGCACGCAAGTCGCCCAATGTGGCGTCGACTGAAATAAGACTTCCACTCGGCGGCCGAACTTCCCCGGATGGGGCCTCCCGGCCAACAATGCCATACGCTCATTTCATTTCATTCCATTGAAACGATTCATAGTTCCTACATTCCCTGCATTTTCTGTTAGTTGTTCCTCGACATACTTGTAATGTCTCATTCTAATAGTCTACCAGCCGTAAGTCGTCGTCGCTCTTATATTTGTCCTTCATATTTATGAATAAACAAAATCTGTACTATTTTACGATATTTATATATGTCTTAATAATAATAACCACGAAATAAAGAAGTAAGTAAAAACCAGGTAACATAAGAAAAACACAATATCGCACTCTGTGTACCCAAACAAAAATCCATCTAAAATGCTTCTAGCATCATGTTTGGTATAATTTCTTCTTTTTATCTGTGTTAACCGTTCCTGTGTATCTCCTTTGCATTCCTGGTAGGTTGAAACAGCCACGTACTTTCGACGAAATAATCTTCTCCTTCATTTCAGAGTACTACGTAAATGTTTAGTATGGTTGAGACCTGGGGAGTGGTGAAGTGCTTCGGTCCGATCTTCATTTTGTATAATGTCATGCAAGGCGCAGGAGAAATATTTTTACATGAACTGAGACAAGAACACAAACACTAAACCAAGGAGAAAGGTCCACATTAACATACGCTCAAAATGAAAACCACTTTAAAAAAACTCTCAGACGCGTAATTTGCCCTGCACCTGCACCCACACAAAAAATGGTTCAAATGGCTCTAAGCACTATGGAACTTAACGTCTGAGGTCATCAGTCCCCTAGACTTAGAACTACTTAAACCTAACTAACCTGAGGACATCACACACATCCATGCCCGAGGCAGGATTCTAACCCTCGACCGGTTCCGGACTGAGGCGCCTAGAGCCGCTCGGCAACAAAGGCCGGCTGTGGCAAGTAATAAAACAACTGGAGCCCTCTGCAGACCGTCTTAGTTGTCCGAAAACGGTACTGGCAGTGAATAAAAGCCATATACCAAACAGTGATGCACGAAGCCTCTCCTGTAGCTTCTCTGACAGTAGCTTACTGAGAATCTCCGTGACGACTTGGATATTGCTAAATGAACAAGAGACGAAAAGTATTACGCTTCTTTGGATCTTCTCTGTTTGTATTCATCTGAGGTGGTAAGGGTCCCGAGCTGAGGAGCAATCCTCAAGAATCAGCCTTCATGGCTGAGCTACAATTCGTGAGGACTTTTCCAATGAATATCAGTCTCGTATCTACTTTTTCTCCGATTAATTTTTAGAGTTCTACACCTCAATCGGTGAAAACGGAACCCTATGTGATCACCTTGTTGTCCGTCTGTACGTCCAACTCTTAAAAACTCCTTTTCTAAGGAATGAGTAGACGTATCGAGTTTAACTTTCACATACTGAGGTCTATGGTCCATTGGCGACGTAAGAAATTGAAGCTTCTAAGTCATGCAACCAAACGATACTAGGATACTCGCCAGCTCACTCATCAAAACCTATAGGGTATTCCCAGTTGGCCTAGAACCATGAAACTTAGCAAGAAGAAATCCGAAAACTGTAAGTTTGTAATTATATCACACAAAAAAATATTTCTTTTTCATTTTTTTATCCAACGTCAGATTTGAAATTCAAACAAAAAGTATTTCTGCATTCAGATTGACTGGGGCGCAATGGTAAAAGTGAAACATGATGCAAGGAATGACTTTATTCCTCATATGAAGCATTTCGGAATTTATCCATCGTCGCAGACCGCGAATTTTTGTTTCACACACAAGTGAAAAGGCCACATCTACATGCAGTAATAGTTCCTGGATATCTGATGCTGGATAAATTTCGAAACGTATCATATCAGCAATAAAGTCATTATGTGCCTAATGTTTGACTTTTACCATTGCGACCCGGTGAGCCTGAACGGAGAACTACTGATTATTGTAATAATGATCGCCCGTCTCTTGAATGACTTTGTCACATGTATATTATTGAAATTTAAAAAAAATAAAAATCCTCGAAAATTTTTGAATTCCTGGAACCGATATCGTGCCAATATTAATGTCGATAACAAGCAAAACTGTCAAGGTTCTCGATTCCCGGAATGGATGAACTATCTGTGTACATAAATAAGTTTTTACAGAACCCTCAGTGCGTGTGGCCTACTCGCACCTGACCAATTATTTGCGGTCGTTCAACATTAAATTTTTTTGTTGGAATACCTAGGCATATTTAATTAATGTGACTGTATGTGTTTAGGGTCAATTGCCAATCTGTTCACCAAGCATCGATCCACTACAGGTTCCTGCAACAACCTGAATCGTGCTTTCTGAGGCTCGTGGATGGACAGAGAGAACTTCACTTTACAAGGCAGTTCTTCGCAGGATCCACGGTGGTTCCTAGAGAGAAGATTTTTCGGTCACAATACGCGAGCATAAGAAGTGTTCCACAATTGTGCAGCTGCGTGAGTGGGTCCTCACGTTGAAACTCCTCACGACTGCGCCGCAGCCACCAGTGCGGGTGCCAGAGAGGGATGCCGCTGACCCCAGGCAAATTACTGGCTGCTGGCAAGGCGAGGCGAGAGACCGGCGTACCGCAGATAATTCGGTTAGCTCTGCCGGCGGCGGCGCGCGGGATGCATCGCTGTTGCCCCGAACCTCCAGCACAGTCACACGTCATGAGCAGCTGACCGCTTCTCGGTCAGGTGTTGTCGCTGCCAACTTGCTCGTCCTGCCCCAGTATCTAGCAGCTGATCAACAAAACCAGGTGTAGGTCCGTCTGCTGCCGGAAGCAAGTTTGTACCTGTGACAGGATACAGCTGCATCCAAAGTAGTCGGCGCTGTTTACGAAGAGTGTGATAAAAGTAATGATACTGATTTTTTATTTATCAAAGTTTTTTCGGCAGCTACACACCGGCGGAGTCGTTGTCCTCAGTCTCGGTAACAGCGCTGAAAGGCTTCAACTGGCAGGGCCTTTATCATATCGATCACATGTTTGAGTTTTTCTAGAGTTCCAAAATGACGTCCGGTTTCGAGAAAAGAAAAATTGTTAAAATGACTAAGACAAGGTGAATAGTGGGCTATGAAACAACAGGAATGCCCTTTGAAGGCAAAAATTCCGTGATGGAAGTGGCCATGACGTCCCCCGTTGAAAACACCTGGTCTAGGGTTGCCGAGAGTTTAGAAAGTACCACTCGTATGGGAAAAAACAAAAACTTTGTCACACACGATATATTGTCAGTAGTTGAACCAGATGAATAGGCCTACATAGATTAAGTCTTCCTAGATTTTTGTCTGGCGTTCAACGCTGTAAAGGAGTACCTTCTCTGTTGTAAACTGATTAGGACAACGTTGTTTCACTAAAAGACGTCAGTACGGTACACGGTGCGCCGAATTTTCAACTTAGGCGCCTGCTACATCGAGTGTGCGCGAAGGAAGCGTAATAGGGCCTTCGATGTCAGTATATGGGGTGGAACTTCCGCTACATCCACGACAGCCTGGAACCACACTACAGATACCGTTCGCAGCACTTTTCCATCAGTGAACCTCGGAAGTTCAGCTGTCATGACGTAGCTCGTGCACTGCATGAAGATCACACACCGCATCCAGCAGTCTCAGCCATGGTAACAGTAACTTCTTCAACAATTTGTGGCGCAACTGGCCGTCGGCCTCTCCCAGGAGGAGTTCCCACATCGCTAGTTAATTCCAACTTCCGTATCATGTTCTTACCCTCCTGTGTGGAAGGAAGACGTCTCCATATTCGTTTAATGCGTCTATACTCGCGAAAAGGAATAGCTCTATTGCTGTTGTTTTGATAAGGCAGCTTTCGCAGTAAAGCCCTCCTCACCTTGTTCAGACCAATATTGACTGTCTGCAACAGTAATGCAAACTGCTACCTGTGTTTCAACCCTACGTCGCCGTACCAGCACCGAAGGCTAACGGCAAATCCTGACACTAATACCACTAAGAATGCAAATCCTGCCGCACCCACTCTTGAACATCATTCCTATAAAAGTTGGGTACCTATACGGTAAATAGTTTCCCGTCCTGACTTGCTCAAGTAGCGAAAGTTTAATTATCACCACCCTGTACATTAAAGAACTATCAGGTATTGTCAGCAGCATTAAAAAAAAGTCCGCTAATGATGCTGCTATTGTCTTCAGGAAACTACTTTCGCTAGATGGTCGTTCAGAAATGCAAAACATGTTAGACGGAGTTAGCTCTTGCTCTAATGAATGAAAATTCTACGTGTGCGCTATATGATCAAAAGTATCGGGACACCTATGAATAAATATTAATGTGGGGTGTGTCCACCCTTCGTCTTTATGACGGACTCTGCTCGGTACCCTTTCAACGAGCTGTCTGTGGAGGAATGGCAGCCCATTATTCCTCAAGAGCCTAAACCACAGGAGGTAGCATTGTTAGACGCTGCGGTCTGGGGAGCAAAGTCGACGTTCTAACTCATCCCAAAGGTGTTCCATTGTATTCCGGTCGGGCCTCTGAGCAGACCTGTCCATTTCGTGAATGTTACTGTCCACAAACCATAGTTTTCACTGATATTACTCTACGACAAGGTGCAGTGTTACGCTGATACCAACAGCCTACTGTAACCTTCGGCATTTAGCGTTTTCTTAAGCGCAATGACGATACCACAAAAACACTCGATACAGTAACACCACCTTCTCCGTACTTCACTGTTGGCACTACACACGATGGCGGTAGCGTTCTCCACCCATTCGTCAAACCCAAATCCTTTCATCGTGTTGCCACATGCTATAGCGTGATTCATCACTCCAAATAACTCGTTTCCAGTCGTTCACTGTCCAGCGGCGTCGTTCTTTACACGACCTCGAGCGTCACTTAGCACTGACAGCAGAAATGTGTGGCTAATGAGGAAATGTTGGAACATTGTACCCCATTCTTTTTACCTCCCTACCCACAGCCATTGTGCTAGCTGGACTGCTGGCAGCTGTTTGGAACTCACGAGTGTTTCCTTTCGCTGATTTCATGCTCTTTTTTTTTTCCAGCAACCCACCGCAGTGCTCGACGGTCCCTGTCTGTCAGCACATCAGATCTACCTGGATTTATGCGTGGTAAATTCTAATCTGTTAGGTCTTGCCTCCCAAGTTTTGCATAATTATTGGACCATATACAGTCACTCTAAATTTCTGTCATAAAGTTTTCGCAGTTTCTTAACTCACTACAATGACTTGGCATACACTGTGCGTGCGTCGATGTGCAGAGAGACTATATACTTCGACGAGCCAAAACATCATAACCTCCTGTCTAATAGCGTGTTGATCCACTTGTCAAGCACAGTGCAACAGAAATACTGCTTGGCGTGGATCCTACCAGTCCTTGACAGGACTGTGGAAGTATGTGCCACCAGGTGTCTACATACAGGTCAAGAAATTCCCGCAAATTACCGGATGTGGTTTGCGGGCACGCAGCTGCCGCCCGATGTGTACCATATTCCAGTGGGTGCAGATGAGGCACATTTTCTGGCCAAGACATCAATTTGAGTTCACTATACTACTCCTCAAACCGCTGTAGCACGATTCTTACCTTGCAACACGGGCAGTAGATAGGGATGTAGATGTCGTGTGACTAGGGCCTCCCGTCGGGTAGACTGTTGGCCAGGTGCAAGTCTTTCGATTGGACGCCACTTCGGTGACTTGCGAGTCGATGGGGATGAAAACGCCACAGATGCAGGCCGAAAAGGGCAGAATTATGTTGCGAGTTACATCGAGTGAAGCTTCCACCGGATCTGTGGTGGTAATCGAAGGCATCATGATAGCAGTGATCTACGTGAACATTACTGCGGACCACCTGCACCTCCTCATGCATGAAGTCTCCCCCTATGGCGGTGACATCTTCCAGCAGGATAACACGGACAAGAATGGGATTCATTCGACAGGCGACACATTTCTAGTGACAGACGGTGAAAACACATTGAGCTGTACCCGGTGCAATCATAAATGACAATGTCGTTGTGTCAACAGAGGAACGTGTAGGGGCTGTATGATGTTGAGCTCCATTTTCAACAATGAGACCTTTGAACGGTGAGCTCCGAATGACCTGTGCCTGCACCAGCAGTCTACTCTGTCGTCAGATATGCCACAGATCGCTGCCTAGCGTGGAGTACACTGTGGGGGATACTCCATCCTCTACATTTTCTGGTGAGACGTGGTCGTCCAATACGATACGGCCTACTCGTCATCTCACTATCCTTCAACCACTTTCCTTAGGTGCTCAGGACAGTAGTACGACAAAAGGCGACCAGCTTCGTCGTTTCAGAGATTCTCGTTTGCAGCCACAGCGACACAGCATAGACCCCTTATATCAGTGGATTTGCCCATTTGCGGTCCTTATCTTCGCCATAATGAGTGCCCATCCGTCTCTCTTCTTTCCTTACGGCGTCGCGTGCCCACAACTCCACCAGGAGGCATTCAACCTCACGCTGGGCAGTGATCATAATGTTTCGGCTCATCATTGTATATTTAGCTTCAGTAATATGTGTGAATCGTCTAGACCGTCTCTGCCCATTGCTCTACTGACAACACGATACTCCCCGCCTCCTTTTGTACTGGCGTGTCCACCTCTCTTGAGATCTACTGGTCAATTTCGCGTTACATAGAGCTGTCCGGATACTTTCGATTAGATAGTGTAGACGAATGTAATATAATGCCAGTAAACAAGAAAGGAGTCCCATGGCATCCGATTCGAGACAAGAGGTAAAATTCCGGAGACATTTACATTATTCAAATACAACGAAGTTTTATTATTGAGCGAAAGGAAAGAGAGCGTACACTTTAAATCGGTCGTGGGGAAAGACTTATGGCTGTAGAAAAGATTGTGTGAAAGTACAAGGCAGATATAAAGGAAACCACATACAATACACTTCTGTGAAGTGTCCTCCAGAACACTACCCTAGTGTTTGGTTCGTTATCAGGAAGGTACGGCAGCAGACGTCTTACGGAATTCAGAGCGCTACGAAGATCTTCAGTCATCGATGGTAGTGAAACAGGGATGCTCAAGAACTTAAGCGAAAATTGTGGGAAGTTAGGCCACGTTACCGCGTTGAGCATCTATAGAGAATTGATATTTGAGGTACGCTGTGCTAAGTCGCCTGTCAGATAGGGCCTACTGCAACACTAAGATAACTGAGATCAGGTTGGGAATGCGAGGGCGAAGAAACCTGTTTTTATCTCGTTGCATTCGCTAATGGCGTAGGTCAGTGAGCGGCCAATACTGATACGATATACGATCTGTTGTGCACTCGACAGTGTATTGCAGAGTATATGTGTAGCAGTAGATGGATCAGTTATCCAGCATCACCTCTAAGCAGCAAAGAAAAAACAGACTGCTAATACGTACCAAAAAGTCATATTCTTTAATTTCGAGTGCAGCGCTTTAGTACTGTTTGTTTTGTACAGGGAAACACTGCACACCAAACTATTCTCGTCGGATATCCTTTCTTCCTTTTATTAAAAAAAAAGTCAACTTTCGTTCTGATAATAGCGTTCCTGTACTACAAGAACAGCCCAATAGGGCACCAGTTAACTTGCAGCTCTCGTATTCGATGGTAGTTGACGGACCATTCGAAACTATCTTCATGGTCGCTCGTAACCGTTTCTGAGAAATAGCAGGTTTATGCTGAAATAAATGTCACAACAGATTTCTTATTCGAGCGTCATCTTACCTGAGAAAACGCCGTATCTTTTCAGAGTCTTTGTTCGCGGAATCAGGCAATGAATCTTTCTCGTGGCACTTCTGCGGGTTACATCGTGCGTTCCACAACAATCGCTATTCTTCGTTTGCGAAGAAAGGCAAATAAAACGTAGTATGGCAATGTTCGTATTGGAAAATGAACCCATCAATCGGAACAGGCCGAAGCCCTCAGAAGGAGTTGTAATTTTACCCACTTATGCTCACGCGTACACAGAAGCGAAGTTTATTTGTTACGGTTTTTCTCTTGCATCTATGGTAAAGTCTGCCTCGTTCGTTCTCATTTCCTTGTAAAATAAAGATACCAAGAAACATCCAGAAATTAAGGCGTTTAACGTTTCTAAACTGGAAATTCTAAGAAAGCTTACCATAAATTAAAATAAGGGTCATCATCTTCTTCGAAACACGCGAGTTACCTCAACGACTTCCTGATTCACAGTGTCAGGGACAGAGAAGAATTGTGCTGCGTTTGTGCACGCGTATCATTTGTATATTGCAGGGCGCACTGGACGTTCTAGGGACGTCCATTAGCGGGTAGAAACTATCAAATTGTGAATCGGAACTGACTTAGTGAAGTCAGTTTATCCCATTCAGTTCCTGTTGGGTTGTCATCGAACTACCGGACTGGAAAGCTGGAATGCTGACTTTACTTAGCACCGAAGGAAGAGTAAAGAGTTTCTGCAAAACAGTGACACAGCAGAAGTCTCGGGAACCGGTGCTGATATTAATCTTCGCAGTCGTTATGTTTTGTCGATCTCGTTTCAGTGTGAAGAATGCCGCTCTACCGACAGCCGTAACTATGAGTTATCAGAAAGATACCATGTGCCTCTTTGGGTCCTAGGTGCTGTTAACATCCTTGAATGGTTCACACAGTTACAGTCACCGTATTCTTCTGCTAGCGCTCATCTCTGTGTACCATTACATATTCATCTGAGTGGCTTTGAGATGGGTCTCGTTGACTGTCGAGAACGAAAGCACAGTCAGATTTCAGAATAATTACGTATAAGCCATAATGAATGATCCAGTAAATTACATTTAATATGTAAGCAGGAAAAACGTTCCGTAAGTCTACCACACCTTGAAATCAGCGACGCAGGCCAAGAGTTCTGCGCATCTGTTCTGCGACCTTTCTTATAGCAAGGAGCGACCTGCACCTTTCTCCAGTAACATTGCGCGCGTCGTTGTTCGAGAGACCACGGGTCTTGTAAGTTTCCCTTATTTTCAGTTTTGCGCTAATTTGTTTGTGTCATCGCTGGACTGGATGGTAGATCATCGAGTTTATTGTGGTCAGTTAAAAATAGTTTTCAGAATGATTAAGTAATATTCCCAACCGTAACTCGGACTTGTTGTCTTAGTAGACTTGCTTCCGTCCACTGACGAATATCCAGATGAAAATCAGTTCCAAATCCAAACTGATGACCAGGCAAAATGTCGATAGTAACAACTATAAATCTTTTGCTCACTTTATTGTGTCGAAGATCTTGCTAAGGAATATCGCACTACCAGTACACGAGGGAAAGCGTGGGACTTCTTGAAGTCCCTGGGAGAAATATAAAGGAAGGTTATGAAGATAGCAGTCGTCATTTATTTCGGTGGATACAGTTTTTGAAGCTCAAATTTGGTTATGTTAATTACATCGTGGTTCAGATTCTACTGTACTACAGGCAACCTCTTAAGTTCTCCATCGTAACCAATCTAGTCCTGTCATTTTACTGACACCATAGCACCATGCCTCTTAGGCCGTGCGATGTTTGTACCGTGATGTTTTCAAACGGGTTACTCGTGGAATAAACAGATGCCAGCCACATTGTTCCATTGTTTGACGTTTGGCGTAACTTGTTTAGCGAGACGAGTGAGCTGACAGTGGAGTAGCGCCTGTGTGTACGAGGAGGTTGGTGGCTCCAGAGTTGTGCGCCATCTGGCGGTGGTAGCCGGCGCGAAGGTCACAGCGCCGAGCCGGGCGCATTCCTACACGCCCCCCCCCCCCCCTCTCCCCCCTCTCTTATCCCTCACCATTCCCAGGACCAAATTTCGGCCCACACGGCGGTCCTCTCGCCATCATTCGTAGCCCACACTGCTTCCATCTGCACTACAACATTTGCGACACGCACGTCTTTCTTAGCGCATCGTTATGAACTATTTTTGGGTTACCCGTTCGTAATACAATTGTTGCTTAACAGAACAAAATTAACAGTTTTAGCGGTCCTGGCCCTAGTTTGCATTGATGGAGGATTTTTCCCCCCACTCAAACTAGGTAAGGCGGTTGCTTCATGCTCACTGAATCTTTGTGTTGATCTGACGGATATTTCTTTGGCTGTACGAATTTGAAAGTAGTATTTGATTCCCGTATGTTGAGCTTATACAGTAGTGACGTCAGTAAAAAGACAGGGTTCCTGCAAAAGTAATAGTACAATGTCTGAAACACACACGTATCGAATTTGTTATGAAACTAGTAGGTACATATAAAGGCATAAACCCACTGTTTCTTACATAACTGGTAAAAAGACACTGACTCATTGTCCAGATGTGCATTGTTTGTATTTTGCGTAACCTCCCTTCTTACTAATTACTTAAAACATTCTAGTCGGTATTGATTTTATTAGGCTTTGTAATTCTTACCGCGAAATTGTTGCCCACTCTTCTCGTACCGCTCTTTTCATCTCTCTTACGGCCCCGAATTGCATTCCATTGCGATAAACACGCGTTGCAAGTATTCCCAATGGTTCTTCCTCGGGGTTCAAATCCAAGCTATGTGCACGCCAGAGCAAGACATCGACATCGACATCGATATCGGTATTTTAAAACCAGTTTTTGGTTGTAGCAGAAACATAAACGAATGCAGTATCTTGTTGAAACATAGACTTTCGGTCCCTAGGTCACCATACATTCTAATAAATTATGTCTCTAGCATCTCAGTGCACATGTTGAGAGTTCAGTCAGCTGTTCATCCAAGGAATGCGTGATTTACCTTTAGCGCAGAAGGCTGCCTAGATAATAACACTTCCACCATCATAATTTCTTCTCGTTCTTACCTGCTGCTCTGTTCTCAGCTCATGCCAGTAATACTGAAATCCATCCTGCTCATCTAAATTACACTTTCTCTCATTATTGAAGATCACTTTATCACATTCTGTAGTTCATGACACATGATTTTCAGCAAACTCCAATCTATCCTGTTTATGTTTGAAAGTTAGAGCAGGTTTCCGCAGTTGTTTCTCGAATACAATATATCATGTAACAAAATTTGTCGTACACATCTGACGTTTACTGGCGACTGTAAAGCAGCAGCAAGTTGAGAAGAACAATTGTTTGTAGTCCTTGCGTTGCACAGAAGTGACTGATTTCATGCCTCAGATAATTTTCCATTTTGCCCATACTTGCCGTTCTGTCCATAACCTGCGCCCTTTCTAACAGAATTATCATCCTACTTACACGGTTTAACTTCTTGGCGATTTGACGTTTAGAGAGTCCTATTTCCTTGTGACGCACTGTTTTTTACTTGGTTCATAGCACGCACCGTCACGAATGGGGTCTGTCTAATATCTGCATTAAAGAAACATAGCCGACTGCCTTTATACCTAGTTCCAGTATGTACCGTCTGAGTTGTTGATGACTTTATATATATATATATATATATATATATATATATATATATATATATATATATATATATATATATATATACTACTGACATAAGTTCGATACCGTTTTGACTGCATTTGTCGGTATACTGGATCTCATACTGTTGCATATACACTGTGTACAACTATTACAACCCACAATGTCAATTTTCCTACAGATATCCATGCCTTTATACTGATTTCAGCTACTGTAGTAGCTGTTGCCAGCAAACACGCTGCTTAGTGCCTCTGTTCGTTACAGGTTACTACGTTCATTCAGAGATGGAATGAGTGTATCGGTCTTCAACCTACCTTAATTTTTTCAGTCTTTGAATAGTTCCTTTATTATTCTGGGAAATCACATACGCTGTAACTCGCTGTGCACTTTATTGTTTTGTCCTGTGGACGAGCCTTATTGTTACTTTAACACTTCTGGTCTCTCCCGTAATGCAGCTTTCATACTTCAGGGGGTCATTTGGCTATTGCTTTGGTTGGGTACATAACAGAACGAGAGCGAAATGCAGCTGAGACTGCTAACGTATGACGTGCGTCATACATTTGTTTGAAAGGACGCGTGCAGTAACAAGTCAATTTCTTTACGAACAACTATCACTGGGTAACCTTTTGACATTATTCATAAATCTACACGTTTTTATTACACATACTTCGAAGCACAAGGGTCAGAGGGAACCTGCACTTCTTTTGCTCTGTCGTTGCTTACAGCATCGTAATGGACGAGGAGAACGAAGGTTGTCGGATTGTATTCGTCGTCGTTCTTGGTGTAGCTTACCGCTGAGTACCCGACACGATTGCCTCTGGTTCGCATAACCGATAACTTGGATAGCAGTCTTTAAGTTTATGAGGTACAGGCTTTATTTTAAACCGATTGCAAGACATAAAGTGTTACGCTGTGCTGTGAAAATGTGTGCTATCGTCTTCTTTCTCACAGTCAGTTGTAACTGTGATAACAGGGCATTTAAATCATAAGACAAATCGTTTACGCGACTATGTGGTGTTCTGTTTTCTTCCTCGCAGAAGGTTCTAACAGGACACTTTTATTTACTGCGTATTATGATTAGGATAATACGGAATCTGAATCGTCCGAAACGTCGTAATCCTACCAGTATGCAGATTAAAATCCAGATCCAGGTGCAGGAGAGGTCTGTCATAGCCTGTGTATCAGTGATCCCCACCGATTCAGGTCGAGAGAGAGAGAGAGAGAGAGAGAGAGAGAGAGAAAGAGAAAGAGAAAGGAGAGATATCACGACGTATATCTAGTTCCTAAGCGAGGGATTTCCGTGTTCGCTAGTACTGTATACATATAATAAGCAACTTTTTCTTTTACTGTCTTTCCAAGTGCTGCAGCTATAATGGTCAGTAGTGGGTTCACGTCGTCATTAGCGTTCTGCCCAAAGGCAGATTGTAACATGGTAACTCTCCATGCTCTCGAGTCTTCTGCCGTCCGCCTAATTTCCGTTTCCCTTTGTCATCTATCATGTTGTATCTCCTCCTTCCTCCCACACTTCCCTCAAAAACTGTCTGTTAACAATCACTCCCGCCCCCAATGAATGTCCCACCCAGTTCTTCTTCCTTTCTCTTACAACCTGCAGCAGTCTTCTCCACTCACCAACCTTTTCCAACACTTTCGTTACTCTCTCTCTTTCAATCCAGCTTATCCTCCACATCCATATCTCAAATACTTCTAGCAGTGTTGTTTTTTTTTCCATTCTGCGTCCATGTTTTTGCCTCATAATATATTGCCAGACTCCAAACAAAACACTTGCTTAGTCTTTTCTTCAGACATTTATCCAGTTTTCCACGTAATAATCTCCTTTCTGCTGAATGCCTTCTTTGCTATAGCAGTGCGAGTTTTCACCTCCTGATGACATCTCAACTCGTCAGTGAGTGTATTTCAAAGATATTGAAATGCTCTTGACTAGCCAGTAACAACATGCTCTCTACTAATATTTGCCAGTCTCCTTGGTTTGACGATTCCACTCTTTGTTTTTGCTGTCCTTATTCTCATCCCATATTCCGTACGATTTAATTCAGGTATTTCAGTATTTTACTTATAGTTTGTTCACTTTCTGCCACTAATACCATGTCATCAACACATCTTACACATTCTTTTCTCTTCCACCAATACACAATCTTTTTCCATCTGAGCCTTACGCAGTAATCTCTACCAGGTAAAAGTTGAACAACAAAGGGGACAGCCAACAACCTTGCCTAACGCCCCATCCAGTGCTGCTTCCCCCAGACATTACATTTCCAGTCCTTATTCTTTCTTTCTGTTGTAAATATAGATTCTGTATCAGTCTTCTCTTTTTCCAATCTACTCCTTTCCTCTTCAAAATACCCATCAGCTTGTTCCGTTGAACTCCACCGAAAGCTTTTTTCCCAAAAAAATAAAAACATAAATTTCTCTGCTTTTCTCTTATAAGTCTTAAGAGGGCAATAGCATCTCTTACTTCTTTTCCTCTTCTATATCAGAACAGCTCCTCCTCAATCCATCTATCGTTCTTGCCATTTAACCTTTATTCAGCACTCTTAGCAACACTAAGCTACATGAGAAATTAGGCTGAGTACTATGCCCTTCAGATTTCTTACTATTTCTCTTTTCCTTAATTGGTATGATTACTGTTCCAAGAAAGGTGCCTCTGTCGTATGTCTAGTTATAAGGTATACTATTTTCTCTCTTTCCGTGTTGAAGAAAGTGCAGAGAGGAAAAGCAAAGGAAAGATCAAACTTGGAGACACTCCAGGAGGTAGGCAAGGCTCCAGACTTGGAAGACAGGTTTATGGAAAAAAGTGTGTGTACAGTGCAGGTCAAAAACATTTTTTCCAGATGTACCACGCAGCGCTTCTCGATTAGAAGGCCGTAGTGTTTCCACAGAGTAGAAGTCTTTTTGTGGGTGTTTCCGCGGATGCTGATATAAATATCTTATATACAACATTCATCAGATTAGAAGTTAGTTTGGACACCACGGCACTTTGTCAGACGTGATCCTATTAGTTACATTGTGGTACTCTTCGCTTGTCTTTCTGCAATACCACAATCGACTAAACAAGTTTGTTACAATTCGACGTGAATCTGCTATTACAGGACAACTAATATTTTACAGCTACACAAAGTATTTTCCGATTTGTAAGGTGCGTTGTCAGCAATAAGAAATGGCCACCTAGGAGTGGTTCCAAACCATTTAGATCTAGTCAGTTTCGCAGTTCAGTGTCTACTAATAAATGAGTGTGCGGTCATTGACCGACATCTTTCAGTCGCTTTGGTGGTATTCTTAAATAAATCATAAGTCATATTTGTCATATATACGGCTGATTTTATGTATCATTCAACTATAGGTGGATTCACGTAGTTGTCGCTAGATACTTGCTAAAAGAGACTGAGTGTTATCCCCTTTTTAACGTTTTTTTTGAATCTATCGACATAGGAAATAAGTCATTAAGTATAGGAAGGTTTTCACAATCATTTCGAATTTCTTTGTAGCTACTCTCACGTTTTAATATTATAAACACAACTGGATAAATAATAACCTGAAAGGCTTGCAGACTGTTTTGGTTGGTGGACAGTTTGAAATTACCCAACGTGGCCGGACCTGTCATGCCCCCGAGGGCAAAGCCGCACAGGCGATTCTGCCCTCGCACACCCCTCACCGTAAAACTACCTTAATTCTGCAATTTTTTGTATGTAGATTTGGAAGAATTTTCAATTTTGTAAGTAAGTTTAATAAAAATGAAGCAGTATTAAAATATTACTTAAATATGTTGATGAAAAGTACTGTATACGACAAATTAAATGTATCATCCTGACAAACTTTCTAGAAAAATTGAAAGTAAAACAAAATCCATATCGTATTATATATGGCAGCTAATGCATATTGGTTTTGGTGTGATTTATAGTAAATATCATACTCTATTTACTACTCATAAATTATTAATAGTACATAAATTATTAATCAGAAGTAAAATAAAGATCTAAACTTAAGAGTTGAAAAAATATCCTTTTCCATAAATTACTATTTTATTGTAACTAGCGGAAAAATGCTCCTATAGGAACAGAAAGAGGCGAATATGCTCTTGTTTAAAAGACTCTTACTGAAAAGTGGAGTACCAGCTGTCCCATTGTACCTTCCTCAGCACCCATAATTTTTTCCCAAAAAATTCTGGCATGGGAACGTATTCGCACTCCCTTTAATAAGCCAACTCTCCTCTCACAAGCTCCGCTAACTCTGACTCGCTCACACCGCTAGTGTATCCACCTCCATTTGCCCATTGTCACTCACTCATTCAGCCCAACTCACTGTCATTGTTTCCTGCGTTACAGCCACAGAGTCCTCCGTTCTGTACTACTACTACTACTACTACTACCACCACCACCACCTCCACAACAACAGTCTCTCTCTCTCTCTCTCTCTCTCTCTCTCTCTCTCTCTCTCTCTCTCTCTCTCTCTCTCTCCACTGTTATCTCATTCATTCCTACTGCAGCTCTCTCTTCTCACTGTCACCATCTCTCAGTGACTGTCATAGACTCTGTCTCTCATTATCACTAGCTCTCAACCACTTCTATTTTCTCCTTCTCTTCATTCCTCTGCCACTCGCACTCTCTCCTTCACTCTTTTTCTAGCACTGTTCTGTCTATGCAAACTATGTTCCCCTGTCACTGTGTCCCGTTTGTCTCACACCGCGAGTGTCTTCTGTTCTCTTTCTACACCACAGCCACTGTCTTATTATCTTTCAGTATTTATTACCTTTCCGTCTTACCCACTACAGTCTCTTCCCCTCTCTCAGAATAAAAAGCACGAATATGTTCGGGCGCCACAATTATTTGGAAAATTTTAAAAGTGCTAAGGAAGGTAAAATGAGGCAACTTTTAAACACAAATATAGGCTGTTTCTTTTTTTTGTGTTCCAATAGGATCATTTTCCGACGGTTCCCTTCTTTTCCCTGCCACAGCAGGGCACGTCATTAATATGAAAAGAACTTTATGGATCACTAAGATTTTGATGGTTTACTTATGTGAAACTGAAATAACACAAAACCAATTTTACACCTCAGACCGGATTTTATATGCACAAAAATTTTGCATATGATTCAGTACTACATGGGGTTCCTAGTACCCTTCTGTTGATAATGGAGTCACTTTACAGCACCTCTCTCCGTGCAACTTCACTTCATGAACTATGTTTTCGCCTCACACCGGACTGCGTGCATATTTTACGTGTACGGGAAGGGTACTTTGAACCTCTGTACCTCGGAAACGGATGAAGATACCGATAAAATTTTAAAGATTGTTCGATCACGGGATCTTAGGACTATATCGTAAAAATTGGAATTCGCAGCTCGATGGACCTTTTTTGGATTTTCTAAGGAACCGCCCATGAACTAATCGTGCCTCTATAATGCCCCTAAGGCCCCCATAGACTACATCAAGTGCAAAAAGATCCAACCGGGGTCCTCCATTTGCCTAAGCAGGAGGAAGTGTGTAATATTCATACTTTGATCGTGTACTGCAGGTTAGTGACACACGACCTTTCCGTTGAGTATTAAAACGAAGGCGGGAGTAGCCGAGCGGTTCTAGGCGCTACAGTCTGGAACTGCGTGCGACCGCTACGGTCGCAGGTTCGAATCCTGCCTCGGGCATGGATGTGTGTGACGTCCTTAGGTTAATTAGGTTTAAGTAGTTCTAAGTTCTAGGGAATTGATGACCTCAGATGTTAAGTCCCATAGTGCTCAGAGCCATTTGAGCCATTTTTGGTATAAAAATGGTCCCTAGCCCAAGGACTATCCGAAACACTTTACCCCACCTTTCTATCAGCGGAAGAACCCCGTTTTTATGCGCGACGTTTCAGAACATACGAGGTAACGCATGCTACCGACTTTACTTAGCAGAGTCATATTCTATCGATGGGATTGCAAAATTTGACAGCCAGCTTTCATCTACGTTCGATCTGAAGTAGTTTATCGTCCTTAATTCGCTGAAATTGTTCACATTATAGATGTCGTCATAGTTACATCGTTATTTGAAGAATGTGTTACACCCACTTTCAACAAAGAAATGGGAAGTCGTGTGAATGCTCTTCAGTATCTCTTTCACCAGGAACTTGAAAGCAGCTATTTCGTTAACTAACTCCGCTGATCGATAACTCTGCACATTTTTCAAGATAAGGTACAGAGCTTTCATTTAAGGCGTATCTTCACAGAAAATTAAAGTCAGGCGAAATGGTTTCGTGTATGAGGGATCAGTTTTTCCGTTACGCTTGTTAGTCTATCGCGAACTTTGAACTACTCTAGCTCAAACAGTTTCTAAACACATATCAGTTGTGCCTCGTTGCATCCATCTCTCAGGTCATTCTTTTCATCTTTTGTCAACCTTATAACGCAAAAACTGTCTTTTACTCATATAGGCTCACAATCATCTTTGGCTTTGGTTGTCTGTTTCTGCATTACTCCTGCACGTAGCTGTTAAAAAACAAAGTATCAGACTCTATGACACTTCAATGGTAACACTCTTTTCTTGCAGCGACTAGTTAATACAGTCCAAATTTATTAATACATGAGACCACATTTCTAAAGGCAGACGCATTGGAATTCAGTTTCCGTCAGAAGTTGCTTATTCAGTGGCCCATTTTGTCTCTGTTGGTCGTACAGTGAAGTGGCAAAAGTCAGTGGACACCTCCTAATATTATGTTGGACCTTCTTTTACCCACTGTAGTGAAGCAACACGACAAAAACATTGAAGCAACTCCACGGGGCATGCATTCAATAAGTCGTTCGAAGTCCCCTGCAGAAATATTGTGCCATGGTGCCTACATAGCCGTCCATAATTCCGAAAGTGTTGTCGCTACAGGATTTTGTGCACGAATTGACCTTTCCATTAACTTATGCCCCATAAATGTTCGATGAGATTCATGTTGAGCGATCTGGGTAGCCATATCATTCGCTCGAATTGTCCAGAATGTTCTTCAAACCAGTCGTGAGCAATTGTGGCCCGGTGGCATGACATCGTTGTTGGGGAATATGAAGTCTATGAACGGTTGCAAATGGTCTTTATGTAACGGAACATAACCATTTCCAGTCAGTGTTCAGTTCAGTTGGACAAGAGGACCCAATCCATTCCGTGTAAACACAGACCACACGATTATGGAGCCACCACCAACTTGTACATTCTCTTGTTGACAACTTGCGACAATGGCTTCGTATGGTCTGTGCCACATTCGAACCCATAGGCTCTTAGTAACAGAAATCGGGAGACATCTGAGTAAACGATGCTTTTGCAGTCGTATAGGGGACAACCGATATGGTCATTAGCGCAGGAGTGGAGCTGTAGGCGGTGTCGTGCTGTTACTAGACACTCGCGTCGGTCGTCTGCTGCCACAGTTCCCTGCACTATTCTGACGGATAAGTTCGTCGTACGTCCCAGATTGATTCCTGCGGATATTTCATGCAATGTTACTTGTGTATTGGCAATGACAACCCTCCGCAAACTCCGCTGCTCTCGGTCGTTAAGTAAAGGCCGTTGCCATTGCGTTGTCCGTGGTGAGGGGTGATGTCTAGAATTTGTTATTCTTGGCACACTCTTGACACCGTGGATTTCGGAATATAGAATTCCCTAGTGATTTCCGAAGCGGAATATCCCGTAAGTCTAGCTCCAAATACCATTTCGAATTCTAAATTTGTTAATTCCGGTCGTGCGGCCATAATCACATCGGAAACCTTGTCACAAGAATCACACGAGTACAAATGACCGCTTCGACAATGCCTTATACCTCGTGTACGCGACACTACCGCCATCTGTATCTGTGCATATCACTATCCCATGACACTTGCCTTCAGTGTAATACACGACACCTTGTGTACATATGCTAAGTTCTAAAGAGCTGCCTCAACATATGTCCTAGAAGACCATCTTGTAAAGCAGCGTCTCTTGAGTTGTTTTAAGACAATCGACTAAACAATCCACCTCCAAATAGAGCTGCTTAAGTAGTTGAGAAACTGAAATCACTTTGAGAACAAAGTTTTTCGCAACGGCACTATTGTATAAAACGTTCTCGAAAACGCGAATGTTTTGTATAAATTGAATCACTTTACCGCCCACAACAAAAAGTTATCATGAGCACTGACAGTTTCTGTAGACGCCCGTGCACCTGACAAGATACAAACGGTAACGCTGTGGGTACGCAACTTTGCGCATCTGTTTCTTTCCTTTCGCATTTTTCTCCCACCATCCTTTAAACCGTCGTCACATTGCTTTTTACCACGTTCGAAGATGGGACTGCTAGCTTTGTGAATATCGTGTTTACTGAATTGTGAAGGCAAGGGTGTAGAGTATACAGACAATCACTGCGAAAATAAAGAAGGCACAATTTCTCCCTCTTAGACACCAGTTAGCTTGCTACGGTAGACGTCACGTACTATCATGAATCAACTTCGCACTCTCACTTGTTTGTGGGTTCCGTAGTTAAAGCCGCGAGGATAATCGGAAATCATTGGGGTGATTATTGATTCTTATATTAATTTATTCTGTGCATTATACGTTCCATAATTGTGTGTACTATACAACAAACCCAACAACAACAATAATAATAATGTCACTGAGGTAGTAGATTTTGGAGTGGAATTTAAAACTTGCGAGATTGTTGTTATAGGTTGTCTAGAAGCAGTATGCGCGTTTCTCCTCTTCTTGCTAGGATGAGTACAAGTGAATTCGTCGTGAAACTGTAGAATCCTAAATGTTGCCAAACACGAAGATCGACATTTTCTAACAGCCTGTTGTTGCAGTATGCCATTTGTACAGAAAAGGTGTAGTTTGTTTTACCACTTACGTTATGAGGGGCTATAGACGATTAGATGTTACGTGATATAATTTTACTAATTTTCGTACACTGTTATGTGCATGAGCATTTCAACTAATTTTTGTAATATCATTTTACTTTGTATCTTTAAGAGTTCCACGAATACCTGACTAAAACTTTGTGTTGGTACCGATGATAAGTTACCACCTTCTTTTAGCAAGTACGTAGTCACTCTCCCGCATACGTGAGTAGCGCCAGAACTTTCCAAATGTTAACATAGAACATGTTTTGTTCAAACCAACTGTCGGTTTGATAGCCGCCTTTCTACCAGTGAGGAAACAATATGCGAAGTTGATATATCCAACATAGGAATCCTCCATGGACGTCATTTCCATCCTCACAGTCAATATTTTCTTTCTTTTGTTTCTTAGGCCAGAATCGGTAAAATGTTTGAAGATATCAGTATTTCTGCTAATGAGCTTAACTTAAATATAAAAAAGTCTACAGAAAACATTTCTGTGTGGTGTGCAACGTTATTTTGTTAAGTCAAAGGCTCAGACTTTGCTGGTGGCTGTTGCTGCTGAGCAGTGTTAGTTTTGAAAATTAGTTAATTGGACAGTCTCTTATTCTTGATTTTTGTGTTGCAGTTTAGCATGTCTGTTGCAGTGTAGCATGTCAGAATTCAATTGATTCATTTACCTGAAGGGTTTTTTTTCTCCAGTCACGTGACTTCATTCAAAGCAGTCCCTCAAATTTTCAAAATTACAGAACGATAAACATGCAATATTCAACAACATGATCTAGATGTTTGTCTTACATAATTAATGTTGACACTATTTGTTACTTATGTTGCAGCCCGACACAGTACCCCAGGCAAGCATTGATATGAACAAGGTGCTGGAAGTGGCAGATGCTGAGAAAGTGACGGGGAATGCATTTAGTCTAGCAATCACAGCACCTGATGGCGTTCATTTCGTCAAAGGCACCAGCCGTGAAGAATGCCGTTGGTGGGCAGATGGACTGTCAGTTTACCCAAGATCCAAGGCATGTACATCTAGAGATATTAAATTTTATGCAAATGTATTAGTATGGATATACCTACTTCTAGAACCGTATTTAGATATAGGCCTATATAACTAGCCTATTGCAGTTATGTTGTATACATGGAAGAACCCTGGAGGTACTAGAAGGTTTCAGCTCGATTATATAATGGTAAGACAGAGATTTAGCAACCAGGTTTTAAATTGTAAGACATTCCTAGGGGCAGATGTGGACTATGACCACAATCTATTGGTTGTGAACTGTAGATTAAAACTGAAGAAACTGCAAAAAGGTGGGAATTTAAGGAGATGGCACCTGGATAAACTGAAAGAACCAGAGGTTGTACAGAGTTTCCGGGAGAGCATAAGGGAACAATTTATAGGAATGGGGGAAATAAATACAGTAGAAGAAGAACGGGTAGCTTTGAGGAATGATATAGTGAAGGCAGCAGAGCATCAAGTAGGTAAAAAGATAAGGGCTAGTAGAAATCCTTGGGTAACAGAAGAGATAGTAAATTTAATTGATGAAAGGAGAAAATACAAAAATGCAGTAAATGAAGCAGGCAAAAAGGAATACAAACGCCTCAAAAATGAGATCAACAGGAAGTGCAAAATAGCTAATCAGGGTTGGCTAGAGGACAAATGTAAGGATGTAGAGGCTTATCTCACGAGGGTTAAGATAGATCCAGGAAAATTAGAGACCTTTGGAGAAAAGAGAACCACTTGCATGAACATAAAGAGCTCAGATGGAAACCCAGTTCTAAGCAAAGAATAGGAAAGCAGAAAGGTGGAGGGAGTATATAGAGGGTTTATAAAGGGACGATGTTTATTGAGGACAATATTATGGAAATGGAAGAGGAGGTAGATGAAGATGAAATGGGAGATATGATACTGCGTGAAGAGTTTGACAGAGCACTGAAAGACCTAAGTCGAAACAAGACCCCGGGAATAGACAACATTCCATTAGAACTACTGACGGCCTTGGGAGAGCCAGTCCTGACAAAACTCTACCATCTGGTGAGCAAGATGTATGATACAGGCGAAATATCCTCAGACTTCAAGAAGAATATAATAATTCCAATCCCAAAGAAAGCAGGTGTTGACAGATGTGAAAATTACGAACTATAAGTTTAATAAGTCATAGCTCCAACATACTAACGCGAATTCTTTACAGACGAATGGAAAAACTGATAGAAGCCGACCTCGGGGAAGATAAGTTTGGATTCCGTAGAAATGTTGGGACACGTGAGGCAATACTGACCCTACGACTTATTTTAAAAGAAAGATTAAGGAAAGGCAAACCTAAGTTTCTAGCATTTGTAGACTTAGAGAAAGCTTTTGACAATGTTGACTGGAATATTCTCTTTCAAATTCTGAAGGTAGCAGGGGTAAAGTACAGGGCGCGAAAGACTATTTGCAATTTGTACAGAAACCAGATGGCAGTTATAAGAGTCAAGGGACATGAAAGGGAAGCAGTGGTTGGGAAGGGAGTAAGACAGTGCTGTAGCCTAGCCTCTCCCTGATGTTATTCAATCTGTATATTGAGCAAGCAATAGAGGAAACAAAAGAAAAGTTCAGAGTAGGTATTAAAATCCATGGAGAAGAAATAAAACCTTGAGGTTCGCCGATGACATTGTAATTCTGTCAGAGACAGCAAAAGACTTGGAAGAGTAGTTGAACAGAATGGACACTGTCTTGAAAGGAGGGTATAAGATGAACATCAACAAAAGCAAAACGAGGATAATGGAATGTAGTCGAGTTAAATCGGGTGATGCTGAGGGAATTAGATTAGGAAATGAGACACTTAAAGTAGTAAAGGAGTTTTGCTATTTGGGGAGCAAAATAACTGATTATGGTCGAAGTAGAGAGGATATAAAATGTAGACTGGCAATGGCAAGGAAAGTGTTTCTGAAGAAGAGGAAAATGTTAACATCGAGTATAGATTTAAATGTCAGGAAGTCATTTCAGAAAGTATTTGTATGGAGTGTAGCCATGTATGGAAGTGAAACGTGGACAATAAATAGTTTGGACAAGAAGAGAATAGAAGCTTTCGAAATGTGGTGCTACAGAAGAATGCTGAAGATTAGATGGCTAGATCACATAACTACTAAGGAGGTATTGAATAGAATTGGGGAGAACAGGAGTTTGTGGCACAACTTGACTAGGACATGTTCTGAGGCATCAAGGGATCACCAATTTAGTATTGGAGGGCAGCGTGGAGGGTAAAAATCATAGAGGGAGACCAAGAGATGAATACACTAAGCAGATTCAGGATGTAGGGTGCAGTAGGTACTGGGAGACGAAGAAGCTTGCACAGGATAGAGTAGCATGGAGAACTGCATCAAACCAGTCTCAGGTCTGGAGACAACAACAACAACAACAACAACAACAACAACATTGCAGTTATTCTAATATCATCTTGTCCTGTACATCCACCAACAGCTAGCATTTTGACCCATAATTTACAATTTCATTTATTCATTCATACTCATTATTTTGTAAATTGCACAGAGAAAGAGAGGGAACATTCAGGAATATCGAATGAAGGAAGAGATTTTAACTACCTCAGAGTAGGTGTAAAAGGAAATGATGGTGTTAGAATGAGAGACAAAAGGAGATGCTTGAGTAAAAAGAAAGAAACCAAAATCTCAGAACATCTGAGTCACATCTGAAAATTTAATATTTGTTAGGACATAGATAGTTAAAGTGGTTAAAATTCAGGGGCGTTCATACATTTTAAGTTGGAAAACTGTTAAAGAGTCTTACCACAAGTAGCAAATACTGATCATGTCACCAAGAGGTCGTACAATCAAAGTGTAGGTAAGTATACCACCACTTACAACTGTAACATTGTCCTTACATGTTGTATCCAAATGCGGTTTTCCATAAAAAGAAACTGGTTATGTATTCTTATAAATGCAAGTTCAACATAATCACTAAGCGACTTCTGATGCCAGATAAAGATTTCTAACTGATTCTTTGCCATTTTCAGTGATGTTGAGCATTACAGTGGTGTTTCTTATTTTTACATTAGAACTCAGTAAAACTATCTGCACAGAATGAAATAAATGTATCTGCAACAATTATAGCATAAACAGCACACCTGTTTTCTTTTCCTCCTCCACCACAATACCTCTATTCTCTTGCATTTCTTTCTCTCTGCGTATGTGATCTTAATTTTGATTATACTGTCAGTCCACGTATCATCTTCCATCATTTTGCTGCAGATAAATTGTTTTACTTATTCCTTTTGCACTCCAGTCCTGCTTTAATTTTTACATCCAATTGTTTGCTTTTAAGCATGTTTTGTTCCATATTTCGTGGTCAACATGTTATCATCATCCATCTTAACAACATACCCTGGAATTCTCTTATGTATAATGCTTGAAATTGATTCAATATGCTTAAGCATCTCTAGTCTTGATCTATGTATCCCAACTAAATGTCACTTTCTGTGCCCCTGATGCCTTTTTAAATTTTTCATACGTCTTCTTCCAGCTGTATACAGACTGTCTTGCACGAAGTTGTACTTGCATTGTGTGATAGCTTCTGCAGTATCTGATACCTGTTCATTATGCTCTTGTTCATCTGTAGCTTCCCTTATACATTCAGCCCAAATGGTGAAAGCTGTGTATATTCTCAACTGCTTGATCTTCAACCTCCCAGACAGTATCTGCATTAAGTATTGTAATCTTACTGTAAGTTCACTTGCGACCAGCTTATACTGTTATTACAACTAGACTTTTTGATCATATTGTAGCATGCTATGCTTTAACTTTTTGCAATTTTCATATATTAATAACCATGGTTTTATTCATCCATATTCCTCACTTCAAAGCTCACCGGTGTATGATGCTAGAAGTTTTGCCTTTTGATGTATCCTTCATTAATTCATGTGCATAATGCTCAGTTCTCTTGCACAAATAGCATTAAGTTAAGTATTCCTATCCATCATGTTCTCAACCCCGATTCTTATTTCCTGGATTTCTAGTATTCCAATTGCACATTGCTTCATACCATCCTGGTCTTGTTATAATCTGCCAATTTTGATCAAGGGCTGTTTGTTAATTGTGACCAGTTTCTTTATGTAGTAAAAATAGACTTCATATCTGGGCAAAAAAAGACAGTTGTCCAATATAGGACTGGAGTGGAAATAGTAGCAGGGCTCACTCTGTAATGACCATATGGGGATAACATTACATGTAGACATGGCCTCAGAAGTGAATAGTATCAATGGAAGCAAGTGATGACTGCTATTTAACCAGTGACAAAATTCATGCCATGTGCCATTGTTGCCATTCTGTAGATAGTGGACATGCTTTCTGTGAAATGGGTTCAAGTTTTCAGCTTGTAATGTTTGCCACACATTGATAAGTGCAGAAAGTCACTGTGTGCTAGTAGTAGAACCATGCTGCACCATTTAAACAATTCGTTGCGCTTACTATACAGGTTGTAGAATTACACATTCAGAAAAAAATGGGGAACTTGAAAGAATACCTGTTTCATGCATTGTCTAAAAACTCTGGTAAACACACTACAATGAGGAATTTTATTTTTTGGAAAGCGCGGACAGTATTCTTTATGCAGCAGGAATATTGGCATCGCACGAGTCTTAAACATGCAACATATCTACATATTTTTGATTAGTGTAGATGTGTGGCATGCAGTTAACCAATATTTCTGTTTGATACATTCTCAGTCCATCACACTACTTCACTCACAACACACAGAGGACAACTGTGCATCCAGTGGACTAAAATGACAGAAATATATCCCGAGTAAAGAGGCTGAAAGCAACAAGTTAAGTTGGGCTAGAATAAAATGTCAAAGGGGTGGGTAGGTAAGAAACAAACACCCACATCACAGGCACAAAAACAAATATACATTAAATGTGTTCTGTTGTGTAAACCATTTGGAATGGGGCATATGTTCCTTGCTTCAAATGATTGTTCCTGTCATATCCCCGACTATTGACAATTCCTCATGGGACAGTGTATAATACAAGATAACAAACTTGAAATCTGTTCCTCATTTAGCAGTGAAGTGAAATAAATGAAAGTGTCAGACATTATCTCTACCACATTTTTTATTTCCTTGACTTTAATTCTTAACCTTTTTTATCTGTTTTAAAATAATTGTCATCATATGTAGAGTGTTACTTGCAACTCAGATATTTTGGTATTTATTCAGATATTCACAAAAGAGCCAAAGCTGTGGCTGTTACGTGAAACAATTAAATAACTGTATTTCACATACAATACATTTAAGTACAGACACTGAAACTGAAATGGTGATACGTTCCTACCAGTTAGAATAGAGGAAGACTGAAATTACTGTTCATATCAGCTGTTGGGTCATGTAATTGTTGAATGATAGAGCACTTGCCATCTGGGATAAGGCCAAATTGGATAGTTCCTGTCTGTGTCAAGGCTCATCATGCAGTCTCTGCTGGTAGCTTGGTGGCTCCTCACTTCCATCTTCAGACCACTTGATTTTTCAGAGTGAAATAATTTAGGATCTTTGATGAAGTACAACAGTGTATATGAATTTTAGTGCAGTGCAAGTGCTGTAAGTATAAGATACTGTGTTTATTTCTGATTAGGATTATCATGACCTAGCTTACCACTAGTGATATTGTTAGTGGACAAAATTACAGTTTTACAACAATTGCATTTCATTTTACCTTGTACAGAAAGTTTTTAAATTTCACATTGCCTGAGTTGCAACTTGAATAGTGATAGCGTTTAATAAACTTCGCTTTATGTTGAGAGGAATAGTGCAGCATCAGAGGTTTTATTTAGTGGATTAGTAGCTTATTATATTTGTAAATATTTTGTTATTATTATTATTATTATTGTTGTTGTTGTTGTTGTTGTTGTTGTTGTTGTTGTTGTTGTTGTTGTTGTCGACATTATTGTTGTTGTTGACATTATGATAACTTCATACTAGCCAGTCTTTCTGATATTCATTACACATTTCCTAATTACACAATCTTCTGACATCTGAGATTAATGATTCACAATTACTGTCATATAGTACTTTCTATTATATTGGATAAAGATCGGTGCTAGGTACTGGGAGAGCCACTGCCCTGTTTCGGAAAAGTGTAAACACGAGCATTAAATGCTAATTTTTTGGATCTCGGGAAGGTATTTTTATTTTTATACCTTCGTTTTTTGCACATAACGATGTGACGCACCCACTCCTCCCACCCTCCTTTCTGAAGTGTTCTCTAATTAGCATAATGTGTGACATTAACAAGCAGCTCATATTCACAGAGCTACAAAAAGCTTACATTAAAGTTCATTTAAATGGATTCCTGCTATTTTTACAGGGGCGGCACAAAAGGAATGCAACATTTCCTGGAGGTCAGTCATCAAGTATACTTCCACCTACACAGTCTGTCAGAGGTGAGTGTTAGCTTGATTATTATTTGTTTTTACAAAGTTATACAGAGGAGTTGGTATGTTGACTTGCTTAATGTAACTTGTGCACTAGATGTATGAAAATCACTGTTGTAATAAAGCCCACATTTCGTACATTTTTCATTACTAGCAACTACTCCAAGCGACACACGACCACGCTTCAACAGCTGTCATACTGAACCTTTACGACAGCCTCCTCCAGCACCACAGCGTAAATGGACTACGAGTGAAGCAGATGTGATACCAACAAGAGATGTGACTTCACCAAAATCAACCATCATCCCATCAGAGTTGCACGCCTCACCAACAACAGAAACAACCAAAGGTAATAAAATTTTGTTGTGAAATGAGTACAAACATTCATTCATGCACACCCATGTGTTTACAAGTGAACCACTTCTGCTTTTGGACATGATGTGTCTGTTAGCACAATGATTTAGACATAATAGTGCAATTAGATTTCCCATTTTACATTTAGTACTATCAACATATCTATATAGTACGTAAAAATAATCTATACATATTAAAAACTGAAATGCGCAGTATTTATGTTCCACAATAACATTTATTTTAAAATTAGTTGTGAACTGACCATGGCTTCCGAGGCCATTCTCAGCAACTTACGACTAAGCAGTGTGGCCACACATCATCAGTTTGATGATGATGATGATGATGATGATGATGATGATGATGATGATGATGTTTGGTGGCACTCAATTGTGCAGTCATCAGCGCCTATACAAAGATCCCATTCTTACACAGTCCTATTTTGACCCAGGCCAATCTAGCCACTGTCACAAATGATGTTGACAATGACTATGATGAAATGATGACAACACAAACCCCCAGTCCCCGGGCCGAGAAAATTCCCAACCCGGCCGGGAATCAAACCCGAAACCCCGTGATCCAGAGGCAGCAACACTAGCCATTAGACCATCAGCTGCAGATCCATCGGTGCGAGTTTATAGCTGTACAAAGACTGTTTGGACAAAGATAATGACCTTTTACAAATATGTGTGTGTGAAATCTTACGGGACTTTACGGCTAAGGTCATCAGTCCCTAAGCTTACACACTACTTAACCTAAATTATCCTAAGGACAAAGACACACACACACCCATGCCCGAGGGAGGACTCGAACCTCCGCTGGGACCAGCCGCTCTGACCTTTTACAACTGCTGTGTATATCTGTATGGAAACACGAGTATAATGCAATCTCAAAGAAGCTGTGAAAAATAAATCTTACATTAAATTATACAGATTAGAAGTACAAGAATGTACATAACAAAACAGTATACATGTTAGTACTGATACAGACATTTTATGTTATGTGGACAAAATAACTGGTGAATGTGATGAATAGGTAAAAAGAGAGCGAGTCAGAGGGGAGATAGGAGTCAGTGGAATGTTGATGGGGAATAATTACACTTTTTGCAACAAGCATTCTGTCTTATGGTAAGAAAAATATTAACTGGCTGCTACTTCAGCAATGATGTGACTACATATGATTATTAACGATTCTGTGACGTGTTTACTGACCATGAGAATTTAAAGTAATGTTAGTTTTCTGTCTTTATTGGTTCTGTGTAGAATTTCACTATGAACTATAAAATAAATATTGTAATGAAATAACAATTATGTATAGTGCAGTTTTTAATGTGCCCTATGTTCTTCCAAGTACTGTAGGAATGTTCCATAAATAATTTAAATCAAACAGTGGAAACTCCAGGTAGGAACATCAACATTGTAGAAAAAGATAGACTGCAGACAAGCACAATTAAGACACTCACAGATAGCTTTTAGCCACAGCCTTCATCAGTAAAGAGGACACCTCATTGGAGACACTCTTTACTGATGAAGGCTGTGGCTGAAAGCTGTATGTGAGTGTCTTTTAATCGTGCCTGTCTGTTAACTTGACATTTCTTCTTTATGGTAAGTGGCACTCTATCTTTTCATACATTGTCCATAAATAATTTGTACATTTTATACATAACTGTGAAATTAATATTTACTACTTTGTTCAATAAAGGGTATGGTGACAAACCTGTGTCATCAGCATCACCACCAACAAGGGATAAAATACAAACAGAGGAAAAGAGTCGAACTAGACGTGTTGTAAATAGAGAGAAACGAGGAGTAAAGTCAGCCCGAAGTTTCTCAGAAGATTTCTCTGGTGTACCTGGTATTCTTCCTTCGTGGCGAGAAAGGAAAATGGCATCAGCTGATATACAAGGTGAAATCTAAAATAAAATTCTGCAATTTCTTTAAAAGTAAAGCTTTGCCAAGATAATTTCATTGTATTCTCGTAATTTAATCTGCCTTATGTTTTTAAAAGCTGAGAGAGAGAGAGAGAGAGAGAGAGAGAGAGAGAGAGAGAGAGAGAGAGAGAGAGAGAGAATTGTGTGTGTGTGTGTGTGTTTTTTACATATCCACATAGGTCCGGTAAGATATTAAATTAATGTGTTATATTACGAGAGTGCTATTACCGATTTTGAAGTATATTTATAAGCTGAACTCTGAACTGTGTAGTATTCATTGGAGTTAAGACTGTTCACACTTGTCTCCAGTAGACATCATGACATCCATGTAATTTTTAGGAGACGTATCTATTTTCAGAATGTAAAACTGATCAGGGTAGTGGTGGTGATATTATTATTCTGTAATATTAAGATCATTTAATGGTTGAGAGGCACGGTAGTTGTTCAAAGTGCTCATTATTAACTTAACGTTATCTAACACAAGGAGCTGTCAGAATAGAGATCAAAATTGGCCTCTGAAAGTATTAGTGGAAAGCCTCAGATTATCACTCAATTATAGTTAAAATCATGTAGAAAATTGAATTTGAAACTTTCAGACTGGCACGGAAAACATGAAGTGTATTGTAGTATCCTCCTCTTTGGGCCATAGCCCATTGGGCACATCCCATAACATAAGAAAACTGCTGCAGTTCCATGGTTGAAAATTTTGTGACGCATGGTACACACATGCACTGTCTCACAAAAAAAGTGAAGCATCAAGAAGTGGCGCATGAAATGAATGAAACTACTTCTCAGTTAGGATATGTCATATTATTTCAGTGATAACAATATCGAGGCAAATTTATAAAATACTTGGCAGTGTTAGCCCATTTATCAGTATGATATTGCACCCCCTCTGGCTTGGATGCAAGAGCTGATTAGATTGGGGAAGGTGGCATAAAACATTTATATCCTCTCCTGAGGCAAGCTGGCCCACAATTGGTTCTCAACATCCCAGATACTGGCACTGGCAGTTAGCTTAGTGCCATAGAAAACACACACATTTTCCTTAACATTATTGATTAATGGTGTGATTCTGGGTGTTCTTCAAAGTTGTTCTTTCAATTTTCTGCACAAAATTTCAACACCAACCCTGTCGTCGTCTTCTTCAGGTGCTGCAAGTTTGGCTCTGAATGTGTTAACAGCAAAACTCACAGCACACGAAGAAAACAGCTAGGTCAGTCCTCAAAAACCTGTTGGATAAAGTGGAAACAACAACTTGGCAGAATACCTGGAAACACACCATTAATCAGGCACAGTCACTAAACATGCACGTTACACGAGAACAGTATCGTTGTATATTAAAGACCTTCATATGATGATGAAAACCCATAGCTCTAAAATGAGGTCATAGTGAAAATTAAATGTGATTGTCTCTCCAGAATATGGGATCAGTGGACAGAGGAATGGGAGGGAAGGGAACATACATGTTTGAATAAAAAGATGGTACTACAAATGCAAAAAGATTCAAATGTCAGACTGTTAGTTCAGAATCACTTACAACAGCCAATATATATTGTACTATTTAGTCAAAAACAAAGATTCCAAGACTTACCAAGCGGGAAAGCGCCGGCAGACAGGCACATGAACAAAACACACAAACACACACACAAATTACTAGCTTTTGCAACCGATGGTTGCTTCTTCAGGAAGGAGAGGGAAAGACTATTTAGTCAGTTGTTTGCAGGAAATACCCACAGAAAATAAACCTGTGTAGAAAGGAGATCAGATTATTAACTGTCCCACAAGTGATGTATATTCATACATCCCTCTTAGTTCTATCCGTCCTTCTGCTGGTGTTCTGTTATTTATAAACCCTGTATTTTGTAACTGGGTGGCCGCACGGAGTGGCCGTGTGGTTTGAGGCGTCATGTCACGGACTGTGCGAGCGCGCGCGTGTGTGCGCGCGTGTGTGTGTGTGTGTGTGTGTGTGTGTGTGTGTGTGAGAGAGAGAGAGAGAGAGAGAGAGAGAGAGAGAGAGAGAGAGAGAGAGAGAGAGAGAGAATGTAAGTCTAAGGACCGGTGACTTAAGCAGTTTGGTCCCTTAGGAATTCACACACATTTGAAACTTTTTTTTTGTAACTCGGTAAATGTATTGGTGTCTTGTAATTATTTAAGTGTGTGCTTAAAATCATGGTTTCATATTCCAACAGATAAAACGGACTCATCTCGGAGGATACTGTTTGATAATTATGATAGTGAGAGCAAAAGAGATGAAAAACTTAAGGATATTGCAGACTCTATAACAAGGGTCCGCTACAAGCGAAATGCTCCTATTGCCAGTAGTCTCTACCTCCATAAAGCCAGCAGCTTGAAGCCTACTCGAGATGGTGAATGTAGTGAGGAAGAACAGCAACTAAAAGATCAAACGAAGAAACCATTTATCAACCCTGCATTGCGAGGAATGACAGAAGCTGACACCAGAGATGATAAACTATTACGGGAAAAATCAAATGTTAGTACCTATTATGCAAGTGGAATTTATATTGCACTAATTTCCTTTTCCTTTATATTAACAGTGCTTTGCTTAAGAAACAAAATTTTTAATGTTAATCTCCTTTTCATAATTGACAGAAACTAATTGAATGTGTATGCAGATAAACCAATCATTTTTCTGGAAAAATTTACTTCTTAAAAGTTCTGAGAAATATGCTGTGCTTTCAGTAATTACCAGTCCTTTTTGTCTATTGGAAGAGTTTCAAATGCAATGCAGTGCAAAGTGACCTGTGAAATATGGATAATCCAACTTTGTTCTATCATTAACAAAAATCAGTACTTGATGATCATTGCCAAGAATGTTCACATTCAGTATTAAATATGTTAGTACTTCTGATATTGACTTGTTCAGTCTTTTTCTATCAGATTTTGCAATAGATTTCATAGCCCATTCTACTCTTTAGTCATCAGTATTGGTAATTTTATTTCCAAAGCATGAAATGGAGAATGTTTTGAAACTATATAACGTATTTTCATATTTATAAATGATTATTGTGCTTTTCAAGGTACGTGGAGATCCTGATGGTTGTGGACTCGACCTTTCAAGCCAAAGATATTCACCAAATTCTGAGCTACGTGTTGATCTCCCTGCAGAGGAACTGCTGAATATCAAGAAAGGCTGGCTAATGAAATTGGGTACAAATAAGGTGTGATATTTATATGTATATATTCCTTCAATTTATCTCAAAAATAAGCTCTACAAATTATTCTAATTAAAATATATTAATGTCCTCACTATTGTGTTCATAGCCCACAACGCTCTTCACAGTGTTTGAAATGTATGTTGTAGTCTTTCTAACTCTTTAGTAAAAGATGTTGCGTAAGCACTGTTCAGCCAGTCTTAACCCCCACCACGAGTCTACCCCTGTGATCATTTCAGTTTCTCCCAACACATCTCATTTTTCACCTAACTTGCATTGCATATTTCACTCCCTTAAATGATCTATTCTGTAAAGACACTGGATTTTTGTGTTAGGTTGAGCACAAAAACAATAAACAAATGGATAAATGTGTACAGGCAAGCTGCTTGCAGAGGTACTGTAATTCGGAAGAGAATGTTGTGCAACATGTATGGCTTCTGTCCACTTGCTGTACCAAAATTTTTATTTGAATCCCCTCAGCCAGTGACACAACCACATAATTCTATAGAGGGAGCTGAACGTAACTGCGTAAATTTTCTTTCTTTCATTAATTAGAGCTTGTCTTGTATGTATTTATCCTTTCTTTCTCACCCCTCTTGCCTGCCTACTCCCTACTTTCTCCACCCTACCCACATCCCTCCCCTTTTCACTACAGTTCCATTACTCTCAGCAGGCTTTCCATTTATCTCTCATATTTTAGCATTCTCCATACTTTTCAAACTATTGGCTATCATCAATGGTTTTTTTTTATTCTCATTTTCCCATAATTTTATCTTCATTGCTTTGCCCACTCTCTCTATGTTCATCTACTTTAATCTCTCTTGTATTGTGTGTCTCACCTCATATTTTGTTACCCTTACTATTAACACAATCATTGTTTATCCTACAGTAAGAATTATTGGTTAGGTTAGGTATGACTGACAATCTCTCTATTCCTGTATGTTCATCCATAATTATTGTAAATATTGGTTATGTAGTGGTGAGACTGTCACTACTACAAAGTGATAGTCTCACTACTACATAACCAATATTCATGATGATTATAAAGACATTGTAATAGTCACATAATACCTCATAAAAGGCCTGATGTAATCACATATTGCGACTGGATGGTGAAACTGATTAAGGATGGTATGGTACTTGTTATCCTGCATTTGTTTGTTATTGTTGATTCGCTCTGTATAGCGATAATCTGACAGTGTAAAACTGGATGAAGGAGGACATATAAATAGCATAACAATGAAGCTTTTTGAAGGAAATTGTTACCAAAACACACACACACACACACACACACACACACACACACACACACACACACACACACACACACGCACGTTCCAAGTCATAGTGAAAGGAGGAGGACTGTGCATTTTATCTGTGTTTCTGTCTCTGTTGTGACTTCATAAGACTGATTTTCTGTTCAAAGAACTTATGGTAATGTCTTAACCAACAGCAGTTGTCAGAGACGCTACCCCGGCTGAATTTCTGTAATTTGTGCGAACATTTTTAGGCGCTGGGAGAAAAATCAGGTTTTCTATGGCTATTATATTTGTATCTAGCTGTCCTTTTAAAACTTTTAGCCATTTCTGCAAGCATATATAAACTGGACAACTGCATAATTAAATTAAGACTACGAAAAAGGAAAAAAAAGTTCATTTTTGTTGTGGAAGCCTGTATGGACACACTTTAATTTTGTTTTCAAGTATATTTACATGTTCCTCTCGTGTGTGATTTCTTCTTTTCTTTGTTGAAGGTGTTGGCTAACAGGCTTCACTTTCAGGTTAAAAAATGAATGTGCCCAGGGCACCTTTTTCTGTTGTCCGAACCAATTTTAATTTTTATGTGTTTATTTTTCGTCATGTTTTAGGAATGGAATAAACATTGGTTTGTTCTTCGTGGTGCTGCCTTGATGTATTATAGAGATCCTACAGCAGAAGACAATGGTATACTGGATGGTGTAATTGACTTGAATGGAGTCAGCAATGTGATTGAAGTACAAGTGGCCAGAAATTACGGCTTCCAAATAGATGTAAGTAGTTTCATGATAGTAAACTGTGAAAGAATTAGATATTTCACAAATATTGCTTCAAATTGTCAGTATACATTTGTCTATATTTTATGATCAAAATTTATTTTATGGATAGTATTCTTGCTTGCCTTAAGAGACCATAGTATTGTTGGCAATTTTTATGTGCTTTGTGAAATAAGTGAGAACACTGTATGTACATGTCAATTTTGAAAAGCTATAAAGGCGTTTTTTTGATTGAACTGTCACATCTAATAGAGCTAAGTGTCAGTTTTTTTAAAAAATCTTGTTACTGTTTTTTCAGCTGAAAACTGTTTGTATTCCTAGAGGTTTATGTAGCAGTACCATTAATTACTATGTGCAATGAGAGCTGCACACGATTTTTTCCATATGTAAACTTTGCTATAATACTGTCATATAAAGCACTATGGGGAATGTTAATTTTGCATGATGCTCCAATGCTCAGATTGCATTTTCACACAGTCTTGCCTCTCTTATAGAAATATAGGTGGCAATAGTAATGTGGCAACATTAACATATTACATTCTGTCCATGCTTTCAAATATCAGTTGCAAAAGTCCCACTGTTTGGACTATGGGGCATAGCACTGTGAACATTATGAGAGTTTCTGTTGATGATCAGCATTACTCATACCTTTTTCTCCTACCTAGCCTGTCACTGTTTCTACCTCAGAGTTATACAAATTGATTTGAATTTTTTGGTATTTCTGTCAGACTAGCACATATCAGACCTGGTGTGGTTTGCAATCAGGTGTCAGAGTGATCTGTGACTCCACTGTAAGACGTGTGAGAGTTGCACACGTTTGGCAGTGCTACTTCACTGCTTTGGCTATGCGAACTCAGAAGTCAGTCACATGCTAGCTTATTTTGGATTCTTGTTTACTTTTTCTGTGTTCCCTTGAATTTATGCCATTAAATCTTTTGCGCTGTCACACACTCTTAGTCCCATGTCTCTTTTTCACCATGCTTTCGGACACTCTGCTCAGCAGTTAGGTTGAAACTCAGCACTTTTTGTGGGCACCACACATCGTGTTGCTACTCGTTCACTGCCAGACGTTTTTTGGATGCTACCATCTCGTTATGCAAGATGTAATAAATTTGTTGTATTGTTTGTTCATTATTAATCTCTTCCTCCAGTCTCATCTGTTTAGTACACTAATTTCAAGTATGCTCTATATATGCGCTATTTATGTAGCATTGTAATGCTGTATGCTATGAGCTTAAGTTTTACTTTAAAAATTGCAAATTCATAAATTCACATTTGTTTGCCAGAAGTGTAAGAAAAATCATAATTATCCATTTAAGAAAAATGGACTAAGTGTTCAGAATATATTTTGGACTCTTAGAGAGAAATTTATGACTGTGAAGTGTAAAATTAAAACAATTGCTGCCACTTCGACGAGTGCCTTCCTTAGAAATAAAACATTTAAAACTGTTGTCACGTGCCATACGTGAGATGCCAGTTTTAAAGGTTTTATTTCTGCTGAAGGCACTCGTAGAAGTGGCCTAAAACTAGTTCAAAAAGACATTATTTTTTGTGACAAAAGAGCTGCAATTGTTTTAATTTTACCTTGTAACGGTCATTGACAATGCAGCCATGTTTAAAGCTTTAATATTACTGTGAAGTGTCTTGTTTGTCATTGAACATAACCTCTAAAACCAATTCAGCATGGTTGCTTTAAATTCAATTTCATAGTTTCTGGAAGTAATTGACATATATCTCTTGTTAACTGAAAAGCTACTCCATTTTGTACAATACTTGTGTAGCTAATGTGAGCTGTATTTTGTTACAGACATGGGACAGCAAGCAGTGTGTGCTATCAGCTGTTACGTCTGGTATTAGAGCAAACTGGATGGTAGCACTCCGTCGAGCTGCAGGATTGAAGGATCCTGTTGTGGATGGTGTAATAGTGACTGATGCAAAACTTGACAGTGACCTTGGAGGAAATCAACTTTCTTGTAGGCCATTGTAAGTTTTTCTAGTATGTGAAGTGCGGATCACACTCTCCAGAAAAGTAAATTCAAGAAATTAGAAATACATAGCAGTTCAAAGGAAAATTGAAAATGTACTTCATTAGCCCCCTCCTACAAATGATCTAAGCTAAGCAGTTGAAAATTTCTGTTGGATATATGTCAAGTTGAAGTATTCATTACAGAATTGGATGACAAGTAGTAGTGTATTGTAAACAGGCCACTGTATTTACAAATCTAGATAACTATTTTCTTTTAAATTACCAGCGTAAAAATTAAATATTAAACAGTGGAAAACTGAGGCTGGAATAATGACAGTATTTTGAAAAGAAGAAATTGCTACTCGCTGTATAGAGAAGATGTTGAGCTGCGAGAAGCCATAGCAAAAAGACTGCTATACATTTAAGTGTTTGACCAAAAGGCCTTTTTCTAAAGTAGAAAATATGTACATTCATGTAAGTACAACTGAAGCACACTCTGAGCTTTGCTTGTATGGATTTTTGTGTATTTTTTTCTACCTCGAAAGAAGGCACTTTGACTGAAAGCTTAAAAGTATAAGAGTCTTTTTGTTGTGCCTGACTGTGCCTCGACTACTCTATTGGCTGAGTAGCACTCTGTCCTTTCATAACACCGTAAATATTAAACTACTGGTAGGAGGTAAACAACAGCTATTTAGTATAACTGATGAAGCCGCATCTTTTTCCAAAGCAGAAGCACTCTTTCTTATTTAGTAAATCAAACTTATTTGCCATAAGGACAAACATTATTAAGCAGTTTAGTGGCACTATTGTGCTGCTGGTGCTGTGTACAGATCATTTTTCTATGAAGTGCTTTGCTGAAGTATGTGTCGATTCATTCTGTATCATCTAGATTTACATCTAAATCATGACTGTGCAATTTGTACTTAAGTGGCTGGCAGAGGATTCCTTGAAGCACCTTCAAGCTATTTGTCTACCATTCCACTCCCAAGTGGTACACGGGGAAAATGAGCACTTAAGTCTTTCAGTGTAAGATTTGTTCTCTCTTATTTTACCATGATCATTTCTGCATAGGTATGTGGATGTCAGCAGAATATTTCCAAACTCAGGAGAGAAAGTTGGTTCTACAATGAGAAATGCCAATTGGCATGCAATTCCTATATCTTGTCCGTGGAACTCTCAACCCTATTTCACAATAATACAAAATGAACTGCCCTTCTTTGAACCTTTTCGATGTCCTCCATTGTTCCCATCTGATGTGGATCAAACATCACTCAGCAGTATTGCTGAAGAGGGCGGACAAGCATAGTGTAAGCAGTCTCTTTAGTGGACTTGCTGCATTTTTAAATGTTGTGCCAATAATCACAGTCTTTGGTTTGCTTTCCAGACAACATTGCCAGTGTGATAGTTGGATTTTAATTTATTCGTAATTGTAATCCCAAGGATTTAGTAGAATTTACAGGTTTTAGATTTGTTTGATTTTTCTTGTAACCAAAATGTAGCAGATTTCTTTTAGTAGTTTTATGGATGACTGAACACTTTCCATCATTTGGAGTCAATTTCCATTTTTCACATCTTAAACACCTTTTTTAAATCATTTTGCAGTTGGTTTTGATCATCTGATGACTTTACAAGACAGTAAAGACACCATCATCCACAAACGATCCAAGAGGTCTGCTCAGATTGTCTCCCAAATTGTTTATGTAGATCAGAAACAGCAGAGGTCCTATAACACTTCCTTGGGGAATGCTAAATATTACTTCCATTTTACTTGATGACTTTCTTTCAGTTACTGTGAACCGTGATTTTTCTGACAGGAACTAGTGAATCCAGCCACGCAACTGAGACGATACTCTATAGGCACACAATTTGATTAGAAGTCTCTTGTGACGAAAGGTGTTAAAAGCCTTCTGGAAATAAAGAGTATGGAATCAATTTGACATTCCTGTCAATAGCACTCATTGCTTCATGATAATAAAGAGCCAGTTGTGCTTCACAAGAACAGTATTTTATGAATCAGTGATGACTGTTCGTCAATAAATCATTTCCTAGATCTTCAAACACAGTATGTGTTCCAAAAGCCTCGATTTTTGTGATGTGGGTCTGTAATTCAGTGGATTACTCCTATTTCCTTTCTTGGGTATTATTGTGACTTGTGCAACTTTCCATTTTTAGTTAAAGTTTTTTCACTGAGTGAGCTGTTGTATATGATTGCTAAGTATGGAGCTATTATATCAGGACACCCTGAAAGGAAGCTGACTGGTATACAATCTGGATTGGAGGCAATGCCTTTATTAAGTGATTTAAACTGCTTCACTGGACTGGTGATATCTGCTTCTAAGTTACTCATTTTAGCTTTTATTCTTGATTTGAATTCTGGAATATTTGCTTCGCCACCTTTGGTTAATAATATATAATAAACTTTATTGTGCACAAGTTGTGCATATTAAGATATATTATTTAACACAGAGGTCTATGATTAATTCACATGGTTTTTACACTTTGGTACGTGGTATCTGTCACAATGTTTTTCACAGAGTTCACATATGCATATTGAGTCTGGATCGTGGTATGTCTTCGTCTTTATGAAGTGTCTGAGCTCTGAGCTCTGAGCTCTGGATTGTGCTGGTCCATGCTCTGTTCACCATGGCCTCTGAAGAGCAGAACTCTGGCCATATCTCCTTCTTTTTCTTCTCCCTCTCCAGCTGAATTTTATTCCAGTTGTCTGTGTAGGGCAAGTTGAATTTCCATCTCAGGTCCTCTACTAGAAATGTTTCTCTAATGAGTTTTGTCCACTAGTCTTGACTTTGTGTGGTTGGAAATTCCGAGAGTTGCCTTCAGGAATCTGTTTTTCATTTTTTACATTCATAGTAGGTCTCCATAGCTTAGCTTTTTCCCGTGTTACCTCTATTCCATATGTTAGAATAGGAACAATTTTGGCTGCAAGGAGGACCATGGCTGTATCCAGGGATAGTTCGCTTAGTGACCTGATGTAGATGGCTTTGGATGTGGCTGCTCCTCATTGTATTGTGTGGATTTTGTATGAGTGTGCTGTTGTCTGAACCATTACGTCCAGATATTTGAAGCTGTTCGTAGTTTGTAGAGGTTCTCGTTTGAGGTATATTTTGTCCTTCATGGATAGACATCATCCTTTCCTGAAGACCATGTGTACATTCTTTCATGCATTTGTCTGCAGTCTGTTGTGTTCAGCCAATGTTCCAATAGCATTTATTTCTTCCTGTAGTTCATTTGCATCGTATGATCCCATCACCATGTCATGTGCGTATATATAGATCTTAAGGGGCGGAGTCAAAGTTCTTATTGCTAGGACCACGTCGTATGTGGCTACGTTGAACAGAAGCGACTGAGGGTGTCTCCTTGTTACACTCCATTTGTCTGTGTAATTTCTTGCGAGATTATTACGTTGTCTGATACGATGGCATTTTTGCTCAGGATGTTGTGTGTCAAGATGCTTAGTTCCTTGTTTTGTTCCACCATCTGTTCTAGTTTGGCGCGTGAGTCCTGTTGAGATTGTCAAACGCCTTTGCGAAATTGACAAGTACTGTGTGAAATTTTCCTTTCGGGAGTCTTATTTTCTCCTCTATGTCATCTATTAGGTTTTTGACTGTGTGTAGGGTGCTTTGGCCTTCCCTGAATCCAAATTGTTCCTCTGGATCTTGTCGTTTTCTTCTGTTGGTCTTGTCTTCATTAGGCTTTTCAGTATTTTGAGGAGGTTGTTCTCTAGGGCGATTCCCTGGTATGAGTTTGGGTCATGTGGTTCTCCTTTCCCCTTGTACAGCATTGTGATTGTTGAGGTTCTCCAGGATTCATCCTGTGTGGAGTTCATCATGTCGGTGATTGCTGGAACTAAAACCTCTGGAACTACCTTGGGGTGTGTGTGTGTGTGTGTGTGTGTGTGTGTGTGTGTGTGTGTGTGTGTGTGTGTGTGTGTGTGTGTGTGTGTGTGTGTTTTGAATATCCTACCCAGCTGTGCTGCTTCTTGTTCTTCAGTGTTGACATAGTGTTTCTAATTTACTCTGTCGTGAATCTTCTGATGTCTTCGTATTGTCTTGTTGTTTCTTGAGCTTAGTTGACACTCCGTTGATTTAGGATGTTGGTGAAGTGGTCCTCCCAGACTGGCATCTCCATTTTCCCCATTGTCTGAGACTCATGACTTTACAGCTACGTAGGGGTTTTCTTTTGATTCTTCCACCATTCTTTTAGCTTTGAGTTCTGTGAAATAATCTCGTTTTTTCTTCGGGACATTCTTGTATCCTTTTCTGAGTTTGCTCTAAGTGATCAGGTTGTCCTGTTTTTGCATGTGTTTGGCCACGTGGAGGGCTAGTAAGACTTTTTTTCTCTCCGCGTAGCATTGTTGATCGAACCATCCCTTTCTCTTTCTCTCGTTGGTTGTGCTGGTTGTGGCTTTAATTATGTCTTCTAGTGCTGTTGCTGCAGCATCTACGTCCTTAGATTCTTTTCTTGTATTTTGTTGTCAAAGACAGTAAGCTTGTCTCCATTTTCGTGTATTTTATTCTTGTCTATCTTTCTGGAGGTTCTTCCTGTGTATTTTGTTTTCTGTTGCGTGCATTTAGGTTCTTTCATTTGGAAAGTGGTTGTCACTGGACAGTGTTTCTTTATTGGTGTCTCATGGCGGAATATATCACATTGTAGTCCATTATTTCGAGGTTGTTGCCTTTGTAAAATGATTATGTCTGGGTGCTGCTAACATTGTGTGTGATGTATGTATTGTTTGCTCTCTTGTTAACCAGTGTGAATCCCTCTTCGGCTATCATCTTTAATAATACTCCTTTGGTTAAGGAATTTCAGAAAACCGTATTCACTAACTCTGCTTTAGTGGCACTGAAATCACCATTGTTATTGTGTAGTGAAAGTACTGATTTCATGTTGCCGGTGGTGTACTTTATATATCACCAGAATCTAGTTGGGTTTTCTAAGAGATTTGGGAACAGTCCTGTTGTGGAAACTATTAAAAGCATCGTGCATTGAAGTTCGCTTTAAATTTTTGGCTTCAGTAAGACTTTGAAAGGTGGGATCACTGGAACATAAGTGAATGAGTGAGTACGATCGCTTACAGTGATGTACCTTGGTGGCAAGTAAGTGGATCTTTTGCATTTCCACATTTTCACTCCTTACAACTTTGCCCAGTTGGTTGCGTACCGTCTCCCAAGAAACTCGCCTCCCTCCTCTTCCACCCTCTTTTAAAGTGGGAAAAATGAATATAGATCTAATTTTTCTTATTTTATCATGGTGGTCATTTCTCCCCAAGTAGGTGATAGTCAAATAGATATTTTGGCTTCTTGAGAAGAAAATTTGTGGCTGAAATTTTGAGATAAGATTTTACAGCAACAAAAATTGCCTTTGTTTTAATGTTTGCCACCCTAACTCGCTTATCGTAACTGTGACTCTCTCTCTCTCTCTCTCTCTCTCTCTCTCTCTCTCCCCCCCCCCCTCTCTCTCTCCCTCCCCCCTTCCTCCCTCTCTTATCTCTCTCTCTATCTCCCCCTCCCCTTCCCCCTCCCCTTCCCCCTCCCCCCTCCCCCTCCCCCAGTTTGATGGTAATAAAAAGTGAGCTGTCCTTCTTTGAACATTGGGAATGTCGTCTGTCAAGCCTGTCTGGTAAGGATCCAGTACTGGATGGCAATGTGCTATGGCAGTAGAGTATAGAAAAGTATAGGCCCTTAAATTCCAAAATGACATGGTGCTGAGTGTTTGGTAAATTCAGAATTCTGGAAAAATATTTTGTTTTAACAAACAGTCCTGTTGGAAGAACATTCACAACTGAGTATTATACAAGTGGTTGAAAATACCGCTTCAGTTGTAAATTTCTTTTATTATCCCACGACAGGTTTCAGGCTGTTATAAGCCCGTCTTCGGGTGTCATACTGAACATAGTAAGAGACGGGAGATAATTTTCACATGCCACAACACACACAAAAAACAAAACAAATTTCTAAGAAAATTTAAAAAAAACTTAAAAAACATTTCAAAACCTTCTGTTGGGTTTTGACATGTTTTTAAAGGTTCTTAAAACTTTTTAGAAAATATTTTTTTTTTTTTTTTTTTTTTTTTTTTTTTTGTGTGTGTGTTCCGGTGTATAAAAATTATCTCCCGTCTCTTGCTATTTCCAGTACGACACCAGAAAATGGGCCTGAAACCGGTCATGGGAAACTAAAGGAAATTTACAACTCAAGTGGTATTTTCAACCACTGGTATTTTGTTTTAAATTAAGCATGAGCATCTTAAATTTTTAAAAACAGTTGTTAAAAGCCATCAATAGGTGTCTGGAGAGCCTCGTAGAGCAGACTGAACCATTTACTTCTCTTAAGTCATTTAAGGAGATGAAACACTGCTGCATATCTTGTGATCTGTCCTAGCATCAATTATCAGCAATTTCTGATGATTCATAATTTGATTAGTGGTTATTGCCATTTTAATTGCTTAATAAATTATTAGGGATTTGATACAAGTGATCTGTAAATTGCAGTTAGTAACTTAACAGTTCATTTGCATCATCAAGATCAATGCTGGTTTTCCTAATTGTTGGGACCTACTTGGACTGCCACTGAAAATGAGAACATAGCAAACAAGACTTACGTTTTCTGTTGTGGTGTTAAAATGAAGGCATAATGATCAGTTTTAGTCCTTCCCCTCCTTAAGTTGAACCTGTGAAGCTTCATCAGTTATGCATCTGTTGTGTATAGATAGACAGTAAAACTAATTTATGCAAAAACTCTGTGGTATGTGACGAATATTGTGTGCATTAAGGTGTTAGTTTTGAGAAAATAAGAGCTGAGTGTTATATAATGACATTGTGTGAGCTTTTGTGACTGATTTTTTAGAGTTATCTGGAAAAAAATTGAAAAAATCATTAGGACTATTCAGCTTTTAGGGCTCCCTAGGCCCGACAAGACGCCTCCTGAGGCGCGGCAAGGTAAAAGTAGGCAAAATGTAACAAGGAATAACAATATTAATGTGCTAATAGTAAACTGCAGGAGCGTCTATAGAAAGATCCCAAAACTGCTCTCATTAATAAACGGTCACAACGCCCTTATAGTACTAGGCACAGAAAGTTGGCTGAAACCAGACGTAAACAGTAATGAAATCCTAAACTCAGATTGGAATGTATACCACAGAGACAGGCTGGACAGTGAAGGGGGAGGAGTGTTTATAGCGATAAGAAGTGCAATAGTATCGAAGGAAATTGACGGAGATTCGAATTGTGAAATGATTTGGGTGAAGGTCACGGTTAAAGCAGGCTCAGACATGGTAATTGGATGTCTCTATAGGCCCCCGGGCTCAGCAGCTGTTGTGGCTGAGCACCTGAAGAATAATTTGGAAAATATTTCAAGTAGATTTACCCACCGTGTTACAGTTCTGGGTGGAGATTTTAATTTGCCGGATATAGACTGGGAGACTCAAACGTTCATAACGGGTGGCAGGGACAAAGAATCCAGTGAAATTTTTTAAAGTGCTTTACCTGAAAACTACCTTGAGCAGTTAAACGGAGAACCAACTGGTGGCGATAACATATTAGACCTTCTGGTGACAAACAGACCCGAACTATTTGAATCAGTTAATGCAGAACAGGGAATCAGCGATCATAAAGCGGTTACTGCATCGATGATTTCAGCCGTAAATAGAAATATTAAAAAAGGTAGGAAGATTTTTCTGTTTAGCAAAAGTGACAAAAAGCAGATTACAGAGTACCTGACGGCTCAACACAAAAGTTTTGTCTCAAGTGCAGATAGTGTTGAGGATCAGTGGACAAAGTTCAAAACCATGGTACAATATGCGTTAGATGAGTATGTGCCAAGCAAGATCGTAAGAGATGGAAAAGAACCACCGTGGTACAACAACCGAGTTAGAAAACTGCTGCGGAAGCAAAGGGAACTTCACAGCAAACATAAACATAGCCAAAGCCGTGCAGACAAACAAAAATTACGCGAAGCGAAATGTAGTTTGAGGAGGGCTATGCGAGAGGCGTTCAATGAATTCAAAAGTAAAGATCTATGTACTGACTTGGTAGAAAATCCTAAGAAATTTTGGTCTTGTGTCAAAGCGGTAGGTCGATCAAAACAAAATGTCCAGACACTCTGTGACCAAAATGGTACTGAAACAGAGGATGACAGACTAAAGGCCGAAATACTAAATGTCTTCTTCCAAAGCTGTTTCACAGAGGAGGACTACACTGTAGTTCCTTCTCTAGATTGTCGCACAGATGACAAAATGGTTGATATCGAAATAGACGACAGAGGGATAGAGAAACAACAAAAATCGCTCAAAAGAGGAAAGGCCGCTGGACCTGCTGGGATACCAGTTCGATTTTACACAGAGTACGCAAAGGAACTTGCCCCCCTTCTTGCAGCGGTGTACCGTAGGTCTCTAGAAGAGCAAAGCGTTCCAAAGCATTGGAAAAGGGCACAGGTCATCCCCGTTTTCAAGAAGGGACGTCGAACAGATGTGCAGAACTATAGACCTATATCTCTAACGTCGATCAGTTGTAGAATTTTGGAACACGTATTATGTTCGAGAATAATGTCTTTTCTGGAGACTAGAAATCTACTCTGTAGGAATCAGCATGGGTTTCGAAAAAGATGGTCGTGTGAAACCCAGCTCGCACTATTCGTCCACGAGATTGAGGGCCATAGACACGGGTTCACAGGTAGATGCCGTGTTTCTTGACTTCCACAAGGCGTTTGACACAGTTCCCCACAGTCGTTTAATGAACAAAGTAAGAGCATACGGACTATCAGACCAATTGTGTGATTGGATTGAAGAGTTCCTAGGTAAGAGAATACAGCATGTCATTCTCAATGGAGAGTCTGCCGAAGTAAGAGTGATTTCAGGTGTGCTGTGAGGGAGTGTCATAGGACTGTTGCTATTCACAATATACATAAATGACCTGATGGATGGCATCGGAAGTTCACTGAGGCTTTTTGCAGATGATGCTGTGGCGTATCGAGAGGTTGCAACAATGGAAAATTGTACTGAAATGCAGGAGGATCTGCAGCGAATGGACGCATGGTGCAGGGAATGGCAATTGAATCTCAATGTAGACAAGTGTTATGTGCTGCGAATACATAAAAAGATAGATCCCTTATCATTTAGCTACAAAATAGCAGGTCAGCAACTGGAAGCAGTAAATTCCATAAATTATCTGGGAGTACGCATTAGGAGCGATTTAAAATGGAATGATCATATAAAGTTGATCGTCGGTAAAGCAGATGCCAGACTGCGATTCATTGGAAGAATCCTAAGGAAATGCAATCCGAAAACAAAGGAAGTAGGTTACAGTACGCTTGTTCACCCACTGCTTGAATACTGCTCAGCAGTGTGGAATCCGTACCAGATAGGGTTGATAGAAAAGATAGAGAAGATCCAACGGAGAGCAGCGCGCTTCGTTACAGGATCATTTAGTAATTGCGAAAGCGTTACAGAGATGATAGATAAACTCCAGTGGAAGACTCTGCAGGAGAGACACTCAGTAGCTCAGTACGGGCTTTTGTTAAAGTTTTGAGAACATACCTTCACTGAGGAGTCAAGCAGTATATTGCTCCCTCCTACGTATATCTCGCGAAGAGACCATGAGGATAAAATCAGAGAGATTAGAGCCCACACAAAAGCATACCGACAATCCTTCTTTCTACGAACAATACGAGACTGGAATAGAAGGGAGAACCGATAGAGGTACTCAGGGTACACTGCGCCACACACCATCAGGTGGCTTGCAGAGATGTAGATGTAGTGTAAATTTGTTGCCAAAATATACTGTTACATCAAAAGATTATTTTTAAGATGACAGTGCAGATTCAGGTTACAGAATTGTGTTATTTTTCATTAATTACAATTTAAAACTCCCTTTCAGCCAAGTTTTGTGTATAAATTTAGTTAGTAAATGTGACTTTTTTTACTGTGGTGATTATATATGAAAAGGGTAAACTTAGTAATGGCATACTGTGTTTTGAAGGTTGGCATGTGCAGAACCATCCATTGTCCCAAGCACTCCAGCAACACCACGGTCTGTACTACTCTCTTCAGATGAAGAGTACAGAACGGCGTCAGAAGGTGGAAGGAGGGAGAGTGAAGATTGGGGTGAATCTCTAACTCCTCTGCCACCATCTCCACCACTAAACAGGACACCCATCTCAAGAGTTAAAGAGAAAGCCAGGTAATTTGTTATCTTCTGTAATACATAAAAATTAAGAGGTGTCCGCATTGAACAAATGAGAACAAAAGGCAGATGGCTTGAAAAGTATTGCACAAGGTTTACATAGTTGGCAAGAACACCTCAACATGAGAACTATTGGCACCATAGACTGTATCTAGTGATACTCTGTCACCTGCTGCAAATTCACAGCCATTGGCAGAATTGTAGTCACCAGAATGTGTCCAAGCAAATTTGCATCATCAGTCACATGAGTGCCACACACTCCCTGTTGTGGACTTTCACAAAGGGGCATATAAGGTGAGCATGGTGACCATAGTGTTGGTCCTCTTTCTCAGTCGAGTGGGCCGGAAACATCTCCTTAAGATAGGAGCACACAATTTTGGCATAGTGAGTTAGGGTGCTATCCTGTTGAAAAAGTGGGACCTGTTGACAATGTACAATGGTACAGTTCTCCATCAGATACAGATGTCTAGTCCTGGTGACTATAGTTTAGTGAAAGAACAACTAAATGATTCCACTTTTCAGCAGATAGCATCAAAGATTCACCATCAAACTATAAGATTTGTGTAGAATCATAGCATGTGGGTTTTCAGTTCATCAAACCATGCAGTTGAAAAGGTTATGGTTGGCACATTTCAGCAAACTGTTTGTGATCTGGCTAAAGAACATGCAACACTGAGTTACAGTATGTCCAATTCTGGTGTTGTGGCATGAGTTGATTCCCATGGACTTCTGACATCTGACGCGTCGTACTTCGTCGTTTGCCATCTGAGTGGTCTGGTGTTTCAGTGTTTTTCCTACTGTGGTTCAACACTTCCTGTCTGTTAAAAATAATGGTCTCACTACGTGATGCTCTAGTGAGAGATGAGCACAAGGCCATTCTCTGCCCAGAAATTCCATTGCACTTAGAGCTGATCACATTTCAGCCAGCCATAATACGTGTTGTGTAATCTACTGTATAGAAAATACCTCCTCCCTCAGTCATGAATGCTTCATCTGCGGTGAACAGCTGCAGTCTCTATTTTTTGTTTACAACTGCAGATGCACTTTGCTTGGCCAGCTCATTACCTCAGTAAACTTTGACAATTCCACAGTGCCTGTATGTTAACCTCTGTGACATTTGTTATATTCTTTTTATGTGGCTCTAATGGATAGTAATTCTTCTGCAGTGAGTTTGAAAATAATATTTTACCATACCTACAGCTTGTAAAACTGACACTGTGAAACTTGAGTACAATTAAAAATTTCTACCTGATGCATAAGTACAATGTTTCATCTCATTTCAAGACTTCTTAAGTTCTGTTGGCTTATAGGTCCAGATCAAACTCAAGATCACGTGTATATAAAAGATCAAGATCATCTCCTCCTTCATCACGGCACTCTACTTTGGATTCTATTCGTCCTGAAGATTTACTGGCATGCTGTGGGGAACTTCCTGAATCTGATGCAGAGGAAAGCATTGGTGTAAGTTTTAGAATGATTTTTTGAAATATGTGTAATGTATGTTTTACTCTAAAGAGATATGACTATTTACCAGTTATGAAAATGGGATCGAGTGGAACAAAACTAAAATAAATAAATTGCTTACTTTCAGAATCAGTTGTGCCAAGATTGCAGTTTGGCAGGTAGAATGTGGTGAGGGTTTGCATCAGAAGAGTAGGTGGAGGGAGAAAGAGCTGGGAAGAGAGGGGAGGGGTTGGAAAGGGTGGCTGGCAGCTTGAAAGAGGGCGACTGATGTGTGGGATAGAAATGTAGGAGGGGGAGGCAACTGGTGTATGAGACACCAATTCTATTGTATTTTAAAAACACATGCTGATTTTAACAATGTACGAGCAGACTGGTACTAAATTTAAATTGAGCCATGAGGATAATCTGTTGGATCCTAAGAGCTCATTCTGTTGTGATATGTACTTTGATGTTTCAACTTCAGCCCACTCCAGTTCATAAAAATATAAGGAAATGTCACAGATTGCTCTGAAACAGTTCACCCATTTAGGATCAAAGAAACGTAACTCCAAAAACAGTGTTCTAAGTAAATTCGATTTAAAGGTTTTGTCAAAAAAAAAAAAAAAAAAAAAAAAAAAAAAAAAAAAAAAAAAAAAAAACTGAATACTTTATAATAGTTTTCACAAACCTTTCTATGGTAAATAAAAAGTATACTTCATTGACTGTTGTTTTCTACTAAGTGGTACATATTGTAGTCACTTGGTGAACACCAATGAAATATTTTATGAAATTATGCATGTAGTTAAGTTTTTCCAATCCTTACCTTAATGACTGCTGCTATATAACATGAATGCCAAACAAATAATATGCAACTTTAAGCAATATTATCAATAAAAGATTACTGCAGTTGTGTTAACAGTGTCTTTATAAATACAGATTACACAAAACAAGATATGGGAATGTGTGTCAGTGCTATTAAATGAGTACTATAAGCAAGATCATCATAGGAATACTTGAGAAACATCATCTCAGGCTGATCTTTCCTATATTGTATCCAAACAATCTTAAGCCATTTCACAGTTCCTCCATTCTTAGCAGTTTTCCTATTCTGAATTATTTTCTTCTGAAGATGGTTGATATCTAAAATTTGAGTGTTATTATCCATTTATGTCACTCTTGTTGGAGGTCATTCTTACAGTTGTATACCAGCCAATGGAATCAAAAACATCCATATGTTAACTTTTTCTTTTGATGCTCGTATGCACCGAGTCTACTTCCATTTGTGAATGTCCATGCTCAAAACAGCATTGGTTGATAGTTGGAATGTCTAGTGTATTCACTGCATGCAAACATACAGTGCTCATGTTGGCATTCCTGTTCTTGGGCCCACATGTATCAGAAAATGAGGTTATCAGTTTTCCTCGTGCATGATTTTTCAAAAAATCCTTCAGACATGAAGCCACCTCCATGGACCCCCTTCTTGCTGTTGTCTCATCCCACATGTAGCAATCTGTTTTGTTTTCCCCTACATTAAGAACTGTGACATTGTACACAGAGAGCTTTCTTTTATAGAATACTACCTTTGCATTCACTTGTAAGCCAAATTCAACTAGCAAAGATTCACCTTTTCTTGCATTTCCTTTCTTAATGTTCTTAAAATCCCTTGCCATTTCTTTCCTTTTCAAATGCTCTTCCTGTTCCCTTCTAAAATCTTTGTTTTCCTTATCGTCAGCCGAAAGGTGTGAAAACTTTAAACATTTCACACATCTTTTCATGGCCTGTGGAATATCACATTAAATTGCTTTGTGAATATCTCCCTATACAGCCATAATTTCTTGACGGTCTTTCCTTCCTCATAGCATTGTTCTCAATATAACCCATACATTATCTTAATGCTCATATCGGCAGGTATATAATCTGCTGCGCATTCTTTCCTCTTGTAATGAAAAGGAAGGGTAGGAAAACTCTTCATGTGTTTCCTTATAGCCTCTTTACTTTGTTCTGGTCTCTTTATAACTAGCTAGTGACATCCTCTTCGCTCTTTGTCAGTTACATGATGTTCATCTCTTTTTTTTTTTTTTTTTTTTCTCATAGTATTTCTTACAAAGGTTTCAGAAATGTCAAATGCCTTGAGAAAAAACTGCATACACACTTGAATCTTATCAGATCCCTTTATCAGATAGAATTTCTTGGTCTTCTTCCTTCATGAGTTATCCGATTTTGTCCTCACAGCTTGTTTCTCTTCTTCCACTAACTTATTTAGGTACTGCCTTTGTAGCTCAGCTGATCCAAGATCCCAGTAGGCTCTACACATATTTTGTCTGTGTTGCTCAGTAAACTTACCGCTGCATTGTCCTGGACATTTAGAGCAATCTTTTGGCTTCAAATTTCTTGCAGGAACTTCAGAATTCTTCTTAGAAATGTATGCCATACCATGCTGTCAATTGATTTTTCTTTGATTTCTTTTTCATTCCTCTTTAACGGCTACCCTGTTTTGTTTTTGTTTTGTTAATATTCTCAATACCAGCATTTTTATCTGCAATTTCCCCAGCCTGAGTGTGATGAGTTACTTGTGCACTAGTTGCATCCTCAACAGTTTTTGTGACAACATTCTTTACAAGGGACATTCTATGTTCAACACGCTGACTGTAACAATAACATGACAGGTATTCAGTAATTGTTCGGCTACTCTCCAGAATCTGTAGTGTTGTTCGGTTCATAGGATCATCGTCTGTCCTGGACCAATGATGTCCTGAGATTTCCACATCACATTCTTCTTCAGCTATGAATATTATTATTATTATAGTACTTAGTACTGAAATATATACACTAAGAACAGATTCTAATACTTATAAGATTCCAATTAATTCTGTTCCTTCTCCAGGCACATTTTCACCATCCTTCTTCCTCTGGACTCCATAGTGCTCCTACTTGCTTGTAAATCCATTCACAACTGAAACAATATTTGTCTTCCTTGCCAGGAAGTCGCATTTCATTGTTGTCACAGAACGATGGCAACAATGTGTCTACAGGGAAGTAGCGGGAAAAGCAACTTCTAATAGTCCTGTTAGGATCAGAGAAATGTAAGAGCTGTTCCGTTTCACAGATTAACACTGCGTCCTGTGATTTTAAAATGGATCAGCTCTTCTGTCTGATCCTTATAATTTTTCGTAAAATGTACATACGTTGACAACTGAAACGGAAACTACATGAGATAGAGTTATGCTTGTTTGATCGTAACATATGTCTTGATTCCGTGTACCTCACGGTACTAACAAATCAAAAGTGGCAAAAATATAGTTAGGTCTGCCTCATCCTCAGTGAGTAAATTCAGTATTAGAAATGGGAAACCATGGCTTCTTAATGCATTCAGTGACTATAGTGGTACTATCTGCAAGTCTAACAAGTTGGCTGTGCATGAACAATGTGCAGTCATACAAAGCATGTTACTGTAGAACAACATTAAAATGCAGTGAGCAGTCAGATTCATAGAGACAGTTTAAAGTAACCAGACAGTTGCAATGTGCAGCGATACAAAGTCAGTTCCTTTACATCATCACGTAAACACAGTGTCTTGCCAAATCTGTGAAATTGTCGTATTGGCTCACAATCTGCAAATGGTAACTAGAAAGTTGTGATACTGACACACCAAATCAATTTCCACTGCCAGAATTCACTCCTTACGCCCCACTTAGTTACACACTATAATCCCTGCAGTAAGTTCAGGGTTCTCTGCCTCTGGAATCCACAATATAACAGGCTTGTGATTGCTCAGTGTGTGTAGCTGGCCCCCTAAACAAACTGCATTCACAACTTGTGATCAAGGGTCATCCAGGACTGCTTTTCCTTGTGGCTTCATGCACCGTCTGACTGCCCCCCTTTGTCTCTCCACTGTGACCAGATAAATACTTCTGCAACCAAGGAGAGCAGACCACAAGGCATGAGGAAGTATAGCCAACCAATAGTGTCACCCAAGGCAATATTGTCAAGCACAGTTGCAACAACTATATTAATAATGGTTGGGATTACGTTAAGAAGTAGTAAAATTCTAACTTGTAAAAATATGCAGTTTCTTTCTACATAAATTTGTCTCTTTGATTATTAAATATCCCTTGTCCTTTTTGACTGTGCAGCTATGCATTAATTACTCAAGTTCAGTGGTAGGGAACATAGCTTTGAAGGAACTCCTTAAGTTCCTCTAAAACTGCTCTTTGCTACAGTACATTTGTAGGGTTTCACTTGTGAACTCTACTACCTTCATTTAAAAAGTTTATCTGATACATCCCACAGTACATCTTGTAAAAGAAACACACTGGAAGTAATGCATAAAATAATTATTAACAATTTTAGTTATTACTTTAATGCTGGTACCTAAATACATTAAGCAAACAGAATTTCAATTATTTATATTCCTCCTGGAACAAATGTCACAAACACCTAAAATTTGTCTCTCAATTTTCTATTAAAATGTCTTTCTATTTAGTACCATGTGCAAGTCAAGATTCAGTCCAAGTGCCAAGTTAACAGGGTTGGACTCTTATGACTTTGTTTGGGAATGTATTTGTAACTATGTAAAGTGGATGAACTTTAAATACACTGAGATTACAAATATTGTATTCAGTGGGAGTTTTACAGTATGAGCTTTACAAACATAAGCAGGAACCTACTAAAGGAAGCCACCACCACACTCCTTTGTGATCTTACTCATCGTGGGGGTGTAATTTAAGAGAAATATTGGAACTCATTAAAACTAAAAGTTGACTGTTTTATAATTATTTCTTGTATAATTCCTTTGCCGTAATAACTGTTGTTTGACTAAAGCAGTTAATGTTGTATTTATGATGCATACATTTCCCAGTGTGCTATACAGGTTTACTATAAATGATTCATTTATTTTCCATGTTCTATATTTTCAACAGTATTACATGTACAACTATGACTGATGCATGAATAGAACTGTAAACTCGTGGAGTTTGCATTGTGGCCACCAGTTGGTATGGCAAGTGCAGTTCCATAAAAAATAGTGACAAAGCAAGAAAAGAGTTTGTGTGTCTAAGAACATGTGAAATGTTACAACACTGCAGCATGCATTCAGAAGGAATTAAAACAGAAAGTTGCCACATAAACAGAGCACTGTGCATTGGTATCGACAATTTAGAGATTCTTGTTTCTGTAAACCGAAAAGTACCTGTTAACCAAGTGTGCCATATGCTACCATGTAAAGGGTGAGAGAGAGTTTTGTCCACAGTTTAAAAAAAAAATGGCTGGTATTATATGGCCGTCTCTTCAGTTGGCAATGAATCATTTAATACTGCTTCTTATGACACTTTAGCCTTCCCTTCCGTGACTGCATCTTGGGAGGTTGGCCAGGCTCACTGACTTGGGATGAAACACTTTCCCCACTGCCTGGCCTGCACTAGGACAGACAGGGACAATTTCACTACCACCAAGCTGTTACTTTTTGTGTAAGATATCGAAGACAAGTTTGATAAAGTGAAATCTCCCACTAAGATTTGGTCAGGTTCACTGTTGATCAAAACTACTTCTGCCACCCAATCTATGGCCCTTCATGCTTGGGGGAGGGGGGGGGGGGGGGTGAGTGGCTTGGAATATAGTTCAGGGAGTGATTTATCCTAGGGACTTCATCCTTCAAACTGATGAGGCACTCCGGGCCAGTTCGGAATGACATGGAATTCATTTTGTGTGGCTTGTTCAGAAATGTTGTAAGGACAATTGCATCAATACTGGCTCCTTTACTTTGGCATTTGAGTGAGATCTGTCCCAGAGAAGGTCAAGCTTGTTTGTTATCAGTGTGATGTGAAGTTATATGCCACTTGTGAGATGTTTTTGGTGTTTGCATTTCGGATATGTATTTCCACTTTATGGAGAAACGTCTCTGTAATGAATGTCGACACCCACTCCATGAGGGGAGCCCCTGTGTTCCGGCACCTGTGTGTTGATAGTCATGAGCATCACTCTCCACGCTCAGCAGACTGCCTGGTTTATAAGAAGGAAAGAAGATATAGGTGTATAAGTCCCTTGATCATTTGTCATACACTGAGGCTCAACTGCAATTTCACCCTGTGTTCATGACATCTAACTTTGTCTCTGTTACATCCTTTCCCTCTCCTCCCCACTTCTTAGCTTAGTCCTGCCCCTCTCTCCTTTCTCACCTCCCCTGCGGTTCCCATGCTCTTGGCCTCTGGGTGCCCCTCCTCCTCCTCAGCTGGAGATCTGTTGCCACAGCTCAGTTGCAGGACCCACAGTCCATGCACCCCAAGACTGCCCGTGCTCTCAGTTCCGGATCTTGCAGAGGCCTGCTCTCTCTCCATGCCTTGCTCTCCTTAACCTATGAAAGAGAAGAAGAAGAAGAAGAAGAAGAAGAAGAAGAAGAAGAAGAACTGCAAGTCTCAGGACAAGGCCCGTCTGGTGTCCCCAGAGGTGCCATCTCCCCCCTCGCAAGCCGAGTCTGACCTCTTATTTATGGATGTCACCCCATCCTCATTGGTGGTGTGACTGGCACCAGCTCATTCGCCTCCCGCTGAGATCTCCATTACCTGCTTATGCAGTGGATACTACCATCATGTAAGACAGTTGCAATCCCTTATTTTCTTCTACTTGGCAGCTTGTGACTCTAGATACCTTATTTTACTAATGCCTGCTCACCGACTCTTCGCTGGTACAGCACATTCTGTCGGAACCATGCTCGCCCTCTGAAGGCCTCTGGTGGCATTTGCACATCGGTCTGTACGGACATTGTTAGGACCTGGATTTCCCTTCGTACCACATTGGAAGCAGTTGCCATCCAGGTCTACTTTGCAATCTCTATCTTCCTCGTGACAGACCACCTACACTCTTTGCCCTAACTGCCTTCATTCAGAAACTCCCCCCTCTCTACCTTCCTCCTTATTGGGGATTTTAACCACCATCCATTGTAGGGCAGTGTTTTTTGTCTAGTTGGGGGCTCCTAATTGACCAGTTTCATGCAGACCACGACCTCTGCTTTCTAAATGATGGTTCCCTTACACATTTTACTGTCACCTGTGGTATTTTCTCTGCATTGATCTTTTGCTCATGCCACACAATGACCTCTGTGATAGTGACAACTTCACGTTGATTCTCTCATTCCCTTCTTACCTCCCAATGGTTTGGTTACCCTGCTGGGCTTTCCATCATGCTGATTGGCCTCTGTATACCTCCCAGGTAATGTTTACACCCTGTTTGTTGGGGTGTATTGATGAAGTCATTTGTGATATGTCCTGTAAGATAATTCACACCATTGACATTGCTGTTACCTGCTCCATGGGCCCCGTTTGCCACTGGCTAGTTCCATGGTGGAGCACAGCCATTGCCACCACCATCCACAATCGCTGTCGTGACTTGCAACATCTGAAGTAGCACCCATCTCCCACCAGTCTTATTACATTCAAATGTCTTTGTGCCAAAGCCTGTTACTTAATCAAACAGAGCAAGCAGGTGTGTGAGGGATTCTTTGTCTCCTCCCTACGTTCTTGTGTCCCCTTTGTCATGGATGTGGGCTATGCTCCACCCCCCCCCCCCCCCCCCCCCTCCCAAGGTTGCCATTGACAGCCTTCCATCCCTGACCTTGCCCTTCCAGGTGACCTTCGTACAGATCCATTGGGTCTCATGGAACAGCTAGTGATATCTGTTGTGATGACATTGGTGTCAGCCTCCTATCCAGCTGCCTTACTCCTCCAGAAACAGTGGACTCAAACTTCCCACTTCTTCTGGCCCTCTCTTCTTCCCTTGATTCAGACCCTGGCCTCGATTCCATCCGTAATCAATAGCTTCAACAACTCAATCCTCTTCGGTGACAATATCTCCTCCAGGTGTTTAACTGTATTTGTCCCCAAGGCATTTTCTCCTCTCAGTGGTATTGTGGTTCCTGAATGTAAACCCAGAAGGGTTCCACCATCCCTTGATAGTTACCAGCAAATCAGTCTGACCAATGTCCCCTGCAAGCTTTTGAATGGATGGTGGCTTGTCAGCTCAGTTGGGTCATTGAATCTCAGGACCTTTTCTCTTCTTACCAGTGTGGCTTTCAGAACGCATAGTGTCCAGTCAATCATCTGCTTTGATTGGATTCCACAGTTTGGCAGGCCTTTTATCAGTGCTGCCATCTTCTTGCAGTTTTCCTCAATCTTTTTAAGGCCTATGACACAGCTTGGTGCCATCACATCCTCCTTATGCTCCACAAGTGGGTCTTTGGGGCCCACTCTTGACTTTCATTCACAAGTTTGGAGAATGATGATGCACGGGGCTCTGTATAAAGTACCTTTTTCTCATTGCAATTAATGGACTTGTGGCCTTCGCCAGACCATTGGTCACCCCTGCTCTTTGTGTGGACGTTTTATGTATTTGATCTAGCTCCCACTCAGTGGCCTCTGTGGAGTGACAGCTTCAGGATGCCGTCCACTGACTTTTTCATGGACACCTGCACAAGTATTAATTCTGTCCCCTTAAGTCAAGGGTGGTGTATATTTGTCACCATACTACGTCCTTTGTGATTCAGAGCTGTACCTCAATGCCCAACCCCTGACTATGGTCCCCCAGTTCTGTTTAATGGGTCTTCTTTTTGACAATAAGCTTACTTGGCTGCTCCATATCCATCATCTGAAGGTTGGCTGTTTTCTTAAACTCAATGTTGTTCACTTCCTTGCTCACACCTCTTGTGGTGCGGGTTCTTCTCCATTTTTATCGGGCATTAGTTCTGAGTCATCTGAACTTTGGTTATTAAGTTTATGGCTCAGCTGCCCCTTCGATGCTGCACCTCTTGGACCCGGTTCACTAGCGTGGTATTGGTTTAGCCATCAGTTGCTTTCACACTAGACCTGACAGTTGTCTTCTGGTTGATGCTGGAATCCCTCCCCTTGCGGTTTGTGGTCCCAGCTCCTGGTTTTGCATGCCATCAGTATCCGCTCTTCCCCTGCTCACCTCTCCTATTTTATTCTTTTTGTGACTCTGGGACATCGCCTGCCTGCTGCCTGCTCTCGGGTAGATTTATCAGTTGAGCTCCACCTTTCTTCTTTGCACCATGATTTCCATCTGCATCCATGTCATTTTCCCCACATTGTCTCCTGACCAAACCTTCTTCATTAGATCCCCCCAGCACTTCCACCCCCTCCTGTCCTTTAACCTTCCTTCTGCCCTAATGTTCCTTTTACCTGCATCTTTTACCTTCTATCTCCAACCATCAACAGGCTGTCGACTGGATGCTGACATCACGATTACAGAATTACAGATACTCTGCATAAACCTGTTACATTGGCCACTGATGCAGCATATATATGGATCATGATAACCCTTTCAGCATGAACTAAGGCCTAAAGATGATGCATTGAAGTACCAGGAATGGTAGCTACACAATAAATAAGATCCTAAGGACAGCTGTAGGTGTTTAATTTTCTTACAATGCCAAAATTTGTTTGTTGTCCCAACTCGATTCATCTTCACTGACGATAATGAGACATGAAGATTTTAATGCTTTTCTTCTTCTTCTTCTTCTTCTTCTTCTTCTTCTTCTTCTTACTTTTGTAGAATTTCACTATTCTGGCCACTTCATCTGCCATTATGGTGTTGTACAACAGACACCAGAAACAAAGTAAACGGTTAATAAATTTTTTTGCATGAATTATTTATTTAATAAGACTTTGTAGAACAAGAAGTATTACTGTTAGCTTTCCACAGAAGCATAGCAAGACTAGAAGTCAAGGGAATTTTGTTTCAACCAATGGTTACCCCGTACTCCCCCAAACAAGTAACTGATATTGAATTTTCTCAGCTAGAACTCTTTATCTTTCAAGAAGTTAAGGGGAAGAAAAGACAATCAAAACTGGGGGAAGAAATATGAGATTTCATATGAAAGCTAATACTCTTACAAATGTTCATTTATAATACTCAAAGTAAATAGAAATATTTGATTCTGAACAGTTACTCAAATCCAGACTTTTTGCTGCACATAGGTGAAAAGTTTGTATTTTCCTGTTGGATTTCTGTAGACATCCACACCTCAGAGAAAATGCTTAGTAGAACCATGTCATTTTTGTACTCTGAATTTGCACATTTTTCAAAGAAAACTGTTTCAGGTCGACTCAGTGAAGAGCTCTTTGTTTGACTCGGCAGAGAGTCAATCAACAGAGGTAGAGGACTTGAAACGACGTCTAAGCATTGCTCTGTGTGATGTCAGTATTGCAGAGAAAGAGCTTCTCAAACTACGGCAAAACAAAGTAGAAATTGCTGCCCTTGAAAATAAGGTAAAAAGATTGGGAAATCTGCAGTGTTACTATCCATTTTGATTTAATGAAAATGATCCATTATTATTATTAACAAGATTGTAAAGTGTATGCAGTGATTTGCATTTTGATTTTTCACATGCTCGCAGCTTGTGTTCTACAATGAAATATTTCTTTGCTGGTGCATGAAGATGACACCCAGCATTTTATTGCATGGTAAACAATTTGGTAAGCACAGAATAGTAGGTTCTGTGTTCACAACTTTTACTTAGTGCTTGAATTTTCTAAATAGTATATGAAAAAACACAGTGTCCTTTTTTTTTTAAACACCTCTGTTTTTTACTTGGAGTGCACTAATCAATGTGTTCAACTGGTTGTGCCAAAATATTCCTTCCAGTCACATGGAAATGTTGAGTTGTTTGTGTGAACTGATTTGTGGTCATACAATTGAACTGAATTTTTGTTGCCTGGTGGTGCTGAATAGCAAGAGGTAGACACATTCGGAGTACCAGGTAGAAGGACTGGTGGCATGCATAAACAAGTTCAGAGCAAACTTTCACAACATTTTCATTTCTTTTTGAGGTGGGCTGCACTGTGGTTCATCTTCAAACGATTTGCGGCCATTTCTAAATCTGTTGAACCAGACAAAAACATTTGACTGGCTCGTACAGTTATCTCAAAAAGTTAGGTTGTAAGTCTCAGAAGCTGATTTCTTGGTTTTAAAGCAAAATTTCACACAAACTCATTGCTCCATTTCTACATCCATTTTCACGCAGACAGAATCCGGCAACAAGCCGTAACAGACCTGCACTCAACCAGCTTCCACAACGAACTGAATAAAGGAAACACAGTTTCCTGTCGGGGGGGCATTCAAGGACAAGGCAATGACTCTCTCCCACCCTCCATGTACCTGCCCACCAAACCAGTAAGCAGTAGCAGATCCATTCTTTAAACTATCCAATCACACCTTGTATATTCCAATCATCATTGTCAAAAACTTGCTCTAAATCTACAAATGTTATAAACATAGATTTACTTTCTTTTAACCTGCTTTTAAGAAAAAGCAGGTGTCAGTATTCACAACTGTAAGTACCTGCTTTGTTTGGAATTTGAATTATTACATTCTTCCTGAAGTATGAGGGTATTTCACATGTCTCCTATATCTTGCACCTTGCACATGAATTGGAATAATTTCTGGCTCCCCCAAGGATTAAAAAAATCCTGAGGGAATGTCGTCTGCTCAGGAGCCCTTGTTTTGGCTTAGGTTTTCGAGTGTTCTCTCAAATTTTTCTTGCAGTATCGTATCTCCATCTCATTTTCATCTTGATCCTCTTCCCTGCGATAATATTCTCTTAAAGTTCATTTCTCTTTTGAGGCTTTCTCAAATTCCTTCTAGCTTTCCGTTCTTTGCTTAGCATTGGCTTACCATCTTAGCTTTTGACATTCATAAAGTTGGTGCTTCTCTTTTCTCCACCAGTCTTTTCAATCTTCGTATAGGTGGTATCTGTATTTCCCCCTAGTTATACATGCTTTTATAGCCTTACGTTTCTCCTCCAGCCTTTCTTCCTTAGCTATTTTGCTTTTACTGCCAGTCTTGTTTTTATACATCTGTATTCCCTTTTATCTGGTTCATTTGCTGCATTTTAATATTTTCTCCATTCAACAATTAAATTTTATATCTCTGGCATTATTCAAGGACTTCTTCTAGGTCTTGCCTTTATCCTCTGCTGCCTTTACTATTTCATCTCTCAGAGCTACCCATTCATCTTGTATTGTATTCCTTTTCACTGCTGCAGTCCAATGTTGCCTGATGCTCCCTCTGCAGCTCTCAAACAACCTGTGGTTTCAAGAATGAGATTTTCACTCTGCAGCGGAGTGTGTGCTGATATGAAACTTCCTGGCAGATTAAAACTGTGTGCCCGACCGAGACTCGAACTCGGGACCTTTGCCTTTCGCGGGCAAGTGCTCTACCAACTGAGCTACCGAAGCACGACTCTTGCCCGGTACTCACAGCTTTACTTCTGCTAGTATCCGTCTCCTACCTTCCAAACTTTACAGAAGCTCTTCTTGCCCGCGAAAGGCAAAGGTCCCGAGTTCGAGTCTCGGTCGGGCACACAGTTTTAATCTGCCAGGAAGTTTCAACCTGTGGCTTATTCAGTTTATCCAGATCCCACCTTCTTTATTTCCTACCTTTTTAAGTTTTAACTTGCAGGTCATAAACCAATTTTGAAATCTGTTTCTTGCCATTATACACTGTCGGAATGCACAACAGACATGAATGGATGCAGGTGATAAGACGGGATGCTTATGTACATGCCACCTGTCAGAGTTGTATCAAGACGTATCAGGGGTCCCAAAAATCCCCACTTCACCACTACCTCAGAATTGCTGTGTCCCGTTGGTCATGTGCTGACTATAACACCACGTTCAAACTCTGTTAAATCTTGATAACCCGCCATTGTAGCAGCAGTAACTGATCTAACTGTGTCAGGCACATGTTGTCTTACATATGCATTGCTGACCACAGCACCATATATGCCTGTTTACATATATCTGTATTTGAATATACATGCCTATAACCAGTTACTTTGACACTTCAGTGTATAGTCAGTCTGAAACCTTGCAGTGTCTTCAGGTCACTTCCACATGTACAACCTTCTTACATGATTCTTCAACCAAACAGCTAGTAATTAAAAGTTTCTTAAATGTTTGTGTTTCAGGTAAAAGATTTAATGAGTTCTTTGGAGAAAACTGAACACCAGTTAGAAGTTAGGACAAGAGAAGCAGAGGAATTGGAAAGACTCAAAGAAAGGTAAGAATGGATGCTGAAATCATTGAGTCACCATTTTATGTTTGTTTTTAAACTAGAGATAAAACTACAAAACTAGATATTCAGAATCTTTTAGAGTGAGTGCATTTAATGTACTTTCTTCATTATTCCCTATTTAAATCTCAAACGTAAGTTGTATGTTCTTCTTTTTGAACACTTTTGGAAGTTAAGTGGTATAGGTAAGTCATTAAGGCAGATGTTTAACTATGTAGCCAGAAACATTTCCCATTTTTTTAAAAAAATGTCGAATCTGAGACAAATTTAATGATTAATTTGAAAACTTTTCTCACGATTTAAAACGGAAAGAAACAGCAGAGATCTGGTTTTGTTACATCAGAGATAATCAGTTATTAAAAGTCTTACACCCATTTTTTTGTTTCCTGAGTCGACCCTGTTTTCTCTCTGTTTTCAGCATGTCGTCGTATTTAAAGTGAGCAGCTGCATTTTCTGTTTTCAAATCTGTTTCACTCTTCAGTGGTTATTAGTTTTCAAGCTTTGGATTTGTCCTAAAATCCTAAATATTCTCATTTGAAGTGTAGTATTATACGTACAAATCACTGATGTATTTGTCTGGTACACCTTAGTTGCAGTGTTGATCGTTGATAGCCAGCATACTCACCATACTACACATAGTTGTGAATTTCATGTAAGGGGGGGGGGGGGGGGGGGGAAGAAATTAGTACAGGGTGAGGCAAATAAAAGTGGCCTGGAGAACAGAGTTACAGGGCACAAAGACACCCAGCAGAGGAAACCTGACTGTAGCAGATGTTTAAACTTATCCCCCAGTCATCTCCTGGCACTTTTGGGCCCTGGTTAGCAAGTTCCTGAAGGCAGATTGATGACAGACTGCTGAAATTCCTGCAAACTCATCTGAAATGTTCCGCTGTAGTTCTTGAAGACTATGAGGGTTGTAGCAATATGCCTTAGACTTCAGGGCTGCCCACACTAAGTAATTGCACAGAGTCATACCAGGAGACCTAGGTGGCCAGCTAGGGAGGTGACAGGCTGACTTCTTCTAACAACTCTGTCTGGCATGAAGAGTGTGTAAATGTGCTCAAAGGTTCACCCAGCTGTATTGGCAGTTTCTCCATCATGTTGGAAGTAACTGTAGGTCCTTTCCTCATCCGTTAATGCTGCTGCTTGTCTGGGCCTCTTTTATTTGCCCCACCCTGTGTAACATTTTCATGAACATATAACAGTGTGGCTTCTTATGATGTTGTTGTGGTCTTCAGTCCAGAGACTGGTTTGATGCAGCTCTCCATGCTACTCTATCCTGTGCAAGGTTCATCTCCCAGTACTTATTGCAGCCTACATCCTTCTGAATCTGTTTAGTGTATTCATCTCTTGGTCTCCCTCTGCGATTTTTACCCTCCACTCTGCCCTCCTATACTAAATCGGTGATCCCTTGATTCCTCAGAATATGCCCTACCAACCGATCCCTTCTTCTAGTCAAGTGCCACAAATTTCTCTTCTCTCCAATTCTGTTCAATACCTCCTCATTAGATACGTGTTCTACCCACGTAATCTTCAACATTCTTCTGTGGCACCACATTTTGAGATTTTCTATTCTCTTCTTGTCTAAACTATTTATTGTCCATGTTTCACTTCCACTCCATACAAATACTTTCAGAAAGGACCTCCAGACACTTAAATCTATACTCAATGTTTAACAAATTTCTCTTTTTCAGAAATGCTTTCCTTGCCATTGCCAGTCTACATTTTATATCCTGTCTACTTCGACCATCATCAGTTATTTTGCTCCCCAAATAGCAATACTCATTTACTATTTTAAGCGTCTCATTTCCTAATCTAATTCCCGCAGCATCACCCGATTTGACTACATTCCATTATTCTCATTTTGCTTTTGTTGATGTTTATCTTATATCTTCCTTTCAAGACCATGTCCATTCCGTCCAGCTGCTTTACCAGGTCCTTTGCTGTCTCTGACAGAATTACAATGTGATAGACGAACCTCAAAGTTTTCATTTCTCCAACATGGATTTTAATTCCTGCTCCAAATTTTTTGTTTTGTTTCTTTTACTGCTTGCTCAATATACAGATTGAATATCATCGAGGAGAGGCTACAACCATGTCTCACTCCCTACCAAACCACTGCTTCCCTTTCATGCCCCTCGACTCTTATAACTGCCATCTGGGTTCTGTACAAATTATAAGTAGCCTTTCACTCCCAGTATTTTACTCCTGCCACCCTCAGAATTTGAAAGAGAGTGTTCCAGTCAATATTGTCAAAAGCTTTCTCTAAGTCTACAAATGCTAGAAACATAGGTTTGCCTTTCTTTAATCTATTTTCTAAGATAAGTGATAGAGTCAGTATTGCCCCACATGCTGAAACATTTCTACGGAATCCAACTTGATCTTCCCCGAGGTCTGCTTCTACCAGTTTTTCCATTCGTCTGTAAAGAATTTGTGTTAGCATATTGCAGCAGTGGCTTATTAAACTGACAGTTCAGTAATTTTCACATCTGTCAACACCTGCTTTCTTTGGAATTGGAATTATTATATTCTTCTTGAAGTCCGGGGGTATTTCGCCTGTCAGTGGTAAAATGCCAAACTATGAGTCCAAAGGTCTTGGATTCGGTCTGTGGCCAGTCCTGGAATTTTTGTCTGTCCCTTTGCATTTCTTTCATTTCTGGCAAGTGTTTGTTTATGTGAACAATGTTGAACTGCACTGTGGTTCAAAACCTATGTTAAACTGAAAGTTTCTCTGTAAGTGGGTGGGTAAGTAAGTTGAAAGGTTGGAGGAAGGCAACAGCACACCGTCTAGAGGAACCATGCCTAGTGAACGAGTGCAAGTGAAGGACTGCATTTTTCAAATCACACTTTGAGTTTGATGACAGCTTTACAAACATTTAACAAATATTAATAATATGGGAACATAAAATAGCCACAGTGTTAGAATGAATGTGATTATGGTGTTTTGTTACATAGTTCAAATCTTAGCGACATTTTGTGGCTATGTCTGCCACAGTCCTTGACAGAAATTCTAAGATACTAGTTGTCTACTTTCATATTGAGAATCAGTTTTTTTCCTTAATAACCTACCAGAATAGTAACATTGCTACAGAGAATTTAGTTTTCCTGCTGATACTTAAGTTTCTCTTATAAGAATTAATCAGTTCAGAAATTAGAGTACTTGTAGAAGTAATTTGTATGTTATCCTTATTGCTTGTAGTTTTTGCTCTGTAATGTAAAATAAATGACCAAGTTACAGTAACCTGTGACTGATTGCAGACAATCTTGTAGGTGGGGCAACCACAGCTATGGGTAGTCATCTTGGGTATTGGTAAATGGCTTCAGCTGTATTTAGTCCTTTATTATTGGATCACTACTCCACATTTTCAGGTGAACGTATAATTAAAACACTAGAGGTGAAAAACTCAGGACTTCGTATGCAACATTCATTGTCCACCAGAACAAAACACCACCAAAAGGCAGTATGTCATAGAATAACACAGCCAGGTTTCAATATAGTGAATGGGTATGCTTCTCCAGTCCATATTCAATCACAAACAGGGGATGTGACCACATGCTGATTATTTGCCACTGAGAACATACGTCTCCCATCTTGTTTTCCCCCTTAAATGTTTGTCTCTTCTTTCATCACTGTTTCCAAACCAATGTTCAGTTTTATCCAACATAATGATTTTCCTTTCCTGCTTCATTGTAAGACAGTGGTTGAAACATTGGATTTTTTATCTTTTATATCTTTAATCAGTAATAAAATTGTTTCCTGTGCTAAGAGAGACAGCTACAGATATCCTAATGTAGTACTAAATCTATCCAGCAGATAGCTTAAATTATTTGCTCAGTTTCATATTACACCGGAAGTTTTGAAGTACGCAATTGATCGTACCTTTTGCGTGGTTTTTGCTCGTATAAAAATACTTGGCAAAATATATGTAAAAGAAGAATAATGTTGTGATGTGGCTTTTTGAGCTTATTATGAATGAGAGAGCATTTAGCAAGGAGAGTAGATAAGGAAAATTCTTCCTGTAAGCTGTAATGACTAAAGTTAGTGGTAAGGAAGTAAGTTACGTGTGACTGAAAGGTTTATAGTGATTTTATTGATTCCCTGCACTCTTTGTCAGACAGATCTGATTCAAAGTTTTCAAAGTACTTAGCACGCAATGTTAACTTAAAATGTTTTTAATTTTTTTTCAGTGATAATCTTATTAATAAACTTGTTAGAATGAAAAATACCAAATGCAACTCCACTAACAAAAGATTCATTGCGGCCCTCATGGGAACAAGTTTCAGCAGAAGAAAAGAAGGCATTCCTTATGCAATACTGAACATGCTGTGAACTTCAGAAGATTCCAGCTCAGATTTTTGCATGTGGCATTCAGTTTTTCTGTCACACCTGAAGAGACTTGCATAAATCAGGTTATCTAGCCGGAAAGCACTCACCAGGAAAACTGAGCAAGGTGGCACAGTGGTTAACACATGACTCCGCTTGGGAGGATGACGGTTCAAACCCATGTCTGGCCATCCCGATTTTGATTTTCAGTGATTTCCCTAAATCGCTTCAGGCAAATGCCGGGATGGTTCCTTTGAAAGGGCATGGCCAACTTCCTTCCCCATTCTTCCCTCATCCAATGAGATCGATGACATTGCTGTTTGGTCCCCTCCCCCCAAATCAACCAACCAATCACCAGGAAACTGAAAGTCTGTGGGATTAATTCCTGGTCGGACAAGAGATGTTTCAGTGTGCCTTTTACTTTAGGATTGAAGTCTCAATAACGTGGAGATTTGCCAGAAACGTCACATGGTGTGGATTCAATGTTACATTCTAGGTCAATTTCCCCAATAGTATAACTGTGGTAGGTTGTAGGGACATGAAAGTTGACAAAAGGGTGTCCAGTTGAAAGACTTTCACTAAGCCATTAAACTACATGAAATTGTTGTTACATCTGCCAGAAGAAATATGTTGATGTAAATAAAATAGAAAGAAACTTCCACATGGGAAAAATATATTAAAAACAAAGATTCCAAGACTTACCAAGCGGGAAAGCGCCGGCAGACAGGCACATGAACAAAACACACAAACACACACACAGAATTACTAGCTTTCGCAACCGATGGTTGCTTCTTCAGGAAGGAGAGGGAAAGACGAAAGGATGTGGGTTTTAAGGGAGAGGGTAAGGAGTCATTCCAATCCCGGGAGCGGAAAGACTTCCCTTAGGGGGAAAAAAAAGGGACAGGTCTACACTCGCGCGTGCGCCCACACACACACACACACACACACACACACACACACACACACACACACACACACATCCATCCGCACATACACTGACACAAGCAGACATATTTAAAGGCAAAGAGTAAGGGCAGAGATGTCAGTCGAGGCGGAAGTACAGAGGCAAAGAAGTTGTTGAAAGACAGGTGAGGTATGAGCGGCGGCAACTTGAAATTAGCGGAGGTTGAGGCCTGGCGGATATCGAGAAGAGAGGATATACTGAAGGGCGAGTTCCCATCTCCGGAGTTCGGATAGGTTGGTGTTGGTGGGAAGTATCCAGATAACTCGGACGGTGTAACACTGTGCCAAGATGTGCTGGCCGTGCATCAAGGCATGTTTAGCCACAGGGTGATCCTCATTACCAACAAACACTGTCTGCCTGTGTCCATTCATGCGAATGGACAGTTTGTTGCTGGTCATTCCCACATAGAAAGCGTCACAGTGCAGGCAGGTCAGTTGGTAAATCACGTGGGTGCTATCACACGTGGCTATGTTTGTAGTTAATAACACAGTAGTTTTAAAAGGTGGAATTCAATAAAAATTACAATAATCTGAAGAAGTCTGCCAAGTGAAGCATTCAAATTTCTTGTCTGTGCAATTCACAGAATATTACAGTGGTTCTTTACATTCAGTATTCTGGCTAGATAACACCTGAAGATTTTATTCATCATTATTTTCCATTAATGTCACAAATAGTGATTCATTTGGTCCAAGTTCTGCAAGTGCACACAGATGGCCATATTAACTGACTAGTTCTACACCTGCTGTCAACTTTTTTAGGATTTGTGTAAAATCTGAATCCATAGAATGGGGCAGCTATGCAGTCGCACTTTTTCCAAATGATTGAGAAAACAAGAAATTAGAACAATATATTGAATGAGTCTTTTACATTGCAGTGGATTAAGCACTGTTGTAAAACATCTTGCACATTCAAACTTTGTACCAGACCAGGTCTCAAGAAAATGACTCCTTTTCATGGGCAATGCTCTTACTGGTTTCCAGGTGTGAGTTCTTATCTGGCATGCAACTTCCTGCAATATTGTATAAGAAACAGATCTCATCAAAAAAGGACTCCCGACACTTTTTACTGATAGAGGATGAATGGGAGGATGTATTTTATAATCTTAATTGAAAACAAGTTATGAAGGATTGAATAATTTCTACGAAAAGAAATGAAAATGGTGTAAACAGGAAAACCATTTTCTGCTGTGAGACATACAAGAGAAAGCCAGGAATGTATCCTGAAAAGTACTTTGGGAACTATCTTACATCAAAACATTATGAACAGACCTCATTATTATAGTATGTAACTAGCAATACATTTTAAAAGTTATAGTTGTGCTCATTTATGCCTTTCTCATTAAAATACGCCATGGAGTCCAATAACTTACTTCCTGCTCAACATAGATAAGACTGATGTGTATCAGCATCAGCAAAATTGGATTAGAAACAGTTATATTTTCATGTTGTGATACTTTAAAGTAAAGACTTGACCATCCATTTATTTCTTGAACTCGTAGTCCCTTCCATGTTTACTTGTGATTGTCCTTTACCTTTGATTCTTCTGATTCTCCTTTACCTCTGATTCTTTCCAAATTGCATTTTTTCCCTTTCTTTACTGTCACAATATTCCATACTTAGTTTAATCTGTCCAGTTTATTTGCAGCAACATTTGCATTTGCCTTCTTACCTTCCCAGTTCATTTCTTTGTTCCACTCCCCTTCAATTTGCCAGTTTCCCAAGAGTTTGACCTTAACCATAATCAGGTATTCTGTCTATAATCTTTTACTGTTATGCGTTTTTCCATAGTTGACAAATATAGTCCCTTAATTATTTGTGTACACATATGGTTTGTATTATTTCTTAGGGAAATTATAGATTGTTATTTTGTGACTTACTTATTTTGAACTATGTATTCCCCATTTGTCCAGCCAAGTGTTGAATAAAAGTAGTAATGGAAAATTTGATGAGCATCAGTTAAGTGGTAAACTGAGAAAAGCACCATGGCAGTTTTTATTATGTAGTCAGATGTATGTGTATGTTGAAAGTAACCTATTTAAGAAATACAGTAATTTGTGCTTAACTGCTTTGCAGAGTATTTTGTAGTTCTGCAATTTAGCATAATAGTAAATCACCTTTTGTCAACTGTCAATTTAGCACGAGAATTTATATCAACAGTGTAAAGTTAGTCAAGTTTATTCATATGATTCTCACAACTGAGTGTTTAGAGTAGGTTATCCATAGTAGACACATTTGGCAAGCATATTGTATCTGTCTGTAGTTACAAGCAGCTGCTAGAAGAGCATGAACAACTCCTGCTACGTTGGAGGCAGCAGGCAGTTGGCCCAGACTGGCGATCATTATACGAACAGATTAGTGACAGGTAAGTTCCGTTTCCATTGAATGCTTGTAGATTTATTAGTAACAAAGTTTGCCTTCAGTTAAAGCATTGATACTACACAATTCAGTTGGAAATTGGACAGTAATTTTGCTGTACCTCCATGCTGATGCATCTTTATGTGGTCTGTATTTCTTCACTTTACTGAAATAATCAAAGTTTAAGATACATACTCAGTAAAGCAACTTCTTAATAGTGTCTAGCACCATCTTTATTGTTCTAAACACTATCAGTTCAACTTTAGTGTGAATGAGCTTGCTGCTGATAGCACTTTGAACCATAATGAACAAAATTGAAGTGTAGAAGAAATTTCATTGTGACTTTAGTGGCATATGTACTTGCAGAGGTACAAAAAGTGCAATTAACTGTTTCACTGTTGCAGATATAGCAGGGATGGCGAGATTTGGCAACAGAAGCTGAAACATGCCGAAGCAGCCTTGCAGGAATCAGAGAATCGTTGTACACATTTGGAGAGGACTGTGGCGATGGCCAGAGAGAACAGCCGTCACTCTTCAACTGTCACATCACCTTCACGAGAGATGCGACGGAGCTTTGGTTCACTGAGTGACCTAACAAACATTGATCTTCGACGTGATCTGTCATCCCTTGACAAGGACAGGTATGTGTGTGTGTGTGTGTGTGTGTGTGTGTGTGTGTGTGTGTGTGTGTGTGTGTGTGCGCGCACGCGCATGACAATAAAGTGTGCAAGGGTTGTGCAGGAAAAATCATAATTGGAATAAAGACTATAATCTTGCACACTTATTTTGGCTGCTTCTCAAGGGCCAGATGCTCTGTCATTCTCACAAGGGTTTATCATGTCACCAACAGTTTTAAATTCTGCTTCTCAAGCATTGCTCAGTTAACTCCAATTTGCACTTCGACTTGAGTAATCATAATACATATATTCAACAAGTTTCTGTAGAAAATAAATTCTTTTTAGGTATATTAACGATTGATTGTGAGGATTCCTACAGATTTTACGTAGTCTTCTAATTTGTAATAGTGTGTGCCTTGATGAGGTATGTACATTTCCTGATTCTAATTTATCATCATTGTTATGATCAGTTACTTACAAGTTTTGTCTTTGCATTTGCAATTTCTGAACACTTTCTGTGCGGCTTGCAAACATTTCTTCTTCTTATTGCTGGTAATCTTGTTTTCTTTCAGGCAATCCTTCATCTGACACAGTGAATGTAATCCACCAGCTGATTCTTTCCCCCCCCCCCCCCCCCCCCCCCCCCTTCTAAATATTATACCCTTGGTCTCGTTTGCACATTGATTTTGTGGTTTAGATATGTATAGCTGATGTAAGAAATGATGTTTCTTAGACTAGTTTCTACTTTTTTCTTATTGTTCCAACAACTTGCAGATGTGGATGAAAGCTGTGAGAGCTTAGTCTTTCCTTCCCCAAAGTTACTCTGAAGTTTTCATTAACCAGCAGCCCAGAAAACCAAGCTTTTGCTTTAAAAACAAGAATGCCGTGATGTATGTTACTATGGTTTCAGGAATAAATATTTTGAGGTCACAGATCCAAGAAACCTTCATAACCCCCGTAGATTTTGTTATCCCAGACAAATTTTGTTAATAATTTGGGTTATTTTTGTAGAATTACCTGAACCAATTCAAATACTGTTCTTTATGCCACCAAACTTCACTTGTGGAAGTAAAATAATCAGACCTTATTTCTTCCATATCTCTCAGGTATTTTTGCAACGATCCAAAAGAACTCTATGAACAATCCATATTAGAACAGAAATTTGTCATCTGCAGATAATTTGTGGAGTAGGAAGGACTGGGGAGTGATGTTATTAACATTAGTAAAGATTCCAGGTCACAGGTGAAGGTACATATGGTCAAAGGAGAAAATGTACACAGATAACCAGTTTACGCAGAATATAGAAACCCTTTTTCACCTTTAGGTTCCTGTCCACATTAGCTTCAAATAAAGAAAAACATGGTTCCAAAAGAGATTCTATTGATTGGGGACACCTATATAATACAACAAGTGTCTGGTGCAGTTGTTAGATCGGTTACTGCTGCTACAATGACAGATTATGAAGATTTAAGTGAGTTTGAACGTGGTGTTACAGTCAGCGCATGAATGATGGGACACAGCATCTCTGAGGTAGCGATGAAGTGGGGATTTTCCTATACGACCATTTCACGAGTATACTGTAAATATCAGGAATCTGCCAAAACACCAAATCTCCTACATCGCTGCAGCTGGAAAAATATCCTGCAAGAATGGGATCAATGATGACTGAAGAGAATCGTTCAGCGTGATGGAAGTGCAACCCTTTTGCCTATTGCTGCAGATTTCAGTTCTGGGTCACAAGTGTCAGCATGCAAACCATTCAGTGAAACATCATTGATACGGGTGTTTGGGGCTGAAGGCCCACTTGTGCACACTTGATGACTGCAGGACAAAGCTTTACACCTCGCATGAGCTAATCATCACCAACATTGGACTGTTGATGGCTGGAAACATGTTACCTGGGTGGACGAGTCTCATTCCAAATTGTATCGAGTGGATGGACATGTAAAGGTATGGAGGCACCGTCATGAATCCATGGACTCTGCATGTCAGCAGGGGATTGTTGAAGGTAGTGGAGGCTCTGTAATGGTGTGGGGCATGTGCAGTTGGAGTGATATTAGGCCCCTGATATTTCTAGATACAACTCTGACATGTGACAAATACGTGAGCATCCTGTCTGATCACCTGCATCCATTCATGTCCGTTGTGAATTTTGACAGACTTGGGGAAATTCCATCAGGACAATGAGACACCTCACATGTCCAGAATTGCTATGGAGTGGCTCCAGGAACACTCTTCTGAGTTTAAACACTTCCACTGGCCACCAAACTCATCAGGCATGAACATTATTGAGCATATCTGGTATGCCTTGCAACATGCTGTTCAGAAGAGCTCTCCACCCTCTCATACTCCTACAGATTTATGGACAGCTCTGCAGGATTCATGGTGTCAGTTTCCTCCAGCACTACTTAGACATTAATCGAGTCCATGCCACATCATGTTACAACACTTCTACAGGGGCCTTACACTATATTAGGCTGGTGTACCTGTCTCTTTGGCTCTTCAGTGTATACTGGATCTAGTACATGTATGTGCCAACATCACTGTAATTGACGTGAACCAACTATTAGAAAGAGGATACTACATGAAGCTTGGGATGCATCTTAACATGAGCAAAACAGAAAATATCTTGAAGTATTGCTATTTCTCTGCGTGCAAATGTGATGCCAGCAATGACAAACCTAGTTACCTCCTCAGTAAGTTTCATTTATATGATGAAACCAGCTTTGGGGCATGGTGTTCAGAGGACAGAGAGAGGTGAAACCATTACCCATTCCACTTCTCCTCAGCAAAGGAGAAATTCATTGGAAATTGTCAGTGCACCTGCCCATATAAGTATCACGTTGCCATCTCAATTCCAAATGGATCTATTAAAACCAAAAGCCCAATCAATGTGTAAAAACAGTCTGGCTGCAAAGGAAATAAAAGTGTGTGCTCAGACACTTTGTTATGACAATCAAGATGTAAAAGGGGGGAGGGGGGGGGGGGAGGAGAGGATGAAGTACCTACTACAGGTGTGACAGCAAACAAACTACTATATGTGTGTCTTCCAGAACAAGGAAAGGTCCAAAGAGCAACAGTAATTTTTTTATGGCTGCACTGGGGAAGTCATTTCATCATCACCATCTGTTTCCAAAGCATCGAGAAACTGGCCATAGATGTAACTACACAATCTGCAAGTGATGAATGTACAAGCAAACTGACGTGCTGCTACATAAGAATCCAGGTCTACCCTTTTGTGAGCATGACCCATTATTATTATTATTATTATTATTATTTGTACACAGGAATATTAGGTCTTTAAAAAAATAAAACTGAATATCTCAACAATTTTGTTCGGAGTGAACAAGAATATTATATTATGCATTAATGAACATTGGCTAAGTGAAGTTATATGCACCATCAGGTTTTGACTTAGTAATGGGTCACTGTAGACGAATACAAAACTATGGGAGGAGGGAGGGGCTTGATATATGTTTGCAGTGGCATAGACTTAGATTACAGTGCCTTCAGTGTTAAGCATTAACATATAAGAGAGTTGGAACTTTAATGGTGGCAACTATTTATTTACAGCTCATACAAAATATATGTGTGTTTCAAAGTTTTGCTGATCTTCAAATTAGTCACCAGAATTGTGTATAACCTATTGCCAGCGATGGGGAAGTCTTACGATATTCCTAGCAGTGCCAGTTGTGTTGACAGTTCGAGTGGCGCGGTCTATTGCCCGACGAATTTGTAGCATTTCTGAAGCGAATGCCATGAAGTGTTTCCTTCAGTTTAGAAATCAAGTTGAACTTACAAGGGCTTAAGTCAGGGGAGTGCAGTAGGTGGTATTGCACTTAGCAGCCCCATTAGTCAAACAAGTCAGTAACAGCTTGCACTGCACGTACTTGAGCATTGTCCTGTAAAATGATGGTCAGGTTGTGCAGAAAGTGTCATCACTACTGTCTCTAAGCTGCCCGTAGGTTGTGTTCCAAAAATAAACAGTATAGAGACAGAAGTGATGACACTTTCTGCAGGATCTGACCATCATTTTGCTGGACAGTGCTCAAGTATGTGCAGTGCAAGCTGTTTCTGATTTGTCTGACTGATGGGGCTGCTAAGCGCTATACCACCTACTGCGCCCCCCTGACTTAAGACCTCATGAGTTCAACTCAGTTTCTAAACTGAAGGAAACATTTCATGGTATTCACTTCAAAAATGCTACAAATTCGTTGGGCAATAGACCGTGCTGCTCGAACTGTCAACACAACTAGCACTGCTTACAGTATCATCACTGACAATGGGTTATACACAATGCTGGTGAGTACTTTGAAAGGTCAGTAAAGCTTTGAAATACATATCTATTTTGCATGAGCTGTAAATAAATAGTTGCCACTATTAAAGTTCCAACCCTCGTATAAAACTGGTGACAGCAGCAATTTTACTGCCTGTGTTAAAACGTATAATCTGCATACCAACTGGTATTGAAGTATTTGTGTGGCCCTACAGACACTGGTATTACTTTCAGAAATCACCTAAATAGAGGGTGTAAATTTTCGGTGACATAAACATTTATGTAAGGCAAAGGACACCTAAACAACTTAATCTGCCTGATGTACTAAGACCACTTGACCTCTAAAATATTAATGATATCTCATCAAACAATCTGCCTGTCTTAATAATGTAATTACTGACATTGTGGCAATTCATTTTGAACTGTGTTTGTTCAACACAGTTTTTTTCAGACCATAAAGGTATCAGGTTTATATTAAAACTAAAAGGCCTGCATCTGACTCCAAAGAAATTAAGTACACAGGCTGCTGGATCAGGAGAACACTGATAACTGCAAAACACAGGCTAAAGATGACAAACTGGAATGGCTTTCTGCTCCAGAGTACTCATATTGAAAATGCATTTACATTATTTATCTATGCTCTGTCAGATACATTCAAAACTTGCTGCCCTAAAGTAGTAGGAAAAATATGGAAACTGCCAGGAGACATGGTCTTACACCTTTATATAACTGGGCCACACCTTATCTTCAAAGGCCTAGAATTCTGTGAATGATTTCCTATGACAAATCAAAGATGAGTCTTGTCCTAATAATTACCGACCAATATCTCTTTTTACCCATCCTGTCGAAAGCACTGGAGTATAGCATAAGCTCTAAATCAGTAAAGATCTGTCTGTGAATAATATTCTTCATGACTCACAGTATGGCTTGAGATATGGCTTGTCAACAGTAAAAGCAATTAAAAACATTGTTTCATTTACACTATCGTAATCTGAATCAAGATTATCTGTTAAATGCTATTCTCGTGGGTCTCAGCAAAGCATTAGACTCTGTGTCATAAAATTCTAATAGGAAAAACTCTGCTGCTGTGTTTTTAGATGCCCGGAATTATCTCTAATCTGATCCTATCTGAGTGACAAAAAACAAAGTGTGCAGTTAAAGAATATGATGGTTAGTTATAGCTGAGAAAGACTTAAGAGCATTAAACCAGGAAACTGGGGATCGTCTCAGAGCAGCTAGTAAGTGGTTCAAAATCATTGAGTTGTGTACCAATCATGACACCACTGTAATATTTTCTTTAGTTTATATATTACAGATGAAGACAATGACTGGACTTTTTAAACTTTTTATGGTCCACCTTGACTCAAAATTAACATGGAACAGTCATAACGGTTATATCTCTTATAAGTTAACACATGTTACATACTTGTTAGGTAAACTAAGGTATGCTCTCTCTCTCTCTCTCTCTCTCTCACACACACACACACACACACACACACACACACACACACACACACTCTTGACATATGCTATTGTGTTATGGGGAAATTCTCCTGGAGCAAAAAAGTTGTCATTTGGCAAAAGAAAGCAACTGATGCATTTGTGGAGTCAGAAATAACGAGCCTTGCAGACCATATTTCAAAAAACTAAAAATACCAACAGTTACATCCCTCTTTATGTTAAACTGATTAATAGATACAAAAGAAAATGAATACATTCACAAAATACAACTATCTGTCCATCAACTAACACAGGCCTGAAACAGCAAATCAGCATCATAGTCATCAGACTTAAGAAAAGTCCAGATAGTTACTAATATGTGAGGTAAAAATATTTTGCCAGTGCAGCTACACAGTGTACCCACCGAGTACGTTCAAAAACACCACACAGAAATGGCTTCGAGAAAAAGCATTTTATACAGTCGAAGAGTTCAGAATGTGCCCCAAAGATGATCTCGAGTACAATATAGTTTAAATGAAACTTATATACATGTGAATTTATTGAGTACATCACGTACAGTGTGATAAGCAATTTTGTATCTGGCAAACAATAATTTTGAAAATTTCTTTTACACAGTGTTCATTGCGTATGTTATTTATGTAATTGTAAATGTATATGTACACACAAGATTTCATTGTTAGCATTTTTAGTGCTTAAAGATGGATAATTAATAAATCAATCAATCTGAAGCAAACGCTTACCAAGCAGTTATCTACTCTTAGACTTACGGATTCTTTTTCAAATGCTTCGTGTTGGTGTTAGATGTTCCATTACTCTACTATTTTGTGGCTTTTCTTGTGAGTACTGAATAAGCTGTTTTCAAATTTTATTGTTTAATATACATATGTTAAGAACTGAATGTTTTCCAGAGTTTTGGAAGAGTGTGATGAACTCAGAGCACGTTTTGAGAAAGCTGTGCAGGAAATTAAAGCGATGAAACGTGAATTACGTGAGTCTCATGCTCTTTATGATGATCTTGAACTTATATGTATTGCCCTGCGGCAAGATGCAAAGAACCGCGAAGAAAATGAGAGGGCACAGGCTGCACTTATGGTGTCACGTATAGAAGATTTAACGTCAAAACTTACTTCTGCTGAGAAACAGGTAAAGGGAAAATGACTTTTCTTTAAGTACTTACTCGTATACATTGTTCTTCAAAAAACCAGTCACTTTGTAAAGAATCTAATACTAAAACGTTGTCATTGAAAATATTCATATTTTTATGAGGTACTAATTCTGATTAATTATTTTTACACAGGTTCGTAGCCTGAAGCAGAAGCTTTCAAAATCAGACTCCCGAGAAAAAAGACGTTCTCTATCTTTAAAGGGCAGAGAATCATTTCAGATATGTAAAGAACTAGAAGAAAAACTGGGAGAACTTGAAGCAAAAATAAATGCACTGGAAGCAGGACGGCCATTCACGGATATCCCTAAATCAGTTAGGGTGTCAAGAAGTGAATCACCACAGCTAACACAGAAGGAACTGGGTAGCAATGAGAATTTGAAATCTTCATCAGCTCGTCTAAGGAGAAAATCGTTAGATAGTGCAACAAGCTCTGAGCCGATGAAGGTTCTGATTCGTCTGTCTGCACTGGAATCTAAAGTGGCCAAAGCGACTGAAAGTTTAGCATCAGAGACAGATGATGTAGACATGACTACACAAAGTTCATCACCAGAACATCCAGAACACTCAGGTCTGCCAGTGGAGGTGAGTGTTGAACAAGCAGAAAGTGACAGATGTTCTGAAGCAGAGGTGCGCTTACATGCACTAGATGCAATGATTGCAAAATCAAGAGAAAAAGTACAACAGTGTTTGAACATAATGCAGACTTACAGAGAGTCTGTTGATCATTCTTCAGTGTTGGATTACTTCTTATCCTTAGAATGTAGGTTGTCAGAAATTAAAGATATTCTGCAGCAGTGCAACACACAGTACTGTGAGAGCGAAACAGATAGGGTATTTGACTCTGAGGAAGTACAAATAATTGGAGATTCTGTAAATTTAGTAGTAAGTCAACTAGAAAATGTTTTGAGACAGAAGTTGTCAACACTTTTTGAAAAAAGAAAGTGTCTTTATGCCAATAACCAGTTAGACTACAAAGCATCATTAAATCTTCTTGCAGAAAAACTGGCTTATGAAACAGTTATAATAAGCAGGGTACTGCAAGCTGTTTTAAAAAGCAAAGAAAAGTTTTTGGATTTTAGAAAGTGGGTAGTCGACAGTGAGATTCTGGAAAGTAGTAGGCTAATATCAGCTCTTAAACTGAAGTTAAGTGGTACAAATAACTCTGGTTACAAAAGTTCACAAAGCTCCCTTGAACATCTTACAAAAATTCTTTCTGAAAGATTGCTTGTACAGGGGACTTTAGCTCTTTCTGATGCAGTTCAGTCAAAAATAGTAAAAGACACTGTATGTTCTGGCACTCAAGATACACATATCATTAATATACTTCTGCAGAAACAGAATGATCTTAGTATGTGTGTGAGAAAATACAAGGAAGAGAAAATAGATGAGTTAGCACAGTCTTTGGCATATGAGACTTTGAGCCACACTGATGAAATAGTTGAAGCAAACAACTGTAAACTAGAAGATAAGAAGTTGAGAGAAGCTTGGACAGTTGCACAGGAAACAGTAAATCATGAACTTATACAAGCGGAAATATCGCATGTTGCAATGAGGTGCAGTCAAGCTTATGAATCTAGTCTGACAGCAGAAAGGCAAGCCAGTTTTACCTTTATTGGAACACAGCGTTCATTTTTGGAACAGTGGACAGAAACGGTTGAAGAAATATTGAGGAAAGAAATGGAAATGGGTATTGAAGAGCTGACAAAGAAGTATGAAGAGTATATAATAAGATTGAAACAGAATAAAGATACTATAAAGAACCTTAATCACAGTCAAAGCACAAAAGACTCAAGAAAATTGTTAGCAGAACTTGCAGATGTGATTGCTAATAAAGCTTTAATTGATGCTAGAATTAGTGTAATCCTGCAAGAAAAATCATCTTCAGTAGTAGATAGATCACCTCTCCCACAACAGTTGGAAAACAGTGTCACAGATTCAAATGTAGTACACCTTTTAGACAATGAACCAATTCTTGCTAGACTTCTGGATGACGAAACATCTGAGATTAATGTGAAACTTGGTACAGAATTTGAATTCTTATTTCACAAATTTTATTCTGAGTGTCAAGGATTACTTGATAGTGGCTCCAGTGATAAACCTAACTATCTAACTGGCCAGAAGGGAAATAAGGAGTCTGCTCAAGAAGTTCTTAAGGATCTTTATTACCTGGAAAAAGATTTAGAAGTTCTTCGTAATCATTTAACTTCTCAGGAAATGTTGTGCTCAGCTGAAATTGATGCAGGATATCAACATTTGACAGATGTGGAAGACTGTGATATGGAAGTAACTTGGCACAGTGTGTGTAGTAAATGTTCTGCACTTCGAGAACAGGTGGCCAACTTAAATAGGTACATGCTGCATGAACACCAATGTTCGAAATGCATGGAACTACAGGAACAAATGAAAAGGTAAGACCCAATTATTCATCAAGAAAAATAAAATATTGTATGATCAGTTGATAATTATGTAAAAATTGTAAATTGCTTAACTTCTTCACCAGCTCTACTGACATGCAGCTTGGCTGTAAATTATGATGTGTGTTTTCTTTCATACTTGCATTGTAATCTGCAGTGTATGTTATTTACATCAAATCATATAAAGTAGTAATAAATGCTGGCAGCAGTAGATATATACCTGTCACATGGTAGTCACAACCATTACAGTTATTTTATTGTACTGTTTCTTGTCTCAGGCTTGAAGAGATCCATCAGGAAAGTGTATCACTCTTGAGAAAGTCACATCAACAGGAAATGGAAGCATTAAAAGCAGAGTTGGAGCAGCAACAGCAGGCTCTTGTAAGAATTATTCAAAAAATTATTTTATTTGTAAATTCATTGTTAAAAGATCACAGTAAAAATTACCACTATTCCAAATATAGATTAGATTGGTGATGAGAAATGTTTGCCAGGCCTACTTTCATCAGCTTACTGGTCACACCAGTATCACCTCACCAGAAATCTTAGAGAAATTGTATCCTTTTGATTCTTGTTACGTGCTATCCCCTTGAGCCACTTTTTCTGCAGATTTCCTTTCCCCTAACTTAATCCAGAATCATCATAAATTTAGTACCTGTTTTTGTTTTTTTACACTATCTGTGGTTTTTAATATAATCTAAAGCTCATTTTTGATTGTGTTGTTCCACATCTAGAGTGTTGATTATTCTTTATGTTGCACTGTTGCCTAGTGTGCATATATATTTATTTTCCTCTCCCTATGTCGTATCAAAATTCAGTACATGATGAATAATGTGTTCGTAATACCTGTTTTGTTACAGAACATCTGTTTCTTCATTTGTTTCTTTCACTTATATAAAGTTCATGGTAGGCCAGGTAAAACATAAGAACTCTGTACACATTGTTAGTTGCTAAATAATGTCATGTGTTTTACTGTTACCTACTAGATGTGGCTGATAGTTCGACCACTTAATTATTCTCAGTTCTGTTGTTATTCTGATGACCATGAGAGACAACTGCAGAATCATAAAGTATAAGATTTTCATAATTCCTTTGTCCCCACCCCCCACTACCCCCTGACCACCCTCCAGCACACACATACTACAGGCTTAAATTTCTTTACCTGATGATAGAAGTTCCCTGTTCAGTACACAATGAAAATGAATGAAATTAATGAGTTGTTGGCATTCACTTTTTACTGCAAACAGTAAATGTGGAGATAAGCTCTTTGAACAATAACAACACAGTATGTTTGAAGTAGTGTAGAGTATATTGAAGGATGCTGAACAGTGTGTCATGAAGTGTACACCACACACTATAAGGTTGCTTGTGGAATATGGATGTAGATATAGAAATAATGTCTCTTGTTTTTAACATCACAGTTTTAGTTATAAATCTGCATGTAGGCAACCCTTCTCATACATCACAAATAAAAAAAGATATCATTTCTAGACAATAGAAACTGCTCTCTCTCTCTCTCTCTCTCTCTCTCTCTCTCTCTCTCTCTCTCTCTCTGGCCTAGAAGGTGCCATGTCAAGAAGTTTAGCAGTCTTCACATCTTACAGACTTTCTTCTTATCTCTTTTTGTCTATACACTGTACAGTAAAAAATGGAATGTAACATTTATGAAATAGTGGTGTGAGAATTGGCTTCATCATGCTGTAAATGACGGGTTTTTGTGATTCGCTTGTCATATTTGCTTCTTTTATATGTTAAAGTGTTTCATTTTGTTATTAAAATTGTACTTAAAATAGTTATAACATGTTTCACATAGATTGCTCAACATGAACATGAGCAGACACAGTTAAAAGAAAGAGCCCGCCGCCTTGAACGTAGGCTTGGTACTCTGGACTCTGAATACACACAACAAGTGGAAAATCTCAGAGCTGCATATCAAAAAACTCTAGCAGAAGGACTTGAAAGGGACATTGAGGGTGAGGAGAACATCAGGCAGAGATATCAAGCTGAAATTGAACACCTCAGGGTAAGACAATGATTTTCTTTTCTTTTTACCATACAAATGAGTTCGTAATGTTACTACTTGAAGAATTTATTTGATTTAATAGTGTTTGCCTGGAATATCAAGCAGAACTGTAATTTTGGGCTCAAATCTCTTGGAAAATTTATTATAGTTTTCTGATGTTCCTGTGTTCCAGTAAAGTACACATGAATTACCACGTAAATTTAAAAGTATTTACAGGGTGTACATAAAGCATGGGAACACTTTCAATTATTTATTGCACAAGCACTCAACACTGTACAGATGTCATACACATTGCATTCTGAAGAGAGACAGAAAGTTTTTCTTCATGTATACCACCACAGCGTAGTTTGGTAATTTGTAGTGAGCACTAATCACATTCACTTCACTCACACTGGGATGTCTGCTCGCCATGTTTGCAACTAGTGCTGACCATGTGTACAATGTTTGGTTCTTGTGCAATAAAGAATTGAAAGTGTTCCCGGACTTTATGTACACCTAAAAAAATAAGCAGGTGGTAGCCATTCATTGCAAAGATTGAAAGACTTTGATTTCTGTGGCTTTGGATAAATATGAAACCGGTGTGTTAAACTGATCAAAGTAATGTTGGTATTTACAAAATATTTCATATGGATTTAAGCTTAAAATCTTTTACACCCTTGCTCTTTTTATTATACAAAGCTACTCAAATTAGTGGTTGCTATGAAAATACTGTAAATAGCTGTGTTGAGAAACATCACTTATTCCAGAGCACATCATCTCTTTTGTCATATGTGAGTTGTAATGGAGAAAATTTGTCTAAAAGTACAACAGAAAGCATATTATGTATTAAGTCATATAACTGGCCAGTATTCAGTGAGTAATGAAGGCAGCTTTTGCCAGAATATTTAGATGGAGCAACTTCTTACCTAATACTAGTCTACATCTAATCCCCAAACAGACATAATTGAGGAGTAGTAATGCATAAAAATTAATCTGTAATGACCAGGATTATCAAACACAAAAAAAAAAAAAATACTGAACAGCAAAGTTGATGCCAGAGCTTGGACAACACCTTGAATAAGTCACTGTGAAATGTCAAATTGAATTGAGAAATAGGTATTTAAAAAAAATGATACAGTGAGCCATCCTTTATCCTTTTTCCAACAACATGTTCCGTTTTTGTATGGCAGTCATCCAATAAAGGCTCATAATTATGTTGTGATGTATACTTATATTGTTGAACATAGTCTGGGGAACATTTTCATTGTGTTATCCTCAAAACAAGTAAGAAGAGTACGGCACCAGATGACATTGTGTAGGCACTTTAAGGCTTCATATGACATCAATTTTGTTCTTTATCAATAGTGGAGTCTTCTAAATACACAGTGCCCCATTTAATGGTGATGGCCATATTCAAGCACATGAATTTCTTCTTCCCCTAACCACTCATTCATACAATTTGAAACTTTATAAACCATCTGTGAGTGAGTGAGGTCCTGTGCTGATTGAAACACTACACCATTATTCAGAAGATGAAGTTTCAAATTTTTGTTCTGTCCAAATTTAGGTGTTCTTTGATTTTCTTGTATTACTGAAGTGAAATACAAGTGCAGTTCCTCATAAAAGGCCATGACATGTTTTCAACAAAATCCTTCTAATTGTTTGTATGATGCTGAACTATATTATTTTTGTTGTAGAAAAGTTCTGGTAGAACAGAAACACATTTGGATTAAAGGAGACAATCACTGGAAAGCAAAAGTGTTGAGTCGTCGATAGACAAACACAAAAAGAAACTTCCTAGCTCTTAGAATAATCCTTTGGCCAGAGTACAAAAAATTCTTTTTTGAGCTAGATGGACATGAGGTTGTCCGTCGCCCCCTCCCCCTCACACACACACACACACACACACACACACTCACACACACAGAGAGAGAGAGAGAGAGAGAGAGAGAGAGAGAGAGAGAGAGAGAGCAAACATTTGCTTATGCACCTACAAGGTGCCAGCTGTGTGACTGGCATCTTGTAGGGGGAAAAGATGCAGTAATTTGTGGCGAATAACGCATAATTGTTCTGATGTATGCACATAAATAATTGTAGCTGCAAGTGATAATGCCATAGCATGGACTATTTCAGCAGTTACATCGTAAGCGGCATGAATCACAGTATAAAGTTTCGTTGCATGTTAAGCAGCATTTTTATTAAATAATTACCTTCAAGTGAAAACACTTCATATCTCTGCACCCTCTTTCACAAACTGAACATCTTGTATGCATTGTATCTATATGAAACATCAAGGAAGACTTGATTTCTGATTTTAACATAATGCTGTAACATTCCATCTGTTGCTCTAACAGGCTCTGTGTGAAAAAGGATTAGTTGCAATGGAAAATTCTCACAGACGTATAATAGCTGAATTGGAAGAGAAACATCGTCAGGAATTGGAGCAACTGCGATTGGAAAAGGAGCAGGCGCTTGCTGAGGAAACACAAGCCACCCTTGCAGGTATACATTAAAACTAATCTTGACAGATTCTTTATAATATGATAGTCAATGGTGTATTAAATAACCCTACCAATTTTTCAGCCCTAGATGCTATGAGAAAAGCACATGAAACTGAAGTTCAGAAAGAGATTGGAAAATTTAAGTCTGAATTCATAAAGAAGATGCAGTCTACACACGACATTGGTGCACTTCATAAAGAGCATGAGTAAGTCTAAAAAATTCCTGATTAGAAACTGCTTTATATAGAACTGCATGCAGCTAACGAGTGTAGGAAATAAGGTATAATAGAACATTTAGCATTGTACCTAGTACAAATGTTATGTTTAAAGGTTAAAAGATGATGGTAGAACCATAATTTCCAAGTGAGTAATCGGGGAGCAGTATACCATGATTGCATAACAGATGACTTTGAAACAGTCTGTGTATTTTCCCTTTTTGTATATGTTTTGTATGTAGCTTCATTATGCTTCTTCTTGTATCGCTGATTTCAGAACTTTAGAACAAAGTTTGCTTTTCACCAATCCCAAATGAAATAAATAGTCCAAATACAAGATAATTTGAGATGAAGATCAACAGGCCTAGGCAAACACCCTTCCACCCACTGAGGAGTTAGTTATGGATGGGGCACTGTCATGGAGCACATGACTGTCTTCTATGGCAAAGTGAAGTTACCAATATATGCCCTTGCACTTTACCATTCTGCAATATCCTGACAATGGGGCAACTCTAAGTTTATGCCTCTGTATATTAATTTAGATAACCATGCGATGGGGTATGTTTTAAATTAGAAGTTGTGACTTTTAACAAGAAAATGGATAAACAGGTGTGGTTTACGCATGTTGTAAAGTGGTTGAAATGATTATTTAATAGTGACCAGCCAGTTACACACATCTGTTACACTATTGTGCCATGAGGCTTAGTTTTGGTGCCTTTGCTACTTCTTATACTTAGAAATGACCTCTCACTCTGTCAGAGTACATTAAATGGATAAATAGGTGGGAAAACTTGGAAATGTCTGCTAACTGTGCATTCGATAATATGGTGTACTGGTATAGTGTAATGAACTCTCTCTAAATCTCAAAAAAACTCATTAGGTACAATTACATGTGCAACAGAAAGAACAAGAGGATATAAAATGTAATGGACAACAAATACAACAAGTGGACTCTTAAAAATCCTTAGTGTGTACATCGGTAACAAAATTAATTGGCCCTGCCATTTCCTAGATCTGTCAAAAAGACTTCATTCCACAAATTTTGCCATATTCATAATTACTTCATCTACATACTATGATGGCACCAGAGCTGCATACTTAAGATGTTTCTATACCTTGTTGTCTTGCAACATAAACTTTTGGAGTAATCAGCTCTTTCCAGAAAAAAAGTTCTTGTTACTCAGAAGATAGTTTCAACATTATGAGTGGTGTTGATCCAAGACAGTCTTGCAGGAATCTGCTCTGGAAAGTATAGGATTTTAGAATGAGATCTACCTTTCTACTTTATATACTTCATTAACAAAAACATTGGCTTTTCAAAACATTGTTGCACGTTGTGGCTACTATATGAAGTAACTCACAGTACAGAGGTCAAAACAATGCTTTTACAGTAATCAGACAAATCTTACCCGTGTGCAGAAAGGTATAAATTACTCATGCATTCAAGAACAAGTTGATATATCAATTTTTAAAATTCATTCTACTCATTTAGGGAATTTTTTTAGCATAAATGAGTGTACATTTGTGTAGTTTAATTATATAACTTGAATGTCCTATACTGTGAACATAAATATCAATTATTTTTTCCTGTAAAATATATCATATTGATTTACAGATATCAAGCTATTAGTACTCTGAACATCTCGTAGTGTATATGTAAAAATTATTGTTGTGTTTGTTGTACTATGTACCTTACTTACTTTCATGTATTATGATGGGTCATTAGATGATATGAGTATCAAAAATCTAGCACATTGTACTGTACTGTATCTGTTGTTGCAAATATTTTTAAAAATTCACAGTTCTAAACATTGCAAAAAACACTAACTTGTACTGTAACCTAGCAACTGTAATGGTATTTGAACCACTGGAACTCATAATAAAATAAACTATTATAGATTTTTCAGACATATATTTTCTTTCTTTTAGAAGGGTTTTGTTACTGTCCTGCATTTTAGCTGTATGACCATCACACATGTCATATAGTGCTCAGATGAAAGAAAAATTAGGTTCTGTACTATACTAAATGGCAGGGAGACTGTTATCAAAAGGAGGAAGACAATTTCTATAAACAGTAACAGTGCTCTAATTATTCTCATTAATGAATTTTATATTGCAGGGCAGAGATGGAAGAGATAAAGAAAGAAATTCTGTCACTGTCAGAGAAGTATTCGATCAAATGTGTTGAGTCAGCAGCACTAGAAGAGCAACTGAGTGTGGCTAACAAGCAGCTTGCTGAAGCACAGCAACACATTCTTCAGCTGGATGCAAGGTACACACTAGCTTCATATGGTTCTGCTGATGAGATACTGTGTCAGACAGTAGTTACATTCTCATGAGCAACTGAATTGGAGACTCATATCTAGTAACATGTAGCCCCTGTTTCCAATCTGATTATGGTGAAAATCTGTTGTGTCATAGGATCGACGAGACCCAAAGCTGTCCTTTCGATAACCATTCAACAAACACCCACAACTTTTGAATATGGGTCAGAATTGTGTCCAAAGCATACATATCTTACTCATCTACATTCCAGATGTCACACCAATTGCCAACAGAAGCTCTGACACATTCTATTCACATAGCACACCGGACCATGCCAGTCACCATGGTGTCAGATGCACTCTCACCCGAACACAGGACCTATACCTAATTAAATTGCTCATGAGTGTGGTTGTTAGTGAATTAAATATAGAATCTACACATCATATTTTTGAAATATTTCTATCTTCTTATGTCTTTTGCAGTTCCTAAGAGGGACTTTCTTTTTAAAATTCTTTAGTGTCTTACAGCCCTAGAGCAAATAAGTTCCCAGAAATTTTCAATATAATGTTTATATCTCTTCATATTTTGTAGTTTTGATTTTTGCCTTTGCTTTTATAAGAGTCCTGTGGAAATATGTCGTGTATTTGCAGTGATCACTTCCACAATATGAAAAGCATTTAAAATGAAATGGAACAAGGTACTTAAAGTATACTTCTGTTATTATTAAAATGATTTTCGTTCATAGAAAGTTATGAATTTTTGCCCGTGAAAGGAAAGGAAAGTGTTGGAAGGATGTTACATGTTTTGTAGGCATTGATATTATAATAGCATGTGGATGCTGACTAAAAATTGAACCCTACTCATCCTGATAGGGGGTTCCAACATCATAATTTTAGTGCTACCTCAATTAGTTACATATTACTGAGTTCAGAATATATTGAAACTAGAATTTGAAGCTGTATACTGGGAAGCAAACAAAACCAAAAAACAAGTTACCCAGTAGCTTATGATGCCCATGAATAGAATATTGATTTTATTTTTTATTATGTGTACATGTATTTTGTTTTTAATTTCCAGGAACAAACAACTGAGAGCACATTTGATGTCTGAAGCAAATGAGATTTCATCAGAAGATGCCGCAGAATTGTTGGAGCATCAGGAATCAAGATTGCAAGAAAAATGTGCAGAAATTCAGAAACTGCAACAGCAGTTGAATGTTGCACATGCTGTAAGTTTATTTGAGAAGCTTTAAATATAAACTTGAGACATTGTAACACTGAATTGCATTAGGTTTGGAAGTAGTTTGAAGGCAGTCACCTAGTATCTTGAAAGGATATTGTGTAGACAGATATTATGAAGCATGTGTGAAAGGAATTGTTTTTGTGGGTAGTGTCATTTGTAGTACAGTTCCTTTGTGTAGTTATCACTGTAGCACTCACTCCATTTTGTGTGAATATTCCTTTGTACGGTGCTTTGTACAGTGTTTCACAAGCTACACTTGCATGTTATGGTTTTAAATTGTTATTGTTGTTAAAGAGCAGATTAACGTTCAGTAAGAATAAGGTAAGTAAAATTTAACTTTTTAACAAGGATCTTTGTTCATAAATGGGAAGAAGAGATGTGTAAAGCAGCGAAAAGTGTAGAAAACTGACTGCTTAACAGACGCAAATAAAACTAAAGTTCCTGTTGTGTTCAGGTTTGTGGAACTGCAAAGGCTTGTTCAGCAGCTGAGAAAGAATATTCGTGTACACAAGAAAAATTTTCTTAGTTAAGTGCATCTAAGGTTGTGTGTCTCATGTTGTTGTTAATAAAATATGACTCCCACTGTGTATATGGGATCGTGGTGGGGGTGGGGAGGGGGGGGGGGGTGGAGACAGACAGAGAGATGGACTGATTTGGCTCATGTTTGGCATGTTGTTACTGTACAACCAGCAAGGAAGTACTCAGAGATGTTATGGCTCTTTGCTCCTCCATTTTTGAGATAATGACAACTAAAATTAATGAGAAACAATTGATTCAAAATTGACTGCATACGTAATGTGGCATTACAACCGTTGTTCTGATGTAGACATATAGCAGAAGTTAAACTTTCAGCTAATAAACCTTGCACTTGGTAAATATTGACTTATAGTTTCTCATGAATGTGTTCATATTTTTGTTTACCAGGGTGTAAGTCACCGCAAAATGTTGAATCTGTCAGATAACTTTCCTGATGAGTAGTTACAAACCTGAACATAAAGAGATTCCATCTTGGGCAAAAATAGTTTAAACAGTCTTTGTAAAAATGTTAACTTCATAAAAATATGTCAGTGTCGTTAATCAAATTAGCACAACAACATCCATTTTTCATCAATTACAACATTCTCATTAGGTAATTCAGTTGAAGACAGAGGTGGGCCATATTTGCTGGCAGCATGTTCTCTTACACACTGGCCGTGATTGGTGTGTATCAGTGGTTGGCATATCATTCTGGCAGCAGTGATGAAGGTGCTGTCATTGGCCTATTGCTGCACTCTTCTATAAGGCATGAACCACACAGAAACAACAATTTATGTACAAAACTATCACGGCAACATTCAAATGAGGAATGAAATTCTATTAACTTAGTGGATTCTAATAACTTAGTGGATATCATGACAGTATATTTTGTAAATTGCATGTTTTACCATCAGCTGCTTTTTATATTAGTTTTTGGGTTTAAAATAAATGCAGATGATGGTCAAACATGTATTTTATACATACTATCGATAGTCACCTTCCAAAAATGACAGTATTTTATTTACTCACCAAGTACACTGGGGTAGTAGGAATCCTTCTATAGCTGGTGCTAATTTCTGTTAACCACAATAGATAATTGAAAACTGAACATTTTGCACCATTATATTTGGGGACCACTTATGCTTATTTTGTGAGATATTAAGATAAGAAATTCTTAAGATTGCTGTTTATGTATGCATAAGGTAAACTACCTTTTCCGAATTCATCATAAGGGTTCACGGACAACTGGTGGGTGAAATTTTGTTTGTACTGACATATGGGAAAAGTGCACACATGTGCAAGATTCCAGATATGCTATCCTCATTGCCTGTTACTGTATAGTTCCAAATTTCAAGGAGTGATGGTTTCCAGCAGTAATGGTATACATGACAAATGAAAGGAATAGTCTTCATTGTGAGTCTGTTACAAACAATGAGCACATGTGCAGAGAATTTTTATCCTATATCTGCAGAATGAAATTCATTTTGTGAAACAATATTATGGTCTTCTTTCAGTAATAAATCACCCTTTTGTGTATTTAGTAGTATCAGGTTGTTCACCACAGTTTTCCAGTTGCACAATTTTAATAACGGAGGATGCACAGCCTGAGAGCAGAGCTGAAATAAATATTTGTGAGCCTGTCACAGAAGTAGTATACCTTATTAACCCTCCGATTCCCAACAATTTTGGTGTGGAGCGGGAGGAAACTGAAGAATACATGTATACATCAAATGTATGTCCTCAGTTTCCCAGACAGGTGAATTAGTAACTCAACCAACACTGCTTTCATTGAAGGGCATTAACCTTGTCACAAAAGTTTCTTTCCTCATTTTCTCTGAAAATAAGCATTAGAGGATCGTGTAGATGATGATCACGAAATATGCTCAGTTTGCAGTTATTTATTGACCCCATCAGTTTTGAGTCAGTTGTGCGACATGAACTGTAGGGGCAGTGTTCTCAAAACCTGGGGGTAGTAAGCCAAAATATCTCAGGAGTTCTTTAGTTTTAGATGATGCACAAGTGACCTGCCAAGCATGAGCCAAACTATTTGGTTGGGTCTTACGCCTTTTCCTTCTGAGAGCTGTTACAAATTTATTGATTAATCAGCAATGACGTAATGAAATAACAGTGAAAATTTTCCATTTAAAGACATTACACGACATTTGATTATGTTAAAGGTCAGCTCTTAGTATTTGCATGATAAAGTTATGAGCTTAAAGTCTCCGTGTTCTCCCTGAGTACAACTCTTAAACACTAATGATGATATCACAGTTCTTTGCAGAATTTCCAATTTATTTAATAGTTTTGTTTGATAAAAAGTCTTCATTACACTCACGTACATAGACGGTTATTCTGGAAGAATGCATTTGGTTTAGACTATGACAATTCACAACAGTTTCAAATATTTTCTGGCAGTTGAGAACAAAAATGCTGGCAAGTTGATAGACATACAAACATGCACACAAAATTCAAGCTTTCGCAACCAACAGTTGCTTCATCAGGAAAGAGGGAAGGAGAGGGAAAGACGAAAGGATGTGGGTTTTAAGGGAGAGGGTAAGGAGTCATTCCAATCCCAGGAGTGGAAATACTTACCTTAAGGGGGGAGAAAAGGACAGTTATACACTCACGCACACAAACATATATCCATCTGCACATACACAGACACAAAAATGTCTGCTTGAGTCTGTGTATGTACGGATGGATATGTGTGTGTGTGTGTGTGTGTGTGTGTGTGTGTGTGTGTGTACCTGTCCTTTTTTCCCCCTAAGGTAAGTCTTTCTGCTCCCGGGATTGGAATGACTCCTTACCCTCTCCTTTAAAACCCACACCCTCTCGTCTTTCCCTTTCCTTCCCCCTTTCCTGATGAAGCAACCGTTGGTTGCGAAAGCTTGAATTTTGTGTGTATGTTTGTGTTTGTTTGTGTATCTATCAACCTGCCAGCACTTTCGTTTGGTAAGTCACATCATCTTTGTTTTTAGATATATTTTTCCCACGTGGAATGTTTCCCTCTTTCATACTTCAAGAGACCAATAGTCTCATGTGAAACAATTTCTGTAAATAGAATTTAATATTTCAGCCATCAATTTATCATCCTTCACTAAATTGCCAGTGTTTCCCATGTGTAACTGAGCAATATGAGCAGGTGTTATTTTAAATCCAGAGTATGCTAACCAGGTACTCTACTCTGCTACCAGTCTTCCTTTAAGAGCCAGATTTCAGCAATGAAAATTATTTTAACCCTTCGGATTTCAACAGACTTTCCTTACAATGAATACCATTGTAACTGCCCCTTGGTCCATGGCTTCATGTACACCATACCTAGCACCATCAAAACACTAAAGATATTTTTTATTTTAACTCAAAGTATTGGCAAGCTATGTCGTTAAAAATCATACACACTCACCTATCCTAATCGGCCAGCAGAATTTACATTTCATAAACATATTTACTATCTAAACTGAACTTTGTTTGATAACATCATCACATTGTATTGACAGTAACTTCTGAGAAGAAAAATGCTAGGAATTCTAGGTTAAATTTTCTTCTTGTTTACAGTTTACATATTCCATTGGTGACCAATGGAATTGCATAGTGTTATGTGTGTGTCCATGAAGAATAAAATGATCAAGAGGTCAGGTAGTGATGGTTAACTAAGCAACAAGACATAACTAGTAGTACTCAGTATGGCCAGAAGCTGGACATGCCTTTTGAGACAATTCTAAAAATATGTGATTCTTCAATTAGCTGATGAATTCAGTAGAAACACCTTGCTCATGTGAGTGATGGTACTGCTCTGTGTATTTTTTGCTTTGGGCTTACTGGGTTGGAGGTAGGGGATAGTGAAAGAGAACAGTGAACCAACAAGTTGTTATGAATTTACATTGTACCTCACTCTTAAGAAGTAGGTTTAAGATTGTGGAATGCTTAAGACTAAAGGAAGGTCATTATCTGCAGCTAAAGCAAATTGTACTTGCTCAAAATATTAAATATCTTTGTGCATTACTTGGGAAGGTGTTCATTTTTTGTAGTACCTCACAAACCATACCAAAATAATATATATTTGATTACATGCCCAAATTCATCAAATAACTCTACTAATTTCTGTAGATTAGCACTTTGCCATTGTTTTGTACTAATATGCCTATTTTCGAGAATACTATTTCACTGTATTTTTCAGAATGGGTTAAGGTCTCAATTTTGCGTTGGTTTGTTCTCCAAAATCTTGGCACTTGCAGCTGGAATGTCACTCCATTCAAATACTGTCCTTTTGCATTACACACATTGTTCCTCTAATTCATGTTTTCTTTGTATTTCTGGAAGGCTCATATTATGTTCTTCTTTCATACAAGTTGGTTGAAATCTGAAGTAAATAGCAATGAAATAATTAAATTGAGATTAGAATATTTATTGTAAGGACAGGCCAGATGCCAAATGTGACAGTGTCTTTCTTGCAGTAAAGAGTTCAATAGCATCTAGTGAGGTTTCCACAGATTATGAATGTGAATTAATCTGGGTGAAGTTAAGCATCAATGATGGGTCCAAAACAGTATGCTTTTATAGATCAACTGCATCAGGTTCTGTAGTGCTAGAATGCTTCAGAAAGAACATTCAGAGTTTCATTAATAAGTTTCCTGATCATGCAGTTGTATTTGGGGGTTGGGGGTAGTATTCATCATGCTAAATACAGAAATTGATGTCAGAGACAATGACTTGTGTGACACTATTCAGAATGTTTTGTCTGAAAATTCCTTTGAGCAGGCAGTTGGGAAACCTGACCTCCAAGCAACAGACAATTGTGAACTTTTTGAATCAGTTAGTGTTGAGGAGGGTATCAGTGGTCAGAAGGCTGTGATAACGTCTATGATTAAGGGCATATTAAGAAAGGTGGGAAATAAATTTTCCTTAGCAAGAGTGCAAGGATACAAATTGCTGAGGGTCTGATCAGTCAACATCAAGTATTCAATGCTGAGTACAAATGTGTGGGGTTCAAATCAAAATTCAAAAGCATCATTCAATATGCCTTTGACAAGTATGTTAAAGCCAAGTCTTAAGTGATGGGAAAGACTCACTGTTGTTTAATAGCCGTGTTAGGAAACTGCAACGTAAACAAAGAGAACTTCATTCTGAAAAATGAAAGCTAAAAAATGTAAAAATGAGCATGAGGACAGCAATGAGAGAAGCATCCAGTGTCTTTGAAAGTAAAATTTTGCCAACCGCTATGACTGAAAGCTCTAAGAAGTTTTGATCTTAAGCAAAACGAGTGAGCATATCTAAATGAACTACTCAATCACTCAGCAACCATACTGGCCCTGAAACAGAAGCTAATAGAGATAGGGCCAAAATACTGAATTTGCTCTTCCGAAATTGTTTCACCACGAAAGGTAGTGATATAGTCCCTCCTTTAAATCGTCTTACAATAGTCTAAATGGCAGTGAGATATCCAGTCATGGAATAGAAAAGCAACTACATTCACTTAGTAGTGGAAAGGCAACAAGACCAAGTAAGATACCTTTAAAATTGTACAGAGATGATGCAAAAGCACTGGATTCCGTTGTAGCAGCAGTTTATTGTACATTGCTGAGCAAGAAAGGGTACCTGGCACTGGAAAAAAGCACACATCATTCTGATCTTCAGGAAGGTGCTATGACAGATAACATAATTACAGACCTTACATCGCAGTATGTTGTAGAAGTATGGAATATGTTTTGTGCTCATGTGTTATGACGATTTTTAAAAAAGAAAATATCCAATACAAAAGTGAAATTGGATTCCATGAATAGAGGTCTTGTGAAATTCAGTTCACTTTGTTCCTCCACGAGACCGATACTGCTGCAGAATGGTGCCGGTCTGGCAGTTGACTCCAACATAAATAAATGTAACATATTTTGCATACATAGGAGAAGAGATCCACCGTTGTACAGCTAAAGCATTGATGACAAAAGGCTGTAAAAAATATTGGCGAGTAACTATCTGGAGTGACCTTAAATGGAATGACTAATTACAAACAAATAGTAGGAAAAGCAGATTACAGACTGAGATTGGTAGAACAAATATTCAAGAAATGTAACTCACCCACCAAAGAAGTGGCTTACAAAACACTTGTTCAACCAATTCTTGAATATTGCTCATCACTGTGGGACCCTTACAAGTACGGCTAATAGAAGAGATGGAGAAGATCCAACAAAGAACACTGTGCTTTGTCACATGACCGTGGGGACCATGTAGTTGGCACGAGAGCATTATAGAGGAGCTGAAGAAATTCCAGTGGTAGACTCAACAAGAGTGGCATTGTGCAACATCAAGAGATTTAGTATTGACAGTCAGAGAGAACACATTCTAGGAAGAGTTGGACAACACATTCATCCGACATATATCTCACAAAATGACCACAACAAGAAAATTAGAGAAATTATAGCTAATACAGAGGTATATAGACACTCTTTCTTCCCAAATGCCATTCACAGATGGTACAGGGATGGACAATGATATAAGAAGTACTCTCCACCATACACAGTTAGATGACTTGCTGTGTACTGATGTAGATGTAGAAAATTCTGCTGCTCTTATTCTATTTCCAGTGGTGAACATGCTGCCCTCATTGTAGATGTTTGTTATATTATGTCAACTTATCAGATTCATGCCAGTTTTCCCTGGAATGACCCCACTTCCTCAGTTATTCCTCAGTCTTAAAATTTCTGTTTTTCGCCACTTCTTTGGGTGAGAAGAGATATCAGTTCCATAAATGTATTGCAAATCTGGTCTCTCATTTTGCAAATTCACCATCTACCATCTGAAGAAAAATAGTAACTTCTCAAATTAGTTGTAATCTTCCATATTCTTCATTTCATAATCATTTTCACAGGCTGTATGTACTGTTCTCATGAAAGTTTTAAGACTTCCCCAAGAGATTATTAAGGAAACAGTTTCTGTCATCTTAAGAAAGTTAGCATTTTTGCACTGAAAATTGAAATTCATTTCAATTGTTTATCATCTCTACGAAACACAAAATTCGCTGCCTCAACTGAGTAATTTTACTTCATGCTGATAAATAGTTCTGCACCCAAGCACAATTGTCATACCTCTCAATAAAAAAAGGTTTTTTTTACTACATTTATGCCATCCAAAATGACTGCCAATATTTCCTCTCTTCTTTCTGTACATTATTTAGTATGACTTATCAGACTAAACCAGACATGTGCTTTTGTATTCCTTGTAACTATGTTCTCAATATTTTTGCCGGAGAACAATGCTGCTTTGCCCTTGGGTGTTTCACAGTCTTTAACAATGCTACTTCATTTCCAGAGAAAATGAGACCCCTCTCACTGGTTCATTTACAGTTTACCTTGTGAAGTGCCTTATTAAAATAATCCTGAAGTATCGTGTAAAGTTCTGGTAGCACTTTTCTTTGGAAATTGGGTGCTCAGTCCCTTCGCAAATGCATCCCAGTTGTGTACTTGTCCACGTCACATCATCTTCACTGATGGTGAGTTAGTGCATATCTAAATTATGTGACATGTTTTGTTCTTAATTTCTACATCTCCTTCTGTCTTCACTCAGTATTTACTTTTTCTCTACTGAAACTGAATATTGTGCTGAAATTGATGACATCTGATAAGTCCTGATTTGCAGTTATTTTAAAAATGGTGTTCACATTAAATTCCTACAGTGTACCATGAAAAGTTTGGACAACTAATGCAGTACAGTTCAGTGTCATCCAGAAAACAACATTTGCATTTGTTCTCAAAAAATGCTGCATTGTTTTTCATATTTTTTTCCTGGGAAAAATGAAGTTGCAGGGTAGATAACTAGATATTCACAGAAAGGGAATACGTGCTTGAAATTCAGATTAGACATTCATAGCTTGTTTCACTTTACCAGTATATGGTACGTACTTGCAATATGATGAAACGTTCAATCATCACATGCCTTGCTGGTAACGCAGCCTACTGTAACATGTGATTGGTGTTATACTAAATTACAGAAACAAGAGTGAAAGTGAGCATGCAACTGGTGGGATTCGTATACTATCCCTTGCTGAGTATATACTGTTAACATGGCTGATATCTGAGCTTTTTCCAGTTATTTAATTGATTATGATGTGCTTTACAGTCAGAGGTTTTTCCATAACAAATCTGCTTATTTCAATGTTGATGTTTAATGTTAATGTTTAATTCCTCTAAAATATAACAAAGTAGCTGTGGGACCTGTGGTGGTGGTGGTGGTGGTGGCAGCTTCATGTGTTTTTCTTCAAAATAATTTTTATTGTGGTACAGAAAGCATTCTGCCAGAAAGTTCTTTGCCTCAGTGAACCTCTAATATTTCAGTAACAAACATGGTGTTCACTATTTGTACATGGAATATATGTCACAGAATATATCCAGATTGCATTGTGTAGTTGAGAATGTGACAGTGGTAACAACCAGTAAAATTTTTTTGTTCTGTAACTCGTACTAGTACTGAAAATACTCACGAATAGTTAGAAATTTTATGTAACTGTCTTTTTATTTAATACGGATTGAATTTCTCCTGACTAAATGTGCTAGCACAAATATTTATAGACTTTGCCTAACTATAGTTACATGACTTGTTTTATGTTTTTGCTTGATTATGAGACAGATGAGATGTGATGAAGACTTTTAAGCTCAGATGTCTAATTTTGTCAAAGTTAAACAATGGAAATTCCAGAATGGAATAATGACAGTATTATGAACAGGACAGATTGGTAGTCACCATGTAGAAAAGATGTTCAGGTAAGACAGGCAGACTAAAAAGACTTTAAACTTCTGAGCTTTTGCCCAAAAGGCCTTGGCCTTCTTCTAAAGTAGGCAACATACACACAGTCACTCATGCAAATCTCTCACACGCTCACAGGCTACCACTGTCTCTGGTCAGTCTGGCCGCTTTGGCCAGAGCAAGAGGTTTTGTGTGTGTGTGTGTGTGTGTGTGTGTGTGTGTGTGTGTGTGTGTGTGTGTGTCATGCTTGCATGAATTTGTGTGTGTTGTCTGCTTTAGAAGAAGGCCTTTTGGTGAAAAGTTTGCATGTGTAGCAGTATTTTAGGTGCCTGTCTATGACTCAACATATCCTCTATGTGGTGAGTAGTAATTTGTCCTTTTCATAATACTGTCATTTTGTTGTTTGTAGAAGTAAATTGTAAACTGGATATTACTGTGAGTCTGTTGTCTAGGGCCAGCTACACACAGAGAAAAGTGACTGTTGTGCTTGTTTGCTTTAAGTGTGTGTTTGCTAGTTCATATCTGTACTTCAGTATTATCACTGAATTTTCACCATTGATGCCCTCCCAGTACCATCCGTTTTCAGACATACTTTTCCATAATCATTTGGGACACCTTTTTAGAGAAAGGAGTGAATGTAACAATAAACTTCTTTCATTATAATCAATCAAAAGATCACAATTGGGTTAGTTTCTTTGTTTGTTATTGTTGGTAGATCTCTTTCGGCAGGGCTGAATTGTCTCAGGTGTTTTATCAGTAGTGCCATGTATCGTGATCTCTCAACATACCTTTCTTTGAGCTTTTGATTTTTAATATTTTCCTCTGATCATATTCATAAAATGCATCAGATATGATATGTAACCAGTTATAGTTCCAGTTTTAAGTTGGAAGATGACAATCCAGAATTGAATGTAGGCAGCTTAGTCACCAACAACATGTTAAATACTGCCAAGTAAGGCAGTAACTCTGCCTGTAATTTCTCCTAAGACTTGGCTTAATTGCAGTCCTCATTCTTTCATCCCCTTGAAATCTAATATCTACATGAAATACCACGGGAGTCCTCACCAAAAGTTTTTAGGTAATTTTTAAGAAAGATTAGAACAGCATCTATTGGTCAAGTTCAGTTGTTGTGCTTGTGTCACAATGTGTTGCTTGTGTGTGTTAAACTAACAGCATGGGGAGGAGCTGAGTGCCCTGTGCTCACGCTTACGTGATGAGTGCGGTGGTTGCCATGGTGATGGGGCTGTGCTGACAGCTCTGTGGAATAGACTGCAACAGTTGGCAACTGCATGGCCACCACATGAGAAAGGTATGCATTTCTAACCTGTTAAGAAGCTATAACTCTCCTAAAACTACATCTCTCTCTGCAAATCTTGGTACAGTGCATGTCAGAGAAGGCTGATGTGCCCATTGCAGCGTGTTCAAAAGGTATGCATTTGTCCACAACAGAGTTGACATTTATTTGTTATTTGTGTGTGTGTGTGTGTGTGTGTGTGTGTGTGTGTGGTTTTGTTTACGATATGATCTATTTTGGTTTGGTGAAGTCTTGTAAATTGTGTACCAGTTGTGAAAGCTTCGGTTCATACAGTTTTCAAATCCTCTTTATTATGTTTTATTTTTGTTGTTGTTGTAGAGAAATATAGTCTAGCTTTCACTGTTAGAGCATTAAACATCGTGCTACTAAAAATGTAAATCAAAAGTTCAGTTCATTATTGTTGTGTTTTAAATGAAACATTGGAAAAGCTATAAGAAAGTAATATCCTCGTGGTTGATTCCTCCCTTTTTAAATGTCTTTTAATATATTATATTCTGATTGTCAAAGTTTGTAAGTAAATAGAAGTACAATATTTATTTCACCAGAATCATCTACAAAGTCAGAAATGGTATAAATATAAATTAGGTTAAAGGATACCACACACTGAAAACCAGAAGCATAAAGTTGTCGATAGGCATGCATAAAGGAAAGAAAACTTGCTAGCTTTCAGAGTTATTGTGCCTCTGCCCTTACATTGTGCAGAGTGGACTAACGGTGCTAATGCTTTGTTTCTCAGCAGGTGGACTGGCTTTGGGTGGAGGGCTTGTTGGGTGGGATGGGAAGACAGACAGGGTGGCAGGAGGCAGGGAGAGGGACATGGGGTAGGTGGCTAGCGGCTTGGAAGAAGTCAGTCATTTTGATGACTAGGAATGTGGGAAGCAGGGTTGACAGGTACATGGGCTAGGCATGTAATGCATGATTGTAGGTGCCGATACGGAGTGGAGCACATTGAAGGTAGTGGTGTGATGTGAATTGGGAGATGATGACAGAATGGAGAAAGGGGAAACGGTTGGGTGGAGGGTGTGAGGAAAGTGGGTTACCCAAGATTGAAGTCTGGATAGTTACAGGTACGAAGGATGTGTTGTATGGATAACCCCCATTGCACATAGTTGAGAGAAGCTGGTGACGAGGGAAGGAACCAGATGCTACAGATTTTGAAGTAGCCATTTGAATATGATTAAGTTGTGCTTAGCTGCATGTTGTGCCACTGGATGGTGAACTTTGTTCATGATAACGGTGTGGCAGTGACCATTCATCATGGTGGATAGCTGGTTGACATAAAAAGCTGTGCAGTGTTTCCAGGAGAGTTGGTATGTGACATGCCGGCTTTCACAGGTTGCACGTCCTCTGATGGGGGTAGGATAAGCCTGTCACAGAACTGGATTAGGAGATGTGTATGTGTGTGTTGAGTGGGTCTTGTGCCCTGGTCTGCCTCAAGGATATGATACCTATGGCAAGGTGTTGGGAGTGGGAATGTCATAGGGATGGACTAGGATGTTGTGTAGGTTGGGTGAATAATGGAGAACCACTTTAGGAGTGGTGGGAAAGATCTTGTATAGAATGTATTTCATTGCTGGGCAGGATGAGTGATAATCAAAGCCCTGGCAAATGCTGTGGTTAAGTTGTTCCAGTCCAGCATGACATTGGGTTCAATCCTTTGTAGCTGATGGGCGGTATGTGAGGACTAGGTTTTGGGAATGGGGAGGGGTATTGCCTGTCTGTGAAGGCCTTATTGAAGCCTTCAGTATGCTGGGCAATGCATTTTTTGTCACTGCAGATACATCATGCACAAGTGGCAAGGCTGAATGAGAGGGAGTTTTTGTTGTGGAAAGAATAGCAGTCGTTAAAGTGTAGGTATGATAGATGGTTAGTGATGTGGATGGAACCATCAGAAAGGTGGATATGTACATCTAGGAAGGTGCCATGTTTGGTAGAGGAGGACCAGGTGAAGAGAGTCAGAGAGGAGGTTGTGAAGGAATGTGGATAGGGTGTCTTGGTCTGAAGTCAGATCTCAGCAGTGAACCCAAACCAGGCTATGGGTTGAGAGTTTTAGGAGGCTAGAAAGGTATCCTCTAGATGGCTTCTGCCAACTCTGACTCCTCCACCTACAAGCTCTGCCAGGGTGATCCCTGCCAGAAGTCTGGAATAACCTCCAATCCCTACTGAAATCCCTAGGCCCTTCCCAGAACCTCTCCCCCTAGGCCATGTCCTTCATCATCTGCCGCCCCCCCCCCCCCCCACACACACACACACACAAACACACACACATCTTTTCCATGCTACCCAAAAATCCACAAACCTAACAGCCCCGGAGAGCCCATTGTAGCTGGCTATTGTGCACCCACTGAAAGAATTTCCACCTTTGTTGACCATTACCTCCAACCAGTTGCCCAAAACCTAGCCTCCTACATCAGAGGTTCTAACACTTCCTCCACCAAATTTCCACCATCCCCAACCCTTTACCTACTGGATTCCTACTCATCACTGTTCACGCCACCCCTTCTATACACCAACATACCTCATACTCATGGCCTTGCTGCTATTAAACACTATCTTTGCCAACATCTTTCAGACTCCAAACCCACCACATCATTTCTCATATACCTTACAGTACATATTCTGACCTACAACTATGTTTCCACAGATGGGAAGACATACAAACAAATCTATAGCGCAGCCATTGGTACCCACATCGCACCTTCTAATGCAAACCTTTTTCAAGGCCATCTAGAGGAAACCTTCCTAACATCCCAAAACACCCAATCCCCTAAGCTGGTTTAGGTTCATTGTTGATATCTTACTTTGGGTCAGTACACCATATTCACATTCCTCCACGACCTCAACACCTTACCTCCCACCTGCTTCACCTGGTCCCCCTCTACCCAGTACGCCACCTTCCTGGATGTTCATCTCCATCTGTCTGATGGCTCCATCACAACTCTGTCTGCATTAAACCCACTAATAACCTGCATTTTGACAGCTGCCATCTTTTCTACAATAAAAACTCCTTTCTACACAGCCTTACTATTTGTGGTCATTGTAACTGCTGATACGAGAAATGCATTGCCCAGTATGCAGAAGTCCTCAACAAGACCTTCACAGACGGGCAATACCCCCCCCCCCCCCTTTTCCAAAACATAGTCCACAGACAGATTTCCTGTGCCATATCTCCACACACTGCCCATCTTCCAACCACTGCCCAAGAATCAGCTACAAAGGATTGAACCCAATATCATGCTCGACTGGAACAACTGAACCACATCATTGCCAGGGCTTTGATTATCACTCATCATGCCCTGCAATGAAGTACATTCTATGCAAGATCCTTCTCACCATTCCTAAAGTGATTGTCCATTGCCCACCTAACCTGCTCAACATCTTTGTCCATTCCTATGGTGCTCCCACTCCCAACGCTTTGGCATAGGTATCATATCCTTGTGGCAGACGGTTCAAGACCCACCCAATACACTCACCCAGCATCTCCTAGTCCAGTACTGCCACAGGCATATCCTACCCTATCAGAGACTGGGTAACCTGTGAAAACAGCCGTGACATATAATAATACTGCTGCAAACACTGTACAATTTTTTATGTTGGTATGACTACTAACCAACTGTTCACCAGGACGGATGGCACTGCCAAACTCTTGCCAAGTACAAAGTTGACCACCCAGTAGCACAGTATGCAACTCAGCACACAACATGCTTAATTTTAGTGGCTGTTCCCTCTACCACCAGCTTCTCTGAACTACACAGATGGGAGTTATTCTTACAATGCATTCTCCACTCCAATAATCATCCTGGACACATCAGGTAACACACCCTGCACCCAACAGTTTCCCCTGCCTTGATCCTGTCATCCCCTCAAAATTCATGTTGCCACATTGTCTCAAGCATTCACTGCTCCCACCAGCAACTACAATTATGTGTTACATACCTAGCCTATATACCTGCCACCTCACCCTCCTGCATTTGTAGCCGATGGATTCCTCTAAGCTGCTAGCCATCCACCCTCAGTCCCTCTCCCTGCCTCGTGCCTCCCTGTCCCTCTACCCACCCCATATGACACGACCCCCATCACAACCAATCCACCTCAGAGAAATGAACCATTGGCACTATATAGGGGCATAGATAGGATGTGTGTGTGTGGGGGGTGGGGGGGGGGGGGTGTTACTCTAGATCAAAGAACAAGATAGCAAGTTTTCTTTCTTTTTTTTTGTGCCTACCGACAACTCAACGCTTCCGCTTTTGGTGAGTAGTCTCCTTTAATCCAAGAGTATTTACACTGTACAAGAACTGTCTTAAAGCTTCGATACAAATTGTATTAACTGAACGAAAATGTCATTGCTATGTGCTGTGTTCATCATTTTGTTTTTTATTTACAGCAGCAATTAGAACATACCTCTGCACAGTGCGTGTGAAGTGTGGTTCTCTTTACCCATTCACTGTATACTTACCACAAATCCATTTTTGTAACTTAAATTTTTTACACCTTTCATCCCCCTCCCCCCAAAAAATATCCATTCTATTTTTCCCTAATTCCCTCCATAGTTTTACTGAACTTTGTTATGTAGAAATTTGTTTCTAATGAATAAATGAGACGAGAGAAACAGTTGATGGCAGAATAGGTCAGTGTTCCTAATACTAAACTTAAAATTTGCTTTCAGTTTGTTATTTTACAGAAATTTCAAAAATTTTAGAACTAGGAACTCTACCCTACAAAATGTCCTTCAGTTTAATTAAAGTTATTTATGACAAACCTCATAAAATATATTTCACTAATTTAGCAAACAAAAGTAGTTGAAAGTAGTTGAAAACAGTTTATAAACAATAATAAATGTCATTTGAGAGCATTGAAATCAGAAATTTTAATCTGAAACAAAAGTGAATTTTACATTTAATGTCTTATAATTCCCTATCTCAGAATCTTCTCCCCCCCCCCCCCCCTCCCCTATCCCCCCCCCCCCAAAAAGAAAGAAAACTGTACACTTAAATTTTTGTATTTTCTGTTAATGGTTTTTAATTCTGATAGATTATAACTGATTGTATTCTTAATGTGTGCACTGATCAGAGTTTGAGTGAATCATGATAAGATTGTTAAGTCTTTCTGTATGAAGAAGTGATCATTTTCCACTGATTATGTTTGGCGTGCATCTAAAGTCACTCTTGTTGGAGGCACTCATGGCAAGTGCATTTAATACTTTTCTTGCCACAGAAACAAAGCAAGGAAGCTGTTGTGAGTTATTTTTTCACCACTGTAGAGTATTTTCATAGCTCATATAACTTTCTTGTATGCATGTACTGACTTGTTCATTTAGGAGAGAATCTTCTGTCCAGTACTCAAATTTCGTTTTCTTGTAATGTCCTGTATTTACTTCTTGGCTTCTTTGAATGGGCTTTTGCACTGTAGATCTCAAATTTATATGGTTGGGCCCAGATTATTTTGAAAATATTTATTTGAGCATGTATATTTTCAGAATTATGTTGAGATCTTTCCATCAGTTAAACTGCACCTAATTAAAATACCTACATAATCTCAGAAACTCACTATCAGAACACATCTGTCAAGCTGCTTGGTAAACACACATTTTTTCATTGTCATTTGGCTTTCTCAATATGCGGTATTCAGGCACCACAAACATTGTAACTTTATGCATACAAGAAATACTATAAGGGCCAGATGAAATAAAATTATGTACCTCATCATCGTCATCCTGCTGAGTACAGTGTGTTACTAAGGGGTAAAACCACAGTAGAAATAAATGCAAGGTTTTCTACTTATCACCCTGTAGATAAACAACTATGGTTTCCTTAAATGGCTTAAGTAATGCTATGAGGAGGAGGTATACAGTGGTCGCAAACTAGCATTTTATCAGAGGTGCATTTGCTATCTAAAACAGCCTTCACTGATTCAGTCTGAGAATGTTCTGATTGAAGCATGTCAAAATAATTATTCTGTTGTGAGTTGAAACACATTGCTATAAAGATGAATTCAATTTTGCACAGAAACTACTTCTCTTGAAGTAGAAAACCATAGGTCGTCGTCATTTTCCAACTCCAGTTTCCCAGGTGTAGAGAGGAAACCATAGGTCTAAATAGGTCTAACTTACTTAAGAACAGCTAATACATAAAGACATTTTCTTTAAAATGCTGTTCCTGCAGAGCACTTAAAGATTGTGTTTGCACTGTGAGCCATGCATCAAAGATGTTTATATATGCATCAAGAGCCTCAACAATATTACTGGCCTGATCTGTGACAAATCTAATTTTGGCAAATGTGTTTTTCCAGTTTTTGGGCATTGGAAAATTCTGAGCGCATTAATACATATTTATTCAAATGCCAGTCCAAATTTAGCACACTGTAACAGACATACATGGCACATATTTGTAATTACATGTCTATAAGTCAATTGTACTTGCACAGATACCAGAGTGAATAGCACACACTATGCCAGGGAACACTTTTCTGGGCATTTTATTAGCAAAGGTTAGTATTTTCCTTGTTTCACTTGAGAAGGCACACGTTTTAATATCCACTGAGACATTTTTTTTCCTGTTTTGATTCATGTTTACCATGAATTTAGAAAGCCTTCTCCCTCTATACTGATAAACGGCCTCAAGGCCTTGGCACACACTTCCAAACTCTTGTCAGCCGCTAAGTCTTTGTCCTCTTTCAAAATACTTATGGAGTAAGCAAACTGCTGGTCAAATGTCATAACACATACCCAAGGTTCCAAAATGAACGTTTAGTAACTTTTTACACAATTTGCATTGTTAGACACCTAATAGTTTATTTGACGCTGCCTCATAAACACACATTTCTCCCATGCTGTTTCATGGCTTGTACATATTCCCCAACTCTAAATTTCTCACCAGTCATCCTATAATTTGATTTTTTCATTTTGCTGCTTCCAGTAATTACAATAACTAATCTGCAGTGGAACTACTATATAGCTGCCCATTCATTAGCCACATTGGACTGATAGTGGAAACTGTTGTCAGGTGCAGCAGGCTGCATGGAGCCCACGAAACTTGCGCAACAAATCTCATATGGTATAACTTATCTCAAAAATTTAAATGTACACATACTTCATACATAGAAAAAAATAATGCCCAAGAAACTATAAATGCTAAGGTGACATGGCAACTGTACTTACGCATGACACAAAATCTGAAATGGCTACTCTTTGACAATACCTGAGAATGAGAGCCACTTCATTTAACCATAATGATAGTGACAGTCATCTGTTGCACAGCCAGAGACGGGGGCAGGCTGACTGAAAGGAAAATTTGTACACCTCTGAATCTGATACGTGTTTTGAACAGGGAACCTGGGCTTCCTAATCTGTATAGAATGTGATACATATTCCTTTCCTAAATGCTTTATTTGACTGTTACCCAACAAGATTTATAGTGTGAAACTAATGTCTAAATAATTCAAGAGATTAGCAGAAGTACTTTGTGATGTTACAAGTGTTATGTGATCCAGTGACATAATAATCACGATAGATCAGAACCAGTTTTTTTTCCTTTGAAATATGTTGCTTTGATGTTTGATATTTTTCCACTGCAGTTAAAGTGATTGTGAGAGAAGAAATTTGATCTATAACAGGAATCACAATTAAAATGTTAATTTTCATGTGATAAATAAGGAATTAAAAATGACAATGATTTTCTGTTAAAGTTGATACAATTAAACATGTTATTAAAGTTTGTAGAGGGGTAAACGGGAATAACAGTATAGAATTAAAAGCAAAATAAAAAGAAAGACCAATTGAAGGTTGAGTTCTGTTGAGGTGAAATAAATTGTGTGTGGGAGAAATGGGCAGTAAATGTTACAGTTGAGCAAAAGGAATGGGTATATACAAATTGGGGGAAAATGGGAGAAGATGAAGCATTAAAATAGTAGTCGTGTTAATCATATGGAGTGAAGTGTGTAGCATGTGTGGGGGATACAAACCGTTGTAAATAGATCAGGGGAGTGGAACCTCTGGACATCATAACATTTCCAGTGCAAAATATGAAAGTCATCTTATTCAGTCAACAAATGTCACTTATCATCAGCAGCCATTTACACCCACTCATGGGCAGCGTATCATCTAGTTTGTCACCTTATTCACATGTTTGATGTCTTAACTCTCCTAGTAATCCCCTTCACTTTCCTTTATGGCCTACAATCGGTAAAACAGTGCATGATGAGTCTTTAAGTCATATTTTCATGATGCAGGGATGGAGGTGATACTAGTGGAAAATTGGTAATTCAGCGTGCTTGGTCCCTTACACACCAGTCGTGATACTGTTAACATCGAAGGAGTAAATGAGTTGAATCAACTGCCGAAGTTGGGTTGCCTGAGCAAGTTGACGAATTTCATTTCTATCCCTTGGAAATGCCTGGAGAAGTTGTCGTAGTTGTCATATTGTTAGCACATCCTTGCGGTACGCCTAGCATTCACCAAATGTGAAAACAATAATCTTTTTTAAAGAGGAAGGGGGAGATGGATTTCAGATTACAATACTAGCTGCCTCTATGTTTTGGCCACTGCCCTTTTGACGCGTTTCATTGAAGAATTTAGTCACACAGATTGAAATTAGGGGCTAAGCAAATGTCCATTGTGTGTTCTGTTCATTCTGAGGAAGTCCACACACTCATTTTTTGAATGCTTTGTTGTGCTGGTATCCATAGAAAGTTCACCCAATTTCCATTAAAGCACACTCAACAGCTCTAGTCGCATGATGAGCTGGAGAGGGTGCATGATGGCTACTGCCTCTACTACAAAAACTGACTTCTTTCAAAGGAGACTGTATGTCCATTTGTAGATCAGGACAAGGTGCTACCTACATATGATTTGTTAGTTGTTTCTAACTCATTGAATATTTTAATCACTTCTGGCCTTGCATTTTTAAGGTTATCATGAATTAATAGTTAATCGTTGCTGTTTGACATTTGAGAAGCTGTATGCATAGTAATTTGGTGAGGGCCCTTTTATTACCAAACAGAAACAAAACTGTAGTGTGTGGTATTAAAACTATACATTGCATTAAGCAATACCACTCTATTTGTCTCTCTGGATTTTTAGCTTAAAAATTAAAACTAATCCATGTACTAATCTGTATTCAGCTTCCGAGGTCGGTGTGTCAAACAGACATGATACAGACGGAGACAAAAATCAGGAAGGACAATGCTCCATATCCAAACAGCATAAGGAACCGCCAGCTCTCGCCCCTGCAGGTTTGTTGGCATGCATTAGTGTAACAAGGCATTGGTACGTAGTCAGATGCATTACTAACACTCTACTCTACATGTCACCTAGGATAACTGAGTGTGGCAGGTGGCGGTACTGTGACTAATCTGTTTCCTTGTCTCCAGTGTGTAGTATAACGTTGTGTGTTATTCCAATGTATATTATATACATGTCTGTTAATGTCCTACATTTGTGTGACTGTAAGTTACAAATAAGAAAATTTGTTATTGAATAGTTGCATACTTAGTGATGATTGTCTTACTACTAACTTAGAAATAAACAGTGAGTGTGAAATAAGATGAAATGACAGTCTTTGGCTTTGTGGAGTTCACAATGTGATTGTTTAAAACCTAAAACAGCATTCTTACAAGGGAGCATACATGGGTCACTACAGTTGAACGAAAGATGAGCAAAATTGATGACCCCTTCGGTGTACGCTTCCTTAGTTTGCCCTAAATAAACACTGATGGTGCCATTGAGACTATTCTTTAAAACTCACAGTTATACACTAGTACTACTACTACTGCACATGGGCCCGCGCCCACACACACACACACACACACACACACACACACACACACACACACACACACACACACACACACACTCTTTTTGTTTAGTTTAGTGCCTATCTGCCCCTGTGTCCTCTCCCCCTATAGTCTTAGGTACATTATTCTGTTGCTTTTTCTCACTCAAATGTTCATTCCAACATGGCTTTTTCTTCTTTCCTTTCCATTTTTTAATCTCATTTACATGTTAGCGTCCATCAATTTAATTTCTTCTACAAGAATAAAGGACTGGCATTTCAGCTTTTTGCTTGCAATAAATAAAGTTGCTGTGCAAGATTGTTTCAACTTTTGAGTTGGCAAGGAACTGATGTCCAGTGGTAATCTTACTTCCCCTTTGCAATTCTTCTAAATTGTTTGTCACACTTGCTTGCCAGATTTATGTGCCTAATACATGTCTGCATTTTTGAAAGTTTTACAGCTTGTGATTGTTCCTTGAATCAGGGTATATGTCAGCTTGGTTTTAGTGCTTTCATGTGTACCTGTTTAATGATGAGAGACAGAGTATTTTTTCATTTAGTTTTTACAGGCACCAGTGTGTTAACATACAGGCATCCACACTCTAGGAAATATTTAGTATTTAGTATTAGAGAAAAATAACTTTGGTTTACTTAATAATGGACTTTACTGGATGTTAAAAGAACTCATAATTAATCGGTACCTTCTAGCTATAGCTAAAGCACCAACAAATTTTATACAAAACACTTTTGTTACACATGTTCTTTAGGGGAAAGGGAATAAAGTTGTAAGACAAATTGCAGAAGAGCTTACGAGACATTCTGGAACTTAGATATCTGAATGCTATGTACCAAATTATGCAGTAAATTGCAGAGAACCATCGAAGTTGCAATATTAATTTTCTTTATTACTTGGTGATTAGTTCAAAGCCTAAGCTTATTATCAAATCATCCAATAAGCTATGCACAATCATACATTATAACAGCCACATGACTGTTCATTCTTGTTAAACATATCTTGTAAAGCGGGACAGGGCTAAACTTCATTCACTTAACTGAGACACTGAAGTGCGGAAAGTACTCTGTATCTGACATAATGTTTGGTTTTGCATAGCTTATTAAATTATTTGGTAATAAGCTTAGGCTTGAAACTGGTAATTAAGTAATTAAAAAATATTGCAACTTTGATGGTTCTCTGCTCTTTACTGCATAATTTGGTAAACCACACAGTTGCTGAGGTCTTGCCTTTCAGAATGCTGGAAACCAGTAAACAATGTCATTTAATCATAGACATTTTTGCACACACTCTTGTCATTCTTGATATTTTTATTTTATATGATAAATACAATATTTGTATCTTCTCAATTATTGTAAACTGTAAAGATAGAAACAACCTTGCAAATCCATGGTGTTCTGTGTTGATGATCTAGAAATTTCTTTCACAGAATTGATGCGGTGTCCAGATAACAGCTGTTCACGAGACCTTCAGCAGTCTTTTTTATGGTTTGTCCCCCTCCACTCCCCATCGCCCTGTCCACTGGGTGGGATGGTGGCCGAGCGCAAAAAGCTGTTCGAACACTAAGTGTGAGAATGTCGGAGGAGGGGAGGGGATGCAACAACACAGATTCAAAAAAAGATGAGTCAGGCATCTTAAACTGTAATAGCAGTTCTGCAGCTCCATTTCTTCTGCAAAAAAGAAAGCAGTTCGCTTGTGCAAATCAGACTGAAGACACCACTAGTGTCACTCCAGGTTTTACTCAGCTTGTAATAGTGAAAACAAAAACACTATCTATTAAAAACATAGCCTCAAAGTACTGTGTGAAGAAGCTGTAACCACAATTTTTACACAATTACATTAAATTTTGAGAAAGTTGAGTTAAAATTGCTTGTGTTTACAAACTAGTGTAGAGATGTTGTGTATGAACATGGGAGACGACCAGACTACTAAATCTTTAGAAGTAAATGTGTAATAAATCGACTTTTGAGCTTTAATTTCAAGAAAGTTGAGCTTATTCCCATATTGTACTATATCAAAATGGCACACATAAAATGGGACATTTTTTATAAAGAAAATTAAGATCTTTTATACAAAAAAAAAATGCTACACATTTTTATATGGGATATAGATTTAGTCCTTTTTATATTTCTTCTGTGAATACATGTGGCAGCATTTCTTTACCAAAAAGAGAGATTTGTTGATTTTTTAAAATACAAATTAGTGCTTCACAAGGATGGCGATAAAATATATTGCAGTATAAAGTAGAATTTCAAGGAGGTAACTGAAAGAGGAGGGGAGATTTATGGTCGAATGTTCATCTCTTTTCTATGCAGAGATAGTGGCTGTGCCACAGATGACTGTCACTATCATGATGGTTAAATGAAGTGGCTCTCATTCTCAGGTATTGTCAAAGAGTAGCCATTTCAGATTTTGTGTCATGCATAAGTACAGTTGCCATGTCACCTTAACATTTATAGTTTCTTGGGCATTATTTATTTTCTATGTATGAAGTATGTGTACATTTAAATTTTTGAGATAAGTTATACCATATGAGATTTGTTGTGCAAGTGTGTGTGGATTTTCTGCAATATCTTCAATGGGCTTTAAAGCACATTATCTGTTAGCAACCAAATATGTACATAACTGTAAAGTTCATAATTTAACAGTATATAGTTCTATTTATGACATTTTACCTGAAGGCAATTAACAATGTATTGCATTAATAAAAGCAGTTCATTTAAACAAAATGTAAAATAACTGCACTCATCAACCCACCTATGTTGTTTATTTAGTTCTCATATATATTAATTATGTTGCAATAATTTGTGAATCACCAAATTAATTCTTTGCTCATGGTATGTATGTATATATTGTACATATTGTATGTATGTATGTACCAAGAGAAAACGCACGTCAGTTATGTAAAATTAATTTGTGTAGAATTAAAGCGATAAAGTTTTGTACCAGTATACAGTGTTTCCCTTCGTTTGGGTTCACAGATTTGTTAACTGTTTACTGCAACATGATGTTATGTTTTTGTGATACTTTATTTCAGAATGCACCTTGTTATGTACAGATAATTCAACACTATAAACTAAAGCTGTATGCCAGTTTTATGTTAAATGTTGCCATTTCTTGAAGAATGGAATGTTAAAGTATTGAATGTATAATAAACTATATGCCATGTGAAGTTGTTATTTTATTTCAATCATCTTGTAAGTTGGATTTATAAAAAAAAACATTATCTATAAGTGAAGGAATAAATGACAGAGTATGGCTTCTATGTAAATATTGATGCCATTCCTTAGCTGACTTCACAGCAATATTACCATTTCCTATATTTCAGCCATAATTTTATTGTAATATGTGACATAAGTTGTTTTTCATCTTATTTACACTGTTGTTGTTGAAATTCTGAAGATTACAGTATATTAAATTGCACTTGACTGCAGCATTTGCAACTTATATAAAAGGTTAGGAGCATCACCCGCAAGAACATAATTACATTAGTCGCAAATATTTATATTTGAGAAACTAAAGTGCCTATAGACAATAATTATTCAAATACAATGTGCAAATGGCGCTCATTCATGTAAAAAGAAATAACAATTTGTCCATTATTAATTACAAGATTCTCCAGGTTATTACCATGGTTTTAAATTGTGGTTGCAGTGAGACAAAAGGAATAGGCATATGGACCTGACAATCTCTGTGTGTTTTTCAGAGCTATCTCCCTGGCTGTAACCAAACACCCAATTGGCGAGCTTATGTTCCTCTTCAGGCCAATAAAATTATTGTCCACCATACTTCTTTACTGTTTTGTGCTGCCCACAAATCCCATAGCTGGTTTATCACACGCACTATATTGCAGCCAAAATTCCTTTTGCCTATGAAACTGCATGTTACCAGTTACCAGTTTGTTTTGTGCCTTCTTAATTCATCCATTTTTCACCTCATCCTGCTTATCTTCTTTCTCATCCTCTGCTAACATTCCCTTTCACTTCAGCTTGGCACTGTGTCTGGTCTGCCATTGTTCCCCAACTTCTCAGGACAGTACATGCAGATGCTAAAAAGTGTTTTATAACAAGCGTCCCTTCATCTAGCTAATGTCTTACCTCCAGTTTTATGAGGTGTTTGAATCTGTGCCCCTTCCAGTATTCTCAACACCACAGAGAAACATCCATATAGGGTGTCAAACATTTTAGCTCTCCAGGTGTACAATGCCACCCTGGGATGTCTCTTGGCCTCATCAGGTATGTATCTTTCACGGGAAAGGGGGAGTGGGGGGGGGGGGGGGGAGGGAGGGAGGCTGAACTAAAATAAAAGATAGTCAGTTACTTGCTTTTTATCCTTTTAGGCTCTTGGAGTACTGCTCTTGAACTTTACAGAAGCTCTCCTGCGAACCCTGGCTTCTGTAAAGTTTGGAAGGTAGGAAATGGACACTGGCAGAAGTAAAGCTGTGAGTACCGGACGTGAGTCGTGCTTCTAAACTCAGATTGTAGAGCACTTGCCCGCGAAAGGCAAAGGTCCCGAGTTCGAGTCTCGGTCAGGCACACAGTTTTAATCTGCCAGGAAGTTTCATATCAGCGCACACTCCACTGCAGATTGAATATCTCATTCTGAACCCATGGTGTTGTCCTGTGAGATTGGTCAGCCAACTTTGTCTTCCCCTGAGCTACTGTGTGAAGGTGCCTTTGATGATATGAGTGTGATGAAGTCACAGTGCTCCACACTTCGCCTGTGACAGACCCGATGGGTATAAGTTAAATCCATGGACCTGTCTTGATTGTCATATGGTATATATTTGATAGGATTGCCCATATGGAGATGCCATGTGTGATGTGTGCCGGTGGCCGTTTGTTATCAGTTCGCTACAGTTGGTGAGCTGCACAACAGCCATTGGAGGCTGCAATTGGAAGTTGTCTTCATGTGCCCCTTGGCATCACCAGAGCATATTCTGCTAATGCTGGTCATGAATGGGTGACTGAGTGTTGGGTAGATACAGGAGCAACAGTCAGCCTTATTAACTTAGACACATGCAGACTCTGGAGCTGCCTGCGTTGCAATGACCACTAGGTAAGTTGTGTGTAAACAGTGTATTGCTGTGAAGGAGCAGTTCTCCAGTTCAGCTCATTGTAAGAATGTGGAATGATAACTTCCGTTGTTAGTGGTTAATTCACTGGTGGTGCAAGTCGGCTGCGGTGGCCGGGCGGTTCTAGGCGCTACAGTCCGGAACCGTGCGACTGCTATTACTGCTACTGTCGCAGGTTCAAATCCTGCCTCGGGAATGGATGTGTGTGATGTCCTTAGGTTAGTTAGGTTTAAGTGGTTCTAAATTCTAGGGGACTGATGACCTTCAATGTTAAGTCCCATAGTACTCAGAGCCATTTGAACCTTTTTGAACTGGTGGTGCAAGATATTTTAGGGTTAGATGCCTTTTCTGTTTTTGGCTTCCAGACAAGGGACAAAGTACATTTAGCATCTCAGTCAGTTCCCTTTCAAGGTTTAGACACTTTTGTCAGGCAGAAAATTTTGGGACACATATGTCCCATAAGCCATCAGCAATATTTAAATTTTGTCAGTCCTGCCCCATTACCTTCACCATGTGTGATGTAGTTAAGGCCAAGTTGCAGCATTGACAGGACCTCGGCGCCATTTCTCCTATTTCATTAAGTCACTGGGCCACCCCTTTGGGGCGATTCAGAAGCCAGATGGCACTGTGCACCTTTATGCCAACTTTAAACAGATGATCAACGTGCAATATGTCAAGGATTTGTATCAAATTCCATTGTCAGAGGACCTGTTGGCAAAGCTGGTGCCGGGGTGGGATGTATAGTATTTTTCCCACATCAGTTTGTGCAACATATTCCTTTAACTGCTGTTGGATTCTGCTTCTTGGAGATTATTGGTGTTCAACACACTATTTGGGCTTTACCATTTTAATCACTTGCCCTTTAGAAGTTCATCTGTGCTAAGAGTTTATCAAACGATATTTGGAGCAGTTAATTCAGAACATTTCCTGTCACGTCAACTACCTCAATGACATTTGGGTCATGGTCCCCATGAGAGGCGGGCATTTACCAAATCTGCAGGTGGTTTTCTGACGCCTTCTGGAAAACTGCCTTCATTGCAAACTGGGAAAAAATGTAGTTTTTTCCCTGAAAGGTTCATTTTTTTGGTTCATGTGCTTAGCAAAGATGGCCTTGTCCCTGCAGGTGAGCACATCAAATCCACTGTCAATTTCCTGGCTCTCAGGAATCTGATAGAGCTCCAGTCCTTTCTGAGCAAGACCTCTTATTATGCCAAGTTCATTCAGTAAAAGGGCATCAGATTTGTGGATGTGTAGATTGTCTACGAGCTTTTCAGTCTCTCAACTAGTGTTTGTGCTCCTCTCCCTGTTTAGCTTTTCGTGCACTGGATAAAGCATTACCCATCTCCACTGATGCATCCCAGTATGGCTTAGGTGTGCTCCTGTCATAATTATCCCTAGTACATTCTGAACTGGTACATCACGAAGTATGCTGATGATGAATTATTGCGGTTGCCAGCATGACCAGATTCAGAGTTCAACCTACAGGAGGTTCTTGTTGGACAATGTCTTGCAGCAGACATTGTTCATTTTCAATTGATGGTGAATGAGGTTGTGGCTGCTGACCTGTTGTTTTGGAAAATAGTTGCAGCAGTCCAGGCAGGATGGTCTGAGCACCCTCCTTTGTGAATGGAGTTGGCACGGCTTATATTTTTCCTTCCATGTGACTGCCTCATTGTGGTCCAGGGAGTCCTCATGCTTGTCATGGAGCTGCAAAGCTATCATGTGGTCATCCCTGTGGTTTGTTTTGTCAAATACTCCAGATGATGCATGAGCCACACTTTGATATGTTTCGTATGAAGGCTTTGACATGGCATCATGTCTTTTGGCAGTTGATCATTTGTGGTATTGAATATCTTGTGTGGGCTTGCATGGCCTGTGCATAGAACCAGGCTGTACCATCACATTAGTTTTCCCCTTGTCCCGGAGCACGCTTTGGACAGGTTGCATATTGACTTTACAGGCCCCATTGTGGGTAGCATGTGGTTGTTGTTAGATGATGCATTGTCCAATTTCCTGTATGTTTCCAAACTGTCTTCCACGACATCAACAGCTACTATTCTCTCGTTGTCCATAATTTTTGCTATAAAGATCTCCACCCAGATCCTTGTATCCAGTAAGAGACAGAATGTTTGCAAGTTTGCCAACCATAGTTTTTTTGGATTTATTGCCCACCAAGTCCCAAGCTCTGGTTCATGATGGCCCTCTGCGCTTTCCTCACAGGACTGTAGTTTGGACATGTTCCTTTAGCCAGTGAGGGAGGAGTGGTGATGGGGTGGGGGTGGGGTGGGGGGGGGGGGGGGATTGGTGGCTGACCAAGAGGTGTAGGGGTGGGCAAGAAAGGTTGGCATTTATTTTTGATGGATATCGGTCAGGAACAGCTGATCTGTCATTCAAATCAGGTGCATTCACGACTGATTAGACCAGCAATGGTGTTGTATCCACGCTAGCTGGTTGCTGGGATTTGTCGTGCCATTTTCCTGGTGAGCAGCTCCCAGTTGCAGTAGTAAGTACACCCTCCATCATCCTCCTTTTGCCCGTGGAATAAGACACTGGCTTGTGTGGTTGAGCCCTCGCCCCCATTGATGCAGGCAGACCTGTTGTTACGCCAGCTTCCGCATTATTCTGCTGCTCCAGAGATGCCTGCTGTGTCAGTATTTTTCTTCTTTGGGAACAGCTACATTGCCAGGGAAGCTCATATCCTTGCCAGCTTTGTGACAGGGGTTGCAGCATTAAGTTTGCGTGTTTGGCCCTATATGACCTTTCCAGAAGGTTGGGTTTTAATATCTCCATCAGTGGACATTGATACAGATGCAAATGAGTTGGTGTTAATCTCTTGACAGAGTAGTGTGGCTAGCCATCACAATGTGCACAAAGCTTTGCAAGGACAGAACCAGTGACCCATGTGTTTACCTGCTAGTGGCGATAGGCCAGAACCATCAGTTGTTGCACTACCTTTGCATTTCAACTACCTTGGACCTGGCCTTTGCCTTACCCCATGCTCTGTTTCCATGTGCATATTTGTTCAGTTGGTCATGCTGGTTGTGTTTTGTATTTGTTTCTGTGCTCATCTCTGTGTATTGTCTGAACTCTCAGCTAGTTCCCTTGTAGATTGACTAAAATGTTGAGTTTCATTTCCTCTTCTGGGGTTCTGCTCCCTGGCTTTGTAATTGAGCCACTGTTGGCTAGTATAGTTTACATTTGTGCCCAGAGCAAATACAAAATTCTTAAAGTTTACATCTACGACCTTGTTAGATAGTTCCTATTTTTCACCTTATCTTGCCTTTTATTTGTTTCCTCAGTTTATAGAATTTATTGTATTTTCCCGTTTCCAATTATCTGCAGGAAAAGTGCTAGGTGTGATAAATACTCAAAATTTTGTAAATGTGACACACGTACAACTAGAAATAATCACCACTCGTAATTATTTCTGTAAGAAAGATCTGTCGAAGGACCTAACTAATTTTATCATTTAGTGGGTGGACCATTGTTTGTTTGGCTTGAAATGAACAGACCCCCTTGTTTGATTACGTTAGGTTTTTGAAGCTTTCCTTCCCTTGCCAAGCACAGAATTTATTTTCCACATTCCTACGTAGGGGCTATGCTATCCCCTTAAAGCAATTTAAATTTAACATTCACAGTTCTTCTTGTTTCCCTAAGAGTACATGTTTGTTTCCTTTTGCTCCCCTTGTGTTTCGCACTGGCCTTCCAGTTGGAAATCAGAACTTTTTGATCTCTCTAAATGCTCTCAATAGCCTAACAGATTACTGACTTGACTCCAGTCTTTCCCACTGGTCATTTTCTCTGAGATTTAGTACTTGCAACTTAGTTTCCACTTAGTAGCTTCAGAGCAGTTCCTTAACTTTGAAGGTCCTTTCAATTTTTGTGAAATCGTGGAAACTTTCCCAGTGCAGCATACTGCAGGATACTGCCTGCTTCTAAGAGGCTAGACAGAATTCCAATATTTCTATTTTGTGACCACAAGTCAGCTAAATTCTATGAAATATTTTAAAAATACCATTGGGTGGACATCACTTATGGGCTTTCTTGTTTCAGCATTTTTTTTTTAAATTCACTGTTGTTCCATAGCACCACCTTTTTTTTACTGGTTTCAAATCTTTCCAGAAAATATTTACTGTTTCCCAATGCACACATCAGTTCTTGTACTGCAAAAATTGATTTTACATATCTCTTTCTTTCTGCTGTTGTATCTTAAGATTTTCTTGTGCAATATTCTATGGGAGAAGTGACATTAAAATCATAGTCTAGCCATCATCATTTGGGTTTTCTGTGGTTTCCATAAATTGCTTTCACATCTTTGTTGAGCTTTGTTTGTCTGTCTGGGAGTTTCACAAACTTGTTCTGCAGTGTTTGGCAGCTCCTGTGAGTCAGTTTCCATGCACGTGTAGAGTGACAGTTAAGCCCAAAAAAGGAAAAAAAACTTCCTTTCTGCTAAGTTGATCTAAGGTAAGAACTGTGTTTGTGCAGCTGATTTGCAGGAGAATGATTTATGTTTAGGACAGCTACATTGCGGTGTAAGGGCGTATCTTTGTAAATCTTTCTGGTTGATCAGGTACCTAGATTGTTTCATATTAATACATTTATTGGTAAATACTTGCATGTTCCAGTCATCAAAACTGGTGATGTCTTGCCATGATGTGCGTCAGCTACTTCACAATAGTTTTACACTTACTCATTGAGACTTATTGTAACATGTTGACAGTTATGTGATATAAGATTTTTAAGTCTATTTCTTAGGGACGACTGCAGTCATATAAGAGTCCCGTCAGTTAGCCATGTTAGACTTTCTTTACTACAATTTACAGTATTTCAGTGTCCTTTTATCACACATGAAGAGCAGAGTATCTAACAACTATTATTCCAGAACTTTGTCATAGAAATTCTCCCAAAATCTTAAGGGAGTTTGGGTATATCTCAAGACTGTTATGGGGACAAATTTAAAATGTTCCCTCTAAAACAAGAATTGTGAAGCTACTGTCCCTCACACAATTTCCACATTATTAAAAATATGACTGATATGTATAAAGATCCCCTCATGAACCATGGACCTTGCCGTTGGTGGGGAGGCTTGCGTGCCTCAGCGATACAGATGGCCGTACCATAGGTGCAACCACAACGGAGGGGTATCTGTTGAGAGGACAGACAAACATGTGGTTCCTGAAGAGGGGCAGCAGCCTTTTCAGTAGTTGCAGGGGCAACAGTCTGGATGATTGACTGATCTGGCCTTGCAACATCAACCAAACGGCCTTGCTGTGCTGGTACTGCGAACAGCTGAAAGCAAGGGGAAACTACAGCCATAATTTTTCCCGAGGACATGCAGCTTTACTGTATGATTAAATGATGATGGCGTTCTCTTGTGTAAAATAGTCCCCCATTCGGATCTCGGGGCGGGGACTACTCAGGAGGACGTCGTTATCAGGAGAAAGAAAACTGGCGTTCTACGGATCGGAGCATGGAATGTCAGATCTGTTAATCGGGCAGGTAGGTTAGAAAATTTAAAAAGGGAAATGGATAGGTTAAAGTTAGATATAGTGGGAATTAGTGAAGTTCGGTGGCAGGAGGAACAAGACTTTTGGTCAGGTGAATACAGGGTTATAAATACAAAATCAAATAGGGGTAATGAAGGAGTAGATTAAATAATGAATAAAAAAATAGGAGTGCGGGTAAGCTACTACAAACAGCATAGTGAACACATTATTGTGGCCAAGATAGACACAAAGCCCATGCCTACTACAGTAGTACAAGTTTATATGCCAACTAGCTCTGCAGATGATGAAGAAATTGAAGAAATGTATGATGAGATAAAAGAAATTATTCAGGTAGTGCAGGGAAACGAAAATTTAATAGTCATGGGTGACTGGAATTTGTCAGTAGGAAAAGGGAGAGAAGAAAACATTGTAAGTGATTATGGATTGCGGCTAAGAAATGAAAGAGGAAGCCGTCTGGTAGAATTTTGCACAGAGCATAACTTAATTATAGCTACCACTTGGTTCAAGAATCATAAAAGAAGGTTGTATACGTGGAAGAATCCTGGAGATACTAAAAGGTATCAGATAGATTATATAATGGTAAGACAGAGATTTAGGAATCAGGTTTTAAATTGTATGACATTTCCAGGGGCAGATGTGGACTCTGACCACAATCTATTGGTTATGACCTGTAGGTTAAAACTGCAAAAAGGTGGGAATTTAAGGACATGGGATCTGGATAAGCTGGAAGAACCAGAGGTTGTACAGAGTTTCAAGGAGAGCATAAGGGAACAATTGACAGGAATGGGGGGGGAAAAAAAACAGCAGAAGACGATTGGGTAGCTCTGAGGGATGAAGTAGTGAAGGCAGCAAAGGATAAAGTAGGTAAAAAGACGAGGGCTGCTAGAAATCCTTGGGTAACAGAAGAAATATTGAATTTAATTGATGAAAGGAGAAAATATAAAAATGCAGTAAATGAAGCAGGCGAAAAGGAATACAAACGTCTCAAAAATGAGACCGACAGGAAGTGCAAAATGGCTAAGCAGGGATGGCTAGAGGACAAATGTAAGGATGTAGAAGCTTATCTCACTAGGGGTAAGATAGATACTGCCTACAGGAAAATTAAAGAGACCTTTGGAGAGAAGAGAACCACGTGTATGAATATCAAGAGCTCAGATGGCAACCCAGTTCTAAGCAAAGAAGGGAAGGCAGAAAGGTGGAAGGAGTATACAGAAGGTTTGTACAAGGGCGATGTACTTGAGGACAATATTATGGAAATGGAAGAGGATGTAGATGAAGACGAAATGGGAGCTAAGATACTGCGTGAACAGTTTGACAGAGCACTGAAAGACCTGAGTCGAAACAAGGCCCCCGGAGTAGACAACATTCCATTAGAACTACTGACTGCCTTGGGAGAGCCAGTCCTGACAAAACTCTACCAGCTGGTGAGCAAGATGTATGAGACAGGCGAAATACCCTCAGACTTCAAGAACAATATAATAATTCCAATCCCAAAGAAAGCATGTGCTGACAGATGTGAAAATTACCGAACTATCAGTTTAATAAGTCACAGCTGCAAAATACTAACGCAAATTCTTTACAGACGAATGGAAAAACTGGTAGATGCGGACCTCAGGGAGGATCAGTTTGGATTCCATAGAAATGTTGGAACACGTGAGGCAATACTGACCTTACGACTTATCTTAGAAGAAAGATTTAGAAAAGCCAAACCTACGTTTGTAGCATTTGTAGACTTAGAGAAAGCTTTTGACAATTTTGACTGGAATACTCTCTTTCAAATTCTGAAGGTGGCAGGGGTAAAATACAGGGAGCGAAAGGCTATTTACAATTTGTACAGAAACCAGATGGCAGTTATAAGAGTCGAGGGGCATGAAAGGGAAGCAGTGGTTGGGAAAGGAGTGAGACAGGGTTGTAGCCTCTCCCCGGTGTTATTCAATCTGTATATTGAGCAAGTAGTAAAGGAAACGAAAGAAAAATTCGGAGTAGGTATTAAAATCCATGGAGAAGAAGTAAAAACTTTGAGGTGTGCCGATGACATTGTATTCCGTCAGAGGCGGCAAAGGACTTGGAAGAACAGATGAACAGAATGGACAGTGTCTTGAAAGGAGGATATAAGATGAACATCAACAAAAGCAAAACGAGGATAATGGAATGTAGTCAAATTAAATCGGGTGATCCTGAGGGAATTAGATTAGGAAATGAGAAACTTAAAGTAGTAAAGGAGTTTTGCTATTTATGAAGCAAAATAACTGATGATGATCGAAGTAGAGAGGATATAAAATGTAGACTGGCAATGGCAAGGAAAGCATTTCTGAAGAAGAGAAATTTGTTAACATCGAATATAGATTTATGTATAAGGAAGTCGTTTCTGAAAGTACTTGTTTGGAGTGTAGCCATGTATGGAAGTGAAACATGGATGATAACTAGTTTGGACAAGAAGAGAATAGAAGCTTTCGAAATGTGGTGCTACAGAAGAATGCTGAAGATAAGGTGGATACATCACGTAACTAATGAGTAGGTATTGAATAGGATTGGGGAGAAGAGAAGCTTGTGGCACAACTTGACTAGAAGAAGGGATCGGTTGGTAGGACATTTAGCATTGGAGGGCAGCGTGGAGGGTAATAATCGTAGTGGGAGACCAAGAGATGAATACACTAAGCAGATTCTGAAGGATGTAGGTTGCAGTAGGTACTGGGAGATGAAGAAGCTGGCATAGGATAGAGTAGCATGGAGAGCTGCATCAAACCAGTCTCAGGACTGAAGACAACAACAAACAACAATGTATAAAGATACCTTGTGGATTTGGGGTGCCGGGGGACGCTGTGTGGCACTAATAAACAGCCAGAAGTTCCCAAATTGCATCATTATGTTTAAAGCAGAAAGCAACAGTGTGGCCGAGGCACCCAGCGACCTCTTGTATGTGATACAGCAATGCTAACTGACTGCAGCATCAGCTGAGTAGTGGCTTACGAGACAACAGCTGATGTCAGCAATGACTCTGGTCCCGGCAGACTTGGCTAACTACAGCCATGTGTGCAGTGGCATGACTCGCACCCTCACCACAGTCCAGTGGGCAAAAGGCATGTGATGCTATGGCACTGACCTGCTGCCTGTCATTGACAGCTGGAAAACTGCATCCCAGGGGCCATGCTGGCCAGAAGTGGTGACAGCTCCAACTCCTGTGGTTTCATGACAGACTGCCATGGTGTAGAGTTGGATGACGCCCCAAACATCACAGCCTGTGGAAGTAGAACTTTGATACTAATACAAGTGGCTTAAGTGTAAAAGGCTAGCTATGTATATGCTTTCAGGCTGCATTTGTTTGAGCTTTGGTCTGCCTTGTTAAACACTTGAGTACTAAATGCCTTGGTGTTTGCTTGTGAGGAAAGGCTTCTGCCTTTTTCCACTTAGGTATTACTCTGTTAACTGTTTCCACACCTGACCAGGCTGCAACAATGTGATGACTGTGTTTCATTTCGTAAGGCATAACACCTGCTCCTGCCTGCGGCTTGCATTGTTGCAGTCTATTTCCTGTTCTGTGCATTTCTGACCAAATATGGTAGCAGCACTTCAGTACCCTCCTCTTGGACAAGACCTGTACCCTCGAGTTGCCTTTAAGCAACACCAGAGTGACAAATTCCCTGGCAGTTGGCCCTGTTCGCTTTGGTCTGCTTCTTACTGAAGTTTACTCCTATCATTACAATCTCTTATGCCCTACTTGTGCTAAGCTCTTTCATTTCCTTTTTAGCTTAACTTCACTTAAAATTATAATTCCCGTACCACCTCCCAGGTTGTGTAAATCCAGTCCACCTGGGTTTCAACAGTGGCTGGGTCCAAACTACTTCTTCACTTCTTGTGCATGTAAACAAGGACTACACTTAGCAGAATAAGTGTCACTGCAGTTCTTGGTACAGTGATGGTCAATTTTGTTTCCCTGCAGTACTGGCTCTCCCCATATCGATCCACATGCTCCGACACTGTCTCCATGGAGATTCATCCTTCCTGCTAGTTAATGGATTTGCATATTGACTGAATAAACTTGGGTCCTAAAGTCTGATTCATCATAGTCAGATGTATGGCAGGTAACACTTATGTAGTTTTCTGTGACCAATACAACTGAGGTTGTGAAATGTTTAGATGGATTATTTCTGAAAGTGTGGCACGTAGATGGAAAGTAGGTCTCACTATTTCACATAATGCCCTGTTTACCACCAATCCACTTCCATCTAGCTCTAACTTGTAATGAGCCTTGCCTTTTAGAATGATTGGCTACTAGTATCACTTTATCAAAGGTAGGGTACAACCAATGCGCTACAATCTACTGGAAGTACAATTCAGGCCTAATCACCACTGGCTTACAATCCTTTTTCATCTTCTGACCCAGCAATAGCATCACTACACGGGACTTCTGACCTCTTACTACAATGTCCAGACAAGCCTTAACTTCAAACTTGTAACACTTCTGCAGCTTTGCTTCTTCCATTTCCACATGCCTTTTCTTATCTTCTGTGATCAATAGCAATCACTGCACTTTTACCCTAACAGACTCCTTCAGCATCACCCACCTTAACAGGCTTATGTGGACTACATAACATTGATACCGTCTCTGCTTCCCTGCTATAGGAAAGGAAACTGAAATGTACACATTTGCTCCATTAGTTCTTGATTCTACTGTGACTAGGTTAAAATGGAAAGGCAAGTTGTTATGGCTAGGTTTCAAGACTAATTTTAATTACAGCCATAGCTCTTTTTGCACTCGTCATGGCCGCACCAGTTACTGATCTGGTGACGACAAGTTTATTGCCAGTCATACTTGCACAGCTAGCTGCATGGCTTACAATGTTTCTGACTCCTTCTGTGTGCTTCCCAAACACTATTCTACAAGGACTGCAACCACTTTGTTACCACTGCTCTCTATCCAATACTTCAACTTTGGCCCATAGCCCCTTAATGTTCCAGTTCACTGATTCTTCCACCGTGTTTGCAAAGTTCATTACCTACCCAGTCAGGCAGCATAATAACTAAGTATTCATTAAGACATGTTTATTCAAACTTCTGATTTGTGTAGTGTGTCACTCACTTCCTGCCTTGTTTCCTTTCATCCATTGTTTCACTTCTTCTACCATGTTGTCCACCCTTCTGATGCTACTTGTCAGCTATTGCAAATACAGTTTTCAGAAGTTGGCACCCCACATTTATCCAACTTCTCTTCCTTCTTGTATGCAGTATAACCCCAAAATCTTTATCATCTCATTCTTTAACCTCTCAGAAGTCCCATGTGTCCTAATACATAGCCCTGTTAACTCCTTTAAGCACTCTGTGACTCTCCACACCCTTCTGGAAATTGTTGAACACTCCCTCCAGTCGTCTCACCTAGTAATGCATTATCATGCATTAAATAGCACCTGTACCACACAGCAGTGGCAGCACTACCCCTTCCAGGTGTTGGTCCTGCAATGCTTCTACTCCAATGACAATCAGTAGCAGGGCTATGGTCCACACCATCTTGCCACCTGACCTACCTAACCTGAGGAAAAACTTCTCATTCACCACCCTGCACCTTCTTTTTGACTTTTCCCTTCTGGTCCAAATCCAAATTTCCTGGAATAACATCTGGAATCACTTGAAACAGTTTCAAATGTCCCACATGTACAATTGTCATCCTCATTGGCAACAGACTCTTTACTTTCACTGGTGACATAGTTTCCACAACTTGATATGTCCCTTGATACTTTACAATTTTTTTTTATTTTTTATTTTTTTTGTTTTTTGTCTTCCCCTGTGGAACATGAGACGTCAATAAAATTAGCCATTGTGCAACCATGTATGGCAGCACATTTGCTAAATGGCTCACTTCTTCTTCTTGCTTTTCTATTCTCTATCATTAGCCCTGCACGCCATGTTACATATTTGCTTTATCACTTGAACTCTTTAAGTGATTCTCCTGTAATATCCTTCTTAGTTTTTACCATGTTGAACAGGGATGGCAGCTTATGACCCTATATTACCTAGTATGGTGATAGTCCCGTATTTGCACATTTCTTCAAGTTGTACCCTGAGACCACGTACCATAAATGTCCCAACTGGTATAGTCTGTGTTCACATAGTATATTACCGACTTCCCTAAAGGCCTGTGCTTTCTTTCAGTTCTACCGTTAGCTTGAGGACGAAAGGGCCCATCTGTAGTTTTTTCTCACAAAAAAGCTTGAACAATTCCTAGAACAAATCCTACATAAAGTTAGTTCCCTGATCCATCACTATCATCCCAGGTACCCTGAACTTCAGTAACCAGTTTTTTACTAGCGCTTGTGCCACTGTCGCTACCAGTTGGTTGGCATTGCAACCATTTACATGTTTCTTGAAAAATGGTATATAATCATGAGTACATATTTATTTCCTGCAAGTGTTTTGTTGAAAGAACCTAAAAAATCAATCCTGACAAGTTAGAATTGTATTAATGCTTCAGGTAAAATGTGCAATGTTATCCTTGTCTGACACAAATCCACTCTCTCTGCAGACTGTACGCAATTCTGTGTATATATTTGTCCATCTTCAGCTTATTATTCTTCCAGCAGTATCTCTCTGCTAGTCTCCTGTTGGTAGACGTACAACCCCCATGATCTGCTGACATGTGATCATTAGTCTCCCATAATACTCTATCTCTCAGCTCCGCTGATACCACCATTCGCAGCTCAACTTATTTCCTCTGCACACCTACCGATTTGTATATAAAACTGTGACTGCTTGTTAAACTGTTTAATTTGATATGCATCCTCTGTGCTGCCTGCCATTCATCAAGCTCATTACCACATATTTGGAACACTGCTAGTGTCTTACTTAACCTGTCTGCATCCCCAGTTTTTTTCCAGATTTATTTATGATCTCAAAATCAAACTCACTCAATCATACTGCTCATTGTGTCAACCTACTAGATAGAGCCTTCGACTCAGTACCCATTTTAATATTGCATGATCTGTTATCACTCACAACTTTTTCCTATAGAGATAATACTTGATGTAGGTGATACCATAAATAAGGCTCAACATTTATTTTTATTTTGTGGAGTGATTCTTCTCCACTGAGTTCATCTGCCTTGATGGATTGGCCATTGGATGCTCTGTCCCCTCCATCTCTTGAGACAACACACAACAAAGTGCATGGTTGGGTGCACTGCATAACGGAATAAATTCCTTATTGAAATTCAGAAACACTAAAACTGGTCTTGCTGACAAAACTTCTTTCAGTTTCCCAAAAGCATGCTGACAGTCCTCTGATCAAATAAACTTTGAACCTTTTTTCAGAAATTGTGTTAATAGTCTGACAATATCCACAAATCCTTTTATGAACCTACTGTAATAATTCAGGACGCCAAGGAATGATAGTAGTTCCTTCACTGATTAAGGTACAGGATATTCACTGTGGCTTTAACTAGCCTTGGGTCTGTGTGAAACTCATATTAACTAATTATGTGACCAAGGTATGCCACTTCTTCTAACCCAAAATTGTACTTCTCTGTACTTAAAGTTAAATTCATGGCTCTCAATCTCAGGAATAGTTCCCTTAGGTGTTGTATGTGCTGCTTCACATCACTTGTAAGGAGAATTATATGATAAAGATATGCCATGCATTGATTCTGTCCGACACCCACTGAAATGTCGCCTGTGCTTTCTGCAATCTGAAAAGCATCCTCCTCAATTGATGATGTCTCCAGGGTGAAGAAAGTGCTGTTTTCGGCTGGTCCTCTGAAGTGACTTCTAGCCGATGGTGGTTATTCCTATACAGAAAAACACTTGCACTGGCCTAAATGGTCTGTGGTTTCCATAATGTTTGGCAAAGGGTAGGATCGTGTTAGAGTCTTGGCATTATATTTTCATGGTCCATCGACTGGTTTCTTAAGCTCAACGACAGTTCCACCAACCCCCCTCCCGTCTCCCGTCCCACCCCATGGGCTATTATTTTTCTCAATAATCCCACCCTTCAGCTGCTGATCAATTAGTTCCTCCAGAATTGGCTGCAAGTACCTTGGAATTCTGGTGATTCATATCCTGTTGGTATTTGGCACTGCATACTATGCATTACTGGCAATGGCCCTTCTGGAAGAAATAAACCTCTGAATTTCACCAGTAACTCTTCTGTATATGCCTTATCAGTCTCTTTTAGGAGCTTCTCTTTACCTTGTAATGCAGTTTTAACAGGATTCGGCGATTGTCTGTGGCAAGCACCCATGTGTCCCACTCTTTTTCCTCCAGGATGTCCACGTAATCAACCACCCCTTTCTTAACCTTAAATCCTTGGCACCAAAATTATCCACAAACATAGGTGTCAATTTTTTCGCTATGTACCTCTTGTACATGTATAACTCTTCTTTTCACTAAACAACCTGCCTGATCCAGTGCTTCATTTTCTTTCAACAATTCCACCCCACACAACATCCCTAGTGGTTTCCTGGTACCCTTAGGTACACAACTGTGTGAATCGACTGTTAATGTGATTGTTTGCATTTTAAATGGCTTGTCATACTTGATAGATTTACCTCGCAACTTGGCTACACTGGCAGCAGTTTTGTGCAACAGAAACATTTTCCCATAGAGCTCCACCATGTGTTGCCGGAGGTTGATTTTGGCACAATGCCGATGCAAGAAATCCAACCCCAGAATTATGTCACAGTCCTCTTGTGTGACACAATCTCTATACATTGTCTGAACTGAACTGTACCTAGAAAAAGATCTATGTCCACCAATCCCAATGGTGTAATTATTTAACTACACAGATAAAAAATCTACTCATCAAGTGGCGGCAGAGCACACACAAGATTGTTGTGATTAGCAAGCTTTTGGAGCCAGTGGATCCTTCTTCAGGCAGAAGGGTTAAAGGGGAAGGAATAAAGCTAAAGGACTGGGGAGGGCTACAAAAAGGGGTAGATTTTGGGAAAGTCACCCAGAACTGCGGGTCAGGGGAGACTTACTATACAGGATGAGAAGGAAAGACTGGTTGTTGGGGACTGCATCAGATGAGATTTGTAAACCTGAGAGCTTAAACATGGAAGACAGGGTAATATGCAAGACAGAGACAACTACTAAAACATCATGCACGAATTAATAAGAGTGAAAAGCTAGATGCATTGTATATAACAGAGGTGGGAAGGGGCAGTGAAAAATAGATGGGAAAAGACAGTGAAAGACGTAAAACACTAAAACAGAGTGAAGCAAAGAGTAGTTACAGTGAAGAAAAGCTGAGACAGAAGGAATTAACATAAATTAAGGCCATGTGTGTGGCAAGAACCAAGGACATGTTGTAGTGCTAGTTCCCACCTGCAGAGTTCTAAGAAACTGGTGTTTGGAGGAAGAATCCCGATGGTGTGTGTGGTGAAACAAGTGCCAAGGTCACAAATGTCATGTTGTAGAGCATGCTCTACCCTTTGCGTATGCCCATTCATCCTAATTGATAATTTGGTGGTAGTCATGCCGATGTAGAAGGCTGAACAGTGTTTACATAATAGCTGGTGTATTACATATGCATGTAGCAGCTGGCTCTCCCTTTGATATATGTTTTGCCAATTACAGGGCTATTATAGGTGGTGGCAGGAGGGTGCACAGGGCAAGTCTTCCAGCAGGGACAGTCACACTGGTAGGAGACATAGGGTAGGGAGATGGGTGCAGAAGGAGCATAGGATCTAAAAAGAATATTGCAGAGATTGGGAGCATGACAGAAAGCTATTCTAGGTGTGGTGGGCAAAATTTCAGACAGAATGGATCTCATTTCAGGGCATGACTTTAGGAAGTCATGGCCCTGTCGAAGTAGCTGATTAACACTTTCCAGACCAGGATAATACTGAGTCACCAATGGTGCGCTCGAGCCACGCTGGATTAGCCGAGTGGTCTATGGCGCTGCAATCATGGACTATGTGGTAGGTCTCGGCAGAGGTTTGAGTCCTCCCTCAGGCATGGGTGTGTGTGTATGTCCTTAGTATAATTTAGGTTAAGTAGTGTTTAAGTTTAGGGACTGATGACCTTAGCAGTTAAGACCCATAAGATTTCACACACATTTGAACTTTTTTTTTTAATTTTTTAATTTTTTATTTATTTATTTATTTATTTTTGTGTGCTTGAAAGCTGTTTTGTGGAGGGATCAGCAGTACTAGGATTGGATGTGATGGCCCAGGAGATTTGCGTTTTAACTAGGCTGGTGGGGTGATTGCGTGCAATGAAGGCTGAGGTGAAAATGGTGGTGTATTGCTGTAACTCGTGCACTGTGATTTAGTAGTAATCTCTGTCTTGGATATTATCCTGTCTTCCAACTTCAGGCTCTCAGATTGTCAAATCACATGTGATGCAGACTCCAATAATCAGTCTTTCCTTCTCATCCCGTATGGTAAGTCTCCCCTGACCCACCGTTCCGGGTCACTTTCCCGGAATCTACCCCATTTCATAGACCTCTCTAGTCCTTTTACTTCACCGTTCTTCCTTCCCCTTCATCCCTTCTGCCTGGAGAAGGGGCCACTGACTCTGAAAGCTTGCCAGTCACAACATTCTCTTATGTGTGTGTTCTGCCACCATGTGGTGAGTATATTTTTTATCTATCCAATTAAATAAGTTTATCAATAATTGATTGTTTTTGTTGTTATATAATCCAAATGGTGTGACATCTCTGGTGGGTTCCATCCTACAGATTTCAAATGGCAGCCAACAAATGCACCCCTTTGTCCAAAAACTCCCTGCAATTCTTTTTCTCTACTATTCCTCTGACGACGCTACCTATCCTTTGCATATGACTTTGTAGCATCTAATTTTACTGGAAATGCCCGTATGTCGACCTTGGGTTCCCATTGACATTTAACATGTTAACATCTGCCTCTCTCCTTTTACCTTACCTCTGAAACTACCATTGCTATTATGCTGACTTCTGCCTCTATTCTCTGTGTCCCACAACTGGTGACATTGCTTCCAAACATGTCCCATCTGTCCACATAACATCTTATTTTTGCTGAAAACAATGTTTGTCTAGCTTGCAGCTGGTTGATATGTCAATTTCCTCACATTCTATTGCCAGTCTGAGAACTGTGCTCAGATCAGTCAGAACCCCAGTCTGTACTCACCTTGACATTTCTGAAGGCAGCCCTCTTAAAAATGTGTCAAGCACCCTCACTTCAGCCTTGCATAAAATTACTTCATTCACCACAGCATTCTACTTCAACTTGCATATGTAACCATAGATCACGCTTATTCTGTCCACAAATTCTTCTGCCGATTCCAAATGCCATAGGCCTCTTTGCTAGTGTGCCCAATTGTTCCCTAAAATGTGTGGCACTGTTTTGCTTTGTATACCTTTGCGCCAACCCCTTCCTGAATACATCAAATATTCCAGCTCCCTCAAAAGCCTCTATATAACACGCATAAGCTTTTGCTTCTCCAGTTAATCTTAATTTTGCTACCATACAAAGCTCTGCATCAGACCATCCTTGCACCTCTGCCAAATTCCTAAGATTACCAACAAATGCTTTCACATCCCCAGTTGATTTACTAGAGAATGGAGCAACTAAAGTTGCAGCTATCAAATCTATACTTCACTGTGGAGACTGCTCTTTTACCAGTCTACAAAACTCCATATTAAATGCTGTCAGTTGTGCTAACCTTTCCAACAATATGTGAACTACATCTGGTTCTGAAACTCATTGCATCCCTGACTTTGTAAAAGCCTTGTTCTTCTCAATACACATTCCAAAACGCCAACAATTGCAAGAGATACAAAATAAAATATATTAACTTAATTTTTACATCTAACCATTTTTATTCTCACCAATATCTAGCCACATGACCTTAATGATTACATGTGAAACATTCTACTGATACTGATTCTGTAATAGTACTGAATGACCTTTCAGCTTAGACTGCATGCATTTATCAGGAACTAGACAGCTGTGACTACCTCTTAGTGTGACAAATCCACAGGCTTCTTACTTTTAACAAAATTCACCTTACTAGGAGTATGGCAGTAAAGATTCTTTTCCATAATTGAAACACTTTAACAGCAACAATTAAATTTCTTGACTCACCACACTGTAGGCTGTAGGTCCAGGCGTCAAGTTGACACCAGTGAAGATGCCTGGTGGATTTGGAGTGAAGGAAGATGCTGTGTAGTGCCTGTCAAACAGCCAGAAGTTCCCAAATTACTTTATTATGGCTCCCTGCCATGGTTTAACACAGAAATACGTGGCATGGCTGGGGCATCCTGTGGCCTCTTGTGTGTTGTCATCCAGTAGTGCTGACAGTGCAGCATCATCTGAGCAATGGCTAGTGACACAGCCACCTCCGTCAGCGATGACTCTGGTCCTGGTGGCCTCAGCTAACTATGGCCGCAAGTGCACTGGTATGACTTGCATCCCCAGTAATGGCCAGTGAGCAGCAAGCTGGTCACACAATGGTGTGGCCCATGGCCCCTTGTTGATGGATATCAAACTGCTTCCCGTGGCCTGTGCTGGCCCAGAGTGATGGTGGCTGCAGCTCCTGTGGTTTCAGGGTGGACAGTCCCATCGCAGAGCCGAACTGTAGTCCACGAACAGCATTCCAGATGGCATCTCCTCCAGCATCACAGGCATGTGGTAGTGGAACTGTGATACTAACAGCAGTGACCATAATATAAAATGACTAGATAGCCATCAGTTTAGAATGGCTTTTGCTTTCTTCTGCTTCACTACTGCTGTCAGCTGTTTCCACACCTCACAGTGTTGTAACAGCTGTGTCGTATTTTGTTGGGGACAACACCCGCACTTGCCTGCATCTGGCACTGCTTTGCTTTTCTGACCAAATGTCAGTGGTGCACTAGATGTACATCACTTCTGTGATGTTAAGAACCAGTTAACTCAGCAAAGTAATGTAATCCATTTCGAGTTCTGCACAAAATTATGTTTTAATTTTTGACTGCACAGAGCAATTTTTGAGTCAACTTTGTGTTGTCTGTAGCACCCTCAGTAGTTGTAGTTGTAGTTGGACTTGGTTGACTTTGAAGAAAAGTGCAGCAATAACCATGGTGACAGTATGCAAATGATGTTCACAATCTTCTGCTGGTTAGTTTCCATTGGCTCTAAGGACTGAGCTGGTTCTCTTCATGATTCATTTTGACTGATCTGTGTAACCCATCTCTAACAAGAATGCAGTTCACTGCAAGGTGCTTGGGAAGGAAGTCTGATGTCACTCATGTGGAGGATCCGTGCCTTCCACTTTCGCCAGATCATCGGTGATATCAGCTTATATGTTGTTGAAAGCTGCTCTTTCTACAACTTGGGTGTTGATGACTTGGTCCTCATACATGATCTCCAGAATTGCTTAGAGCTTTTGCTCCTAAAGGTGCTCAAGTTTCCTGATACCACAATGTTAAAGCATCTGGATTTCAAAGCTACACTGCAAAAATTGCCACAGCACAAAGATGGCTAACAAAAAGTATCTTATTGGCATGAGTTGTACTACATGCTTGGATACGCTAGTGTTTAGCATTTCAGTGCAACCGCATGAAGGTGGTAGGTGTAATGCCATCTACTTTCTGTATATAAGGAAAGATTATACAGTACGTTTCACATTTAGGAGTTGCATTTGAATGTTGGTTGTTTGTGAAAAGATTGTGTTATGCCTTTCATTAGGAGGAGGAATGTCTACTAGCACATTTCATAATTCAACACTTGTGTGATCATAGTCTATCAAGACTGTTGTTTATCATTCCACAATATTGCCACTTGTATTGGTATAGATCCTGTGACTGTCATATAAATAAAGTTCAGAAGTCCCATACCCAATACTCTGCAGGATCTCAGTGGCCCTGTATGACTAGTGCTGAAGAGGATAGACATTAATTTGCTTGTCCATGTAGGATTGTACAGCCACGTAATGGGTTTGTTCATATTAAGACAGTTATTTATATTGGCTGTGTGACAATGTATGAAGCACTACAGCCTGCCAGCACAGAGGCCACTATTGCTGCTGCCCTAAATGCAGCAGCTGAGAAGGGCCTGCCGACATAGTGCAAAAAATGAGAACATTGGAAACAGGACTGGCATAACATATTTTGTGATGGGCCTCAATTTTTCATCATAGTGGACATAACAATGAGTGGAGGCTTCGAGGAGAATGAAGGCTGCCAGACTGCATTCATCATTGTTGTATGGGTCCAGTATCTGGAATGAGGTTACACATCATAACACAACCCTCCTGGTTTGCATCACTCGTAAATTGGACAGCAGCCATTGCAATTCTGAAATATTATAGACTGAGGCTGTGCCCTATATTCGAGGTCTCCATGACGTCTTTCAACCAGATAGTGCAAGACTGCATGCTGTCCCTGCTGTCCTGACCTACCTCAGTATAGAGGGTGGGTACTCGACTGATTCTCAAGACTCTCTCTCATTGGAAACATCTGGAAATGAGTTGCCCAGAGACCATCATACCACCACTCACCAGCCACTATTACAGATGAACTCTGACAAAGAAATGAAACAGTGTGGAATGCCATACTTGAATCTGGTGTACCTGAGTCTTTCATCCCAGTTCCATTCGACTCACTGCCCCAACAAATTTTGACAGATGGTTTTTTTTGTTACATGAGGATTAATCTGACCTTCTAAAAACAGTCAACATTAAATGCAGAATGTTGCTCGTACCTACTTGTGACACTGTGCTGAAAAGCTTATTATTGTGTCAGGATGGTAAGGTAGGTTTTGACACCATATATGTCAGGATGGTGAACTGGGCATTTGGTGTGAAAAACCAGTATCTTAGCAGTTGTACAATCAGGAATGCGTCAACATTGTATTTCATTCAGCCAGATATCATACAGCTGCCGAAGACTGCCTCTCAGTGGTGTGCGCTGACTCTGAGTTGATGCAGCTCACTTCAGAAAAACATGCAGCAGCCAGCTGGTGGGCAGTGTGAGGGCACCAAGCAGTAAGGTGGCAACAGTAGAGAGACAGCATCAGCACCACGATGAGTGCTTATTATGTCATGTGTCCCAATCTTAGCAGTGTGTGAGTGTGACGGTGAAGCTGCAGCTCACAGCAGATCGGGTGTGAGATGCACCCAGGAGTTGACTACAAGCCAAGGGCCCCTTACCCCTTACAGATGCCAAGGAGTCAGTCTCTGGCAGCCTGTAGGAGACACTAGGTGGAAGGTTCCAGCCTCATATCTAGACTCACAGCGAGTGGAATCAGCACTTAGTTGTAAATGAGGCTGGGTTATCCACATCAGGTAGATTGTTGGCGAGGAGTAATCCTTGGATGGGTAGCAGTCCAAGACAGATATTGCTGGGCTGGAGCAGTCATTATTTGTGTTCACATGGCGAGAATTTATTTTGACAAGTCATCACTTCTTGGCTCGTAGAGGGGCCAAGTCAGCGCAGCATGAAGTAAGCCAGCGGTTCGCTGCATCTGGCTCGTGGCTCACATCATGTCATCTCACTACTTTTCTGGCCATGCTTCAAAATTAAACAGGCACAAGCAGATTGGCCCATTTGATCACAGATTGTGAATTCTGCATGGAAGATGTTGGCACAACACTCGTGCCTCCTTTGGAATGTGTCATTCACCAATCTGTGTTAAATCTGTGCAGTACTTAAATATTACTTGCTGCATTTTACACCATTCTTTTTATATTTATTTACATTTTTCACTCGAACTGCTTTCTCATTAGTCCAGTCCAATTCACAAATGTTTGATAGTTGTTACACTTAAAGATCATTCATTTTATACTCTAAGGATCACCCATGTGGTCAGTATATGGTGGATTGAAAATTCAAGATGACGGGCAGCTCTCTGCTGTAGACAGACATAGGCTGCACAAGTTAGAATCAGGAGTGAGATGTTACCTGTAGATGAGATTCTGTGGTGGTATCTACTGTGATACAGTTGAAAGTGTTGAAACATTTGCTCTGTAGTAATATGCCCTTCCCGCACTGCTCTGAACCCATGCAGTGAACTGAGCAAGATGGTATCCAAGGTATAGTTTAGGAAGATCAGGTTCTTAGTGGGCTATATTTCCAAAGGCTTGTTGGGCAAGTACAGTAGTGGATATGTCTGGTTGACTCATATTGTTTATGAAAACGGTATTGTTATGATAACATAACAACAAAGTTAATCAAAAAGAGTACTTGTTTGAGTTGTGTTCTACCATATGTTACTTGTGTAAATAGTCTCTAATCAGCAGAATATTACTACAATGGCTAAAACATGCTGAAGTTAAGCCTGTTAATGTGGTGTTCCTCAAGAGGCCATCTTTGGTCCTTTGCTTTTTCTTGTGTACATTAATGAACCCCCATCTGTTACATTGCCAGTTTTATTTGTTTGCAGAGGATACAAACTTTGCAATAAATAGCAAGTCAAATACAGATTTAGAAATGGCTGCTAGTAAAATTTTCACTGCCACTAATAAATGGTTTAAAGCTAATTAAATGTCATTAAACTTTGAAAAGACCAACTGCATGCAGTTCAGAACCAGTAAAGAGATATCCTACCAGTATGTGTGTAACATATGAAGACATGCAGATCGAAGAGGTTGACAGTGTTAAATTTCTGGGATTACAACTCATTAATGAGTAGGGAAGAGTATACCACAGAATTACTGAAGCACCTAAACAAGTCTGTAATTCCAATGCGAATGGTGTTAGATATAAGAGATAGGGAATCATATTTTGGGGTAATTCGTCAAACTAAGCAAAAGTTTTAGTGTGCAAAAGCATGTAATGAGACTCATTTGGGGTGTAAATTCAAGAAAATGGTATTCTAATCACTACTTGTATATTTATTCCTTAATGAAATCTGCTGCAAATAATGTGTTTCCAACCTATAGCTCAATACATAGTGTCGATACTAGGAATAAGAAAAATATACATTAAGATCTAAATTCACTTACCTTGGTCCAAAAAGAAGTCCAGTATTCAGGAACACACATTTTCAATAAATTGACAGCAACCATTAAAAACTTGGTTTCAGATAAAGTACAGTTTAAACAGAGTTTGGGAGACTTTTTGATACACAACTCCTGCTGCTCTATAGATGAGTATCTTAACAGGGACTGTTAGACCAGCTTAAGTAAAAATGTCTGTTAGATTTCAGTATTTGCAGCACTTGGTCACAACAGTCAAGATTTGGTATTTTGTGTACGATAAATTTACTAAAAGTGCATAACTACGTTTCATTCTGACAGTGTATTAATTCCATAAATATTCCAGTTTACTGTAATGTATTCGCAGATTTTGATAATCTCCTGACAAATGATCAGGCAAGTGAGTACTTTTTATGTTATGCTTTCTGACATGTGCTGCACCCACGAGAATCATCTCATTTTTGTGTCTGTGGAACGAAAATTCAGTCAAAATATTCTGCACCTTTGACCACCCTTACTCATAACAATTTGCGATAACTAGACTACCATTGTGTTGTATATCTAGTGATGCCCTGCTTTCTAGAAATAAGGGTGTGTTGCAAGGATGTCCCTTGGGTATCCTCCGCTCCTAATGCCCCATTCCATTTCCCAAGTCTCTGAGGTAGTCTGCTTAATCCAGAATGGGCATATTGTTAACTTGTTCTCATTGGTAAGTCCGCAATTCGTGTGCTGACATTAATACAAAACTTTCCCCACCTGGTATTACCAGTAGTATTTTCTTCGTGCTGACTTGCACTATCTTTCCCATGGTCCCGATCTTACAGGATTTGGGTGAAACTCGTAACATCTGTCTCGAGCAATGGTACCCGCTACTGGAAAATGAGTTCGCATTTGTGGTCAGACGCAGTTAGTGCTGACCCCCACTATTGCAAGATACTAAAACAGTAATAAGATTTTCTATTCCCGAGTTACAGTGAATTTCTCTGTGCTTGATGTACAATGATCTGGAATTGTCTTGATGTTAACAACGTACATGTAAACAGTTCACAGCCACGGTACTACGATATTTCCGAACTAGGACAAAAAATTTATACTGGCGCTGTCGTCCTCCCCTCCCCCCTTTCACCCACTGAAGCATAAAAAAATTAAAATGTCGATTTTTTTCAAAAATGTGTTCATTTTGTAACGCACATCTTTCTGAACAGTTTGATGTACAAAAAATGTATATTTGAAAACAATGTAAGGCATGTTATTTGGTCTTAAGTGTGCCAAAGTGCAATGCCACACCTCTTCATACAGCATTCTTTCATTTCGCTCAGTGGAATCCAGACGTGTATATTTTGTAATGGAAGCCATGAAACCTATATTCAGCACAGCGGAAATTAAAATGTCCTATGATGCCTCTCCTGCTTCCAGTCAGTCGGTTTCACATCCTACCCTCCTTAACAATTAATTCTGATAGTAATTATTTGTGCCCAGGAGAATAATAATTCTTTTCAAAATTTGCACTCTTTATTGCCTATTAGCTAATAACTTTCTCGCGGTGTGACATAAAATTAAATAGAAAAAATAAAAGCAGTAAAGATAAGAGACAATCAAGACAGTATACATCTCTTCCATCCTCAGGTCCTAGCATTTTTTTCCTCTCTATTCTCCCTACAGCTTCACACAGTGTACTTCCCTTTCTGCAAAAGAATCTGTTCCTCATCGAAGTTTGCTAGATAAAATGAAATGGGCCTTTCCAATATTGCAGCAGTTGTAACACACGCCAAATAAGCGAGACAGTTTTGGCACAAATGGTCATTTTTATGTACCTCATTTACACGCATAACGCAACAGAATATAATTCACGAAGCATTATTAGGTCTATCGCGAGCAAAAAGTTTTATGTTAGGAAATAGTTTCATTGTTCATTCATACGCTCCAGTTTCTCGAAAATGAGATCGAAAAATGGTTCCATTGTGTAATTTGTATATAAATTTGAAATCGTCATATTCCTACATATAATTTGTGTGATGTCCCCGTTTCTTCTCCTACCTCTTTCTAACAAACAATCTTGTCATCATTAATTCTGTAATTATTCCTGCCATTGCCAAAAATTATTCTCCGTTTAATTTCACTTAACGTTTCAGTTTACTTATCCCGCCTTTAATTCTCCGGTTAGGCGTTCTCACGTGTTGGCACAACACGTTTTACGCGCTATTCCGAGAAAAGAACTTCAGCGGCTGCTAACCGGAGACTACGTTATACAACTGGTCCTTAGTAGTGGGCTATCCGGCAACAAATTTCCATCAAAATCTCATTTCCTTGGATACACCAGTAGATGATATGTGATCTTTCTTACCTGTTTTTCCTGTCAGCCGTTTATTTCCACTCTGGTAGTATGAATCAGTGCATTTCGTTAATAATTATAACAACGCTGACCATTCACACACACAATGAAGCACATAAACAAACAACGATTCGCATTCCTCCGTTCGGATTTGTTCAGCTTAGATTCTATAGCCCCATTCTCGTTTGTCTGCCGGAAAGGTTTTATTTCTAGATGCGACGGGGATTCCTCTGGCAGAGACATCACGTACATTATGCACGCATTCAAAAACCAACTTAGGATCCGTTCAGAAATCAACTTAAAATGTGTTGAAATATGTTCAAAAACCAACAGGGATGCGTTTCAAAATCATATGAATGATCGATAGACCAACGTGCGCTGGATGCTAGCCACCTTGCGAATCAAGGTCGTTTTCTTCAAGAATATGAATGCATTGGATTGATACCCCCCCTCCCCCGTAGATCCGGGCCTGGTCTCAGGAGATGGCATATAACTTTTCAATGTTTGTGGTAGATGAGTCCTCTGAGGGAAGGAACATTACGGTGCAGCAAGTTCAGCTGAGAGCCCATGTGGTCATAGAAGTTTCGCGTAAAACTAGCCACAAAATTAAAAGGAAAGGCAGGCTATTGGAAGCTGGCTGAGGAAGGAAATTGTAGCTCCAGATAAAAAATGTAAAACAATTTCAGAAATTGATATGTCTGATGAGGTTTGTTTATAAACTTTATCTGAGCAAAAAACGAGTGCCTACAGTAGCAGGAATTAAACAGAAGTTGAGAGAAACTGTAAACTTTCGAGGTGGCAACACCAGTGAGGGGCAGTTGTTAAAGAAATTAGGTTCGCGCTGAAAAAAAAAAACCCGAAAATAAAACACAAAAACTTCAAGCAGGCTCATATTGATAGAGATAAGCGACATAATAGAAAAAAGAATTGCGTATTTGAAGCAGTTAAAAAAAATTTGGGACCTTGTTTACGTTGATGAAACTTTCATTTTATCATCATCTGTAACTGGGAAATCATGGAAAGATAATACAATTCACTGTCTCTCCAAACCGGTATCAAACGGGCAACGCCTAGTAACAACTCATGCTGACAGTGAACATGGCTTTATTAGTAATACGCTTGCCATGTCGAAGTCAGACCAAGCAAACGGAGGTTACCACAACCACATGGAAGCAACAAAAGCACGAAACGCGACTGACAGGAACGTGATTCCCAATTTAAAACCTGACTCTGTACTAACTCTCGACAATGCTCCATAAGATAATCAAAACTCCAACATTTAATTCTACTATAGACGATATCAAAACATGGTTAACAAAGGAACATATCCCTTTCTCGGATGACATGCTGCAATCTGTTCCCTATGATCTTGCTCAAAGAAGCACGCCAAGGACCGTAGAGTACTCCATCCATAAGATTCTAAAAACGGCTGGTCACGTTGCTTTACGCCTCCCTCCTTACCACCCGGAATTAAATCAAATGCAGAATATTTGGTCTATTGCGAATGGTTAGGTAACTTCTAGGAACGTTTCCGGCAACAAACGTCTGATACGCGCGAGGTGAAATTTATTTCAATGACCACAGAAGATTGGATTCCTTTGTGCGAACACGTTAAAAAAATTGAGAGAGAATACATACATACATGCAGGAAGAAATCTCTTTCAGCGATGAAATAGATAAAATAATAATACCTTCAGGTCCCCGCCACCCAAAGAAAGCAAAGAGAATTCCTTCGGCGGGGAAGGTCATGGCATCAGTGTTCTGGGATGCGAAGGGGATTCTGTTTGTAGATTATCTCCCCACTGGGCAAACAATTGTTGGAGAACACTACGCTAACCTCCTGGACAAATTGCAACAAAAGATTCGCGGAAAAAGGCCAGGTTTAGCAAGGAAGAAAGTCAACTTCCATCAAGACAATGCGTGCCCACACACATGTGCCGTCTCCATGGCAAAATTAAACGAACTAAGGTATGAATTGTTGCCACACCCAGCTTATTCACATGATATGGCTCCATCAGTCTTCCGTCTCTTCCCAAAACTGAAAATTTTTCTTGGTAGACGAGGATTCACTTCAAACGAAGAATTGATAGATGGAGTTCGAACTATTTTTCAGGTCTGGAGGAAACTCATTATCGAGATAGTATCAAGGCACTGGAACATCGTTGTACCAAGTCCATTAATCTACAAGGAGACTACATTGAAAAATAAAAAAAAGTTGCAGTGATGTTAGTACATTTTTTCTGTTCCGTTCCGACAACTTATCAAACCACCCTCGGAGATGACACAGGCTATACATACAATGGTCGCCAACTACGAGAGCTCTCTTGCTTTATAATAAATATATGTCCAATTTCTGCTAAATGTTATTGTCTTTGCATATAGAAAAATAGGAAAATATTATCTTCTCAACAATCTTCAAATCGTGAGCTACACTCTTAATTTTTATGTATGACATTATTGACTTTACTCATGGTACTTTTGTTGCCTTTGTCTGCGGTCACTTTCAGAACTCAGATTAATCATCAAATTAACTAGGCCTAATTTAGTACGACAGCATTCTAAATGGCTGGTGTATTCTTGTATCACCACAATTAAATAAAAACAGTGATTTCGGGGGGAGTATGAATGAGAACAGTGGCGTATTCAAGTTTACAACCATAATAATAAATAATTTTTATTAATCCTTTTTCAACTAAAACACAATCAAACTTCGTTCACATACTGAAGAGCCAAGGAAACTGGGACACCTGCCTAATATCGTGCAGGGGCCCCGCCAGGACGCATAAGTGCCGCAACATGGCGTGGCAGGGACTCGACTAACGTCTGAAATAGTGCTGGGGGACATTGACACCATAAATCCTGCAGGGCTGTCCATAAATCCGTAAGTGTGCGAGGGGTACAGACGTCTTCTGATCAGCACGTTGCAAGGCATGCCAGATACGCTCAATAATGTTCATGTCTGGGGAGTTTGGTGAGCAGCGGAAGTGTTTAAACTCAGAAGATTGTTCCTGGAGCAACATTGTAGCAATCCTGGATGTCGCATTGTCCTGCTGGAATTGCCCAAGTACGTCGGAATGCACAATGGACATGAAAGGATGCAGGTGATCAGACAGGATGCGTACGTACGTGTTACATGCCAGAGTCGTATCAGGGGGTCCCACATCACTCCAACTGCACAAGCCCCAGGCCGTTACAGAGCCTCCACCAACTGACATACAGGGCTCATTGATTCACGAGGTTTCTCCATACCCGTACACGTCTATCCACTCGACACAATTTTAAACGAGACTAGTTCGGATACACGAGTGTGCCTTCGACTCCAAAAGCCCATATCGATGACGTTTCGTTGAATGGATTGCATGCTGACACTTGTTGATGGCCTAGCACTGAAATCTGAGGAATGTGCAGGACTGCACTTCTGTCACGCTGAATGATTCTCTTCAGTCGTCGTTGGTCCCGTTCTTGCAGGACCTTTTTCCGGCCGCAGAGATGTCGAAGATTTGATGTTCTAACGGATTCCTGATATTCACGATACACTTGTGAAATGGTTGTACGTTCTAAATTAAATCTTGACAACCTGTCATTGTAGCGGCGGTAACCGATCTAACAACGGCGCCAGAGACTTGTTTTATATAGGCGTTGCCGACCGCAGCGCCGTATAGTACCCGTTTACGTATCTCTGGATTTGAATACGCATGCTTGTACCAGTTTCTTTGATGCTTCACTGTATGAATCCACTGTGAGGCCAAATTCTATTCAAATGCAATCAACTACGACCAGGTACACCACATACTATGGTTCACTGAGAACAGGGAGCTGTGAATATCATTTAATAACCCTACACCGGTGCAGCAATACGTTACCCTTTCACCTTGATTCAGGCTGCAGCAGCTGTGGGCGACGGATGGAGTGCGACGGCAGCTGTAATGTTCTGACAGGTCGACGAAAACTTGCAAACTACGCGGATTGGCGTTATGATTATAAGAACGTAGGAAACTTCCCTACCAGAGCTCTGAAATCCCGGCAGATTTCTGTGTGAGGCGCTCCTGTTTACTAGTCTGACCAACCAGTTTGACTCACAGGCACGCGGCACTTGCTGGAATTCTTAGACTGTCGACTCAGGACGAATAAGGTCACCCTCGTGACACATGATATGTCCGAGATGATATGCAGTTTTACTGGTGGTACAGATGGAAACTGCAACTGGCTTTTAATCCACCACAAGTTGCACACCACAAGTCTCACTCAGTAGGGAAAGACCTGAAAATCCACCAGAAACGAAGAAAGCAAAGAATCACAATCACTTTCCACGAAGCCTTATACAGATGCCGAATTAGCAGAAAAAAACCGCTTCCACGTTGTACAAACCAATCAAACTTTCCTCCGCTCATCGAATCTTCCCTCTTGGCTGTTCTATTGGCCTGGTAGCCAATCCAGACACAGCACCATGGTTCTTATGCTGGGGGAGCAAGCCTCTGCTTTGCATACCCTGAGAGAAGCCAATAAACGACTCAAAATCTCTCCGGTCTGAAATAAGACTATTTTAGACTAGGGAGGCGTCGTTCTCACGGTTTTGGCAAAGAACGTCTACCTAGATGGGACCATAGTCCTTCATTTACGAAGAGATCTAAGTTTTCCAGGTCGGCCATTTACAATTTCTGGAAGAAGGCTGGCCGGCCATTGTAGCCGAGCGGTTCTAGGCGCTTCAGTCCGGAACCGTGCTGATGCTAGGTCGCAAGTTCGAATCCTGCCTCAGGCATGGATGTGTGTGATGTCCTTAGGTTAGTTAGGTTTAAGTAGTTCTAAGTTTAGGGGACATATGATCTCATATATTAAGTCCCATAGTGCTTAGAGCCATTTTTTTAAAAAAAGAAGACTGTTAAGCTCCCGAATAGTTCTGACTGTGAAATATATGTTTTTCTCAGTTCGCTAAAAGAACCTGGCGATTTCCTGGTGTCAGGCAGTTGCAGTCTTGCCTCCACTAAACATGTGCACCACCTGCTTTGATCGTATCGTCCCAGCTTCTAACATGAGAATGCTTACAGTTTTATGACCGATTCGCCATTTGCACAAAAGTTCAGATTACAGCAGTATCTCTTAAATGGCTTCCTCCAGCCACTTTCAGCCAACTGGCCATCTTCACGATGGACTGTCATCTGGCCCAGGTAAAATGTTTTGCAGCCCAGCGCCCTCTTGCTCCAATCCCAAGTGGGCAGAGTGGAGTGTCACGGCCGAGGTCCCTCTGCAGATATAATTCACAGAGCGCTGCTTCCCCTAGTCACTCGTACAGCCAGGTCCCTGGACCCAACATTTATGGCCCGTAGTCTCCCAGTTCTCCATCGTCTCCACTAAGACCCATAGGGTACAAGTTGTCTACAGGCTACGCATGCTGTTATATGAACATTCTGCCCACAATTTCCTCGTGAAAAAAGTCATATACTACACATACCAAATGTAGTACATAGGGACCATGACCTAAAATATGAATATTTATCTTACCGATAGATGAGTTAAAGTGAGAGAGTGCATTGACATCTTTCAACTTCCAAATCGTTAACACGATACGCTGACAAGTAACCATTGTTTTGACATTTTATTCCTTCCTCACACGAGATGTAATTGGAAAGTTTTAAGAATGGGCTTGTAATTGTAGATTGATGGTACTTACATGCTACTATGATGCCCCTCCTACATAATAGTCCCCTTCTGACTGAACACTCCGACTCCAACGTGTTTCCACTTTTCGAAACATTCCCGAAATTTTTTTTCCTGAGGTATTTGCTGGGATGTCTTCAATCGAGTCAAATCGCTTCCCTTTCAGTGAAAATTTCAGTTTTGGAAACAAGTAGAAATCCACAAGGGCCAAATCAGGGTAATACGGACTTTGTAGAAGCAAGGAATTTTGAATTTGGTCAAAAATCAATGATGGAGAAGACACAATGAGCTGGAGCATTGTCATGGTGTAGCACCCAACTCCTGTCTTTCCACAATGTACTCCTTTTCTTCCACACCCTTTTGCTCAAACTCTCAAGGACACATTTATAGTATTCTTGGTTAATTGTCTGTCCTCCAGGGGTAAATTCATAATCCACAATACCGGTAGAATCGAAAAAAATCACCAACATTGTCTTCACCTTCGACCTACTTTACCGTGCTTTTTTCTCGGTCGTAGTGAACCTGGAGTCTTCGACTGCGAAGACTGCACTTCGGTTTCGGTATCATATCCATATCCACGATTCGTCACCTGTAATTACCCTATTTAACAAATCTGGGTCAATTTTAGTCCGATTAGTCTGTTCTTGGCACACCTTAGTGCGGTATTATCTCTGGTCACTTGACGACACTTTTGGAATGAATTTTGCGAACGCTCGATGCATATTAAGATCTTTAGTTAAAATTGTGATTATGTAAATTAGTTAAACTTGACTGAACTGCATAGAAACTGAAATTATGTTCATCAGCAATCTCCCTAATTGTAAGTCTACAATCAGAGAGCACTAAGTTGCAAACTTTCACAACATTTTCATTAGTTTTTGAGGTGGAAGGACGGCTGAACCGTGGTTCATCTTCAAATGATTCGCGGCCATTTTTTAATCTGTTGAACCAGACAAAAACATTTGACTGGATCATACAATTATCTCCAAAAGCTGCTTTTAATAGTTCACAAGTCTCAGAAGCTGATCCCCAGTTTTAAAACAAAATTTCGCACAAACTCGTTTGCTCGGTTTTGCGTCTATTTTCATGCAGACAAAATCTGGCAACAAGCCCTAACAGACCCGCACTCAACCAGCTGCCACAACAAACTGAATAAAGGAAATGCAGTTTCTTGTCAGAGGACGTTCAAGGACAAGGCAATGACTCACTCCCCACCCTCCGTGTACCTGCCCGCCAAACCAGTAGGCAGCAGTGGATCCATTCTTAAGACTTTCCAATCACTCCTCATATGCTTCTTTTTGCTGGTGCTTTCGGCTCTGACAATATTCTTATGGATGACAAGGTGTGACCGCAATGAACAGTGTATTCAGAGGAGCTCTTGGAACCAGTGAATGTTCGAGAAATGGACTGACCTGTCATGTTCCTCCGACTTAAAATCCCTTTGAATATGTGTGGGATACAACAGGAAGAGGTACAGCAGCATGTCCATATCCACTAACGGCAGTTGTCAACCTCACTGGTTGAGTAATGTAACACCCTACCACAAGAACTTCTTACCAACCTTGTGGCCAGCTTGGGAGCATATTGCAGAGGATGCACTGCTGTCTGTTGTCACACACCCTATTAAGAACCTGTCCCACCTTTTGTAATAACCGGGACACTATCATGACAATAAAGTATAATTATTGTGTTTGAATGAAACTGTAATTTCGTTTCGTCTCATTGCCTATTTCTTTCAGTTATCATCTGTACTATACTGGAGCTATTCTTTCTATGTACGATAATCCATGTATGTCTCATTGAGTTATGTTACTTGTCAGTGACACATCATCCGAACATTAATTTCGTACTTAAGTTTTGGACGCAGTGTAGTTGTTGAATCAAGTACACGACACAGGTACTTCTTAAAGTTTTGAATAAATACTTTTTCACATTGTACTATTATCTGGACTGCATTTTCCTGAGAGCTGCGTTGAAGCGATGCACTGAGCGCTGATGTAAACAGATTATGTTAAACAACAGCTTAGGGCTCGCTGCTTCGCTCACGTTGACTGTATCGTCTGCACAGAATTTTTTTTCCCCTTTAACCGAATTTTTACGCTGTTCTCAAATTGAAACATCTTCCAAACGTTTCTCTCTAATTAAGGCGATAGAAGAATTGTCTTTTCCGAATTTACTTCTGGATTAAAAGCAGTTCTGGCAGCTACAGTCAAATATCTTGTTAATCCTGCTTTTTCAATAGCTAACACATATTTATTTAGAAGTCAAATAAAAATTTCTCATATATTTAGCTTTAAAAATGTTTTAATGTAAAGAAATACGTTCATAAAAGTTTTCATTCCCTATTTTACATCCTTAGGGGCTGAATTTCCAAAAAAACTAAAAGACGTAAATTTTTCCTAACCAAGAAGCAAAAACAAATTTTCTTAGATTTAGGTTAAAAAAATTTTTTTGTAATGAAATATTTTCATAAAAATTTCTATGTCCTATTTCGCCTCCTCAGTGGCTGAATTTCCAGAAACACTGAAACACGTTTTTCTTTGTTTCTAACCGAGAAGTCAAATATCAATTTTCATAGCTTTAAAAATGCTTTATTAGGACTTTAGTAATGATTTATTTTCCAAAAAAGCAGTCACTCACTGTTTTTCCCCTTAGTGGTTGGATTTCCAAAACTGCTGAAGCACATACTTTACTTTCTGGCAGAGAATTCAAATGCCCATTTTTGTAGTTCTAGCTTTAAAATTGCCTTAATAGCGACATATTTTCAAAAACTTTTTATTCCGTACTTCACCTCCGTAAGAGTGGAATTTTGAACTATCCCTTACCAAAATGTGCCTGCACATTAAGATCAACACCCTCCCCAAATTTCAAGTTTCTATCCACAGTGGTTTGGGCTGGGCGATACGAATCAGTTTATCATTCAGGCCCTATTCCACCCCCTTTGGGGTTGACTTTCCAATAACACTAAAATACGTTATATTTTATTTCATTGACTCAGCTTCAAAAATGCTTTGACCTGTTCCCATAAACATGTTCATCCTCTATTTCACCATTTAGGGGCTGAATTTACAAAACCACTGAAACACGTACTTTTTGTTTCTAACTGAAAAGTCAGATACCAATGTTCATAGATGTAACTTTAAAAATGCTTTAGTAGTTCTTTATAATGATTTGTTTATAGAAATCACCAGTTTCCAAGAAATTTCCAAGAAAACTGAAACACATATTTATTTATTTTTGGCGAAGAAACCTAATACCAATTTTCATAGGCTTCAAATTGCCTTAATAGCAACATATTTTCAAAAACAAATTTCATCCCCTATTTCACCACCGTAGTCATGGAATTTCGAAAAATCCCTTCTTAAACGCTGTCTACAGAATAAGATTAACGCCCTCTCCACATTTAAAATTTCTATCCTTAACGGTTGTGTTGCGCAATGATGAGTCGATGAGTGAGTGAGTCACTGATATTGTTTTTCTATGTATATGTATATGGGATCCAGATAAGCTGAAAGAACCAGAGGTTGTACAGAGTTTCAAGGAGAGTATAAGGGAACAATTGACAGGAATGGGGGAAAGAAAAACAGTAGAAGACGAATGGTTAGCTCTGAGGGATGAAGTAGTGAAGGCAGCAGAGGATAAAGTAGGTAAAAAGACGAGGGCTGCCTAGAAATCCTTGGGTAACAGAAGAAATATTGAATTTAATTGATGAAAGGAGAAAATATAAAAATGCAGTAAATGAAGCAGGCAAAAAGGAATACAAACGTCTCAAAAATGAGATCGACAGGAAGTGCAAAATGGCTAAGCAGGGATGGCTAGAGGACAAATGTAAGGATGTAGAAGCTTATCTCACTAGGGATAAGATAGATACTGCCTACAGGAAAATTAAAGAGAACCACGTGTATGAATATCAAGAGCTCAGATGGCAACCTAGTTCTAAGCAAAGAAGGGAAGGCAGAAAGGTGGAAGGAGTATATAGAAGGTTTATACAAGGGTGATGAACTTGAGGACAATATTATGGAAATGGAAGAGGATGTAGATGAAGATGAAATGGGAGATATGATACTGCATGAAGAGTTTGACAGAGCACTGAAGGACCTGAGTCGAAACAAGGCCCCCAGAGTAGACAACATTCCATTAGAACTACTGACGGCCTTGGGAGAGCCAGTCCTGACAAAACTCTACCAGCTGGTGAGCAAGATGTATGAGACAGGCGAAATACCCTCAGACTTCAAGAACAATATAATAATTCCAATCCCAAAGAAAGCATGTGCTGACAGATGTGAAAATTACCAAACTATCAGTTTAATAAGTCACAGCTGCAAAATACTAACGCGAATTCTTTACAGACGAATGGAAAAACTGGTAGATGCGGACCTCAGGGAGGATCAGTTTGGATTCCGTAGAAATGTTGGAACACGTGAGGCAATACTGACCTTACGACTTATCTAAGAAGAAAGATTTAGAAAAGGCAAACCTACGTTTCTAGCATTTGTAGACTTAGAGAAAGCTTTTGACAATGTTGACTGGAATACTCTCTTTCAAATTCTGAAGGTGGCAGGGGTAAAATACAGGGAGCGAAAGGCTATTTACAATTTGTACAGAAACCAGATGGCAGTCATAAGAGTCGAGGGGCATGAAAGGGAAGCAGTGGTTGGGAAAGGAGTGAGACAGGGTTGTAGCCTGTCCCCGGTGTTATTCAATCTGTATATTGAGCAAGCAGTAAAGGAAACAAAAGAAAAATTCGGAGTAGGTATTAAAATCCATGGAGAAGAAGTAAAAACTTTGAGGTGTGCCGATGACATTGTATTCTGTCAGAGGCGGCAAAGGACTTGGAAGAACAGATGAACAGAATGGACAGTGTCTTGAAAGGAGGATATAAGATGAACATCAACAAAAGCAAATCGAGGATAATGGAATGTAGTCAAATTAAATCGGGTGATGCTGGGAGAATTAGATTAGGAAATGAGACACTTAAAGTAGTAAAGGAGTTTTGCTATTTAGGAAGTAAAATAACTGATGATGGTCGAAGTAGAGAGGATATAAAATGTAGTCTGGCAATGGCAAGGAAAGCATTTCTGAAGAAGAGAAATTTGTTAACATCGAATATAGATTTATGTATAAGGAAGTCGTTTCTGAAAGTATTTGTTTGGAGTGTAGCCATGTATGGAACTGAAACATGGACGATAACTAGTTTGGACAAGAAGAGAATAGTAGCTTTCGAAATGTGGTGCTACAGAAGAATGCTGAAGATAAGGTGGATACATCACGTAACTAATGAGGAGGTATGGAATAGGATTGGGGAGAAGAGAAGTTTGTGGCACAACTTGACTAGAAGAAGGGATCGGTTGGTATGACATGTTTTGAGGTGTCAAGGGATCACAAATATAGCATTGGAGGGCAGCGTGGAGGGTAAAAATCGTAGAGGGAGACCAAGAGCTGAATACACTAAGCAGATTCTGAAGGATGTAGGTTGCAGTAGGTACTGGGAGATGAAGAAGCTGGCACAGGATAGAGTAGCATGGAGAGCTGCATCAAACCAGTCTCAGGACTGAAGACAACAACAACAACAACATGTATAGGTACTACAATACAAAAATACTGAATTGTTATTATCTTTAAAGTCTTAGGCATCTGTGGCTCATTAGAAGTGAGAGTGGCAGTAAGTGATACACTCGAAGACCAGAAAAACGACGCACCACGAAAGAATTACCCGAATGGGAAGGAAATACGTAGATGTGATGTACAGACAAACACATGACTACAATTTCCGAAAAATTGGATGGCTTATTCAAAAGAAAGAGCTTCACAAATGGAGAAAATCAATAATGTGTTGGTCCACGTCTGCCCATATGCAAGGAATTATTCACCTTGACATTGATTGATAGAGTTGTTGGATGTTCTTCTGAGGTATATTGTGCCAAATTCTGTCCAATTGGAGCATTAGGTCATCAATATCCCGAGTTGGTTGGAGAACCCTGACCATAACGCTCTAAACGTTCCCCATTGGGGAGAAATTCGGCGACCTTGCTACCCAAGGCAGGGTTTGGCAAGCACGAAGACAAGCCGCAGAAACTGTCACCATGGGCGGGCGGGCATTATCTTGCTGGAATGTCAGCTGAGGATTGTGCATAGTGTGTCGTCTATGTACTGCAGTGCTTTAATGATGCCGTGGATGACAACCAAAGATTTTCTTATGGAAAGAAATGGCACACCAGGCCATCAAGCCTGATTGTCGGGCTATATGGGGGGGCGACAGTCAGAGTGGTATTCCACCACTGCCCGGGGCGTCTCCAGACACGTCTTCGGCTTAGAATCTCACTGAATGGCGTAGAAACCTCTTCAGTGATGAAGCCCGCTCCAAAGTGACCTCCGACGACCAGCGAACGTATGTCTAAAGAACCCCGGACAGTAGTGGGATACCAACCTGTCTGTCGCCCGCCATACTGGCCGAAACCAGGAGTGGTGATCAGCGGTGGCATTTATTTTCACAGCAGGACCCCTTTGGTTGTTATCGATCGCATCCTTCCAGCACAGCTGTACGTCCACAGTATTCTACACCTCGTTTTGTTGCCCTACAAGCAAGCCATTCTGGACTTAAATTTCCGGAAGATAATGCCCGCCAGTACAGGACCCAAGTTTCTAATGCTTGTCTTTGTGCTTGGTACACCTTACCTTGGCCTGCAAGGTCGCCAGATTTCTCCTCAATTGAGAAAATTTGGAACATTATGGGCAGGGCCCTCCAACCAGCTCGGGATTTTGGGGCTGTAAGTCGCCAGTTACACAGAATTTGGCACGATGTCACTCAGGAGGACATCCAACAACTTTATCAGTCAATGCCAAGCCGAATAACTACCTGCATAAGGGCCCAAGCTGGAGCAAGGTTACTGACTTGCCGTATTTGTCAAGCTCTTTCTCTTGAATAAGTGTTCGGCCCCGGTAGCTGACATGCTCCGAATTGTCTTCAGCAGAATGGGTATAGGTTAGGAACTGGATCTTTAGTAGGGAGGGAATGGGTTGGATCACGTTCCCGACCCTAACCTCACTTGCAAGTCACACATGAAAAATAAATTAGTAGTACAATAGATACAAGAATATGGCGACAAACATCTGGTGTCTGATATAAAGGAAGATCTTAAACTCCCTATGGATGTGCTTAGAAGGCTGGAACTGACAAAAATAACAAAGCAGTGAAGTATTTTGCGATGTCGCTGTTCGGGACTGCTCTTGTGTCCACGTAATTTACCCCGGAAGGAACACCCATCAAGGATTTACTGAATGATTAATTTGGGTCTGGGAAATGATGATGAGGAACCAGCTGCAGAAGAAGAAAATGTGCATGCTGAACTGCCACCAGTTGAAGGTGACAGTGAAGGTGCTAAATTGTGCTACTGCTAAAGACTCATTCTTTGAATGCTGTAATTTATGACTGCAATTATCTGTCACCTTGTTTATGTTATTTCATTGTAGCCATTTTCGCGGAATAAAAAAAAAAAAAAGTGGTCAGCGTGACAGAATGTCAATCCTTAGGTCCCGGGTTCGATTCCCGGCTGGGTCGGAGATTTTCTCCGCTCAGAGACTGGGTGTTGTGTTGTCCTAATCATCATCATTTCATCCCCATCGACGCGCAAGTCGCCGAAGTGGCATCAACTCGAAAGACCTGCACCAGACGAACGGTCTACTCGATGGGAGGCCCTAGCCACACGACATTTCATTTTTAATTTCTTGAATAAATCATCCAGTTTTTCTGAAACTGTTACCATTTGTTTGTCTGTACATGTACGTCACATTATCTTATTCCGCCTCATTCGGATAACGCCTTCGTGGCGAGTCTGTTTTTTTATTTTTGTCTTAGAGCGTTTCAAGCGATGAGGGACGGGAGGTCCAGCTGTGACACCCGCCCTAGCATCCCCATAGCCGAAACCTAGATCCGAGCCTGCGTAGCCTGCAGGATGCAATTACAGTGAGGCTTCCAGTTTGTTACGATTCCAGAAATGAGAGACGCACTGACGAAGCAACACGAAATATTGTTCAACAAGAGTCGTTAACCGTGAACTCTCACGTCTAGTGTTCCGGCCAAATGGCGCGTATGAAAACCCGCTCCATTACTGATAACTAAACTAACAGTAGAGTTGCTCGTGAATGCAGAAATATTCCTAGATTTTCTTGTTCACTGGTTGAAGTAATTCCTTTACAACGAAGTCATTTGAAAGTGATACTGTCCGTTTGTTCCCCTCGGTACAGAAAATCTGCTGACGAAATTTTGAAGCGAGTGCAGCGTACAATCCGCTCTACGATAGAGACTGGCCGATGGAAAGACAAACTCGCGAACGTATTTGCAGAGTTCGCAGACGAGTAGTAATGTACTTTAATCCGGAGTTAATTTGCTGAAATTCTCTACAAACACTTGCAAATGGATGATAAAGCAAGGTAAAATATTTTCACGTTCTGCTGCGAGTACAGTATTTGGAATCAAGTTGTGGCTTCTGTTTGAAAGTCCCCCCACGCGTCTCTTTGGGAACACGGAGGTGGACTGGGCCGCGAACAGCTTTTGACAGCAAAAGAATCACCGGAGCGGACTGCCGCGTGTGCTTGCGCTCCACGGAGTATCACAGGCGCGCGCGTGGTCCCGTGCCGCGCTGTCGCGGAATGCGCGCGGCTTAAAAACAGTCGGAACCCGGTCTTCCGCTCCACCGTCCCCGGCCATTTCGTGCGTGTTTCTTCCCTGTTACACACAGCACGCCAGACTTATTTCGTTTGTGCAGCAATGGCTAATGTAGCAGTGATGAAAAGGATGCATTTGAACCTTGTATATTTGGGAGAGAGATCGCATACTGCTTTGAGAACAGCTTTCAGTGCAGTATTGCTGAACAATTTTAAGAAATAACTGTGCTGGCTGGTGCCACTGAAGTCTACAAAAGCTCTGATTAAAATGCGATTGGACAGTAATTTTTGTGAAAGACATTTAATATCAGGGAGTGTGAATAAAGCAGGGTTATTCAAAAAGCCAATCCAAAGGAAAAGATCACTCCATCTTTCTGAAAACTAGTTAAGGGAGAACCCGAGCTCCACCCAAAAAATTTCGAAGGTTGTTCAGGGGTATTTTTTGAGTATTCTGGCGTAAGTGACCGATGATTTTCTCCGATTCGTGATAAAGTAAACCGTGCGACACGAAACACAGAGCAAAGTAACAACACTCAGTTAAAACACATACACATTTACCATAGTGTTTTCAGTCAGTTCTGCCGGCCGGAGTGGCCGTGCGGTTCTAGCCGCTACAGTCTGGAGCCGAGCGACCAGTCCGGTCGCAGGTTCGAATCCTACCTCGGGCATGGATGTGTGTGATGTCCTTGGGTTAGTTAGGTTTAATTAGTTCTAAGTTCTAGGTGACTGATGACCTCAGAAGTTAAGTCGCATAGTGCTCAGAGCCGTTTGAACCATTTTTTCAGTCAGTTCTATCAATGTAGAGCACAGGCCCACAGCGTACCGGCCCGATAAGATGCTCTCTGAGCCGAGAGTAGGATTCGTCAAAGCACATCGGAAAAAGTAAGCGTTAATATTATAATAGTTAATTGCAGGAGCGTCTATGGAAAGGTCCAAAAATAATCTCCCTTATAAATGGTAACAATGCTCACATAGTTTGAGGGTGGCTTAGTAAGTCTGGTAAGTTTCCACGAAAGAATGGAACATTTTTGTTGTACCTTCAGGGTTGGTACACTTGATTATTCCAAGGATCGTATAAAGAATTTCAATAACATATAGCGTACAGTTCAGTGTGGACAGCCGTCTGAAATGATCAGCGAGTCGACTGCGATTGAAAATGGAGGAAACCCAGTTTCGCGCTTTTAATAAACATTTTTGATTTTAATCGTTGGACTGAGGCACAAATCAAAACAGAATCGGATGAAACTTCCTGGCAGATTAAAACTGTGTGCCGCACCGAGACTCGAACTCGGGATCTTTGCCTTTCGCAGGCAAGTGCTCTACCTACTAAGCTACCCAAGCACGACTCACGCCCCGTCCTCACAGCTGTACTTCCGCCAGTACCTCGTCTCCTACCAAACTCGAATCTCGGTCCGGTACACAGTTTTAATCTGCCAGGAAGTTTCATATCAGCGCACACTCCGCTGCAGAGTGAAAATCTCATTCTAGAATTGGATGAAGTTCGCGCTGACTCTGCACCATCATTGAAGGCTATTTACTTTTGGATTAATGAATTTTAATGTGGTCGGACAAGCACCGAAAATGAACGCTCCGGCGGTACAGTTGAGGTCGCCACAAAGGAAACCATTGACAAAATCTATGATATTATAATGCAAGATCGCGGAATAAAAATTCGTGAGGTTGCTGAGACTGGAGATACCTCAGCTGAGCGAGTGTATAATATCCTACACGGAGAGCCGGCAATACAGAAGCTACGTGCGAGATGGGTGCTGCGGCTGCTCACAGTCAACCAAAAGCGCATCCGTCACAACATTTCAACACAATGTCTGGCGATGTTTAATCACAATCCGCAAGACTTTTTGCAACAGTCTGCTACTGTTGATGAAACCTGGATCCACCATTTCACACCAGGGTGAAAACGGGATTCAAAATAATGGACAAAGGCTCGTGAAAGTGAAACGAAGAAGGCAAAGACCATTTAGTCAGCTGGTAAGGGGATAGCAACTATTTTTGGAATTCCCTAGGAATAATCTTCATGGATTACTTGGAAAACGGCAGAAACATAAGGAGACCCTATTATGCATCACTGTTAGATCGATTGAAACTTGAGTTGGCTGAAAAAACACCAAACTTGGCACATAAAAAAGTGCTCCTTCACCAGGATAACGCACCATCCAACACTTCAGGGATAGCAATGGCGACAGTGCATGAAATGGGCTTTGAGTTGGTTCCTCATCTACCATCTTCACCAGATTTAGCCCAAAGTCACTTCTTCCACTTTCCTAACTTGAAACTTTGGCTTACTACGAGAAATTTTCATCAAATGAGGAAGTGATAGTTGCAGTCAACGAGTATTTTTTAGAGTTTGACAGAATCTGTTTTTCCGATAGTATGGAAAATTAGAGGATCAGAGGACCAAGTGCATATCCCTCAAAGGAGACTATGTCGAGAAGTAAGGTGAGTTTTTCTTGCTTCATTACTAGACTCATCAGACCACCCTCGTATCAGTGGCATAAAGCTGGTTGAAACCAAAGATTAACAGCAATAACATTCTAAATTCCACCTGGAATTGTTTATTGCAAAGATAGGCTGAACGCTGGCGGTGGAAACGTGTTTATAGCAATGAAAGAAATACGATAAATTACAGATTCAGATTGCGAGTAATTTGGATGAATGTAAGTCTTACAGGTGGAGCAAACATGGTCATCGAATGTTTTTATAGACCTTGTGCCTCAGCAGCAATTGAGGGGAAGCTCGGAGAATATTTCGAGTAAATTTTACGCTCATGTTGTAGACTTAGTTGGAGATCTTAAGTCAAGTGATTGGAGCGGGTAGTAGGGACAGAGAATCATATGAAATTGTTCTAAGTGCCTTATCCGAAAATTATCTTGAGCAGTTAATCAAAGAACCTACTCGTGAAGGTAACATCTTAGACCTGCTGGTGTCAAACAGTCCTGAACTTTTCAACTCAGCGTACAACAGGGAACCAGCGACGATAAGGCATTTACAGCATCACTGAATACGGCTTAAATAGGAATACAAAAAAAGGCACGAAAATCTTTCTGTTTATCAAGAGCGACAAGAGACATATTCCATATTATGTGACAGGCCGTCACAAAGATCTTGTCTCCAGCATTCACAATGTTGAAGATCAATGGACAAAGTTCAAGAGCATAGTACAACACGCTTTAGACAAGTGCGTCCGAAGCGTAATTGTGAGGAATGGAAAAGACCCACCTTGATCTGACAACCGTGTTAGAAATAGGAAGCTGCAACAAAAGCAGAGAGGGTTTCGCTGCAAATTTATCTACGATATTGATAAAAAAATTCTAGAAAGGTTTGGTCTTATGTTAAACCAGTAAACGAATCGAAACCATTTGTCTAGACCAGTAGCTCTCAATGAGTGCGCCAGGGCGCACTGGTGCGCCCTACAACATTTGCAGGTGCGCCCTGTAATATTTTAGGAAAACTTATGGCCAAATATAAAAGAACATATAGTACTCAGTTTTCTCCATTTCACGACAGATACAATATGGAACGAGTCCTTAAGTTTTGTCGCATAGTTCAGTTTGATTAAGGAAATAGGGTGGCTTATTCTCTTTGTAGTGTCGACAGTATACGGAACGTTTCATGCCGACGTGTCTTCTCTCTTCCATTGCTGCTAATCTTAGCTATCTAACAGTAGCGGTTGTTTGGGAACTGGACAAAGATACTTCAAAATAATGAGTGATGATAAAGCCATTGCTGGCCCATTGATGTCATCTCTTACACCACCGAGAAGTGTAAGGAATTCTAGGGCAAGTGTAATTCGCAGTGGGGTGAGAGAAATAATTATTCAGATGACAGAATGCTGCGCTCTGGATAAACAGGATGGTCAGATAATTGTCATATTGTTACAATCATAACAATATGCGGTGGTGGGAGTGGTTAATTCATTTAATAACGAATGTATAACTGTATTTATAAATGTAACTCTTTGTCCATGGTAAAGTTTGGTGTGGCCAACACTGTAACTTATATGTTGTAAATTGCTTGCAGTCCGAGTCTGCAAACACGGACTGCAAGTTTCTCACAACATAATGCTTCACTATCATTCATAATTAATAAATGCCTCAAATGCCATTTTCTTTAACTCCTTGTGCTAGAACTGCATTACAACAGCCTTACCTTAATTTGACAATTTTTGATAAAAATAATGCGCTTTTAGCGAACCCTTTTCACTATTGTGTGTAAAATATTATTATCTTAGTTGCTGGTTGGTACCAGGCACACGGGCATCAGTGGATGACTAGCACTGGTCGTGAAATTTTTCTAACCATCCCCTCTCTCACCACTCTTCGCCCTGTAGGCGCCGTGTAAATTATTTTCACACGCCTAGTTCCGTTCGTTCTTTCCGTAACAAAACGGTACGACACTTGTATCACTCTTAAAGTTTGTAAATAAACATTGAGTTAATCCACAGTGTTGTCAAACGTTAATGGATTTCTGGTCAGCTCCAAACATTCAGAATCAGGAGAAAACGGTGAAAAAATATTTAGACGGACTTTTCCGCCGGAAGCTCTTACAGATATTATTTGATCGTGTCGTGCTTTTGTTTCACAGTTGATTTGTCTATGGACGTTTTTCTTTTGTAATAGTAGCCATGCTGAAATTGAGCCTTTTGCGCTATGCATGTGATCACAACTTGTCCATAGAATTCGGAAGGTTTCGTGTCGTTCCCAATGATTGCGAACCTATTGCACTTAACTCCGAGTAATGCTGCAACAGCATGTAGGAAAATGGTTCAAATGGCTCTGAGCACTATGAGACTTAACTGCGGAGGTCATCAGTCCCCTAGAACTTAGAACTAATTAAACCTAACTAACCTAAGGACATTACACACATCATTCCCGAGGCAGGATTCGAACCTGCGACCGTAGCGGTCGCGCAGTTCCAGACTATAGCGCGTAGAACCGCTCGGCACTCCGGCCGGCCAACGTGTAGGAAGTGAATTGCATATTATCATTATTGGCCATTATGGCCTATTTAGGTACCGCGACAGTGTATCAAAAGATTATGAATAACATACAAAACCAGTCACTTTTCAATAACAGTTTACTGAAAATGTTTAGTTTTCTGTTGTCAATAAAATATTACTGAAAAGAGAAACTGGGAGAGGAAATTGTCTATGACAGCTGCTTATTGTTTGACCTCGAGCTGTCAGTGACTAAAAGAATTTCATGCTCTTTGCTGAGGATGAGCTGCAGATGTGAACATGATCGTCATTGTTCGTGAAGCCTTGCTACTTCTGAGCGCCATTTCCACTGCAGTTTAGTGATCCAGCTGATTCATGGCAGGGTTCCAGCAAGGTTAATGGAACTTGAAAATGATCGTTGGCAAACCCATGGAGGCACAAGAATCGAGGCCCAAAAGGGAAACGCGTTTCCATTGTTGTGCGCTTGACATTATCGCAGAGCTTTCAGGTGTTGTCACTCAGGGTTTGTTAGCGTACGTGGGGTTCGTGATTTGTGTACAGTTGCAGTTTACTGCTCATTTTCAAAGCGCTAGAAGTGAATCTTATATGCAAAATAATATGAACAGATTTATGAAAAATAAGCATGCCATCGAATAATCCAATTCTGGAAGTGAACAAACGCTAAGTGCAAGTAAAAAAGCAAAACTGTGGCCTACTCGGTAGTACAATGAAAGCTACTGAACCCATTATTGGCCATTGTCCCTTTTTTGGGACAATTATGTTTTACTTATTTCTACGGAAACAATTGGTCTTTTAGCCTTTATTGTTGCACCTGTAGGTTCAGTTAACTGCTGTAATGCCTGTAAATGTTAAATAAATAACTTTTTTCTAAGTACTTCACGTCAGGAAAATTATAAACTTGCCATTTTTTTTCTCGCACTTGGCAGTACTGTGTGCTGATAGTTCCTGGACGACAATGAGCTGTGATTTAGTTGTCTGGGCGTGTTTGTTATGAACATACGGATGTCCGTGTAAGATTAAGTATACTTCAGATTTTTTCAAGTAAGTGCAATATCGATATATTTTGTGTGTCCCAATAATGGGACAGTGGCATGTTACTCTATCATTTATTGTTGATGTGCCCTATTCTCGTATACACGTATTATACAAAGAAGAATTGCGTTTTACATTCTTTATACCTGTTTTTTTCCATATTCTATTCGAATTTTACGGTTCCAACAGGATAAAAACATGCCACGTGGACTTACACTTGAAGAAATTCCAGCAGAACTAGAGAACCATCAAGAGAGTGACGATGAAGATGATGACGTAGAACTGGCGATTATTCCACCCGATGCAGATGTAATAACAGATGAAGAAGACATTGACAAAAATGTACTGAACAATGAGTCTGTTGTACAAAATGTAGCCTGTACTTTAGAGCTCATAACCAGTCGAGATGAAGCTAATGCTATAGTTGTACCCCCAGAAGCCAAAAGAAGGAAAGCGTTAGGCGATGGAGCAGAAAGTGGTATGTTTGTTGGTGTACACGACAAGTGTTTTGCTTCATTTCATACTGAATAGACATTCAATAATATTAAAACATTCTTTATTTATTGTTTGTGTAGTTTCTTACAATATTATGCATGGAGAATAAGGTTGTGAATTTGGATAGCGCATTTGACCAATGTCCCAAAAATGGCACAGTCTGTAGTTTTTGTTCTAATATTCAATTAATCACCCAATGTATCGTATTTATGTATAAAAGTTCGCAAAAAATGATCCAATAGAGGTTTGGCCAGTAATTGGTTAAGCTATGGTTTCATTTAGACTGGGAGTGAAGATTATCCTTTCTCACTTTGCTTAGTATGTGGGTATAAAATGGCAAATGCATTTCTGCTTCCTACTGAATTGAGCAAATATTTAAAACAATGCATTCACATTTGCGAGATAACCTTGTAAACTATTTCAAGAGATTGTCTGAACAGCAAACAAGGGCCGAAAATTCTTTTAAAAGTGCAAAGTCTGTTTCTGATAGAGTTCTGATCGCTTCATTCCAAGTCTCTGAACTAACAACAAAGAGTATAAAAGCTCATAGTGTAGGTGAGTCACTTTCTTCGCCTTCTTGCTAAAAGATGGTCATGACGATGCTTGGAAAGGAAGCAGTTATGTAAATAAGCAAGATTCCTTTGCCGAAGATACAGTTCACAGGCGTATTATAGAAATGTCTACTGATATTGAGAAAAATGTATGCAGTAATAATCTCCAGCACTCAAACTTTGCATTGCAAACTGATGAATCAACAGACATTACCAACCAATGGCAACTCTTAGCACTTGTCCATTTCATTAATCGAGATCAAAGAGTAAATCAGTTTCTTTTTTGCAAAGAATTAAGCGTGGTTACTAAAGGTGAAGACATTTTCAACATTTTAAATGATTATCTTAATAAGTGGCAGTTAACGTGGAAGTCGTGTGTACAGATGACGCCCCTTCACTGGTAGGCTGTAAAAAAATCAAGATATTATAATGGCAAAAAAATTGTGAGAAAAAATGAGAGAAGCCTTAGATCAAGTTGTTGAGATAGTAAATTTTATTGAAACAAGACCTTTCAAAACCCGTTTATTCGAAAAACTTTATATCGTTGTAGACTCAGAACACAGACGGTTGCTTTTACACACAGAAATTAGGTGGTTGTCGAGGGGGAAAGTGTTTCCCCTTTTGCATGAGCTACGACACGAATTTCTCATGTTTTTTGAAGAAATGAAACACATTTTTGCAACCTCCTTCAGAGTGAATTTTGGATTGCCAGATTGCAGTATTTCAGCAGTTAAATATTTTGAACACTAGGATGCAAGGGAAAGAAGAAAATATCCTCACATCCATCGCCAAAATTAAAGCGTTTCACAGAAAACTACAAATGTGGAAGAGAAAAGCTGTTCAAGATAAATGGAAATGTTCCCGTTGGTAAGGAGCATATGCATAAATGAAATATTTCCAATAGTAGTAGATCATTTAATAAGTTTAGAAGAGTTCATATTTTTCATCCCTCAACACCGAACAATACGATTGGATTGGAAACCCATACGTGGAAACTTCAGGTGAATTCGGCCTAGCATTAAGAGAAGAAGAAGAACTGGCAGCTATATCTACTGATCGTGAACTGATGATGTAGTATAAGGAATTGTCGCTTGAAGCCTTTTGTATTTCTATAAAAGAAGAATACGTGGCGATATCTAGAAAGGCTTTGAACATTTTACTTCAATTTTCGACGTTAATTTATGTGAATTAGGATTTTCTGACCTAACTACAATTAAATGTAAAAAGAGAGGAACTCTTCAATGTATTGACAAGGAAATGAGTGTTTGTCTTTCAAATATATCTCCAAACATTGAAGAAATCGCGAGGAAACCTCAGGCTCATGTTTCTCACAAACACTAGAAATAGTAGACGTAAGGTACGTTTAATTTGTATTCCATTATTTCTTTTCTCTATAATTTGAATTAATCGTTAGTTTTATTGCATTATTTCATTTTTATACGTTTCACTTAATAGTTTCTCTTGCCTTTCGTCTTGGCAGGGTAGGAGGCAACAAGGCGCTCGGCCTTCGTTTTTGGATGATAATCGTGCTTCATGAATCTCTCACATAATAATTACACAAAAATTATTTGTTCATATTGTGATAATGTATGTTTTTTATTAATATAAGTTGTATTTTCTGTAGTCTGGACGCGAAATTCAAAATAAAACGACTTAATTGTTATTTTATCACGGTATTTATTTCTTGTATTTACTGTCGTACAATATTACTCAGAAACGTGTGTATAGTGCTCCCACAATTATTTTCGGCCTTTTAAATGCCCCCGAAGCTCTAACAGTTTGAAACCACTGCTCTAGCCACACTCTGACCATACTGGCACTGAAACAGAGAAGATACAGAAAAGACCGAAATCCTAAAAGGCTTATTCCGAAACTGTTTCACAGAGGAAGATCGCGCTGTAATGCCTCCTTTACATCGTTGCATGAGCGAAAAAATCACAGATGTCGAAACAAGACACCAAGGGACGGGAAAGCAAATGAAATCGCTCAACGGAGGAAAGGCCTCTGGTCCTAATGGGATACCAGTTCGATCATACGAGGTGTGACTGCAAAGTTTTAAGAATGGGTTTGTAACTGTACATTGGTGGTACTTACAAGCTACTGTGATGCATCTCCTTCAAAATAGTCCCCTTCTGACCGAACACACCGACTGCAACGGTGTTTACACTTTTAGAAACATTCCTAGAAATTTTTTTCTGAGGTGTGTTAAGGACGCTCTCCATATTTGCAAGGATGTCTTCAGTCCAGTCAAATTGCTTCCCTTTCAGTGAAAATTTCAGTTTTGTAAACAGGTAGAAGTCCGCAGGGGCCAAAAACGGGGAATGTGGCGGTTGTGGAAGCACAAGGATTTTGAATTTGGGCAAAAATTCAACGATGGAGAAGGTAAAATGAGCTGGAGCATTGTCATGGTGTAGCACCCAACTCCTGTCTTTCCACAATGTAGCCCTTTTCTCTTGCACCTTTCCGAGCAAATGCTCTAGGACACATTTATAGTATTCCTGGTTAATAGTCTGTCCTCCAGAGGTAAATTCATAATGCACAATACCGGTAGAATCGAAAAAAAATCACCAACATTGTCTTCATCTTCGTCCGACTTTGCCTTTCTTTTTTCGGTCGTGGTGAACCTGGAGTCTTCCACTGCGAAGACTGCACTTTGGTTTCAGTATCATATCCATATGCCCACGATTCGTCACCTGTAATTACCCTATTTAACAAATCTGGGTCAATTTTAGTCAGATTAATCTGTTCTTGGCACACTTCAGGTCGGTATTGTCTCTGGTCACTTGACGACGCTTTTGGAATGAGTTTTGCGGACACTCGACACATGATCAGATCTTCAGTTAAAATTGACTGAACTGCATAGAAACTTAAATTAAGTTCATCAGCCATCTCCCTAATTGTAAGTCTACGATCAGAGCGTACTAAGTCGCAAACTTTCACAACATTTTCATTAGTTTTTGAGGTGGAAGGACGGCTGGACCATGGTTCGTCTTCAAACGATTCGCGACTCTTTTTAAATCTGTTGAACCAGGCAAAAACATGTGACTGGCTCATACAGTTATCTCCAAAAGCTGTTTTTAATAGTTTTTAAGTCTTAGAAGCTGGTTTCCTGGTTGTAAAACAAAATTTCACACAAACTCGTTGCTCCATTTTTACGTCCATTTTTATGCAGACAGAATCCGGTAACAAGCCCTATTAGATCTGCACTCAACCATCTGCCACAACGAACGGAATAAAGGAAACACAGTTTCCTGTCAGAGGGTGTTCAAGGACAAGGCGATGACTCACTCTCCACCCTCCGTGTACCTGCCCGCCAAACCAGTAAGCAGTAGTAGATCCATTCTTAAAACTTTCCAGTCACACCTCGTATACAGAGTACGCGAAAGAACTTGCTCGTCTTCTAGCAGCAGTGTACCGTACGTCTCTAGAGGAGCGAAGGGTTTCTAATGGTTAGAAAAAAGGGACAGGTCGTTCCAGTTTTCAATAAGGGCCGTCGAACAGACTATAGGCCTAAGAACTCTTGAACATGTTTTATGATCGCGTATTACGACATTTCTGTAGACCGAAAATCTCCTCTGTAAGAACCAACATAGGTTCCGAAAACAACGATCGTATGGGACACAGCTCGCTCTGAAAGTCCAAGTGTTCCTTGACGAAATAGAGAAAATTCAACGAAGAGCAGTACGTTTCGTTCATTTAGCAATCGCGAAAGCGTCACGGAGATGCTAAGGCAGTGGCAGACACTCTATGAGAGGGGTTCTGCATCAGGATGTGTTCTACAGTTAGAAGTTCCGAAAGCGTACTTTTCTAGAAGGGTCAACAAATGTATTGCTTTTCCCTACGTATAAACTCGCGAAAAGACCACGAAGATAAAATTCGAGAGTTCCGAACCCACACTCAGGCTTACCAGCAATCGTTCTTCCCACAAACCATATGGGTTGGAACATGAAAAGAGAGAAGTGCCACTGGGTGCACAAAGTACCCTGCGCCACACATTAAGGTGGCTTGCGGAGTAAAGACGTAGACGTAACAACTGCAGAAATACTCCCTTAAGGACTTCATAATGTCGACCACCATAATCATGGCTGGATCTACAGCGACGTACCATCGGATCTTAAACGCCGAAGAATCGCAGCAGTTCGGTGTAGTACTCCTGCAGCTGCAACGATTCAACAATAGCAAACATATCCACGTGAATATCGAATGGAGTCTCGTCACCTAGTGTCTCCAGAAACCTCCAGAAGAAGCAGACCACTGGTGTCACAGTTGTATAAAAGCCTTACACTGCGATAGGCTGTACTATTGTAAGCTGTAATTTTCACAACCGCAACAAAATAGGAACTTAAGTTTTATGTCATATTTCCCTTGCGTGCAAGGCTAGAAGGATTTTTGCTGTCGAAATTCTGTAGAAATGGCAATTTAAATGTAGCAGACCGTCGTACTTAATCTTATCATTTCTAAGAACCTTGTTGAGGAAGAAACCTCATTCGGTCATAATCGCTGAAGTTATACAAAGAGCGTTTAAGACAGATACATTCAGTCAAGTGCTTTGCCATGCAGTAATGTTCGAACCCTCAGAAAAGTGGTTTGAATTAACTTTTGCTCTTATAAATGGACGCAACAAATTATTCTGAAAAAGGAATGTCTTTAGAAACTTCTGTACAACTACGGAGTGGTTCCTCTCTATTCACCCAGAAATAATAACAATTCCCGTAGAACGCGAACCTTGACCCTTCATGCTGTCATCGAAAACAAATAAGAGAACCACAAGCAGCTCGCCTCGAAAAACAAGAACCTGGCATTCATCCCGCTAACAGACACCAACCCAATAAAAATTTGGATGAAAAAAAATTCTGCAGAGAAATTCAATTTACGACATAATTGCAATTGCAGGCAGCGTAGATGTTTCAAAACATGACCCGTTAGAAATTCTGTACTTTGATGTTACAAAAGACACTCCTTGATTATAACATACATTTACTGTCCAGTACTGTTTTCTGACGATGGTTGTATATAATAACCAAAACCGGTCAAGAACAAAATAAGTGTGTAAGTGGAAACGATCGATGTTTCTTATTCTTACAACATGTCTACAATTATTTTGCAGCATTACAAGATTAATAATGGCAATGTTTAGCATATTTACCTTACTGCATGTTAGCATCGCTGGCAAAAATGTGAACTCGCTTTGTGTCCTGTTAGTCGTAGCGTGCAACGCTTAATTCCTTATGTTAACGTATTCCAGCAGATTGTATTACAAGTTCTTGAATTTAGGTCAACGGTTCGAAATAGAATGTGGGTCAGCGATATGATCTGTTACTGATGTGCGGGGCACAAGCTTACCATATAAAACTACATACCTTTAAAATTAATAATTTAGCACCAGAAAAATATTTTACATTTAAAAAAGCAGGGAGAAAGAATGTTGTTCATGATGACGTCACAGTGCCCGCCAGTAGCTGAGCTGACTGCTTATTGCCAATTTTATTATTTCTGTAAACTTCCTCGTCGTCAGTCATGTGCTAATGATGTGAAAATAACGTCCGTGTCTACCCGAACGAGTTCGAATATCTTTTGATGGAGGTTTGAGAGGTGAGGGGGGAGAGGGAGGGGAAGAGATGTTCGTTGGGTATCCCCATTCTGAAACTTAATTGTTGACGATGTGGGAACAGTGGTCGGAAAGCCGGTCTTGACTTGCAAAGTTTTGTGTGGATTTTGTTGTCTGTATACAATACGGCCAATTTCGGATAAGAAATAGAGTACAGGTAAATGTCATGATGCTATAGCAGAAATGGCGACATAATCCATCACAATGGCAGAAGAATAAGTGTTCGCGGTGGCAGTCACCTTACAATGGCTTGTAAACACAACTCAGGACGTTGCAAGACAGTGAAACTTCAGCGAAGAGATTACCACAGTCTTCATCGATTGTTCTACGATCATAAACAAAAGTCTCGAATGAGCAGTTTTGTTAAGAATGGTATTTTTGGCACAGAAAACTGAGAAAGGAAGGGAACGATAATCAGAGGCTTAGATACCGTTTCGAATGACATACTTTATGAGAACACGCCGTGAGGATAATGTAATGGTACGTTGTGCTATGCTTTTCAGCATATTTACAACCCTCAGAATGGCAGATTGTGTAAATCAGCTTTTAAGTAAATTAGGCATAACTGATGGGCACTACGGTAAACCGTTTTATGAAACGATATTTTATTTCGAGTGCAGGTAAATGCTGTTCTGGAGACATAATGAATAATTTAGTCTTTCTACATCTACATCTACATGGATACTCTGAAAATAACTTTTAAGTGCCTTGCAGAGGTTTCAAAGAACTACCCCCACAATTCTCTATTATTCCAATCCCATACAGCGCGCAGAAAGAACGAATACCTATATATTTCCGTACGAGCTCCGATTTACCTTATTTTATAGTGGCGATCATTTCTTCCTGTGTAGGTCGGCATCAAAAAAATATTTTCGCATTCGGAGGGGAAAGTTGGTGATAGGAATTTTGTGAGAAGATTGCTCTGCAACGAAGAACGCCTTTGTTTTAATGATGTCTACCCCAACTCCTCTATCATTTCAATGACACTCTCTCCCCTATTTCGCCATAATACAAAACGTGCTGCCCTTCTTTGAACTCTTTCGATGTACTCCGTAAATTCTATCTGGTAAGGATCCCACACCGCGCATCAGTATTCTAAAAGAGGATGGACAAGCGTAGTGTAGGCAGTCTCCTTAGTAGATCTGTTACATTTCCTGAGTGTCCTGCCAATAAAACGCTGTCTTTGGTTAGCCTTCCACACAACATTTTCTATGTGTTCCATTCAATTTAAGTTGTTCGTGACTGTAATTCCTAGGCATTTAATTGAATTTACGGCCTTTAGATCTGACTGATTTATCGTGTAGCCGACGTTCAACGGATTCCTTTTAGCACTCATGAGGATGACCTCACTCTTTTCGTTATTTAGGGTCGATTGCCAATTTTCGCACCATACATATATCTTTTACAATTTGCTTTTCTCTTGTGATGACTTTACTAGTCTATAAACGACAGCGTCATCTGCAAACAACGTAAGACGGCTGCTCATATTGTCTCCTAAATCATTTTTACAGATAAGGAACAGCGAAGGACCTATAACACTACCTTTATACGAAATTTACCAGTTATTTTGAGATTTTTACTCTAACATAACTATTTTTTAATGCAGCAAATTAAACAGTGCTCGAGTTATGTAAAATGGTGGTAGAATTTTTACGTTAAGTAGATAAACATTGTGCCTGGCTTTAATGACAATATAAAGACAAATTCTGTGGGTTTGTTCCAAAGTGACTAACTTCAAAACTCAACATTACCTCTCTTATCCAAAGAACCGGACTTTTCTCGCCATTATGTTAGCATTTAGTACAAGTTCCAACAAGTAGGTTTCAGGAATTAAAATTAAGCTGATTATTTAAAATTTGTTTCCTGAGAATATTCATTTCAGGAGATACTTCACTTTGGAAATACGATATCAGTTTACTAAACCTAAAAGGTATGTGGCCATATCATCTAATAAGGAATGTCATTTACCTATCAGGGACAAATGTGCATCATTGCCAGAGTTCCATCGTAATCTATTACCTGAACAAAAATTTTCCACACATATGATGTAACGAGTGGTAAAGGTGGACTGGTTCACCCACATTTATTGTGCTGTATAATAATATGGGATAGGGCAGCAAAAATGAATGTAAAGGAGCTGGAAGGCTATCTCCGAGAAAAACCTCAGTAATCGAATTCGGAGCATTTAAAATTTTGACACTGCACTCAGTATACACATATGAAACAGTCATATATCTCAAAGAAAACTGTGCACAGATGCTAAACAGAGAACCACACAGTTAAAGAACATAAGGCAAAGATGATTATCACAACAGTATCTGTGTAAAAGTCGCTCTAAAGACCCTGCTAAAACACAGCAGACTATTACACAGTTCAAAAAATGTAAAAGTACTGCCAGTCTCCAAAATAAAACAGAGTACTTGAAGACAGCATTTTTGTACAGTGTTAAGGAATATTTTGAGACTAGTCTAGGAGAACGTGAGAAGAATTGTAGTATAAAAGCAGTATCCTGAGAAATGTGCTACACACAGGGTGAGCGGACATTCCCATTACAAATTTCTAGGACTTGTACAGGCAAGTAAGTGCATACCATTTTGTATCGTAACCCATGTCCATAAAGGTCATCCAACAAAGCAACTGAGCTTCAGTGTCATAGGGTCTGGCGCCTGTAATTGTTTGTATACATTGAAGAGCCAATGAAACTAGCACACCTGCCTAATATCATTTAGGTCCCCCACAGAAGCGCTGCAACACGACTTGGCACGAACTCGACTAACGGCTGAGATGGTGCTGGAGGGAACTGACACCATGAATCCTGCAGGGCTGTCCATAAGTCTGCAAGAGTATGAGGAGGTGGAGAGTACTAGAACAAGGCAGTCTGGCAACATTTTCCATTGTTGCCAGATGTATCCAAGATGGTGGCGATGCCGTCATCCAAGATGGCGGCCTGTAGACTTGGTAACAGCACATGATGTCATCCAAGGTGGAGGCCATGACGTCATCCAAGATGGCCGATTTTGACGGGAAGATAGGCCAATTGGGCTACCTCAACTAGCCTAGCCCCCCTTCCCCTCTCCTCCTCTAAAAAATGGCGGTAAGTTCAAATTCTATAAGGACAATGCAACACACCATGGCTATATCTACTAACTTAACAAAGTGGTGGGAAAGAAGGGGCACTTGGGCTACCTCCACTAACCTAAGTAATCTCACTGCCACCTCATCCTAGGAAATGGTGGGAAGAGGACACAACCTCTGAGGGACATGGATCTGTAGTACCTGCCTGTAGTTTGGAGGAGCACCACAATGCAGTAGCAAAATCCATGTCCTTCCCCCAGTTCCAAGACTGTCTTTTATACTACGTTGTGTTGCAGGAAGAGGATTCGTTTCTGTCGAATAGTCAAAACACAGTTCCATCACAGTAACTCAGCTTCGCCTGTTTTGAGAAAGGTGACTTATTTCGAGATATGAGAGTCGAGAAATATGATTCACTAGTAGTTGTAATCATTAAAGGACTTCTCCATAGGATCCAACGCAGGTATGTGGTTGGATGGAAAGACTTCATTCGAAATCATAGACATCATTTCTACTGATGAGTAGCACTAGAGATCTGAAAAGTTAGTGTACATTTCTTACGACCTCAATCATGACACCATCTACTACCGTTTGTGACTCTTCTCAATTAATAGTCGTTTATAACTCAGTGAATTTATTGCAGAACCCATGACGTGGTATCAAGACAGAATACATTACAAATACTGGAGAAATATCTAGTGGCGGTGGTGCGAGGGGGTTGCAAATAGCGGTTTCATACCACGTTCCATAGCCGAACCAGTTTCAAACTTCAGCGATTTTATGACGAGGTTGCATCGTGGGTTACATGTAACCGGACAGCTGGTCTGATAATATACAGACCTACGATCACCATCTCGGTATTTGTCTGGAAAAACCATGTGATTCGTAGGTAATGCCATATGTGGATTTATAAAGCCGGTATAGCTTTTAACATGGTCACTTGTGTGCACATGTTAAATGAAGACCGCATGTGATGGTATTTTTTTAAACATATAGCGGTTTGTAAGACAATTATGTCTCTCTTTCTAAGGTGCGGTGGTAGCACTCGCAAGAGAAACTTATGAGACATGTCCACCCATCGTTGATTTTTGGTCAGTATTATTTTGTATCGCCAGGAATCAGTTATTGACGAAGTATTATGCTTAGTAGTAGGGGGTGCATGAGAGGTGCGTTCTTGAGCGTCAGGCTTATAAACTATGTGTTTGTGTTCCGACATGTGCAAAGGAAATGACTCTGTCCATTCGTAAGGGAGACATGTATTTGACGTGGAGTACTGTGTGTGACAGCAAAGGGAAGAGTATGTTAAGTCATAAGAATAGTACCGATATTTCTATTTCCAGAGCCACAGCCATCAACAGGGTATATTTCTGGTACTTCGCTCATTGTCGAATGTCGTTCAACTGAGACCGCAATGGTAACATTTGCTTGTAAGTACAGGAATAAAATACATATGAGGCTACATCACTGACATCAAAAATGGTTCAAATAGCTCTGAGCCTATGGGACTTAACAGCTGAGGTCTTCAAACCACTAGAACTTAGAACTACTTAAACCTAACTAACCTAAGGACAGCACACACATCCACGCCCGAGGCAGGATTCGAACCTGCGACCACAGGAGTCCCACTGTTCCAGACTGAAGCGCCTAGAACCGCTCGGCCACCACGGCCGGCTCACTGACATCGTTATTTGCGAGTGGATATATCATTCCCTCTATTTTTTTTCGAGTTTCCACAGACGTGACAGGTTTCTAGTTAGTCAGTGGTTTACAACATGCCCCAGCTAACTAAACTTTGGGTTTGTAGAGAAATAATTTTCAGTCCATATCTTCGGAATTATGTTGCACAAGCGACTGGTAGGATACTACTGTGTGTTTGATATCGAGAAGTACAGCGAAAATGGTATAATATTATGGCAAACCATATGAAAGTACTTATGTTCTTATAATCCCAGAGTCTGGAGATGGGTGTACAAAAGCAAGCAAGCAAGCAGGTCTGGACCAGAAACAGTAACTCGTTTGTGCCGAGGGGGAACAAGCCCGAATTTGTAGAATGGTTCTGAAAATGACTTCCGTCTGCTGAGGGCTCCCTGGATGACTGCTGACCTCGCAGAGAAATATCTAGTGCGATGAGTGTATACGGTGCAGTCTGTCTTCACAGTATATGTTTTGCGCTCTAATATTCAAGCTCCTGTCCTCAGTGGGAGAGCAGTGTAATTGAGTAAGAGATTTTCAGTATTTGATGATATGTAGGGGCACTTTGCAAGGTTTAATTGTCGGTGCAATATGGCGATCTGTTTAAAATAGTTTTTTTTGCCACTGAAAGCCTCATCTGCAGTAAGAAAAAAAGGTGGTTGGTGCTTCCACACTGGCGTCATCCATAAGTCGGCGGATAAATTCGATAAGAGACAGTCGCAATGCCAAATTCATTCACAAGATAACCTTTGTGCTGGGATATAGGAGTCTCTACATAGCGATGAGAACGTTTGTGTATGTTGAAAGCAGGAGGGGTAACACTTGATGGATGGGTTGCCACATTAGGACCACGAGGAAGAATGCATTTGACGGTATTTTGCGGTATTTTCGTAAAGAGGTTCTGTTAGGGCAAGAATATCTGTGCCTACAAGCTGAGACATCACGAAAGCTCCTACAAAAGTGCATCTTAAGTATTTTTGGGACACTATACAATTTCTGAGAGTTTGACTTGGTTCTTATTTTAGATAGCCACGTGACTTCAGTATAACATTGAGAACGTTGCTACACTCCTGGAAATGGAAAAAAGAACACATTGACACCGCTGTGTCAGACCCACCATACTTGCTCCGGACACTGCGAGAGGGCTGTACAAGCAATGATCACACGCACATCACAGCGGACACACCAGGAACCGCGGTGTTGGCCGTCGAATGGCGCTAGCTGCGCAGCATTTTTGCACCGCCGCCGTCAGTGTCAGCCAGTTTGCCGTGGCATACGGAGCTCCATCGCAGTCTTTAACACTGGTAGCATGCCGCGACAGCGTGGACGTGAACCGTATGTGCAGTTGACGGACTTTGAGCGAGGGCGTATAATGGGCATGCGGGAGGCTGGGTGGACGTACCGCCGAGTTGCTCAACACGTGGGGCGTGAGGCCTTGGTGCCAATAATGGTCGTATGCGTGTTTGGCGCCGTGCAGGTGAGCGCCACAATCAGGACTGCATACGACCGAGGCACACAGGGCCAACACCCGGCATCATGGTGTGGGGAGCGATCTCCTACACTGGCCGTACACCTCTGGTGATCGTCGAGGGGACACTGAATAGTGCACGGTACATCCAAACCGTCATCGAACCCATCATTCTACCATTCCTAGACCGGCAAGGGAACTTGCTGTTCCAACAGGACAATGCACGTCCGCATGTATCCCGTGCCACCCAACGTGCTCTAGAAGGTGTAAGTCAACTACCCTGGCCATCAAGATCTCCGGATCTGTCCCCCATTGAGCATGTTTGGGACTGGATGAAGGGTCGTCTCACGCGGTCTGCACGTCCAGCACAAACGCTGGTCCAACTGAGGCGCCAGGTGGAAATGACATGGCAAGCCGTTCCACAGGACTACGTCCAGCATCTCTACGATCGTCTCCATGGGAGAATAGCAGCCTGCATTGCTGCGAAAGGTGAATATACACTGTACTAGTGCCGACATTGTGCATGCTCTGTTGCCTGTGTCTATGTGCCTGTGGTTCTGTCAGTGTGAACATGTGATGTATCTGACCCCTTGAATGTGTCAATAAAGTTTCCCCTTCCTGGCACAATGAATTCACGGTGTTCTTATTTCAATTTCCAGGAGTGTAGATGCGCTTGCGATGGAATGTAACTATGTGCAGTGATACGTCAGCCACACATCACGTATGTACCGTTAGAATTGTGGTGGTCGAACAGATTTCTACAGCACGATCTGTGATGTCAGTATGCGCGTCACTCCTGACCTATTAGGATCGCTGGGAAAAATGCACCCTGTGCTATTCTGGAACGGATTTCTGCAGCGTGAAGGTGAGTCGCTCGGCAATTAGGTCTTTGCTGGACCACAGGTAGAGAGAGGGATCACACCAGCAGTGGTGAACACACCCGCACACGGCCCAGAGGATGACTTGGCGCTTATTTAGATAGACATGTGACGTCAGTATAGCACTTGAAGAGCTTTAACTGTAGAGGTGACTTTGACATGCCGTCAGCAGGTGCGTGAGAGTGATGGCTCGTGCTGGCTTGCATTCAGTGGTGGCTCATGATGGCGTCGACGTGCGCGTACCCTTGGAGCGTCCTTGCTCTGCAAATAGGTCTTCGCTGTCATCCAGGTCACGACATCAATGGTGTCTAGGTTATCGCGTATTTCAAGAGGAATTTCTCAGGTGTCTGGTATCAAAGGGGTGCCGCTACCTCATGCTTGAGGATCCAAACGGGAACTTGTGTGTGGCTTGGCAACCGACAGCCACGTCGGTTTGTGAGAGGGGATGCTGGTGCATCTCGACTTCTGAGAGCTTGTACGGTAGCCTCCTGTGCGGTCCAGTGGACAGTGGGTGGTGGGCAGTGGCTGCGTACTTTGTTTTCTTGTCTGTTGCATTATTTTGAGAGCTGGTCTGTAGGCTGTGCTATGTGTTATTTGGACAGTTTACGAGTAATAATCATGTCTGCAGAGCATTATACATGCATTATTTCGGTGGTGTACGAGTAGTTTGCAGGTCTGTATGCTGTTTAACGAAATTATTTCGATGATTTACGAGTTGTTTGTGTGTCTGTAATGCATTATTAAAAGTAGTTTACAGGTCTGTAGGCTGTGTGGCGTGACCTCAGTCATGTCAGAGTGTGTGTTTTGAATCATTGTGATAAATATACTTGTGTTTTGTATAAGTGTGTTAAATATACTACCTCAAATCCATCCCTAAATAAATTGTTCCAAAATAAATAACGTACACTCCTTCCTCTCTCCAACAGCCCAGCGCAGGTTGAGTCACTTTCCCCACCAGACAGCCATCTTGGGTTAAGTCATGGAATGGATGACAGTGCCCTCTTGTGGTAGTACTGTGTAGTAGGTCCAGACCTCATGGTGAACATATTGTTTCCCTCCATTTTCCACTGCCATCTTGGATTACGTTGTGGAACAGATGACAGCATCCTCTGGTGGCAGTACTGTGTACTAGGTCAGTTGGACTCTGGACCCATGGCGACCACACTGTTTCCTGCCATTCCCCCCCCCCCCCCACCCCAGACCACAATTTTGGATTACTTCACGGAACAGATTAGTGCCTTATGGTGGCAGTACTGTGAACTAGGTCACTGGACTCCGGGCCCCATGGCAACTACACTTGATGGTGCTACTGCCTCTAATTATTTAAATAAATAGTGCATGCAAAATAAAGAGTTATGTCCAGCACAGATTGAGTCCTCTTCCCGCCATTTCCTAGGACGAGGTGGTGGTCGGATGACTTAGGTTAAGGGAGATAGCCCAAGTGCCCTTTCTATGCCACTATTTTCTTAGGTTAGTAGAGACAGCACAAGTGACCTTCCTTTACCGCCAAAATTCAAACTTCCCACCAGTTCCTAGGAAGAGGTGGCAGTCGTATTACTTAGGTTAGTGAAGGTAGCCCAAGTGCCCTTTCTTTCCCACCATTTTCTTAGGTTAGTAGAGGTAGCCATGCTGTGTTGCAATCTCCTGATGGAATTTCAACTTACCGCCATTTTCTGGGGGAGGGAAGGGGAAAGGGCGTTAGATTAATGGAGGTAGCCCAAATGGTCTATCTTCCCACCAAAATCCGCAATCTTGGATGACGTCATAGCCGCCGTCTTGGATGATGTCATGCACCATTGCCAGGTCTATAGGTCGCCATCTTGGATGACGTAATCGTCACCATATTGAATACATATGACAACAATGGAAAGTGTCGCCACACCCGCCTTGTTCCACTAAAGATGAAATCTCTTCTGAACAGTACGTCGCAAGGCATCCCATATATACTCAATAACGTTCATGCCTGGTGAGTTTGATGGCCAGCGGAAGCATTTAAACTCAGAAGAGTGTTCCTGGACCCACTCTGTAGCAGTTTTGGACATGTGGGGTGTCGTACTGTTCTACTGGAATTGCCCAAAGCCGACGGGATGCACAATGGACATGAATGGACGCAGGTCATCAGACAGGATGCTTATGTACGCACCAGCTGTCAGAGTCATGTCTAAACGTATCATGGGTCCCATATCACTCCAGCTGCACACGCTCCACACCAATAAAGAGCCTCCACCAGCTTGAAGAGTCCCCTGCTGGCATGCAGGCTCCATGGATTCATGAGATTGTCTCCATACCCGTACACATCCATCCGCTCGATACAATTTGAAACGGGACTCGTCCGACCACGCGACATGTTACCAGTTATCAACAGTCCAATTTCGATGGTGACGGGCCCGGGCGAGGTGTCAAGCTTTGTGTCGTGCAGTCATCAAGGGTATACGACTCCAAAAGCCCATATCGATAATGTTTAGTTGAATGGTTCGAATGGTGCACTTGTTGATGGTTCAACTTTGAAATATGCAACAATTTGCAGAAGTGTTGCACTTCCATCACGTCGAACTATTCTCTTCAGACGTCGTTGTTCTCGATCAGGCAGAATCTTCTTCCAGCCAGAGCGATGTCGGAGATTCACGGTACACTCGTGAGATAGTCGTACGGAAAAATCCCCACTTCATCGCTACCTTGGAGATGCTGTGTTCCATCCCTTGTGCGCCGACTATAACACCACGTTCAAACTCACTTAAATCTTGGTAACCTTGAAAGGTGGCTACATTGAGTCACAGCGCCAGAGATTGCGCCAAAGAGTATTATTCAGCCGCCTCCACTGGCAGTTACAGCTGAGAAGTTGCTGTGGGCAGTTGTAGTTCTGAGGTAGGCCCAAGTGCTTGTTGAGATGTTGCTGTGGGCAGTGGTAGTTCTGAGGTAGCCGTAGTTAGAGTACTAATTGTGAGCATGTCCAAGGGTACGCGCACGTCGACGCCATCATGAGCCACCACTGGATGCAAGCCAGCACGAGCCATCACTCTCACGCACCTGCTGACGGCATGTCAAAGTCACCTCTACAGTTAAAGCTCTTCAAGTGTTATACTGACGTCACAGTTGTTCTGTTCGGCAAGACACCAGATGTTGTTGGATTGGGGATGTTGTAATGATCAGAGAGTATTTTTCGTCAATATATATGAAGGTAAAGATTTTTTTAAATTTTAGATGTCCTAAATAACAATGCCTCTTGGTCACAGGTTCAGTCAACAAAGCATCTGGCTCGTGTTCTTGTATTAGAATGTAATTCTGGTTTCTATGTGCAATCATAGTATTTCTGTTTTTTTTAATTACTTCATTGTAAAGCATCTTGTCGTATTGAGGAAGAACAGTGCCAGACGTGTACGTTGAATCACACGTCCACACACAGAACAGCTACACTTATGCTTTCTTGTTTCGTAGCTTTTATAGTTGCTGGGGACTTAAGTAATTAATTGTGTTAACGGAAATTTCCTTTCATTCTTTGTTGTTATTCTATGCAGTCAGATTGCGTACTAATATTATTCAGGGCCAACCGGTTACGAGACTGCGTAACCGGACAAACAGGGACAAAAATTAAAATTATTAGCATTATATTTAATTAAGCCCCCAGGCAACCTGCCACTCTAGTAGCAGTAACCGATCTGACAACTGTACCAGACACATGTTGTATTATATATTCATTGGCGGCCGCAGTTCCGTATTCTGCCTGTTTACATATCTCTGTATTTGAATATAGATGTCTATATCAGTTTCTTTGGCGCTTCAATGTTTACAGGGTGATTCCATGATGATTTTACGAACTTCCTAGGACGGAAACGAACGAGTCGAAAGTTGTAAGCGAAAACAGTTCTGATACTCTGATAGTGGAATACGTGTACTGGTACTGTTGCTGCTAAAATGTGGGTAGACAGCTTTCAGGGCGTAGTAAGGATCACAACGAGGAAAAAATTTCCAGGAAACATGGGCTTTAAATTGCATACCTAAAGAGCGATGAGCACTTGTACAAATATGTAGACATGGTCCCTATTTCACAGTAGCGGAAATGAACAAGTGCTTACATCTCCTCAGGCATGCATTTGAGAGCCCATGCTTACTGGACCCTCTTCCTTGTTTGGTCCATACTACCACGTTCGAAAGTTGCCTACCCACAATCTTAGCAACAACAGTACCAGTACACGTATTCCACTGTCAGAGGTACCAGAACGGTTGTTGCTTCTAAATTTAGACTCATTCGTTTCCAGTATAGGGAGCCTTCCCTCAGATTGATACATTTATCCTTCTCCATCATCCTAGAAAGACTGTAACATCGTCACAGAATCAGCCTGTATATACATACATTAACAGGCGCCGACGCCTGTAACTTTGACGCTCTGTGACGCCGTTGGATGGAGTTTCAGAACACGAATTCCTATTCAAAATATTGTGTAATCGCTCCCCTCTGCACGTCCTAGAAGTTCGTGGCAGGTATTTCCGAAAACCCTGTATACTGTGTCAGTGAGAAGTGAGCATAGCACTTTTCACGTTTGATCAACGCTCAAGCACTGCAGCATAAAGCGAAACTGGGTGCCTATATCTAGTAAAGTAAATCAATAATAAGGTTTAGTTCGTTTGTTTCATTTAATTTCATTTAATATTCATACAGACGTACTTAGTGACTGCGTGAGATGATGGAGAAGGGTAAATGTATCAATCTGAGATGGGAGACGCTAGTCCGGAAATGACCGAGTCGAAAGGTACAAGCGAAAATCTACTCAAGTTCCGCCTGAGCCTTGCCCAGCTGTCAAACTAAGGGCCACAACTTCCGAATCCTAATCATGACTGACGTGATACCTAATGAATACTCCTCAAGACCCTGATATAATTTCCCGTGTTGATGGACTAGTAACGGTGCACATTAACTTGAAATCAGAAGGACAGAAAATCCTAAGTTTACAGTACAGTAACAATATACTCCGTTTACCTGCACAAGTATCACAAGCTGCTACATTTACCCAGTTGTTCAAAATCGTGTCCCCCAGCTTCAGTGCAAGCATGGCATCGCCACACATACTTCTGTCGTACACTTTCGAATATCCCCAACGTCGTGTCTAGGCGCTTCAGTCCGGAACTGCGCTGCTGCTCCGGTCGCAGGTTCGAATCCTGCCTCGGGAATGGATGTGTGTGATGTCTTTAGGTTAGTTAGGTTTAAGTAGTTCTAAGTCTAGGGACCCCCCCCCCCATGAACCATGGACCTTGCCGTTGGTGGGGAGGCTTGCGTGCCTCAGCGATACAGATGGCCGTACCGTAGGTGCAACCACAACGGAGGGGTATCTGTTGAGAGGCCAGACAAACGTGTGGTTCCTGAAAAGGGGCAGCAGCCTTTTCAGTAGTTGCAGGGGCAACAGTCTGGATGATTGACTGATCTGGCCTTGCAACATTAACCAAAACGGCCTTGCTGTGCTGGTACTGCGAACGGCTGAAAGCAAGGGGAAACTACAGCCGTAATTCTTCCCGAGGACATGCAGCTTTACTGTATGATTAAATGATGATGGCATCCTCTTGGGTAAAATACTCCGGAGGTAAAATAGTCCCCCATTCGGATCTCCGGGCGGGGACTACTCAGGAGGATGTCGTTATCAGGAGAAAGAAAACTGGCGTTCTACGGATCGGAGCGTGGAATGTCAGATCCCTTAATCGGGCAGGTAGGTTAGAAAATTTAAAAAGGGAAATGGATAGGTTAAAGTTAGATATAGTGGGAATTAGTGAAGTTCGGTGGCAGGAGGAACAAGACTTCTGGTCAGGTGACTACAGGGTTATAAACACACAATCAAATAGGGGTAATGCAGGAGTAGGTTTAATAATGAATAGGAAAATAGGAATGCGGGTAAGCTACTACAAACAGCATAGTGAACGCATTATTGTGGCCAAGATAGATACGAAGCCCACACCTACTACAGTAGTACAAGTTTATATGCCAACTAGCTCTGCAGATGATGAAGAAATTGAAGAAATGTATGATGAAATAAAAGAAATTATTCAGATAGTGAAGGGAGACGAAAATTTAATAGTAATGGGTGACTGGAATTCGAGTGTAGGAAAAGGGAGAGAAGGAAACATAGTAGGTGAATATGGATTGGGGCTAAGAAATGAAAGAGGAAGCCGCCTAGTAGAATTTTGCACAGAGCACAGCTTAGTCATAGCTAACACTTGGTTTAAAAATTATGAAAGAAGGTTGTATACGTGGAAGAACCCTGGAGATACTAAAAGGTATCAGATAGATTATATAATGGTAAGACAGAGATTTAGGAACCAGGTTTTAAGTTGTAAGACATTTCCAGGGGCAGATGTGGACTCTGACCACAATCTATTGGTTATGACCTGTAGATTAAAACTGAAGAAACTGCAAAAATGTGGGAAATTAAGGAGATGGGACCTGGATAAACTGAAAGAACCAGAGGTTGTACAGAGTTTCAGGGAGAGCATAGGGGAACAATTGACAGGAATAGGGGAAAGAAATACAGTAGAAGAAGAATGGGTAGCTCTGAGGGATGTAGTAGTGAAGGCAGCAGAGGATAAAGTAGGTACAAAGACGAGGGCTGCTAGAAATCCTTGGGTAACAGAAGAAATATTGAATTTAATTGATGAAAGGAGAAAATATAAAAATGCAGTAAATGAAGCAGGCAAAAAGGAATACAAACGTCTCAAAAATGAGATCGACAGGAAGTGCAAAATGGCTAAGCAGGGATGGCTAGAGGACAAATGTAAGGATGTAGAAGCTTATCTCACTAGGGGTAAGATAGATACTGCCTACAGGAAAATCAAAGAGACCTTTGGAGAGAAGAGAACCAAGTGTATGAATATCAAGAGCTCAGATGGCAGCCCAGTTCTAAGCAAAGAAGGGAAGGCAGAAAGGTGGAAGGAGTATATAGAAGGTTTATACAAGGGTGATGTACTTGAGGACAATATTATGGAAATGGAAGAGGATGTAGATGAAGACGAAATGGGATATACGATACTGCGTGAAGAGTTTGACAGAGCACTGAAAGACCTGAGTCGAAACAAGGCCCCCGGAGTAGACAACATTCCATTAGAACTACTGACGGCCTTGGGAGAGCCAGTCCTGACTACACTCTTCCATCTGGTGAGCAAGATGTATGAGACAGGCGAAATACCCTCAGACTTCAAGAAGAATATAATAATTCCAATCCCAAAGAAAGCAGGTGCTGACAGATGTGAAAATTACCGAACTATCAGTTTAATAAGCCACGGCTGCAAAATACTAACGCGAATTCTTTACAGACGAATGGAAAAACTGGTAGATGCAGACCTCGGGGAGGATCAGTTTGGATTCCGTCGAAATGTTGGAACACGTGAGGCAATACTGACCTTACGACTTATCTTAGAAGAAAGATTAAGAAAAGGCAAACCTACGTTTCTAGCATTTGTAGACTTAGAGAAAGCTTTTGACAATGTTGACTGGAATACTCTTTTTCAAATTATAAAGGTGGCAGGGGTAAAATACAGGGAGCGAAAGGCTATTTATAATTTGTACAGAAACCAGATGGCAGTCATAAGAGTCGAGGGGCATGAAAGGGAAGCAGTGGTTGGGAAAGGAGTGAGACAGGGTTGTAGCCTCTCCCCGATGTTATTCAATCTGTATATTGAGCAAGCAGTAAAGGAAACAAAAGAAAAATTTGGAGTAGGTATTAAAATTCATGGAGACGAAGTAAAAACTTTGAGGTTCGCCGATGACATTGTAATTCTGTCAGAGACGGCAAAGGACTTGGAAGAGCAGTTGAACGGAATGGACAGTGTCTTGAAAGGAGGATATAAGATGAACATTAACAAAAGCAAAACGAGGATAATGGAATGTAGTCAAATTAAATCGGGTGATGCTGAGGGAATTAGATTAGGAAATGAGACACTTAAAGTAGTAAAGGAGTTTTGCTATTTAGGAAGTAAAATAACTGATGATGGTCGAAGTAGAGAGGATATAAAATGTAGACTGGCAATGGCAAGGAAAGCGTTTCTGAAGAAGAGAAATTTGTTAACATCGAATATAGATTTATGTATCAGGAAGTCGTTTCTGAAAGTATTTGTTTGGAGTGTAGCCATGTATGGAAGTGAAACAGGGACGATAACTAGTTTGGACAAGAAGAGAATAGAAGCTTTCGAAATGTGGTGCTACAGAAGAATACTGAAGATAAGGTGGATAGATCACGTAACTAATGAGGAGGTATTGAATAGGATTGGGGAGAAGAGAAGTTTGTGGCACAACTTGACTAGAAGAAGGGATCGGTTGGTAGGACATGTTTTGAGGCATCAAGGGATCACAAATTTAGCATTGGAGGGCAGCGTGGAGGGTAAAAATCGTAGAGGGAGACCGAGAGATGAGTACACTAAGCAGATTCAGAAGGATGTAGGTTGCAGTAGGTACTGGGAGATGAAGCAGCTTGCACAGGATAGAGTAGCATGGAGAGCTGCATCAAACCAGTCTCAGGACTGAAGACAACAACAACAACAAGTCTAGGGAACCGATGACTGCAGATATTATGTCCCATACTGCTTAGACCCATTTGAACCATTTTTGAACCGGAACCGCGCTGCTGCTCTGGTCGCAGGGTCGAACCCTGCCTTGGGCATGGATGTGTGTGATGTCCTTCGGTTAGTTAGATTTAAGTAGTTCTAAGTCTAGGGAACTGATGACCGCAGATATTACGTCCCATAGGGCTCAGAGCCATTTGAACCATTTGAACAGTGTCGCAGGCAGTGAGAATTCTTGCTGGGAGGTCCTCTTCAGTCTCGACAAGCGTCTCCTACACAAAACTTTTCTCATGGCCCCAGAAGAAAAAGTCAGTTGTGGTGAGAGATTAGGCGAACGTCTGGCCACGAAGCAAGACCTCCTCTGCATATCAACTTTTCAGGGAACCTTTGATTCAGGTGATCGAGAATTCTCAGTCCAAAGTGAAGTGGGGCACCACCACGTCAGAACCACATTCGTTGGTGAATAACAAGTGGGATATTTTCCAGGAACCTGGGTAGTGTGTCCCTGGTAAAGATTGTACACAGTGGCTCAAAATGGTTCAAATGGCTCTGAGCACTATGGGACTTAACTTCTGAGGTCATCAGTCCCTTAGAACTACTTAAACCTAACCAACCTAAGGACAACACACACATCCACGCCCGAGGTAGGATTCGAACCTGCGACCGTAGCGGTCGCGCGGTTCCAGACTGTAGCGACTAGAACCGCTCGGCCACATCGGCCGGCGTACACACCGGTGCATTTAAGCGGGGAAGAAGGATAAACAAGCGTAAAATGTAATCATTGACTGTACCTGCCCATATCTTGATGGATACTCTGTCTTGCTGGCCCTTCACATCTGTAGTGCGGGGATTCTCGTCGACCCAGGACCCAGGTACGACTACTGCGACTATGAAGCATTCCGCCACTGGTGAAATAGGCTTCATCCGTGAATACTGCATACGCAGGAAAGTGAGAATCGACTTTAAGGCTGCAAGAGCCATTGGCTGAACACGACACGAGGTGCGACGTCAGCTGGAGTCAACAAAGCGAGTTCTATGGATGGTAGGAATGTAGCTGCCTTGCTCGTAATACTTGCCACACAGTACGCTGTGAAACATTCACTCCATGTGCAACTGATCGAGTGCTGACTGCAGGCGCCTCATCCTCTCGAGCAAGCACTGCATCTTCTAAGTCGGGAGCCCGTGTAGTTCATCGTCCTCTTCAACCGTTGTGGTGTTGTTTCCAATCGCCCTGTTTCACTTAATCGTCGGAACAATCTTAGAAACATGGTGGGAGTGGATGTCCTCTACTCTAATATTTAATCTTGTACAATCTTTCCGCTTCTCTGGTGGTTCCATTCGTTTAAGGTAAATTTCGCAGTGATTTCTTCGAAAGTGAAGTGGCGAATTTCCTTAAGCACCCTTCCAAAATCAGGGCTTGCGCTCCATCTGTAATGACCTTGCCGTCGGCGGGACGTTAAGCCCAAACCCTCCATTCCTTCTTCCGATACTTTGCCTTCTGACAACCAGTTGTGGAATAAATGAAATGTATTCACGGATGCAAATCTGGACAACCATCAGCTGTATAAGGGAATGACGACGATGAAAATTGGTTCCTGACTAGGACTCGAAACCTGATTTCCCACTTATCGCGAGAGCTCGCCTTAACATTAGGCTATTCAAGCACTCCCCACAGTCAGACTCAAACTTCCATGTATCGTTAACCACGTATCTACAACCTGCACACGTACATCCATTATGTATATTCCCGCACAGGTGAGACATTTTAATTGAAAGTAGCTTGCCCGGTGTCCACGGATAAATACGATACTGCAGTGCTGTGGTGTTCAGAAATACGATGCAAAGCGCCTTCGGACATGCATGCATATCCGTGCGTCCGTGCGTCGTATTTCTGAACACCACATCACTGCAATATCGTATTTATCCGTGGACACCGGGCAAGCAACTTTCAATTAAAATGTCTCATCTGTGTGGGAATATACATAATGGATGTACGTGTGCAGGTCGTAGACACGTGGTTGACAATATATGGGTCTGTCTGTGGGGTATGCTCGAATAGCCGAATGGTACAATTCCGCTTCGAGCGCAGAGCGGGAAGGTTCTTGTTTATTTCACTTTCCGCAGCGTCGCTTGTCTGAAATTTTCTGTCTCTGTTGACTATAAGAAGTTTAGTGTCTGTGTTTTGCAACCGCACCGCAAAACCGTGCGAGTAGTAGACGAAAGGACGTGCCTCTCCAATGGGAACCGAAAACATTTGATCGCAAGGTCATAGGTCAACCGATTCCTCCACAGGAAAAACGTCTAATATATTCTATACGACACTGGTGACGGCATGTGCGTCACATGACAGGAATATGTTGTCGACCCACCTAACTTGTACACTTGGCGAATGGGTAAAAAGATTCTTCTACCTTGCCCGATTTAGGTTTTCTTGTGGATGTGATAATCAATCCCAAAAAAGTGATGAAAACATAAGAGTTTGTCTCATAAACTGCAACAAATGAATGCAACAGTTTCACAGTCGCACAGTTTTCCCTGTGGTCTGTCAAAACATATGTTTTTACCGTTTTCATATTTTACCGTGTGTAGACCGTCAAATCCTGCATATGTCCAAGCAAATCTGAACATGTCTTGGAATTTTGGAGAGCGAAGTTGATTAATTGCCTGGAAAAAAATAATCTTTTCATTCGAGGGAAGACTTGAACCAAGGACCTCTCGTTCCGCAGCTGTTCACGGGGCCAAATGAAAAATTAAACTTTTCACTCGAGGGAAGACTTGATCCAAGGATCTCTCATTCGGTAGCTGCTCACGCAAACCACGGGACCACGGCGCTCCTCGGCTCACACTGTCCTTAATGTTACCTATCTTGCACATGGACTACTCAGTTTGTATAGTTCGCTTATTTTTTTCATAGTTCCACACAACGTCTTCCTGTTTTCTCGATTGATCTGTGTTCAGTTTTTCAAGGCCTATCCATTGTGCCAACTTATAACTAAATCTGAGGGGGGTGCAATGGGGAGGTTGCCTTGTTAGCGCCTCCGCTCCGTCTTACTGTTTGTTTGTGTTCGTCTACATGCAGCGGCGTCGGCCGCTCCGCTATGGCTGCCATGGTTTCCACGTGTATTCCACGAAAAGGTACTGTGAGCTTCACTTTCGATAAAACAAAGCGACTCGTGCAGCCCGGGTCTCTAGAAATCAACGATTGGCTTGTCGATACCATTCATGCGAACTCTGATCAGGTGCACGCCGCTTATTTTTACGCAGGCGAGTACGTGTTTTACGCGAAGTTGATGGATCGCCTTCACGTTGAAAGATTACTGTCGCGACATGGTTCTAGAGTCCCGTTCAAGCATCGCGATAATTCTGTTAGTGTGGTGTCACTCGCAGATGCTGAAATTGACTATACCGGTGTTCAAGTGTTCAAAACGTCCGTCGTGAACGTTGGTCTACTCAACAGTGTTATAGTGGAATTCGTTCCGTGGGATTGCATGCTAAACGCAATATTCCATCACATTTACTAGTGTGTGCTTATCGAGTCCGTGTCATGTGTACTGGTCAAGAGGGAACCTGCTTCCTCTGTAATGAAAAGTGGACACGGTCGGTGTAATTGCCCGCGGAGGTTCAAATGGCTCTGAGCACTATGGGACTCAACTGTTGTGGTCATCAGTCCCCTAGAACTTAGAACTACTTAAACGTAACTAACCTAAGGACATCACACACATCCATGCCCGAGGCAGGATTCGAACCTGCGACCGTAGCAGTCGCACGGGCCCGCGGAGGGTTTTGTATTAAAGCCGTCATAATGCAGCGTCGCAAATTGACGGTTACTGATCTTGTTCCTTCCACTTCCGCCGTCGCACCTGCTTCTGCTTCAGGTCATAATGAGCAAACAGTCAGTTCTGATAATCGTGTAATTGAATTTCCACCTTTACCCCCGCGACAGGTTCAGAATCCTATTGCCCCCAGGATAGAACCCGTAACAGTGACAAACAAGTGACGTCGCACTCACGATGGTGATGGTGTGGATTTGGCTGTGCCTTCTGCACCAACCTCCTCCGCATCAATTGTGATCCCTGCTCCTCTCGATGCTGCGATACCTCCCATCCGTGGCACGGCGAGTGGCGCAGAAGTTATATCCAGCATTCCTCCTGTTCGCGAAGTGGCTCCTCCAGAGCTGCCGAAGTGTGGAGAGGAAACGGAGTCCCCCCCTTCGTCTTTGTGTTCTCCGTTACAGTTTGAGACAAAGCAATGTCCTCCTGCTCCTTTTTCTTCAGACGCCGACAGCTTCCCGAATTTGCCACCTACAACAACTCCTGAGGAGAATAAAATTAGCGACCAAGTATCGCCTGTTGTGTTGGCAGTTCCACAGAATGCTTCCGCCTTAGTGACTGGACCTGCAGTACGTGACCCTTGGTCTGAGGGGCAGGAGGCTGTGCCTATGACCCCTCCCATACCTCCGTCTGCAGAGACCGCCATGCCGCGTAGCCTACAGAAACAGCGTATACAACCTGATCGTGCAGTGGCACGTAAGAAATCTAACAAAAAAGGTTGTGATGATGGGGGTTTTGGTCCCCCGATGTCTGATTCATCTGTCGACTCCGCAATGGACCTTCACGCTCACCTGTCTGCGTAATTGTGCTCAATACCTTCCGTATACCCCTGTGTAGCTGTGATCAGTGACCCAAGCCCACACGTTCCTTTACTTAAATGTTAATCGTGTGGAATCAGAATTGGCTTCACTGCGTCAGTTGATTTATGAATCCTGTGCTGACATAGTCTTCTTGCAGGAGGTGTTATTTAGTAATTTCTCCTTACTTGGTTTTCTCATTCCTATTGCTGAGGTGGAAATGTTGGATTCTGGCAGGGGCATAGGTTGTCAACTTTTTAATCTTACCTTGGTTCTTTTATATGCCCCTTCTGGCACTGGTCGCGCAATGGATCGTTCGTGTTTTTATAAAGAGGATATTGTTTATCTGTTGCGTAATAGTCCTTCGGGTATTCTGTTGGGTGATGATTTTAACTGTGTATTGCGTCCTGCTGATCAATCTTCAAATTTTTATTTCTCTCGTGAGTTACATGAATTGGTCCGCCCCTTACGCCTAAAAGATGTCTGGATATGTAAATACCCGACATTAGTTAAATTTACCCACTTTACTGCGACTTCTAGATAGATTTTACTTATCAGACTGCCTGAGTGATAGTATTCTTAATGCTGAAGTCATCCCAGCCTCCTTTATTGATCATTGTTCTGTGACCACAATTCTCAATCTTGAACGGCAACAAGTCAAATTGTTTTGCCCTCCGTGGACGTTAAACGTCGCTCATCTAGCTGAGCCCTCTCTCCATGAAGTGGTGCGAGTCATGTGGGAGCGTGCTCTACGGTCCACTGGGAAATACTCTTCCACTCTTGGCTGCTGGACACAGCTAGCAAAACCGAGGCTGAAGCAGACTTTGATACTTCTCTGTGCTTCCGAAGCGCGAGACTTCCGGATAACTTATGAATATTACTATTCCATCTTGCGTGAACTTTATGCTGCTTCGGATCACGCCCCTCTGTAAATTGGTGATGTTGGGCGTGTAAAGGCAAAATTGTTGACCTTGAAGGGAATACAAATGGAAATTTTGAAAATCCGATCGAAACCGCGTTCATTGGTGACTGAAGAACTGGCTTCCTTGTATCATATGCTTCGACATCATACACGTCGCCGACGCGCTTGTATTCATTCTCTCACGACAAATGATGGACTTATCGTAGTGGCGCAAGCTGCTATAGTGCGTATCTTACACCATTAGTATGTAACCATCTACGACATCGATGAGTCACTTGTCAGCATCTTGGATGCGACAATTACGCTTGAACACACTGCAACGCTCTTAGTTGCCTTTCAGCCTGAGGAAGTTTACAAACTTATTGTGGGATCGCCTTCTCAAAAGTCACCGCGTCTAGATGGCCTTCCCAAGGAATTTTACGTGGGATTTTGGCCGTTGTTAGGTGCTACCTTTACCTCCCTTTTGAACGAAGTGTTAAAGAGTAGAGTAGTGCCGATCTCGTTCAAACTGGGAAAAATCGTTTTAATCTCGAAACGCATTGGACCGGCTGCCCCTGATAGCTTTCGCCCATTTGATTATAAGACTGTGGTGAGGGCAGTCAATAGTAGGATGTCGGCTCTGATGGAGACGATTGTTGCAAAACATCAAAGCTGCGTACCTGGTCGTACCATTCTTACCCCTATAGTCGAGTGTCGTGACGTGGTGTCGGTTGCTGCTGTAACGTGCATCCCTTGTGCCCTTGTTTTTCTAGACTTCGATAAGGCATTTGATCGTGTCAATCACGTTTCAAGACGAGAGATCTCCCGTTCACACAACATGCATCATCCAGGACTGGTTTTGCGATCATGGGGATGAATTGTTGATTCTCCCCTGGGCACCACCGTCAACATATCTCAATATTAATGAGTCTTTGTGGTCTATTTTGCAGACAAATGTGTACAAAAAATGATGGCAGAAAATATCATGACTCTGAATGCAGCTGTTAGAAGACTATTGTCCAAAAAAGTATGAATGATGGTTATTGTTAATGAAGTAATAGATCCACGCAGTGGACACCAAGTGAAAAAGCTACTCCTTATGTTTCAGATCTAGGCTGCCATAAAAATGTGAAGGAACTGTTAATCAGAACTCAGGGAGAAGTTAGAGCCTAATCCACCATCGATTTATTGATCTTAAACACGACAAGACAACAAAATTATTAAAGAAACAACACACAAAAAATATTTTATTTAACAAATGCCTTACTAACGTGGGATCTATGGTGGGCAAAGTGGTCTGCAGGGGATTGACACATGACACTAACCAGAACACTGACTTCATACACTTGAATCCAGGTTATGGCATCAAACTACGCCACCACCAAGCATCTATATTCTACCATTCAAAAAAGAGGAACAACATGGTTCGAAAGAACAGGGTGCTGAGAAATATATATTATAGTCCTGCGTCGCAGCAGCGAATACTTTACCATCTGCTGGTCAAGGCGGCACACCACGGTGCGTTCGGCGACTGAAGTCATGGACGGCGGCAATCTGTTGTTAAATGCACGTTTCCAAAAAATGTAAGTACTCGGTCTAGCCTTCGGTTAATTCAGAACGCAGGTACTTCCCTATGAGCCTCTGAAACCCTGATGGATTCCAGTGTGTAGGTGGACCCGTTTGCTGGTCTGCCACACCAATTTGACTCCGTGCCATGACTGTGTGTGTCGGAATACATGTTCTAGACGGCCGACTCAAGACAAATAAGAACACACACGCATCACTCTTTATGACCGTGATGACATGAGCAGTACCTCTGACAGTTCAGAAGGTGGCTCGCACAGGCTCTAAGTCGCACACTAGGAAAGGACACAGGTCTCACCATTTAGGTAGAGACCTACAGTTCTTTACTAGCAAAGCGCCAGTACAAGAGACTTGTACAAGAGAGATCTTTCTTCCTTTCTCCCCATCTCCTCCTCAGCTCGGTTCCAAAAGCACATTTCACTTCTTGACTTCCCCCACTTTGACATAAGCCACAAGCTGGAGCCCAGCATTCTAAGCTCTCAGAATGGTCTTTGCACTGCAAACTGATTTGACCAATCAGAGACTTTAAAGTTAATTGGCAGAAAACAGAAAGAAATTCAGCTTCATGGCCTCTTTCCCACACGTCTGCCGTGTCTTTTGCTAACACAATAAAGGGTTGCGTCCATTTCATAGTTTGCAAAGAAGGGCCATCAACACGTAAACAGTTTCCTGCATTGACAAAACATGTTTTGAAACAGAGTCTGGACGTCTGCGATCCAGTTTCCCTATCCCAAGGACATTTGCAGAATGTTTACATTTCTTTAGGCCGCTTTCTCGCCAAGAAGGCCTACAATGCGCTGTCGGTGACTTTTCGGCGCTAGGCCGTATACCTGGACGTCTGCCCCCTGTCCGGCGCCAAGCTTAATGTGTTTGTGCACAATGTCTCCTCACCGTTCTCCAGAAAAAACGCGCTTTGTCGCCCCACCAACGCCGTGCTTTTATTGCACTTGTTTAAGACGGCACCCTATTCCTTTGAACGCAGGTAAAACTTACCGTATTTCTTTCCCTAGAGCACGCAAAGGAGACCATAAACTGCTGCCCACCATTTAATCACAATGTATGAAGTCAAATCGCCGTAGATCGTATTCCCTACACCGAATCAGAATTGAGAGTGCCCTGCACTCTCAATTATAGTAGGCCGTTGCTAAATGCTTGAAGTATGTAAACTAATCAAGGTAAACGCCATAAACAAAGGAAAAATTTACTGTGTATGATTCTAGTCGATAAAAACTATTCTGCCTTGTGTGCAAGATATATGACACTGTCGAGATACCCTCAGACTTAAAGAAGATTGTACTAAATCCTATTTCAATGAAATCTGATGCGAATACTACCGAACCATCAATGTAACAAGTCACAGTAGCAAATCACGGACACTAATGGCTTACAGAATGAAAAAAAAAACTGTTAGGAGCTGACCTCGGGGAAGGTCCATTTGGCTTCCGGAGAAATGTATGAACATGTGGGCAATATTGTTCCTCTGAATTGTCTTATAAGGTAGGGTGAAGGAAGCCAGCTCCACATTTATTGCATTTGTAGATACAGAGAAAGCTTTGACATTCTCAACGTAATGGGGACAAAATACTGGAAGCAAGAACTTATTAACTACTTGTACAGAAACCAGACTACTATCACTGATTTAATTCAATTTGTTCGTTAGCAAACACTAAAGATAACCAAGGAGGTATTTGAAATGTAGTTAAATAAAATCAGGCAACGCTGAGGGAAATAGATTAGGGAATGAGACACTGAAAGGAGTTGAAGAGTTTTGATATTTGTACAGAAAAATAAATGATGATGACCACAGTATGGAAGAGACGAAATACAGACCGCCTAAAATAAATAAATAAATAAAAAGGATATTCAGATAGAGTGTAGTCTTGTACGGAAGTAAAACTTGGACAATAAGCAGTTCAGAGAAGAAGAGAGTAGAAGCTTTTGAAATTGTAGCTATGGAAGAATGCTCGAAATTAGATGGTACATCGCGTAACTAGTAATTAGGTACTGAATCGAAATGGAGAGACAAGAACTTTATGCCACAACTTGTTAAAATGAAGGGATTGATTGACAGGACATGTCCTGAGGCATCAAGGAATTGTGAATTTGGTGTTGGATGGAAGTTGAGGGGAGGGGCATAAAAATTGTAGTGGGAGAAAAATACATAAATATAGTTCAAACAGATGTAGGTTGCAGTACCTATGCAGAGATTACGAGGTTTCCTCAAGATGGACTAACTTGGAGAGCTGCATCAGATCAGTCTTCGGACTGATCATGGTCTGATCAATACTTACTGTAACAGTTTGAATAATTGATGACATTCATCTTGCAGCACTGATTCTTACCAGAAATCGTATGGTTAATGAGGAACACTATACACAGGCTCGCAGATGTTGAGTACCCCTTAATTATGGAACGGAATGTCGGAAATTAACTGACCAGTTGTGAAATTTAAAACAGTTTTTTCTAGAAACTATATATTGTTGGTAAATTTCGCATTCAACGACATTAAACATAGGACAGCGGACCTGCCAGAAAACAACGGGAGGAGGACTCAACCTTGACCCTTTTGAAGGAGTTACACTGCTGTTCCCTTAAACAAAATTTGGATGACTAGGCAGGGATCTGAACCCTGTCGACTGAATTCATTAGTGACCACTTCGATTTTGACAGTGGCAGTGTGTTGCTATGGAGAATACTGTTCAGTATAATTTGCCAGATACATCACTAAATTTACATAGTGATGCAGTGAAAATGAAAGTTGATAACTGCATAATATATGCGAGTGAAAAGTTGGAAAAGCATAAAATATTCCTCCGCAATTAGTAGTATATTACAAGCATTCCAGGTGTCATTACGTGGTACAGACATTTCCCGAAATACCTTGGATCTACCCTAGGCCAAAAGCCATCGTTCAAGAAGGATTGGAACAATACTGCTGGAAAACGCATATCCAAGAATACGTTATAGAAAAACTATGCGCCTCAACCTGTGGATCCACTGTCTATATTCTACGAATAAGCTGCCAGTTCTCCCAATAACTGACTCACTCATGAGAGAATACAAAAGAATTTCTACCAGCCTACAGCTTCTTCCAATCGATCAAGCCTCAATACCACTCGTAAGAAACACGCCTAGATCTATACGGCTACGTATCGGGGAAGCAGAAACAATCATCCGCAACAAGTACAGGACATTAGAACAATGCCAATATTTTGCAAAAACCTCGTCTACACGTCGTCTTTATAGGAAGAACTCTCTCGCCTCAGTCACAACTACCGCGTAAGTAATGGGTTAGACTGAACAGATTACGAACTCGTGGCTGAAGATGCACGTATTCTCTTCATGAATGGGGCTTTATGCTGGAGCTATTGTGTCACTGCGGGGTGCCCCAACGCAGTATCAGTCGTGTTTTGAGCGGGCGCGCACTTCGAGCTCATCAAGGGAAATGGAATGGCGTTCCACAAGTTACACAGAATTCGGAACTAGACTCGCCAGCTAAATACCAACTTATGAATATTTCAAAAGTTTATTTACTCTTCACTCTGTACACTATGCTCTTAACTTGTAAACTTTTATGTTTATTTTTTAAATCTGATATGTCAAAATATTCATTTCATACTTACATGTGTTTCGCCTTTTTTTTTGGTCATGTGTTATACGACAATGGATTTGTTCACAAATAACTTGTCTGCTACACCCCGGACACGATAATGAAATTGTTTATGAATTAATTGTCTGATACCACTCAGAACTTACTTTTATTTACACTTTATGCAATGCGTTTCGAGAATTTATGCCCATTTTCAAGTGCGTTTTTCTCTGTGTACTGTTCCATTGTTTCGTAGTGTTTCTGATGTGTGACGTCCTGCATTGTTCTGTTGACTTGGCTGCGGTATACAATTATTTTAGTTGATTCTCGATCTTTATATATAGCTGGTGGCGAAATTTGGAAGAACTTTGTAAAACCTATTTTGCATCTGTATCGATATTTCTATGTCAATTTGTAGTGTTGTATAAAGAATGTTGTATCTGCCATGGAAATTTTTTGGAGTTTTGAGCCCAGAGGAGCTTAAGAGCAGTATTTATGGGCCTCGGATGCTGCATTTGGTGATGCTATTACCATTAATTACGTGAATTTTTTGAACGATGTTGTTTAAACTCCGCTTGTGGATTTAAATAACTACTAGAATGATTTGTTATATAATGTACTATAAATGACTTGGTCATAGTTAGGGAACGTAGGGTTGAATGTGAAAGACGTGGGGAAGCCCTGTAGCTACGGAAGTAGCCTGGCGGAGTGGAACAGGTATGGTTGGCGCACAAGTGACAACTCGTCCTTTGTGACGGGTAAGGAATCTGGGCTGAGCACTGGTGTGGTTAACATCTCGCCAACAGTAGTAAATGGTCGTGGCTCATATTATTGGAGTTTTGAGGCCAGAGGAGCTTAAGAGCAGTATTTATGGGCCTCGGATGCTGCATTTGGTGATGCTATTGCCATGCTTTTTGGCCCTATAAAAATATAATTCCGACGCCAAGAAGATCTGTAGCCGGACGAGGTCAACAGTATGCCACGACTGCATCGCCGTCATGTTCACACCAATGCAAATTACTCCACCAATACCACCAGCCTTCCACTAAATTGTTTATATTTGGCACTCTGTAAAGGACTAGGTATTTATGAAATTTGGTTGATTTTAATAATAATCTTGGTGTTGCTAAAAACTCTGTCTTACACCCATGATTATCCAAATCAGAAACCTGGACAGGAATCCTGTCCTAGTGGATTTAGTACGGAGTGTCCTACTTTATTATGGAAAGAGTTATCAGGCAGCTGTAAAAATCGTTCTGATTGCTTTCTGATGTGTGGAGTTACAGTGTCTAAATTCAGTTTTATAGTTTGAGAAATACTCCACTTCAAGTGCAATTTTAAATCAATCTGCAGTTATTTCCTTAAATAATTTGCCTTTGGTTTTTGTGCTCTACTTAATTAATAATTATTGATTAGAATATTTACCATTCCTCATATATACTTGTGTAGTTTTGTTAGTAAGAATCGTTCTTCAAACCATGAAAATATAAGGGCCCTCATGTACTAGGCTAGTTAGTCAATGAAGCAAAGCAAAGTCACTTTCAGTGCCAGTGTAGTGAGATTTGCATTCTGTTTGATTGCTTCAAACTAAGCTTAAGAAAGAAATGTTTACTGTGTTAGCTATTCTAATTCAAGTTGGTTAATGCACAGGCATAGAGACCCTGTACTAAGCAATGGTGTTACAGAGTGTGATCATTACAGACACTCTGATTTAAATCAGAATCATTTCATGCTCTTCCCTGTTTAGTATTGTTACTAGTTTCATGTGTTAGTCCTATTTGGTATGGGTCCTACACACTTGAGTTATGTTCTAGAATGAGTTGCATGAGTGATTTTTTAATCTCCTTTGTAGACACATTACACTTCCCCAGTACTCTACCAATAAACTTAAGTCTACCACGTTCTTTACACACCACTGAGCCCATGTGACAATTTCATATCCGTACAAAGTATTACACTCAGGTATTTGTAAGAATTGACCGAATCAAACTGTCTAATCGATATTATATTTATAGGATACTGCGTTTTTTCGTTTTGTAAAGTTCACAATTTTACATTTTTGAACATTTAAAGGAAGTTGCGAATCTTTGCACCACTTTGAAATCTTACCAATATCTGACAGAATATTTATGCAGCTTCTTTCAGACAGTACTTCATTATAGATAAAGTACACTCCTGGAAATGGAAAAAAGAACACATTGACACCGGTGTGTCAGACCCACCATACTTGCTCCGGACACTGCGAGAGGGCTGTACAAGCAATGATCACACGCACGGCACAGCGGACACACCAGGAACCGCGGTGTTGGCCGTCGAATGACGCTAGCTGCGCAGCATTTGTGCACCGCCGCCGTCAGTGTCAGCCAGTTTGCCGTGGCATACGGAGCTCCATCGCAGTCTTTAACACTGGTAGCATGCCGCGACAGCGTGGACGTAAACCGTATGTGCAGTTGACGAACTTTGAGCGAGGGCGTATAGTGGGCATGCGGGAGGCCGGGTGGACGTACCGCCGAATTGCTCAACACGTGGGGCGTGAGGTCTCCACAGTACATCGATGTTGTCGCCAGTGGTCGGCGGAAGGTGCACGTGCCCGTCGACCTGGGACCGGACCGCAGCGTCGCACGGATGCACGCCAAGACCGTAGGATCCTACGCAGTGCCGTAGGGGACCGCACCGCCACTTCCCAGCAAATTAGGGACACTGTTGCTCCTGGGGTATCGACATTGTGCATGCTCTGTTGCCTGTGTCTATGTGCCTGTGGTTCTGTCAGTGTGATCATGTGATGTATCTGACCCCAGGAATGTGTCAATAAAGTTTCCCCTTCCTGGGACAATGAATTCACGGTGTTCTTATTTCAATTTCCAGGAGTGTATATACGTAAAAAGTATGAGGTTAATATTAATATTTTTCGAAAAGTCATTGATATACAACATGAACAGCAAGGGTATCAACACACTTCCATGGTGTACACCCAAATTTGCTTATGTATCTGACAAGGACTATCCAAGATAACACACGGCGTCCTCCCTACCAAAACGCCCTCAATCCAGTCACAAATTACGCTTGATATGCCATGTGATTGTACTTTTGACGATAAGCTTAGGTGTGGCGCTGAGGCAAACGATTTTCCGAAATTAAGAAATACTACATCTACCTGACTGACTGGATCCAAATCTTTCAATAGATCATGAGAGAAAAGTGTGACTTGGGTTCCACATGATCGCTGTTATCCGAATCCATGCTGGTTGGCATGGAGGAGATCATTCTGTTCGAGATACCTCAGTATATTTGAGCTACAACAAATCTATTTAAAGGATACTAGAAGGTAGTTTTGTGTGGGTCAGTTCTACTACCCTTCTTGTAAACGGGTGTGGCTTTCGAACTACACGGCACGGTTTTTTGTTCCAGGGATCTACAAAAGATTATAGTAAAAAGAGGGGCTAACTCAGCTGCAAATTCAGTATAGAATCTGATAGGGATTCTTTGATCAATTTTAACAATTTCAGCTGTTTCTCAACGCCACTGAAACTGATACTTATTCACTCGTCTTTTCAGTGGTACGAGAATTATATTGGGGCAGTTTTCGTGTGCTTTCGTTTGTAAAGGAGCATTTGAAAACAAGGTTAACCATTTCAGCTTTTGCTTTACTACCCTCAATTTCAGTTCCTGTCTCATTCGCTAGGGCATGGATACCAACTAATGCTAACAGCCTTTACATACCATCAGAATTTCTTTGGGTCTGCGAAAGATTATTTGTCAATATCCTGCTACGGTAAGTCACTGAAGGCATCATGTACTGCTCCCTTGACAGCCAAACGCCTTTCATTCAGCATCTCTCTATCTACAGTCCTATCCTTTGTTTCACACCTATTACGCATTAGTTTCTGTTTCTTTAGAAGTTTCTTTGCAGTGTCTGTACACCTCACATTATGGACTGTTCTACTGGGTACATTTCAATGCAGTGCACGGTCAACTATTCTTCTGAACTTGAAACATAGTTCCTTTGCTTGCTCCTGTATATCTTTTTGCTTGTTTTAGTGGTCCTTTGTACTTTGGTAATCATTGTTGCCACAACTGCGTCACGGTCTGACACCAGTTTCATTGTGGACATCCTCAAAGAGGCCAAGTCTGTTTGTTGCCATTAGATTCAATATATTTCCATCATGAGTGGGGTCCGAACTGACTCTTGAGCTAAACGAACTATCTCTTGATCTATACTCTAGAGGAAGGTAAAGTTTTGCCCTTCAGAAAGTGTGTGAAGGCTATTACCTTTGACTAAACGATTAAATACGAGGGTTGGAACTTAAATAGCGGCAACTATTTATTCACAACCGATACAAAAGAGTTACATGTTTGTACCTGTTACTGTCCTTCAAAGTAGTCACCAGCGTTGTGTAGAGCCTGTTGCCAGCTATGTGGAAGGCGTAGTATACCGTTAGCAGAGCCTATTCTGTTTATGGTGCGAATGGAGCAGTCTAAAATCATGGTGATTCTCGTGTACGACGACTGTGATGGTGTTATGGTAATGCATTACGTTTCTTCACGGCAGACCGTCAATGCACAGTATTACTGTTCTTTTTTGGATCACTTGCGACCAGCTTTGCGAAAGAAGCGGCGACACTTTCTGCGCAACCCACCCATCATTTTGCACAACAATGCGCGGGCGCATACAGCGCAAGCTGTGGCTGCTCTGTTCGGTCGATGGGACTGGGAAGTACTGCAGCATCCACCATACTCCCTGGACTTCAGTCCTTGTGCGACTTTGATTTGATTCCGAAGATGAAGGAACCACTTATTGGCATTCGCTTCAGAACTGTTCCAGAGATTCGACAGGCAGTAGAACGCTCCGTTCGCAGCATCTGCAGAACAGCCTCTGCTAACGGTATACTACGCCTTGCACATCGCTGGCAACGGGTTCTATGCAACGCTGGTGACTGCTTTGAAGGACGGTAAGAGAAGCAAACATGTAACTCTTTTGTATCAGCTGTGAATAAATAGTTGCCACTATTTAAGTTCCAACCCTCGTATTTGAGACTAACAATGGGTGAGACTATGAAATGACACCACCACTTGAGCTCTGGTTCAAATGGCTCTGAGCACTATGGGACTTAACATCTGAGGTCATCAGTCCCCTACAACTTAGAATTACTTAAACCTAACTAACCTAATGACATCACACACATCCATGCCCGAGGCAGGATTCGAACCTGCGACCGTAGCGGTCGCACGGTTCCAGACTGAAGCGCCTAGACTGCTCGGCCACCACGGCCGCCACTTAGCTCTGTTTTAAGTAAAAATTTATTTTCTAGATACAGGCCGCTAAGAGCCGAATGGGGCCTGTGACGAGATGCCCTATGTGCAAATATAGCAGTTCAAATCTGTTGTTCTTATAAAGAAGGTTTGGCGAGATTAAAACATAAATGCAGTTCGAGGAATATTGGACATGCACGAAAATACGCATTCGAATGAAATACAGAATAAATATAATTTCTTATTAAACACTAAACGTATCTTCACAAATGCAATTAGTCCGTGTACAGTGCCGTTATGTTCCAAACAGTCGCGCGTGAACATTCAGTTTTTCAGGGGGCCATATCTCGGTTTCTACTGACCACAGAGATAAAGAGTCAACAGGTTTGGGCAGCTCTTGGTCTAGCGAGTATTTGTATACGTATCCGAAATACTAGGATATACTGTTGGTACCCTACAGTACAAGACCAAAATTTCACCATTACATTCTTTCTCCAGCCCAGGCAAATTGAGCTAATCGACTGGTTCTTCTGCGTTAGGTATGTTTTAGAGTGGACCGTAGGCGGCTTACAAAAGCAACATTTGACTGTGGTCGACTCCTGAGAAAACTTCGAAAAACTACGATTTTTTGGGAACGGGAAGTACCACATCTACATCTACGTGATTACTCTGCTGTTCACAATTAGGTGCCTGGTAGAGGGTTCAGTGAACCACTTTCAAGCTGTCTCTGCCATTCCACTCTCGAACGTCTCGCGCGAGAAACGAGCACTTAATTTTTTCTGTGCGATCCCTGATTTCTCTTATTTTGTCGTGATGATCATTTCTCCCTATGTAGTTTTCGCATTCTGAGGAGAAAACTGGTGATTGAAATTTCAAGAGAAGATCCGGTTGTAACGAAAAACGCCTTTGTTTTAATGATTGCCACTCCAGTTCACGTATCATGTCTGTGGCACTATCTCCCCTATTTCGCGATAATACAAAACAAGCCGCCCTTCTTTGAACTTTTTCAATATCATCCGTCAGTCCTACCTGATACGGATCCCACACCACACGGCAATACTCAAGAATAGGGCGGACAAGTGTAGTGTAAACAGTCTCTTTAATAGATCTGTTGTGCCTTCTAAGTGCTCTGCCAATGAATCGCAGTCTTTGGTTTACTCTACCCACAACAATATCGATGTGATCGTTCCAATTTAGGTTATTTGTAATTGTAATCCGTAAGTATTTAGTTGAATTTACAGCTTTCAGATTTGTATGACTTATAGCGAAATCGAAAATTATCGAATTTCTTTTAGTATTCATGTGGATAACTTCACACTTTTCTTTATTCAGGGTCAATTGCCACTTTTCGCACCACACAGATATCTTATCTGAATCATTTTGCAATTCAGTTTGGTCATCTGATGACTTTACAATACGGTAAATGACAGCATCATCTGCAAATAATATAAGAGGGCTACTCACATTGTCTCCAGTTGTGAGGATGGCCTCTTCGTTAATTTCTATTGATAGCAGATCGTCGATTTGTACTGTACGTTCCTAAGATGATATTATCGTGGATCTTAGAAACTTTTTTAGATGTAATTATCCGTTATGAGGTCCAGGTTTCAAAGTTGTCGTACTTACGCAGTAAAATACGAGGGTGGTTTGAGAAGTTCTCGGAACGGAATAAAAAAAAGTACTTACCTCACTGAAACTTTTTTTATTTTTCAATGTAGCTTCCTTGTAGATTAGCGCACTTGATCCAACGATGTTCCGGTACCTTGCTCCCATCTCGAAAATGAGTTTCCTCCATGCTGAAAAATAGTTGTCAACTCTGGCTATCAATTCTTCGTTTGAAGTGAATCTTCGTCCACCAAGAAAAATTTTCAGTTTGGGGAAGAGATGGAAGTCTGACGAAGCCATATAAGGTGAACAAGGCGAATGTGGCAACAATTCATACCTTAGGTCGTGTTATTTTGCCATGGCGACGGCACATGTCTGCGGGCACACATTGTCTTGGTGAAAGATGACTTTCTTCCTTGCTGAACCTGGCCTTTATTCGCGTATCTTTTGTGGCAATTTGTCCAGGATATTAGTATAATATTCTCCAGTAATTGTTTGCCCAGTGGGGAGATAATCCACAAACAGAATCCCTTTTGCATCCCAAAACACTGATGCCATGACCTTTCCTCACGAAGGATGCTTCCTTGCTTTCTTTGGTGGCGGAGAATCAGGATGTTTTCATTGATTTGGTTCAAAATGGCTCTGAGCACTATGGGACTTAACTTCTGAGGTCATCTGTCCCCTAGAACTTAGAACTACTTAAACCTAACTAACCTAAGGACATCACACACATCCATACCCGAGGCAGGATTCGAACGTGCGACCGTAGCGGTCGAGCGGTTCCAGACTATAGCGCCTAGAACCGCTCGGCCGGCTTACATTGCTTTGACTGTTGTTTTGTCTCTGCGGTATAGAAGTGCACTCAAGTTTCATCTGTGATCAAAAACCGACGCAAAAATCAGTTTGTTTCTTCTAAAATGGGCCAAACATTGTTCTGCTATGTCTATTCTCATACGTTTTTGATCCAGCGCCAAGAGTCGTGGCACCCATTTTGCAGATAATTGTTTGATTCCTAATTCTTTAGTTAAAATGTGATATACCCTTTCAGATGACATCTGGCAAGCGTGAGCAACTTCACGCACTTCCAGTCGGCGATCTTCCATGAACGTTTTGTTCACTTTTGCAATGACTTCAGGAGTAGTAACACTTCTTGGTCCACCAGTGCGCCGATCGTCATCGAAGCTCTCCCGCCCAAATTTAAATTCATTTATCCACTGGGCAACAGTTGAATATGAAGGAGCAGAGTCTCCCAGTATATTCTGGAAATCGGGATGAAAGTCCTTTGCTTTCATACCTTTCTTTACGAAGTACTTATTTACCTCTCGAAGCTCGATTTTTTACATCTTCGCAAAACACTACGTGGGACATAAACGTCTCACCGCTACAGCTCTCTTCCAAGAGCACTGACGTTGCACTCGTTTACAGGAAATAGTCCAATAAATATCACGTGAACAACTCGTTGCGCTAGCCCTGACCTCTCGTGGTGATTCCGAGAACTTTTCAAACCACCATCGTATGCTCGTAATATCCAGTCTGGGGCGTAAATGTTGACATAACTGACGTTGTGGCACATAGCAAAGGTTCTAGGGTCAGTGCAAGGGTTCTGAGGTCACCAAACTACGTTTTCAGTCAGCATTTGCTCACAAGTAATACCTTATGGAGCACTGTCTCTATACAATGGGCGCTTCACGCCCACACAAATGTGCCCAAAGTGGCGCTGCGCTAACAAAACTGGATTAGAAAGGGTCCCAATGTCCCTGAAAGTAACTTAAAATGACTGGCAAAATATTATGTAAAACCGGAAAGACTGCAAATACAGTAAAGTATTTGTAATAACATTTTTACTCTTTATGACACATATAATAACTAGAGGTTTTCGATGAACTACGATCGATGAACAAGGAACCGAGAAAAACGTAAAGCAAATGATTCTATATTAACCTTAAATTATATGTACTTATTTGTTATTTATATTTGTCAAAGTATATAAGTATGTCGAAGTGTATAACCTTTAAAACTTTACTGACCTATAGGGTTCCTTTTATATAAGTTGCATACACAGCTGTCGCAGGGAAAAGAAGGGAACCAGCGGAAAAATGCTTCTGTTGGAGCACAAAAAAAGGCGACTTTTTCCTCCTTTAAAAGAAACTGACAGATAAATGGGAAACCAACTGTCTCAGTCGTCACTCCATCTCCCTCACTAAAATTTTTGGTATTCGAACGTGTTTGCGCTTTTTTGTAGTAGAAGAGAGTGGGTGAGAGACAGCGATGGTGGAAGGGAAGGCGACAGAGCCAGTGGGAGAGAAGCAGAGAGGAGACAGTGATGGCAGCAGAGATAACGTGTCAGTAAAGAGAGAGAGAGACAGACAGAGAGAGAGAGAGAGAGAGAGAGAGAGAGAGAGAGCAGCCAAAGAGAAAGGAGATACTGATGGTCAGCGAGACAAAGTGCCCGCAAAAGAGAAAGATGGAAGAAGACGGAGAAAAAGAGAGAGGAGACAGCGTGATGCTATTCCACAATAACGCCCGCCCGCATTCTACTAGACTGACAATACACGCTACACAAGAGTTGGATTGGGAAGTTATTCCACATTCACCATATTCACCTGACATTGTGCACTCAAATTTTTACCTTTTCTGCTCCCTATCGAACAATCTTCAAGGAACTTCCTTTCCGGATGAAAATGCGATCCGAACATGGTTCGACGAGTTTCTCGCCTCAGAACCATGTGATGAACCTAAAAATTTCCCCTTAATTGGCGGACTGTTATAAATAGTGAATGAGAATCGATGATTGAAATCTCCATTGTATAACTTACGGAATAAACGCTACGAACGTATGCACCAATCCAATAGTTAGTTACTGTGCGTCAGAGAATATAATCTACGAAATTTGTTTACTTAGTTTCGAATATAAAAATACGTTACATTATTTTTCTACGAAAGTGAGGAAAGACTGGCTTTCTAATTACAGAACTGACACAAAATTAAATTTGCTACCTCCAGTAAGCAGTTTTTTTCTGTGCACAGTTTCTGCATTCTCATTTCTGATTTTCAGACACATTTTCAATCTGAATTAGAGTAGACTGCGGTGGCTCGAATTTAAATAACATTTATACATATATTTTCAGTTTTCATTGTATTTAATTATAATAGTTTCGTAGAAAGAGAACAGCTGGTAGCACACCTGCGTGATGTGCCTTTGCTGAGATCGTGCTCCAAATTTCACACTCGTTTCGCAGTGCAGTCCTGCCACCATTTATATTACAATATACAGTTGCCTTTATCCCAGTGCAAGTTCAAAATGACGCATTAGTGCACACTGCAGTATGAAGAAACCTGTTTAACGCAGATAGTCCTGAATTATTTGTTTTTCAAAATTGATTTATATCGTATCTACATTCATTCACAAGGTTGTAAGGAAGAAAGTAAAAACAATTTTGAGTATTTATTTTTAATTAGTTTTTCCAAAAATGGGCGTCCTTCCAGAAGGACGTCAGGACAATAAGGGAACATGTTTTTAAAGTATATGACAGTACACAATTAAATGGTTTTGGTGTTTATACTTTCAAATAAACATAAATAAATTTGAATTATGGGCTAAAACAGCTAACAAATACAAAAAACAAAGAAAATAACCTATCCATATATTTTATGCACTAGTATGATACGGCAAAAAGCAACAAACATGAAGTGATTCGTCACATTTTACGCACACAGTAGTAGTTTTTTTGTGGCAACTTCGAAATTTCAGCTGCTTCTTCTTTTTTGTTATCTCGTCCATTGGTAATTCAGCAACATAATGTTCTCTTCCATCAAATCTAGAATCTAGTTTTGCCCTCTTACTAGGACGTCCTCTGCTGGTAGTGACTCTTTTGCTACTTTCAAGAATTGCAGTGACAATTCGACGACGAAATGTCAGATGATCTATGGGTTGTTCTTTGTGCTTGTAAAGATCCCAGGCATTTTGCTCTGCAATGTCTATAAAATGTGAAACGATCGGGAACTACCACTTTTTCCCTCTTATAGAGCATCTATACAGGGATTCATTTTGGTCAGTTCGATCTATGCCTCCCATATGAGTATTGTAGGAGTGTAATAAGTTAGGTTGAAGTACGCTAATCCTTTTCTTTTGTTCCCTGGAAAATCTTGCTACAGATCGTAGTGGTTGCACTCTGTCAAAGTTGGTGGGTACAGTAACAACATTGTTCTCATTCCAACATACAATGGAAATCCCGGATGCTGAGTCAGAACCAATTTCATGTGATCCTCTATTTTCTCTTATCACTTTCTCTACAAATGATAGAGTACAATTCTTAACTCCGTTCCCTCTTATAGTTCCTGTTGCTTCCACACCCCTCTCTTTTAGGTCATGTAGCGCAGTAGCGTTGAGCTGACTCGCTGGTAATTTATCTACACTTGAATTTTCTTCAGCACCCAAATCTTCATCTGTTACGTCATCAGCTGAATTTAGATGAGGGTGTAATGTTACATTCACACCAGTATTAGATACTTCGCCCGCATCTCGTGGTCGTGCGGTAGCGTTCTCGCTTCCCACGCCCGGGTTCTCGGGATGCCTCGTGATGGCAGGATGTTGTGTGATGTCCTTAGGTTAGTTAGGTTTAAGTAGTTCTAAGTTCTAGGGGACTGATGACCATAGATGGTAAGTCCCATAGTGCTCAGAGCCATTTGAACCATTAGGTACTTCCTCATCTTTTGATTCTAACATGTCCAAAAGTTCCGTAAGTGTACATTGTATTCTGTGAATACATAATGACAAGATATTACCCTGACGTCCTCCAGGAAGGCCGGTTGAAAACATTATTGAATTACAACTGACGAAAACTTTCAATCGTTATATGAGCCCATAAATAATATAGGTTAATTCTTTAAGATATTATATGACAAGTTTCAGAATTATTGACGCAATATGAAAGAAAATATACATACCCATCGATGACAAGCTCAGTCACTTGGTCCATGGTAAAATCGGCCCTATTTTCAAGACACAGTTTCTCACTCACTATGAACGACAGCGTCAAACTGAGTGTCGCAGCGCGCAACTCACCCTGCCTACTTCATATAACAATGCGTCACAGTCCGTTGAACAATGCGTTATTCGCAAAAATAAATTATTTCAACAGTGAGTTATGTTGTCCTTCCAGTAGGATGTCAGGGTTATCTGGGTTAATTTCGTGCCCTCTACTATTTTAGAAAAGTAGTAATAGCTGTTATGATCCACTTTGTGCGATTATATATATTACAATCAACATTATTTGGAATGTAGAAAAACAAAAAAATAGTCGTAATCCATATCTCCTGTTTCCGACTGCAGCTTTGTAAGAACTAATACGCATAACGTGTGGTTTATGAATGAATGTGCAAAGGTTAAACAGACCGAGAAATAATACTAGCGCTATGAGGCTTTTATGGAGTAGGAGACTGAAAGAATAGTAATAAATATTTCTGAAAAGTAGTGACGGTGGCAGTTATCAGGAACACAAGGTCACTACAGCTAGGGAATGAATGATTGCTGAACCCTGACTCAGTTTTCTTCCTCGCCGTGTAAGTCATGACAAACAGGTTCGTCTACAGATGCTACTCAGTGATAAATTATTGTAAAATGTGAAGTGAGCTCCATTTAATTTTATTTTTTAAATCGGTTTAATTTACTTTCACTTCACTTTACAAAACAAAAGGCTAAATATTATACTCATTTGCACATTGACGAAATGTCTGGTACCAGTAACGTTGCGATATGGTGTTCCGTCCCTGCTCGTTCGCTGGCGTGCCCACGCACTTCAGTAATCAGACATCAACACGCTCGCATGTAAACGGCAGTGGGTCATCCAACTATCTTGCCTGTAACACTGTCGATGATACTTTGCGAGCCATTCGTTTAACAAATGTTTTAATCACAACATCAAGGTCTAGATGTCCTGGAAAATTATACTGAGTTGCCAAAGTCCCCGAAACTGTCAAACATTGTTGATGCATAGTTGGTCTGAGACAGTTTTCGACACGAGCCAGAGAGCCGAATTAACTTTCTGCTTCAGTGCCAGTCACAGGAAGGGTGCAAAACACGCTCGAAGCTACATTTACGTTCATAAATAAGCTTGAATATTTAAGCTTGTGCATCTTATTCTTGAGGTCTAATGGTTCCAAAGCAATGTGCTCAAGGATTTAAATTTGAATTGTTTTCAGATCTTTAATTTCTCGTTTACATCTGTTGTGATATCATAGCGGTGCTCACTGATAGGTAACTGGCACTCCTCAGCGTCTTCATTTTCAACTACGTTCTAGTTTTACCATAACGCCTAAATCATATAACCAAAATCTTCGCAGCTTCGTATCTGGTTTACAAGCAATGTGCTCAAGAGTTTAAATTTGAATTGTTTTCAGATATTTAATTTCTCGTTTACATCTGTTGTGGTATCATAGCGGTGCTCACTGATAGGCAACTGGCACTTTTCAGCGTCTTCATATTCAACCACATTCTAGTTTTACCATAACGCCTATCTCATTTATCCAAAATCTTCACAGCTTCGTATCTGGTTTACGAGTGGGAGAACGGCAATATGACATGTCGTATACATGGCGTTATTTGAAGCGTACTCGCGCTCAACTGGCTGCGAGAAAGCAGCATTATCGCTGACGCTCTCAGTATTCCTTGAACTAAGAGCGCTTTGGTTCGATGTTAACTATTGTGAAAAGATATGGCCTAGCTTCTGGTCTTAATAAGTACAGACGAATGTATTACGGCTTAAGAGAGAAGGCATTGTTGCGAGACCAACATCTTTAATTGAAGGGCATTTTATGATTTTGTGCGAGTATAATAAGACAATAAACGAATTTCTCGACTGCACAAACAAGGTGTGTATTGATTAAATTATTCTCCATCTTATGGTTTCACATTTTCAAATATTTGTACATGCCTACGAGACTTTTGTTTGGACTGTGGAAGCTCGAACATGCAAACTCTATACGGTCATTAATTTAAAGAGTTTTAAACAAATCCACTTCGACGGACAAGCTTTCATAGAAAGGAGAATTGGACCGTAGTTAACGTAGACTAAGATTCCTACAGATTCAGCACGCAGTTCGACGACCGGCAGGGACATCGAGTACAGCTTACAGTCAGCGTGCAGCAGCAGATCTCCAGTCTACCATGCACAATCCCCTGAATTTAAACGTCGTGTAGTGAGATCGGGTTGGTTGTTTACTCATTTTAAAGACCTAAATTCTTTTCTTAGAGAGACTAAATACTAAAGAACTAATTCCTTGAATCAGTAATAATAATAATAATAATAATAATACTAATAATAATAATAAAATCAAAGCAGTAAATAAATTAATAATAATAATGATGATCATCATCATTACGATGATGATGATGATAAAAGCAGTTCATCGAAGTTAATTTTTGTCTCTGAAAGGAAATTTTCGACACAGATCTCCATACAGTAAGTGGGTTTAGGGTGACATAATGACTCCTGTTGCGGCGACGCGGTTCTTTCCGTCCCTTTACGACGGACCTGCACCTACCTGTGAACATTGTCTCAGCAGATCATCAGTAGGAAAGCCGAGTGAAACCTATTGTACTTCGACGTGAACCACGCTGCAATTTAAGTCGCTAATCTAGCTTTCGGGAGAAAGTTTTCACACAAATGAAAGGTTGGAAATTTTGTCCTCAATTAACAAATTCTGAAACTTAGGTGAAAAAGTATCACTGCCAAGTCCGTGCTAGTCTTAACACAGTCACTCATAATCCCTTTCACTCTCGTTAACAAGTTTATGGTGTTGCATTTCCCGAAAACGTAAGAGCTACAAAAATACTGCTTCTTTTTGATTGGTAATGCTCGCCAAATTTCAAATGCAGTTACAGTTTTTAGCCACCGAGCTGCTCAATACGCCACGCGAAATTTATGTCTTTTCTCTTCACATAATTCACTTAAAAATTCCGAAATTTCTACATGCCCGTTAAAATAATTATGCCGTCACTTTACCACACTTTTAGTGTATGAAACACTGCTAGATCCGGCAACTTATCGTTTCCATCAGAACTACTACTACAAACGTCTGATCTGTTTCATGACTAGGCTTCGACACTTCTGGAATACTCTTTTCTCTACGAGCAGAGAAAGGCGCGCGAAGAATATTTCTTTACCATTGGTCAGTTTACTCAACAGCCAATAGCAAAACAACATTCTCCCGCGTCCAGATCGCGCTTTTCATCATTAACCAATCGCAAAATAGTAAACCTAACGACTGCACTTTTTACCGACGTAATTATCTAATATGCTGAAGTTTTGCTTGTGCATAAAGTTATTTACTATTGTTTTTTATACCTGAATTAACTTTCCCTTTACCATAAACTTACTTTACAAATCTATTCTACAAAAATCCCCTTTGTTGATATCCATACTTCTTCGAAATGTTCCCACACTAAATCCCACTACATAACTCGTTAAACAATTATCTTCATATTAACCTTAAACCACACTCTTGCATCATTCATACTGCTAAAACACATTTATAACATTTTACATACACAAAAAGACATAATAACACTTAATGAAAATACTAGAGCAGTTTATGAAAAACATTCTATTACTTTAGTGCACTCTAGTGGGCATAATCGAAACTAAAATCACAGTCCCCCTATCCAATATCTTCCTCAATCGGCTGATACATAAACTACGTGCGCATCCAGTCTCGCGTCACCATCTGCCACCATCCAGCTCTGAGACACATCTCCCACTTAACCGCCTCCAAGGCAGAATCGTTATACGGCGCTACGCTTCACTGCCATGGATAAAATTACATTTCAGTAAAATTATAACAATTTACCTTTCACACGTATCTTGAATAAATATTGTAAATTCACATCTGTCACTTCACTCCTGGTTTCATCATGAAATGATTTCCTGTCCTTATTGCGCACCTCCGGAAGTTCAGGATCGATATTAATTACACTGGCAACAACTTTAGATCAGGAGAATGGCGTCCCAATTTTCGCGAAGATATTGCAAGTCATTTAATAATCTCTCAAAGTGTCTTACTTCGACATCAATTGTAGTATAATTGTAGCAATTTGCTTCTGTAGTCTTTTGGTACCAACAACTTCAGTTAAATTGATGCCATGATCAAACATTTGACTGTCTCACATTACCAAAATACCCTGCATGACAGAACGTGTTTCAGGTAACAAATTCAACTTATTTATTTGTTTACACGTCACGTTCCGTAGGACCAAATGGAGGAGCAAAACTTCAAGGTCATGGAACATGTCAGTACATGAAATTACAACATATAAGTAATAACAGATAAAAATAAATTGTTTATGAACCCGAAAAAAGTCAATCTATAAGTTTAAGTAAACGCAATCGACAATACAAAAAAAATCAGCTTAATTTTTCAAGGAACTTCTAGACAGAATAGAAGTGACCCATGAGAAACTCTTCAGTTTCGATTTGAAAACGCGTGAAATTGAGCGATAGCTTATTGACAACGGATGCAGCAGCATACTGCACACCTTTCGCACAAGAGTTAAGGAAGTCCGATCCAAATGAGTGTTTGATTTCTGCCGAGTATTAACTGAGTGAAAGCTCCTTATTCTTGGGAATAAGCTGATATTGTTAACAAGAAACGACAGTAAGGAAAATACCCAGACTCGTGAACAGGGGTCGACGAGAGGTTTGTGAATTTACACCATGTATTGCCCGAACCACACGTTTCTGAGCCAAAAATATCCTTTTGGAATGGGAAGAGTGACCCCAAAATATAATACCATACAACATAAGTGAAAGAAAATAAGCGAAGTAGACTAATTTTCGTGTCGAACGATCACTCACTTCAGATACCATTCGAATAGTAAAAATGGCAGCATTAAGTCTGTGAAATTAAAACGTCAGGTTTTGTTGAATTGTGTGTTAGACACTGTAAAAACTGAGTCTTACTGTGATTTAACGTGAACTTAGGTCCTGAACTGCACTATTTGAAACTAGGCCAATGTTGCACACAACATGCTTTGCTACCAAGCTCGTGTCATCAGCAAATAGAGATATTTTAGAGTTACTCGTAATACTAGAGGGCATATCATTTATATAAATAAGGAACAGGAGTGGCTTAACAATGATCCCTGGGGCACCCCCTCCCCCCCAACTTGACTGTAACCCACTCAGACCCTACGTAACAGCCATTCTCAACATTGTGAGTAATGAGTTTTTGCTGTTTGTTGCTAAAGGAAGAGGTGAATCAACTGCCAGCTACTCCCCGTATACTTACCGAGAGTTTCAACAACAATGGTAATCTTATCCAAGAGAGCTGAAACTGCTATTGCAGCGTCAACCAGAGCACTAAAACGGGTATCAGACATGGGATATAAAGAGCTTCCAGCACACTGTTTCAGAATTTCCCATCGTTGTGGGTTGTTAATGAACGGGTCGTAAAGACGTTGAATCACTCCGAAAAAATTATTTGCTTCATGAGAAGTCTCGTCTGCATGTACTCCACTTAAAGCTATGACAATCACACAGACAATTTTGCAACAGGATTTCATGAAGAAAATGTGTTTGGGCCCCTTTATGCAGGTAAGACCTTCTAGCAATACTTTCATTATCATAACCTTGTCCGCAGCTTTCACTGATAGATATTGATGTTTCATAAGTGTTAATCGAATTAAATGTACAATAGCTCTTCTCGTTTTCTGATTACAATGTACGAATCCAAAAACCGTTCATTTATTTCTTAGTTATGAATCAAGCTTTCCCGCTTCTTGTCAGTCTCTGATCTTGCTAATGTGCTTTACAAGCAGTGGATCAGAGAGACTCAAGAGCTCTAATATTCTGAGGGAATTTCCATTATTTGGATCTACAGTTTTCTGAGCTGAACCGCTGAAGACCAAGCCGCTTTGGCCAAGAAATAATGTCACAGACGAACAAGAAAGAACGTTACCTCTTTACTTCTGGGCATCACCATGACCAATGTACCTCTTCAATGTCATTTCATTTATTCACTTTTACAAATAGAAATATTATACTTTGTGTTTACTCTTGAATGCAAAATATTTTATGTATATTCGTTTTTCGTGTAAAATTACCTCGTGATGGAGTCACACGTGCCTTATCTTTGAATGTTGTCGGCAAACCTACCAAATTATAACGCGTTTTACAGCTGTTGCCGTGTCCATGTGCTGGGGAAATGTTTTGGTAGGATTTCAAACAACATTTAAAGGAAGCGCATTTTCGACTCCATCGCAAGGTGATTTTAGTGAGCGATCTCTAAAGAAAATATTGTGCATTCAGGGTTATACATGACATAGAACTGTGTGTAACTATCCTGTATGACTTACAAAACTGAAGAACTGAAGTGGAAAGGAAGAGCTAGTTTCGTATTGCTGGTGCTGAGGTAATTTTATTTATTGTATAATACAATTCTTTTTTTTTACAATAGCAGACTGATATTCGCCAACTTAGCACGCTGGAGAACCCAAACCACGAGAGACTTAGGCCCCCTCGAGACTTGAGCCGCGGAGATGTTGCCCTACCCTCTCATCGGGCCTGGCTAGATACTGGAAAACGCCACACAGTGTCTAAACGGATTACCTGCAGACATTGCGGAACTATGTCAATACGCAAGTTTGATTGTCTGAAAAGCGCAACAGAAATGCTCAAAACTTTTAACTGGCAGGAACTTCAAGAAGACACATAACATATCATGATAATGTATTTATTAAGTTAACAGATACCTTGAAAATAAAATGATACCGACTAGAGAGGTAAATGCAATGATACCAAGGTATATAGAAAAAGAATGATACACGAAGGCCCAATACATGAACTTGAAGCAAAGCAAGCGCTGTATCATGTATAAGATACAGAGGCGAGCGAGTGCACGGGACTTACCCTAGTTCACTGCTAGTAGCGTCACGTCATCGTAACGCGCCTGCATATAGTATTGCACCACATTTAACATAAAAGTAAAAATTAAGATTTGTGTGTAAAACTTTGTTAAAGTATAGTTCTATGTAATAATGTTTCAGGTAACAAATCTTAATGTTATAAAATTAGTAATTTACGTAAAATTCACGTTTTGAAAGAAAAATAGGAGGCGCTAAATAATGACGCTAGGAAGCCAAAATTTGGTGAGAAGGTGCAGTAAGAAGTCATTAATGAGTGGTGCTGGTTTCAAAACCATAAAACTAAAATTGACTCCAGAATCCGCGTTTTTCGGAAAAATCAGAGGCGCGAAATAATAGAGCTACAATATTGAAAATTGGTAGGATGCTTCAGTTCACCCTAATAATAATAATGGAAATACCACAATCAGTTACCTCTTCTAGTTTTTTAGTAATTTAGTAAAAACTACTTTTGTGAGTAAAATGTACATAAGCATTATAGATTAAGTACTTTAAATTTTAATGATAGAACAAATTCTTTAAGACCAATGATCAGATAGGACAATTAACAAAGCTACACCAAGTTTTAGTCTTGTAGCATAATTAACAGCTGATACAAGTCTTGATAAAGCTATGGTTCAGAGGTAACAATCTACCGTTAGTTCCATTGTAAAAATTCTAGAGAGTAAAGTTTTAATTTTAGCGGGCTGAGATTTTCTACGTGCTTCTGTACTGCTCAGATGTATGTATACAAAAATTGAGAAGTTTGTAAAGCTATTATTAAATGTGATATTTAAGATTATGTGCCTGAGATAGCGATCATTTGGAGGCTGCAGGCATCTACATAGGAACGAAAAGAACAGATGCTCTCTTGGCGGTACGCGCCGGAGCTATATAAAAAGAGCGGCAGAGGCAGTAGTAAGCTCACTCCGCATTAGACCAACGCCTAGTCCACGCGAGCTTAACTTCCGATCGCGCCTCGCCTCGGGTGACGTCATAGCGGGCTGTGACATGCGCGTACTTAGCAGTGTAAACGGACATTGAAAATCGCGAGGACTGTACACCGTCCTGGATCGTTTAGACTTCGGTAACAAACTGTTATTGTGCCGTCCGTGTGAAGTATAATTCCGCGTGGCAAGTGGTGACTAACTCCACTTTTAAGGCGAGCATTAATTTTTTTTTTACATTATTGCGAACTATTAATAGAGCACCGTTAGTTAGAGTAATGAACTATTCGGGAGGAACTTGCTGTAGAAGTCGCCTCTGAACTATTAAACGATTGGCTGAATTAACAATATTTAATGTCTTTAGCATTTTCAGAAGTTTCGAGTAATTTGTGTGAGCCTTTAAGATAATAAAATCTTGTTTGGAACTTTAAATTTTATTGAAGCAGCCCTAATCCCGTGAAGAACTATGGATATTTTTTCGTTTAGCTGGGCTGTACAGGAATGTGGCCGTGCAGACTGGGAACTAAGGTCAGTAAGTTTCCCTTCGCTTTCTGACTGGCCACCAAATTAGTTGCCAGGCTCGCGTGATTTAAGGTGGCAATGTTCAACTTTCATTCAACATTAAACAACGACTTCTTCGCCGTCCCACATATGTTGCATCGGCAATAGTCTGTTACGTGAAATGAACATTCAAACAACTCATTCGACGACTTCTTCGCCGCCCCACATATGGTGCATCGGCCGGGAAAACTGAATTAAAAGCAAATAAAAGTGCTCGATGTGTGAAAGCGATTGGTATAAATTAACGAACTCGGTAGGCAATAACAGGACACTGAATTGAACTAGTGTGGGAACAGTGTTACCAGTAAAGGCAGGTGTAGTGTATAAACAATAAGTGTCTACCGCTGTACGTTGGTTAGTGACGATGGTGAGAAAGGCGACGATGCTGGATCGCGGCTGCCGACGGCGCTGAGACTAAAGGAAGACGGTGCGTCATCGCGGAGCTGCGCTGATCTGCGAGACAGCTGCCGGCTGCGCCGAGCGGTCAACGGTGCCTTGCTGCCCCCCCCCCCCCCCCCCCCCCCCCTGGAGCTATTGCAGTAGGCGATTCCTGTGGCGGTACTCGACGCTACGGCTGCTGCTGCTGCCTTCAATACGTCGCGACGCGTCGCATCACGATTGCTGGTACACCGCGACGACATCATTCGTCGAAATCAAGCATTTAAGTTAAGTCAAAGACTTTTAAAATATTTATTAACTGCTGCTAACAAACTAAAAGATATGGAAAGTAGTGTACATTTCAGAAGGGAACCGGTCTCTGACCAAGAATCCTCACGATCAGGAATTGAGTTTAATGAGGATGGTTCCATTAATCCCTCAAATATTGAACTAGAACGTAATTTGTCACCAGTAAATTATGACTTTAATTTAAATGAGAGTGCAGGGATGCAATCAATAAGTGAAATAGAAGTCAAAAGGGAGCCAGTAGAGTTGCTAACTTTGTCAGGTAGTGAAACTGAGCTCAATATATCTCCAGCTCAGTCAAGTCAAGAGATACAAAGTATCAAGGTAGAAGCTCCGGATTGGATGCAAATACTGTTTGCCAAACTCGAATCAAACCAAAATAAAATTGAGGCTAAAATTGAAAATAGTAATAAAGAGTTGGAGAATAAAATTGAGGTTAGTAATAAAGGGTTGGAAAATAAAATTGAAAATAGTAATAAAGAGTTGGAGAATAAAATTGAGGTTAGTAATAAAGGGTTGGAAAATAAAATTGAGGATAGTAATAAAGAACTAAAAGAAGAACTGCAATCAAAATGGAATAGTTTGAATTATAAGATAGATGCTATTCATCATGACATTCAAGTAAAAGTAGGGCAACAGTTAACTAAAATGCATAGTACTTTCAAATGTGAAATAGATCAAATTCAAAAAAATTATCAAGAGGCAGATGAACTTTTGGAAGTGAGGTTGTCCGAAAGATTGAGCAACGAGTCCAAACTTTGCTCTGACAAAGTTAAAGAGGTACAAATTAAAGTAGATACTTGTCAGAAAAACATTGAGAAAGTAAAAGAAACCTGTACCGAAATTCGTGGTGCAGTGGAACAAAGATGTTCTGCCAGGATAGAAGCAGTAGAGTCACAAGTAGAGGAATTAAATACTAACATTGCTAACCTAGAAAATAGAGTAACCTCTGTTAATTCTAGTCATTCTACTGTACAGCATGTGACTTCAGTTGACGCCGCTTTTATAGGGTGTCGACAGTTTTTGCGCTTTGATCCTGATAAGTACATTCACCCTCTTGAATTTTGGAATGACTTTGAGGATGTTCTCCCCAACACTTGGTCAGAAAGAGAAAAAATTTCATTTATAAGAAGTCATTTGTCAGGTGATGCATTGCGATGGTCAGCGGATGTAATGATCAAATGTAAAACTTTATCTGAATTTAAGTCTGCATTTCTCAACGAATACTGGTCACATAACAAACAAAATGATGTGTTAAGGGAATTCTGGAGTGGTAAGAAGTTTTTCCCAGGGCGTGAATCAGTAAAGGATTTCGCTAGGAAGTGGGTTTCAAGACTGTCACATTTGACAGAAAAGATGAAGCCAGATATGATCATTATGGGTTTAGAAGGTACGCTGCCGTGGTACTGGCAGAAGAGGATCATTTCCGCCCCTAGAGATAATATAGACAAATTTATTGAATATCTGGAAAGAGTGGAAAGAGTAGCTGCTGCTGAGGAGCAGGTGCAGCAGAATAACAAATCTTCTAACAATCACGTACAAAATAATGGAAACGTGAACGTTAGAAATATGGAAGTTAGGCACACCAAAACAAACTATCGAAACCAAAGCCGTGGCAGAGGAAGAGGGGGTAGATACTCACCACGCTTTCGTAACAACTACTATGACGAAAGTGGAGAAGTAAATACTATGCCATTAAGACAAGAAGGGAGTCATGATGCTACTATATCTAGTGGTGTCACAGATGAACACAACAGGCCGCGTGTGGGAAACTAAATCCCGTCTATGAGGAAACTGGCGCTCACCAGGCGGTAACAGTAACACAGCCAGTAACGGAAACACAGACAATCAGCCAACATACACAGACAGACAACATGGATGACGAAATAAATACAGATAATACCAGTGATGTGTTAAGCCACTCTCACAAAATAGTGGATAGTATTTTGGATACACTAGAAAAATGGGTCAAGGAAGAACAGGAACTCAAGGTAGATAATGGGGAAGAAATAGATAATGGGTTTGAGTCTGATGGGAATAATGATGAAGTAAAAGCTTACATCTTCGATGAAAATGGCAATCTAAAGCTGAAGTAGAAGTAGCAGAAGTAGAATCAGTACTGCAAAACTTTAGAGAGGAGGAAATGATGAATGAAGGGGGTAGAAATAGTAACGAGGTGAAAGAATCTAGTAGCTGTGTAAACGTGCCACAAATGGTTGAAGGTGACGACATTCTTATGAACAGCAATATTGCGCAGGGACGCAGTTGCTCAGAGGTAGAGGATAGTTTGGCTGATGTGCAGCAAACAAAAGTAGAAAAAGTCGTCAGATGCTTCGATTTAAAGTTAGTGGACAGATTAGAGAAAGCAGCTAAGATTATAGAGCATGATGAGCCCCAGGATGTAAATGTAAATGTAATTGCAACTGATCAGAATTACTTTAGCTGGAAGAACATAGAACGAGATTTATTAGACGAGGTGTGTGAGCAACCTGTTCAATGTAAAATAACTCACCCTGTTATCAAAGTAAACATATCAGGAGTCACTGTGCGTTGTCTGCTTGACAGTGGCAGTGAAGCAAGTGCTTTATCACAAACATTTTTTGACACCATACCCAATAAAGAGAAGTTAACAGTTATGAAAGTAAGTGGCTTAAAGATTATAGGTGCTACTGGAAAAGTCTCTAGACCAGTTCAACACGAAGCTTTGATACCCATTGGTATAAATGACGTAGTAATAGATCATCCTTGTTTGATTGTGCTAGGCTTAAGTGTTGATATGTTGATTGGTACTGATTTCTTATCAAAGTACCAGGGAAAGATCAATTTTGATCAGAACAACTTAATTTTAACTTTACCTGACTCTAAAGTGATAAGAGAGTCTTTTATAGGAAGTCATATAGGCGGTAGTAATGAAACTTGGGAACTGCCTATTAGAGTAATAAAGAATAAAGGATACTTGCAGGAAAATTTGGTTTTCAGTGAGAATGAGGAAAGTGCTAAGGTTGAAGAGAGACACATCCTAAAGGAATTTAAAATTAACAGTAATTAATTACTGTAGGGAGTCTGCCACTCTTTGGCGGATACACGGTTTGGCGTACCGTGCAGTCCCAGCTGGGTGAAACTTTATTTCCTTTTCAAGTTTCATTCCCTTCTTCTGGTCTATCATAACAGGTAAGAATCACATATGTCTTCATGTTGTATATATGCTATTAGGTTTTAAGTATTCTTAGTAAGGATCTACCTAGTGAATGGCAAAACAAAAGTCTGAGTACCAATAAGAGGCAAACATGGCTAAAATAAATAAATTAAAATATTTCATGTAATTGTAAAGGGTTAGAAACTACAACTAAGAGAGACACTTTGCAGTATACGAAGTACGGTATGAATATGAATAATCCATGAGATTATGCAGAAGGTAGTATGTTGCTAGAAATAAGGTTGTCTGAAGGAAAACAGCGTAAGAAGGTAATGCTCATAGAGGCAAGCAATGGCGTTTTAGAATTAAATAAATGGAGATGTGTGGAAGTGGTGTGAGAATCGCACCAAATATATAGAAACAGGACGTCAATAGGCTGACAAAAGGAAAAGGGAGAAAGAAGTGGAGAAATGAAGTATTTTGAATCTGGAAGAAAAGGGAGAAAATGAATAAGGTGAAGAAGTGAAGTAAGTAAATTGAAGTAAATGATGTAGGATTAAAGAATAATTCCCTCACGTCTCGTGAAATGGTGAAAAACGCTAAATCTTGCTTGAGGCAAATAAATAGTTAAACAGACAACAGAAACACACAAATATTGGAAAATGCAGAAATTTGGAATCGGTATACTGAAAATAACTAATTTCCTTAGTAATTCATACAATAAAGCAAAGTGCTGGTCAGCAAATGACTTCTTTGATGAACTAATCCATACGATAATTAAGCCAGAGTACATTAAAACTAAAAGGTTGCTCAATTTTCTAAGTTGAAGCAAGATCTTAATATATTAATTTGCTAAAAGAATTTTCACTATTTAGGAACCTAAAAGATTATTTATGAAAGAAGAAAGTAGGAGCTATTGTATCAGATACGACTTAGTACTAAATGTCTTTCTGACTACTTCACAATTAGTAAAATAGTGCCAGAATATAAACTATAAAATGTACTTTGTCCTACCTTAGATATAAGTTGAAAACAGAAACTTAGACTGTATTGTCTGTTTCTCAGGGACATGCAGGCTGCATGAATGACTGACAACAAGCGGTAGGGAGATTGGAAGTAGAGACGCAAACCACAGTGAATACAATTTCCTCCCACAATTTTGTCAATCAGTGAAATTAAATGAGTGTTACAATAGGACACCCACCACAGTGCCGAGTATTATAGTAAAAGAAAAATGTGAGTGCGTTGCAGTGATAAAAGTCGTGTGTATTTTCTTTTTCAGGAAGAGACTGATTTTAAAGAAAAAAAAATAACTATTTTGTAACCATTGAAAAATTTATATTTCCATGTAAATGTATGTAAATAATTTGTGAATGTCTTCTGTACTAGGTTTTCTATGTGTATATGAGTATGGTTATTTTGTGTATGTAGTAATAAGGAATTTCCTAAGAAGAAGCAACTTAAGTTGAAAGAGGTATACTAAAGTAATCCATCGCTTGTTTGTTCTTTTAGAAATTTAATTTTGTTCAAAAATAGATTTTCACGAAAATTAAAAAGGGGGTGATGAAGCAAAGCAAGCGCTGTATCATGTATAAGATACAGAGGCGAGCGAGTGCACGGGACTTACCCTAGTTCACTGCTAGTAGCGTCACGTCATCGTAACGCGCCTGCATATAGTATTGCACCACATTTAACATAAAAGTAAAAATTAAGATTTGTGTGTAAAACTTTGTTAAAGTATAGTTCTATGTAATAATGTTTCAGGTAACAAATCGTAATGTTATAAAATTAGTAATTTACGTAAAATTCACGTTTTGAAAGAAAAATAGGAGGCGCTAAATAATGACGCTAGGAAGCCAAAATTTGGTGAGAAGGTGCAGTAAGAAGTCATTAATGAGTGGTGCTGGTTTCAAAACCATAAAACTAAAATTGACTCCAGAATCCGCGTTTTTCGGAAAAATCAGAGGCGCGAAATAATAGAGCTACAATATTGAAAATTGGTAGGATGCTTCAGTTCACCCTAATAATAATAATGGAAATACCACAATCAGTTACCTCTTCTAGTTTTTTAGTAATTTAGTAAAAACTACTTTTGTGAGTAAAATGTACATAAGCATTATAGATTAAGTACTTTAAATTTTAATGATAGAACAAATTCTTTAAGACCAATGATCAGATAGGACAATTAACAAAGCTACACCAAGTTTTAGTCTTGTAGCATAATTAACAGCTGATACAAGTCTTGATAAAGCTATGGTTCAGAGGTAACAATCTACCGTTAGTTCCATTGTAAAAATTCTAGAGAGTAAAGTTTTAATTTTAGCGGGCTGAGATTTTCTACGTGCTTCTGTACTGCTCAGATGTATGTATACAAAAATTGAGAAGTTTGTAAAGCTATTATTAAATGTGATATTTAAGATTATGTGCCTGAGATAGCGATCATTTGGAGGCTGCAGGCATCTACATAGGAACGAAAAGAACAGATGCTCTCTTGGCGGTACGCGCCGGAGCTATATAAAAAGAGCGGCAGAGGCAGTAGTAAGCTCACTCCGCATTAGACCAACGCCTAGTCCACGCGAGCTTAACTTCCGATCGCGCCTCGCCTCGGGTGACGTCATAGCGGGCTGTGACATGCGCGTCCTTAGCAATGTAAACGGACATTGAAAATCGCGAGGACTGTACACCGTCCTGGATCGTTTAGACTTCGGTAACAAACTGTTACTGTGCCGTCCGTGTGAAGTATAATTCCGCGTGGCAAGTGGTGACTAACTCCACTTTTAAGGCGAGCATTAATTTTTTTTTTACATTATTGCGAACTATTAATAGAGCACCGTTAGTTAGAGTAATGAACTATTCGGGAGGAACTTGCTGTAGAAGTCGCCTCTGAACTATTAAACGATTGGCTGAATTAACAATATTTAATGTCTTTAGCATTTTCAGAAGTTTCGAGTAATTTGTGTGAGCCTTTAAGATAATAAAATCTTGTTTGGAACTTTAAATTTTATTGAAGCAGCCCTAATCCCGTGAAGAACTATGGATATTTTTTCGTTTAGCTGGGCTGTACAGGAATGTGGCCGTGCAGACTGGGAACTAAGGTCAGTAAGTTTCCCTTCGCTTTCTGACTGGCCACCAAATTAGTTGCCAGGCTCGCGTGATTTAAGGTGGCAATGTTCAACTTTCATTCAACATTAAACAACGACTTCTTCGCCGTCCCACATATGTTGCATCGGCAATAGTCTGTTACGTGAAATGAACATTCAAACAACTCATTCGACGACTTCTTCGCCGCCCCACAAACTGACCGAGGAAAAGACATTTGTGCCACAACAAACGCCTCCAAGATATAAAAATCCGTCTCCAATTACAATTGCTTACGACGGTGACAAACAAATTGTGTTAGTTAATTAATACGATGAAAAACTACACCGTTGTCATTGCGTTCTATCCACTACTAAATTGTTTTGGTCGATAAAAATCGCAAAGGAAGAAAACGAGTAACTGAAGCTCTACATCATAAGAAACGAATAATAATTTCAGGCTGAAAAGAACTTTCTGTATAAGATTTGAATTCAAAAGCAACGACCAGAACTTGCATCAAAGTCTTTTACTTTTATTTTTGTCATTCGCATCGAGACATTAAATCTGTCGGCTCTGAATCTTACCAGTAGAGGAGGCAGTTCATCCAGGCTCCAATAGATGGCAGCACGCAGCCTGCAAGCCGAATGCCTGCGTTATTTCCACCCTCTGCGGCTGTACACGGGAGATACGATTTGAACTGCTTTATGGTCCTCAGTTTGCATACATTGTCTGTATGCAAAGTATCTGCTCTATCCTTTTTAAAGTATATTCTCAAGAGAGGAAGGAAATACCATGCAGCTGAGTTATAATCGTTGTTTCTAATGGGAGAGAAATCCCAACTGGCACAGGGTTTTTATTTTGTCATGTATACGTTGTTATTTAAGTCATTAATGTTAATGTTTTAAGTCTGTTAAATAGGAAAGTTTTTTTCAGTACGAAAGTGGCGTCCTGTAAATGATATCTAATTTCAAGTCGGGTAATGAATGTAAAAATACAGTGCAGTAAATAAGCCTGGCACTATTTTCCGGATTTTTTGCTGTTTAAATACAGGGTGGGGTAGGGAAATTTTGAGGTACTGGAATTTGCACGAATAAACACAGTGAAAACATTTTTTTGAGTGTATACAGTACGTCATTTATGTTTTCTTTACGAAATGCTAATTTAAAATAAACTTTATCAAGATACAAGTTTATGAAATGATATGACTGGTTTCGATTGTACTAACAATCACCTTGAGATAAAAAAAAAATATCGTTACAAAGTGTAACACGCCACATGTTGTGTAATTAAGGACTGAGTCATTAAAGCTTAATTAACTGAATTAACTGCTCACTTCTTGATTGTACAATATGTAACGTGTTACACTGTGTAACGATATTTTATGATCTGAAGAGGATTATCAACACAACAGAAATCCGTCAGATCATTTTATAAACTCAAGATCTAGACAAATAATGTTTACATTGGCTAAGTCATTGTGGAAACTACATCTACATTTATATCTACATGTCTACTCTGCAGTTCACACTTACACGCCTGGCAGAGGGTTCATCGAACTACTTTCAGACTATATCTCTATTTTCAGACTGTTTCTTTTTTATTGTGTGTCTTTTGATTACCTACGTGTGTGATTTTTCTCTCGATCGAAAGTTGCGCGCTGGTCGAGTGATGACGGTCTTGTATCCAGACACTTTTGCCACTTATTTAAGTGCTGTTTCATCTGTTTCAGGCTGTGAGCTTCATCATTAATCTATTTCTGGGTCGTTACGAAAATATAAATCTAAATCTACATCTACACGATTACTATGCAATTCAGAATTAAGTACGAACTTACAGCATGCTGCAAGTGAAAAATAGGTCCACAACTTGTCTTTTAATTGAAATAAATGGTTGTAGCTTCGTCATAAGTTACACTGAGAAGTATTTATTTCTTATTTTTTGATTGTGGCTAGTTTCGGACACCAAGCGTCCATTTTCAAACCATTCGTGCCGTAAGTGTGACAAATAAACGCGATAGCCCATGTACAGAAACTGCCCTTGCAGTAATCAAAGCGGTATATGGCCGACTTAACAAGAGCAAGTTGCACCACATAGGATGGACATTAGAGAACTCTGATGTCCGTCCTGTGTGGAGTACCTTGCTGTTGTTAAGTCGGCCATATACCACTTTGATTACTGCAAGGGCAGTTTCTGTACATGGGCTATCGCCTGTTATTAGCACGTATGGTTTAAAAATAGACACAGGTGTCAGAAAATAGTCGCTATCAAAAAATAAAAAATAGATACTTTTCAATGCAACTTGTGATGAAGATACAACCATTAATTTCAGTCACAATTAAGTGCCTGACAGGGCATCGAAACACATTAAAGCTTTTTCTCTACCACTCCACTCTAGAATAGCGTGCGGGAGAACCGAACAATGCCGCCTGATATACTTTCCAGTGACTGTTTGGACGGTAGACTATCTTAAGTTGAACAGCTTTCAAGAAGGGATAATTGTACTGCATCTTCACTTGCAGCAGCACCAGTAGCAGCATGAGTATAAAAATATAAAACCAAGGCACACAGCCATCAGTTCATCACTCCACAACGTAAGGACAACAATTGAGAACTATGAATTCTTGGCATTGATGGAATTGAAATCATACAATGATGTCGCTCGATATAGCGAAATGGTTCAAATGGCTCTGAGCACTATGGGACTTAACTTCTGAGGTAATCAGTTCCCTAGAACTTAGAACTACTTAAACCTAACTAATCTACGGACATCACACACATCCATGCCCGAGGCAGGATTCGACCTGCGAGCGTAGTGGTCGCGCGGTTCCAGACTGTAGCGCCTATAACCGCTCTCGATATAGTAACTCGAGTTCAATGTGACGACTGAATTACTCGGTAGGAATACTTCTCCCACAAATCTTTTGCTTCGGCAACATTGCAACATTTAATAGTAATGATGGGACAAGCATTCCCATTAGATATCAGGATGATTTAAAAATTCTGGGCAACAGTTTCCTACGCTTGAAACGAACATTTATGAAAAAGTATGGAAATTTTCTAGCAGCAGCATCGCGATTTAGACGTAACACGTTCGCCTTACTGTTTCTGTTTAAAGAAAGATACGAACTTAATAATGTTGAGTCTGACTGCACAAGAAGCGACGACACTGAAAACATATGTCTCTGCATCAACGTTGGACATAAGTGCTTTATAAAATGCAGCGTGTTCCATAGACGGATTGATAATAAAGCACTTTGGTGTGTATGTCCCTCTCAAAATTATTTGTGTGGTACTTTGAGGATAATAAGCGTCTAATTATGAATGCCTAAAAGGAACGGATTCTTGTTCAAACTGCGACGAATAATAACGTGAACATTCAAGAAGTGCAAGAAGAAAAGAATAAAAATGCGTTGGACAAATTGGTGTGGAAAGTGCCCAAATATCTGTGTCAGATGAGAAGCATCTGAAACTTTTGTGTGTACTGAATGCAGGTGTCAAGCTCTCATTAAGTTTACATTTTTGGGACCGTCAAGAACTTGCAGTTCTAATGAGGACGTCCAGACTGACATGGGTGGTTAAGACAGCAGCTTATTCTTGTGCTGCAAACAGACAGGAGGAGGAAATCTGAACAATGATTCCAGCATATTCAACAACCGTAATCTAATCAGTGGAACAGTGTACTTGAATTTTGTGTACTGCCAATGCAACAATCTACAGCTTGAATGGAACAATAACAATATCGGTCTGCTGTAGGATATGTATGTGAGGTTTCGTGCTTCTTACTGTGCGGGTGATGAATTTGGATCCGTGCTCAGTCCACAGGAGTTTAAAAATTTAGCATCAGTTGTTGTGATCGATTGCTCGAAGCAAGAGTACTAAATAAGGCCCTGCAGACATCCATACTGAATTTAAATCATCAAAGAATTTCCCTCCAAGCACCACTGCATACATATTATTATTGCATCATCATGCAATAAATTACTCATCTCTCACAAGGATCATACAGTAACCTTTATAAACGTGGAGGTACTGCTTCAAACCAAAGTCATTCCACGATGACACCTCAAAGTATAAATATCATTGCAGATATACAAGGCTTCTATGGCGAATGTGGACAATTTGTGCTTAAAGATATTGAATTCACTGCGTTGAGCAACACTGGACACGTATGAACAACGTGTTCCACAATAGACGCTTTGCCTAAACTATTTAGAACAGTAACGCGTGTGAAATCTGAAAGAACTACAGCGTGGTTGATGCAGTTCCATCATGGAAAACGCTGGGAAGATGATGGAATGCCGTTTGAAGATGTGAAGCCATCATACTACAACTATAATCACGCAGACAGCAGAGGTTATGTCAAAGGCCATGAAACAGTGTTGTGGCTGTATGAAATCTTCAAGAATGTTTCAATTATAAATTCGAAGAGTACAACTGCCATCAATTTCGAGACTCAAGCAAATGTATCGTGCAAACAACCTGTGCTTCAAATAATGTACAATTACTTTTGAACTGGGTTACCAATAAATGATATAGTATTTTTTTTAAACTGCGTATTTTACTATTCAGCTTCTCCTATACATCTTACAGGTTTCACGTGAGTATTTATTAACTGTTACCTTTGCAGCTCAGTGAGGATTGGGGTAATGACTTTAGATGACTCGTCTGTATGATTCTAGAAGTGGCGATGGTCGAGAGCTGTCTATAGCAAGGGGCAAATGTGGACTTTTCCGTATATAGAGAAATCCTCAGCATTTAATATGTGAACAGAGTTACACACTCATCTGGAAAGTGAATTTCCTTTTTCTTCTCCATCATTTTGCTCATGCTGGAAGTGCATGTTCCAGTCTTTATATACAGATGTGGAGTTGGGTACGGTAAGCATCAGCATGGAGCTGCATCGTGCACAAACAAGAAGAGGCCGCATCTATCCTGGCGGCTGCATAGGTGTTGCGCCGATAGCAGCCACGGTATACTGCAAGCCATCGCGGCAGCGGCGGCCGTGCCTGTCTGAGAAGGTGCTCGTAGGCATTCCTCTGATAGCAGACATAGTGCACTGTGAGCCTCAATGCGTTGGGAAAAAAATCTTCTCTTTGATCAGAAACAGTGCTGAATTTTACCGCCTACGTGTGGCCTCTAAATGGAATAGTGGCTACCTGCACCAGATCGTTCAGAAATATGAAACTATTTCTATGCATGCCGATGAAAATGTGGTCTGACAGCGTTGCATACGCGCTGCCATCAGCGAGTACCGAGCCGTCTAAGTTTTTGGCTATAAAAAAGAGCCGTTTTGGTGCAGAGACTCGTTCTAGTGTGAACGCTGACAGTGCTCTCATACCTAGCTGCTACTGACTAGATTGGTCTGGGATACTCTCTCGTGCTAGATTAATAGCAACAATCCTCCTTACATAAAGTGGCTGTTAACTAGATTATCCAGGGCATGGGTAATAGCAGCTATCCTCCGAACACCCAGCAACTAACTATTGACTAGACTGGTACGGGCAATCCTTGGTTCTAGTTCGACATTAATAGCAGCTATCTTCCCACTTTCCATGCAGAACACCTGTGTACCTTATTAGGCTCCCCAAGACTGCTTGTGTGTATGTGTTCACTCACAGTCTGGACCTGTAGACATGAAGTCTGCAGCAGTGTATTTTAAAACGACCCCCCCCCCCCCTCCCCCCGTGTTCTTTGCATGTATTTCTTGTGTATATTTCAGCTACGATCTGATAATGAATCTCCTCTTCTTTTGTCATAAATTACGAGTGTGTCTTCATCCCTGATGCGTGGTAGCACACAAGAGAATCTGATGACGCTGACTGATGCTACAGAGGATGGTGGATTTTGTAAATATAAGTACCAGTTCTTTGTGCCATGTGTGTGTGTGTGTGTGTGTGTGTGTGTGTGTGTGTGTGTGTGTGTGGGTGGGTGGGTGGAGGGGGGGAGGACTAGACTGGTATGGGATACTCCCTCGTGCTAGATTAATAGCAACAATCCTCCTTACGTAAAGTGGCTATTAACTAGATTATCCAGGGCAGGGGTAATAGCAGCTATCCTCCGAACACCAATCTAACATAATTCTAGTTCTGTTGCTTGCAGAATTTTTCAGCGACTTTGCAATTCTCAGTATGAATAAACTGCAACCCATCTCAGTAAATATACACTCCACACTACACTTATAACCTTCCAACCTGTGGGGATATTTAGGCTTTTCTATATGACCGTGTACCTAAAGTCCCTAAATCTGTGGGGGGGAAAAGGGATCTACTACAAAGAATAATGCAAAACCGAGAGAAGTAGATGATTTTTAATCGCCATTTCTCAGTGCTTTAGCACTGACGATTAGAAACAAATTACGGTTAACTTTATATATTTTTTATTACGTAAACTACTTTTTAATTCACAGAAGTTAGTGAAAAATTTGGAACAAATATTTTCAAAGTACGTCATTAATGAAAATAGCCAACGGTCGCCAGTTCCTCGCCATAACAAGTATAATTAAATTGAAACTGAACTTTATACTCGTAAGCAATCTTACGTAAGAAGCACACTTTCAAGTACTTCACACCACACATGTCACAGGAGTCAGATAATAATCAAATAACAAACACATACAACATATTATATTAATTTTCAAAGATCAGTTAAAGTAAGCTTTCACAGCTGCGCACTTCAGAAACAGACATTTTATCTCCGCACTTTTGCATAGCCACAACGACAAATACACACAACCAATGACAACTACAGTCTCCTCGAGACTCCGCACTTCTACTTTTTTGGCGCGCTCGCACTCCCAGCCATAATGCATTACAATTTATTATACTTCTTGACGATAGGTTTTTCCTGACTAGTAGGGCGTGTCTACTTACAAAACGTTAACATTCCATGGTTATTCTCTTTCTTAAGAAACAAATAGCATTTGTAACTTGACAACACATTTACAAGAATAATATTCAGCATAACCACTAAAACAAATTCTGTAAAACACGTAGAAAATATATAATCATCCACAGAGTTGTGGTGCGATACACTCTGTGATTGAAAATGATTCAACTCCTTGTCTGGTATCAGACATCCAAGCACCCAACGCCTTTTTTCCAGTGTGAGCTCATGGGGGAATGACGTCTGTCATCGCGGAGCAAATACGTAAATAGTAATATTTCATTTTCTCTACTCTACGGCATTACTAATACGTTTGTTGCACACTTGCAAGCATTTCTTATGAGATGTTCTTGTCTATTTCTTTGTAGATGCACTCAATGGTGATGAGGCTACGGAGCATGGTTTGACGCAGTAACAGTTGCTGAAATTCAACTAAATAACCCGACAGTATTCTCCAGTATTACTGACAAGTGTTACTTACGAGGTGCGCTTTTTTGTTTATTTCTAGATGGAATTGATGAACATGTCGCTATGGGGGTCGTTTGATTCATCAGCAGCTGCTGATCTGTCCCCTCTGTTACAGATCACCAGGAAAATCGTGCAGCTGCACTGAAAAACGCTGTTGTTGCTGGGAAGAGCGTGGGAGGGAGGGAGGAGGGGGGGGGGATGGCAGGATCTCAAAAACTCGTATTTATGACACTAACGCAGGATACCGACATCTTTCCAGTTTCTTTAATGCATGTAGAGCCGTTTCCGAAAGAGATGACCCCAAAATCGTCAGCGATCTGTGGTATCCCACCATTAAGTGCACTGCAGTTCTGTGCTCCGAATTCATGCACCCTCCAGTTGATGTTGGTTAAGAAACGTGCATTGTCTGTATTTGTAGCAGAAATGGTGTGATATCGCGGGCAAATCACTCACAGAGTGGTTCAGACCTTTAATCAAGAGCATCACACTGGGATATTTTTCCAAAATGGTAAGGCACTCAGCTGTATACACTTCCTCAATATATACTCACATGTTCTTGACGTAATAAATGGTGCGCCCTAGGCCATATTATAAATAAGTATGACTGACGTTTTATTTTACATAAGATTGTATAAAAAAGTATGGTGAGTTTCATTATCACTGTCTGGTCGGATGTGAGGTGCCTGTGAGCATTGCCCTGCGGTGAAATTTGTTCTTATGTGCTGTCACATCTAAATGTAGATTTTCCAGCTTAAAATATTTAGTTCGCACATAAGAAGTTTCAGTTTTAATGTATGTGACTTATTATAATGACTTCGGTGTTGGGTACTCCATCTCTCCAAGAGATCTGAAGGATATTCCGGAGACAGCGGAGATGGAAGCTATTGAGTCGAGATTCATGCCTAGAAAGAGTTGTCCATGTCTCACAGCTATAGACAAGAGTGCTTATAACACAAGCGTTGTGGACTTTTAATTTAGTTTTTGTGGTAAGCAGTCCGTTGTTCCATACTCTGTTTTTCAATCTAGCCATGACAAGTTGCTACATATTGTGGATCCCAAGTTGGTAAAGTCATAAACTACCTGGAGAGGATTGCCATCAATGTTGATGGATGGAAGGTTGGTAGTGCTTTGCGCCATGATCTTAGTCTTTTGAAGGCTGATGAGTAGACCAAATTTTTCATAGGCATTTGACAATTTGTTGATTATATACTGCAGCTCATCTTCTGTGTTCGCTACTAGAGCTGCATCGTCCGCATGTAACAACTCACAGATAACAACTGTATTTTCTTCGGTCTTGGCCTTGAGGCGAGCAATGTTGAAAAGATTTCCAACAGACCTCGTATGTAGATACACTCCTTCCTCACAGTCTTCAAAGGCAAATCTGAGCAGAAGGGAAACGAAAATCCCAAATAATGTAGGAGCTAACACACACCCCTGTTTCACACCGCTATTAACAGGGAATGCTTCTGATGTTTTACCGTTGAAGCAGATTGTTGCTTTTGTTTTCTCATGGAGAGAGACAATTATCTGAAGTAGTTTAGGTGGGCATCCAATCTTCTGCAACAGTTTGAAAAACCCATTTCTGCTCGCTAAATCAAACGCTTTAACAAGGTCAATGAAAGCAATATAAAGCGGCCTCTGCTGCTCACGACATTTCTCTTGTAGCTGTCTTAAGGAGAAGATCATATCTACGGTTGATCTGCCGGGCCTGAAGCCACACTGAGATTCTGCACAGATTCTGGAAGCTAAGATTTGTAATCGCATTAGGATGACTCTTGCATAAGCTTTCCCGGCTACGCTTAGTAATGAAATGCCTCGGTAATTGTTACAGTCACTTGTGTTCCCTTTCTGTTTATACAGAGTGACTATCCTCAAATTCCGCATACTCATCGGGACATAACCTTCTTCCCAGCTGGTTGTGATAAGTGAATATAAATGTTTGAGAAGAACAGACTTGTTATACTTAATAACCTCTACAGGGATCCCATCTTCACCTGGGGCCTTTCCGTTAGCAAGAGAATCTATTTCTCTACTAAGTTCTTCCATAGTAGGCATTGCATCTAGTTCTTCCATAACTGGCATTTGCTTGATGGCGTCACATGCATACTTGCTAACTTCATTCTCGACTGCATACAACTCGAGGTAGTGTTCAACCCAGCGTTCCATTTGTCTGCCTTCATCAGTAATGAGTTCACCCGTCTTGGACTGTCCTTATTTCTTTTTCCTTTTATTCCATAGGTTAATACTGCTGAGTTGAAGATTGCACCCGAGAGTTTTGCCAATTTCTTCTCAACATTCCTTTCTGCTTACACGTTTCCTGGGAAAGCACTTTCAAAATTACTGCTTTCTTTGTGTGTCATGAACATGATCTGTGTTGATAGGGGGATAACCTTTCTTAGGAGTGACCCTCAATCTGCACGCCACTAGGGCGTGGTCTGTGTTGCAATCAGCACTGTAACTTCGTGTCAGTAGCACATTCTTGAGACCAGTACGCCTAGCTATGACTAAGATATGTTGATGCCAGTGACGAGAGCGCGGGTGTCTCCAAGACACCTTGTGCTGATCCTTAAGCTGGAAATAAGTGTTCGTAATACAGAGTCCATAAAGGCAGCAAACTTCAAGCAGTCTCTGGCCATTTTCATTCATTTTCCCCACCCCATGACGTCTCAGGCATTCGGCCATATGTCATTATCTGATCAACTCTAGCATTAAAGTCCCCTAGAATATACAGTGTCTCGGTGCTACGTACCTCGGCTGTTCTGTCGCTGAGTAAATCACAAAACAGATCCTTCTCTTCCATGCTGGATGATAAGGTGGGAGCGTACACATTTAGGATGTTGACAGTGCAACTTGAGGAGCATATTTTCAAAGCAATAATTCGCTCTGTTCCACCGGATGGTGGCACAGTACAGTCCAGGAGGGCGTTTTAAACAGCAAATCCTATGCCATGAAGTCTTGGCTCGTCTTGAGACTTCCCCTGCCAGAAGAGTGTGTAATTATCCTCCCTGATAGAGCCCGCGTCTGGAAGCCGCGTCTCCTGCAGTCCCGCGATGTCAACATTCAAACGATGGAGCTCTATGTCAATTACGGCAGTCTTACGGATGAAATCAACCTCTTGGGCATCGTCAATGTACCTCTGACACATCGTCCTAAGATTCCAGATGGCAATACGAAATAGTGATTTCTTTATTATTTCATTTTTGTTGTTGATAGGTGTACTATATCAACCCGCTTGTCAAAGATTACTTCTAAGCTCCACACACCCCGTGAAGCAGGCAGATAGTGGCGGGACAGCACCTTATTAGCTGGGGGCTGCCCAGCTTGAGGCGGGCGGTAGCTGTCCAATGAGATGCAATGATCTCTCCAACCGTCGGAAGTGGCCTCTGGCACTCGAGTCTTACGCCAATCAGACAGAGCTTATAACCGGTAACTGTCTCTTCCAGTGTTGTGCCGAAGTCCTTGGACGTCACTGAAGTGTCCCCTCCAGGATGCTACAAGCCTGGGCGATAAATATGAAGACTCGTGAGTTGTCCAGTCATCACTGTCTCCCTCTCGACCTAAACGATAATATCCAGGGGAAAGGCAAGCCAGTACGTGTGGTATCACTTCGGTTGCAGGGGCTGCCGGAAGGGGACGTAGTGCGCCTTCCAACCGCCTTTGCGGCCCCACTCCAGATTTTCCTTCAGGGTTTTCTCCACTAGCCTTCATCCCTCCCGAGACCAACCACAAGGCAGTGGTGTGTTAAGGTAATTAGAGAAAGAAAGGAATGGTAACTGTGGAGAGGGTAGGGAATAGGATACATAGGACATAGGATATAAGACGGGTCATTGTGAGGCACACTTTGTCTGGCTCCTCTGCTGAGACCTGCCCGGCTAGGTTGTACCTGCCAGTAGCTACGCTACCGCCGATATAGCTCTCAGCTTCCTTGGAACACACAAACTCTCCCGCCCGTAAGGACAGTGCTGCGATAAGGTGGTGCCTCATGGGAGAGCTTTATATTTCTTTTAATTTTAGTATCCAGTACAGCCACTTCGTTGCAAGTGTACGAGTGCCAGCAAAATTCTGAGTCTTCGCTGATGAACAGTAATCAACAACAAAAGTGGCAAACAAGAAACCTATGTGCCACAACGACTTTGTTCCATACAATTAAACAGCATGAACAAAGTTAAAACCTCTTCTTCATGTTTTCTCAATACACTACTCATTACAAATCCATTGTTGAAATGGTCACTCGACACTGTTAAGGCAGAAGTTGTGGCTTTTGTTTATCACGCCTTCATTAATGGTTCCTTAAAAGCCGTGACCTCTCTTTAATTATATCATGGTAGATCTTCACGAAATCACAGGCAAATTTTCCGCTATCAAATGCTATGGTCTGTCACCCCAAATATAATGCAATTGAGTCATTACTCACTCAAGACCCACAAATCCATCTTTACATAACAACAAAACAACAACAACCCAATCCTTAGAGTGTACCACACAATAACAGTCACCTCAGAACCACAACAATTCTCCACAGAAGGATACGAATTCCAGTCCACTATCACTAGTCAACAAATTGCAGTCCCAAACATTAACTCTCGTTCCACACAGCCTGTGAACCTACTACTATACCAATAAATAATTACGGAAGCATGCTAAACATTAACTACCTACTAAAGATCTCCCTGTACCATACGAACTCTTTAGGAGGAACCTAACTTTGTCAGCTATGAAGCTAGAAACCTGATTCTCCAAAAATTATCTTGGAGGGATAAATGAAGTGATGTATATCGTCTGTAGTCTCTTCCACTAACGAATTACAGCACTCACTACCTCACTGCCGACAACCATCTTACCCAAGTCTATCCCTTCACGACTTGGACTGACGTCTCTTTCAGCTGACACGGTACTGCATATCTAGGTCATGTTAAAATAGAGTGGAAACATTAATTTTAACAAATATACAGCGTCACTATTCCTTTTAACATTTAAATATTTGTTCTGAGGGCCATTGGCTGCATTCTCAGTGGCCAGCCCTGATGGTATGCTGTAACCTCTCTGTACTGTGGAGGGACATGTTGTAGCAGACCAAAGCAGTTCTTGAATGTGCACATACTGTATCTCAACATTATGAAATATATAACACAGCTACAATACACATACCGGAAAACTCTTACAAGCATTGTTTTTTGACATTCCTCTGGATATTAATCTAAATAGCTCTGAGCACTATGGGAGTTAGCTACTGAGGTCATCAGTCCCCTAGAACTTAGAACTACTTAAACCTAACTAACCTAAGGACGTCACACACATCCATGCCCGAGGCAGGATTCGAACCTGCGACCGTAGCAGTCGCACGGTTCCGGACTGCGCGCCTAGAACCGCGAGACCCTCAAGAAAATAACACGCCATATTTCGATATAATTTATTGCACGTCTCCCCTGTTCTGTCACTGCGGTTACCTTTGACCCTAATTTGTCTCCCATAACCATAATGAATATAATCAGCGCATGGAATCGCGAGGCAGAACAGTGAGAGAAATATATTAAAAACTATAAAAATTATCAATAATTAGACTAAACATTTTGTTTCTAACAGAATAAGAATAATTTTTACAAGAAGTAATTTGAGTGACAAATTCCTTAAGCCGTATCGTTCGCAGTAGCATGAAACTTAAGATCTGGTCAGTACTAGCTAATTATTGAAGCAGTAAAACATCTAGCAGAGAGGGCTGTCAAAGTCATGGAAGATTACAATCAATAATTTACGAAAGAAAAGAAGCAGTGTGTACTTCAGGTTGTATATGACAATTGTCAGAGCATAAAAAGATTTTTTTTTCAAGGCTAAAGAAATAAGAGTCTATAAAAGAAAACGGGGTTTCCTCATAATATTTGCCTTAAGAACCTGATCTATGGAAGAAGCATTAATGTAATGTAATGTAAGGAACTGTTTCCAGTGTATTACTTATTTATTTTTCGTTTTTTTTGGGTTATTGGTGACTAATCTCGAACGTGTCTGTCCATTATGGAATGATTGCCTGAGTGGTTCTGAAATGATTGATGAAATTGCATCTGTACATTTAGAGTTATTCGCAGCTGTTCAGCTTCGAACATTCTGTGTCCTTAATGTAAGTGCCTATTATGCAGTGAGCCATCTGTTAGCGGAAGCCGCAGGAGACACTTGTGTTATGGACACATAATGTTCGAATTTGAACAGTTGTGAATAGATCAGATGATATTTCATGAACCACACAGACAATGTATCGATTATAAACGGACATCTTTGAAACTAGTCACTAATGAGTCAAAAGTTCAGCGAGACTGAGACGGTAAAATAAATAAATAATAGTTAAAAATGAATAAGACGCATTTTAGTGTCTCACTTCCTAATCTAACTGCTTCAGCATCACCTGATTTAATTAGAGTACATCCCATTACATTTGCTTTATCTTGTTGATGTCCGTCTTAAAATCTAATTTGAAGACACCATCCATTTCGTAAGTGCTCTTGTAAGTCCTTTGTTGTCTCTGACAGAATTATAATGCCATCAGCAAAGCTCAAAGTTTTAATTTCTTCTTCTTCTACTTTAATTTCCATTTCAAATTTATACTTGGTTCCTTTTACTGCTTGATCAATGTTCAGATAGAATAAGATCGGGAATAGAATACAACAATGTTTTATTTCCGTTCTCAACTACGGCTTTCCTTTCACGTCCTTCGACTCTTGTAACTGCAGCCTGGTTTCTGTACAAATTGTAGATAACCTTTATTACTGCTAACTTCAGATTTCCAAAGAGTGTTTTCATATCAACAGCGTCAAAAGATTTATCAAAATCTTCAAAAATTGTAAACTTTGATCTATCTTGTAAGAAAGGTCTTCCTTTTATGCTAAGCCATAGGGGTATCACTGCCTTCCCTGCTCCTCTATTTCTCCGGAGCCCAACCTAATCTTTATCATTGCCAGCTTTAACGAATTGTTCCATTCTTCTGCAACCAATTCTTTTCAGTCTTGCAAGCATGACTTATTAATCTGATAGCTCGCTAATATTCACGCCTGTCAGTATCTTCCTTGGAAATGGAATTATTGCATTCTTTTCAAACTCTAAGATTTTTTCTTGCATACCAGGTGGGAAGTTTTATCATGGCTGGCTTTCTTTAGTTTCTTAATAATTCTGAGGGAATGTCGTCGACTTCGAGGGCTTCGTTTGGACTCAGGTCTACCAGTGCTTTATCAGACTTTTCTCACAGTGTCATACCATCCATCCCATCTCCATCTACTTCCTCTTCTCTATGTATATTACTGTCTTCATGTTCGTTTCACATCTCTGACCCTTCTACATATTCCTTCCGCCTTTCAACCTTCCCTTCTTTGCCTCCTACTGGCCTGCCGTGTCAGCTGTGACTTGCGATTCAGCTGTTTCTCTTTTCCCCAAATGTCTATTTAATATTCCTATAGGCAACATTTATCTTTCCTCTAGTTATGAAAGCTTACAGTCTTGCATTTATCCTCTAGCCAAACCTGATTAGCCATCTAGCATTTTCTATTGTTAGATACGGGTTGGTTGGAGCAGAATTAAATATCATAATATCTGTTTTATGCGACTGTATAGTCTTTTGCCCGCTTCGTTTGCCGTTTTCGTCAATTCATTATTTCCTGTGTTATCCAAGGTTTTCCACTGGGCTTTGTCCTTTTGCTTATTAGATCCTCTGCTGCAACGGCAGTAATTTCCACTGGAAGTAAACCGTTCGGTGTAAGAACATAGCAAAACCTTGTTGTCTAATGTCAGGAAGCCAGATCAGACAACCGTCCAGACTGATTACTCTGTTACTACTGAACACGTTGCTACTCCTCTTCAGGAGATACAGGTTTGTCTTGCCGCTCCGCAGATACCCTTATGTTGCGGTTGCACCTACGTTACGGCTATCTGTATCGCTGAGGCACGCAAGCCAACCGAATACAGCAGGGACCATTGTTCACGAGGAGGAATGGGGGAGGGTGATCGGTTATTGTTTACAAATAATTCCCTATAAAAAATCAATTTGATTCTGACTGCAAAGGGAATTCAGTTCAGCGCAAAGGTGTAAAAGTGGTGGCTTTCACAGTGCGACACCTGAAATACGTTGTGGAATTTTATACCACAGGTGAGTGTTGGTACTTAACCCATCTGCGCTGAAATGACTAAGATAATGTAACACGTGCTGAGTCTGATAGATGCTAGCAGCTCTGAAAGCCCATTAGCACCGTTTGTTTGTTCTAGGGATCCTCTTCCATTAGTTAGCATTGATGCTCAACCCTCTTGCCACTTACTACCTAACTACCCAATCGGGGATTTCTGTTATGGTCCGTTTCTCCCTCGTGCGAAGACGAATACTTAAGTCGGAATGTGCATATCCACGTAAGAACTGTTTCGTACAGGATGTTCCCATGAATTTCGTTAATACTATTTTCAGTGCGAGGTCACGAGTTACTCGATTCACTGTGTGAAGTGCTGGGGGACTTAATTTTGTCTGTGGAGCTCGTAGCTTTCGAAGTGGAAGAACCATAGGCGCCCGCAAGAGAGGACGAGCTAGAAACTGAGATTTGTGGCAGCTGAAAAGGTAAAAAATCCAGTGTTGAGAACAAACTGAGGGAATTCCGATGACTGCCGCAGTTGACAGGTAAAAAGAGTGAAATAAGGATATAATATAAATGCTACACTATAATGTTTTAAGGAGAACCACAGAAGTCAGAATAAAATCATAGACTTCTACATCTACATCTACATCTACATCTACGTGATTACTCTGCTATTCACAATAAAGTGCCTGGCAGAGGGGTCAATGAACGACCTTCATGCTGTCTCTCTACCGTTCCACTCTCGAACGGCAAGCGGGAAAAACGAAAACTGATTTCTCTTATTTTATTGTGATGATCATTTCTCCCTATGTAGGAGGGTGCCAACAGAAATTTTTCGTAATCGGGGGAGAAAACTGGTGATTGGAATTCATTTTTAAGACAATTTTTCAAAGAGTTTCATGTACGTAGAGGATTTTTTTTGCAATAATTACACTCTAAGACAAAAATTAAAAAAATGAAGGGGACAGAAATCAGAAGATGTGATGCATATCTACAGACAAACGAATGATGAAGTTTTCACAAAAACTGGGTGATTTATTCAAGAGAAAGAACTTCAGGAAATGAGCAAGTCAGTAACGCGCTGGCCCACTTCTGGCCCTTATGTAAGCGGTTATTCGGCTTCGCGTAGATTGACAGAGTTGCTGTAAGTCCTGAGGGATATCGTTCCAAATTCTATCCAACTGGCGCTTTAGATCGTCAGAATCTCGAGTTGGATGACCCAGACCATAATGCTCCAGACGTTCTCAACTGGGGAAAGATCCAACAACATTTCTGGCCAAGTTAGGTTTGACGAGCACGAAGACAAGCAGTAGAAACTCTCGCCGTGTGCTGGCGGCAATTATCATTCTGAAATTTAAGCCGAGGACGGCTTGGAATGAAGCGCAACAAACGGGGCATAGAATATCGTCAACGTACTGCTGTGCTGTAAGGGTGCAGCGGATGAACAACAAGGGGGTCCTGCTTAGAAAAGAAACGGCACCCCTAGACCATCACTCCTGGCTGTCGGCCAGTACAGAGGCCGACAGTCAGGTCTGTATCCCACCGCTGTCTGAGGCGTCTCCAGACACATCTTCAGCCTGGGATCTCACTGACTGGAATGGAATTGTCTTCAGTGATGAGTCCGCTTCGAACTGGGAGCAGACGATTAGCGAAGACTCCCCGGACAGATCCAAAGGAGCCAACCTCTCCAACCTCTGCCTCTTGTTCTTCGGCCGTATTTCATATGCATAACCTGAAGTCGGAGGATGGTAGACTAGCGTTCGTCACAGGGCCAGGAACACTGGCTTCCACTTGCCAGTGTAAACCAATCCTACGTGAGTCTGGGGAAGATCAGTTTGGATTCCGTAGAAATGTTGGAACAATTGAGGCAATACAGAACCTACGACATATCTTAGAAAATACATTAAGGAAAGGCAAACCTACATTTCTAGCATTTGTAGACTTAAAGAAAGCTTTTGACAATGTTGACTGGAATAATCTCTTTCAAATTCTGAAGGTGACAGGGGTAAAGTACAGAAAGCGAAAGGCTATTTACAATTTGTACAGAAACCAGATGACAGTTGTAAGAGTCGAGGGGCATGAAAGGGAAGCAGTGCTTGAGAAGAGAACGAGACAGGGTTGAAGCCTATCCTCGATGCTATTTAATCTGTGTATTGAGCAAGCAGTAAAGGAAACAAAAGAAAAATTCGCAGTAAAAATTAAAATCCACGGAGAAGAAATAAAACTTTGAGGTTCGCGGATGACATGGTAACTCTGTCAGAGACAGCAAAGGACTTGGAAGAGCAGCTGAATGGAATGGACAGTGTCTTGAAAGGAGGATATAAGATGAACATTAACAAAAGCAAAACGAGGATAGTGGAATGTAGTGGAAGTAAATTAGGTGATGCTGTGGGAATTACATACCGAATGAGACGCTTAAACTAGTAAATGAGTTTTGCTATTTGGGGAGCAAAACAACTGATGATGGTCGAAGTAGAGAAGATATAAAATGTAGACTGGCAATGGCAAGGAAAGCGTTTCTGAAGAAGAGAAATTTTTTAACATCGAGTATAGATTTAAGTGCCAGGAAGTCGTTTCTGAAAGTATTTGTATGGAGTGTAGTCATGTATGGAAGTGAAACATGGACAATAAATAGTTTGGACAGGAAGAGAATAGAAGCTTTCGAAATGTGGTGCTACAGAAGAATGCTGAAGATTAGATGGGTAGATCACATAACTAATGAGGATGTACTGAACAGAATTGGGGAGAAGAGGAGTTTGTGGCACAACTTGACGAGAAGAAGGGACCGGTTGGTAGGACATGTTCTAAGGTATCAAGAGATCACAAATTTAGCATTATAGGGCAGCGTGGAGGGTAAAAATCGTAGAGGGAGACCAAGAGATGAATACACTAAGCAGATTCAGGATGATCTAGGTTGCAGTAGGTACTGGGAGATGAAGAAACTTGCACAGGATAGAGTAGCATGGAGAGCTGCATCAAACCAGTCTCAGGTCTGAAGACCACAACAACAAGAACGGTGGGCATGTTGCAATTGATTCGTTCTGTATTCTTTATACAGGATGTCCAAAAAGTCTTTCCCTGATTACATAAATTGATAACTCAGGCTAGAAGTAAGATACAAATATGAGACTGGTGTCTAATTGCTTACAAACTATCAAAGTTTTTTTTCACACATCAGTAAACTTCCACATGAGCACCCTTGGTAGTACGTAGCACATCTAGGCGATATTCAGTTTCCGTCCACACATTAGCCAACATCACTGGAGGGATCGATTCAACGACTGTGGTTATCCGTTGCCGCAGGGTTTCAAGATCTGGTACACGTGTTCGGTAGACCTCATCCTTAACGTAACCGCATAGAAAGAAGTCTAATGGGGTTATGTCAGGAGAGCGTGGCGGCCAAACCGTTGGCCCATCACGTCCAATCCATCGCCGAGGTAAGGTCATATCGAGATAGACACGGACGTCCAAACCCCAATGAGGCGGTGCATGGCCTTCTGAAACAAGACATCGGGATGATACTGAAGCATCTGAGGAACAGCATACAGTTGCAACCTGTCCAGATACCCTGCAGATGTGATGATAGCCTCAGCGAAGAAGAATGGCCCGATAATTCGATCGTGCAATGGCCCGCACCAAACATTTACCTTTGGACTGCCTCTGGTGCACTCCATGACCTCTCCAGGGGGTTGTGAACCCCAAATGAACACATTAATGGCGATTCACTACTCCACTGACAAAAAAAGGTCGCCTCGTCGGAAAAGGCAATTCGTCTGAGATAACCATCATCGTCCTCAATACGTGACAGCATTTCGACCGCAGTCATATCGACGTGTACTGTCATTGGGCAACAAGGCCTGAACGATTTGCATTTTGTATGCACGAAACAATAAACGTTTGTGTAAAATGTCATGGAGAGAGCTTTTTGGCATCTGTAATTCTCGTGAGGCCCTGCACACCGATTTCTTCGGACTTCGCAGAAAAGACCGCCTTACAGCTTCCACCCTGTCTGCTGAGGTTCTTGGTTGACCAGACCTCGGAAGGTCAGCAACCGATCCTGTGTTCTTGAACTTCTCATACCCGGCTTTAATGCTCGTGACATCAGGGGGATTCCTTCCAAATGTTGTCTGGAAGTGCCTCTGCACTGTAGTTGGTGATCGTGTCTCATGGTACCACAGGACACACTGTGCCTTCTCCTGATTGGTTAACATGGCTTCTTGGGCACGTCACCTCGTCCACTACTGACGTACTGCGAACCTAAAACAGAAGAAAACTTTAATAGTTGTAAACAATTCGACACAAGTTTCATATTTGTATCTTACTTCTAGCCTGAGTTATCAATTTATGTAATCAGGGAAAGACTTTTCGGACACCCTGTATTGTTTCTACTTTACTATCACCTGTTTATACAGTTTTGTGGAAAAATAGAGGCAACCTTGCAAAATTTCTTTTTGATGCTTTAATTTTGGACACAAGTGTACTTCTGTATATTATTGTAAATGTATCTGCAACCTCAGTACCACTTCTACTCTTTAGAGCGACAAGTCATGCATATTTGGACTACACATCACTTACAGCTAATGAATATTTATAGCCTGAATTGTATTTGGACTATGCAGTCATGACAAATAAATCAGAATAATGAAGATCGCCAATTACTTTCACGATAACTGTTCTCCTTGGATAAATTTTACGTGCAGAGTGATGCAATTCTTAGACAGTTTCATCTCGCATATTGATTCCAACGTGTCAGCAACAATAGCAAGAACTTGTCGAAATGAGGCATCATCAAATATATAAAACAAGCTTTTTACTCGCGGGTTTGCCCGTGTACGCATATGGTGTATATAATACACACATCTCCTCCTTTCCCCTCTCTCTGTCCATCTCCTCCTCTCTCTCTCTCTCTCTTTCCATCTTCTTCTTCCCCCATCTCTCTGTCCATCTCTCCCTCCCCATCCCCCTCTTTCTATCCAACTTCTCTTCCCTCCCTCTCTGCCCATCTCCTCCTCACCCACTTTCCGAACAACAAATGACCTGGTGGATTAGTTAAACGGAATGGATAGTGTCTTTAAAAAAGGTGATAAGACGAACATCAACAAAAGTAAACCAAGTGCAATGGGATGTAGCCGAATTAAATTAGGTGATACGGGTAGAATCAGATTATGAAATGAAACACCAAAAATATCGATGAGTTTTGTTATATGAGCGACAAAATAACTGACGATGGTCGAAGTAGAGACGATATAAAATAAAGAATGGCAGCAACACGAGAAGCATTTCCGAAAAAAGAGAAATCTGTTAACATTAAATATGAATTTAAGTATTAGGAAGTCTTTTCCCTTGCACGGAAGAGAGACTTGGGCTGTTCTGACTAGAATGGAAATTTTTGAAATGTACCGCAACAGAAGAATGATGAAGATTAGATGGGGAAAAACCGTAACTAGCGTGGAGATACTGAACAGAACGGGAGAGAGAAGAAATTTGTGGCACAGTTTGACTAAAAGAAGGTATTGTTTGATAGAACACAGTCTGGTCCCGGTAATGTGAGGAGGCGTGTGGGGGGGGGGGGGGGAGGAGGATGAAGATTCTGGAGTGAGAGAAGATCTTAACATAGTGAACGGGTTAAAATACATGTAGGTTACAGCAGTTAAGGAGAGATGGAGGGACTTGTACAGGATAGACTAGCGTGGAGACCTGAATCCAAGTAGTCTTCAAACTGAAGATCACGAAAACATTAGGTGCTGCTGATATACGAAATTTACTACGCTGTGAGAGAGGTGCACGGGAACAGTGGAGTGGATCGTAGCACAGTATCACTGTGGGCTGCTCTTTTCCGTAAACTTTGGGTAAGCAGTGAGGAGGACCCAAGAAGTGGAAGGCCATCAAGTGCAACAGACTACACCTCTCAGGATAGAGCTGAAAGCAAGTCTCAAAAGAATCGCAGAGGAATTGCTCCATCGCTATAGAACAGAAGGACAATAGTTTCTGATAAAGATTGTTGCACTTGATAAATCCTGTATACGAGATTTTGAGAGCAAACTAAAGTCTCAGGCGTCAGAAGGGAAAAGTACTGACTGTCTACTCCCGAAAAAATTCCACCGCCAAAAATAAAAGGCGAAACTGATAACAAGCTTTGGTATGATATGAATGGAGTCATAGCTACAAATAGAATGCACTAGGGGAAATTTGGGACAGACACGTTCTACAAGCTGTGTCTGCAAAATGTAGCCGACCGCAGTGGCCGAGCGGTTCTAGGCGCTACTGTAACAGGTTCGAATCCTGCCTAGGGCATGGACGTGTGTGATGTCCTTAGGTTAGTTAGGTTTAAGTAGTTCTAAGTTCTAGGGGACTGATGACCTCAGGTGTTAAGTCCCATAGTGCTCAGAGCCATTTGAACCATTTTTGCAAAAAAATCACCAAAGAAGGCCTGACATAATTCCACCTGGTGTACTCATTTTGTACGACAATGCAGGATCACATCTGGTTCTACCAATGAGAGAAACTCGCGACAAATATGAATGGTAAGTACTTCCCCACCCAACAAACAGTTCTAAAATGAGCCCACCATACTTTGATTTAATGATAATTAATTGCAACCCTCAGCTGACGACAGGTGTTGATATACCTCGATAGTTGAAAATGAATGCCTCGACCGGGACTCTAACCCAGGATCTCTTGCTTACATGGCAGACGCTCTATCCATTTCTTTTTTTTTTTTTAACTCTCATTTTGTTCGTTTTCGTTCGTTGTATCTGCTTGGGGCGGACGTCGCAAGACACCCATTTCAGTTCGTTGTTGATCCATCAACTCAGCTTTTTATTACAGAGGGCAGCTAACCCTCTGATCAAACACGCTCAGTTACCGTGCCGGCGTCCATCTGAGCCAGCGAGGACACAGATGAATAGCGCGACTGCAGGGGCTTATCCCTTGCACGCTTCCCGTGAGACCCACATTCCCAACTGTCCACAATCTACATACGTAATGTACCTAATAGATATTTGCCCATCCAGATTGTGGTCAGTTGAGGGTTTCAGTTAATTATCATTTATTCTAGAGAAGCTGCACGGTCATTAATGGTATCTGTTCTTTCTAGAACAGTTACTATCTTCATATATATACTTTAATTTGTTTTTCAGATTGAAGGAACAACTCCGTGGAAAACGTTTTGATACAATTGATGTAGCTTCCAGTGACGTGACCCGAGTAATCAGACAGCTCAAAATTGAAGATGCAGTATACGAAATACAAACGCTGCCAAAACTTTGGGAAGCTGTGACAAGTACGAATAGAGATTATATTGAAGGCGTGTAAACGTATTTTTGAAATAAATTATTTTCTACAGTCCTATCTTACAGATCTTTTGAAACGACCACCGTACTGTGAATACTGCAATGTTAACTCTCTGAGGATGTGTGGTTAGATCTAAGTTGGAGGCTGAAGTCCATGATCTTTTTAAGGGAAATAGATGCATAAACAAATAAAAAATCTTACGGCACAACTGGTAAGTAGTTATTAATTGTGGACGATATTTTCGTAATCGTACTACTTGTTCACGGTACAATCAAAACACTGGTCTTCGATGATACTTCGCACTGACCTGCTCATTCCTCTGAAGACGTCTTCTGCAGTCAGCCACGAAACATATTGGAACACGCTATAGAATCCGAAAATTGTCTCTATATTCTCTTACTCGAAGTTACCTTTCCGTGAAAACAATGATACCCAGATAACAACTTTCTCAAAATAGATTTTTAAAAAATGTTTTACCGCTAGAAACATGTGCTGCTGGAGGAACTGTTGTTACAAACTGTTGCTTTAACGCCGCCTCGCACGTGGACTTTGCAGGGTTTCGGGATTAAGCTGGAACCGCAAGGGACTAAGACAGACTAGAGGGAGAGAGCAGTCTTAATCTTGTAAGTGATCTGCTTGTGTGGCGAGGCACAGATCTCCGAGATCCCGGCCATCCATCTGGTTGTTTTCGAATTAGCGGAAAGGAAGTTGAGCCCGTTGTTAACGAGCGGAGCAAGCCGGCAGCCTGGTGTGTGTGTGTGTGTGTGTGTGTGTGTGTGTGTGTGTGTGCCTGAAGGCTGCGGTTGTGTGGCGAGGGCCAGAGTGGGGGAGAGACCTCGTCGCTGTTGACACACCTGCCCCCTGCACGTGTTTGCCTGTGCATTACTCGACCATCCATTAAGAAAACTCTGTACTAAACCTATCCTGAGGGAGAACGGAAGAATATTGCAGCACAGGGCTTAAGGCAGAGTAACGGTCGGGAGTCTACTGCTGCGAAATATGCGACATCGAGCGCATAAAAAGAACGTCACATATCCTGCGCGGAATAAAGAGGGGAAATGAGAAACAGGGAGCAGCAAGAGGAAAAGAAAAAAAAAAATGAAGTGGTACGGCCGAGTGGGTGGCTGGGGGGAGGGGAAGAAAGAAGGCAGTGGGGAGACTCGAGTGTTCTTTTTCCTGCGGTGGAAATATTCACGTCGCTTGCGTGAAGGAAGGTATAAGAGGAGAATATATGAAAAGAGCAAGATAGCGAAACATCTGAATATTTTATGGCACACGATATTCTCTTCTCTTTCCAATTATTGGTCGTATAAATCAATGGAGCGTAAAACACGGTTGTTCGCTTTATAGACGTCCTTTCGTTTGCGTTGCTACGTTCGTTAGATACGGGTTGGTTGGAGCAGAATTAAATATCATAATATCTGTACTGCAATAAAACTTTGTTTGGTTTAAGTATCTTTCTTTTTTTCTTTAGCACATTGTCTTCACAGGATTTCCCCTTCGACCTTTTTCCCTGACAACAGCGTTGATGATACCGTCTCCTGTACACCTACACCAAATACGATTGGATGCTAGGCATCAGAAATCCACCAACTTCATTCAGCGCGAAAGGTAAGCGTAAGTGGTTTTCGCGACTCGTGAGCTAGATGGCGTTTTAATTTACAGAGGTATGGGCACTTGCTCCGTAGAAGATAGATGTGTTTCACACTAGCGAAGATGAACAAGTGCTTATAGCTTTTAAGATATACAGTTTAGAGCCCTTGTTTACTGTACCTTTTTGTTTTGATTCACACTACCACTCTTGAAAGTTTCTTACCTTATAATCTTAGCAATAACAGTACCGGCACATGCATTCTACTGTCAGAAGTAACAGCACGATTTTAGCTCATAACTTTCCACTTATTCATTTTCAGAAATGGGTCTCTTACCTGAAATTAATACATTTACCCGTCTCCTTTATCCCTGAAAGTCCGTAATATCATCACGGAATCACCTTGTATAAGGAAAGAATATGCAGCAAGTTTGAAACTCAGAAATTACATTTGAATGTTGATTGTTTGTGAGAAGGTCGTGTTACGCCTCGGATAAGAAGAAGAAACGACTAGGAGCACGTGTGGAAACGCAACAGCCACAGAATTGTGGCCAATTGCGATTACAGTTTGTCATTCCACGATAAACACCATGCAGGATCTGAACGGCCCCACGCGACTAGTGCCCGAAAGAACAGACATGTTACCCGCTATAACGTATTTGATTGTACAGCCATGTCATGTACGTTGAGTCAGATAATGAGCACGTTCGAGATTAGAGAAGTAGCCACAGGGACAGTGGGATGCACTTTTTACCACTACAGGCGACTACTATTGTTGTCCTTGACGAAGCAAAACAGAAATGCATGCTGACAGTGGCGCACCAAACGGCAAAACCGGACATAGGAACGGCACTACTTTCAAACGAGTCCCACCCAGTTCTGTGTCAGCGTCATAGCGAACATACCCCCACATGGAGGCTACGAAGAAAAACGACATTGCCAGATTGCAATCGTCATCGTACTGCAGACATCTAGAGCGATAGCACGGGAGAGTCATCGAGTACACAGCACGATCACCTTTGGTTCGCTAAGCTTGTAATTTGGACAGCGGGTGCGTTACACTTCTGAAACGTTAAGGCCAATGGATGTGTCCTATCTTCGAGTTCTCTTGTGACGTTACGTGTTAACAAGATGACGCAGAACACCATCTTGGTCATGCTGTGTTGACCTAGTTCGATACAGAGCTTTTTCGACTGTTGTCCAGTTCAGCTCATGCTCCTTATCTCTCACCCATTGGAACATTTGGTCATAGTTTGCCGAGACACTTGCAGGCCACCACTAGCCAGCTAGTAGGATTGATGAAAACTGGTATGGTATCAAACAGTTAAGTTTATCCATACCAGATACTATGTGCCTCATTCTATTTTTTTGATATATCCGATTCTTTGTTATTTACTTTGTGCGCTATATTCTGATACATATGAGCTACATGAAAAATCGCTTTCTTTTAGTTTGAGTGACATTCCCAGGAATTTATTGACTGGTGTAAAGCAGTATTAAAGTTCATTGTTCGTGGAACATAGTACCATTCAAATCTGAGAGTATGCACTGTTCCCGTCTTGATGTGGGCTGCTGATTTGGTGCCTGTGTTCAGTCCAAATTGTGATGGGTGTTACGCAACTGTGAAAAACATTAAAAAGAAAACTTAATGAAGAGATTAGAGGGATGTCTATGGGCGGCACAGGTATCTTTCTCAAGGCTTCGATGTTAATAAACTCTATGTCTGAAAATTTTGTACACTGACAAGATACAGTCGACTAGAGGTGCTTTTAAGCACACTACACAATTAATAGGCAGCCACAGGACACATCACTCCTCTGGATAAACTGTACAGCCTCGCGGGAATTGCTCCCCTCGACATCCGCCGAGAGGTAACAGCAAAAAGTGAGAAGAGAAAAAATCAGAAACTTCTGAAGCTATATGACTATCAACCAGAAAACCCACGCCAAAATTCCAGAAGGAGATTTTTCAGATCAACCGAGGCTCTAGTTGGGACACCACAGCAATGCCGAATCGAACTATGCCGTGCAAGACTCACCAGTACTGTGGGATGGATTACACCAAGCGAAAGTCTACCACCCGGCTACACAGAGAATTGTACATGGAAAACCCTCAACAGACTACGCCCGGGTGTCACGAAATGTAAGAGCAATCTGACTAAATGGGGTTTCCTAGAGGAGCAGCCACTCTGTGAGTGTGGAGCAACGCAGACGACCTTCCACCTGGTCCAGTGTACCCAATGTCCAGCAACATGCACAACAAAAGACCTTCTGGGCAGCAAAAAAGTAAATAATTGTCTTGTAAATATATGTACACATGACATGTAAATATTGTACATGATTTTATACATCGTAAATGCTTCTGCACGAATATATAAATAAACAATTAGACTTAGTAATGGCCTCATTTTGGGGAGGAAGAGAGTCCACAAGTTCCTTCACGTACAACATATCCACCTGAAGCCACACGCTGGTCATCAGAACGTCTAGAGCAGGACGCCCAAGAATTCGGCTCACCAGAGTTCCCTGGCATGAGTGCCGCAGTTGTTTCACTTTGCAGCACGCTTCCCCCTCGGTCACACCATGCCGTGCTATTCCGTAGGAGCGTGAGGAAGGGAAATACAGGGAAACTGATAACGCACTACATTTAAATGGCAGTGCAGTCGCATTGCATACGACTATGCATCATATTTCATATTTCTCATCAACATAGATCACAAACTAAACAAATTATTGGTATTATTAAAATTTTATATGGTACAAATTGTTAGCATATAGACAGACACCGACAGTTTCAAATATTTCTGCGCTCGGGTTGCCACGTAATCGTGACTTAATTAGTTTCATATTTGAATAAAGCCTTTTGCAGATATATGTTGATCGAAATATTTTTATTACTTACGTAACCTCGTCCTGCAGACGTGTAAACTTTTCCCGATGAAAACAACATTGACCTCCTGCAAATTTTTAACATAAAATAATTTTCCTTTTAAACGGGGGATACATCGTAGATCAGTCCGTTCCATCTGAACATGCACAAGGGCGCTTTCAACTGAAATCCAAACGATATCGAAAACGCATGTAAGACTGACAGTGCCCTCAAAAACTGTCCTTCTAATTCGTTCAAGGCCACAATAAATTTTTTTAAACTCGCGTTTTTGACACCAGTGAGCTTAGGGAACTGGATGGTGTTTTTTGTCAGAATTTTTCCTTTCCACAATGCGATTTTCCTTTTTAAATATATCCACGTAAAATCAGAAATAAATTGTCTCGCACCTCGCAGTGTCTTACTGTGTACGATGCGCAGTCAAATTCACTTAAAATGGGAGGTCTTCAATCCGCTTTGGATATTCTAAATTTCGTTCTTGCTCTCCTTTTTCCTTTATAAAATCAACAATAGTGAATGTTAGATTGTAAAATCGCTTCAGCCACGCCACTTGATTTCGCTAACGTAGTTTGCAGTAATATACAGGGTGGTCCATTGGTAGTGACCGGGCCAAATATCTCACGAAATAAGCATCAAACGAAAAAACTACAAAGAACGAAACTCGTCTAGCTAGAAGGGAGAAACCAGATGACGATATGGTTGGCCCGCTAGATGGCGCTGCCATAAGTTCAAAAAATGGGTCTGAGCACTATGGGACTTAACAGCTGTGTTCATCAGTCTCCTAGAACTTAGGACTACTTAAACCTAACTAACCTAAGGACATCACACACATCCATGCCCGAGGTAGGATTCGAATATGCGACCGTAGCAGTTGCGCGGTTCCGGACTGAAGCGCCTAGAACCGCTAGGCCACCGCGGCCGGCGATTGGAGTGTCCAAGCGTACACATGATGGAGATGGAAAGAAAGGTCTACACTTAGTCACCGGCGATGTTTAGATATACATCCTGGTTCATGTTCATGGCAATGATAATAAGTGGCCCAAATGATAGTACGAAAGTCCCCCCAAAAATTCATAGAACTGTCACTGGCCTGGAAAACACCAACACCGCGTAAGAAACGCCTCTCTGGGCCTTCTGTGTACTCGGCGCCTAGCAACATGTGAAAATAATAATGAAAGCGCGTCTCATCGCACCACACTAGACTGTTGTCCAGCTTCTGTGTTGTCTAGCCCACTGAAGACGTGCAGCTTTTTTGTGCAGCTGTGAGAATGGTTTTCTGTGAGGTGTCCGACGCCAGATGTTCATAGCACGTAGTTCCGTTCTAAATGCTCGCTCAGAAACTGGTTGACACGCTGTTGCATTCACTGTCAGCAGCAATTTGTGTAGGGTTTGAAACTTAATGTAACTGGCAGGGCGCAACGCTCGTCTCCAGTCATTTTCGGTTGGTATCTCGTTACCACTACTTTCCTTTCGCTGTTTTACGCGGCTGCATCTTGTACACAATTTATTGTGGATAGTCCACCTCGATAGCTCAGTGGTCAGTGCTGCGGAATGCTGTGCAAAAGGAGCCCGGATTCGATTCCGGGCTGGGTCGGAGAGTTACCCCGCTCAGGGACTGGGTGATGTGTTGACTTCATTATCGTATCATCCCCATCGACGCACAAACCGCCGAAATGGAGTCAACTAAAAATACTTGCACCAGGCGACCTTTCTACCCGAAGGGAGGCCAACGCCACACGATATTTCACTTTTTGCAGATAAGTTTGACGCTTCACAGTGACAGACCAATATATCGGGTAACTACATGTATTGCGTGGTTATTAGCACGAAGAAACACGATAACTTTTTTCTGCCATTCTGTCACTTCTTCCTTGATTCCAAACGATCGACTAACATGTACATACCACATCACTGCCATGACTTCCATCAATGGGTAACCGTTCTATGCCACCTACAGTGCAGCAAAGCGAACAGTGTGCTCTTCTAATGGAGCAAAACCCTACGTGTGTTGAATGCAAAAGCCTGACTCAGAAAATTAATTATGAGACAGACACACACCCTCATAACCCAAGTTAAACTGATGTATAGAAACGCATTAATAAACGCAAAGAACGTTTAGGCCCTAGTTGTGGATCGTAAACGATGGAACTGACTGATTTCAAAAACTGACATAAAAAATTCAGACAAGCAGAAATATAGAAACCCATCTGACTGACAATAAATAAAGTTAAAAAGTGAAAGGTGTACCATGAATTTCAAACAAATTGAATCCCTCGATGTGCAAAGTTACTTCGGAAAAAAAAAACGCAACTGACGTTCCAAAACAACTCATGATTTCCTGCTAATAGATCAGAGTGACTGCTTGGCTGAGTGCTGGACTGGAGAGAGAAACTACATGCATCCGCCATTGCATTGATGGATGCAGAACAGTTGACTGCTGTGCTCAGACTGAATGCTGATCAATGATTGTCCTAACGCGCTGGTGCTGCTATTACGCCTCGTCATAAGTTTTCAGCGGAAGGCGAACTGTGTGTGGACTCAATCTCTGGTTCTCTAGAGTGTGACGTTAGGATCGGGCTTCCGCAGACTCGATCACTCGACCTCCAGTCGTCTCTTCCAGTAGAGACTGGAGCCTGCAGTGATGTATCCTGCACCAAGACCTGCGTCGAAGTCCCTCTCGTCCATTAGAATCAAACAGCCTGCTCTTCCTTTACTACCAAGACAACATGACCACCAATCATCTTGCAAACACACTATGTCCACCAACGGCGTATTTCCTTCATCAAAATATCCCGCCAAGAAAATGTGTCACGATAAAAACTCGAATAACTTTTCTATCATTCCTTCTTCTCTACAAAACTTCCCTCTTTGTGATCCCATCTCATGACGTCACACAACTTTTAGCAATCGGCGTTTCCGCATCCAGCAACTACCCTGGCTTCTCAGGTCCTGAGGAAGTTAAAAACTGTGCCCGATTCTAGCTGCTAATTCTGTAGCCTCTTTATGTTTTTTTAGAAATCTGGAGATTCTTATCTGCTGGAGGCACTATTCTGACATGACAGGTCGCCGTCCTCCTGACGATACAAGTTCCCACTCCCATCAGACACCTCTGCTTGCCTGGCCAGAATGGAAACACGCTATGAAACCTGTGATACGCCATGTGGCCATGCAGCGACGCAACTTACACGAAGACAACACACCTTTTCCTACCTGCAGCATGGCCCTGCTCTGTTTCCACAAATTCCTGTGTCCCTGTTTTATCCTGAGGCCCACTTTTTCTTTTGCCAGACTTGTGCAATGCCTGTCTTGAGTCCATTGCGCATTTAATTTCCAGGCTTGCTAAGAGGAGCAAAGAGCAGACCCACACCATGTTAAATGTCAAAAATTTAAGGCAAGAAGTTACCAGAAATCAGCACTTGCAGTCATATTTACTCTTCAAAGCTATTATTTTTAGATCTTGCTTCATTATCTTCTAGTTGAAATTAATTATCACGCTGACTGAAAAAAGACAAGCTGAATGAGTTGACACCTTTAAAAGTCGAGGCTAATACTTTGTTCGTTGAGCTTATCATTCACTTGGTAGGCCTTATGCACTGAAAACAAAAATCCAAGTACTAATTCTGGAGTGGCGTATAGTCATAAATTGTGTATAAGATTCATTACAGAGTTCTATTAACTGTACAGAGAAAATCTCATCCTGATGCCTTTTGTGTACAGTTCTTTGCCACATTGTTTTAACAGGAACAGTAGTCCAGTAAGATATGTAAAAGAGTCTGTGGAGGCTCGAAAGATGGGAGACCAGCTCCAAAAGATTGAAGCATCGAGCTGGATCGTGAGACATATCCTACAGAAATCGACGAGTGTCTTGCGAAGTCCAAGCACAGCATGCACCATCAATTCAGTACAAAGATTTAATTTGCCTTTCACGATACATTCAACAGTGGAGTAAAAATTTCATTCTGTTGCCTCCGAATGAATGCCACTGAATGTCATTTCTGATGGCATTGCAAGCATACTTTCCTCGAAAAAATTTTACTTGCGAAGTCCACAAATAACGGAAAAAGAGCAAAAGATATAAAGAGTAGCAAAAGAAGAAAATGAATGCGAGAAGCGGCTGACGCTGATAGTCTCGTCTTGAAACGTGATATTTAATAATGTATTCCACATGTCACTTGCATGATATGTCACAGTGATGTGTAACGAGTGAGCTTAGACAATATTAACTTAAATGATATTTAAGTGTGACTGCACTTACAGAAGAACTCCCATAACAGAAAGCAATACTTAGTTTAATAACAGGAGCAACACTTGTGCACTACATAAGCTATGTCCTTTTATGGTATACAAGTTGTTCAAAACAACTTTTTCAGCTTACTTTCATATTTCCGGTCTTCGTAATTTTTTTCTAGCGTTGTAGCCGTGGATTAGTTACAACAAATTTCACGAAAGAAAATATGTACTGTGACGCTGTAGTTAAAATACCTAGCTCCTTAACAGTTGTCCACAAAATAGTGGAAGATGAACGCCACATATTATTGTTATGACACACTTTTGTGCAGTAAACACTTTCTCTCATAGCGGTTAGCTTCCCGAGAATACAGTATATTAGCTTACAAATTACTCTGTCTCCAAGATTTGCAATAACGAGTCTAAACATTCATGGAGGTGTCTGTTTGTACTATATCGTGTCTCCCTACCACTTTCGCGCAACGACGCTCTGAGCGTGTTTTTTAGGGAATTAACTGGTTTGAACCTGGGACCTGTTGCTGGTAAGGAGACGCCAGACCACACATGACATGTAGAATTCAGAAGAGTTCAGTGAGACTAGCGATGATATAACCAAATATTAAATGATCTCAGCGTCAGCTCCACTGCACCTCTGTAAAAGAATCTTAATACTAACTAAATTTAGTGGAAAGGGTTCAAGGCTTTCCTATTTTTAGTTAGCTGGTAAAATAACGTCGAAAAAGCAGTTAAGTTTACCACTGGAAATTTTATTCTACTCACAAAACATCGTTTATAAATGGCACTATTGATAAAAACCAACTGCGTTCAACAAAAATGTGAACGAATATTCCCTGAATGGGTTTCCAAGTTCTACAATCGATCGAAGGATGACCTATGCCATATCACATCTATAATCTAGGTTTAAATTAAGTTTCACAAAAGAGAAAAGTATCAAAATGGTCTACAGTGACCCTCAATTATCTTTAATTACTTATTTAACTTGTCGTAAAATACAGTGGCTGATGTGGCTTCTCAGTAACTATATAAAAGAAAAATCATCGCGTTTCAGATCTTTTCTTCAAGTGGCAAATGTGAACACCATGAGTTTTAATTAACGATCGACACTAGTATTACGCAAAAAAGGGGTGTAACAGATGAGTCTTCTGCAGTTCTGAGGGAAGCCTTATGCGCTCAAAAATGCGGCATCGCGTGCGTTCATTACCTTGTCGGTGTTTAAGCAGCGTCAGGGCGGCAGCGGCCGGCGCAGCAGCCATCCAGCTCGCCGTCTCGGAACCAACTCCCGTAACTTCTCCTTACTACAATTTACCGAAGTTAGTTTAAAAAAACTATCTGGCTGTGTTTTCATCTGACCAATCAGGGTCTCAGTGTTAACCTTAAGCTCCGCCTACAAAAATTCTGTCTATCCAATGAGAAACGTTATATTTTTCGTGGTGGGGCAATGTTTTTTAAAGTTTGCAACGTAACAGAGACGCTAAAAAGTCTCACGCTAAAACCTGCAGCTAGTGTGGTCCTTTTAGCGTTATCGTAAGATCTATACTGTTCTTCTGGAGGACTCTATCTTCTAACATGGGCTGGAGGATTGTCCTAATGTAACAGACACGCGAAAAAGTCTCACGCTAAAACTTGCGGGTGGTAGTGGCCCTTTTTGTGTTATCGTAAGATCTATACTGCTTTTCTGGAGGGCTCTAGCTTTTAACATGGGCTGGGGGTTGTCCTTGACGTACCTGAGACGCGAAACAGTCTCACGCTAAAGCGTGCGGGTGGTGAGCCCTAGTGGTTAGCTGGAGACGTGGGTGTCCCTCCCTTATCGTAGGGCCTTCTAGCTTAACACGGTTCTGCTCTCGGCTTCTGTCCTCGTTTCTCCCCTCGGAACTGCGTCTGCCTCACGGTGGGAAGGTACGACATGCATTTAGGCATTCTTGTGTTAGTCTGTGGCATTCCATTTGCTCACTCGTTACTTGTATTACTTTGGTTAATTTAATGTCACGATTTATTCGGAGCTGTGTGACATACTACTGGATTTGCTTATCATGTCAGGGTTTTCATGTAAGGTGTTGGATTTGCCTGACACCTTGCACCAGTAAGTGTGAAAGTTGATGAAATGTGTTGGTTAAGAATCTCTAGCATGTGTTTTTTTCAGTTTAAATTCTCATCGATATGTAGGTTCAAAAATCTTGTACCTTACCTCTTGCAAGTTTCTGACGTTTCTGATCTTGATTTAAATTTATCACTGGTGTTATGCTCCGTGATGTGCAGAACAGAATATGCTGCAGTTTCATAAAATCAAGAAATTTTCAGGAATCCAGTTCGTAATATTCTAAACATATTATTTAAAATTTCCCCTGTTGCTGTACGTCTAGTGTCCTGTACCAACGTCAATGCGGATATTTCGGATGAAAGACTGTTGTGGTACGTCGTGTCGAGCCACATTGCTAGTAGATCACTTCAGTAGTTGAAAATTGTAATGCAGTGTGTGATAATCACGACAGTAGAACTTCTGTCGCAGGAACAGCTGTTAAGCCACTCCGATTAGGGCGGTTATCCACCGCAAGCTGCAGTGCGAAAGTTGCACTTGGAAACCAGACCTAGGGCTGCTGCAAAGCCTTCATAGGCCTTACTCATTATCTTAGCGTTGTTAGTCCAGTGAGGTGTGCCGGAGAGATTCTGTGGCATTTGGAAGGTGGAAAGAGCTAGTGTCAGGCTTAATCTTTGAGTTTAGCTTATTTTGACTACACTGATCGTAGCACTTAGCTATCAGGAGATTAAGAGTCGAATTCTAACTCTGTTCCGGTAGACAGTTTTGTTCTGCACACTTATTCGTGAGGACGGCCACTATTCGTAAAAAGAATCGTTTCTAGGGTGAATGTGCGTTTGTCGTTCATATCGTCACGAAGCGCACATTTTAATATGTAACGTTTGGCAAGGGACGCAAGTCCAGAGCCGGCTCTTGCAAGAGCAAACTTGATGAACAAACGCCGTAACTTCAGTCTATATGCAGATAGGAAACAGATTTAAGAAAAAACAACGGCCCTCTCTTCGGTGGCTAAAGTTGCTAGAACGTAACACTGTCATCTACACTTCACAAGGCAGTACATCTTGCATGATGGCAGGAGCATGCGAAGTCAGACTGTAAACTTATCCGCTTAGTACAGAGATGGCATTGATGCTAAAATTTTGTTTCTCTTGCGCTGGTATATCTTGAGCAAATAACGTAACTCAAATGTAAATTTGGACTGCAAAATACAAAGTTAGTGAGTATGGGTCAATGAACTGAAATGTACCGACGTAGGCCTACTCCTAAAGATAGTGCACCACATTAACTTCTAAAAATAGCAATCACAGATGAAAACACTGAGCAAGCTCACAATACATTATTGACAGATTGACGAGTAAAAGGACTGACATTCACAAAAGAAAAGTATGTTTACTTTCAGGTACATAGTCATTACTATTATTATTATTATTATTATTATCATTATTATTCTTGATTGTTATAATTATTTTTTTATTGTTACAGTTATCATTGTACTACTGTTATAATCTCTATTTTTTTCCCTTAACATCAATACTGCATAATGCGTTATATGTCCTTAATGTTCTGTAGAAACTGTAACTGGTTCAATCTGAGTATGCCTGGTTAGGTGTAAGAGAGGGCCTGAAGGCCCTAATCTTGCCAGGTAAAATAAACGCATAAATAAATAAATAAATAAAAGTGTATGAAACAGCTGTCCCTATAGCTGTGACAGAAAAAATTACCGACACGAGGTTGTTAAATTCCTAGACAGGTGTTAGTGTTGCTAGTTCAGAGACGATATTACGTTTTGATAAACAGATAAGCGTGAGTGTTGTTCTTATGGGTTACGAGACTTGTTACTGAGATCATGTCGTATTTCAACCATGGGAGAGCATAGTTGGAACCGGATGAAGATCCAACCGGAGAGCAGCGCGCTTCGTTACAGGATCATTTAGTAATCGCGAAAGCGTTACGAAGATGATAGATAAACTCCAGTGGAAGACTCTGCAAGAGAGACGCTCAGTAGCTCAGTTCGGGCTTTTGTTAAAGTTTCGAGAACATACCTTCACCGAAGAGTCAAGCAGTATATTGCTCCATCCTACGTATATCTCGCGAAGAGACCATGAGGATAAAATCAGAGAGATTAGAGCCCACACAGAAGCATACCGACAATCCTTCTTTCCACGAACAATACGAGACTGGAATAGAAGGGAGAACCGATAGAGGTACTCAGGGTACCCTCCGCCACACACCGTCAGATGGCTTGCGGAGTATGGATGTAGATGTAGATGTAGATTGAAGCATTTTTTTCCATTAATTTCTCCTAATGTAAGCCTAAGTCCCGAAAAAATATTCAGGATTATTGCATGTTTAAGAATAGGTGTTTGAGTCACCAATCTTCTGACTGGTTTGTTGCAGCCCACCTCGAATTCTCCTCTCGTGACAAATACTTCACCTCAGAGTAGCGTTTGCACCCCACGTCCACTGTTATGTATTCCAATCTCTGTTTGCCCTACAGTTTTTATCCTATACAGTACCGTATAGTGCCGTAGACGTTATTCCCTGATGTCTTAACACATGTCCTACCATTTCATCCGTACTTTTTGCCACAGGTCTTCGTATCTTCCTTTATTTGATCTTATCAATTTCGCTGAGAATGTATGGAAATGTACTGTCAACGATAATGTGATTGTACCTTCGTTCTTCCCGATACATTCAACGGAGTCACGTACAAAATGATGCTTCAACATGTCCTCCCACAATTCCTGCAAGATGTGCCCCTGAGAATTCACCACGTTACTCGCTTGAAACATGCCGGGGCGCTGAAGCATTTTGCACTCTATGTTAGAAACAGTTTTGGGCAACAATAAACTGATCACATGTTTTCTCTTCCATAGTCTTCTAGGTCGCCCGACATGACACCGATGGACTTCTTCTTCTGAGGGCATGTGAAGAACCCAGTTTAGTCCACTCCGAGAAACGGAAATGACATTGATGTGCTTCGACTGTGTAAACACTGGCTATTTGGATAGTACTTGCGAAGTGTAATCTGTGCTAGTTCGTTCCGGTATTCGATAAACTTACGAAGACTCTGCGAGATCGCAAACATTTTTGCTAAGCTGCGGTCACCACCATGGACGGTGACGATCTGAGCTCCCCTGCACCAGAAGCTTCGCAAAACCAGTCACACAGTGTCGCAAAGGATACTGAAGCAACGCAATCATCGCTTCCCGCAACGCAGGCGCCCACCAGTACTTCGCACCTGTAGATGCACCTACGACAAGAAACCAGCATCCCTTGCACAAACGTCAGTGAGACAGCTTGGAGAAGAAAGGACACGATGATCAACGAGACAAAATGGAGAAGGTGTTGCGTGTCGACGGAAACCAAGAAGAAACCGTTACCTAACCAAAAAGTAAGTTGCACAGCTAACTTCTCCTCAACTACCGATAAAGACTTTTTATCTTGTTTGTTGAAAGTAAATAGATAACCATAGGCATACGCCACTCAGTTATACTAGGCAAACTTCTTAGAGGGGAATGTGAATCATTATTCAAGCACCTGACCAGTATTACGGCTGCAGCGATAAACAGGGTGAAAATTGAGGCTGTGTCAGGATTAACTGTAAATGCCTTGATTCAACGTTCTTTCTTAGACCAAGAAAATTTGGAGCCTTACATTTTGCAAATTTGTGGTAAGTTCCTATGGGACCAAACTGCTGAGGTCATCGGTCCCTAGGCTTACACACTACTTAATCTAACTTACGCTAGGAGCAACACACACCCATGCCGGAGGGAGGACTCGAACCTCCGATGTGGGGAGCAGCGCGAACCGTGACAAGGCGCCTAAGACCACGCAGCTATCGCGCGCGGCTCAGCCTTACATTCCGAAAGTATTGACTAGTAAACAAGACATCATCAATAATGTTGAAAATTTCCTTAAAGAATTACTAACTGAAATGACGTGTTGCTGCGAAGTTATTGTCATCTGGTGATTTAGGCGAAATGTAAAACTGAAATGCGAAAGTGTAACAAAGCCGTTTCCAGTTTTTGTTGTGACATTTAGGTCATAGCATCTCCCATAGTTCGTTTATATTCATGGAGTTCACTGTTCAGTGCGTATGCATCTACCTTCCGTCTTATAGTGCTCTGATTGTTTGCGATTTGGACATGGCAACAAACAGTGCAGAAGTAACATGAGATGTGTGTATTACGCAGGTCCACACAGAAGTGATGCCTGTGGGAGGGCCAATTAAGCATCCTGTATTCGTTGTAACACAAAGAAAGTAACAAAATTATGTCTCTCAGTGATATTACCTTCCGAGAAGCAGCAGCCGTGTTTGATGGCTCAAATGGCTCTCAGCACTATGGGACTTAACATCTGTGGTCATCAGTCCCCTAGAACTAACCTAAGGACATCATACACATCCATGCCCGAGGCAGGATTCGAACCTGCGACCGTAGCGGTCGTGCGGTTCCTGACTGAAGCGCCTAGAACCTCTCGGCCACCGGCCGTGTTTGAAAACAGCCCTTATACAAATGAAGTTGCTTCTCTCCCAAACATTACGAGATAGGGTACAGAATTCCCGTCCCATCCGACTCAACAGCGGCTCAGTGGAAATACCAGCACTGCCACTACTATCCAGAGTAACACGTGCTATGATGAAAATGCGGCAGACGTTAGGAACTGTGCCTCCGATAAATTCACCTCAAATATCGCCAGCCATCCCCCGATACAGCATGCCCAAATACACCATCAGGAACGTGTAAAATCTGTGGATCATAGATGGTCCCACCAAAGCATGGTTCACTGGGGCCAGTTATATCTGCCAGAACTCTGCCTTCCTCTTGATTCAATGGATCCCAACTGCTATTCACCACAGTATCACAGACTCAACCAATAGAGTGATTGGGCCCGTATGACCATAGTTGCTTTTGCGAACTAAAACAAAAAGAACAAGAGTGATGTTTGTAACTAGCTAGTTAATAACATTTAAAGTACGATGATGACTGCGACTAATAATATGATGATGATGTAGACCCATACTCCTTGACAGAGCGTAGGGGAAGGATGCGGGAGTCCCGCACCGCAGAACTAGGCAAGGTCCTAGTGGAGGTGGTTTGCCGTTACCTTCCTTCGACTGTAATGAGGATGAATGATGATGAAGACGACACAACAACACCCAGTCATCTCGAGGCAGGTCAAAATCCCTGACTCCGCAGGGAATCTAACCCCGGACCCCATGCTCGGTAAACGAGAACGCTATGTCGCATCAACCCACTCTAGTACTACAAATAGATTCCATCTGGATGTCAATCCATAATATGTTGACCCCACTCTTTATATCCCAAAAACGTCAACAAAATCATCCAATGGAGTGCAAGATCGCCCAAGGCAGATATACAGTCTTCCACATTTTCTGCTTGAAACTAATGCAGACATTTTTACCATGACTGAAACATGATTCAAACCATACGAACGTTCGCGCTGCCGGGCTGCTCTGTCATTAGAGAAGATAGAGGTGATGGCTACAGCGATGCAGCGTTGTTGGTAAAACACGATATCCACTTTTCTGTTGTCAATATTCGCAATCAGCATCGTACATTGCTAACGGTGCGTATCCACCTGCGGTTCAAGGACCTGCACCTGCGTTTGGTCTCAGCATACAAAGCACCTAACGACAGATTTTCTAAACAACAGTTAAAACGTAACTGACTCCATCGGGAAACATCTTCTGCTACTAGGTGACCTTAACGAGCCCAATACGCTGTGGTGGGACTGCAGAAATGCTAACGCAGTGGAAAAAATACTGCCTATTGGCAGCAATTATCGACGTTGTGTTACCGTTGCAAAGAAGCTGTTGCTACATCGTGATGGTATTGACGAAGGATCGCTCCGAGATACCTGGAAATTAATAAGTAGATGTTCTGACGAAGCAGCATCTCTATGTGGAGCTATTAAATATGATAAACTCCCTTTCACCGATTTCATACCCGTGCTTACAAAGCAAGAATAATGGTCGAGAACATCTAAAATCAAAGGCAGCTACTACGCTCTAATTCATACCACAATTCCATGAGTTTCTTGGTATAATAAAATACAAACATCGAGAAGCTTCACGACAGTTATAGCACGGCTGAAGTTTAATAATTGGAAATACAACAGACACCTCTATCGGTTCAACCTATGCGCCAGACCGCTATGTGTTTGCGGAGATAAAGAAGATCCAAACCACATACACCTGCAATGTCCTCGGAACGCGCCTCACATAAATATACTTGCACGCAATTTTCGGTCTCTTGGCCCTCAGTTCCCAAGCAGTCTCCATTCAACAACATAGCGGCGAGTTCGTCAACAGTTCCAACATCCCGATATAGCTCTATGTGCTCCGAATTTAGCACTCTTTGTAATTAGAATGTCAGGGGAAAGCTCAGTTTAATGGACTATTTTCCCACGTGCTACTCAACAGGATGCGGAACGCTCAGCGTATAAATGAATGTCACTATGTACCCTCTATATGCATGTGTCTGAATACTGATGTGTGTATATGTATGGATGTTAACCCAAATCTGGTTTCTGCAAACTTTTCTCAAGTTCTGTGTAGACAGTACTTGTAGACTTGCACAAATATTCAATTTTCTATCTGTGGCTTTTGAAACCATTCCTACAGGGCATACAAAAGAAGATTTTATTGTTAATTTATGTACATACGCACTAACTGGAATAGGGATATCGCAAATGTGTACTAATGGCGATTCATCATTTATTATTGTGCTACCAGTACCACATACTACCTCTGTGTATCCTGCGTTACAATTTCGTCTTGTTTACTTGTTTCATTATACTGAGCCTGTAAAATTTGTTTTATATCTGAACCTGTCTTTTGTTAAGTCTATGTAGCTTTGTACCAGGGTACGACTTAAACTTATGTATACTATGAACTGTCAAAACCAACTGTTGTGTAAAGTGTTGAGATGGCTGTATGGGTACGTGCCGAAGGCCAGTAAATAAAAAAAAGAGCCTAGCTTACGAGATTCCAGGAGACACTCACATCGACCTTGTTGCTAGGATTGGCAATGGCTGCGGATGTAGCACACCAAACTCCTGGCATTCTTGATCGTATAAGACAGTTGATGGTAAACCCTTCTCAGAACATAGTGGTCAGATTTTGAACAATACCTGTAAGGGAAAAGTTGTGCATTTGTTACCTAGTGTATTTTGTACACTGCTAGAACATTGTGAACGCACGGTAATAAAAGTATATATTTCATCTGATGATTGTTGCATTATTCTGTATTTTGTGTTGTAAGTTTTGGTGATGAGTGATAGCAAACGACACTTCTCTATCATGAAGGTATTTTCACACAAATAAATGTAATTGGGATGCCGAACTGAATAAATCTTAATTGCAACATCACACTGTAACAAGCCACTGGAAACTACGGGTCTGTTACACGAAAACGCTCTGAAAATATTCCTGAACACAATGCAAAATTTTGTTTGAGTAGTTGGGGTTCTTCTTGTACAGTTTAGTTTTGTTTAATAAAGTGTGTGTAACGTTTTGTACTGAAGTCCGGCAAATGTCGATTTGTATCTTTGTATCACATAATTATTTCTGGTCAGATACGTCTTTCCTGAAACCAATAAAAAAATGAACGTTTGTCCAAAGTTGCTCGACGCTCAAAAGAGAATCTAGAATCAAGCGGTGTAGTCCAATAAAAAAAGATGAACGTTTGTCAAAAATTGCTCGAAGCTCAAAAGAGGATCTAGAATCAAGCAGGGGTAGTCTTCAATCTTTTACCATCTTCTTTCATAACTGTAAGAAACCTTCGTTCAAGCTGGGTATCACATTAGTTTAAAGCTAACCAAAAAAATGTAAAAAATTTCTCTTCAATGTTTAGACTGTTTTTTAATGAATCCGACTGATGGTGGGCTTCGCTTTGTTGCTGTCGATCCACCACTTCACCCTGTGATGGGCTCCACTCGCAAGATAATTTAGTTTGAGTTTACACCTTTCCTACCATTTCGGAGAGTTATCTTTATTTTAAGAGCTATGGGCTCATGTCCAGTACAAGAAATGTGTTTGACAGTAGCAAAGATACGTAAGTGCACATAAGGAATGCATTTTAGAGCCCATGTTTCCTAGACTTTTTTCCTTGTTTTTGTCCATAATACAACATCCCGAAAGTACCCTGCAAGTGACAACATTACCAGTACATGTATTACACCGTCAGAGGTATCAGAACGATGTGCGCTTATAACGTTCGACTCGGTTGTTTCCGGACGGGGATTCCTTACATCAAGTTGATACATTTCCTCTTCTCCATAATCGCTGGAAGTTTGTGGAATATTATTACAGTCCGGGTGGAAAAGGCCATTTCTCTTCTACACCTTCTCTCTCTTTTCCGTTACACAAACGTTTTAGAAAAACAGGTTGGATGTGAATTTTTCTTCTTTTCTTCTTTTTTTTTGCTCTCTTATTCGTGGACGCTACTGATCGTGAGTTGTTTCTACTGTTGTTGTAGTAGTATTAAGTCCAAAGACTGGTTTGATGTACCTCTCCATGCAACTCTATCCTGTACAAACCTCTTCATCTCCGAATAACTAGTGCAATCTACATACATCTGAATTTGCTTACTGTATTCATTTCTTGGTGTCCCTCTAAGATTTTTACCTCCTGCGCTTACCTCCAGTACTAAACTGGTGATCCCCTGATGCTTCAGAATGTGTTCTACCAACCGTTAATGAGTCAGTCGTCTCAAAAACCGGGGGATGATTTTCATCACCGAAAATTCAGCCTCTAGAGAGGAAAGCGCCAGCGTACATACGATCCATGGTATTCTCCGAGTCTAATGGGTTACATGCTGACACATAGTTTCACTGCTCTCTCTCTCTCTCTCTCTCTCTCTCTCTCTCTGTGTGTGTGTGTGTGTGTGTGTGTGTGCCTTTTATCTTCATAACCACTTTATATTAAACACTCACGTCACTCTCGTCTACACCGATATTTCTGGTTTCTGACAAGGCAGCATAGCCACAATTCGTAAGAGCAGATAGCAATAGGTGCCAGATACCTTAACCTTACCGGTAAGGATTTGTTTCACCGCGGAAGATTGTAACACTACCCCTCCTATCAGTCATCGTATGAACTCCGAAACGGCAGATATTGAGATAGCCGATGGGGGAATAGAAATGCAACTATCATACCTTAGTAGTGGCAAAGCATCAGGATCAGATGTGACACCTAAAAGATTCTACAAAAAACGTGCGAAAGAACTTGCCCACTTTCTAGCAGTAGTTTATCGTAGTTCACTGGAGCAACGAAAGGTACCTAGCGAATGGAAAAACGCGCAGCTCATTCCCGTTTTCAAGAATTATCGTAGTACAGATTTACATAATTATAGGCCTATATCGTTGACGTCAGTCTGTTGTGGGATTATTATGGAACGTGTTTTACGCTCAAGAATTACGACGTTTCTGGAGAACGAAAGTCTCTCAATAAAAATCAACGTGGATTACGAAAACAGAGATCCTGTGAAACTCAGCTCGTTCCCCCTTGAGATCCATAGTGCTGTGGACAACGGCGCTCAGGTTGATGCCGAGTTCCTTGACTTCAGAAAGGCATATAAAGCCGCCTCTACTGTCATTTAGTGAAGAAAAAAACGAGTTTATGGAGTATCGGACCGAATTTCTATCCGCAAGACTTTCTTGCAAATAGAACTCAACATGTCGCTCTTAACAGCACAAAATCGACACACAGAAAGGTGTGTATACCAAGGAGGTGTGACATGACTGTTGCTATTTTCAAGACATACACGCGTCGAAAGTCCTTTAAGAATGTTCACAGATGATGCGACTGTCTATAACAAATTAGCAACTGCAGGAGAAAGTATCGATTTGCAGGGTAACCCGTAGAGAATTGATGAATGGTGCAGGCTTTGGCAGTTGGCTCTGAAAGTAAATAACTATAATATATTTCACATACAAAGGAAAGAAGATCAGCTACTAGATAATTACACAAATTGCTGGAAACATTAGGTGCCGTAAAGTATCTTGGGGTAACTATCCAGAGCGACCTTAAGCGGACTGTCCACATAAAGCAAATACTACGGAAAGCAGATTGCAGGCTGAGATTTAAAGGAAATGTAGCTCATCCACGAAGGAAGTGGAATACAAAGCACTTCTTCGACCGACTCTTGAGTATTGTTCGTCTATCTGGGATCATTACTAGGTAGGACTGATGGAAGAGATAGAGAAGATTAAACGATGAGGGGCGCTTTTCGTCACGAAATCGTTTAGTCGACGCGAAAGCGTTACAGAGATGCTCATCAAACTGCGGTGAAAGACGTTAGAAGAGAGGCATTTTGCGCCACGGAAAGGTTTACAATCGAAATTTCGAGAGAGCACTTTCCGGGAAGTGTCGGACAACCTATTACTTCATCCCACATATATCTCGCGAAATGAGTACGGTGAGAAAATTCGAGCTAATGCAGTTGCTTACTAATAATCATTCTTCCCACGCGCCATTCACTAACGGAAGAGGGAAGGCGGGATCAGTTAGCGGTACCCTTGCGGAGTATGCTGTAGATGCAGATGTAGAACGATGAATGAAACAATACTCGTGGTCCGGCAGCAAGAAGGCCATTCCACATGGTTACGCCACCTCCTCCATACTTCGCTGTAGGCAGTCTACATTCGCTCTGAGTCAGCTACGGGACTACGCACGAGTCACCAGCCCGGCACACTCACATTTCAGTCTACCCACTGCTCTTTGGGGTCATTCTTTTCACTACTGCAGGCTCTCTGGTGATATCCATAGCTGTGGAAATTTCTAACAGTTGTCGTAGCGCTCCATGATATTCACGTATCTTGCTTAGGGGCTGTTGGGAGAAAATTGGTGACAGTCTTCAAATGAGTTACATGTACAGTGCTTGGCCAAAGAGAATGTGAGCTGTTGGTTGGTAAGCCAGCGATCGACGATCTAATATACCAGCCAGCTCTGTACTTTTTTCTGAGAAGAAAGACGCCAGACGACGGAGCCAAGAAGCTGCTCGACACGGGAGTGGCGGGGGCCTGGTGGAGTGGAGCGAAATGGCGCTAAATAATGCAGCAACGAGCTTGCACTCGACACCCCGGGGAGTACATTTCATTTGTGCAGGGGAGCTCGCGTTCCTGTTCGGGCTGACCTCAGGGGTGCAGTGGTAGAGATTCAGAAGCGTACCTGCGTGCGCCAGCTGAGGTGCAGCCAGCAGCCAGCACCCAGCAGGTACGGCTAGAGTTCAGACTAGGCAGGGCTGTCGGTGTGCAAAACGATTCGAGCCGACTGCTAGCTGAAGCTGTGGAGCCTTCTCATTTCGCTTCTTTCCTTTTTGAAGTGGCTACAACTTCCACACCGAATGTTTTGCATATTGCACGGACGCAAGAGAAAAGGACGCAGCACCTAGAAGAAGTTGTGCAAGATAAACGAAAGTTGGCCGGCGTGTTTCTACAACTGAAAGATGATGTACATTCCAATTTCGCGCAAGTCGCATAAGAGAGCGCTATTAGCGTCATTATGAGCATGTAAATTACGTTTGCTTTAAATACATGCTGTAAGGGTCGTGATCGTTATTTGCCTTTGAAATTGGACTTGGTGAATTCATTTTAGTCAAGAACGTCGATCAGTTGTAGAATTTTGGAACACGTATTATGTTCGAGTATAATGACTTTTCTGGAGACTAGAAATCTACTCTATAGGGATCAGCATGGGTCTCGAAAAAGACGATCGTGTGAAACCCAGCTCGCGCTATTCGTCCACGAGACTCAGAGGGCCATAGACACGGGTTCCCAGGTAGATGCAGCGTTTCTTGACTTCCGCAAGGCGTTCCATACAGTTCCCCACAGTCGTTTAATGAACAAAGTAAAGCCATATGAACTATCAGACGAATTGTGTGTCTGGATTGAAGAGTTCCTTGATAACAGAACGCAGCATGTCATTTTCAATGGAGAGAAGTCTTTCGAAGTAAGAGTGATTTCAGATGCGCCGCAGGGGAGTGTCGGAGGACCGTTGCTATTCACAATTATGAATGACCTTGTGGAAGTTCACTCAGGAATTTGGTGGATGATGCTGTGGTATATCGAGAGGCTGTAACAATGGAAAATTGTACTGAAACGCTGGAGGATCTGCAACGAATTGACGCCTGGTGCAGGGAATGGCAATTGAATCTCAATGTAGACAAGTGTAATGTGCTGCGAATATACAGAAAGAAAGATCCTTTATCGTTTAGCTACAATATAGCACGCCAGCAACTGGAAGCAGTTAATTCCATAAATTATCTCGGAGTAGCCATTAGGAGTGATTTAAAATGGAATGATCATATTGCTGACCAATGTGGGATGCGTACCAGATAGGGTTGATAGAAGAGATAGAGAAGATCCAACGGAGAGCAGCGCGCTTCGTTACAGGATCATTTAGAAATCGCGAAAGCGTTACGGAGATGATAGATAGACTCCAGTGGAAGACTCTGAGGAGAGACGCTCAGTAGCTCCGTACGGGATTTCGTTGAAGTTTTGAGAACATACCTTCACCGAGGAGTCAAGCAGTATATTGCTCGCTCCTACGTACATCTCGCGAAGAGACCATGAGGATAAAACCAGAGAGATTAGAGCCCACACAGAGACATACCGACAATCTTTCTTTCCACGAACAATACGAGACTGGAATAGAAGGGAGAACCGATAGAGGTACTCAAAGTACCCTCCGCCACACACCGTCAGGTGGCTTGCGGAGTATGGATGTAGATGTAGATGTAGAAGGCGATGAAGGCGCCATTATCAACACCTCATTGAGCTTGAACGAGATCCTGTAGTAGGGCTACGACAAGCTGGATGTTCCTTTTGCGATACTACAGGCAGAAATGAAGCTACAATATCTGATTGCTTCCATCTGTGGTCACGGTGATGTACGGTCGCAAGAAGACCGGGCTAAGGACGGCCCCGTGGTACTGCCGAGTGGGAAGACCATCGTGTTGGGCGTATGCCTCTGTCGCATCGTACTGCAATGCAGCAGCAATTCGAGCAGCAGTTAGCACCACTGACACAATGAACTGTTGCAAATCGATTACTTCAAGAACAACTTCGAATCAGACACCTTGTAGTCTGCATTCCACTGGCACCAAATCACCGCCATTTAGGACTTCAGTGGTGTCAACCGAAAGCTCATTGTAGGGTCGGGTGGAGGCCTTTCGTGTTTTCTGTTGAAAGCCGGACCCTCCTTGGCGCAAATGATAGACGTGTGTTGATTGGAAGGAGGCCAGCTCACGGTTGGCAACCAACCTATCTGCAAGCTAAAGTCCGCAGCTCGTGGTCGTGAGGTAGCGTTCTCGCTTCCCGCGCCCGGGTTCGATTCCCGGCGGGGTCAGGGGTTTTATCTGCTTCGTGATGACTGGGTGTTTCGTGATGTCCTTAGGTTAGTCAGGTTTAAGTAGTTCTAAGTTCTAAGGGACTGATGACCATAGATGTTAAGTCCTATAGTGCTCAGAGCCATTTGAACCATTTTGCAAGCTAAACACACTGGACCTACGCCTGGAGTTATGGACTGGGGTGCGATTCCATATGACAGCAGGACCACTCTCGCGGTTATGACATGCACCCTTACTACTAATTTTGTGCAGCAGTCCGGCGGTTCGACCCGCCGTGCTGCCATTCGTGAACAGAATTCAAAGGGGTGTTTTCTAAGAAGATAACGCGGGGCCACATAACGTTGTTGTAACCCAGCATGCTCTGCAGCGAGTCTGTATGTTGTCTTGGCCTGTTCGATCACCAGATCTGTCTGCAATCGAACCACATGGGACGTCATCGCACGATAAGTCCAGTGTCATCCAAAAACAGCATTAACAGTCCCTGTATTGAGCGACCAAGTGCAACAAGCATGGAACAGACATCCGGCACCTATACAGCCTGTACAACACAATGCATGCACGTTTGCGAGCTTGTATTTGACGTTCTGACGATTACACCGGTTATTAATGAACCAGAATTTCATATTTGCAATGGCTTAGCTCGCGCTAAAATTATCCTGTGATCTTGCAACATTAAACTCGTAAATAAATTAACTACACAAATATATTTCCGAAATTTCGTTATTCTACATTAATTACTTTTTGATGTTGAGATTTTTTCCGTCCTTCTAGTAATCCTGTCCTTTTGATTCAAAAGGTCCCGGAAAAATTTCCAAGTTTCCTTTCGAAACGAAGCGATGATGGTTCGTGGTGAGGTCATATAAGATGGTGTGCGTGTCCATATTGTAAAAGGATGGGGAAGCAGCTCGGCCATGTTGACTGAAAGCAACTACGCCGGTTTCCGTCACATTCTGTTTGTGGAAACGACAGAAAACTTTAATGTGGATAGCCCGATCGGAACTTGAACTCAGCTCCTCCAGAGCCCGTTAAAAATGCCACAGTTCGCTCGTTGTCTCCGTTTGAACTCGCCTGTTTTCAAAGCGCAGAACGTATCTTACCTGTCGACTTCTCGTGGTAAACGTACACGCTGTATCCATGCCAGTGAAAACGGATTCCCTAGACATCGAACCTGCGAAACGCAAATTGCGCTTTTATCACGTAACATCATGGAACACATGAATCAAGGAAATTATATGCATGTAATATTTCTCGTCTTCCGAAAAGCATTTTTGGGACATGTCCGAAAGAACATACGCCACGCATTCATATAACTGATTCGCCTCGATAGCCGATGAATCCACCATTTTCAGTGCGAACGCACAAATACGTTCGACTTCCTGGATCAATCTCAAACAAGCGAGCATGGAGGACATGGAGGGAAACTGGATAGGTGTGAACGTGAATCGGCGGAGAGGTGTGCCAAGACAGTCGACGTAATTGCGACAGATACTGTGTCCGGGTGGCGCAGTGGTTGACGCAACTGCTAGTAAGCAGCAGATCCCCGCTTCGAATCTTGGTCCGGAAGACATATTCACTCGTCGCCGCTGAATCCACACAAAGTCCCGATGCAGCTGACATCAAGAGCTTCTTTCGTTTCTCCCCCCTTCCACCTTTAGTCCACGTTGTAGATTAATGACGTGACGGATAATATTAACAGCAACCTTGTAAGTAGACTGTTTAGGTTCTTATATTGGTAACGCCGCCACCACGTAGCGCTATGTACGAAAAATCACTGGCTGTGCTGTGCGCAGTCTGTGGTTAGTTTGCATTGTTGTCTGCCATTGTCGTGTTGGGCAGTTGTCTGTTAACAGCGCGTAGCGTTGCGCAGTTGGAGGTGAGCCGCCAGCAGTGGTGGACGTGGGGAGAGAGATGGCGGAGTTTTGAAATTTGTAAGACTGGATATCATGAACTGCTATATATATTATGACTATTAAGGTAAATACATTGTTTGTTCTCTATCAAAATCTTTCATTCGCTAACTATGTCTAATAGTAGTTAGTGCCTTCCGTAGTTTGAATCTTTTATTTAGCTGGCAGTAGTGGCGCTCGCTGTATTGCAGTAGTTCGAGTAACGAAGATTTTTGGTGAGGTAAGTGATTTGTGAAATGTATAGGTACACGTTAGTCAGGGCCATTCTTTTGTAGGGATTTTTGAAAGTCAGATTGCGTTGTGCTAAAAAAAAAAAATATTGTGTGTCAGTTTAAGCACAGTCTTGTATAATTGTTCGAAGGGGACATTTCAACCTCAAACTTATTTAGTAGATGACGCAGTTATCTGTAATGAAGTACTGAACGAAAAAAGCCGCGGGAATTTTCAGTTAGATCTTCATTCGATTTCAAATGCGCAGAAAAGTAAAACTTTTCCCTTTACAAAACGAAAAAAACCGTAGTATCTTCTGCCTACAGTATCAATGTTTCAAGCAGAAGCACACGCCGGTGCCTGAATATAACACTATAAATCCAAATATCTATATACAGAGTGGTTCATTGATCGTGAACGGGCCAAATATCTCACGAAGTAAGCGTCAAACGAAAAAACTACAAAGAACGAAACTCGTCCAGCTTGAAGGGGGAAACCAGATGGCGCTATGGTCGGCCCGCTCGATGGCGCTGCCATAGGTCAAACGGATATAAACTGCACTTTTTTAAAAAGTAACCCCCGTTTTTTATTACATATTCGTGAAGTACGTAAAGAAATATGAATGTTTTAGTTGGACCACTCAGTCCATGTTAAGAAGATTGCAGCACTTTATCGATACCGATGTTCATCACTTCGAACACGTTCTGTACATGTACGTTCATGCCTCTTTTACCTTCGTTGAGCCTTAAAGATCTTACTGTTACACATTACTGGATTCGTCTCAATAGTCGCTATCAGAAAATAAGTACCAAACTATAGCATCCCATTTAAAAAAACCAAGTTGACCTTCGTATCTCTGAAGAGACCCCACCTAGCAACTAAAACCAGCGTCATATTATGGCCCCCATGGTCCCATGGAACTTTTGTCCAACAAACTTTTCAGCTCCTGTCATATTTTCGGAGTTATTCTTGGTAGCAACAGCTAGGGACTCAACCTGTATATTAACACAGTTGTGTTTACGTATGGGCTCCATAAGGTGTTTATTACGATTCACAGTTTGTCTCTGTCAACTTTACCAAAGGCTTTTTCCTGATCAACAAATGCTAAGTACGTCTCCCAATTGAATTCTGCATGTTTTTCAATGATTTGTTTCATCATGAATACTTTATCTGTTGACAGGCTTCCTCTACGGAAACCCATTTGTTCTTTGCTTTATAAACACTCTGATATTACTTTCAGTCTGCTGTTCAGGATATTAACATAATCGTCTTAAGCTGAGTCCAGCAAGCTAATGCCCTTATAATTCTGGCAGTTACTTCTGTCTCCTTTCTTGTACAACGATTAAACTTTTGGTATGACAGTTTTCCTGCCCACACATAGTGAACACATGTAGCAGTCTTGATGGAGAGAAATTTCACTGTACTTTAGCAGTTCGTTGTTGATGCTGTCCATGCCTCTAGCTTTCCTATACTTTAAGACCATCATGGTATCCGTCACCACTTCTTTGCATAAGTGGCCCACATCTCGCGACTTATAAATAGAAGATGTGACGGAGGTTTTGATGACCTCGAAAAACAGGACAGGTATGGCCAAGGACAGCATCAAAAATGAACTCCTAAAACACCGTTGAACATCTCTGCACTGCATACTGATGAATCTTCAAAGTAATTATATTATTAGTGGCTTTATTTGTGCAAGTTTATCAGCGTCCATAACTCAAAGGCTTCATAACACTGAGGGGATGCAGAACCTAGAATTAAAGTTTAACGTCTCTTGAGCATCGTGGTTGTTATAGGCGGAGCTTGAGCTCCAGTTGTACAAGGTTCAGGTATGAAATTTGCCGTGGTCAATTCAGAGAAACCGTTCCAGCAGTCGTATGTTTTTATGTCAATCACTTACACATAAAATAAGTGAAAGAAACATGAGGGGACGCATTAGGAGTTGTTGAACATCACAGGCCACCGTCCTGTACTAAGTGAATCTTAAAATAATTCCGAAACCTAAAGTGGACACATACATCCCAAGATTATCAGAATTTATTACATAGCCAGCAAACACCAATATCCAATAAAATACTCTTCTCTGCAGAGAGGCTCATATAATTAAAGAGATTATCCCTGGCGTTATTGACGAAATGAACACTCACAAGCAGCTATCATATAGATGGCAACCCAGCGAATTGAACAGTCTGAAATGGAAGTGACTGTGATTTGATCAACGCTTGTTATATGACCGACAGTAGCAGGTGAGATAGCCAGTTCCTGTTCTTCCCTAACTAACTTGAGGTGAAAGCGTAAATTATTCGTTAAACAAGGTACGGGCGATGTTCCTCTCCACGCTTGTCCAATTCAAGCAAGTGCTTCATCTCCAATCATTAGTACACTGAAGGAACGTTACACTTCTTTGAATAGTTATTTATTATTTCGTGAACCGGCTTTCAAACCTTTTCAAGTTTGTCTTCAGATGGTTTTCTGGATGTTACATAATTATTTTTAACTTTATTTTCTGGGTGTTACATAATTATTTCTAGCATTATGCTAATTACATAATTATTTCCAGAATTAAACTAGAAATAATTATGTAACATCCAGAAAACCATCTGAAGATGAACCTGGCTGGTTCAAATGCCTCTGAGCACTATGGGACTTAACGTCTGAGGTCATCAGTCCCCTAGAACTTAGAACTACTTAAACCTAACTAACCTAAGGACAACACACACATCCATGCCCGAGGCAGGATTCGAACCTGCGACGGTAGCGGTCGCGTGGTTCCAGACTGCAGCGCTGAGAACCGCTCGGCCACTCCGGCCGGTGAAGATGAACCTGAAAAGGTTCAAAAACCGGTCCATGGAATAATAAATAACTATTCCAAAAACTTACTGGTTGGAGTTTTATGTTTTTATATATCTTCTATTTTGTCATCAGTCTTCTGACTGGTTTCACGCGGTCCGCCACGAATTCCTCTCCTGTGCTTAACTCTTCATCTCAGAACAGCACTAGCAACCTACGTTCTCGTCTGCAGGATGTATTCCAATCTCTGTCTTCCTCTACAGTTTTTACTCTCTACGGCACCCTCTAGTACCATGGAAGTTATTCCCTAATGTCTTAACAGATGTCTAGCATCTCGTCCCTTCTTCTTGCCAGTGTTTTCCATGCAGTCCTTTCCTCGCCAATTCTCCGGAGAACCCTTACCTTATCACCTAATTTGCAACATTCTTCTGCAGCACCACATTTCAAATTCTTCGATTCTCTTCTCTTCCAGTTTTCCCACAATCCATGTTTCACTACCTTGCAGTGCTGTGCTCCTACACACTCTTAGAAATTTATTCCTCAAATTAAGGTCTATATTTCATGTTAGTAGACTTCTCTTGGCCAGGAATGCCCTTTTTGCCATGCAAGTCTGCTCCTTATTGCCTCCATGCTCCGTCCATCTTTTGTTATTTTGCTGCCTAGGTATCAAAATTCACTAACGTCATCTACTTCATGATCAATCTTAATGTTAAGTTTCTCGCTGTTTTCATTTCTGCTACTTATCATTACTTTAATCTTTCCTCTACTTGCTCTCAATCCGTATTCTGTACTTACTAGACTTCAGGAGATCCTGCAGTCCTTCATCGCTTTCATTGAGGATTGTACTGTCACCAGCGAATCTTATCAGCGAGAACCTTTCACCCAATTTTAATTCTACCCTTGAACCTTTCTTTTATTTCCGTTACTCCTTCTTCGATGTATAGATTGAACAGTAAGGGCGAGAGACATTATCCCTGTCTTACACCCTTTTTAATCCGAGACTTTCGTACTTGGTCTTCCAATCTTAGTGTTCCCTCTTTGCTCTTGTACATATTGTATATTACCCGTCTTTCCCTATAGCTTACCACTGTTTTTCTCAGAATTTCGAACATCTTGCACCATTTTACATTGTCGAAAGCTTTTTACAGGTCCACAAATCCTAAGAAAAGTCTCGATTTTTCTTTAGTTTTCCTTCCATTATCAGCCGCAACGTCGAAAGTGTCTCTCTTGTGCCCTTACCTTTCCTAAAGCCAATCTGATTGTCAGCTAACACATCCTCTATTTTCTTTTACATTCTTCTGTATGTTATTATTGTCAGCAACGTGGATGCATGAGCTGTTAGCTGATTGTAGTATAATTCTGGCACTTGTCAGCTCTTGCAGTCTTCGGAAGTGTGCAGATGATATTTTTCCGAAAGTCAGATGGTATGTCACCAGACTCATATATTCTACAAATCAACATGAAAAGAGTCGTTTCGTTGCCACTTCCCCCAACGATTTTAGAAATTGTGATGGAATGTTATCTCCCCTCATGGCCTTATTCAGCTTTATGTCTTCCAAAGCTCTTTTAAATTCTGATTCTAATATTGGATATACTTTTCTATATCAACTCCTGTCTCTTCTTCCCTCACGTCATCAGACAGTCTTCCCCAACACAGACCCCTTCAATGTACTCTTTTCATCTCTCCGCTCTCTTCTCCGCATTTGACAATAGTATGCCCACTGCACCCTTGCTTTTAATTTCGCAGACGGCTGTTTTTAATTTTCTATATGCTGAACCAGTCCTTCAGACAATCATCCCCTTTTCGATTTTTCAAGTTCTTCATGCAGCCATTTCGCATTAACGTCTGTGCACTTCATGTTTATTTGATCCCTAAGTAACTTGTATTTCTGTATTCCCGAATTTCCCTGCACATTTTTGTACTTCCTTGTTTCATCGATCAGCTGAAGAATTTCTTCGCAGTTAATTCCTTGTTCCTATATTTTCCTCCCTAACTTCTGTGATTGCCCTATTTAGAGATGTTCATTCCTCTTCAACTGCACTGCCTACTGTGCCTTAACGCACTACCTACACTCCTGGAAATTGAAATAAGAACACCGTGAATTCATTGTCCCAGGAAGGGGAAACTTTATTGACACATTCCTGGGGTCAGATACATCACATGATCACACTGACAGAACCACAGGCACATAGACACAGGCAACAGAGCATGCACAATGTCGGCACTAGTACAGTGTATATCCACCTTTCGCAGCAATGCAGGCTGCTATTCTCCCATGGAGACGATCGTAGAGATGCTGGATGTAGTCCTGTGGAACGCCTTGCCATGCCATTTCCACCTGGCGCCTCAGTTGGACCAGCGTTCGTGCTGGACGTGCAGACCGCGTGAGACGACGCTTCATCCAGTCCCAAACATGATCAATGGGGGACAGATCCGGAGATCTTGCTGGCCAGGGTAGTTTACACCTTCTAGAGCACGTTGGGTGGCACGGGATACATGCGGACGTGCATTGTCCTGTTGGAACAGCAAGTTCCCTTGCCGGTCTAGGAATGGTAGAACGATGGGTTCGATGACGGTTTGGATGTACCGTGCACTATTCAGTGTCCCCTCGACGATTACCAGAGGTGTATGGCCAGTGTAGGAGATCGCTCCCCACACCATGATGCCGGGTGTTGGCCCTGTGTGCCTCGGTCGTATGCAGTCCTGATTGTGGCGCTCACCTGCACGGCGCCAAACACGCATACGACCATCATTGGCACCAAGGCAGAAGCGAGTCTCATCGCTGAAGACGACACGTATCCATTCGTCCCTCCATTCACGCCTGTCGCGACACCACTGGAGGCGGGCTGCACGATGTTGGGGCGTGAGCGGAAGACGGCCTAACGGTGTGCGGGACCGTAGCCCAGCTTCATGGAGACGGTTGCGAATGGTCCTCGCCGATACCCCAGGAGCAACAGTGTCCCTAATTTGCTGGGAAGTGGCGGTGTGGTGCGGTCCCCTACGGCACTGCGTAGGATCCTACGGTCTTGGCGTGTATCCGTGCGTCGCTGCGGTCCGGTCCCAGGTCGACAGGCACGTGCACCTTCCGCCGACCACTGGCGACAACATCGATGTACTGTGGAGACCTCACGCCCCACGTGTTGAGCAATTCGGCGGTACGTCCACCCGGCCTCCCGCATGCCCACTATACGCCCTCGCTCAAAGTCCGTCAACTGCACATACGGTTCACGTCCACGCTGTCGCGTCATGCTACCAGTGTTAAAGACTGCGATGGAGCTCCGTATGCCACGGCAAACTGGCTGACACTGACGGCGGCGGTGCACAAATGCTGCGCAGCTAGCGCCATTTGACGGCAAACACCGCGGTTCCTGGTGTGTCCGCTGTGCCGTGCGTGTGATCATTGCTTGTACAGCCCTCTCGCAGTGTCCGGAGCAAGTATGGTGGGTCTGACACAACGGTGTCAATGTGTTCTTATTTCCATTTGCAGGAGTGTATAACGGCAGAGAACTTCAAGCACATGTCTTTATTCCTTAGCGCTTTCGTGTCTCACTTCTTTATGCACTGGTTCTTCCTGACCAGTCTCTTAAATATCAGCCTACTCTTCATCATTACTAAATTGTGAACTGAGTCTATCTACTTTCGGAATATGTGCCTAACCATGACGTAATCTAATTGAGATATTCCGATATCTCTCTGTTTTTTCCAAAATATCTCCTTCTCTTGCGATTCTTGAACAGAGTATTCGCTGTTACTAACTGAAATTTATTGCAGAGATAAATTAGTTAACATTTCCGGACTGGCGAGATCCGCGGTCTAATTGTACAGACACGTTTGGATAGCGCCGATGGTCTCCGGTCGCGTCCAGGTAGGCTGAGTAGTGCCGAGGAGACGCCGCTGCAGTGGCCAAAGCATTGAAGACCGCCAATAAAGCAGAGGATGTGCCCTTATTAGGTAGGAAGTCGATTAGACGACTGTGAGCGTTCTGCAAATTTCTGTGGGACAGATCACTGGCGCCCAGACGTCCACTCTCTGTTAGAAAGACATATTTGTGAAGGTACGAGGCTTACAGCGAGTTTATGGCCGTTCTTTGGAAACTTCGAAATAGACATAACAGAGGAGATAATAATCTTTTTATCGAGAGCTGAGGTTCCATCCTGGTCATGTTGTTAGGAAAAGACACGGTGTAAACATGTGGGAAAGAGTCTGCAAAGCTCAATCTTTTTTTTCTCTCTTTTCCCAATTAACTCTGATTGGTCAAATGGATGTATGCAAAGCAAGGACAGGTCTCCCATCTTGGAATGTGGCGCTTCAGCTCATGATAGGCTTGTGCTAAAGTGGGAGTAGTCTAAGATGTAAATGTGCTTCTGCTACCGAGCTGCCGAGGAAAGCGGAGAGAAAGAGTAGGGGTCACTCTTGTACTGGCGCTTCGCTGGTAAAGAACTGCAGGTCTTTACCAAAATGGTGAGACTTGTGTCCTTTGCTAGTGTGCCATTTAGAGCCTGTACCAGCCACCTTCTGAATTGTCAGAGGTACTGCTTCTAGCATCACGCACAACGAGTGATGTGTGGGTGTACTTATTTGTCTTGAGTCGGCCGTCTAAACATTCGACATACTCCGTCACACATAGTCGTGGAACAGAGTCAAATTGGTTTGGCAGACCAGCAAACGGGTCCACCTGCACACTGGAATCCACTGGGGTTTCAGAGGCTCATAGGGAAGTACCTGCTTTCCGAATTAGCCGAACGCGGGACTGTGTACTTGCATTTCTTCGGTCGCGCGCCGTTAGTAACAGATTGCTGCTACCCGTCCATGACTTCAGTCTCCGAACGCATCGTGCTGTGCCGTCCCGACCACCAGAAGGGTAAGGTATTTGCTGCTATGGCGTACATCTCCAACATATGTTTGTTAGCACCCTGTTCTATCGAACCATATTTTCCTTTTTGGGATAGTAGAGTATAGATGCTTGATGGTGATGTTGTTTTTGTGCCATACCCCGGATTCACGTGTGTGAAGTCAGACAAAGCGGTTAGTGTCCTGGTTAGTGTCGTGTGTCGATCCCCAGATGATGACTTTGTCCACCATAGACCCCATATTAGTGAAAGCGTTTGTCAAAGAAAAAATGTTTGTGTGGCGTTTTTTTAGCCATTTTTTTTTGTCTTGTGGTGTTAAGAATTAAGTAACCTGTGTGTTTAGATCACAGTTCTCCCTGTCTTCTGATTAACATTACCTTTGACATTTTTATTTAAGTCCTGATTATAAAAGAAAGTAGCAAGTTTTCATGTAAAGCAAGAACAAACATCGTCACCTCCAATTGGATAATGTTGTGGCACCTTAGAATAAGTGTCCCATTGAACCTATATGATGATCGATACCGATTAATTGAATTACCACGTATCCTTGCCCTCACTGTTTTTACCAAGTATCTGTCCCGTGGATTTAGACCTTATCTCGTCACAAAATAAAGTCACACTACAAGTCACCATCGGCTGCAGCCGTTTTCTGTTGTGAACCGTCAGAATTTTTGATAACATAATTGAAACAAACAGGGGAGGAGGTGCTAGGCGGCCGAGCTCCCTCGAGAACAAACGAGAACCATCTACACTCTTTTGCATGCCGTAACGTAAAAACGAAGCGAATCACAATGAACAAAACGATGGTGTTGGTGTGTAATGTGGCAAACAGGAGCTGTAAGTCCTTTCTTAGCAGCAGCAATAATACTCTTATGCTGCGAGTCGGTTGTTCTCTTAAGCTGTGCGTGAGACTGGAACCTCTGTATCTACATCGCACTGGGACCCGACAGCATTGTGTGCTAGTTGTCTGCCATTCTTGCGACATCATCATCGATTAAAATGCTATGTGAGTGAATAATTAAACAATTTATCTACAGTTTTTAAAGAGTGGGCACCTACATTACACCGACATCTCCATCACATTGAGACTAGAGTATAGATGTGTATTGACTACATTTATTGCTTAAGGGTTGACTAGCCTAGATCTGTTATGAACTATGAAATATAAAAAAACTACACAACAAATTTCCATTGAATAATAATAGTTTTATTCTATTAATGTTATGTATGAATTCATCAAAAGAAAAGGTAACCGTCCTTCAGTTATCGCCATACGAATCGTAGATTTACTATTTTCGGCAAACAGCTTCACGACAGAAAATCATAGGTATTTGACGGAACTGTTCAGGTCTTGCATGATTAACGTAATACAACTGCAAGAATGTTTAGGATACACGGTAACCTTCCTCACAGGTAGGCAAGTCGAAACGGATACTAGGTCCTTCAATTACAATCCAATTTACTAAGGCAACACCAGTAGCTCACAGAGATGCCAATATGAAACAAATACCAGATCTAGCAAAATATGATCTAGTTTAGGAACGTAACAGAAGTTGCGTAATTTTACTACATAAACTGTTAGCAGTGCAAGATGTAAAGTGCAACAATTTTTCAAAGAACGCAACGAAACGCGTCAGGCCGAAGAGGCAGGAGGCGTCTTCGTCTCTCCGCGGCAAAGCAGCACCAATGTTCAAAATGGTTCAAATGGCTCTGAGCACTATAGGACTTAATATCTGTGGTTATCGGTCCCCTAGAACTTAGAACCACTTAAACTTAGGCGCGCAGTCCGGAACCGTGCGACTGCTACGGTCGCAGGTTCGAATCCTGCCTCGGGCATGGATGTGTGTGATGTCCTTAGGTTAGTTAGGTTTAAGTAGTTCTAAGTTCTAGGGGCCTAATGACCACAGCAGTTGAGTCCCATAGTTCTCAGAGCCATTTTTGAACTTAAACCTAACTAACCTAAGGACATCACACAAATCAATGCCCGAGGCAGGATTCGAACCTGCGACCGTAGCGGTCACGCGGTTCCAGACTGAAGCGCCTAGAACCGCACGGCCACACCGGCCGGCCAGCACCGCTGTCATCGACTCGTTGTCCCTGATTTTCCTCTTGACATTGTCTCTACTTGGAGTGGAGGATTCCCATCTTTTGACACAGTGACAATCGATATTTTCCTAAGATTCCTCAAAATAAGTGGGAAAGCCACCGAAATTTCCATTCCATCTCTTACAAATCGTAATTCTCGATGCAGAGGTCGGCATGGCCGTAAGAGAAGACTCCCAGTCATTGGCCGAGCCCTTTGCGTGAGAGCGCAAATGCGAGCTAAGCAGTATGATTGGATGCTCACTCCAGAACTGCAAAAGCATTTATTTTTCCCACAGTAAACCCCCTAGGCAACCGCAACGGCCGGGGGACAGGCATCAAAGGCTTGCGGTGCCGTTCCGACAGAATTAGACACGCACACCCGTCTGCTGATTCTGCGAATCCACCCTTCTCTGTTTGGGACAAGTATTTCTTGGAGTGCTCGTGGAGAATCACAGAAGCTTTCACGTGCAGCTACGGTCTGCGTTTCCGTCAAGGCAAAAATACGCTTTTACGGCTGAGTCCTTGCAGCCGTACCTCACCTTGTGCGTATTGGAGAAATGTGGAAATAAAATTATTAATCGTCGTGTCACTCCACATTTGACGATATGGCTACTTCATTCTTAGCAGAGAGTGCGAGACACGTGCAGATTACGGTAAAACACATGACCTTAGCAAATACACGAAAAAGGGCATTTGCTAAAGCTGCTGAAGCGGGTAGGAAATGTAGCACGTGTCGCCTATGGAAAATGTGTTTAAAGTTAGAAACGTTCCGGCGGTTTTGTCCCACAATCGTGAAGTTAACTCATTCCGAGAAAGGAAAGGATTACATTTATTTGTATGTGTACCCGCTTATGACGAATCTGTGAGATCCATTACCGTGAGGTTTACACTTAGTTTCGTTGAGTGTATTTTGAAGCCAGGAGTTTGAAAACCATCCACGAAACTAAATATACATTTTCATATACACTGAAACGCCAAAGAAACTGGTACAGACATCCGTATTCAAATACAGAGATATGTAAACAGGCAGAAAATGGTGCTGCGGTCGGCAACGACTATATTAGAAAACAACTGTCTGGCGCAGTTGTTAGATCGGTTACTTCTGATACAATGGCAGGTTATCAAGATTTAAGTGAGTCGGAACGTGGTGTTACAGTCGACCGTCGGTGGCCGAGCGGTTCTAGGCGCTTCAGTCTGGCACCGCGCGACTGCTACGGTGGCAGGTTCGAATCCTGCCTCGGGGATGGATGTGCGTGATGTCCTTAGGTTAGTTAGGTTTAAGTATTCTAAGTTCTAGGGGACTGATGACCTCAGATGTTAAGTCCCATGGTGCTCAGAGCCATTTGAACCATATAGTCGACGCACGAGCGATGGGACACAGCATTTCCAAGGTAGGAATGAGGTGGGGATTTTCCCGTACGACTATTTCACGAGTATACAGTGAATGTCAGAAATCCGGTAAAACATAAAATCTCCGACACCGCTGCGGCCGGAAACAGATCCTGCAAGAACGGGACGGACGACGACTGAAGAGAAGTGCTCTACGTGACAGAAGTGCAACCCTTCCGAAAATTGCTGCAGATTACAATGCTGGGCCATAAACAAGTGACAGCATGCGAACCATTCAACGAAACATCATTTATATGGGCTTTAGGAACCGAAGGCCCACTCGTGTACCCTTCATTACTGCGCGACACAAATCTTCACGTTTCGCCTGGGCCCGTCAACACCGACATTGGACTGTTGATGACCGAAAATATGTTTCCTGGTCGGGCGAGTCTCGTTTCAACTTGTATCGAGCGGATGGACGTGAACGGGTATGGAGACAGCCTCATGAGTCCATGGACCCGTCACGTCAGCAGGGGACTGTTAAAGCTGGTGGAGGCTCTGTAATGGTGTGTGGCGTATGCAGTTGGTGTGCCGTGGAATCCCTGTTATACGTCTAGATACGACTCTGACAGGAGACACGTACGTAAGCATCCCATCTGACCGCCTGATCCATTGATATACATTGCGCATTCCAAATAACTTCGGCAATTCCACCAGGGCATTGTGACACCCAACACGTCAAGAATTGCTACAGAGCGGCTCATGGAGCAGTCTTCTGAGTTTGAACAGTTTCGGGGGCTACCAAACTCCCCAGACATGAACTTATTGATCATATCTGGGATGCTTTGGAACGTACTGTTTAGCAGAGTTATCCACCCCTTCGTACTCTTACGGATTTATGGCAGCCTATCAGGATTCGTGGTGTCAATTCCCTCCAGCACTCTTTCAGACTTTATTCGAGTCCACGTCACGTCGTGTTGCGGCACTTCCCCGTGCTCTCGAGGGCGCTACACGATATTAGGCAGGTGTTCCAGTTTCTTTGACTCTTCAAAAAAATTGTTCAAATGGCTCTGAGCACTATGGCACTAAACATCTGAGGTCATCAGTCCCCTAGAACGTAGAACTACTTAAACCTAACTAACTTAAGGACATCACACACATCCATGCCCAAGGCAGGATTCGATCCTACGACCGCAGCGGTCGCGCGGTTCCAGACTGTAGCGCCTAGAACCGCTCGGCCACTTCGGCCGGACTTGGCTCTTCATTGTGTGTGAATAAACCTATATCTGTATGAATATATCTGCAATTCATTATTATGTTCATAATAGAACTACTTTCAGAATATTTCTGCCACGTTTCATTCTCGTATAAAGAAGCAGCGGTAACAGCAGGATTAATTTACTACTAGTAACAGCTGGAGGGATTGGCGATATGAGAAATACATGTTCCATGCTCACATATCGATTCTCATACTGCATTGTAAGCAGCAGTCGATCTGTGGGAACAGGCGTAAGCTTAATACCTGAGTGGTGTTTATGTTTACGTTTTATTCGCGAATAGTACGTCGGAAAAATGAACACCTAAATCTTTCCGTGCGACCTCTGATTTTCCCTTTGTAGGTCAGAGTCAACAAAAAATGTTGGCATTTGAAGGAGAAATTTGTTTCAAATTTCGTGATTAGGTCTCAGTGCAATCAAGAACACATTTGTTTTAATGATTGCTACACCCAACTCGCTTTTCATATTTACTCATCAAAACCAGTAGTTTACTTTCCATTAGCTTAGCATCGTGAAATGTGGCAAGAAGCAGTATTTCAAAAAATAATTCGAAAACAGTTAATTTATAATTATATCACACGAAAAAATAATTGTTTACATTTGTTATCATACTGTCGGTCTGCCCTTCCTCTGTTATGAATCCTTTTTCTCGGGAACGAGTAGACGTTTCAAGCAGAAATTTGTGGCACGTATTAAGGCCTACAGTCCCTTGGCAGCGAACAAATTTAAGCATCTAAGTCAGTACAGTCAAAAGATATGGCCATTTATGTCACACAGTGTAATACTCGCAAACTCACTTATCAAATCCTGTAGAGTTCTTCTCGTTGACCTGGAATCATGAAATTTGTTAATTTGTAATTATGTCCCGCGCAAAATATTTGTTCCGTCATTTATTATCCAACGTTAAACTAGGAATTTTAAAACAATCAGTAGTTCTGTAGTTAGGCTGACTGGATCGCAATGGCAAAAGTCAAACAGCGGTCAAGCAATGACTTGCTCATATGACGCGTTTCCGAATTTATCCGTCATTAGCAATGCAGAGGCGACACTGCACGTAGATATGGCGTTTTAAGTCGTATGTGAAAGAAACATTCGCAGGCTAGTCCGGATATATGATTATGGATAAATTCCGAAATTTGTCATACGAGCAACAAAGCCCTTCCCTGTATGACTTCTGACTTCTACCACTGCGACCCACGCAGTCTGAAAGGAAAACTACTGGATACTGTAATAACGGTTGCCTGCCTCCTGCATAACATCATGTCTCGTTTATATTACTGAAATCAAAATATTATCGAAAATCTTGGAATCCCTGTGAGCGATATCTTGTCAGCATCAATGTAGTTAATAGGCAAAAAAATGGTCGAGATTCTTGATTTTCGGATTGGATGAACTGTCTGTTTACATAATTAAGTCTGTTCGGATCCCTCAATGCGCGAAACCTACTCTCACCTGGCCAGTTTTTTGACCTTCTGATGCCTCTACTATACGGTGAAGGACAGCATCATCTAAAAACTGTCCAAGAGGATTGCTCTCCTAAGACTGTGCCAAGCAGAGGCCCCAAAACACTTTCTTGGGTAACCCCAGATATAACTTTCTTTTTACTAGATAGCTTACTGTCATTTACTCAAGTCTCACACCTGAAACGATATTCCACAGACACGCAGATTTATTACAAGCAGCGTTTGAGGAACCGTGTCAATCAGGAAATACGAATTAACTTGAGTCCCCTACCGACAGCAATCATTATTTAGTGTGACAGAGAGACAGTCATGTTTCACAATTTATTTTCTGAATCCGTGGTGTTTATATATCAGTAGATCGTTTTCTTTGATGTCTTTTGTAATATTGGCTCTTCAAAATAAACCACAAGAGGTGATAAGAAAATACAAACACCCCTGAGTTACTCTACAAACACCACTGAAATTCTTGTTTTGTAAATAAAACTGCCTTTTTCTGTTGCTAGTTACTTTATTTATCCCATACCTGTTTAGCCTTTTCCTGTTCTAAGGCATCATCAGTGGGATCTATAACGATACAGTTTTGTTAGTTTTAGATTATTAAACAGTTCACTTCGCGATTTTTTTTTGTAAAAAGTAGTTACTTACGATTTGCTGATCTGCATTTCGTGTTTCTTCTTCTTTTGTGTGTTTGCCTACTTTTTGCCAACCTAACGAAGTCTATGTTCGAGATTAACATCTATTTATGATGTTTATCTCGTGTGTGTGTATGAATGAGAGAGAGGGGGGATAGAGCGGAAGAGTTTTTTTTTTTAACTTTAGTGACAGATGATCTTACTTTTCGTTTTATCATTCTGTGGAGGGGATCATGGATGAGTGAGCGTAAAGATTTTATTATTACTGTATTGGACAGTATTATAATATTAATCCTTTTTACGAACATTATTCTATTATTTTATCAATCAGTGTAAAAAATGAATTGCTTGGCATGTGTACTTTGTCGTTCAACAGGATTTTCCCTTCTGCTTTGGTTTTCTGTATGTTGTAATTTTCTTGCATGATTAGGGGGTGTTTTTTATTGTTGATTCTAATTATTTTCATGTCATCTTCTCTAGTGGTTGGTTTGTGGTCATTTTCTCTTAGGTGTTCTGCAAATGTGTACAAAGAATGGAAACAGTTCATTGAAAAAAGATCAACCAACTGCAAGAACTCCAGTCACAACATAATACCTTTACACACAGCCAAGAAAATTACACCTCCTAACCATGCAAGAAAATTACCACATACAGAAAACCAAAGCAGAAGGGAAAATCCTGTTGAACGACAAAGCACACATGCCAAGCAATTCATTATTTACACTGATTGATAAAATAATAGAATAATGTTCGTAAAAAGGATTAATATAATAATACTGTCCAATACAGTAATAATAAAATCTTTACGCTCACTCATCCATGATCCCCTCCACAGAATGATGAAACGAAAAGTAAGATCAGCTGTCACTAAAGTTAAAAAAAAAACCTCTTCAGCTCTATCCCCCTCTCTCTCATTCATACACACACACGAGATAAACGTCATAAATAGAAGATAGTCCGGAACATAGATTTCGTTAGGTTGGTATCAAATAGGTAAACACACCAAAGAAGATGAAACACGAAATGGAGTCACAATATTTACGTTGTGAAAAACAGTGTACGGCGAAATAGTTGTAGGGCGTGACAAAAGAACATTATTAAACCACAAAAAAGAGTGATAAACATGGTGAACAGTGTGAGGAAGGCCAGAACACAAAGATGTGATTATATGGCAGTGATAAAAGTGGTAGTGGACCTCCAGACCAGATGCGAGGAAATGCAGATCAGCAAATCGTAAGTAACTACTTTTTACAAAAAAAATCGCGAAGTGAAGTGTTTAATAATCTAAAACTAACAAAACTTTATCGTTATGGATCCCACTCATGATGCCTTAGAACAGGTATGGGATAAATAAAGTAACTGGCAGCAGGGAAAGGCAGTTTTATTTACAAAACAAGTATTTATATGCTTGCTGCGGAGGATGGCCACGCAAAAACACTTGTTAACACTGAAGTCATTCAACACCCATGCGAAAGAACTAGTAACAGCACAAATAAATGCAGCTTACAACATCCAACAGCCTCAAAACTTCCAATATACATTGCAGTGACACTATTTAAAACGGCAACAATAGAGATCACATAATCTGGGACAAACTGGAAGTCAGCTACCTCGTTACGTGAGAGGAAGTCAGATCCCGCTACATGAAACGAATCTTGGGCATCAGAAGACAGCAGCTTCTACAGTGTCTTACGTCTTAATGTAAGAAACCGTCTTAGCAGAAGACATCAGAATGCACATGAACGTGAAAAACAGCAAAAAGGAAACGCCAAATACTCACAGAAAAACATAATTCTGTCTGGAGCAACTTCCAGTCAGCCGACGCCATAATGACAGAAGGATGGAAACAGGTGAACTGCGAAGTCCGGCTTGTAGTAACATTATACGCAACACATGGTTTCCACCAAAAGTTCTGTCAAAACAAGGGATTCCACAGCCGAATGTAGACTGCGTGTGTGAACTTCGCAATGAACACCGTGAAAGATATCATGCAACAAACAGTAGGAAAAGACGAATGTCAATTATTAAGGTAGGACTGGACTGATGTAATTGCATTTGAATGTGTACTGTATTTGTTTTGTATTACAACAATGCGTGGACTTTCATGAATAATAATAATAATAATCCTGGAACACATTATATGTTCCAAACTTCTACTAAGAGGGCTGTTCGGAAGGTTAGGTCGATTCGGTCGCGAAATGAAAACCACAGCGGAAATAAAAAAAAAATATTCGCAACAGTTAGTCACACGTTCCAGCTCCCCTCTAAATAGTCGCCGCTCCAACTTAGATTTGTCCTGGCATTGTACAAACTTCCCAGTACCCTTGTCTCAGAAAGCAGCCGCCTGTGATTTCCGCCAATTCTCTAACCTGGTCTGCCTTTCGTTGTTTGTGCCAGAATGTTGTCTTCGTAGGCAGCGGCTCATGTGAGCAGAGATGAACAACGGAGGGAGCCAATTAAGGACCGTATTGTGGGTCATCAATCACTTCTCATCGAAAACGCTGCAGGAGTTTCTTTATTGCCCCTGCAGAATGAGGCTGAAAATTGCCTTGAAAGAAACGCAAGACATTTATATATGCGGCCTGCATAACTTCAGGCGAAATCTCTCACCAGGTCAAAGTAATTGGCGGGAAAGACTTGTTTTAGGCATTTCTATGTGACCACTTATCTCTCTCAACTGAAAAGAGCGACGCGAAGCGATCGACAGGATCACTAAAGACACTTCCCAACACATCTGTGCGATGTTCCATCGGATTTTCACAGTGGTTTCTATTTCGTGCCTAATCAGACCTTACTTTCTGAATACGTCTCATACAAATGTATGTCAGTGATGTGGACATATAATTCAAAGGATTGTTTCTACTCCGTTTCTTATGTACTGTTGTGATTTGTGCAAATTTCCAGCGGTTATATACAGCAGTATACGATTGCTAAAATTAGACGTGTTACACCAGTATCTACATATAAATCTATATTCCGCAAGCCACCTGACGGTGTGTGGCGGAGGGTACCTTGAGTACCTCTATCGGTTCTCCCTTCTATTCCAGTCTCGTATTGATTGTGGAAAGAAAGATTGTCGGTATGCCTCTGTGTGGGCTCTAATCTCTCTGATTTTGTCCTCATGGTCTCTTCGGGAGATATACGTAGGAGGGAGCAATATACTGCTTGACTCCTCGGTGAAGGTATGTTCTCGAAACTTCAAAAAAAGCCCGTACCGAGCTACTGAGCGTCTCTCTTGCCGAGTCTTCCACTGGAGTTTATCTATCATCTCTGTAACGCTTTCGCGATTACTAAATGATCCTGTAACGAAGTGCGCTGCTCTTCGTTGGATCTTCTCTATCTTTTCTATCAACCCTATCTGGTGCGGATCCCACACTGCTGAGCAGTATTCAAGCAGTGGGCGAACAAGTGTACTGTAAACCTACTTCCTTTGTTTTCGGACTGCATTTGCTTAGGATTTTTCCAATGAATCTCCGTCTGGCATCTGCTTTACCACCGATTAATTTTATATGGTCATTCCATTTTAAATCACTCCTAATGCCTACTCCCACATAATTTATGGAATTAACCGCTTCCAGTTGCTGACCTTCTATATTGTAGCTAAATGATAAAGGATCATTCTATCTATGTATTTGCAGCACATCACACTTGTCTACACCGAGATTCAGTTGCCATTCCCTGCACCATGCGTCAATTCGTTGCAGTTCCGCCTGCATTTCAGTACAATTTTCCATTGTGACAACCTCTCGATATACTACAGCATCATCCGCAAAAAGCCTAAGTGAACTTCCGATGTCATCCACCAGGTCATTTATGTATATTGTGAATAGCAACGGTCCTCCGACACTCCCCTGCGGCGCACCTGAAATCACTCTTACTTCGAAAGACTTCTCTCCATTGAGAATGACATGCTGAGTTCCGTTATGTAGGAACTCTTCAGTTCAATCACACAATTGGTCTAGTACATAAGCTCTTACTTTGTTCATTAAACGACTGTGTGTAACTGTATCAAACGCTTTTCGGAAATCAAGAACACGGCATCTACCTGGGATCCCGTGTCTATGGCCCTCTGAGTCTCGTGGACGAATAGCGTGAGCTGGGTTTCACACGATCGTCTTTTTCGAAATCCTTGCTGATTCCTACAGAGCAGATTTCTTATCTCTAGAAAAGCCATTATACTCGAACATAATACGTGTTCCAGAATTCTACAACTATGAAACTTCCTGGCTGATTAAAACTGTGTGCCGGACCGAGACTCGAACTCGGGAGCTTTGCCTTTCGTGGGAAAGTACTCGCAGGAGAGCTTCTGTGAAGTTTGGAAGGTAGGAATAAAGCTGTGAGGACGGAGCGTGAGTCTTGCTTGGGTATCTCAGAGGTAGAGCACTTGCCCACGAAAGGCAGAGGTCCCGAGTTCGAGTCTCGGTCCGGCACACAGTTTTAATCTGCCAGGAAGTTTCATATCAGCGCACACTCCGCTGCGGAGTGAAAATCTCATTCATTCTACAACTAATCGACGTTAGAGATATGGGTCTGTAGTTCTGCAGATCTGTTCGACGTCCCTTCTTGAAAACCAGGATGACCTGTGCCCTTTTCCAACCTGTTGCATCGCTACGCTCTTCTTGAGACCTACGGTACACCGCTGCAAGAAGCGGGGTGGGGGGGGGGGGAGGGGGGAGGGGGGGCGGAGGGGCAAGTTCCTTCAGTTCCTTCGCACACACTGTGTATAATCGAACTGGTATTCCATCAGGTACAGCGGCCTTTCCTCTTTTGAGCGATTTTAATTTCTATCCCTCTGTCATCTATTTCGATATCTACTATTTTGTCATCTTTGCGACAATCTAGAGAAGGAACAACAGTGCAGCCTTCCTCTGCACACGTTGAATAAGGAAGTGTAATTAAATTTGGGAGGGGGTTGGGAAGACAATTAGCATTCTACCCGCTGGATAAAATGACCAATGACGAATGTAGGTAGTGAGTGGTTCGACAGTGGTGGTGGATGTCCGGGCCAAACGGCTGTCAGCTGGTAGAAGAAGGGAGCCGTGGTGCGGCCATGCCAGGTTCAGCGCGCCTCGGCGGCTGGCTGGATCCTGGGCCGTCCCCGCGGAACAGATATTATACACGCCAGCCAGAGATGCATTTGAATATTACAGTGGCAGAAGCGGCCCTTCTCCTCAACTGGAAGCACTCTTTGGAATTGGATATTCCAGGGCTAAGGGCACGGAGAGGACACAGCCGCGCAGGGCGTTGTGAAGGGCCGGGCCGCCCTTTAGAGCAGCGAGGAGCGCGCAACTTTCCTCCAGCCTTCATTAATGGCAGCGCAAGAATAGGCTAGGGGAAATAAATAAGAGCGACGAGAGAAACTTAAAATAACAATGCGCGCAACATTGTGCCTCTGAAAGCGGCACGGATAATTGTGGCAGAGAGTAACTTTGCGAGGTCGCTACACGTCTGTTGTTTAAGACACTGGCGAGAGATCTGCGGAAGTAATTCATTGCGAACGCCGAGACGTGCACGTGCGTAGGAGAGAGATACGGTGACGCAGTGTGATGCGAGAAGACGGACCGAGGAGAAGGGGATTAAGGCAACGCCTTTGTTGGACCTTCTGCGGTGAATGTGGAGAAACGTCGAAACCCACAGATATGTGTAACTTTACACTGTGCAAAGCTCTGTGCACTTAATGGCATCTAATCACTCTGAGGTGACAAAACTCATTGCATAGCGATATGCACACACGCAGTTGGCGCTAGTATCGCGTACACGAGGTATGAAAGGGCAGTGCATTGGTGGAGCATCATTTGGACTCAGGTGATTCACGTAAAAAGGTGCCCGACATGATTATGGCCGTATGACGGGAATTAACAGGCTCTGAACGCGAAATTGTAAGTGCTGTTAGACGCATAGGATTCTCCATTTCGGAGATCGTTGTGGAATTGAATATTCCGAGATCCTCAGTGCCAAGAGTGTGAGGGAAATAGTAAATTTCGGGTATTATCTCTCACCACGATTCTTTACAGACGAATGGAAAAACTGGTAGAAGCCGACCTCGGGGAAGATCAGTGTGGTTTCCGTACAAATGCTGGAACACGTGAGGAAATACTGATCCTACGAGTTATCTTAGAAGATAGATTAAGGAAAGGCAAACATACGCTTCTAGAATTAGCAGACTTAGAGAAAGATTTCGACAATGTTGGCTGGAATACTCTCTTTCAGATTCTGAAGGTGGCAGAGGTCAAAAACAAGGAGCGAAAGGATATTTATAATTTGTACAGAACCAGATGATAGTTAAAAGAGTCGAAGGCATGAAAGGGAAGCAGCGGTTGGGAAGGGAGTGAGGCAGGGTTGTAGATTATTCCCGATCTTATTCAATCTGTATATTCAGCAACCAGTAAAGGAAACAAAAGAAAAATTGGGAGTAGGAATTAAAATCCATGGAGAAGAAGTAAAAACTTTGGGGTTTGCCGATGACCTTGTAATTCTGCCAGAGACAGCAAAGGACCTGGAAGAGCAATTGAACAGGATGGACAGTGTTTTGAAAGAAGAATATAAGATGAACATCAACAAAAGCAAAACGATGATAATGGAATGTAATCGAATTATGTCAGGTGATGCTGAGGGAGTTAGATTAAGAAATAAGATACTTAAAGTAGTAGATGAGTTTTGCTATATGGAGAGCAAAATAACTGGTGATGGTTGAAGTAGAGAGGATATAAAATGTAGACTGGCAATGGCAAGGAAAGCGTTTCTGAAGAAGAGAAATTTGTAAACATCGAGTATAGATTTAAGTGTCAGGAATTCTTTTCTGAAAGTATTTGTGTAGAGTGTAGCCATGTGTGGAAGTGAAACATGGACGATAAATAGTTTAGACAAGACTACAATAGAAGCTTTCGAAATGTATTGCAACAGAAGAATGCTGAAGATTAGATGGATAGAACACGTCATTAATGAGGAAGCACTGAATAGCATTGGGGAGAAGAGGAATTTGTGATACAACTCGAAGAAGGGGTCGGTCGGTAGGACATGTTCTGAGGCGTCGAGAGATCAGCAATTTAATATTGGATGGCAGCGTGGAGGGGGAGACCAAGAGATGAATACGCTAAGCAGATTCAGAAGGATGTAGTTTGCAAGAGGTACTGGGAGACGAAGAAGCTTGCACAGGATAGTGTAGCATGGAGAGCAGCGTCAAACCAGTCTCTGTACTGAAGAACACAACAACAACAACCATCTCTCACCACGGACGACCTTCACTCGCAAGTCGCCAAAGTGACGTCAAATAAACGACCGAAAGTCCCAGATGGGATCTCCCGGCCAGTAGCGCCTGTGCACATTCATGTTTATCCAAGGACACAAGATCTTTAAACTGAGCAAAAAAGACCGTTTAAACTTAGCACAAAGGGCCGCCTTACAACGAAAATTGCCACCTTGGCGAAAATTACCAACTTGTGAATGACCTGTAATTAACACCAGAAAAAATTATATACAAAACGTCTGTAACGGAGCATCATTACTGTATGCTTCGTAGCTCTGTTCGCCGTCGCAACACACATGAAAGCACGAACCAAACGACATCTAAAATTATTTATGTCATTGCTAGCCTCAGAGACTGTTTTATCTCTAATTAATACTGATGTGGCGATAGCATTTCGCTAATCCTGCAGATAATGCCATTCCAACAGGAGTATAACTTCAGAGTTGCGTGTGACTTCAGATTTCCAGTAGGAATTACGAGTATTATGTGGAGTTCGGCACATCTTCGTGTTGCAGCACGGATGCGACAGGAAACGCAGAAGCGTGCCTGTTGGTTACCCCCTTGTCGAGTACCGTCAGCCTCGCAATGACAAGGGGAGCGCGACTGCATCTCTTGCCGACTCTCCAGCACTGGCACAGACCGTCCGCCTGCCGCTATTCATAACCCCCGCTCTCGGGGATACCTCTCTGCTGGCGATTGTGTCGGTTACCGACGGCATTCGAGATACGCATCTGTAAACGTTGTTATCGGCTATGAAGGTCGGCATCGGACGTGCTAAGTGCAATTCTGATCAATAAACGGACAATGGCGTGCCTATGGAGAGAGTGGTCCACTCGGGATTGCAGCTGTCCCTCGTCGCCATCGTAACGGTCTTCCTGTAAACGTAGCCACACGTGCAGTACCGCTGCTCTGACAATACAGATATACCTCTGCATTGGCTCACCAGTACACCACTAGTGTTCACTAGTTCGTCACTGTAAAGGTCAGCATGCTTACTCACCCCACTCGTCATGAATTTTACAGTAGTCCCTAGCTTTAACAAACAGTAGCAGAGTCAACCTAATGTATTGGATTTTTGCCTCTGTGTAGGGCACTTTTGGTTCTCATTTTTAAAGTCGTCATCTGATCAGATATCATACTGTACTCCAGTACACTCGCCAATTTTCTTCAATTATTGCGTGCATTTTGGAATTACATGCTGTTTTCTCCTCCAGTTGTGAACTTGTGTGAAGCCCCTTGCTCAAGATATGATATCGATTCGTGCGAAAACCTGTTGACATCTGTCCCATCAACAAAGTGGAGCGTTCGGCCTTCGGTATTCAATTGTCCCAGCAGTGACGTCGTTTGCGTTTGTTACTCATATGTCACAGTCTCATAAGTGGTTCCAGTACATGCAGCTTTAATTTTGTTAAACCGTATTGTAATATTTCCTGTTTAAGTCGGGGAGAAACGTAAGAGTGAAATAAACAGCAAATTATTAGAAGGCTTCTGATTAATTAAAGGACTTCTGATTAATTATACGGCTTCTGATTAATTAAAGGGCGTAGTTGGTAACAGTGCATAGCTTCACACGCCATAACTCTGGTGGAGCAAAATAAACTTAAAAATGTTCAAGACAAATTATCGAAATTAAGACTGGTAACTGCGTATCAGCGAAAACAGTTGCAGAAATGGAAAAAAAGCTCAGAGTACAAGAAGTTATATTTTTTCATCTCTCTTTGATACAGGACCACAGTTTTAAAACAATATTCAACCAGACGTTTTCATACCTTTAAACTAAAACAAAATCTGTTAACTCGGAGGTAAAGTGTCATTTGCAGTACAACGAACAAAGGACGTAAATGAAACATAATTTATTTCAACTATGAGGGGTTTTCCTAACCAAGCAGATTTCGGACTGGTTCTTTTATCAGATGCGTTTTACCATCTACATAAAATACTCGTCTGTCTTCCATTTGGCGAATTTTGGTGTAGAGAGTGCAAAACATATGGGTTCTTATGTTAGATGTACTTGGGAACTCCACAGCCGAGAAAAAGATGGTAGCAGCTACGGACGACAACAGGAATACTAGTTATGGGGGAAGGTGGAGAAATATAGAAATTGTCTTAATTTTAAATTGCAAGAATACAGTGCAAGTAAATTAGTAGGTGTGCCATCTTCATCATGAACACAGTTCTGCCCAGACTTCTGCAGATTGCTTACTACCCACTGATACATCAATTGTTCCCTATCTCATGCCAATCTTTTCATATTTTCTCCTGTACTGCCACTTTCAGCGCAAAGCTAGGTATTTCTGGCTGCCGTAGTAGATGTTCCACTGACATGTCCCACGGTCTGATACAGATCTTCCTTACATTTCTTTCCTCAGCTGTTCTTTATGTTACTTCCTCCTTCCGTACTTCATCTGCCTACTTAATTCTAATATTCTTTGACAGCACTACATTTCAGAACTTTCAAATTTATTCCTCTCCAGATCTTCGATGGTTCAACTTTCACTTGTGTACAGTGCTCAGGCCCAGACCTACACTTTCAGTAACATCTTATCACTTCAATGTATGATATAAGAAAACACTTTCTATTCAAGATAACACGCAAATGTTACGCAGAAGCTGCGCCATCTCCAGTGGGAAATACTCCAGCACCCGTTCTATAGTCCTAATGTATCACTCTATGCGAATATCACGCCTTCGGTCGCTTGAAAATGGCCCCGAAGGATCAACAATTCCCGCCGGATGAAGACGTGCATCACGCAGTTACGGACTTCTTCACGCCGCAGGTAACCGTGTCTTATCAGATGGGTATCTTCAGCCTCGTGCTTCGGTGTGATTATTTCCTCAATACTCAAAGCTATTTTGCCTGATTGGCATTCCGATTCTGGATTGTACTGCCTTCGAACCGAAACTTTTTGATAGCCCCTTCCGATATGAAGGGCTTATTTCAATAGAGGTACAAGTCCATTTTTGTTCATTCTGAGATACAGAGTCCTAAAATTAAATGAGCGCTGAAAAATCTGCAGTTGAGATACCAGATATATTCAAGTATATAATCTGCAGTTGAAATACCAGAAATATTCAAGTATATATACTGGAATATTTCCGGTATCTCAACTGCAGATTTTTCAGCGATTTTTTAACTCTGTATCTCACTCAGAATGAACAAAAATGGACTTGTACCACTATTGAAACAAGCCATTCATATATTCCTCGTTTCGGTCATTCTGTGTAATCTTACTTCCTACATAGCAGAATACTTTCGCTTCTTTCACTACCGTTGCGCTCCAAGTTTTGACGTTAAACAGGTGGATATATTGTTTCTACCACTATTTATCCTCAGGTCATACTGTGTGACTCACTGCGTTGTCGATTCGTTTCAGATGGTCTTCTAATTCTTTCTGTCATCTGGCTCTACCTTCGGTGAAGCTTCTGTGTCTAAGTCTACACTCTGCAAACCACTGTGAAGGGCATGGCATAGGGTATTTCTCACTGTACCAGTTATTTAAGATTCTTCCCGTTCCATTCACGTATGGAGTGCGGGAGTAATGATTAAACACTTCTCTGGGAGCTGTAACTAGCCTAATCTCGTCTTCTTTATCTCTATGGGAGCGACACGCAGAGGATATCAGTATATTCTTAGATATTCCACCAACGCTGCTTCTTTAAAAATTTTAAGTAGGATTCCATGGGATAGTTTGTAATCGTATCTGTGTGAAAACATCTGTCAGCTCAGTTTTTGAGCATCTCCGTGACGCTCTTCTTAGGGCCAAGCAAACTTGTAGCTATTCGTGCTGCTCTTCTTTACATACGTTCAATATCCGCTGATAGTTCTAGGTGGTAGGAGGGCTACACATTTCAGCAATATCTAGGACGGCTCGCGTGAGCCTTTTGTAAGTGATCGGCTTTACTAGACGGATCGCACTTACATAGTATCCTACCAATGAACCGAAGTTTTTCCACCTGCTTTACTTGTAAGTGAGCCTATGTGATAGTTCTATTTCATATCCCGACAAATTTTTACTCCCATGTATTTCAATTGTGACTCATTCATATGACTACAACGTTTTTAAACTTAGCATTGATATCTTTCTCCTTTGCACTTCACAGAGGAAAATACGCTACAGGATTCGTTCACATTAATGTCACCACTGCCTATGTTCGACATCAAGGTGCAATAACCACAGATGGCAGATGGCAGCACTGGCAGTGTAGGTTATGTAAAGCATGCCGGGACGCGAAAAACAGTCGTTGCCGCAATGTGGAAATGGGGCGATTTATCTGATGTACAAAAGAGCATTTTCATTGGCTTCCAGACCAAGGGTGGAAGCATTTCCGAAACAGTTAAGTTTGTAAACACTTCCCGTGCAGCCGTGGTTAAAGTACACTCCTGGAAATTGAAATAAGAACACCGTGAATTCATTGTCCCAGGAAGGGGAAACTTTATTGACACATTCCTGGGGTCAGATACATCACTTGATCACACTGACAGAACCACAGGCACATAGACACACGCAACAGAACATGCACAATGTCAGCACTAGTACAGTGTATATCCACCTTTCGCAGCAATGCAGGCTGCTATTCTCCCATGGAGACGATCGTAGAGATGCTGGATGTAGTCCTGTGGAATGGCTTGCCATGCCATTTCCACCTGGCGCCTCAGTTGGACCAGCGTTCGTGCTGGACGTGCAGACCGCGTGAGACGACGCTTCAGCCAGTCCCAAACATGATCAATTGGGGACAGATCCGGAGATCTTGCTGGGCAGGGTAGTTGACTTACACCTTCTAGAGCACGTTGGGTGCACGGGATACATGCGGACGTGCATTGTCCTGTTGGAACAGCAAGTTCCCTTGCCGGTCTAGGAATGGTAGAACGATGAGTTCTATGACGGTTTGGATGTACCGTGCACTATTCAGTGTCCCCTCGACGATCACCAGAGGTGTACGGCCAGTGTAGGAGATCGCTCCCCACACCATGATGCCGGGTGTTGGCCCTGTGTGCCTCGGTCGTATGCAGTCCTGATTGTGGCGCTCACCTGCACGGCGCCAAACACGCATACGACCATCATTGGCACCAAGGCAGAAGCGACTCTCATCGCTGAAGACGACACGTCTCCATTCGTCCCTCCATTCACGCCTGTCGCGACACCACTGGAGGCGGGCTGCACGATGTTGGGGCGTGAGCGGAAGACTGCCTAACGGTGTGCGGGACCGTAGCCCAGCTTCATGGAGACGGTTGCGAATGGTCCTCGCCGATACCCCAGGAGCAACAGTCTCCCTAATTTGCTGGGAAGTGGCGGTGCGGTCCCCTACGGCACTGCGTAGGATCCTACAGTCTTGGCGTGCATCCGTGCGTCGCTGCGGTCCGGTCCCAGGTCGACGGGCACGTGCACCTTCCGCCGACCACTGGCGACAACATCGATGTACTGTGGAGACATCACGCCCCACGTGTTGAGCAATTCGGCGGTACGTCCACCCGGCCTCCCGCATGCCCACAATACGCCCTCGCTCATAGTCGGTCAACTGCACATACGGTTCACGTCCACGCTGTCACGGCATGCTACCAGTGTTAAAGACTGCGATGGACCTCCGTATGCCACGGCAAACTGGCTGACACTGACGGCGGCGGTGCACAAATGCTGCGCAGCTAGCGCCATTCGACGGCAAACACCGCGGTTCCTGGTGTGTCCGCTGTGCCGTGCGTGTGATCATTGCTTGTACAGCCCTCTCGCAGTGTCCGGAGCAAGTATGGTGGGTCTGACACACCGGTGTCAATGTGTTCTTTTTTCCATTTCCAGGAGTGTATAACGCCAGAGAAGCAGATGAATCACTTATCATGCTACATCAGACAGGTGGCTATTGGCGTGTATGCTCTGAAACTTCTGAACGTAAACACCCTGAAACCAGAAGAGAGCGTTATGTTCTGGGGAATCTATTCGTGGCATGCTCTAGGTGATCTTGTCGATCTGGAGAACACAATGGATCAATACAAGTTTGCATTTATCCGTGGGGCCCATGTCTTTCCTCGGTTCAAATGGCTCTAAGCACTATGGTACTTAACATCTGAGGTCATCAATCCCATAGACTTAGAAAGTACTTGAACCTAACTAACCTAAGGACATCACACACATCCATGTCCGAGGCAGGATTCGAACCTGCGACCGTAGCGTTCGCGCGGTTCCGGACTAAAGAGCCTAGAACGTTTCCTCGGCATGACGGCATCTAGCAGCAGGACAATGCAACATACCACACAGGACGCAGTGCACGTGCATGGTTGGAAGAGCGCGAGGATGAGTTGACTGTACTTCTCTGGCTTCCAGACTCCCAAAATTTGAACTCAGGCGCGATTCTAAGGACCGCCGCGTTCGGGCTGCCCACGCCACGGATCCTCAGCCGAGAAACCAAGCGCAGCTGGACATGGCACCGGAGTCTGCATGGTTTCATATCCGTACAGGATGGCAGTCAAGGAATACTGTAGATAATTGGTTTAAAAAAATTTTCAAAGGCCCAGTGGAATCTTTACTAGTTTTCTCCCACAGTGCCGGCCGGGGTGGCCGAGCGGTTCAGGCGCTGCAGTCTGGAACCGCGCGATCGCTACGGTCGCAGGTTCGAATCCTGCCTCGGACATGGATGCGTGTGATGTCCTTAGCTTAGTTAGGTTTAAGGGAATGATGACCTCAGAAGTTAAGTCCCATAGGGCTCAGAGCCATTTGAACCATTCTCCCACAATAATTCACACCGTGTCTACGTGACAAGTTGTTTGCCTTTCAAAACCGAGGCAGTTCTGTCCAGTGAAAGCTGCTGACAGGAGAGGCCCTTTGCCCTCTGCTGAAACTGCTAGCGAATTCACGTAATTGGTTTTAGCCAATAGCGTGCACGGGATACTGATCACGTGTGCGGACGCTGGAGTGTTCCGCGGGGCAGAACAAAGTTGCTTCTCTCTATTGTAATCGAGACCTGCATAGACGTCTTTTTGGAAGGCAGAGCCTCCGGCTCTGCTTTTCACGACCGGCCACCAACGTAAGTTAACATGGACCGCTTCCCCTTCCGTTGCCCATTTTAACTAATCGTTCGACCTAATAGACTGGCATAAACCTGCTAACTTCCGATCCTAGGCGCACCCTTTGTACTCCGCATATTGAAATATATCCTCTTTATTGTACTTAATTTCCTGTTTTGTCATTTAACGGCAGTCCTGGATGCCCACTATCAAATCCTCACCGCTCGACCTCCTGCACACTGCCGCCACGAGGCATATGTAACAGCCTTTCCTCCCCCTTCCCTGCCATTTTATACACTACTGGCCATTAAAATTGCTACACCACGAATATGACGTGCTACAGACGCGGATTTCAACCGACAGGAAGAGGATGCTGTGATCTGCAAATTGTTAGCTTTTCAGAACATTCACACAATTGGCACCGGTGGCGACACCTACAACGTGCTGACATTAGGAACGTTTCCAACCGATTTCTCATACACAAACAGCAGTTGACCGGCGTTGCCTGGTGAAACGTTGTTGTGATGCCTCGTGTAAGGAGGAGAAATGCGTACCATCACGATTCCGACTTTGATAAAGGTCGGATTGTAGCCTATCGCAAAGACCGGTTTATCGTATCGCGACATTGCTGCTGGCGTTGGTCGAGATCCAATGACTGTTAGCAGAATATGGAATTCAGAAGGGTAATACGGAACGCCGTGCTGGATCCCAACTGCCTCGTATCACTAGCTGTCGAGATGATAGGCATCTTATCCGCATGGCTGTAACGGATCGTGCAGCCACGTCTCGATCCCTGAGTCAACAGATGGGGACGTTTGCAAGACAACAACCACCTGCACGAACAGTTCGACGACGTTTGCAGCAGCATGGACTGTCAACTCGGAGACCATGGCTGCGGTTACCCTTAACGCTGCATCACAGACAGGAGCGCCTGCGATGGTGTACTCAACGACGAACCTGGTTGCACGAATGGCAAAACGGCATTATATGCTGATGAATCCCTGTTCTGTTTACACCATAATGATGGTCGCATCCGTGTTTGGCGACATCGCGGTGAACGCACGTTGGAAACGTGTATTCGTCATCGCCATACTGGAGTATCACCCGGCGTGATGGTATGGAGTGCCATTGATTACACGTCTCGGTCACCTCTTGCTCGCATTGACGGCACTGTGAACAGTGGGCGCTACATTTCAGATGTGTTGCGACCTGTGGCTCTACCCTTGATTGGATCCCTGCGAAACCCTGCATTTCAGCAGGATAATGCACGACCGCATGCTGCAGGTCTTGTTCGGACCTTTCTGGATACAAAAAAATGTTCAAATGTGTGTGAAATCTTATGGGACTTATCTGCTAAGGTCATCAGTCCCTAAGCTTACACACTACTTAACCTATATTATCCTAAGGACAAACACACACACCCATGCCCGAGGGAGGACTCGAACCTCCGCCGGGATCAGCCGCACAGTCCATGACTGCAGCGCCTCAGACCGCTCGGCTAATCCCGCGCGGCTTTCTGGATACAGAAAATGTTTGACTGCTGCCCTGGCCAGCACATTCTTCAGATCTTTCACCAACTGAAAACGTCTGGTCAATGCTGGCCGAGAAACTGGCTCGTTACTATACGCCAGTCACTACTTTTGATGAACTGTGGTATCGTGTTGAAGGCTGCATGGGCAGCTGTACCTCTACACGCCATCCAAGCTCTGTTTGACTCAATGCCCAGGCGTATCAATGTCGTTATTACGGCCAGAGGTGGTTGTTCTGGGTACTGATTTCTCAGGATCTATGCACCCAAACTGTGTGAAAATGCAATCACATGTCAGTTTTAGTAAAATATATTTGTCCAATGAATACCCGTTTATCATCTGCATTTCTTCTTGGTGTAGCAATTTTAATGGCCAATTGTGTAGTTTTTTAGTCTTGTTAAATAACTGCACGCCTGGAGATGTCTAGGTTAATTAATCTTTGTGAACATCAGAATAATTTTCACGTGAATCTTCTTTCGGCTTTTCGTTGTTTATTTGAACTTACAAGCAGTAGATTTATATATTTGGGTCAGTAGTGCGTTTTGTTCCGGTACCTTTTCCCAAGTAATGGTTGTGATTCAGTAAGAAGTGCACTTGCCTTCCTTCGCCTCTCATTCTGCCGCGATGTTTCTAATATACGTAGCTTTCTGGTGGATCAAAGTGATCCAGTTTGCTGATGTACGCAGTTCCGAGCAGCAACGTCAGCAGATCTGTCTTTCCCATTAAATTCGTTAGTGTTTGTCAGGATATTTAAAATGTTCTTGCCCTGGGTTGTTAGTTTCAGATTGTACAGATTGCAAATACATTTGTCTTGCACGAGTTTCGTCTTCAATAAATCTTTCTTCCGGTGTCGGAGCGCCATATCCTATGAAATATGTAATTCTCGTTTTACCTGTACCAAACTGATCTTGCACTTCCGGTATTTCTGTTTCATATTAATTTGTTTCTGATTCTGTTTAAATTCTCCTATTTCGTCGTACTACTCTATGTCAACAAAGGCCACCGGTCTTGTATCATTCAAATCATCATCTACTTTCGTAGATACATTTTTTAACTGATCCGAAAGTTCGGCTGTTTTTTTCCGATAATGTGCTAATTTCCTTCGTGTGTTTTTCTGAGCCAAGTTTTAGATTGTCCATTTGTGTCGTAATAGTATCTACTGTGCCCTTTAAGTTTTCCTGATTTTTTACAAATTACGCACTCGTATTGGTAGATGCAGCAGAGTCAATTTTAGCCTGCAAGGTATCGTGATTTTCGTGTACAGTGATCTGCAGTTCTACTACTGCTGCTTCGTGGCTCTGTAATGTGTCTTCATGTCGTGAAAAAATAGGCTGAAAATGCTCACAAATTTGTGTTTTTACATCTTCAGAAATGTTTTGATATTTCGATTCGATTTTGCGCGTCACAGCTGTTAAATATTCACTTGTTTGTTCATGTGTTGTTTAATTTCGTCAGTTGTGTCTAACTTTTGAAGTTGTTGCTGTGTCTATTTCTAATTTTGTTCCATTGTGTGCTTTGTTTGTTTCTGATTTTGTTAAAAAATTAGTAAGCTGTTTCCTTCAGAAACGTTTCAATGGAATTCTCGCCGACTTGAGAAATCACTACTGTTGTTATGGAATCATGACTGAAAATTGGCTCAAAACCAGCTTGTTCCAAAATTTTAATTGAATATTTAGCTTGATTTTGTTTTTTAGACGGCGGTAGGCTTTCAAATCGAACGCGTCTTCGTTGACTTATTATCATCGTTCCCAACCGGGTTTTGTAAATGTAGAAAATTATTCATCTGTCTGCGTCTTAGTTGTAATCTTCTAAGAACCGTGAACATATTGTCGAGAATGAACTCATCAACGAAGGTATCCTGGTTTGACTTCCAGCTATCGTTCGTTACTAAACACGACATAAGAACCGTTTCCCTGGTTTTAATTTTTCCAGTCTTACATTCATGTATCGTACTGGAGAGCTGTGTAAAAAGGAGGCTGCTCACGCTAATCGTTCGACAGTTCATCCGTTGACATGCAACTGATATTAGCGAAAATTTACCATTTGCATATGCATACACATATCGAGAAACTAAAATGATTTTGTGAACTGATTGAAACAGATTGCAAGAGACTTCTAGGTCACATTTAATGCCTTCGCAATTGTGTATATGGTCAACCATTAGTTGTGGAATGGAATGACATCAATGAAAATTTGTGCCGTACCAGAACTCGAACCCAGATTTTCTGCTTATAAGAATCTTCGAAAGTGGTATGTGAAACGATGTGTATGAGCGATGTAGAATCATATCGATAGGTCGAAAGAGAAGGCATTAACAAAGAAGGTGGGAGGGAGAAGAAGAGAATGGTGGTGACTGTCATGCCGCGTATGTAGTGTTACATATTGTGATCGTGGCCGGGAAATATATCAGTGTTTGCACAGTGCTACATTTACGATCTCGGTGTGTACCGCGATTAAATAACTAGTGACTTTATGTGTCGCGTTGCTCTTTTGATCGAACTACGTTTTGACTCTTTAAGCATAAAAGTTTAGTATGCAGACCGGATGCCACAAAGATACTGTATTCAGTTGTGGACAGCACAATCTATTTAGTGCATATCATGGATTGTGGAATGAAACAGAAAATATGTAACGCATTTTCGTATATTGATACACAGGAGCCGGCCGGAGTGGCCTAGCGGTTCTAGGCGCTATAGTCTGGAGCCGAGCCACCGCTACGGTAGCAGGTTCGAATCCTGTCTCGGGCGTGGATGTGTGTGATGTCCTTAGGTTAGTTAGGTTTAATTAGTTCTAGGTTCTAGGCGACTGATGACCTCAGAAGTTGTCGCATCGTGATACAGAGGACTTGAGCACAGCACTCATTGTTCATTTTAAACTGGGAACTAATGATTTGCAGTACAGCTGAATTTATTTATTTTCGTAGTGCGGATGAATGTACTGTGAAAAGAGCTACACAGCAATGGTAAAGCATAAATCTTAAAACTGTGGCTACACTGTGTGAAAAACATTATGACGTCAGACTATGTCACACGTTAATGGAAAGAAGCGTGTCATCTCTTCGTGGTTGCATGTAAACACGCAGATTGGTATTAATTCTACAAGCATCGAGCTTTCCTGTTAGATTTGTAACAGGCGCCCCCGGTCAAAGTGCTCAGCAAGACAATACCAGTTATTGTATGATCGTAGACTGAAGACGTAGGTCTTGACGACGGAAATATCAGCCAAGTGGAAACTGTTTTGAAGGAACATTGGCTAACAGATACCGGAAACTACATAGGTGTAACCAGTAACGTAAAATCTCTTTGTGCAGATACAGTAGCTTGTCTTCGTCATTAATTTTACGGATTGTAGACCTGATGTCATTTGTTTAATTATTTCTTTTTATAGCCATAATAAATCTGCAAAGCTATTAATTTCCAACACAGTCATTTTGCAAACAATATTTACTAATACTAACGAAATAAGAGTTAAACAATTTTGCTTTCTTTTAATTTCCAATGTTTATTTATTTATATAGTACGTACGTGCTTACCTACATTTGCATGTTTTGTTGTTCTGCAGTTAACCTCGAGCGGATTATTGTGTTGTACCGGGGATTTTGCGCACTATGCATTATCCGCATTCGCTATATGAGGTAGAAACACATCACGAATTGTTCACTTTGTTTAGAGAATATTTTGTCAGTGGTAATCTGTTTGATTTTGGCCGATGAGTGATCATTTGTAATGTTATAGTTTTGGGTAATTATTTCTATGTGTGAACGTAATTTCATCCAAATTAAAGAGGAGCAGAGTATTCCTGGTTCCATTTAAATTAAAATTTCCGAGCGCGGTATATTTGGGGGAGGCGGATCGGAGTACTGACAGTCCGAGCAGTTGAACACCTCAGTGTTCCAAGAGGTGCTGTTTTGGATGGTACAGTCACATTTTGTGATACATTCCTATCCGTTATCGCCACAATCTGAAAGAAAAATAATTCATGGTTTCTGATATCCCCATAATTCACATAAAGAAACTACCGACCAAATACACTCCTGGAAATTGAAATAAGAACACCGTGAATTCATTGCCCCAGGAAGGGGAAACTTTATTGACACATTCCTGGGGTCAGATACATCACATGATCACACTGACAGAACCACAGGCACATAGACACAGGCAACAGAGTATGCACAATGTCGGCACTAGTACAGTGTATATCCACCTTTCGCAGCAATGCAGGATGCTATTCTCCCATGGAGACGATCGTAGAGATGCTGGATGTAGTCCTGTGGAACGGCTTGCCATGCCATTTCCACCTGGCGCCTCAGTTGGACCAGCGTTCGTGCTGGACGTGCAGACCGCGTGAGACGACGCTTCAGCCAGTCCCAAACATGATCAATGGGGGACAGATCCGGATATCTTGCTGGCCAGGGTAGTTGACTTACATCTTCTAGAGCACGTTGGGTGGCACGGGATACATGCGGACGTGCATTGTCCTGTTGGAACAGCAAGTTCCCTTGCCGGTCTAGGAATGGTAGAACGATGGGTTCGATGACGGTTTGGATGTACCGTGCACTATTCAGTGTCCCCTCGACGATCACCAGAGGTGTACGGCCAGTGGAGGAGATCGCTCCCCACTCCTATGATGCCGGGTGTTGGCCCTGTGTGCCTCGGTCGTATGCAGTCCTGATTGTGGCGCTCACTTGCACGGCGCCAAACACGCATACGACCATAATTGGCACCAAGGCAGAAGCGACTCTCATCGCTGAAGACGACACGTCTCCATTTGTCCCTCCATTCACGCCTGTCGCGACACCACTGGAAGCGGGCTGCACGATGTTGGGGCGTGAGCAGAAGACGGCCTCACGGTGTGCGGGACTGTAGCCCAGCTTCATGGAGACGGTTGCGAATGGTCTTCGCCGATACCCCAGGAGCAACAGTGTCCCTAATTTGCTGGGAAGTGGCGGTGCGGTCCCCTACGGCACTGCGTAGGATCCTACAGTCTTGGCGCGCATCCGTGCGTCGCTGCGGTCCGGTCCCAGGTCGACGGGCACGTGCACCTTCCACCGACCACTGGCGACAACATCGATGTACTGTGGAGACCTCATGCCCCACGTGTTGAGCAATTCGGCGGTACGTCCACCCGGCCTCCTGCATGCCCACTATACGACCTCGCTCTAAGTCCGTCAACTGCACATACGGTTCACGTCCACGCTGTCACGGCATGCTACCAGTGTTAAAGACTGCGATGGAGCTCCGTATGCCACGGCAAACTGGCTGACACTGACGGCGGCGGTGCACAAATGCTGCGCAGCTAGCGCCATTCGACGGCGGTTCCTGGTGTGTCCGCTGTGCCGTGCGTGTGATCATTGCTTGTACAGCCCTCTCGCAGTGTCCGGAGCAAGTATGGTGGGTCTGACACACCGGTGTCAATGTGTTCTTTTTTCCATTTCCAGGAGTGTATTTGAGGGTAAAGTTGCCCCATCGCGTCGGGTGCGAATAGGCTACCACAGGTTCTATCACATCCACGATAATGTACGTTAGTAATTAAAAGCTGAAGAAACGCATAGTTTCGCTTATGAATTGTTGTTAACCGTTCGCTGAGTATCACCTCCTCTAACATAACGCTGTATAAGTTGCGGTACTGTCATTTTATTAAATCTTGACGACGGTAGTGTCACAAATGGTTGGTTCAGACAATAGGATTCAAAGCTATATATTCTTCCCCAGAACATACTATTATCGCTACATACAAGAATGTGGACTGTAAACGTTTCTGTCAACTCACACAAAACTGTGATTACAAGATGTGTAATACCGTAAACAACGCTCGCCAGTTCAATCCGGACATTCCTAACACTGGGTGAGGAACTTTTAATGATGAAACCCAAAATTTCAATGAATAATTGATTGTTTTCATTGACTGGTTAATGAGAAAGCTGCCGAATCCACTATTAAACTGTAGGACAATTTACTGTGAAACATTAATTAACCAGATAATTATTCCGTCACAGTAACGATTACGAAAATATTCTGTATGGTTCTGAGCAAAGAGCAATACTTAAAGCCACCAAGAAAATTGCAGTCCTACGTTCTTCACGTAGATATTCCATAAACATAAGTAGATGTAAATGAGCCACATTTTAAAAAACAATGACATACTAAACAAAAATCACTAATCTTGACTGTTCGTTGAATTGTCAGAATAAAGTTGCTCGCTTCTTATGAAATCCTAACTCTAATACAATATTGCACAGTTAGCTGACAACCTACTTAACTAACGTACGTTACTCGATAAATTGTTTTTCAAAATAACAAATTTCTGACAGTCTTTGTTAAGAAAAAACAGTTTATAATTATGAAATTATGTTAAATTTAAGGATTTGGGCCAATAAGCCATCACAGATAATTTGACCTGGATCAGTAACACTCTGAATGCATACCTAAATGAAATTATGGTAAATTTTAGGATTTGGGCCAAGAACCTATCACAGATAATGTGACCTGGATCAGTAACACTCTGAATGCATACCTAAATTAAATTATGTTAATAAAAGTACTTACTATAAATACTGGTCAATATTATTTAAAGTGCTAAAGAAAACAGTGCATAGCCTACAGGGGAGACGCGAAGTCCTGCGTCGCCGCTGTCGTTGGATATTGCGTGGTTTTAGTCTTTGCAGTTACGTGGCTTTCACATGACTCTTCTTCTAATTAACAAACTCCATGGAGCACAGTGTAAACATTTCACATTAGTGGAGCTAACGACCACCAGAGGAAATAATTCAATGTACTGTAGAGATCTTAGCTTCGTATTCAAGTTGGAATGCGCACACTGTGATGACTGAATACTAATTGGTGCTTTGTCCTCATTTCGCTCTCTTTCCGCGTCCTCCACCTTTTCCATTGACGCGCTTTCGCCTCATTAACACGGAGTGGCTTTCCTACAGTTTTTTTCTATCCTATCGTCCTAATTCGTCGACCCTATATATGGCCAGTAACTACACAGTACTTTCACAGATTATATTACATATATAGAAATGGCTCATACTTGGCTCAAAACCAGAAATAAACATAAACATCAACAAAATACTCACAGAAACAGGGAGAACTTTATCTGCAAACGATTGGAAGAGATGGGTGACAAAGTCTTGGTATTACATGTATTGTCACGTTATGGGACAATCACTTGATGTTCGACCGCAGCTTCATTCTCTGACTTGGGCGTCACTGAGTTCTTGAGTAACATGCCGTCACCACAGCGCTCTCTTGACAGTTAAAACTAAGTAAACCCCAACATCTCGGGAGCGGAGGGGACACAAAACCCGACTTTGCAGTTCTTTTGTGAGAAAGAGCGAGAAATAAATTAGTGCAAAATTTTACATTTATCATTTAAAGGCCCTGCTCGTATCGGGGATATTCTTCCACCATTTTGAAGATTAACTGCTTTCAAGAAGAAGCACAGAATAAGATGCTGAATGATCGCCTGAAGGCTCTGCTCGTTTTGGGAATATTCTTTCACCATTTAGAAGTTTCTTGGGTCTTTCTTTCTACGATCTTTCCGACTGATTTCTCTCACGGTTCTGTTTCCATTCTAGACAAATGTTACCGCTTTATTGAATCTCGAAGCTCCACCCACTGAAAAGTCAGCGTGAGAAATAGGCGCAATTTCCCACGTCAACTTTGTTACTGCGTAAGGCTGTATGGTGTCTGTAAAATCAGTGGTGATTGAGAGCTACATAAAATTGCGGTGATTAAAAATGCTCTCTTTACTTAGTGAACAAAGCCCCAAAAGGGCAATACAAGGACACCATCAGACTGCCCTTCAGGTATGATTCGACACGGATACACATATTTATCGCAACGGATGTTCTTTAGCATCTGAATTGATTTGTTATTGTTGACTGAGCAAATTTGTGATTATTGTATGTAACCTTTGATCCAATATCCATCGTCTAAATTATTCCCAGTATGAAACACATTATCTTGGTTTCAATTAAGGATTATAGCATGTGATTGTTCGTAACTGGTAACACATCGTTGCCACAAAACATTGAATCAATAAGGTGCACAACTGCTGGTCCGGAATCCTCGGGGCAAACTTACCATCTGGAATCTAAAAATAAATTATGAAAGTAACAGAAATCCTGGCTGGCTGTACAATTCGTATATCAGGAGAAGTGGTTATTATCGAACTGATGATTGAGCTGAAGGCATCACACAGTCATAAAAAGTATACTTAAATTAATTAAATTGCGTAAAGGAACGAAATATTAATGAAGATATGAGATATTCTTTTGATTGGTGATTATTAGCCCCCAATTAAAACAATTGTTTGTAAATAGTACAGTAAGGTTAGCATTACATGTATTACGTGGTGCACACGCCACTATAATACAGAGTAGTCGTGAAATATACAAAACACAAAGACCTTTTAGAATATGAAACACCGACTTACTAAACTCAGTTACGAACAAATTCAGCATGCAAACAGAACGGAAGCTGCCCCACATTAATCATAATTACGAATGCAACTCCGCTGTTAAATCTGCTTTAGTAACCATGGAACTTTACTTTTTAAATATGTCTCACTAAGTTGTAAATGAGGAAAGACACTACCTTGAATTCCACAGTAAGAATACAAGCACTAGGCTGCTTTCAAAGATTGCTCTCCACTTACCTCAGTACAATTCCATGCAGCTACGCTCTCTAAAGCACACCCTATCAAACACAAAAAAGCACACGTTGACTCCAGAACTCAAAGAGAATCGAATGAAGAGGAAGGCGGTGTTATCCGTCAAACGTGCAAGCCATGTCTATACTCCGTATGGCGAGAGAAGAGGTCTGACAGTTGACGCGGCCTTGGCGTACGTGCTTCACGCATCCACGACGGTCAGTCAGATCGTGAGCTTTTGTCTACGTTACTGTGGCAAGGCCCAGGGCTGCCGCGGTGCTGGGCGACCGCTGCTTTCAGTCAGTTTCTCCATGTTCTACGTTCAGGTTTGTGTATATACGTGTGCACATCGCTACTTCTGTGAAGTGTGTGAAGTAAGTGGAAAATGGCTTCCTGTAGATCAGAGAAGAGGGCTTTTGGAAAAGGAGGTACACTGAAATCCCAAGCACGCGAATTTATATACAGATTGGGTGTTTACTTTGAAAGGGAACTGGACAATGCTGGGCCTTTGATATCAGTGAGTAAAGTAGTTGACAGAGTGGCAGAAGCATTGAAGATCTCTACAGTGACAGTGAAAAGAGTCACAAACGATAAAGAGGCTGCCAGTTCAGCTGCGAGCCCTGTTATTGTGACGCCTGGAAAATCAAGGAAGAGATCATATCGTGTGAATGAAACAGACAACTTTGACGAGAGTGCTATCAGGCAACACACATACGCGTAGTACAGCAGGAAGGAGTATCTGAGACTTACAAAGCTGGTGGTTTGTTCACAGGCAGAACTACTAGTCTCTCCACTGTTTTGAAAAAAAAAAAATTGGCTTCTTTTGGAAAAAGTTCTCAGGACGAGAGGTATTAATGGAAAAGAAGAGACATTGTAGCATGGAGATGTCGTTTCTTGCGCGATGTGCTAGCAGTGAATCCGGAAAATGTAATATGGACTGACTTAACACGTGAAGCTGGTATCTGTACAGATATCATTGGTGATCTTGCAGCTCTAGAATAATGAAATTATAATGAAATCTATATCTTTAACTGATTATAGGCGTTGATAAATATCAACGGGGACAGTTGAAAAATGTCTGCCCCGACCGGGCCTCGAGCCTGGGAGGAATGTGCGACGGAGGACACAGACGACAGTGTGACTGCAGGGACTTAACCTCCGACACGCTCTCCGTGGGGCCCACATTTTCCCCTTACTGTCCACACACTACAACTATAGTGCCCCTGCCCACTACACTCATTACTCGTGGCAGTCACTCTGCTGATATATATAAGACATGTCCGAAAGAACAGATACCATCTTCATATACACACATCAAAGAAAGTTTTGCATCACCTCGGTTCCGAGATATCCGGAACCTGTACAGAAAATTAGAACAGGGATCAACAGAAAATCATTCCACTTTTCCTATTGCTAATGAAAACCAAACATTGCATGTTGTACCACCATACAACGAGACCTTCAGAGGTGGTGGTGCAGATTGTTGTACACACACGTACCCCTAATACTCAGTAGCATGTCATCTTGCATTGAAGTATGCCTGTGTTCGTCGTGGCATGCTGTACACAAGTCCATCAAGGCATTGTCCTACTCCTCAACGGCGATTCGGCGTAGATCCCTCAGAGTGGTTGGTTGGTCACGTCGTCCACAAACAGCCCATTTCAATCTATCCCAGGCACGTTCGATAGGGTTCATGTCTGAAGAACAGGCTAGCCACTCTAGTCGAGGGATGTCGTTATCTTGAAGGAAGTAATTCACAAGATGTGCATGATGGGGGCGCGAATTGTCGTCCATGAAGACGAATGCCTCGCCCATATTATGCTGCCATTATAGTTGCACTATCGTTCGGAGGATGGTATTCAAGTATCGTACAGCCGTTGCGGCGCCTTCCATGACCACCAGCGGCGTACGTCGGCCCCACATAATGCCAGCCCAAAACAGCAGGGAACCTCCACCTTGTTGCACTCGCTGGACAATGTGTCTAAGGCGTTCAGCCTGACCGGGTTGCCTCCAAACGCGTCTCCGACGATTGTCTGGTTGACGGCCTATGCAACACTCGTAGATGAAGAGAATGTGATCCCATTCCTGAACGGAACATTCGGCATATTGTTGGGCCCATCTGTACCGCGCTGCGTGATGTCGTGGTTGCAAAGATGGCCGGCTGATGTGGCCGAGCGGTTCTAGGCGCTTCAGTGTGGAACTGCGCGACCGCTACGGTCACAGGCTCGAATCTTGCCTCGGGTATGGATGTGTGTGATGTCCTTGGGTTAGCTAGGTTTAAGTAGTTCTAAGTTCTAGGCGACTGATAACCTCAGATGTTAAGTCCCATAGTGCTCAGAGCCATTTGAACCATTTGCAAAGATTGACCTCGTCATGGACGTCGGGAGTGAAGTTACATATCATGCAGCCTATTGCGCACAGTTTGAGTCATAACAGGACGTCCTGTGGCTGCACGAATAACATTATTCAACATGGTGGCGTTGTTGTCAGGGTTCCTCCGAGCCATAATCCGTAGGTAGCGGTCAACCACTGCAGTAGCAGCCCTTGGGCGCTCTGAGCGAGGCATGTCATCGACAGTTCCTGTCTCTCTGTATCTCCTCCATGTCCGAACAACATCGGTTTCGTTCACTCCGAGACGCATGGACACTTCCCTTGTTGAGAGTCCTTCCTGGCATAAAGTAACAATGCGGACGCGATCGAACTGCGGTGTTGACCGTCTAGGCATGGTTGAACTACAGACAACCCGAGCCGTGTACCTTCTTCCTCGTGACATGACTGGAACTGATCGGCTGTCTGACCCGCTACGTCTAATTGGCGCTGCTCATGCATGGTTGTTTACATATTTGGGCGGATTTAGTGACGTCTCTGAACATTCAAAGGGACTGTGTCTGTGATACAATATCCACAGTCAACGTGTATCTTCAGGTGCTGTGGGAACCGGGGTGATGCAAAAGTTTTTTTAATGTTTGTATATGAGGATGGTATCTGTTCTTTCGGACATGTCTTCATACAGATAAGGTTTACCGGCCAATGATCTTCTTCAGTGCGGATGCACTCACATTGCCCGAACTATTAGAGAAATCGGTAGACTGGATGCCGCGAGTAATGAGTATTGTGGGCGGGGGCACTATAAATGTAGTGTGCGGACAGTAAGTTGAGAATGTGGCTCCCACGGGGAGCGTGCCAGACGTAAGTCCCTGCAGTCACACTATTGTCAGTGTCCTCGGTGGCTCCGTCGGATAGAGCGTCTGCAATGTTAGCAGTAGGTCCTGGGTTCGAGTCCCGGTAGGGGCACACATTTTTCAACTGTCCCCGTTCATATTCATCAACGCCTATAAGCAGCTAAAGATCTAGATATCATTATAATTTCATGACGTTCCACCGCATGGACAGACGACACGCGCCACGAACTATGAGTGTGCCAGCTGGTAAGGGATGGCGACTAATTACAGTTAATGGTAGCTCTATGAGCGGTTTTGTGCCTGGTGCTATGATGAAGTTTCAGTCAAAAAAAATCTGTCCACTACCGCGAGGAGATGCATGCAGACACATTCAAAGACTGGTCCGTTACTCGATTGCTAGCAAACGTCAGCTCTGGTAGTGTTTTTGTAATGGACAATGTACCGTACCATTCTTTACAATTAAATAAGGCACCAACGGCTGCTGCAAGGAGAGACGAAATAATCAGCTGGTTGAAAGATAGTAAAATATGCTTTGATCAGAATATGTGGAAAGCGGAACTTCTGGAATTAGTGAAACGATACAGGCCACAGAAGACGCATTATGTGATCGATACATTAGCAGAGAACCACAGCCACAAAGTTATACGTCTTCCACCATACCGCTGCCGTTCCAACATAATTGAACTCATCTGGGCTCAAATAAAAGCACACGTTGCGAAGCGAAACAAAACCTTACGAGACACAAAGAGGCTGTTAAATGAGGCTGTCACACGAATAACTCCAGAAAATTTGAAGAACGTCGTGAACGACGTATGGAAAGAGATTACAAAGTCACACACAGAAGAAGGTGTAGGAGAAGAATCCGTTTATAATATTGTAATTTCTTTAAGAGACGATGAGGACAGCAGCTTCGAAATACCGAAGACTATGTGGTCGTGACGAGAGATGATCAATCAGATGACGATGAGCTCGGGGTTTCCGTACTCCCACACGAAAAATAGAAGTAACGTACTTATTCGATATTTTACACGTAGCATTTGTGCAGTTTGCTTTACCTTGTTAATGTCGAAAATCTCGTTGTGTGTAACTTTTATGTTGGCTGGAACCACACTCATGGTGATTTTTTAAAATGATGTTACCACCGTTTGACGGTAATAATTTTTATCTTATTGTTATACGATCCAGAGTTCGGCCATAGGCCATTTTCTAGTAGAGTAACTTATTTATACGTCAAAAGACATCAGACTGGTATGAAATAGAGCGAAATCTGAACCGTACAACAATAAAATAAGAATTGTTGCAGTCAAATGGCTGCAATATCATTAAAGAAAATATTTAGGTGTGTGTTTGTGAAAGGGGACAAACACTGGTAGTGCATGACAAGAAATATTCCATGAAGGAACACATCGGTCAGCAGATCGCCTCAATGATTTTAGGCAAAGTAAACTAGTATATCAAACACACCAGTGGATAAGGAAAATTGATCGGCGGGTGCAGATGTGTCAGCTAAAATTGCTCACGAGTAGTACACACGTAAAAATGTATGATATGGACGTTGGAAAATTATAACAGACAACTTTCAAAGTGGCGCAGAGGTTACAAGACCGTACTGTTGTTTAAGAGGTGTGGGATTCCCGCCACATTTGATCATTCATATTCAAGTTTTTCATTATTTCTCTGCAGCGCCTAAGCCAAATGCCAGGATATTTCATCAGTAAAAGTACAAACGATTTTCTTTCCCACCTTGTTTCCGTCAATGGTACGTTTCGCCCTTTGAGGACTGTAAGAAAAAAATTTACTCTTTTTCTCACAATAATAGCCACGGATTCACGTCGAAGTTCAAAAAATGGCTCTGAGCACTATGGGGCTCAACTGCTGTGGTCATTAATCCCCTAGAACTTAGAACTACTTAAACCTAACTAACCTAAGGACATCACACACATCCATGCCCGAAGCAGGATTCGAACCTGCGACCGTAGCAGTCGCACGCTTCCGGAATGCGCGCCTAGAACCGCGAGACCACCGCGGCCGGCTCACGTCGAACTCATTCGGAGGATGTCGATCACTGCTGAAGCTCAAGCGTAGCTGTGTCAGAGTATGGAAACGTTGGAGGTACATATTTGTGGCAAAGAGGCCCCTGATACTCATTTTCATTCCAGAGATAACAATGTTACGTTGCCAAGATCCACATACTAGCATACAGGATCTCTAGGAGTAAGCTGTTTATCACTGTGTCAATGTGTCTTCTAGAAATCAGAGTAATTTGTTTGGTTCTCTTAATTTTGAACTAGGACATGTTCAGAACATGCTGTAATATGCTAATACACCCTACACTATAGAATAAGTCATTCTTTATTTCATCAGAACAATAGAGCAAGATTTTTTCCATGTAGCACTGCGTCTACATTCTATAACACATTCCAGTGGCATTGTTTTTATAGACTGTTCAAAAGAATTAGGATAACACGTGCATCGACGTCCGGTACGTCAGATCTGTTTTGATAGAGGCGGTACCTGCGGTGTTACTGCGTAACTTGGAACCATAGCTTCCAATGCAAGCAACAATTGAAGTCATTCGCCATCTATTGTCTACGTTATCCATTACATTGTTTGGTGACCACTCAGAAGGAAGTGAGGCATACAGATGGTAGTTGTCATTTGTGGACTTTGTATCCAACCAAGCATACGCAGGACGACATCTTGATGCAGTGCTTGTTGCAAAGGCGTTCTGTCTGATCCAAAAAGGATGTACTTTCGTTCGTGTTGCTGCCGATGCCAGTGTCTATCCGTGTCTCACCCATAGGTTTGGACACGATACAGGGAAACAGGTCAGTACACAAGACGGGTTGGACACAGTCACCAATGCGTTTCAACTTCACGTGAAAACCCAGATCTGGTGTCTTAAGGATAACACCATAGCACTGCAACACGATGTCAGAAGGCCCACTGGAGCCGCTTTGTCCTATCAGACTGTAGTGAATGGGTTACGAGAAAGGTCCTGTTCGAGTACGCCGCTTGACCCGACAACATCTTGCAGCTCGACTTCAGCCGCTGCATCAACTGACAGCTTCGTCACTGGCGAAACGTGTTATTCACAGACGAGTCTAAATGTCCTCTGACACAAGGTGATGTCCGTGTTTGCGTGCGGAGACTTGTGTTGAGTGCTACCTGCCAAACGTTGTCCAGGAAATCGACATATTTTCAAGGTTCTGTGATGTTATGGGGCGACTTCAGCCATACACATGTAGTCGTTGTCCATGGTCACCTTAGCACCAGCCAGTACATCCAACAGATCCTATTGGATCATGTGATGGCTGCTGCATACGGTGGTGGCCCTGAATTCCTTCAAATGCCAGGGCCCATGTGACGAGCATCAACAGGGATGTGTTGCGAGGCCTGGATATTGAAGGAATGGCTGGCGGTGAGTCCCGACCTAAACCCCATCTTGCATAGGTTGGACTTGCTTGACAGAAGTGTTGGTGCTCATCCTGTTCCACCACAGACTCTCCAACATCCCTCAATATATTTCGCTGAAGAATGGGAACGGACACCACACGTTGATCTCCGTAGACTTATACGGACCATGCCGCCGAGGTATCAGGTAGTGATAAACTGTCACGGAAGCCACACATGTTATTGAAGCTCTCAAAGTCCAATGAAAAGCACACAGAATGACGGGATGAATGATTTTACACTTTATTTGACACACCTGTTGGACATTTCAGTTCCTTTGATGTGAACGATCATGGATGTAATGATGTTTGGTTGCGCTCTTAATTTGTGAAAGATACAGGTATAAGTATAGATATCCAGTCTTCTATTACTGCTCAGTGGACTATGGCAGACGCCCAAATTCATGTTCTTTTAATTCTTTTCAGCTATTTATTTTTAAGTGTTTAATGCTGCGTTTTGGCAGTACTACAAATATTTCAGTTACTTTCTAATATAAAAAGTTTGCACTTTGAACATCTCCTAAAATTTTGGTGAAGTACACCAGTTATATTTAAAGTAATATTTTTGTCGTATTACCCGGCCGGAGTGGCGCTACAGTCTGGAACCGCGAAACCGCTACGGTCGCTCGGGCATGGACGTGTGTGATGTCCTTAGGTTAGTTATGTTTAAGTAGTTCTAAGTTCTAGGCGACTGATGACATCAGAGGTTGGGTCCCATAGTGCTCAAAGCCATTTAAACCATTTTTTTAAACCACTGAGGCTTTTTGCGGATGTTGCTGTAGTATATCGAGAGGTTGTAACAATGGAAAATTGTACTGAAATGCAGGAGAATCTGCAACGAATTGACGCATAGTGCAGGGATTGGCAATGGAATCTCAATGTAGAGAAGTGTAACGTGCTGCGAATACATAGAAGGAAAGATCCTTTATCATTTATCTACAATATAGCAGGTCAGCAATTGGAAGCAGTTAATTCAATAAATTATATGGGAGTAGGCATTAGGAGTGATTTAAAATAGACTGGCCATATAAAATTAATCGTTAGTAAAGCAGATGCCAAACTGAGATTCATTGGAAGAATCCTAAGGAAATGCAGCCCGAAAACAAAGGATGTAGGTTACAGTACACTTGTTCGCCCACTGCTTGAATACTGCTCACCGGTGTGTGATCGGTACCAGATAGGGTTGATAGAAGAAATAGAGAAGATCCAACGGAGATCAGCGCGCTTCGTTACAGGGTCATTTAGTAATCGCGAAAGCGTTACGGAGATGATAGACAAACTCCAGTGGAAGACTCTGCAGGAGAGACGCTCAGTAGCTCGTTACGGGCTTTTTGTTGAAGTTTTGAGAACATACCTTCACCGAAGAGTCAAGCAGTATATTGCTCCCTCCTATGTATATCTCGCGAAGAGACCATGAGGATAAAATAAGAGAGATTAGAGCCCACACAGAGGCATACCGACAATCTTTATTTCCACGAACAATATGAGACTGGAATAGAAGGGAGAACCGATAGAGGTACTCAAGGTGCCCTCCGCAACACACCGTCAGGTGGCTAGCGGAGTATGGATATAGAAGTAGATGAAGAGAACAATATCGTAAGTGTGTGTTAGGCAGCAAACGAACGAATTAACAACTTTCTAGACTACATATATATTATGTTCCTGACACGTAATCTAAGCAATACCTCTAAAGGTCTCCATAAACGAGCAGACTTATATGTCAGATTCGTCGTTGACCTACCATGAATTTGTCAAAAAAGCTCTTCGCGTACTAACCTCATTTTGAAGCAGACGCCATTAGTTAGTGTTCGCGAGTATTTTGACAGTAGTGAGAATGGCCAGAAATTCATACAAATCAATTCTGGCATTGACTTTGGCACTGTATTTAAATAAGAAAAAGAAAACAAGACGCTGGTCCAGGGAATTACTTAAAATGAAAGACAGATTTTCCAGAGAGAGGTTTACCAACGAATCTCTGCTAAAGGAAATATTACTCTCAGAACCTGATGATTACACCAACTTTCTTCGAATGGACGATGAAAATAACCTGTCAAAGCCCTCGTAAAAGAGCAAACTTGTGTGTCAAATCTGCTCTTATCTAGTCACAGATGTATGAAAGAAGCCCGTAAACGTACCAAAAACATTTGACAGTTTAACTTTACTGTTCAAGAAGAAGCTTTTTGTGTGTATTGTAGCGCGACCGCTACGGACTCAAGTTGGAATCCTGCCTCGGGCATGAATGTGTGTGATGTCCTTAGGTTAGTTAGGTGTAAGTAGTTCTAGGGGACTGATGACCTCAGAAGTTAAGTCCCATAGTGCTCAGAGCCATTTGAACTATTTTTGTGTAGTGTATTTTGGGAGTAGTGGAATGGCTGAAAATGTAGATGAAGCATTTCTAAGGTTGTCTCTGACAATGTGTGGAAAAAAAAACACCCCGAGAATTGGCGCAGGGAATGACTTGAAATGAGCGCCAAATATGTACGTAAAAACCTGTCAAAAGAAATATTACTTTCAGAACCTGCTGATGATTCCACTAACTTTCTGCTGATGGATATTGAAACTCTTTTGAGTTTCTTCGCCCTTACACTGAAAAAGAAGACACAAGGATCCGAAAATTTATTCTTCTTTACTTGTCGTGCAATGACTGTTCACTGAAATACCACAGAGTGGAAACATATAGCTCACATCGTCTTTGGAAGAAACAGAGAACTTTGATATATTTTATTTAATTTCTTTTACCTCTTCCTGCGTAAGTATACGGCTGGGAAGGAGGCGGCACCTCTACCATTTTGGTAATTTCAAGTGCTATTTTTTTTAACTTTGATAGTAGTTCCCATAGTTATGGAAACTTACGCTACAGTGGCATAAATTGTAATAAAACTACTGTGCCGATGGTATCATCGCCACATGTCCGACGCCTTTGAATGTCGCGCGCAACCCTCCCGCGCCGGTACTACAGTGTGGCATGGCGCGACCAGCGCCACTCAGGTGGCGCCCTCTGCCGACTGCCATGAGGGACGGCCGGAGCTACGCAGAGAACGGATGCAACCAGGGAGCGAGACGGAAGAGCGGAGTCCCGAACTGCGTCGATCTGCTACACGGCGTGTTCCGGACAGAAGATGCCTTTGGTTGGTATCGGTGACACCGCGGATAGTACCAACGACTAACCCTTTTGAGTTATAGCGAGCTGTGGTGATTGGAACGGTCGTCACACAGCGGTGTGGATATCAGGCTTGCTCTAGTGGCCCAGCTGTGGCATATATTTAACTAAGAGAACTCTGCAGGAGGGGGACTCTGAAAACTTGTCATACTACTCGTACGTACTGTATTGAGATGGTTATTTTCTTGTCCCTTCCAGAAAAAAATTCTGATAGTTGTGTTTTCTTTTGTAACTGTTCGCACTGAGCAAAGATAGACGATTGAGGAACTGCAGTAATTTTGATAGGATGCGCGCATGTGTTATATTCACTTTCGGTTGTAAAGTTTCTCTTGGCCAAGGTACCACATTAAATTAAATTAAACGTTTCATTCTAAAGGTTTTTTTGACATATTGTTTTAAATCAATTATTTCTTGTTTTTAAAAGTTTGATTTTATGAGTATCAGTGGATTTTACTGGAAGGTTATGTTATGTTAACCGGGGACCTAGAAACGGCGGAGAGGCTCCGTCCCCGCCGCAGCTGTGGTGGTCCGCAACCCCACGACGACTACCGCAGTCCACTTCACTCCTCCACCGCCCCACACCGAACACAGGGTTACTGTGCGGTTCGGCCCCCGGTGGACACAGGGAACGTCTCACACCAGACGAGTGTAACCCCTATGTTTGCGAGGTAGAGTAATGGTGGTGTAAGCGTACGCGGAGAACTTCTTTGCGCAGCAATCGCCGACATAGTGTAGCTGAGGCGGAATAAGGGGAACCAGCCGACATTTGCCAAGGCAGATGGAAAACCGCCTAAAAACCATCCACACTCTGGCCGGTTCACCGGACCTCGGCATAATCCGCCGGGGACCAGGCGTTCCTTCCCGCCCGGAAAGCCGTGCGTTACGCGGCACGGCCAACCGGGCGGGCTACTGGAAGGTTAGTTACAATAAAATTACGCTTAGAACTATTGTATTACGCCTACCTCCTCACCCCCAGCCCTTCCACTTAATGCTCTGTTAGACTAAGAGTAGTCTTGACTAATCATATGCGGTGAAACATCTACACAAACGACGTCCGCCGTCTTGTCAAACTTACCGTCCATCAAAATTTCTCGTAAGCACGTCAGACACGAGCTATGCTTGACAAACATTTCAAACAGCTCCATATACTATCAAATGTTTGGCAAACGTAGTAGGTCAGTTTACACACATATAGACCACTCAGCTTCGTTCGAGATCATCTTAGCCGTGCTGCACGGGCTCATGCCACGAACACTTAAGAGAACTTTGTCTCTTAATGCAGGGGAATTTCGTTCATCGTGATATTTGGGAAATGCTCAGTGTCATGCCTTCTTTTGTTTTTGCTTGCCAATTTGTTGGGATGGAAACACCTTCAGTTGCCAAGCAGAACTAGCTACTTGTCGGTGAACGACACGTTGCCTACCATTATAATTGCAAGACCGAGAGGGTATTTATTGTAACGGACGTCAAATTGTACTTCGATATACAGACCACTAGCATTTCAACGCAACCGCATTGGAATTGATGGCTTCAGGAGGCCCATACTCACGATCTCAATGTACGGATAGGAAAAACCGACCGGTTAAAAGCGACATCGGTTCTTTAGTTCTGAATAACCGTTATTTTTCGCTATTTGTTTGGTCTGTCTTACAAAAGGTATTTTTAATTTTTCCTAAGAACCGAGTAAAAAAAAAGAAGAGAAATGTCGCTTAGCTATAGCAGCAGCGCTAATTATTTTCGCTTTTAAACAAACCTTTTTTTTAAAAAAATAAAGAGTAATTTTTATTCGTAAAATTGGTATTGGCTCAAAAATTGTGTTAGTATAGAAAATGGGGATAGCGATCAGCGTCATTTTCGTAACAGTGATGACAGAAACGATCAACAAACAGGTGCCTCAAGGCTTTCGTCGAAAACTGACATGTTGTGACCATGGCTGTGTAAAAAATACAGGTTGATTTCTGCAGAGACGATAACAGAAACGAGACACCTTTTATAATGCTATTTATTTATATAAGTAGAGTGTTATCGGTTTCGAACCGACAGGTTCATCATCAGACAGCTTGTTCACTTTAAACTACACCTTAGTTGTAGTTTACATTAGTTTTCACTTTTTTTCTCCGAGATGCTACTCCAGGCGAGTGTATAATGAATGCGCGCAACGGAAAATAATAAACGCTAAAATTATGATTTGACCCTGTTTGACAGTCCCTAGAAGCAGATCTTAGGATCTCTTCATTCTCTTTTTATGTATAAATTAAAATCTAAACATAAATGTATGATGAAGGCAACTAATACTACTAAATGATAAACGTTGTTGCTCAACATATTTTTATTATAGATTAAAATCAACCCATTAAGTACAATAGTCTGTATTTCCTAACTAAAATTATTAACAAATTGAGCAACTCTGCCCCTTACTATGACTGCGCGATCTAATATCAATAACGCGAAATGACTGACATCTTCTACGTACCAAACACTGGAAGAAACTATTTTCAAAATCACCATATGTACTGCGTCCGCTGTGTCGATGTGATAGTTATCGTACTCGTCTGCGACGGTGGAAGAACTCCAGCCACAAATAAACTCTTTCAAACACTAGGGCTGCGTACTCAACAAAGTCTTCCAACCCGGAGATGAAGTCCAGAATCATATGTTCGCAACAGTACAGTGCCTAACTGTTCTAACTATAAACTCTCCTGAGAGGAAAGACAGCAAGTCCGTCTGTAACAACAAAAGCTGATATCGAACGACCGTCAGACATGGGCGCTCACAGCGGAAGACTGTCTCTCTCTCCAGCGCTGGCTTCCCAGCAAGACTCGGCTCCCCACCGCCGTAATTCTGAAAACGAATCATATTCCCGAAACCACGGAATATTCTCCCTCTGTACGCCGACCAACCATATTTTAATCTTTTGTCGTCCAGCGCGGAAAGTTTGCGAAGAAATACCTATACTCGTACAATGGTACGTTTCTGAGTAAAAATCCTTGGAAATAACCCAGCCTGCGTGGTTTCCGAGGTGGCACTTCTTCGTTCCTCTCAGCTGCGTCCAAGCTTTCCCGAGTTCGGAAGCATTATCTGGTTATCCTTCCAGCCCTACTACAAAAGCGGCCGGCCTCCCCTATATTGTGTCTTCGCACTCAGGTGTCCAGACTGTCCGTCTTAGCACTTCCTGTGTGGAGCTGGACCACCACACCTGTGTGGGCCTTCCTCCCAATGCTTGAGTTCCGCCTGCCTTTTCATTTCCACTGTCGTTTCAATCTCTACTAGTATAGGCAATCATTCATTATGCAGTTCTGATAATAAACATACTCCGTCACCTTTCATGCAATAAGCGTTAACAATTATTTACAAGGCATACGTGACAATGTCAGTCTCCTTTACATATTCATATATAGGATGTACAACCTACCACATGATAATTAATTGTGTTTGTAGATCACGGCAAAGTATGTGGATGAGCGCTTGTAAGGTGCGAAATTATAGCCACCTTACAATACCACTGAATTAAGAGATTAAAGATTTGTCTGCTATTTCTGAGAAATAATGAAAGAGGAAGGAAATTATGGTAACAGCAATAAATTAAAAACTTAAAGTCAATTCATTCACAGTATGCAAAAAGTTTATCAAGTAGCTGATGTGCTGCCAGTCGCTTCATAATGTGCGTTTATATTCTTGCAGCCCTTGAAAACGGCCAAATTAACACGAAAAACACGGTCCTTGAACGGCAGTTTTCATGCTTCAGAACTGTCTATCCGTAATGTCTAAATAGTGGTGGTGGTGGTGGTGGTGGTGGTGGTGGTTAGTGTTTAACGTCCCGCCGACAACGAGGTCATTAGAGACGGAGCGCAAGCTCGGGTTAGGGAAGGATTGGGAAGGAAATCGGCCGTGCCCTTTCAAAGGAACCATCCCGGCATTTGTCTGAAGCGATTTAGGGAAATCACGGAAAACCTAAATCAGGATGGCCGGAGACGGGATTGAACCGTCGTTCTCCCGAATGCGAGTCCAGTACGCCAACCACTGCGCCACCTCGCTCGGTTCCAAATAGTAGTATGATCCCCCATTACATGATTTTGGAGCACAGTTTCAAGAAATTAGTGTCAGTAGGATTTTTTCTAGGGTTCATCCATTTAACCGCTTTTCGAGAAAAGCAGTGAACGGTGGACGGACAAAGTTTTATTTTCTTTGTCTACTTAATGTAACATATCGATTCTATGTATCTTCAAACTGAGAGAGTCAAAATGTTTCAATCTTTGTTCGATTTCTGCGTTTAGTACAGGAAATAACGGGAATAAAAACCGAAAGTCGGTCATTTCAGAAACTGGTTATTTTAAGCTGTTTTAACTGTCAGGTTAAATCGGCACGGAAAAAACGATGTGACCGAAAACAGGTTGTTTCAACGATGTTTGCCATCCGTATCTCACTGGCCACACGCTACTAGCGCTTGAGAAGAAAGACATGTTACGCGGTCGATCGTACATGAATCAGGAAACGGACTTCCCTGCTGTACGGAAGACGACGGACTGGCAGCACGGCGACCCCCGTTGCGGCCTCTCGCACTGGACAACGGGGCACAGCGACAGTGCCGTTGGGTGCTCTACACGATCACCTCTGGTTCGCCTAGCCGATATTTTGGACTTCAGGCGTTACCTTTCCAACGTGCTGAGGCCAGTGGCTGTCCCCTCTCTCCAATGTCTCTGTGTCGATGTCCTTCGGCTAGATAACACATGACTGCATGTAGTCCTGGTCCACCGCGATACAGTGTGTGTTCGATTGCTGCTGTGGCCAGCACTCTCTCCATGTGTCTCACCCAATGAAAAAAATTGGTCAGTGGTTGCCGAGAGCCAGGATCGCCACCACTCTGACGGTCACTAGCCTACAGTTGATGGAATGGCGCACCCTTATCCGTCATCCAAACTCAGCCAGGCTAGAGGCAATGTCGCTGCCAGACGTCACAGCGGAAGACTGCGTCTCTAGAGCGCTGGCTTCCCAACAAGCCTCGGCTCCGCACCATTATAATTCCGAAATCGAATCACATTCCCGAAATCACTGATTATTCTCCCTCTCTACAGATTCTTCCGAACGCCGACCAACCATATTTTAGTCTTTTGTCGTCCAACGCGGAAAGTTTGCGAGGAAAAATCTATACTCGTGCAATGGTACCTTTCTGAGTAAAAATCTCTACCACAATAGCGGCTGGCCGTCACCCTATTGTGCTCCAGAGCTCTGATGTCGACGTCCATATAGTTACTTACTGTGTTCAAGCAGGACAAATAGCTGTGCGGGCGTTTCACCCAGAGCATGAGTTCTGCCTTCCATTTCATCTCCACCGGCGTTCCAACTGCTACTAGTATAGGAAATCATTCATTACGCCGTTTTTATAGAAAAGACACTCCGTCACCTTTCATGCAATGAGCGTTAACAATTATTGACAAGACGTACGTGACAATGTCACTCTCCTTTAAATATTCACATATAGGATGCACAACTTATGAAATGATATCTACACTACTGGCCATTAAAATTGCTACACCAAGAAGAAATGCAGATGATAAACGGGTATTCATTGGACAAACATATTATACTAGAACTGACATATGATTACATTTTCGCGCAATTTGGGTGCATAGATCCTGAGAAATCAGTACCCAGAACAACCACCTCCGGCAGTAATAACGGCCTTGTTACGCCTGGGCACTGAGGAGTCAAACAGAGCTTGGATGGCGTATACAACTTCAACACGATACCACTGTTCATCAAGAGAAGTGACTGGCGTATTGTGACGAGCCAGTTGCTCGGCCACCATTGGCCAGACGTTTTCAATTGTTGAGAGATCTGGAGAATGTGCTGGCCAGGGCAGCAGTCGAATATTTTCTGTATCCAAAAGGCCCGTACAGGATCTGGAACATGCGGTCGTGCATTATTCTGCTGAAATGTAGGGTTTCGCAGGGGTCGAATGAAGGATAAAGCTACGGGTCGTAAGACATCTGAAATGTAACGTCTACTGTTCAAAGTGCCGTAAATGCGAACAAGAGGTGACCGAGACGTGTAACCAGTGGCACCCTGTACCATCACTCCGGGTGATACGCCAGTACGGCGACGACGAATACACGCTTCCAATGTGTTTTCACCGCGATGTCGCCAGATATGGATGCGACCCTCACGATGCTGTAAACAGAACCTGGATTCATCCGAAAAAATAACGTTTTGCCATTCGTGCACACAGGTTCGTCGTTGAGTACACCATCGCAGGCGCTCCTGTCTGTGATGCAGCGTTAAGGGTAACCGCAGCCATGGTCTCCAAGCTGATAGTCCATGCTGCTGCAAACGTCGTCGAACTGTTCGTGCAGATGGTTGTAATCTTGCAAACGTCGCCCTCTGCTGACTCCGGGATCGAGACGTGGCTGCACGATCTGTTACAGCCATGCGGATAAGATGCCTGTCATCTCGACTGCTAGTGACACGAGGCCGTTGGGATCCAGCACGGCGTTCCGTATTAACCTCCTGAACCCACCAATTCCATATTCTGCTAACAGTCATTGGATCTCGACCAACGCGAGCAGCAATGTCGCGATACGATAAACCGCAATCGCGATAGGCTACAATCCGACCTTTATCAAAGTTGGAAACGTGATGGTACGCATTTCTCCTCCTTACACAAGGCATCACGACAACGTTTCACCAGGCAACGCCGGTCAACTGCTGTTTGTGTATTTGAAATCGCTCGGAAACGTTGCTCATGTCAGCACGGTGTAGGTGTCGTCACCGGCGCCAGTCTTGTGTGAATGCTCTGAAAAGCTAATCATTTGCGTATCACAGCATCTTCTTCCTGTCGGTTAAAGTTCGCGTCTGGTGCACGTCATGTTCGTGGTGTAGCAATTTTAATGGCAAGTAGTGTAATTGTGGTTGTAGTTCACGGCAAAGTATATGGATGAGTGATTTTAAGGTGCGAAATTATAGCCACCTTACGATATGACTCCAGACGCTCTGCTATTCAATGGAAGTTCGAGAATGATAGGTAGTGTTTTGCTCAATAAAAAGCTAGTGGCTACTTAATCACTAGTTTATTTAAATATTTTCTGAAAAGTGGGTGGCTTTTGGTACCTTTAAGTTTTGGCCACACATTCATTCTAATTGTTTTCTAATATGTTTTTTAGAAACATAACCACGTATTAGGGCTGAAGGTCGGGAGAATGCCGAAGCTACGGTAGTAGTGAACTATCGATAGGTGCAATATGAGGCAATCGGAACGTATAGACACGTCTCTGCCATATGAGCAGTGACCTGCTGGAAGACAAGTACGAGTGGGAGCCAGCTTGGCAGGAGCTGGACGCCAACGAGTCAGGACACGCGCCACACACTGTGCGGGCGTGGGGCGGCAGAGCCGGCCGGCACTCAGCGCCCATCTGGCAGGGAATTTGCCTGTCGCTGCCCCCAGGTGCGGCCGCCGGTAATCCAGAGCGGCAGCCAAAGGGTGGCAAGAGGCGTCGCGCGTGCCGCGCTCCCCTCTGCATTACGGCCTCAGACTCACGGGGCTTCAATGCCCACGCACGCGACAGATAAATATATCCGTGGCAGAATACCAGCCGGCCACAGCTGCTGCTCGCCGTGTGCGGTCCCCGTTTATTGTTGTTATTATTATTATTCATAAGAGGGCTCTCGTCACCTGCATTTGCATAGCGGCCTGGAAGGGTTGCTGCCTCGCGCGCAGCCGGCTGCGGCTGCACAGCATTCGCAGCCGTAGCAACACCGTCCCGATGGTCGTTAACGTTACTCCATTGTAAGGGACATTTAACAGTGACTGACAGTATAGTTTGTCTGTGAACTGAAGAGCGTGCTGCCCTTGTGGTGGGGGAAGTGACCTTTCTCTGAAGAACACCACAAGTGGCGTACGGAGTGATTAAGAACCCATTTCCCGCCTTGCAGAGCAGTGCTGCTTCGTCTGATGTATGTAGATTCTGTTGCGTTGGGTTAGTTACTAATTCCTGTATTCGCGTAGCGTTAGCCCATTCAGGAGAAAATAAACACTTCCCGGGCGTTACTGCGCATTGCGTTGCCACTTATTCGGTAAAATATTGTAAAACAACCTCTGGGTGCTCCTTGTAACACAGTGGGATAGACAGAGTGAGAACTCCCCCTCACGCGAATCAGAAGTACTATAATACAGTGGAGGCCTTCACTATTAGTGTTTACTCCAGTTAAAACCTGCGGGCTGAGAGGCTGTTGTACACAACTGTTTACTGACATGTCGTCTTCATCTTGGGAAACATTTTTTCGGATATAACTGGCAGCCGGTCCCATCTGCAGAAGACGTCTTCAGAGATAACCTGGCACCTGCTGTCCACTTGTACGCCTGAAGGTGTATCTGCAGATAGGGACTGAACAGCAGGAAATTGTTTTATACATCGAACACAGCCAGAGCCAGGAAGTTAGTAGATGTGGCCCATATGTAACCCAGTGAAATGATTATTTTCCCATAACAAATCTGCGAACGAATTTTCTCATTGTTTCTATGTGTTTCTTGTGGTGCTGAAACTGAATCTCAAATTTGATGCCTTGCAGGAGGTCGGCTTCAAAATAAAAAAGCACAAAACCTCAGTATTTTTTCCTAACATTTTTCACTTTTTAGGGTTCTGTGCCTCAGTTTGTAAACACGGAACCCTTATAGAAGCGCTTTGTTCTCTCTTTGTCCAATTGTTAATAATCCTTTTTCTCAGGACAGGTAGCTCAAATTTACGTCACATATTAAGGTCTATTGTCGTTTGGCAGTGTAAAAAATTTAAAGCTTCTAAGTCAGCTCAGTTAATAGATCTGTCTTTTTATGTGACATATTTTGATACTCGAAAACTCACTTATCAAAAACTTAAAAATGCTTTTAGTTGACTTGTAATTATGAAATTCGGCAAGAAGCAAGGTTTCACAATATAGGTAAAGAAAAAAATTGCAAAAATTCTTGATTTGTGTTATATGACACGAATAAACATTTTTTCCCATTTATTATCCGTCATTCTGTTTGTTTGTCCGTCTGTTAAGTCCTCTTTTTCTTTGGAACAGGCTGGCATTTCAAGTTTGTATTTATGTCGCATACTAAAGTATATGATCCCTTGGGGGTGTAAAACATTTAAGCTTCTGAGTCAATGCAATTCAAGCATTTAAGTCACGTATTTTGACACTCGCAAACACATTCATCAAAACATATGAGTTACTTCTCATTGACGTATTATCATATTTGGCAAGGTTTCACAATACAAGTAAATAAAAAAAACTGAAAATGGTCAAACTAAAACTACAACACATAAAAAATCTTTTTCCCATTAAACTATATATTGCATTCCTCATCGGTCAAAATCATAATAGACGAACATAGACTCCTGGAAATTGAAATAAGAACACCGTGAATTCATTGCCCCAGGAAGGGGAAACTTTATTGACACATTCCTGGGGTCAGATACATCACATGATCACACCCGCAGAACCACAGGCACATAGACACAGGCAACAGAGCATGCACAATGTCGGCTCTAGTACAGTGTATATCCACCTTTCGCAGCAATGCAGGCTGCTATTCTTCCATGGAGACGATCGTAGAGATGCTGGATGTAGTCCTGTGGAACGGCTTGCCATGCCATTTCCACCTGGCGCCTCAGTTGGACCAGCGTTCGTGCTGGACGTGCAGACCGCGTGAGACGACGCTTCATCCAGTCCCAAACATGCTCAATGGGGGACAGATTCGGAGATCGTGATGGCCAAGGTAATTGATTTACACCTTCTAGAGCACGTTGGGTGGCACGGGATACATGCGGACGTGCATTGTCCTGTTGGAACAGCAAGTTCCCTTGCCGGTCTAGGAATGGTAGAACGATGGGTTCGATGACGGTTTGGATGTACCGTGCACTGTTCAGTGTCCCCTCGACGATCACCAGAGGTGTACGGCCAGTGTAGGAGATCGCTCCCCACACCATGATGCCGGGTGTTGGCCCTGTGTGCCTCGGTCGTATGCAGTCCTGATTGTGACGCTCACCTGCACGGCGCCAAACACGCATACGACCATCATTGGCACCAAGGCAGAAGCGACTCTCATCGCTGAAGACGACACGTCTCCATTCGTCCCTCCATTCACGCCTGTCGCGACACCACTGGAGGCGGGCTGCACGATGTTGGGGCGTGAGCGGAAGACGCCCAAACGGTGTGCGGGACCGTAGCCCAGCTTCATGGAGACGGTTGGGAATGGTCCACGCCGATACCCCAGGAGCAACAGTGTCCCTAATTTGCTGGGAAGTGGCGGTGCGGTCCCCTACGGCACTGCATAGGATCCTACGGTCTTGGCGTGCATCCGTGCGTCGCTGCGGTCCGGTCCCAGGTCGACGGGCACGTGCACCTTCCGCCGACCACTGGCGACAACATCGATGTACTGTGGAGACCTCACGCCCCACGTGTTGAGCAATTCGGCGGTACGTCCACCCGGCCTCCTGCATGCCCACTATACGCCCTCGCTCAAAGTCCGTCAACTGCACATACGGTTCACGTCCACGCTGTCGCGGCATGCTACCAGTGTTAAAGACTGCGATGGAGCTCCGTATGCCACGGCAAACTGGCTGACACTGACGGCGGCGGTGCACAAATGCTGCGCAGCTAGCGCCATTCGACGGCCAACACCGCGTTTCGTGGTGTGTCCGCTGTGCCGTGCGTGTGATCATTGCTTGTACAGCACTCTCGCAGTGTCCGGAGCAAGTACTGTGGGTCTGACACACCGGTGTCAATGTGTTCTTTTTTCCATTTCCAGGAGTGTATAAAATGTAAGTTGTAGTTACGTTTTTGTAAGTAAATAAATATTTTATTAAATCTCCTATATCTATATATATCTTGCTCGCTTATTTTTTTGTGTCTGGGCAGGTCTGAGGAACTACTGTAGTGATTTTAATCGGTCTTGGTGGAATTCCCGCGACCGCTATATTTCCAGTATTTATATCTAAAACAGGCAAAAAATCGTTGAGATCCTCGATTCCCATGGTGAATGAACTCTACATACTCGTAGATAAATAAATTTGTATGGAACCCTGAGTGCGTGAGATCTACTCGCACTTGGCCAGTTTTTATTCGGTTATATCTCGAAAACTATGCGTTGTTCCAAGATGACCACTCAGTACAAAATTAAAGAGTGTAAAATTTTCTACAAAACGTACTACTCGGGTTTGATTTTATGATGAGCGGTATCGTCGACAGAGTGTACTGAATAGCTGCGGTTTTTTTTTGTCCTTCTGCGAAAACGCCAAAAACATCAATTCCCGCCCCTACAGCTCGAAGAATATGTATGTTATCTGTAAAGTCTTGAAGCGAGGGAGAGGATGTTGTTATGGGTGGCCGGTATCCTCTTTCTACTACACAAATGAACAGGTGGATTAACGCAGTTCTTTATTTACATGAACTGGAAACATTGCCTTAACTCGAATAGGGTTCATGTTCTGTGGTACAAGCTCATCAGTAATAGTCCTCTAGCAGACTGACGTAACAGCAGTACCGATGATGTTGCTATTACAAACTTTAGTTTCTCACTGCTAGTAAAGTAAAATTGTGGTTGAGGTAAACTAGTCCCGCTATAGTCAGTAATATGGTCGGTATGTACTGTCGTAGCCTGTGACGAACTAAACCCGCTGCGCACGTAAACTGACAGACGTCAAACTGGATGACAGAGTCAGGCCCTCCGGTCAGCAGCGGCGATCCAAATACGTGTTGTCGAGAGGGCGTTGGCGGACTGTTGCTTATGGGTGTATGTCTGGCCTCTCTCATGACAGGTGCGCTTGATACAGCGCCAGCTAATCGATCTTCGCGAGCCATCTTTGCCGAGTGTTGTGCTGGCGACAGCTTCTGCCAGCACTTATCAACAAAAACCCCTATACCCGGTGAAAGTACATTAAAATTGCCACAAGAATTCTCTTAACATTTATTTTTTTCATTAGGCTGGGAGGAAGCAAAGAGAAAATTACGAAAAACGCCTTCTGCGTCCTACAGCCAAACGACCTTTCCCACCTATCTATCTTCCAACAGCCCTATACTTTCGGTTCATTACACATAAAGAGATTGTTTGTAATGAGCTGACTGGAAATCATGTTTGATGCAAAGATTAACAGATCATATTTACGGTATATTAGATACATGGTACTGAATAGAATCATGTTCTTTTTCAAGTCTCTGCAGTCGAAGCTCAACAGCAGTCATTTATCTAGGTGTGATACACAGGCGTCCCCAAGCTAGCACCTTCGCGACAGATACGTTATTCGAAATACGCGCATAGTATGGAAAGCAGTCAAAAAATGGTTCAATTTGGCTCTGAGCACTATGGGACTTAATTGCTGAGGTAATTAGTACCCTAAAACTTAGAACTACTTAAACATAACTAGCCTAAGGACGTCACACACATCCATGCCCGAAGCAGGATTCGAACCTGCGACCGTAGCGGTCGCGCGATGCCAGTCTGTAGCGCCTAGAACCGCTCGGCCACATCGGCCGGCTGAAAGCAGTCATGAGAATCTCTTCTCAGGAAGTAGATGGCGATGGAGTCGGCGCACTTACGATTAAAAACGTTGCTCATATTATTATCCTGGTTCTTATACACATCCGTTTTGGTATGGACCCCGTTCGTCCAAAAAGTTCCGAGACTGAGTTTATTCCTGGCGTGTAAGTGTCGTCAGTGCAGTAAATACGGCTGGAGTCTAACTAGCAACTATAAACAACAGAAGTGCATCCGATCAATCAATTGTGAGCGGGCAGTGTTAGTAGCCTACGTGCGGCCGTAATGTGCCAACGTTGTGTCATAAATCTCAATGGAGTAACGTCTCTAAATCAAGTGTTCAAGACATACCCCAGAATGTTTCGAAGAAGACAAAAGTGTTCGTACCCCGCACTTTGATCCCAAACAAAAACAACGAATGGTGGACGGGGCTGCCGCGACTCCAATGAAATTCAAAACGGTGACAGATACTTTATGCGAAAAACAAAAAAAACATGGGCGACAAGACTTGGTGTTATCAATACGAAGCTAACTTAAAAAGATAAAATTATTGTAACCGGGCTCAATCTTCTTGTGGTATTGACAACATAATGTAACAGTCTGAAAACAGTTTAATTTTTATTCCAACTGCCAATCACAGAATACGTCCGGATTCTCTACGTCCTACGCAAAATTTGTAAATGTGAAGTGATGGAAAACAGATGGAACTACGTTATATCCTTTCTCTGCAATTGTCTTATTATAACAGTGGAAATCAGAGTCAGTATTGCGCGGAACATGTATGTCAAGGGAATATAGAGATAACTGGGGCCTATAAAACACGCCAGTGATGGAAATCCTTGGAATATTGAGATTTTTCTGAAAATTCATAACAGCCCCCTCGTAACCCTTCTGTTCCATACTCCTGATTTTTGTAGTTTTCTTCCTTGTGTCAAAACTTGTGCTTTCACCTTGCGTACATTATTTTGTGTTCTCAGCCGCATTTTTTTCACTTTGAAGTTTTAATTTTGCTTTTTCATTTGTAGTACTCTGTGATCTCTGGGTAATGACCTGAAGTTCTCCATGAAAAGTGTCACAAGTGTGTAGGTATCGCATCCAGGAAAATCAAATTTTATGTCGAACTCTGAATTGAATAAATTTCTGTGATACTATTAAAACACGCTAAGGAACACTTTTTTGTACATGTTACGCATTTTCCTAACATTCAGCTCTGCAAGAAGGTAAAGATTATTGCTTACACTCCAGCTGTTTTTTATTTTTTATTTCTTTATTTTTTTTTTTTCAATGTAAAACCAAGCATTGTTGAATTTATGAAGGAAAAAGAAGGGCAGGAACGAAAACTGCAACATCCGGAATTGATTGCAGACCTTGCATTTTAACTGGACTTGACTTCACGTTGCACACACTAAGACACTGAAAGGTTAGTGACAACTTATTTCTGATTTGATGGGGATGTATTTAAAAAGAAGAGCTCATCATAGTCGTAGGGACAAAATCTGGCAGAAAACGCCGTCCATTTCCCTAAGATCACTGTCGTTAAACAAAGTCATTGTGGTACTGAAAGACTTACAAGGATGGTTTTCTGAACGCTTTGAGAGCACTACCAGTCTTACATCTGTTTTAGAGCTTTTTTGCGGGCCATTTGCCGTTCTAGTTGACTGTCCCTGTGCGTATCCAGGTGTGGCAACCTCAGTGCGAAAATCTGTGAAACTATCTGCGTCTGTCTGTATTCTGACCGTTTGTACCAGATAAAAATTATGTCTCCAGCACACCAATACTTGAAATTTTCTTACGTGATCTATATTGTTCATAAATATGAAACCAATTCGTATGTATTACGTCTCGATGGCCATTTAAATGCAGCATGTTCGCAGTTTCCTCCTCTTCCGCGCGAAAGTGTGCACCCACGCGAGAGGGCTATGGCACACAAACTAGAGTCCCGTCTGCGAGCCGAATTCTTGGCCCTCCCTGATGTAGATGCTTGTTAGCTCCCAATCATATTCTTTGGTGCTGCACATAATCGCCGGCCGCGGTGGCCGAGCAGTTCTAGGCGCTTCAGTACGGAACCACGCGACTGCTACGGTTGCAGTTTCGAATCCTGCCTCGGGTCTGGATGTGTGTCATGTCCTAAGGTTAGTTAGGTTCAAGTAGCTCTAAGTTCTAGGGGACTGATGACCTCAGAAGTTAAGTCCCACAGTGCTCAGAGTCATATGGACCATTTGCACATAGTCTTTCCTGACGTTTGCAAAGTCTGTCTCTTTGCGCCGTGATACCATGAATAGCGATAAAGGCTTTAATGCAGGCTGATCGTTTGACCATCTGAGACATGCACTTATAAGAATATGGATTGTCATGAAACCCTGCACGGTCCGCTGTTTTATTGGATTTATGGACATGAATGCAAATATGTAGGGATTTTTCTCATCGTAACTTCCAAATTCATTAAATTCTTCAAGAATTTGTGATTTCTGTTCAGCAGACTCATTTTCAAAACATTTCTATCTCTTACGCTTACAGTCAAAATACTAACGCGAAATCTTTACAGACGAATGGAAAAACTAGTAGAAGCCGACCTCGGGGAAGATCAGTTTGGATTACGTAGAAAGGTTGGAACATGTGAGGCAATGCTGACCCTACGACTTATCTTAGAAGCTAGATTAAGGAAGGGCAAGCCTACGTTTCTAGTATTTGTAGACTTAGAGAAAGCTTTTGACAATGTTAACTGGAATACTCTCTTTCAAATTCTGAAGATGGCAGGGGTAAAATACAGGGAGCGAAAGGCTATTTACAATTTGACAGAAACCAGATGGCACTTATAAGAGTCGAGGGACATGAAAGGGAAGCAGTGGTTGGGAAGGGAGTGAGACAGGGTTGTAGCCTTTCCCCGATGTTATTCAATCTGCATAATGAGCAAGCAGTGAAGGAAACGAAAGAAAAATTCGGAGTAGGTATTAAAATCCATGGAAAAGAAATAAAAACTTTGAGGTTCGCCAGTGACATTGTAATTCTGTCAGAGACAGCAAAGGACTTGGAAGAGCAGTTGAATGGAATGGACAGTGTCTTGAAAGGAGGATATAAGATGAACATCAACATAAGCAAAACGAGGATAATGGAATGCATTCGAATTAAGTCGGGTGATGCTGAGGGAATTAGATTAGGAAATGAGACACTTAAAGTAGTAAATGAATTTTGCTATTTGGGGAGCAAAATAACTGATGATAGTCGAAGTAGAGAGGATATAAAATGTAGACTGGCAATGGCAAGGAAAGCGTTTCTGAAGAAGAGAAATTTGTTAACATCGAGTATTGATTTAAGTGTGAGGAAGTCATTTCTGAATGTATTTGTATGGAGTGTAGCCACGTATGGAAGTGAAACATGGACGATAAATAGTTTGGACAAGAATAGAATAGAAGCTTTCGAAATGTGGTGCTACAGAAGAATGCTGAGGATTAGATAGGTAGATCACATAACTAATGAGGAGTGCCGTCAATGCGAACAAGAGGTAACCGAGACGTGTAACCAATGGCACACGATACCATCACGCCGGGTCATACACCAGTATGGCGATGACTAATGCACGCTTCCAATATGCGTTCACCGCGAGATCGCCAAACACGGATGCCACCATTATGATGCTGTAAACAGAACCTGGATCCATCCGAAAAAATAACGTTTTGCCATTCGTGCACCCAGGTTCGTCGTTGAGTACACCATCACAGGCGCTCCTGTCTGTGATGCAGCGTCAAGGGTAACGGCAACCACGGTCTCCGAGCTGATAGTCCATGCTGCTGCAAACGTCGTCGAACTGTTCGTACAGATGGTTGTTGTCTTGCAAACGTCCCAATCTGTTGACTCAGGGATCGAGACGTGGCTGCACGATCCGTTACAGCCTTGCGGATAAGATGCCTGTCATCTCGACTGCTAGTGATACGAGGCGGTTGGGATCCAGCACGGCGTTCCATATTTCCCACATGAACCCTCCGATTCCATATTCTGCTAACAGTCATTGTATCTCGACCAACGCGAGTAGCAATGTCACCATACGATAAACCGCAATCGTAATAGGCTACAATCCGACCATCAAAGTCGGAAATGTGATGGCACACGTTTCTGTTCCTTACACGAGGCATCACAACAACGTTTCACCAGGCAACGCCTGTCAACTGCTGTTTGTGTATGAGAAATCGCTTGGAAACTTTCCTCATTTCAGCACGTTGTAGGTGTCGCCACCGGCGCCAACCTTGTCTGATTCTCTGAAAAGCTAATCATTTGCATATCACAGCATCTTCTTCCTGTCGGTTAAATTTGTCGTCTATAGTACGTCATCTTCGTGGTGTAGCAATTTTTATCGCCAGTAGTGTATTTGCATGATGTCTCCCAGAGGAAGCCTAATTTTTTTGTCCAGTGTGCTAAAACTGTAATTCCCGTTAAATTTTTCTAAAGGCGGCAGTTGCAACATTTGCTGGATGTGTTACAGACTTCCATAGACAGTTAAATATCTGTTTTAATTGTAAATGTAAACAAATTATTGTTTGTTTTTTACCAGTACAAATTTTCCGATTCATTTACTGAACTTCAGAACAGGAAAACATTTGTACAATGAAGCGAAAGTATTTTCACAACTTTCTAAGCTTCCGTGACAGAAGTTATCTTCCTGTCGATTCGTTTGCGCGTCATGTTAGCCAACCAATGTAAGTATAAAGGACGGACGTTCAATAACCATGTAATTTAACGCCTTCCGCGTCGCTCTGTAGAATGAAAACCTTTAAACAACTGTAGCGACGAAGTCCGCTTTTGCACTGCCGGTCAGCTTGCAGCAGTTCGACAGCCGGCCGGTCCTGTGTAGCAATCAGCGCAGCAGGAGACGGCTCGGCGGCGCGTCGGTTTGCAGACCCGCTCCCCTCCGTCCGTCTCTCTTCGCCGCGACTCTCTGTCGCCACACCCCTCCCATCCCCCCCACCCCTGCCCTTCTGTGTTTGATCAGCATTCGCTGGAGCTCTCGCCAGTGACAGACGATCGCATTTCACGCTGCTAGTAACAAGATACACTTGGAATGCCGGGAACGAATGCTAAATGCGTGCCTTTCAGTTCGTACCTGCTTTCTGCATTTGTTAACGGTATCGAAAAGGGAGAACAAGAAGGTTAGCTACGTTTATAATGACATTAAAACACGTTCAGACGCTTGAATTGTAATGTATAATGCAATCTATTCCTCAGCAACAAGAGATTTTTTTTTTGCCGTCTGTCTTCCAACTGATTTGATGCCGTCCGCCACGATTTCTTCCCCAGTTCCAGCCTTTTCATGTCAGAGATGTCAAGAGTAGTACTTTCAACCTACGCCCTCAATTATTTGCTGAATGTGTTTCAATTTCTGTCTTCCTCTGCAGTTTCTACCCTCTACGGCTCCTACTAATACCATGAAAGTTATTCCCTGATGATTTAATAGAGGTCCTGTCATTCTGTCCTTTCTTTATGTCAGCGTTTTTCCTGACATAATGTGCGGAAAACCTCTTCTTCCTTATATTATTAGTCCACCTAATTTTCAGCACTCTTCTGTAGCGCCACATCTCAAAAGCTTCGATTCACTACTGTTCCCGGTTTCCCAGAGTCCATGTTTCATTACCATACAGTGCTGTGCTCCAGACTTACATTCTCAAAAATGTGTTCCTCCCATGTTTGATACTAGTAGACTTGTCTTGGTCAGGAATTCCCTTTTTGTCAGTGCTGGTCTGACTTTTTATATCCTCCTCGCTCCTCCCGTCATGGGTTATTTTGCTACGTAGGTAGCAGAATATCTTATCTTCGTCAACTTCGTGATCTCCAATTCTGATGTTTCGTTTCTCGCTGTTCTCATTTCTACTACTTCTCATTACTTTCGTCTTCTACAATTTGCTCTCAATCCATATTCTGTACTCATTAGACTGTTCATTCCTTTCAGGGAACCCTGTAATTCTTCTTCACTTTCGCTTTGGACAGTAATGTCCTCAGTGAATCTTATCATTGACGTCCTTCCACTTTGAATTTTAATAACACACTTTAACCTTTCTTTTATTTCCATCCTTACTTCTTCCATGTGTAGACTGAAGAGTGGTGTTCCTCAGAGCACTGAAAAGCAATAGCACACACTCAACATTTGCAGACCACCTGATAGTACACAACCACCACCCAACAAACATTGAAACTGACCTTCACATCCTAAAAACTAGCAGCAACCTTTACCAAAAATTAACTATAGAAGAAAACTACCACATCCAAAAATCAATAGCCCAAGGAAAGAAAATACTCAACGAATACACATCACTGTGCAACAAAACCCTCTTCGCCACAATAGAAGAACTATACAAGTAAAACACACACACAAATCCCCCCCCTCTCTCTCTCTTTTCTTTCTTTCTTTCAGTCTCTCTCTCTCTCTGCCCCAGTACTCATCACACACACGCAACCCCACACAAACCACACACCACTAACACCAAAAACAATTCAAACTCGCGCGCCTCACTCAGCAGAACACGCTACGAAACAAATGAACCCCACACAGCCACAACAACACGTAATGGCAGCGAAAACTCCGCCTATGTTTTGAGTAATCGGAAAAAGTGCACTGCCACGCGAACACAGGCAAAGAAGTAAGCCTATTTACTTCACTAACAACACAGGAAAACGTACCACAACTTCAAAACTGTAAGTTACAGAAAGAAAACGTGAAACAATCTTATTTCCGTTCGTAAATGCATAACGAACAGAAAATAAATTACGTTTTGCTGTTTGCAGATGACAAGTTGTATATCATGTAGCAGAACAGCTACCAGAATAAATGGACAATAACATCATGTAAGGTATGTTACCTATAATTACACCCACTTTTCGACAATTAAGTTACAAATGCAGCTTTTACATAATGTTATAAACGACACAACTGTTAATATGTTAACAACAAATTTGCAGTTAAAAATAAAAATAGAACCCACTGACGATAGCACAAAAGTGCTGAAACATGTATGGGCGAAACGAAAGAGAAAAGGTGTCTTGCATAAGGCGGAACTTCTCATCCCATTTTCTTAGCAAGAACGGAGACAACAAGAAGAACTGCACCACAAGATGATCATTAATTTTTTTGTTAACTTAGTACACTTTGCACCAGATGCAAGTTGGTTGTTAACTTTATGTAATAAATAGTTTAGCTTATCCTGGTTCTTAACAAAGTGTACCACTCAAATGGAGGAATGGGAATGCTTTACTGTCATAAACCCTTACTTTAGACGATTTATGGCCAATGGAATTTGTATAAGGAGTTTGCTCCTTAATACACAACAGCTAATAGATATACGGCTGATTTCAAATCTTGCCTTTCTTCTCTTGAAGATGACCAACATGAAGAATGCAACGCATCTACAACTACAGATCAAAACACTGAGAAAGTGCGCGTCGTGGTTACGCGCAGCCAGTGTTCACAGGTGTATAACAACACGGTTCCTGTTGCATGCCAAGGCTGTTTTCAATTTATGTGTCTGTTTTGCTTCTTTCTGGAGATTCCAAGTAATATTCTATTCCTCCCTTTACGGGAGACCGGCCTGTAGCCAAGGTAGCTGGGTGGTGGGACTGCCATCTTAACGTATCGCAACACACCCGTTATTCTCTTGTGGTTTTCTTCCTTACCTGGTTGCTTTCACTACAGCTGTGGAGTCTTGTTTCCAGGTTTTGTAGGGTGTCCTTCCTCGTTTTTCATAGAAGTTGCCTCCTCTAGGAGAGCTGGCTTCCCCACACTTAGGAGCCCCCCGCCTCTGCCCCCGCCTCCCACACATTGCGTCTCACGTCAGCCTAGCTCTCTGGTTCACAGCAGAGCGCACAAGCTTCCTCGCTAAAAGTAAGGCGGCAGTCCCTCAGGTGAAATTAACGATGTGGACGTTAGTACACTACTTTTTGCTGACGACCAAGTAACTGTTGAATGAAAATGAATTACAAGAAGATGTCTTTAATTTAAGTAAAATAGCCAGAGAATACTACCTGAGTGTCTCCATCACAAAGACCAATCAGTGGCATTTTTAGGTCACTAGCCCATGCGCGATTAGAGTGAAATTCTCAGCCTGCTGATAGAACAACATCATACATTTAAATATCTAGGGTGCAGTGTTACATACTGGGCTTACAATGAAATACAAAATAATTTAAACCTATTTAACTGTTTCTATACTACATCACGCACGACATAGGGAAAGTAAGTCCAAAGAGATTCACTACTAAAGTTCTACAAGGTTCTGGCTATAACTGCACTGCTCTATGGATGTAAAAACTGGAACCTTAGTAAGAGAGATTAAAAAGAATAGAAGCATGTAAAATGAATTTCCTCAGCTACGTGGCTCTGCATACTTTGAGGATAAAAAGAGAAAACATAACATCCGAGCGGAACTGAATATGTAAAATATAACTGACATAATAAAACAGTATCAGTTTAAGACGGAAAGAATGTACAGGCCGTATGCCAGATGTAAGAATAACTAAAGCCGTAAAACAGTGTAAACCAAGAGCAAAAGATCTTTAGGAAAACCAACGAATAGATGGCTTGACCAATTTTAAGGTCACGGAACGGACCAAAGGGTCCAATCATTGCTGTAGAGTGTTTCCGGTGTTGTGTGGGAAACAAGACCTGCACAGGCAGGCTGTGGAACCAATACCTCCATAGGAAATCTGCAACAACAATAATTCCATAGGCAGGCTGCAGTCATCCCCTGACACTCCAACCTGTTGCTTAGATTGTGCGTATCAGTTTTAACTGAAAAATGAATTACATGAACTATGTTTCGTCTTGAGAAGCAGTCCAAGAAAATCTTTACAGCATTACCGCAGAACAGTGCGCCGGCAGCATATTCTCTAAACAGCATCCTAGGAGGAAAGTAATTGTACTGCTTTATGTGTAAATGCAGCATTTCAGCTTCAGTAGTCAGTGTAACTTTTACAGTGAGATAACTTTTCTAAAGAAAGTTTTCACTTTCGCATCTGGAGTCTTAGATTTTTTTTGGCTGTGTACGTGATTTAACTTGATGCTCACCAGTAGCTATATCTGACCAATAATTGTACAGCATTTGACGCTTCTGTGTTTAAAGTGCCTTTATGCATTTTATGAACATTACATGCACTGTTTCTAAGCACAACGGATCTGACCTCCAACATGTCAATAACTCTATTGCTGCATAAATCTTATACGTAATCTCAGTACCTAGATTTCTGATGAGAAACACCAACTCAGTCACTGAACTAAGTAACATGAGAATATATGTCAAACCAGTTCTTGCTTCGCTGAATGTAACATGAACAATCACTGTTCCGTTGCGGCCCTAATAATCACTTGGTTTACCTGTGCGACAGCGGATAGGCGAGTAGGCTTTGCAGTTGCTTTCCACTGCTCAAACTGATGTAAAATTAATGAAATAAATCTTCCCATGTGAAGACTACACGGAAAGTAGGGGTTAAGTCCAAATCTCACGAAAATGAGCTAGTGAGATCATTATGGAGTTCATCAGATGTACTTTCAGTTGGATGAACTTAAATGAATTTGATGGGTTGTAGTCAGATTTAAATATGATATACACGGAGAAAACGTGTCAAGTCCGTCCAATACACGGACAAAAAGGGTGAAGTCCAGCAGGTGCGGATTTCAGAGCTGTATTGATTTTTTTCTCTGCTTTTATGGAAGTCTCATTGTTGACATTGTTATATGCAATGTCATCGATGATCTTTCTTATGTATTTTCGAAGCTAACATGTAGCATATTTTACATTAGCTTCTTTGCTTTGTGCTGTGGCGGAACTGAATTTCGTTGCCCTGATTTGTGCTAACACAGAGCAGCCTTGACAATCGCTTCAGTGCTTTGTGGTGTGATAGATAGAATTGAATTTCGTTTAAAATCCAACTGAGGTCGGTGTTTCAACTGGCGATGGAATATCCTGAGTCAAGCTGCGGTGGTAAGTCTAGAAAAAGACAGAGCTATGGTAGACAATCTGAAGTATCTAAAAAGCTAAGAACAATGTTTGAAATAGGATAGCTTTGTAACTGCAAGAAGAATTGTACTGATTTGCTAACTGATGCAGGGAAGTCTACATTAATATCTAATTTCAATATGCGGAAAGACTGGAATGAGCAAAGTTGTCACCTGACACGACTGGGTTCTGTTGACAATGTACAACGCCGAAGGCTTCGCAGAGATGAGACAGTGGCTACTTTGCGTGATTATATATTTCGCTAAAAGGTCAGAATAATGAGAGACAATACTGTGACAAAACTATCTGTTTGTCAAAAGGCTTTTATATCACTGCATGGTATTTCAATGAAAAGATTAGAAACTATCAGGGATTCCTTAAAAAATGAATGCATGGTGCCAGTTGATAAACGAAGGAAACACGGAAACCAAGTTCATAAACTTTCAACAGGAACGGAGCAAAACATCTGGGCTCACATCAAGTCATTACAGCTTGAATAAAACACACAAACTGTATTTGCTGAAGAACTCACAATCAAGATGACGTTCAAGATGGTTCAAGAGACACATTATGCTTGTTCCGTATCGTATGAAAGTTATCGTAAAATATTTAGTACAAAATTTAATATCTCATTTAGTTTCCCTCGAAGCGATACATACAGTACTTGTGATAAGTTTTCTGTAACTTTCAAAGCACTAGAGGCACAACTCACACATGCAACAGATGGAAAGGAACGATCAGACGTTCAGAGTAATATTAAGATAGAGAAGATTGAATATGAAATGCACCGCCGTAAAGTTGATGCATTCTATGAGGGTAAAATACAATCGCGACAGAGAAGCAAGAAGTTTACAAACACAGAATCGATATGTATGGATTTCCAATGAAATATTCCATGTCGAAACATCAGCACAAGCGTTGTCTATTACAAGCGACAGCTTTCTCTTATCTATTTAACATACATCGACTCTCAGACAGTAATGCAGTGTATTATGTTCATCCTGGAACTATAGGGAAGAACGGTTCAAAGGTTCAAATAAAGTAGTTTCTTACGTGCATCGTTATGTTACTTTGTTTCTGTATCCTGAGGTTAAAAATGTGGAAATCTGGGGCCAAAACAAAACCTACATCCCTTTTCAGGTTCATCCATTATCTTGTCCATCATGAAAAGCGATTTGAATCAATTCGTGTGACATTCCCAGTAAGAAAACATTCATACCTGGAAAGAGACAAGGACATGGGCCTCATCAGACATAAAACAAAAGTTGAGCTCCCAAACGACTGGACAGACATAATTAAAGATGCGTGTGCGAAACCTACTCCCTTTCAGGTTGTTGAAGTTGATGGCTCACTGATACGTGACTGGACTGATTTCTTGCAACCAAGATACCGAACAAAGCGTCCATTCCCATCGTGAATTATTAAGTAGATGAAGATAGAACGTCACCACCCAAGGCTTATCGTACAAAATGGCACTTACAACGTATCTTGGATAACATCAGCTGTTACTGCTCCTACTGGACGAATGGAAGAGGAACCGGAACTTGCGGAAGAAGAGTTTTTGTTCCAGTCACCCTGTTATGAAGGTAGGCTGGTAAAGACTTTAGTCACAGTAATTAAATGAAACTAGATCATATCAGTGTATGAAATAGCAGGTCCTGCTTTGTTATAACAAACCTATTGAGATAAGAGGTCGCATGTCCAACGTTTCAGGACTGCTACCTATCGCCAAGGAAAAGTATCGTGATCTGAAGGTGTTTTGTCGCACAGGGGCCCAAGAGTACTGTAAAAATATTCCTTTCCGGCAGTGAATTTATAAACACGTTTTGTGCTGTTTGTTTGTAATAAGTTAAAAGTGAGAAATAAAGATTGTGAGCTATAAAAATTGTGATTTATGCTGATAACTGAAATTACGTCCTATTAACTATTTTTTAATGTATCTGTCGTAACCATTAATTGAATAATTGTTGGTAGTTGGATACCAGGTGATTCAAAGACAAAAAAGTTGAGAGAAAGGCTTATTAATCATTCTAATTTACATGAGTTCGATGAAAGTAAAAACAGAATATTGATAAACAGTATTGTTCCTAAGACCTGATAAGTCATTAACATCCTGTAGAAAAATTATTAGACCCAAAGACGAATAGATCTTTGTCAAGAGAGTCGCAGGGACGTTTTATAGTGCATTGTCATCCCAATACCACATTAAATTTTTACTTTTCCAGTCCAAATAGTGCATTATACAAAGAAATTAAAAAATAGACGTAAAAAGCCATACAGGGTCCAATTTTTAATAATACTTTTTTCCACTTTCAGTATACTCTATGAATTACAAAAGGACATTTGAATAACCAACGCTACCGTAACGTTTTAAACTTTAAAATTGCTCTGCTGAAAAATCTATAAAATGGACTGAACACCTTCTTTCCGTGTGGTCTTCATGTGCAGTAGAAGAGTGCTATGCGAGTTAAACAGTCAGCTCTCACGAACGGCTTGAAAATCTTTAAAATGCAAATGAGATGTGGAGCACAATGTCGAATAATTTGAAAGCTAATTTCACTTCAGTTTATATTCATTAGCACAAATTAAGAGGTCGAACATACCTGATCTTTGTACATTGTTATTAGCAAATTATTGTCATCAGGAAATAAACAGTAAGTTTACAAAGTTAACACTTCAGTCAAAACTTTCACGATAGTTAATTATTTAAACGAAATTCACACTTATTATTTAAAAATGAAAAGGGTAAAGAGTCTAGTATGTCTTTCCTGAGTATATGCGCTTACGAGATATTGAAATAACAATTCCGTAGTAGTCAAACAATGCAAGTTACGAAATTTACAACACAGAATTTAAAACGTTCTCTAAATGAGATGTGCCACTTTCTGCAAAGCTAGCACATGTGGCAAACAACCTGCTTTACATGTTCTGAGTTACAGCAACAGCGTTACGAAAGTAGGCTTCCGCACCAGGTCACACGTCTGCTTCCAATCACGCTTGACATCCGTGCGGACTGACTACTTGACAATAACATAAACGTTAGAATTCAGAACATCTCCTTTGCATATGTGCTCAGGAAAAGTGTTCACTGTGGCCGGTGTCAAGAGATGAAATTGTCACTTCTAATAATGTAACAACCTTTCTTCGACCCCACCCTACCAAATAACAGCTTGACAGTGTTACTTGCTAAGACATATAGCAATGAATATTTAAGAAATTCGCCACAGATGAGAAATAAGAGTGTTGATATAAGAAACTAGCCGAAAGTCCATAAATTTGTGCAATCATCGATTACAAAACAATACAAAAATCATTGTTTACTGAAACACAATGAGTGGTGGTAATGTAATATGGACACCTAAGGATCTATAATGTTAAAAGTAACTGAAAAGAGACCTAAGAATGTTATGATGACGAACAAGTTAAAAGGACAAGTCTCCAAAAGTAAATACTCTGCAAAAAACTGTGTAGCGCAACTGTTCAGTCCTACTCAAAAACTGACACGAAAACGAATTTGAATTTACCTCACATATTAACTAACTGCATTTCAACCTTTACCCTACCCAGTTATCACGTTTCAACGTGAGCACGTAATGGCAGAGGTCGACATGACTCCACAGTTCTAGAAACGTCTGCCGGCTATTACCAGCTCTAATGAGCCTCGTTCTCTCCTTTTGCTTTCGTAGAGTTGTTCAAGTAATAATCTGAATAGAAGACACGCTTGCTTACACAGTCGTTGAGATAATTACAAACTCTGTACCAGAGTTCAGTAATTTAGTGATATTAAAAGACGGAAAGGGAAAAGGTTCGGTAAGATTTTTATAAAGTTATTAACATAACATGAAACTTAACGTTGCATGCGAGAAGAATATTAAAGCACAAATAGGACAGTTGATTTCTGTTTTTCCATAAAAAGAAAACACGATAGAATTTCGTGTCAGTTCGCCACGGTCGCACACGCCAGGAATTAAACCTGAAATGACTTTTTCACTGTAGGAGAAAAGATTTTTGTGAAGATTTGTCTGTCCTAAAGTTGTATCCTTGGTTCGTTTAATTTTCAGTTATCGTTTTGCTGCTGTAGGAACTGCTTCACAAAATTATCTACTTTTACGAACAGAAAATCTGGTGAGCCACAGCTCACAGCCCATTTACTATCATAATTACGTCGATGATGAAATCGTATGCCTTCTTTGCCGAGCATTTGGGTACATCTTTATGACAAAGCTTATTTGACTTGCTATTTGGAAGTTTCGCTGTATTAATTTATTTATGAGAAAATTGAAATATCTTTTAAGACACACAGATCACGAATTAAACTAACCACATAAATGAACATACACGATTTCAGAAGCTGCAGACAGAATCCATATAAAAGTCTCTCCTTCCGAAAAATAACGATTGCTGTCACTCATCGGTATTCTAGGAGTTGCTGTTTTTCGTTCAGTCCTAACCGTTACAGTCTGGAGCGATACGCCGCTTTTAAAATGCGTAATCTCTCCGCCTGAACAGTAATTTTTCGGTTTAGACCGTTTCTCTTTTACGATAGTTCCACAGGAATATTTTCTAAATCGGTGAGTTTTATAACTGGTAGCTTCAAAGATTCAGCAAGTTGTAGATTGAACGCGCAATACTGAAACAAACTCACAAAACAATCACAGTTAAAGTTTATCACTTATTGAGAGTATGAAGGCTCGATTAAACTTCGTGTAATTGTGTTTAAATATTTGCAAGCCGGCCGTGGTGGCCGAGGGGTTCTAGGCGCTACAGTCTGGAACCGCGTGACCGCTACGGTCGCAGGTTCGAATCCTGCCTCGGGCGTGGATGTGTGTGATGTCCTTAGGTTAGTTAGGTTTAAGTAGTTCTAAGTTCTAGCAGACTGATGACCACTGCAGTTTAAGTCCCATAGTGCTCAGAGCCATTTGCAAGAATTTTTCATTTGAAAACTTTTTGAATTTGTGAATATTAGTATGTGCTAGCATCTTTTTGTGTTTCATTCTGTAGAGAACAATTAGCCCCACAATGGGAGGCTATTTTATGTAATATATTGGCTAAGGAGCTTTGTGCAGGCTAATTGTATGGTGATTGATTTATTATGACATCGGCCATATGCAAGGTGAATTATGTTAATTGTAAATAAAGTAGATATTTGGGGAAATTAACAATAAGACAGACGAATTGTAGGCAACGGAATTCAGAGCAGGATTTGCAATTAATTAACTTAATGCAGCTGCATGAATGTAATTATGGTATATCGTAGTACCTATCGTTTACACGCGAATTGTCCATTTTTACTGGACATCTAAAGCGATGGCAGTTACCCTGTACAAAACTGGCGTCTTTCTGCACCCACATACATACTTCGCAGTACACCGCAAGGTGCGTAGCGGGGGGTACCTTGAACCACTAATAGTCATTTCCTTTCCTGTTCCCCTCGAACAGAGGGAAGGGGAAACGACTGTCTGTATGCCTCCGTATAAGCCCTCATTTGTCTTATTTCTGTGGCCCTTATTCGAAACGTACGGCGGTGACAGTAGAATCGTTCTGCTATCAACTTTAAATCCCGATGTCTCTAAATTTTCTCAATAGTGTTCCTCGAAATAGACGACAATTTCTCTCCAGGGATTCCTACTTGAGTTCCCACAGCCCATCCGTAATATTTACGTGTCGAGCAAACCTACACGTAACAAATGTAGGAGCCGTCCTTCGAACTGCTTCGATGTCTACCTTTAATCCTACCTGGTGATGGATCCCAAAAAGTCGAGAAATATTCAGAAATGGGTAACTCTGATGTTCTGTATGCCGTTTTCAGATTACCCACACGTTCCTAAAATTCTCCCAATAAACCGAAGTCGACCGTTCATCTTTCAAGCCCTTAAATGCTCATTTAACTTTATATCGGTTTGCAAAGTTACACCTAGATATTTAATCGATGCGACTGTGTCACGCAGTTGTATTCGAATATTAAGGGATTGTTTTTCCTACTCACCTGCATTAACTTACGTTTTTCTACATTTAGAGCACGCTGCCATTCATCAGGTTTCATCAGAAATTTTGTCTAAGTCATCTTACATCCTATTACAGTCACTCGACGACAGCAGCTTCCCGTACAGCACAGCGTCATCAACAGACAGCCGTATGTTGTTGCTTATCCTGTCTGTCAGATCATTATTACATAAAGGATAACAACGGTCCCATCACACTTCCCTGGGGCACTCCTGACGATGCTCTTGTCTCTGATGCGCACTCGCTGTCTAGGACAACGTGCTGGGTTCTATTACTTAAGAAGTCTCCGGGCCATTAACATACCTGGGAACCCACTCCATACGCTCGCATCTTCGTTAACAGTGTCCGCCCCGATAGCTGAGTGTCTGCCGGCACGGTAGCTCAGTGTGTTCGTTCACAGAGCCGTTTTTCCTCTGTAATAAAAAAAACTGAGTGGAAGGATCAACAAACGAACTTGAAGGAATGTCCGCAACGACCAAACACAACGGTCAGCGTGACGAATTGCCGTCCTACAGACCCGGGTTCGATTCTCGGCTGGATCGGGGAATTTTCTCCGCTCAGGGACCGGGTGTTGTGTTGTCTTCATCATAATTTCATCCCCATCTGGCGCGCAGGTCGCACAGTGGCGTCGAATGTAATGAGACCTGCACGCAGGCGGTCGGACCCGCCCTTCAAGGGGCCTCCCGGCCAATGACGCCAAACGCTCATTTCCATTTTTTCTTCATTAACAGTCTTCGGTGGGACAACTTGTCTAACCCTCATCCATCACAAACTAAAAATTAAAAAGGACAGAATACCCATTCTACTAATAATTACCTGAAGGCCACTTTCCCGGGTGTTAGTTATTTTACACTTTGGGACAAATGGGGCAGTGGCAGGTGGACTCTCGCTGAGGCACTGTACTGAACGCCATTGCCATGCTTCACTCAGTTCTTTAGTGGTTTCTGCGCTGCAGAGGGTAACGTCTGCTGGTGTGTGTGAAGGCTGCAACGAAGTTGGACGGCATCAAGCTTCTTTCAGCAATGGTTCAGACTGATACGCTCACAGCCGAAGTCTGTCTTCCCCCAAATTAGAGCACTCATTGTATCTGGCTCCCATACGGAGGACGCCGGATTAATGCCCGGTACTTCTGTTGATTTCACTTTGGTGGGCGCACTGGAACGGCATACACTCAGACTCGTGAAGTAGTGACCCCGAGGTGTGGAAAGCTTACAACGGCAGAGAGTGCTGTGTGTTGACCACATTCCCCACTATACAGCACCCAAATGACCCCGTACAGCAGTGGATGACATTGTGGTCGGTCGCCGTCAGGTGGTTCTCGGAGCGTGATCGTGGAATTGCCTCACTACCAAAGTTTGGACCGACCCTCCAGAAGATGTTGAGGTCTCTCACTTCAAGCATAGGGCACAGTACGAGTAGAAGCACATTCCTGTCTTACCTGTTATGCTCCAAAGTCTCGACATGGGCATGACTTTACATTCGGTTTGTAAAATTGTATTCTGCATCCCATCAATCGGATTATTTGTTAGCATTGTTCTTCAGTGACATCTTGTTTTCGCATGCTAAAAAAAACGTACACTTCCAGAAAAATATTCTCTGCATTAACCTTTCGGTGTAAGACTTATTTTACCAGTTCCTCGTCGAAAATCTTCAATCTCCAGTTTTCACTGGGTGAGAAGTGCCTATAGTACACGACTGTAGCTGACCTGCAGAGAAACAAATGTGAGGACCTTCCACAACTACAAAGGAGCTGTTAGTGATACCTCGAGCGTCCCTATCTAGCGGAATGCTGTCTTTCCTTGTCTAGTACCTCCATTAGTACAGGCACGTCACAACAAACATAGGAGTTAGATGTAACGGGTAAAATCGTTTCTCAGCATTCAGTGTATCTAACATTTTACTCAAAGTTGAACATTCATCTAAGGATTTCTATTTTTCTTTTGAAAATATTGTAAGATCATAAATAGTAATATTAATTGTTCCTTTTTCATTTTTTGTTGTGTAAATACAGAAAACCTAACGTACTGAGGTTAAATGATTAGTATTCCAATGCAAAATGTAAATGTTCGACCATTTGTTTACTAGAAAGTGATGGAAGGCTTTATGAAAAGAGATTGTTGGTAATGATTGGGTCTGGCTAGGGGCTACATGTCAGTTCTCTGTATGTATGATTTTATGTTTTTACCAAGCTGTTGACAGTGTGGTTCAATAAATTTAAGCCGAAAACATGTCAATTGCTGTTACACAATGCATATGATCAACACTGCTCTGTTTTTTCATTATCGGTATGTATCTCTTCATTCTTTTATGTTGATGCTTTTCAGGTCATCTGTGAAATGTCGAGCTGATGTTCATTTAACACTTTCAAGTCACCTACACCACCAATCATAAGCAAAAAAAAGTCCTCTACATTTTATGTGTTGTTCCGGCTATCTGATGCATTTTATTTACTTTTTAAGTTAATTAATTTGTTCAGCGCAACGTTTTTCGCCTATATTTTCTTTTAGTATTCCTAATTTATCGACCTTATAATTCAAAATCAAACAGTTAATCACGTACAAGCATTCGAATTTCACCATTATGCTGCAAGGTTCGATATTTACGCCTTAACACATGAAGCCACAGTGACACGAATATTCAGATGTTGAAATGTGTGTGAATTACTAAGGGATCAAACTGCTAAGGTCATCGTCCCTAGTCTAACACTCTACTTAAACTAACTTAAACTATCTTATGCTAAGAACAACAGACACACCCATGTCCGAGGGAGGACTCGAACCACCGGCGGGAGGGGCCCTGCAGCCCGTGACATGGGACACGAAAATTAAAGTAGTTAGAGAATTTATAGGATTACTACTTCGACACAGTGCTACAGCAATAGTTCCTAGTGTAATTCTGTTATGAGAGACCTACTCCAGTAGTTACTTGGCTTAGGACATATAACATTTAATTCTAATATTTTTTCCTTCCATTTCAGTTAGACTGATGATAATTTTACAAAAGTTGTTCGTTTTAACTGTAATTATGTAATAGGCGTATTTAAACTGTTTTAGCATGTAATTATCTGAACTGTTTCTTATTTAAATTGTTTTGTTAATTAAATTGCATTGTGTATTATTGAGAAAGAGCGGGAAACCGCTCATAGATACATTTTGAGAAAGAGCGGGAAACAGCGCGCAGTAATACATCTGTAATGGTAGCAGGGATTGTCTGCACCAAAAACCATTGTTGGCGGCGAGACCGCACTTTTGTAGCATTGAGCGTTGGAAGCGAGCAGTTGCGAGTAAGATGTGAGACGAGGCAGTCGTAGCTAGCGAGACATGAGAGGAGGTCGCTGTAAGCGAGGTATGAATTAACACTTTGAAAGAAGCGGTGTGCTCGCCAGCCACTCGCTATATGTAACGCAATGCTAGTTTTTAAGAATTTTTGTAAAGAACTATGCCCCTTGTAATTGTTTGTCAAGATCGTTCTCAGAATATAGTTATGTAATTTTGATGGAAAATTAGGTATGTAGCGCAACGCTACTTTTTAAGAATTTTTGTAAAGAACTATACCCCTTGTAATTGTTTGTCAAGATCGTTCTCAGAATATAGTTAACTTCTACCAGATTAAATGCATTAAGAATTTTCTATCCCAAAATCATTCACGTAAATGCTTTACGGAATTTATTGTTATCTTAAAAGAAAAGTCTAAACTGAGTTTCAGCTTTTATCAAATCTAAATTAACTTCAACTTAAAGAATTCCAGTCACAAAGTATTATGAAACTCCACCAGCAGCTTATAATTATGTTAAAGAGAAGTAAGTATATTCATTCCACAGTTTGCTGTAGCAGTCAGATGGCGATCCAGTATAAATAATTAAAGGTAAGAATCAGTCTTAATAATTTCAGGTAACGACTGAGGGCCACGGCGACAACACATTTTATGTTTCGTCGTAATAATCAGCAGGTAGTCTTGACAGAGCAGCAGTTAAAAGATTTTAAGAGACGCAGCGTTCAGTCAGCAAGCAAACGTTCATCCAATATTAGACGGGAAGGTTTCACTTGGCGATATCCATTCAGTACGACATTTTAGTGAATCTACTGTGGATATGAATATACTGACTTTGATAATAGTGTGAATAAGTTACTGTTAAGTGGCGCAACGCATATACTAAAGTGTATAACTTTTATTCACAGGTCATCGGCAATTCTGTTTGCTTTATTGATTCGGCGTTGAAAAGTGTTTGTTCAGTGTTGAATCCGCTTTGAACAGTGATATATTTTGTTGCGTGTGATGATTATAGACAATGTCCCGCAGAATAATTACTCGTTCTCAAACTGATAAAACTTTTTGTTGCGTGTGATGATTATAGACAATGTCCCGCAGAATAATTACTCGTTCGCAAACTGATAAAACTGTACAAAATACTGACGAGAGATTCTTTTCTGGAATAGGCAGTAATAATACGTGTGAAAACCCTGATTCTGAAACGTTAGGTGAACAGACATTTAATAACTGTAACAATATGGAAGCGTTTAACGAACAAGTAACTTCAGAAATGCCCACAGACAATGAAACGGTAGTGCAAAATAATTTGGCATTAAATGCAACAGACGGTACACAGTCACAAATTCCGCATAGTAGACATAACAGTTTCAGTAACGAAACCACTACAATGCAGTCAGACAGAGAGACTCCATTAAGCACTGATTTAGATTCAAACGGTACACAGCTACACAACCTGCGTAGCAGATCCAACAGTTCTCATGACCAAAATTCCGAAATTACGGAAAACGTGACGCAGTCACAATCATCTGAGGATGTTCAAATGAACACAGATCTACAGCCTTTAACAACGAATACAAATACACACAGAAGTCAATCCGAAACGGATCCAATAATGGCATTTTTGCTACAAATGAGACAAGACATGAATCAAAACTTTAACAGAGGGTCACAAGAATTAGAAAAAAGGTCACAAGATCTAAAAAACGAAATTAAGGCAGAACACGCACACACAGATCAGAAATTAGACAACATGTACCAAAATCTAAAACACGAAATCAAAGTAGAAATTCAAACAGTCGCTGAAAAATGTTCACAATCAACACAAGAATTACGCGACAAAATTCAAGAAATATCCGATAACCAAGCAACATTTGCAGTTAGTATACGGGAAACAATGACAGAAAACTTTGCTAAACAAAACGCTCAGATTGATGAACGTTTTAACAATCACACAGAAAACTGTTTGATACGTCACCGTAAACTGGTGCGATCGCAGGATAAAGAACGAAAAGAATTACTACAAACAATCACTAAACAGCGTCATGACGACAAAAAGGAAGTGTTTGCCCAGGGCAAAACATATGTAGACAATCACATACAGTCGAGCTCGGAAGAAATCGAAACGGTCAAAGAAACAAATAATCAAATACAAGACAGGCTTACAGAAATCCAAACACAGACAATCGATGTGAAAACTTCTACAGACACTGAAATCCAGAATGTTAAAGATAAATTAACAGAGGACGTTCAGACACTAACTGACAAAATAGAACACATAGAAATTAACCATGACACAGAAAATTTAAAGGCAGATTTTAAGAAAGTCACCAAAAGCAACCGTAAATTACGAAACGAACTGACAGAAAAGATCAATGAACTCACTACAAGAATAGATCTTTTAGATACTAACAATGACGAGAGATCAGACGACACTGCACCAGTCCCAGTGCAACAGAACTCTAATAGTAATAACACGCCATTGACAAATATACAACAAACTATCACAGATCTAAAATCGCGTAATGATTCATTGCATCAGCAAATAAATTCTCTACAGCAAGAGATAGCGGACGCACAAGAAACCGCCGCACATAATCATTTTCAACAGAACACACACCGTTACGAAATGCCTCAGATCCATAATACATATTATGTTGGTAGACTTCAGAGAGTAAGAGATTTTACCCAGGAAGAAAGACACCCGAATCCATATTCAAGACAATACGACAACACTTACACACACAGACATGACAGTTTTGATCACAAACATTTTCTTTCAGTTAGAAAGTTTAAAACATTTAAAAACGACAGGGCGCAAATACATCCGTTGGATTTTATCCAACAGTTCAGGGGAACACTTCCACCATCATGGCCAGTACAACATAAGTTAGAATTTATTATCAGTTTTCTTGAAGGAGAACCAGCACGACGAATGCGACCAATTACTAGACAATGTTTTTCCGTAGAAGCATTTGAGGAAGCATTTTTATCAGCATATTGGTCTGACACTACACAAAACAGCATCAAAGATCGGCTACTTAGTTTGCCAAACTTTGAAAATTCTACCTTTCCAACAATCACACAATTTTTCGAGTACATGGTGGAACAGAACCAGTACCTCAACGAGCCATACAGTCAATCGGCATTAATACAGCTTTGCATTTCAAAACTGCCCAGAGCTTTGAAAGTGTCATTACTGACAGGGCAACAAAAGGACAATGTATCCGCTTTTAGAGACATCTTACAACTATTAGAAGCACACCAGGCAGACTACGCATTTGTTAACAAAAATTTTTCACGACAGAACGGAAAACAAACAAACTCAGCTACTTTTGAACAAACACGATTTGGTAATAACAATCCGAGTAAACGCTTTCGCAGCGAAAATGACAACGAAAACAGGAGTAATGAAAAACATTATACTGACACGGTAAATTTATATTCAGGACAGCAACAGAATCCGAGACTTAACACGCAACCGAATAGGTCAAATTTCCATATGAATCATCGCTCAGATAATGCGACCGGGGAAGGCCATTACGCGGGTCGACCGCAAAATGAACAAAAACAAACGTTTCTACGGGGTGCAGGTGGGCTGCCGTACAGTCACAGTTATAACGACAGGAGAAAAGAAAACGAACACAGACCGCCGAGGACGTTCCACAATGACAATTTTAACGGAAACTACAACAGGGCCCAACAGCTGCGTTACCGTATGAATGTACCAGACACCAGATTTCATCCACCAGACACTGCTAATAATCAAAACGGCAGAACTGTACAGTTGATAGAACACATACCAAACTCCCAAGCTGAAAATCACATATCGGAAGAATTATGACTAGAGAAAACCTGCAATGAATCTCTTAATGTCGATACTATGAAATCACACAGAGAAAACATAACGACCGAAAATGCCATTACATTTGACGACGTGAGAGACACATTGTTACAGGAAAAACCAATCCTACAGAAAACAATATATCACCCAATAATAGAGATAAATTTACAGTCACACAATATTTTAGCGATAATTGATTCAGGTTCACCTATGTGCGTAATTAACGAAGACACATTTAACAGATGCAATAGCAATAATGATTACCCAGTATTTCCTTTAAACAGAACGAAGGTCAAGGGAGCTTTTGCAGGAAAAGGCATTGAAGTTAAAAGACAGACACAATTAACATTTGTTTTTGCAGGGGAAACGTTCCACAGTGATTGTTGGATAGTTCCGAATTTAACAACAGACATGATATTAGGAATAAATTTTCTTGTTCAGTACGATGCGAAGATTGACTTCAAATCGTCATACCTCACACTACAGAAGGAAAACAGGGAAGTGATCGTAAGATTTCAAAACACAGTATCCTCCGAAGAACAAAATATGCACAGGATCGAGATTATTACTGATTCTCAAGATAACGATTGTTATATCGCACTATACACGAACACACTTAATAATGACTTGGTAGAGGAACAGGAGAACAATATGTTCGAGACAATTACACGCAAGGTAGACAATAGTGTAGCAAAATGCGACGCAGAACGCACAGAACTTGAAAATATTCTGGTACAACACAAAGCAGTTTTTGCCAATGTTCCAGGAACAATGACAGGATTTATGTACGAATTTCAGGTGAAACCACACGAGACTTTCAAAGCAAAGCATTATCCAATCCCACACATACACACAGAAGCAGTTAAGAAAGAATTACGAGCAATGATAGATCAAGGAATAATAGAACCAGCAGCCAGCCAATATATAAATCCACTACACATTGTTGAAAAGAAGGATGGATCACTACGTTTAGTTTTAGATTCACGTCAAGTTAATAAAATAATCATTACAGAAACCGACCGACCACAGACGTTAGAAGAGTTACTGCAAAAATTTCATGGCACCTCCATTTATACTACACTCGACCTCAAATCAGGGTTTTGGCAAATCCAACTACACCCAAATTGCCGAAAATATACGGCATTCCTTTGCTTTGGGGAATGCTATCAATTTTGTAAACTTCCGTTTGGACTAACGATTTCGTCTGCCGCCTTTATACGAGGCATGAATACTATTCTACCACAAGATCTGAAAAACAAAATTACTACATATGTCGATGACATTTTAATTGCAGCAGAAAACTGGGAACAACACAATCATACTCTTCAACAATTACTGAATACATTCGAGCAGAATGGTATAACTATAAACTTGCGTAAATCTGAATTTGGTAAAGCGTCAATAAAATTTCTAGGGCACATTATCTCACAAACAGGTATCGCACCAGACCCTGACAAATTGCAAGCACTGAAAGACATCGACGTGCCAACAAACAAAAAGAAACTTCGGAGCTTTTTAGGTCTTATCAATTATTTTAGAAAATTTATCCGCTACAAAGCATTAGACACGCCCTTGCTATACCAGCTTACAAGTAAAAACACACTTTGGTCATGGAATGAAGACGTTGAAGCTGAATTCGAGAACTTGAAAGAAGCATTATTAAAAGCACCTTTGTTATCACACCCTGACCCAACACAAAACTTTTCCGTTGCAACAGATAGTTCAACCACAGCACTAGGAGTACATATTTTCCAAGAAATAAAGGAAGAAGATAAGACAGTCGTGAAACACATTGCTTTTGCAAGCAGGATACTTTCTCCAGCAGAGCGCAATTATTCTGTAACAGAATTAGAGACACTATGTGTAATTTACGCTTTTAAGCGATTCCGTCATTTTCTATATGGCCGACATACAACAATATATACCGATCACCGAGCAATCCAGTTTTTATTGTCAGCAAAACTTACGCACGATAGATTAAGCCGCTGGAAATTATACTTACAAGAGTTTGATTTTACCATTATACACATTCCAGGCACGCAGAATACTGTTGCCGACGCATTGTCGAGGTCCATTCACAATAAACGCATGGAGAAAGAAAATACCTTTTGCTACAACAACCATAGTATTATGTATATTAAACAAGTAGCTTTCGAAAACTTTATATCAGCAGCATTACAGGATATAGAGAGAGAACAGCAGAAAGATGAAACACTGAAAGAGATTGTAACGCTTTGGAAAGACATAAGTAACGCTAAAGTCAGACTTCATTACACTGTACATCAAAATATACTCTTTATTCGATCATACCGAGACGGTAATAATTGGCTTTTATGCATTCCGGAAGGGATCGTAAATAAACTGATATGGTATACACATCTAAGTTATGGACACTACGGAGCGAGGAAATGCTTTCTGATTCTGCGACAAAATTGCCACTTTAATAACATGGAAAAACACATAAGAAAAGTAATAGCATCATGCAAGATATGTCAAAAAGCTAAATCATCAACAGTGTCACACATTCCACCATTGTATCCCATCATACCGGTTAAGTTAAGACACATGGCAGCAGTGGATCTTTTCGGTCCAATCCCCAGAACAAATAATGGTTATAGTTATATTTTTGTAGCTGTAGAACTAACATCCAAATTTGTAACATTTTCTCCACTAAGGAAAGCAACAGCAAGAACAGTATCAAGAGCGTTTGTAAGAGATTTTCTATCAGTAGTAGGACGTGTACAGAAGGTTATTTCGGATAACGGTCCGCAGTTTAGGTCAGACGTATGGAAGAAAATGTTAGAAAGTAAGAACATAACACCTATTTACATATCAAGATATCACAGTTCTTCCAACCCATCAGAAAGAATAATGAAAGAGATCGGGAAGTTATGCAGAATTTATTGTCATAAAAGACATACAACATGGGATAAATATATTTTACAGTTTCAAGAAGTGATAAATGCAATACCCAATGAATCTACGATGCTATCACCAACCGTAATACTGACAAATAAAGACCCACCGAACAAAATTACCGAACTAATTACTTTTCCTAAGACGCGTAGGCTTCGACATTGTGAAATAATAGACACAGCATTAGCAAACACTAAAAGAGCTGCAGATCGGCGGAAGAAACAACAGAAGCAGGTAAGTCGACTACAGAAGTACGAGATTGGCGACAAAGTACTGATTCGCACTCATTTTCTTTCCAACAAAGGTAAGCACAGATGCCGTAAATTCGAACTTCTGTATGCAGGCCCTTACAGAGTTCGTAATATTCCACACGCTAATGTAGTGCATGTGGAAACGCTACGTAATAAGAAATCATTAGGGAATCATCATGTATCCAACGTGAAACATTTCTTGACTTAAATTTTTGCATTTCAGCTGACGAAAGGACGGCGTGACACGTAAGTATGCAACAATGGTAGTTTCAGCGCGCTTCAGTAACAAACAAAGCCGCGACACGCAGCGGGCCGCTAATATTTCACCGTACCTTAAAGAACACAGCAGTACTTAATGATGCTACGCCAGCCAAGACAAATAAAAACACGAGAAACATTTCCTAACATGCAGACAACGACACGACGTATGAATTTGTGCACTGAGAGCTCATAAATGAAAGAAATTTTTTTTATAACGTGACATAATTACTTAAGAAAATGTCGATTTTTGCAATAGCTAAACTGATAATATAGATCGTTCATTAATCAATTATTTTAGTGGTAACATTAACATGTACTCTTTATTCCAGAATGCAGCATTGTTGTCACACGTCATCAAAATGAAACGTAGTTTTAGTTAGAATAAGGATGTGAATCTTTAGGTCACGCAGATAGCTGACGCTAATTGTCATTACAGAAATTTTATAGGTCATGCCGGGAGCTGACGTGATTTTGCAGCAGTTAATATTATGATAAAGTGTTTTATAGGTCATGCCAGGAGCGGACGAGAAGTACCAGAAGATGTTTATTGAAGTCATGCCGTGCACTGACGATAATTAATACTGAATGTTTTATAATAAGTCATGCCGTGCGCTGACGTTAATTAATGCTGAATGTTTATAACAGGTTATGCAGAGAGTTGACACAGATGCAGAAGAAGAATGTGTATGTTATGTTAAGAAATAATTTTGCTAGCATGTGACACATTGCAACACTATGGATGGGGACCACACATTACAATGTCTAACCAGAATAATGTTTACCTTAATTTTCAGCTGCAAAAGAATACTTTAAATAATTTTATGACAGTAATTTTATTGTATATTATGACCTGACATTTGACGACTCATAACTGACGACTACACCCCTGAATGGAAGATAAAATTTTAGGACAGTAAGTCAAGAAATGCATTGTCAACAAAATTTATAATTAATGATGTAAGAAACTAAGATATGTAAATACAGAATAAGTAATAATGTACTTGTCTATAACAAATCTGTATACTATCAAATACTGAATAAGTAGGAACTTTTATGTCTTTTATATATGGGAATAATTTTCTGGAAGAATTCTTAAATTAAAACTACATATTGTTACAAATTACGACACAACATATTTTGTCATAGGGAAAATTATTTGGTAGTCAAATTATGGTACCAACAATGTCCGTGAACCCATTGCCAAAACAATTTTACCCGTACCTTAATTCCTGTGCATCCCCATGGTTATTGAGCACAGAATCAGTGAATTGTGAAACACGTGACTTCAACCAATGATGTTCTCGACGAGGTGTTTGCATACCTAGATGCACACCACAGCCCGATGTATGTCAATTGGTGCCTGCATACCTAGATACACACCACAGTATGATGTATGACAATAGGTGTTTGCATACCAAGATGCACACCACCAACCTTAATGGACCATTGAAGATGGAACTTAATCCTGATGTGGCTGCGGCAACTCAGGCTATTCGACGACGTACTTAGTGTTTGGGTACACTAAAACTATGGAGCAAGGCGATGATGGAACCACATGGCGAAACCTGGTGTTGTGCTATGTGAGGGAAAGGAACAGACTTTTGAGTGCATTCACAGACAGTTGCCAGTGCTTTGACCATGCTATCCAATTCCTTTTGTACCTTCCTTAATTGAGGTACTAAGAGATGCCAATTTGAATTAAATGTTTCATAATGTAAACTTTCAATTGCTTCATATGATCTGTATATTGATTTTCACATTTACTCTTATTCTTGTTGTTAAATTTAAGGGAACCAAATTTTACTTGATGTACAATTCATACTAAAACCCTTTCTATTTACATATTCTCTTTATTAGAGATAGACAAATCATTTCGTATGACAGCATTTGTGTATACACTTTGTTCAAACTATTTTCTCTAATCAAATTTTATACTTATGTTGAGTCCATATGACTCAACAACGTAGTAAAATTTTAAGAAAGCCGAGTAGCGGCATATGTAATTATGTAATAGGCGTATTTAAACTGTTTTAGCATGTAATTATCTGAACTGTTTCTTATTTAAATTGTTTTGTTAATTAAATTGCATTGTGTATTATTGAGAAAGAGCGGGAAACCGCGCATAGATACATTTTGAGAAAGAGCGGGAAACAGCGCGCAGTAATACATCTGTAATGGTAGCAGGGATTGTCTGCACCAAAAACCATTGTTGGCGGCGAGACCGCACTTTTGTAGCATTGAGCGTTGGAAGCGAGCAGTTGCGAGTAAGATGTGAGACGAGGCAGTCGTAGCTAGCGAGACATGAGAGGAGGTCGCTGTAAGCGAGGTATGAATTAACACTTTGAAAGAAGCGGTGTGCTCGTCAGCCACTCGCTATATGTAGCGCAATGCTAGTTTTTAAGAATTTTTGTAAAGAACTATGCCCCTTGTAATTGTTTGTCAAGATCGTTCTCAGAATATAGTTATGTAATTTTGATGGAAAATTAGGTATGTAGCGCAACGCTACTTTTTAAGAATTTTTGTAAAGAACTATACCCCTTGTAATTGTTTGTCAAGATCGTTCTCAGAATATAGTTAACTTCTACCAGATTAAATGCATTAAGAATTTTCTATCCCAAAATCATTCACGTAAATGCTTTACGGAATTTATTGTTATCTTAAAAGAAAAGTCTAAACTGAGCTTCAGCTTTTATCAAATCTAAATTAACTTCAACTTAAAGAATTCCAGTCACAAAGTATTATGAAACTCCACCAGCAGCTTATAATTATGTTAAAGAGAAGTAAGTATATTCATTCCACAGTTTGCTGTAGCAGTCAGATGGCGATCCAGTATAAATAATTAAAGGTAAGAATCAGTCTTAATAATTTCAGGTAACGACTGAGGGCCACGGCGACAACACATTTTATGTTTCGTCGTAATAATCAGCAGGTAGTCTTGACAGAGCAGCAGTTAAAAGATTTTAAGAGACGCAGCGTTCAGTCAGCAAGCAAACGTTCATCCAATATTAGACGGGAAGGTTTCATAACACAGTGGCATTATCATCTTGATGTACTGCAGGCAACATCTCCTAAAGCACTTGCCCACACTTCTTTATAATTCCTGGCGTTATAATTCATATACATTAATTACTTATGGTTACTTCATATATACATCACAGAGATGGACTGGCCTGCAAATAGAATGAGTTTTATACACTATCACATTTATCATATGTGTGTTCTCATTAGCTATACAAGATCAAACTTAGGACTAGGTCTGAAGCTGTTCAGAATATAAACGAATCTGGTTATCGTTGTAAAGATAAATGTGGCAATAGACAGTGTTAAAAACATTTGAATAATAATAACATTGTCACACATATATCTCCGGTTAAGATCTTTCAAGCTTTCATTAAGTATAACATTTACATTAAATTTAATAAATGTTGCATCAACTACTTTAGTCGTATATCTATTTTTAGAGAGTTAAGGTTACATGCGAGGTGTTCGTGATGTGCAATATTTCAGCCAGTATTATAGCATATAGTTATGGTGTCTTAGATGTTTAGACTATAAGATCAGACAATTTTAGATACTTTTAATTTTTTAAAAGCTCTTAATTAGTACTAAATACTGTGCTTGTTGTGTACAGATACAGACGTATTTGTACACTGTCCCTAATATCATCCAGAGGCGAACCTGACCCTGCTCGCTCTTTCTCGTCAGTGAGTGAGTGACGTACGCTGGCAGGATCACGGATCTCTAGTGGGTACTGGCTGGAAGGCTGTCCCCAATACCCTTCACTGCAGATGTGACGTATAGCTGGCTGCCTTGGGTGGCCGAGCGGTTCTAGGCACTACAGTCTGGAACCGCAGGTTCGAATCCTGCATGGGGCATGGATGTGTGTGATGTCCTTAGGTTAGTTAGGTTTAAGTAGTTCTAGGTTCTAGGGGACTGATGACCTTAGAAGTTAAGTCCCATAGTGCTCAGAGACATTTGAACCATTTTTTGACGTATAGCCCATTGCTGAAACTGCAATTATGTCATCATGTTTTGCGTTTATTCAGACTGGGTCCGCAATTCCTAAGATGTCCGAACTTGCATACAGAGAGTGATTGCCCGTTATCAGAAGCTCCAACGAACTGCAGAAACTAAAACAGAGGGGAAGCGGTGATGTGAAATCAGCAAAATTCTTTGCGGGCATCTCATCTGAGATGTGGAGGAGGTTGGGCATCTCATCTCAGATGCGGAGGACGTTCTCCTAACATCTATTGAATGCGCTGGGTGCAGCTGAGAGCAGGCGTCACCTACGGTCAGAACCCAACTTTCCTATCGTAGTGCAGGCCAATGGTTTCATTGTCCATTGGGCTGGATTAAGACCTTCGCTAGTATTCACACACACTCATACCGTTTCAAGACAACACATTCAGGATTTCTTCTACACATTAGTTGTCCAACGTATGTGATTTCAATTTGAATGAAGTTAGTTTTATTATTTGTAAAATTCTGTGTACGACTGGGTAGAAAGTGAAAGATTTTTTGGCTGATTACCTTACCTCTTCTGTGCTATAATAGGGCTGAGTGATGGACAGTGTAAGTCATTCCTTCTTCCAGAATTACACTTACGAATGTTGCTGTTGTTTCAGAATTGTAATTTATGGTCGACAACAAATTTCATACGGCAGTAAATGAAGTGGAAGGTTGTTTCTAGCATGCCCAGCTGTTTATAGAGCTTTCAACAAGAGGCTCTAATATTGACGCCGCATATTATCTACCTTACGCGCTTGTTTACAATTAACACTTTTTCGTCAATGACGAGTTACACGAGAATGTGATACTACAACGCATAAGTAAATGAAATTACAAAACTTCCAGTTTTTGTCATTTTCATCTCCTAAATCTGATACTGTCCGCAACTCAAAAGATTTGCACAGCTTAAACGCTGACGAAAACCTGTAACATGTGATTTCCGGTTAAGGTGCTTATCAGTGCACACAGTTGAGAATTTAGGATGTTCTGTTTCATTTATTGATTTACCTTCATGTACCATTTCTAGTGGTGTAGTCAGACCTTGTACATTACAGAATTGTATGCATTGCATTTTATCTATGTTCAATTAGAGTCGACATGCAGAGAAGCAGTTATTAATTTTCATGAAAATTTTATTTACATTTTCAAGTGCTGTAGTTTCTTCATCATGCTCGACTATAATATTAGCATTTTCAACAAAAAGATCTATTTCTGCTTTTTTGATAATTGTGTGTAAATAATTTGCAGCATGTGTGACCTGTATAGAATGCAAAAAAAAATCGTGTTAGTAGATTTTTTCCTACGGTTTTACCTTACAATAAAAACAGTTCACCTCGAGACAATGTTTTTGGACAAGTAGACACTGGTTCGTGCATCCGGATTAGACGCGGCTTATATAAACGTTGTGCTCTGAAGACTGGCAGAATTCTTTAAACAGGATCAGAGAACTACGAGGCGCCCGCTCCGCCCCCTCCCCCAACACAGGTGCATTTACGTAAGCAATCGGTTCGTGTTATTTACCGCTGCGCGTGTTTACATCGCAAGCGTGAGTCGATAACGCACGGGGCACTACGGCTTGCGTAGTTGAGTCAGTGTAATACGCCGGTCATGGATAGTCGTCGAGTCACCTGACAGACGTTGTTGCAACTCTGTTAAACGTTACAATGGAAGGGAGATTTATTATCGCTGAACTATGCGATATTCATTAGTTTATGACGAGGCAAAGGTGTTGCAAGGTGAAACGTCCCCTTAGAAAAATTAATGAATTGCTGTACTGACAAACCTCTTACATTATTTGATTTTCAAACAGCTGAGAAGAACTGAATTTACTCAGACGTTTCGCTCTTTGCCTATTATGATCAATACTAAATTGACACACAATATTTTTAGCGCAACGCAATCTGACTTTTAATAATCCCTACAAAAGAATGACCCTGACTGACAATAACCTATACCTTTCATGAATCACTTACGTCACAAAAATCTTCGTCACTCGAACTGCTGCAATACAGCGAGCGCCACTACTGCCAGCTAAATAAAAGATTCTAACTACTGAAGTCACTAACTACTGATAGGCATAGTTAGCAAATGAAAGATTCTGATAAAGAACAAACAATGTATTTACCTTAGTAGTGTTCAAAAGTCATAATATATATCAGTTCCTGACATCCAGTCTTACAAATTTACCGTCTCTGATGGACACACGTCCAGATCATCCGCTCTCATAACTCCGCCATCTCTCACCCCACATCCACCACTGCTGGCGGCTTACCTCCAACTGCACAACGCTACGCGCTGTTAACAACCAACTGCCCAACACTACAATAGCAAATTCGAAAAATGCCACCCATCCACAGACTGCACACAGCACAGCCAGTGATTTTCATACAGAGCGCTACGTGGCGGTGGCGTTACCAATATAAGAACCTAAACAGCCTACTTACAAAGGGTAGCTGCACGAATTTAACGAGAACACTTCCCACAACGAAAACTTGTTGCATCTGTTGTTTCCACACTCGTTGCTGTTCAACAAAGGTTAGTATCATCATAATTCTTTGCTTTTACTCGATTGTTTTGCAATTCATTCATAACGAAGTGCAGAAGTTGTCTTTACGTTTTTTACATTTAATTTTGTATTCGAAACGTATTGCCTGTTCTGATATACTTTCATTTTATTATTAAATAAATCAGGACAGAATATAACTGTAAAGAAAATGCTCGTCACAGATAAAGCGTATTTCACTGGCGACGCAATAGCTAACTTCCATAACTTGCACACGTGGAGGTACACAATCCGCGCCAAGCAGCAACGCATTTTACCGCCACTTTTCCGTAAATTATTATGGGCAAGTATTACCGGTAATTACATTCTTGGTGCTTATATTGTACCTGCTTGATTGACTGGTAACAATTACCGAATCGAATGGTGGGGATTTTGAACTTTTATTCTAGCTTTAATGTCTAAAGAAAACAAAGTAATGTGTGTTTCATTTTCGTTAAGGTACTGTTGTACAAAAGGAAACTAATCTGACTTTAATTTTTGTTGTGGTATTGTTGTAAAAAGAAGAAACCGTTGATTGTAGTTGATGCAAAACGAGTTATGTGGTAACTGGCTGACTTCGTACTAAGGTAAACACATTTAACGTGATGTTAGCTTTTCTTCACTGTCACGACCTTCGTTATGGTAATTTAAAAGTGAATACGTCTGATTGTACTTAAGTCAATGTTTCCGTAAAACGAAGTACACGTTCTTGACAACCTGGTCGCCGCACCGCGTCGTCTTTACACGTCCAATGTGTACAGTGCTCTGGTTCCTCCGTTACTTTTCACCGACCGCCCCGTCGATTTCGGTAATACACAAGCAAGGTCGTGTACCGTCAGTTGACAATGTAAACAGAAATACGTCTACTATCAATCTTACAAACACCTGAGTTTTAGGAATATAAAAATAAAGAACATGATACCACCATATTTCATAAGATATTTTTGGCAAGCACACCGAGGTGTCCCGTCTGTATAATTTTGGCAGCCAATGCCGTTTACATACTGTACAACAAGGACAAGAGTAGACCCAGCTTCGATTCTTTCGTTACACCTCCAGAGATAATTTCCCATTTGCAAGACGTTGCTACCTTGTGTGCACTCCTTGAGTTCCTTAATGCAACTTCTGCAAGTTTTTTTTTTTTTTTTTGCTATGGAGAATAAAAAACAATTATCAGCAAGGTCGACGATGCCCTAATACAGCGCGGGGAAAAAAATTAGTACACACTCTTTAGGGGTTTCCAATTCTTTCAAGATTTATTGTTGTAACAGTGCCTATGGAGTACATGAAATGATTACATTTACGGATTAATTAGCAGAAGCTGTCCTAAGGTATCAGTTATCGATCCGTTTTGAAACACACATGTGATGTAGCCTCCAAGGTCTTCAATGCAGGTGCTGACTTAAGCATCCATTTGGTCTTACAGATGGCGAATACTGGCCTGGGTACGTTATGCCACGCATGCTCAACGCGTTCACGAACTTCTGTGAGTTTTTGGTTGACGCGTTACATGAGTCTGTTAGCGTTCCTTTCAGAAACACGAAAGGTGAAAGAAAGATAAAGCTTATCGTACCCCAGATCGTAATGCCTGGGGCGGGACAGTGTGTTTTGAGTGAATGCACTCTACGAGAATTCGCTCACCAGGACTTCGTCGTCCGCGCAAACGAGCATCAGATGAGTGTGGGCAGAAACTGCTTTCATCGCTGAACACCAAGGCGCGCCATTCCATCTCCAGTGATCCTCTGGCGGCATCAGTTGAGCAGTGCACATTGATGCTTGCAAGATGTCGCTTGCTTTATCATAAATATGAGTCCAAGTGGTGCAAAATTTTATTATCTTTACATTTCGAACAGTATTATCTTCTCTACAGTCTTGAAATCGTGAGCTATACTCTCAAATTCAAATGGTTCAAATGGCTCTGAGCACTATGGGACTCAACAACTGTGGTCATCAGTCCCCTAGAACCTAGAACTACTTAAACATAACTAACCTAAGGACATCACAAACATCCATGCCCAAGGCAGGATTCGAACCTGCGACCGTAGCAGTCTCACGTTCCGCACTGCGCGCCTAGAACCGCGAGACCACCGCGGCAGGCGCTATACTCTCAATTGTTATTTATGAAATTAGTGAATCTAATCATGGCACTGGTCCCGGAGGAGGTTCGAGTCCTCCCTCGGGCATGGGTGTGTGTGTTTCTCCATAGGATAATTTAGGTTAAGTAGTGTGTAAGCTTAGGAACTGATAACCTTAGCAGATCAGATTTTACATACATTTGAACATTTTTTACTCATGGCACTATTGCTGCCGTTTTATGCGCTCACTTTCAGAACTCAGATTAATCATCAAATTAACTAATTTCGTACGACTGCATTCTGAATTATTGGCGCATACATGCATCACCACAATAAAATAAAAGCAGTGAATGGCTGATGAGGCCTTGGAGGCGTTTAAGTGGGAGATGTGTCTCAGAGCTGGATGGTGACAGATGGTGACGCGAGACTGGACGCGCACGTAGTTGATGTATCAGCCGATAGAGGACATTATTGGATAGGGGGACCGTGATTTTAGTTTCGTTTGTGCCCACAAGAATGCACTAAAATAATAGAATGTTTTTCATATACTGTTCTAGTATTTTCATAAAGTGTTATTATGTCTTTTTGTGTATGTAAAATGTTAAAAAAGTGTTTTAGCAGTATGAATAATGAGTGAGTGTGATTTAAGGTTAATATGGACAGTGTCTTGAGAGGAGTATATAAGATGAACATCAACAAAAGCAAAACGAGGATAATGGAATGTAGTCGAATTAAGTCGGGTAATGCTGAGGGAATTAGATTAGGAAATCAGACACTTAAAGTAGTAAAGGAGTTTTGCTATTTGGGGAGCAAAATAACTGATGATGGTCGACGTAGAGAGGATATAAAATGTAGACTGGCAATGGCAAGGAAAGCGTTCCTGAAGAAGAGAAATTTGTTAACATCGAATATAGATTTAAGTGTCAGGAAGTAGTTTCTGAAAGTATTTGTATGGAGTGTAGTCATGTATGGAAGTGAAACATGGACGATAAATAGTTTGGACAAAAAGAGAATAGAAGCTTTCGAAATGTGGTGCTACAGAAGAATGCTGAAGATTAGATGGGTAGATCACATAACTAATGAGGAAGTATTGAACAGGATTGGGGAGAAGAGAAGTTTGTGGCACAACTTGACTAGAAGAAGGGATCGGTTGGTAGGACATGTTCTGAGGCATCAAGGGATCACCAATTTAATATTGGAGGGCAGCGTGGAGGGTAAAAGTCGTAGAGGGAGACCAAGAGATGAATACACTAAACAGATTCAGAAGGATGTAGGTTGCAGTAGGTACTGGGAAATGAAGCAACTTGCACAGGATAGAGTAGCATGGAGAGCTGCATCAAACCAGTCTCAGGACTGAAGACCACAACAACAACAAGAACAACATGAAGATAATTGTCTAACGAATTGTGTAGTAGGATTTAGTGTGGGAAAATTTCGAAGAAGTATGTATATGGGCAAAGGGTATTTTTGTAGAATAGATTTGTTAAGTAAGTTTATGGTAAAGGTAAAGTTAATTCAGCTATAAATAACAATAGTAAATAACTTTATGCATAATCAAAACTTCAGCATATTAGATAATTACGTCGGTAAAAAGTGCAGTCGTTAGGTTTACTATTTTGCTATTGGTTATTGATGAAAAGCGCGGATTGAAGCGGAAGAATGTTGTTTTGCTATTGGCTGTGAGTAAACTGACCAATGGTAAATCAATGTTCTTCGCGCGCTTTTCGCTTCTGGTAGAGAAGACATAGAGTGTTCTAGAGAGGAGTCGAAGCCGAGCCATGAAGGAGATCGAACGTGTGTAGTAGTAGACCGATGGAAATGATAAACTGCCGGGTCTAGCAGTGTTTCATACATCAAAAGCGTTGGAAAGTGGCGGTATAATTATTCCGATGTGTGTGTAGAAATTTAGGAGTTTTTAAGTGAATTTTGTGACGAGTAAAGACATACACTCCTGGAAATTGAAATAAGAACACCGTGAATTCATTGACCCAGGAAGGGGAAACTTTATTGACACATTCCTGGGGTCAGATACATCACATGATCACACTGACAGAACCACAGGCACATAGACACAGGCAACAGAGTATGCACAATGTCGGCACTAGTACAGTGTATATCCACCTTTCGGAGCAATGCAGGATGCTATTCTCCCATGGAGACGATCGTAGAGATGCTGGATGTAGTCCTGTGGAACGGCTTGCCATGCCATTTCCACCTGGCGCCTCAGTTGGACCAGCGTTCGTGCTGGACGTGCAGACCGCGTGAGACGACGCTTCATCCAGTCCCAAACATGCTCAATGGGGGACAGATCCGGAGATTTTGCTGGCCAGGGTAGTTGACTTACACCTTCTAGAGCACGTTGGGTGGCACGGGATACATGCGGACGTGCATTGTCCTGTTGGAACAGCAAGTTCCCTTGCCGGTCTAGGAATGGTAGAACGATGGGTTCGATGACGGTTTGGATGTACCGTGCACTATTCAGTGTCCCCTCGACGATCACCAGAGGTGTACGGCCAGTGTAGGAGATCGCTCCCCACACCATGATGCCGGGTGTTGGCCCTGTGTGCCTCGGTCGTATGCAGTCCTGATTGTGGCGCTCACCTGCACGGCGCCAAACACGCATACGACCATCATTGGCACCAAGGCAGAAGCGACTCTCATCGCTGAAGACGACACGTCTCCATTCGTCCCTCCATTCACGCCTGTCGCGAAACCACTGGAGGCGGGCTGCACGATGTTGGGGCGTGAGCGGAAGACGGCCTAACGGTGTACGGGACCGTAGCCCAGCTTCATGGAGACGGTTGCGAATGGTCCTCGCCGATACCCCAGGAGCAACAGTGTCCCTAATTTGCTGGGAAGTGGCGGTGCGGTCCCCTACGGCACTGCGTAGGATCCTGCGGTCTTGGCGTGCATCCGTGCGTCGCTGCGGTCCGGTCCCAGGTCGACGGGCACGTGCACCTTCCGCCGACCACTGGCGACAACATCGATGTACTGTGGAGACCTCACGCCCCACGTGTTGAGCAATTCGGCGGTACGTCCACCCGGCCTCCCGCATGCCCACTATACGCCCTCGCTCAAAGTCCGTCAACTGCACATACGGTTCACGTCCACGCTGTCGCGGCATGCTACCAGTGTTAAAGACTGCGATGGAGCTCCGTATGCCTCGGCAAACTGGCTGACACTGACGGCGGCGGTGCACAAATGCTGCGCAGCTAGCGCCATTCGACGGCCAACACCGCGGTTCCTGGTGTGTCCGCTGTGCCGTGCGTGTGATCATTGCTTGTACAGCCCTCTCGCAGTGTCCGGAGCAAGTATGGTGGGTCTGACACACCGGTGTGAATGTGTTCTTTTTTCCATTTCCAGGAGTGTATATTCCGCGTGGCGAGTAAAGACATATATTCCGCGTGGCGTATTGAGCAGGTCGGTGGCCAAAAACTGAGACTGCATTAGTTACCGACAAACCTAATATTTGGCGAGCATTCTCAATCAAAAAACAATCAGTATTTTGGTAGCTATTACGTTTTCGGGAAATGCAACACCATAAACTTACTGACGTGAGTGAAAGGGGTTGAGAATGACTGTGTTAAGACTAGCACGGACTTGGCAGTGATACTTGTTCACTTAAGTTTCAAAATATATTAATTGAGGACAAAATTTCCAACCTTTCATTTCATTTGAAAACTTTCTCCAGAAACGTAGATTAGTGACTTTAATTGCAGCCTGGTTCACGTCGAAGTACAGTAGGTTTCACTCGGCTTCCCTACTGACGATCTGCTGAGACAATGTTCACAGGTAGGTGCAGGTCCGTCGTAAAGGGACGGAAAAAACCGCGCCGCCGCACTGGGGCATTAAGAATGAGAACAGTCGTGTATTTACATTTACAAAAATAATGATAAAATTTTATTCGTCATGTTATAACTAGAGCTGAGCTGATAAATCTTACAAAAAAAGACATACAAAAATCAGGAAAGGAATGGTGCTTGATTGGGAAAGCATTCATTGGGGTGGAAACTATACAAGTTCTCCCCTGAATTAATCCCTTATAGGACGCAATCAGACTTCGTTTACATGAATCCACTGTGAGGCCAAATTCTGTTCAAATGGAATCAACTATGACCGGGTACACCACAAACTATGGTTCACGGAGAACAGGGAGCTGTGAGTATCATTTAACGACTGTGCGCCGGTGCAGCAACACGTTGCCCTTTCACCTTGATTCAAGCGGCAGCAGAAAACGGCACACCGTGGGCAAAGGGCGGAGTACGGCAGCAGCTGTAATGTTCCGACGCGTCCACAAAGACTTGCAAACTACGCGAACTGACGTTCTGCTTATCAGAACGCGGGAAACTTCCCTCTTAGAGCCCTGAAATCCCTGCAGATTCCAGTTTAAGGTGCACCTGTTCGCTGGTGTCACCAACCAATCTGACTCACAGCCACGACGGAGCGTGCTGGAAATGTCAAACGTCAGATGGCCGACTCAGGACGAATAATTTGACCCTCATGACATAAGACTTGTCTGAAATTATATGTAGTTAGACTGTCTTTACAGTTGGAAACTACCACTGGCTCTTAGTTCACCACAAGTTGCATACCAAAAGCCTTACCCACTGCGGAAAGACCCGAAGTTTTCCATCAGGTGAGGACGAGAAGACGAAGAAGAACAAAGAATCAGAATCACTTTCCACCAGGCTTTGCAAAGGAGACGAGTCAGCAGAAAAAATCCACCCCCACGTTGTACAAACCAATCGAACTATCCTCCACTCGTTGAATCCTCCTTCTTGACTGTTCCCCTGGCATGCAGCCAATCCAGATACAGCACTGAGGTTCCCACGCAGGAGGAGCAGGCCTCCGCTTTGCAAATCCTGGGGAAAGCCAATCAGCGACTCAAAATCTCTCTTGTCTGACCACAGGAGTTTTTAGACTAGGGAGACGTCGTTCTCACGGTAAGCATGGCCATGTTTCGGCAAAAAGCATCTACCTAGATGGGATCACAGTCACTTAGTTATGAAGAGATCTAATATATCCAGGCCTATCATTTATAAATAGTGAAAGAAGGCTGTTAAGCTTCCCAGAAACTTGTGTCTGTGAAATATATCTTTTTTTCCGCTCACTAGAACAACCTGGCGACTTCCTGGCGTCAGGGGCGTTGCAGTCTTGCCTCCTGTAATCAGGTGCACCAGCCGCCCTGATCGTATCATCCCATCTTATAACACGAGAACGCTTATAGTTTTGTGACCGCCCTTCCATCTGAACAGAAGGTTAGATTACAGCGGTCTCTCTTAAATGGCTTCCTCCACCCACTTTCCAACAACTGGCTGCCTTCATGATGGACTGTCGCCTGGTCCACGTAAAATGTTTTGCAAGCCGGCGCCCTCCTGCTCAGACCCGAAGTGGAAAGAATGGAGTGCCCTGACCTGAGCTCCCTCTGCAGGTAAAATTCACAGAACGCTGCTTCCCGAATCACTCGCACAGCCAGGTCGCTGGACACATCATTTATGGCCCGCAGTCTCAAAGTTCTCCGTTGCCTCCACTATGGCCCCTCGGGTACAAGTTCTCTACATGATACACATGCTGTTATATGAACATCCTGCCCATAATTTCCTCATGTAGAAAAGTCATAAACTACACACACCAAATGTAGTACTGTGCAACGTGGAGATCACGACCTAAAATATGGGTATTAACCTGGCCGACAGAGAGTTAAAGTGAGAGAGTAGCTAGCCACCTTTCGTGCTGTGGCATGAATGGAAGACAGGCTAGTGTGTAGTCCCTCGGCTAATAACCAGTTCGCAACAGTTCATGTTGACACTCCTGGGCTCACAAGCCTCTTACCTGTGTTGTGGCAGCTGTACAGTCTCCCACTGCTCCACTTCACAATATGACGACCCTGGCGGGCTTCTGTGGTGTGTAAACGTCTAGAGCCTCGTCTATACGTATAAGAAAGTTCATGTGACCACTGATACCAATATTGTAACACAACTGACGCAGTACGTTCACCTCGTGTGGCAATTCTTCAAAAGGACCATCCAGCCAATTGGAAGGCACAATTTAACGCCTTCCAAATCCGCTCTTTTGGCGGTAGGAAGCAGGAGTGCATCTCCATGGCATGGTTGCCTGCTTGCGTCACACATTTACACCACAATGAACCTTCTGGCTGTGAGCATTCCCTATTCAATGGCAGGTACAGATGGCTATGCCACTACGCTATCTGTTGATGGCCGATTTTAAAAGCATTATCAGTGCATCTACTACCCCCCTCCCCCCCCCCCCCCCCCCCCACGTCGTGTATGCCTATTTTCTTTCCAGCAGCGCACTTGAGTACCACTAGAGAATACTGCGAAATCCACAATCAAATACTTTTTATAACTCACACAAAATATTAAGTAGCAATATTTTGTCATTTAAATTTATCTAATATAATTTGTGGACTGAACAATTTTAAGTTCTGTGGCAAGACTGTTTTCAAATTCAAACTGGAAATGACTAAGTATCTTAGGGGTGCTATGGTTCTTGCACATACAATATTTTCCACTATCTTCGAGAAGACACTATAGGCAGTGGTTTTGAAGGTGATTATCGCTACCTAATTTGTAAAGAGGTCTGGTAATAGCGTACTTCCGACTGACCGTGATAGTGAAGTATTCCGCAAGTGACTGAATACAACCTACAATGTCACTTACGCTCTTTTATCCTGGTGTTAATTGATCGTCCAGTCATTCCGACATAAACTTTTCCGCATGTGCATGGTATACGGTATGTTTCCGACATTGCAAGTGGGTCCCTTTTCTCCTTCGGTCTGAGACACTCTTTGATCTTCCTTGTCGGTTTGAAAATCGTCTTTACTTCCATGTTTGCGCAATATACGGCCGATCCTGTTCGTCACTCTGGGAATGTATAGTAGAAAGGCCGTACCCGACATTTCTTTTTCTGATTACTTACTTCGCCGAGTGTTTGGCTCTGTTACATAAGCGACATTGCAGGTTGGGGTAGGTGGGAAACTCGGCCTTGGCAGAGCACGCACTAAGTGAGACCGACCACGTAATAAAAATCGCCGACGCGATAGTTCTGGGTGTGGAGAAGCACTATCACACGCGCTTGTTCAGAGAAGCTGTAGAAATACAAAAACAGGCGAACAGTTTGAACAAGAAAGAGGAAAGCCTTAAGGTAAACGGATCCTGTCTTCCCGTACTGCAGCGAGCGACCATCACAGGTAGCAAGAAGAGAACCGCACGGGAAATGACCGCGGAGAAGCCCTCGGACGTTGGCGCGCCAGGTACATATAGTCTGCGGCCGCGAGCTCGGCTCCAGTTCAGCACCGGCAATGGAGGTTGCAGCTTTGACAATGCCAGCCACTCTTGCTGGCGAAACGTCAGTAAAATCATCAGATGAAAGTCGGCCGAATAACCCGAGACAGAAGTGAACAGGCACTTTGTCAACAAGTGGCCACGAAAGCCTTGACAATTTAGTATTACCTATACGTACAGTGTTTCGTAAAAGTGATGCTTTAATTATGTTGCGAAGATTTTCGTCATACCCTCCCATACATTCCCGAAGACTTTTCGTATGAAGTTGTTGCATTCAATATACACTTTAATGGTAATATTCCCATTTCATTGAAGGTCTCGGAATTTATTTCAAAGTTTCCATGATGGATTTCACATTTTCTGTACACGGCTTGTCTTCATGTGTGCGACATGTTTTAGCATTTATCGAAGATTTTTAATAAAGATTTTTTCCTTTCGTGATTGACTGTATGATGTTCATTTTATAAACTGCTGAACATGTTTCTTAATTGAAATTTGTATATTTCCCTTTGCTGGAACAAATTCTTATACTCTACATTTATAGTTTTCTGCATGACGGATTTGTTTCTCTTTAGCCTTATATCTGTTTTTAACTTTACTAGACCATGAACTTTTTAATTCTAAAGCGGCTCAGGGCAGTTGCTTCATGTACAAGTTTTCAAAGTTTCTAAAAAAAAGATTCAATTTAGATTTTTGCTCTGTTTGAGTCTTGTCGTCCCTACTTTGTTTTTACGCAATTATGGAAGAAAATGTTGAAAAACAAATGGTTCAAATGGCTCTGAGCACTATGGGACCTAACTGCTGTGGTCATCAGTCCCCTAGAACTTAGAACTACTTAAACCTAACTAACCTAAGGACATCACACACATCCATGCCCGAGGCAGGATTCGAACCTGCGACCATAGCGGTCATGCGGTTCCAGACTGTAACGCCTAGAACCGCACGGCCACTTCGGCCGGCTGAAAAACAACAAATGTGTTGTTCCACTCGGTGACTTCTATTACCGTATGACGTTCTCTACATCTACTGAGCGGAATGTTGCAGTGGCTAACGCACTGGATTGAAGTTTGAGCAGAATACAGTTCACATCCTCGACCACCCATCCAGATTTAGGTTTTTCGTGGTTCCCATAAGTGGCTTAGGACAAATGCTAGGATGTATTCAGCAGATATTTGTGAAGATATTTCTAACTATCGGAGAAATTATCTTTTGCTTTTTCTTCTTTCTTTTCTTCTGATTCATTTGCTCTATACCTATCATCTTTGATGGTCAAGAATATTTATTTGGTTTTGTCCTGTAATATGAAACGTTACAAGTTTTGCTTTACTGATATTGCTACAAGAATCTCTTTTAAATGAGTATACAAAAGGTTTCAATTGGTTCAAAAGTCTCTGAGCACTATGGGACTAAACATCTGAAGTCATCAGTCCCCTAGAACTTAGAACTACTTAAACCTAACTAACCTAAGGATATCACATTCATCCATGCCCCAGGCAGGATTCGAACCTGCGACCATAGCGGTAGCGCGGTTGCAGTCTGAAGCGCCTAGAACCCCACGAACACACCGGCCGGCTCACCAAAGGTTTAATACACGCTTCATTTTCTTTGTAATGCATATGTGTAAAACTGTATGTAATATGCTGCACTGCTGTATGAACTGTGATGCGAGAGCGATATCGATACAGTATTTGCAGTCGCACAGTGAAGAAAGTCAGAGGAGTCATGGCGTACGCGCGGTTTATGTCGTGTAATCGGACTGGCCAAAATCTCATGAAAATTCATGGCTGCGTTCCTATATAATCTTCAACGTGGACGTTGTGGAACAAAATGTTGGACTGAGTGAGCACTGCGAGTTTCACGGAGTAATATAAACAGTGGTGACAATGCTCTCGCGAATGGACTGTGATTTTCGTTGTGAGATATGAACTGTTTGCAGAAGCCGAACTGCTTGAGCTAATGTGCTTTGAATTTTCTATCTCGTGGGCAACTTAAAGAGCTGCCCCGCGCGCTAAAACATTAACTGCCGCTGTGCAGACTTGCAAACTGATTGTGACAGGTGGCACTGTTTTCGCCAAAACTACAATTTCTCTATCGTAGCACTGCAACAGAATGTGAACGGACTGTGAAATCGCGATGGGTGAACCAACGTGAATTTTATACTGTCCTTGAAACAGTGTACTGGACGTTGGTAACGTAGCCGTGACCGCAAGAGAAGTCATTGACGAGTACACACGAACTTGGAGGTAATTTCCAAGAATGAGTGCCTATCGAAGTAGTGGGGTCCAAACGATACATGTCGAACGAGCGATCGTAAATCGATCATGTGACTCTGGTAGCGGGCGTTTTGAGTATATTTACGGTGGTCGCTACAGCAACTACAAAAGAAGAGCGTTTCAAAAATACTTGTAATTGGAAAGGAGACGATGGGATGGTTAGGGTGGTTAGTGTTTAACGTCCCGTCGACAACGAGGTCTTTAGAGACGGAGCGCTAGCTCGGGTGAGGGAAGGATTGGGAAGGAAATCGGCCGTGCCCTTTCAAAGGAACCATCCCGGCATTTGCCTGAAACGATTTAGGGAAATCACGGAAAACCTAAATCAGGATGATTGGAGACGGGATTGAACCGTCGTCCTCCCGAATGCGAGTCCAGTGTGAAAGGAGACGACTTACCTTACTCGTCGTCGGTGTTGCCGTCTTGTGAAAGTCCATTACGGTGGTCTGGATGGATAATTTGGAAGAGTCGAACCATGTATTCTTACTGGTGTTCGTTTTCCGCATTGAAAATGTAACGGTATTTCAGCACAGTAATTGTTCTTACGATGTTTTACACACTTCGCACCACCACAGTCTGCACTGTCCCTTTTATCCTCGTCCGGTAGTACTCCATATTTGCGATAAAAAGTCGAACAATTTTCTGCGCTGGATAAACATGGAGTTAGATTCTTCCAAGTGAGAGAATCCGCCGAATAAACGTCAAGAATACCATTTATCACACTCACTAACGACGTAAATCGTCAGGGTTTTCCTAGCAACTCACAAATAATTCGCGGAGGTCTGTAATTTAGAGCAACTAAGGGAACGAAGGAAAACAGATAAAAAGGACGACCGCAAATAATTGATTACAAAGTCCGCCACCGGAGTCGCATCGTCGACTTACGACCGCACATGCGATATGTGTCGTTTGGACCCAGTGACTTCGATAGGCTATCATTCTTGGAAATTACCAACTTGGATGTACACAACTAATTCTAACCGGTCTGTGAACAATGGAATTGTACAAAGGATAATATTACCGCCACGAGATTCTTTGCTAATCAATATGATGTTTCCATGGCAATTTCACGACTGATGAAACTGCATTAATTACACCGCCAGCGCCACCAAACTGCCACTGACGTCACCATGCATCGTCTACAGGTGAGAAGCAACGGCATGTGCTCTGCTCCTATAAAAAGTTAAAGTATTTCAACACTCAAATTATTTCATACTCTTTCACTTCTAACTTTCTCAGTATTTACTTTCCTTAAAAATAAAGATAGTTTTTGTTAAGTGTGTTCGTAGATCAGTGCTGACATTGTTGAGCTCGCCCTTAACAGTCATTATAACTAGTATTTATTTTCTCTGCCTTATTCATTTTATTTTATTCTAGCTGATACTGCACATGTTTTTCCATATTCTTTTGGAGGGTGTGCTTTCATGTATGTGGACAGTGTTTTATCAGCCACATTTAAGAGTTCCGTTGAGCTATATGCCAGCACGTGTAAGTTACGCCAGCCTATAAATTTCGGACGCTGACCGATCATAGCAAAGCTGCTCGCTCGCTATTGGTGCGAGACACGTTATGAGTGCGAACTTTGAATTTGACAGCTGTTAAAAACGTAAACTGTGTTTATATTCAAACAGGCTTCATATTACGGCGTTCTCATTATCAATAGGAATTATAACTGAACAAAGTTATAGTCGCTTCCTTAATTATCCACAAATTTATTTACAAGGGTTTTCGTGGTATATGTCATTTTGATGTTTGTTGTCAAACACTGATGTGGTCACATTCATAAAGTTTGGGGAGTAAAATAGGTTTCTTTGAGTTTCAAGAATCAAAATTCACAGTAAAAATTACTCAAAGTAGAATCTCTGAGCACCATTTTCTTTTCATGTTGTAGTCGTGTTTTAGGAAGTAAATAAAAATGTTTTATTCAATCTTTTATTAAATCTATTCATATAAAATGAAATCCCCTGCTCGTTTCATTTTGTATCTCCATGCTAGTCTGAGGAGCTGAAGTACACATTTCATCCCTCAATCTGAGCTTGTGCTCTATCATTGAAGACTTCGTCGTCGTCGACAGGACGTAAAACACTATTTTTCTTTGCTTCTTTAGCACTTCCATTATGAAATCCAACGTCTGCCATTGAAACATCTACCTTTAGTTACGCCTTGCTTTTATGCACTCCTGGAAATTGAAATAAGAACACCGTGAATTCATTGTCCCAGGAAGGGGAAACTTTATTGACACATTCCTGGGGTCAGATACATCACATTATCACACTGACAGAACCACAGGCACATAGACACAGGCAACAGAGCATGCACAATGTCGGCACTAGTACAGTGTGTATCCACCTTTCGCAGCAATGCAGGCTGCTATTCTTCCATGGAGACGATCGTAGAGATGCTGGATGGCATTTCCACCTGGCGCCTCAGTTGGACCAGCGTTTGTGCTGGACGTGCAGACCGCGTGAGACGACGCTTCATCCACTCCCAAACATGCTCAATGGGGGACAGATCCGGAGATCTTGCTGGCCAGGGTAGTTGACTTACACCTTCTAGAGCACGTTGGGTGGCACGGGATACATGCGGACGTGCATTGTCCTGTTGGAACAGCAAGTTCCCTTGCCGGTCTAGGAATGGTAGAACGATGAGTTCGATGACGGTTTGGATGTACCGTGCACTATTCAGTGTCCCCTCGACGATCACCAGAGGTGTACGGCCATTGTAGGAGATCGCTCCCCACACCATGATGCCGGGTGTTGGCCCTGTGTGCCTCGGTCGTATGCTGTCCTGATTGTGGCGCTCACCTACACGGCGCCAAACACGCATACGACCATCATTGGCACCAAGGCAGAAGCGACTGTCATCGCTGAAGACGACACGTCTCCATTCGTCCCTCCATTCACGCCTGTCGCGACACCACTAGAGGCGGGCTGCACGATGTTGGGGCGTGAGCGGAAGACGGCCTAACGGTGTGCTGGACCGTAGCCCAGCTTCATGGAGACGGTTGCGAATGGTCCTCGCCGATACCCCATGAGCAACAGTGTCCCTAATTTGCTGGGAAGTGGCGGAGCGGTCCCCTACGGCACTGTGTAGGATCCTACGGTCTTGGCGTGCATCCGTGCGTCGCTGCGGTCCGGTCCCAGGTCGACGGGCACGTGCACCTTCCGCCGACCACTGGCGACAACATCGATGTACTGTGGAGACCTCACGCCCCACGTGTTGAGCAATTCGGCGGTACGTCCACCTGGCCTCCCGCATGCCCACTTACGCCCTCGCTCAAAGTCTGTCAACTGCACATACGGTTCACGTCCACGCTGTCGCGGCATGCTACCAGTGTAAAAGACTGCGATGGAGCCCCGTATGAAACGGCAGACTGGCTGACACCCTCGGCGGCGGTGCACAAATGCTGCGCATCTAGCGCCATTCGACGGCCAACACCGCGGTTCCCGGTGTGTCCGCTGTGCCGTGCGTGTGATCATTGCTTGTACAGCCCTCTCGCAGTGTCCGGAGCAAGTATGGTGGGTCTGACACACCGATGTCAATGTGTTCTTTTTTCCATTTCCAGGAGTGTATTATGTTACTTGAGATATGTCCGTGAACGATATACTGTTGCAAAGAGCAAGCTCTCGAATTTTACATGGTTCCCGTTAGATAGCAGCAGCTTGGACTTTATGCAGTTCTAGTAAAAATTGCTCAACTTCCCACTTATGTCTGTCTGGCGTGTGTTGCTTCGACGTTTACACATTAAACCATACAAAATTCAGCAACTGAAAGCCCTCCGTGGAGGTGACAAACAACAACGTGCAGAGTTCTGTGATTTCGTTGTTAGCAAGATGGAGTATGACAGTTTTCTTCCATGTTTAGTTTTTAGTGATGAAGCATCCTTCCATTTAAATGGAAACGTGAACCGTCATAATGTGAGAATATGAGGTATGGAACAATTACAAGAAGATGTACAGCATGAGAGGGATTCTCCAAAATTTAATGTGTTTTGTGCAGTATCACGGGAAAATGTGTAAGGTCCAGTTTTCTTTGTAGAGAACCCTGTTACAGGAAGCAGATATCTCGATATGCTTGAGAACGTTCTTTTTACGCAGTTGAGGACTGATTCGAACGACTTCATTTACTAACAGGGTGGGACACCGCCACACTAGCATCTGGAAGTGCGGGAATTTTTACATCAAAGGGTTACTGAACGATGGACCGGTCGCACTGGACTGAATGGTTCAGCCTTCCCTTATTGGCCTCCATTACGGACCTGTAACTCAAGATATGCTCGCTGCAGTGTGGGAACAATTCGAATACTGCATTGACATATGCCATGCATCTTAAGGGGGCATATTGTACGCTTATGAAAAAGGTATGAAAAAAAAACCACTTTGAGTTTCCAATTCATCATAAAACAAAATTCATTTACTTGTTTATTAATTTCAGAAATCTAGACGTGCCAAATCGGATGATTCTTTTTGACACACCCTCTTACTTTGTCATTTTTTTTTATTCACATGTCTGTCTGTTCGTCTGTTAAGACTCTGGAACAATCTGACACATCAAGTTCAAATGTATATCATATACTAAGGTGTGTGGTCCCTTGGCTGTATAAAAAATGTAAGCTGTCGAGTCAACACAATCAAAATATTCTCTCATTTATCTGAGATATTTTGATACTCGCAATATCAATCATCACAACGTGTGGGTACTTCCAGTTGACCTGGAATCGTGAAATTCGGCAAGAAGTAACGTTTCACAGCACAAGTAAATAAAAAATAGAAAGCTTGTTAAATTGTAATTATGTTACATAGAAAACATCTCTTGCCATTTGAACGTACCTGGCATTCATCAATCTTCAACAGCATAATAGACGAACATAAAATCTATATTGTAGTCATGTTCTAGGAAGTAAATTAAAATGTTTTATTGAATCTATATATATAAAGTGAAGTCCCCTGCCCGCTTATTTTAGCATCTCCATGCTAGTCTGAGGAACTAAATTGGAGATTTTGATACAGTCTTGGAATTAATGGGGCCAATGTCTTGCCAGTATCGATATTGATAACAGGCAAAAATCTTCGAGTTTCTTCCAGGATGGATGAACTGCATCTATTGATAATTAAATTGTACAGAACCTTCAATGGACGAGTCCAACACACACATGCCCAGTTTTTTAAACAAATCTTATTATTATGTGCGACATTAGTTCAACATTTATGACATTATTTTAAATTTTCTTATTTGTAGTAAAACCTAAACTTCAGTTTCCTTTCTTTGCTAAAAACCACTCAACACCCAAGATCGCATAAAAATTTGTTTTAAGACAGCCGGTGCCTACAGACTATGCTGTATCTTCAGGCCTTAAAATCTTTTTGTTGTAAAACATGTTCGTTTTACGCTGACATCACACACAAGATGCCAAGTGAATAAAAACAGCACATTATGAAAGGTTTCTCATAGCTAGAATATTTAAAAAACATAAAGCAATGACAAGTCATTTACAATGTGCTGTTTTTATCCACTTGACTTCTTGTGTGTGATGTCAGCGTAAAATGAACATGTTTTATAATAAACAGATTTTAAGAACTGAAGATGACAACATAGTCTGCTGAAACCAGTTGTATAAAATATAATAAAAATATTTGATTCGATCTTGCTTGTTGATTGTTTTTTAACAATTAAACAGTTCGCCCTTCAGCTCTCTCAAAATGAGAAAATTCCTTCCTTCTTCCGTAACAAAACGTATGCCCTGATTTAAATTTTATTTTGTCTTCGTCTTTTTACTGCGCTTCTGATAAACCTGTATCTTCTTTGATACACTGAGGCACCAATGAAACTGGTATAGGCATGCGTATTCAAATACAGCGATATGTAAACAGGCAGAACACGGCGCTGCGGTCGGTAACGCCTATGTAAGACAAGAAGTGCCTGTCGCAGTTGTTAGATCGGTTGCTGCTGCTACAACAGCAGGTTATTTAAGATTTAAGTGAGTTTGAACGTGGTATTATAGGTGGCGCACGAGCGATGGGACACAGCATCTCCGATGTAGCGATGAAATGGGGACTTTCCCGTACAACCATATAACGAATGTACCGTGAACATCAGGAATCCGATAAAACATCAAATCTCCAACATCGCTGCGACCTGAAAAGATCCTACGAGAACGGGATCAATGACGACTGAAGAGAATCGTTGAACGTTACAGAAGTCAACCCTTACGCAAATTGCTGCAGACTTCACTGCTGGACCATTAACAAATGTCAGTGTTCGAACCATTCAACGAAACATCATCGATATGGCCTTTCGGAGCTGAAGGCCCACTCGTGTAGTCTTGATGACTGCACGACACAAAAGCTTTACGCATCGCCTGGACCTGTCAACAACAACACTGGACTGTTGATGGCTGGAAACATGTTGCCTGGTCGGACGAGTCTCGTTTCAAATTGTGTCTGGCGGATGGAAATGTACGGGTACGGAGACAACCTCATGAATCCATGGACCCTGCATGTCTGCAGGGGACTGTTCAAACGGGTGGGGGCTCAGTAGTGGTGTGGGGCGTGTGCAGTTGGAGTGATATGGGACCCATGATACCTCTAGATGCGTCTCCGACAGGTTACACGTACATAAGCATCCTGTCTTATCATCTGCATCCATTCATGTCCATTGTACATTCCGACAGGCTTGGGCAATCCCAGCAGGTCAATGCGACACTCCACACGTCCAGAATTGCTACAGGGTGGCTCCAGGAACAGTCTTCTGAGTTTAAACACTTCCGCTGGCCGCCAAAATCCCCAGACATGAACATTATTGAGCATATCTGTCATGCCTTGCAACGTGCTGCTCGGAAGAGATCTCCAACCCCTCGTACTCGTACGGATTTATGGCCAGCACAGCAGGATTCATGGTGTCAATACCCTCCAGCACTACTTCAGACATTAGTCGAGTTCATGCCACGTCGTTTTGTGGTACTTCTGCGTGCTCGAGGGGGCCTTACGGGATATTAGGCAGGGGGACCAGATTTTTTGGCTGTTTAGTGTATTTAGTTACTCTTCTAACTCCAAAAACCTATCTCTACATCCTAAATTTCCGTCCAGTTCACCTTACCAGTCCAGGGGATATTGGAAATTTTTATTGTTTGTTAAAACTTTTTTCCTATTTAAGATTTCATTTTCACTACCCACGTACTAACTCTAGTGTCATACGTGCAGAGCGTAATCACCACCTCAGCACAAAGCTGTTTGTTATTGAAAAAGACGCCGACAGAAGGCTCCACGCGCCACATCTGAATGACAAATGGAAAACGTCAGAGGAAAATCATGTGCTGGTTGTGAGATGCGACCGGCCGACTCTGGCTGAGATTCCCAGCTAGGTTTTCCTCTCCTCTGTCCCCCGAGTATTCTCGGACTTTATTCCGTTACCAAATGACACCTGCCACTCCATCCTGATTGGCTGGTAGTCTGTTCTTCGACCTCAGGGCGCACGAGATTGTATTCCGTCTACTAGAACGCAGAAAAATGTTTTAAAGCTGCGTTTTTCATTTCAGACACACCCATTAGATGCCAACTCTCTTGCAGAGTCCTACAGTTATCGCTTTACACCTGGACACAGATCTGCAGTTTCGCGATAACAAAATATTCGAGAGAAATGCACAAAGACCTGCAATTTAATACGTGCGCATGGAGAGAGGGAAACACCATTTACTGTCCAATTAGACGATTGGTAATCAGTCACTGGAGAAGAGAGGAACCGTACATGTCTAGGAATAAAAGTCCATAGCTACTTCAAGTGGGGCGCCATAGTAAAATTATTATAAAACAGGAGAAGTACATGTCGGATAGCAAGAAAAATATCATTTCCCTTGCAGTCAGAGAAACTTGAGTTCGTACAAAGGTTTCCCGTGAGTTATTCCTGCCATACACCATTCACAAATGGAGATGCAAAAAAATGGCGAAGTGGTAGCAGCACATGCTGTTCCCGATGTAAATAATGGAACGCTGCACCAGTTATCGTTTTTCTTATGCACAGCACAGCTCGTTTCGAGAATTTATTCTCGTTATCGAGCGAAAATATTTACATTAATATTTTATGTGCTAATGTCAGAAAATCGTTTTTTTTTAATCTATGTGTTTACACTTTGCCCTCTTCATTGTGCGTACTCTAGACACATGCAAACCATCACTTACACAGTTTATGTGAATCAAAACATGGTACAAAGATATCACAGCAGTATGTTTTCCCATAGAGTTTGAATACACTCAGAGAAGTTCCGTTTTTCGTGGATCACGCTAATTACATCTTGTTGTTCGTTATAACTTCTGTCCTAACATTACTATTTAAATGATCGATTGTGCTTATGTCGTATTTCATACTGTTTTGCTGGAAATATTGAGTGGAATGTACGAAGGAATAACATATTTATGGTTTTTTTTATATACAGAGGAAATGGCTGAAGAAATAATCGAATCGATATCTAGTTTTTCACTGACAACTTTTCTCCTGGTTCAGTGTTTTTATGTGTGTTAATAGGGCTGATTTTGTGAATTCGTATAATGTGTAACAGTTGACGTGTCTACTGTATCTACCACGAAAGTTCTTGCCAGGCTGTCCTATGCAGTAGCTCGACCAAATTTTGCATGTGGTTTTGGATATTCCTAATATTTATCTTTTTACTGTTTAAGATGTGAACTGATTTCTGTTGCAGTTTTTTGTTTGTTGGAGAAAGCTACTTTCAGATTATGCGAGCGAAGCACATTTACTATTTTCTGGGAAATGTTATTATTAGTTCCTTCCATTGTGCCAGGATTTTTTCCTTCTTTTGGTGCTTTTTTTCTACATTTTGTCTGTGGTTGATTTGGGGGAGGGGACAAAACAGAGAGGTCATCGGTCCCATCGGATAAGGCTATGGAGGCGAAGGAAATCGGCCCTGCACTTTTAAAGGAATCATCCCAGTATTTGCCAGAAGTAATTTAGGGAAATCACAGAAACCGCAAATCAGGATGGCCGGGCGCGGGTCTAAACCGTCGTCCTCCCGAATGCGAGTCTGGTGTGCTAACCACTGCGCTACAAAGCTCTGTGCCTTTTGTCTGTCATTGAAATGGGCAAGTCAAGAGCCCATGCAGTTTGCTTCATTATGTCTAATACCTTCATCTTGTTCTCTTTGTTCAATGGAGTTTTGTTTACTGTATACCATCGTGTCGTATGCAACATTCTTGTATTTAATCTGGGTGACATGATATGTACTGATGCTGGTGCTGGAAATTGTAGCTTTGGTCAGTTAAGGTCACACCCACTTTGCCTCTACGGTAGGAGGGTTTCATACTTATCGAGCGCTACATCGTAACGACCGCTTTCTTTACATAAGCGATCATGTCTCGCTAGATTCTCCTCAAGAACATAAGCGGTAATAAGTCTAGAAACCGAGTGAGGATATATAAAGGGTCGTGTAACCTACGTAACGTTTGTGTTCTAGATAGCTATACTCCTGCCTGTTACTTAAAAGTAAACAGTACTTACAGTAAAACTGAAACTGTCAATTTTTAATTCAGGTTTTACTCGAAAATTGTTGATTTGTAACGTGAAACAGAGGGATGTTGCAGTAAAAATAAAGAAAAAAATATAGATTGAGCATATAGCGCAACAAAATGCAATTTCATAATGAAAACAGTCTCGATCACCTTTTCAGATTGTTTATTTGATGGCAAACGGTTGGGCCCTTTCCTCGGACCATTCGTACTTCTACGGATCTAACTCCGTCTGCTGCCACCAACATCCGTAATGCCGGTGTAAGCCTGAAGATAGTCCGAGGAAAGGGCCGAAACCGATTGTCAACAAATAAAAAATCTGAGAACGTGATCGAAACTGTTTTCATTGATTTTTGACATTTTATACCGATCACTGCACTCTAGGCAAGGATGCGTTCTAAAATTTTATAAAGGTAAAATAATAAAAACAGGAACATAGAATAAAAATATATCAAACATCGCTTCAATAATTCGTTGAACTCATAAACAACTTTAGCATTTACCAATAGTAAAAGGAAGTCATTGTCGTTTATCAGCATGAAGAACGTTCTATTGAGTACAAAATTACAACAATAATCATAAATGTATTTTCTATGTATGTGCGTGTAAACTGCACTTTCATCATAAGTAATTGCCTTAGCAATACCCACACACGAAAAAAAGTTTTGCGCCACCTCAGTTCCGAGAGTTCCGGAACCTGTACAGTTAATTCGAATAGAGATCAACATAAACATCATTTCCGCCATTTTCATTGCTCATGAAAACCACGCATTGCATGTTGTACCACCATACAGCGAGAGCTTCAGAACTGGTGCTCCATATTGTTGTACACATCGGTGCCTCTAATACCCAGTAGCACGTCCTCTTGCACTGATGCATGCCTGTATTCGTCGTGGCACACTATCCACGAGTTCATCAAGGTATGCTGGTCACTATAGTCTAGCGGTCTTTATCCTGAAAGAAGTCATTCGCAAGATGTGCACGATGAGGGCGCGAATTGTCGTCTATGAAGACGAATGCCTCGCCAAAATGCTGCCAATATGGTTGCACTATCGGTCGGAGGATGGTTCAAATGGCTCTGAGCACTGTGGGACTTAACATCTGAGGTCATCAGTCCCCGGTCGGAGGATGGCATTCGCGTATCGTACAGCCGTTACGGCGCCTTCCATGACCACCAGAGGCGTACGTCGGTCCCACGTAATGCCCCCCCCCCCCCCAGAACAGCAAGGAACCTCCACCTTAGACAGTGAGTCTAAGCCGTTCAGCCTGACTGGGTTGCCTCCAAATGCGTCTCCGCATATGCGACACTCATCGGTGAAGAGAACGTGATGCCAATCCTGAGCGGTCTATTCGACATGTTTTTGGGCCCTTCTGTACCGTGCCGCATGGTGTCGTGATTGCAAAGATAGACGTCGCTATGGACGTCAGGAGTGGAGGTGGAGTTGCCCATCATGCAGCGTATTGTGCACAGTTTGAGTCGTAACACGACGTCCTGTGGCTGCACGAAAAGCATTATTCAACTTGGTGGCGTTGCTGTCAGGGTTCCTCCGAGCCATAATACGTAGGTAGCGGTCTTTCACTGCATTAGTAGCCCTTGGGCGGCCGCAGCGAAGCATGTCATCGACAGTTCCTGTCTCTCTGTATCTCCTCCATGTCCGAACAACACTGCTTTGGTTCACTCCGAGACGCCTGAACACTTCCCTCGTTGAGAGCCCTTCCTGGCGCAAAGAAACAATGCGGACGCGATCGAACCGCAGTACTGACTGTCTAGGCATGGTTGAACTACAGACAACCCGAGCCGTGTACCTCCTTCCTGGTGGAATGACTGGAACTGATCGGCTGTCGGACACCCTCCGTCTAATAGGCACTGCTCATGCATGGTTGTTGACATCTCTGGGCGGGTTTAGTGACATTTCTGAACAGTCAAAGGGACTGTGTCTGTGATACAATATCCAGAGTCAACGTCTATCTTCAGGAGTCCTGGGAACCGGGGTGACGCAAAACTTTTTTTGATGTGTGTATTAGAGCAAAAGATACGCCATCAATTATGTTTTTTTGTTTATAAAATGCAATTAAAATTCTGTAAGGATATAAAATATACAATGGATTAACACTGAATGATGAGCGGTTCTAAATATATGCAAAACAAACAAAAAGCAAAGAGAAGTGGTCTCCTCACTTACATATTCTTTACTAAAGGAAAATCTACGTTCGGTGATCATATTATTCAAATAAGCGATATAAGACATAAAAAACCATCTTGAAATTGTGAGTACTATGCCTAAGGGCTTACTGAAGAACATATTGGAGGAAGTGGAAGAAAAGGTGCACAGTTACTTAAAGATCGGACTGAGAGGAGGAAAAAGCAATTTCTAGAATCGTTCGCAAAATAGATTTTACTGACTTTGTTTTTAAGCTCAACTCCCATGCCAGCTTTTACCTTTGAATGAACGCGGGAAGTTGTATCAGTTTCTCATCCCCACTGTCTCTATAACATCGCTCCTTCCTTTTGATTTCCATCCTCTCCCTTTCGCCCCTTACACCCCTGCCTCGGCCCCTGCCTTCCCTCCAACACAACCTGTGTTCGGTATTTAGTATAATATAGCCCATTATTTAGTATGTTTTAAATAATTTACGGAAAGAACTGATTTCCATATCGTAGGGGTCCAGGAACCACAACATTTAATGAACCTGGCTTACTGTTCTTCATTTCGTCTCGTTACCTATAGACATACAGCACCGTCAGGTACAGAACATAATAACTGCATTACCATGTCACAATAGGATAATGTCCACAGTACAGCACTTTGTTTGTGGTCCTGTGTGGTCGCCTAATACTAAAGCCAATCGATAGAGCCTTTCATAACTATACATTACCTACATGGGGTGGTTACAGCGGCCGTGTCTGATCGATGTGCTGCGACACGGCGTGGAGAAGGCGGCTACAACGCCGCTGAGAGCAGCAGCGTACACCTGGTCATTTCTTGGACAAACAAGAAACTGAAGATACGTCCAGAAATCGTTCGTTAACTGACGATTGCAAAGTATGTCACTGTTCCCTCTGGACACTTGATTTCTTTGCAATAAAAGTTAAATTCATGTTGTCATTGTGGAAGGCTGTTACTACGACGACACTCCCTTGATTTAAAGAGTCATGGTCAAATCGATGGTTTATGTTGGGAAAAGCTGTATATAATGGTAATATGTAAACTTAGCTAAACACATTTGCAATTTTGTTTTTAATCTTTTATTACAATGGGGTCCATTTGGTTATTTAACTTCCTGTTTTCAAATTTTATGCTCGGTTTATATATCTTTAACACTGTGACTTTTTAAAGAGGCAAAACAATAATTATAATAAATAAAATAAACTCTGTACGTAAGGGGCACTCTGATCACTAGAGACCGGATTATATGCATCATAAAAATCTTAAAATACACATGCAAATATGCATGAAAAATGCTTAAAATACGTGAAAAGGGTCGAAATATGCAAGATCAAATAATAAAAAACGTAATACTTCCTGTATGCATTATATCTCAAAGTCGAATCTATGCATATCAATTACGAGGGAAAGCGCAAGCCACGCGAAAAATGGGTATATCTAGAACGCTAATATCATTTTCTGAATACTTTCTGGTAGAGGTTAGGAATGGGGCCTCCTGGGACTGTTTCCTAAAAATTTGCAACATGGGGACGCATGCCGTGTTTCAAGGATTGTTCCTTCTTTGGTATTGTTGTCGGTAATAAGCGGTTGCGATGCAAATGAGTCGCAGAGTAACGATCGACATATACGGACCAACTTCGAGATATATCGCTTTTAGAGGAGCACGCTCAAAATCTACGAAATATTTTGTTTAAAAAACAACATACAATCATGAATTTTTTTGAACAGCATTAAAATTTAATTAATACTATTGGACCAAAGCATCGTTTACAATTTTATTCATATTTTTCTGCTATTGTAAACATAACGACCAAGTACTGTTCCAGATGTTGGGTACTAAGTTTGTGCCTTCGATCACTTAAAACATTTTTATAAGCAGAAAAAAACCGTTCTACACCAGCTGAAGTAACTGAGCAGTATTTGAATTTGGGTACTATGTTGGCACTTCTTGTTTCTAGTAAAAGTTCCCATTAATAAAACTATCATTTTGGCACAAGCGTTCAAAGCCTGGGTTATTTTTTTCAATGTTTTCAGACTTTTCTTTACGTTTTCTTGGGAATACTTCCCGCAATGGGGAGTTCACTAGAATAATTTTATTCATTAACTGAATAGATTCATTCAGCACCAAACCTTGAGTTTCAAACTTTTATACTTGCAGGTATGTGGGAAAAATGAGTTCTAATCACAGCAAAGTATTTTTGAATACCGGAATCATTAAAAGCTTCCCTGCACTGGAAAACTGCTGCCAGAATCACTATCGAAGTCGTTTACCGCCCCTATAATGGCCCGAAATGTTCATTGTAAAACAACACAGCTTCGACCCACGTACCCCAACGAGTTACCACTGGGTCGCTAGGTAAACGCACATTTGGTTGTTTTCTTTGGAGGTCCTGATGCGAGCAGGAGCATTTAGAAATACTTTCTTTGTGGATGAAATCAGTTTATTCACATTCACAAACGTGGAATGCACTTCAGCAAGGCAGTGTACTCTATGAGCAAAGCATGTCACATGAAGCAAATTGGGATAAAATACTCGGAGGGCTTTTTCTGCTTTGGTCATATAAACACAAAAACCTTTGATGTGCAGAAAATTCTGGAAATATTTTTCTAATACCCTCATTCACAAATCTGGCGATCGTAGAATGATTTATTTCTTAGAGTTCTTTGCAGGCCGCTAAATAGGAAGAAGAAAGCTCTTCTTTTAAATTATTGCAATGTAACGCCTACAAGTGTCTGTAGTTCCGTTAAGTGAAATCCAGATAATGCTGTCCTTGAGTTCATTCTATATTTCTTCCAGAACATTTACGTAAAATGTCGGTATGTAATTTTTTGGCAATGTTGGTTTATCCGGTATATTTTGATTTAAGCAGTATTTGCACAGGAAGCCTTTGTGGAAGGGGTTTACAAGTTTGTGAAGAGGAATATTGCTTGCAATGAATGCTTCACATAGATCCTTGTTAAACCGACTTACCTTTGGACAAATCCCTGCTACTGCAACTTGCTGTTGTCATACGTTGTTGTCGTTCTTTTCTCTGCATTCCTGCGACATGAAGACTTGTCATGACATGCTGGACTCTTTGAAACTTTTTTTTTTTTTTTTTTTTTTGCACGAAACGTTTTTCTCGCAAACTCGACAGTGTAAAACAGTTGCGTCCTAAGTAAATGTTGCAGGATGGTCAGTTATTTACGAAACAACGTTTCTTTTTTCGGGCGGCACGGTACACAACACGTTACCCACTACGCGTCGTAAACACGTTCAACTGTGTACAAGTAAATAGAAAGCTAAACTGAACCTTTGGACGTGCGACTAAACGACTACATAGTTCAGTTTAATTGCTGCCGACGCGTACGGTATGAAAGCGAAGTGGATTAACCAGGGGAGCGGACGCAGTATCATTGACTCTGCCTGTTCCTGTCCCTCTTCTGTAATGGTTTCTCCAGAAGTGGCCTCTCGCTTAGCAATTGCACGCAGTTCTAGATCGTGGTCAATCAGTGAGACATCAAAACTAGATCGAGCTAGAGATCGCCGGTCTAAGTTTTTAAAATATTGTGAACATAGAGCGAAAATATGGATCGTCACTAGTTTTTAGTTAAAATACGCGATAACCGGTGAAAAGGAACCAAATATGCAAACGCATGTGCAACATGCAAAAGCATATAATCCGGTCTTTACCGGTTACTAATGGCCTCAATTTACATTTTTTTGAAGCGCAACATTGACCTTTTCTTTCACTGTCCGAGCCGGCCGGAGAGGCCTAGCGGTTCTAGGCCATTCAGTCTGGAACCGCGCAACCCCTACGGTCGCAGGTTCGAATCATGCTTCGGGCATGGATGTGTGTGTCGTGTTAGGTTAGTTAGGTTTAAGTAGTTCTAAGTTCTAGGGGACTGATGACCTCAGATGTTAAGTCCCATAGTGCTCAGACCCATTTTACTATCTGACACAGCTGCTTGCGGATCAAGCGTGACGACTGCGTGCCAGGGATAAGAAGCTACCTATACATTTTAAGGTTCTACTATATACCATATGTTAGTTGTCATAAAGTATAACATTTTCTTAAACTGCTCTTTAACTAATTTTCTATCTAGGTAATCGTATTTTTTCATCGTACGGTCGCCTGAGGTTGGTACTGCGTACCGAAACCAGTAGCCAGGAGGCGAAATAAATAATCTGCGACTGTAGACATAAACATATACCTTTTCATATTCGTTTACGTTTCTTTCCCTACCAGTGCTACCAATACTCCTACCATTTACTACGTCATTTACGTAGTGTACCAAAACTACCGAAGCGTAGTTTTGGTAGAGCACAACACTACCTGTATATCTTGAAATTGCGCCTGCTGTGATTTTCTTCGCACAAATGCACTAAATTAATGCTGCATTTTTCTGGTACTAAGTTAGAGATTTATTTTCTTATGTCCATTGTCGAACAAATGTATCATGTTTGTGACGTAATTGTTGCTTCATATTGTTATTACGCAATCAGGAAAAAAACAAGAAAACATTCATTCGGTTATCAGAAAGACAACAGATTACGTTCTATTGTGGAAAGTTTTCGATCTGCCCACTAATACAAAGTACAGTGGGCAAAGAAACATGCTAAGCTCCTCCAATCCATTGGCGTAAGCAGCTGCTGCCAACAGCTCAGAATTGCGCATAAACGAACGTGCCGGTTATGAAATTGTCGTTTGTATTTGATCGACCCTCGTACAGACAGCTTTTACGGTACGTTACCAAACATGTCTGACGCCAAGAAAAGGGCTCGGGAACGAAAGTGTCGAAATGAAAGGGCAGTCGACGGTACCGGCGGTATATTGCGGCTTTGTAGGAGGACACTCGTTTGCAGGGTGTGAAGTGGGGCGGAGCGTGTGAAAGGCGCGCCCCCCGCGGCCGGTACCGTTTCTTTTGACCGCGAGGTGCATATTAAACGGAAACGTGATCCCCACACAGCGGCGCCCGCGATCTGTTGCGCCTCCCCCCCCCCTCCCCCCTCCCCCCCACTGTTGCCCCTCGACGACCGCGCGCGCTTTGCATATCAATAATAAGGGCGCGACCCGGCGCCTCATTATATTACGTTTGATTGAGACCATTTGTCAGTCACGCCGCAGACGAGTGTCGGCGGCGCAGACAATGCAGTCCGCACCGCAGCAGCTGGCCGGCCACCACGCGGCCGTCTGCAGCCGCTGCTGCCTCCCCTCCAGACGTTCCCAGATCGGTTTCGCGGTGCTGCGCCTCGGACGCCCTATAACGAAGCTGTCCCGCTCATCACCTCGTTTGGCTGCGAGATGATGGACGGACAGAGTATGACACGCGCCGCATAAAAGAGCCACGCTGCGGGTGGCAGACCTGATGACAGGCTAAGCGAGCGGGCAGACCCCTCACAATAATCACAGCGTTGACCATGCAACGTGCAGGAAACTGGAAGCAGGGAGACACAAAATATTTCAAGAAAACTAATTAGTCATTTGTTGTTGCTGTGGTCTTCAGTCATGAGACTGGTTTGATGCACCTCTCCATGCTACTATATCCTGCGCAAGCTTCTTCATCTCCCAGTACCTACTGCAACGTACATCCTTCTGAATCTGTTTAGTGTATTCATCTCTTGGTCTCCCTCTATGATTTTTACCCTCCACGCTGCCCTCCAATACTAAGTTGGTGATCCCTTGATGCCTCAGAACATGTCCTACCAAGCGATCCCTTCTTCTTGTCAAGTTGTGCCACGAACTCCTCTTTTCCACAATCCTATTCAATACTTCCTCGTTAGTTACGTGATCTACCCATCTTCTGTAGCACCACGTTTCTGAAGCTTCTATTATTTTCTTGTCCAAACTATTTATCGTCCATGTTTCACTCCTATACATGCCTACACTCCATACAAATACTTTCAGAAACGACTTCCTGACACTTAAATCTATACTCGATGTTAACAAATTTCTTTTCTTCAGAAACGCTTTTCTTGCCGTCGCCAGTCTAAATTTTATATCCTCTCTACTTCGACCATCATCAGTTATTTTGCTCCCCAAATAACAAAATTCATTTACTACTTTAAGTGTCTCATTTCCTAATCTAATTCCCTCAGCATCACCCGACTTAATTCACCTACATTCCATTATCCTCGTTTTCCTTTTGTTGATGTTCATCTTATATGCTCCTTTCAAGACACTGTCCATTCCGATCAACTGCTCTTCCAAGTCCTTTGCTGTCTCTGACAGAATTACGATGTCATCGTCGAACCTCCAACTTCTTATTTCTTCTCCATTTTATTTTGTTTCCTTTACTGCTTTCTCAATATAGAGACTGAATAACATCGGAGATAAGCTACAACCCTGTCTGTCTCCCTTCCCAACCACTGCTTCCCTTTCATGTCCCTCGACTCTTATAACTGCCATCTGTTTTCTGTACAAATTGTAAATAGCCTTTCGCTCTCAGTATTTTACCCCTGCCACCTTCAGAATTTGAAAGAGAGTTTTCCAGTCAACGTTGTTGAAAGCTTTGTATAAGTCTACAAACAGTAGAAACGTAGGTTTACCTTTCCTTAATCTGTTTTCTAAGATAAGTCGTAGGGTCCGTATTGCCTCACGTGTTCCAGTATTTCTACGGAATCCAAACTGATCTTTCCTGAGGTCGGCTTCTACCAGTTTTTCCATTCGTCTGTAAAGAATTAGCGGTAGTATTTTGCAGCCGTGACTTATCAACATCTGTCACCACCTACTTTCTTTGTGATTGGAATTATTATATTCACTAGTCGCTTAATAACACCATTTTAACCACACAGTTTGTCCACGAAGTCTCTGTAACTCTGAAGTGAAAAACGTACAGGGTGATTAGATGACGGAGTTAAAATTTTTCAAGAGAATGGAGAAGAGTGTATCAATTTCAGGTAAGGGACCCTAGTCTAGAAAGGGCCGAGTCGGAAGTTACAATCGAAAATCGTTCTGATACCTCTTAAGTGGTATACATGGTACTGCTGTTGCTAAGACTGTATGCTGGACCATATTCATAGGTTGTACCAGGGGCGTTCAATATGGCACGATTCACTTCTTTTCTCGTCCAATTTCGTTTGAAAAAGATGCGAAATTTGTCGTGAGGCATCGTGCTTCTGCCCGTATATTTTCCGAGTGGTGGCGGCGCTATATCTAACTTCCAAAATGGCGTCTGTAGCAGAGGTGCTTCCCAAGCAAATAGCTGTCATCGAGATTCTTTTGGCGGAAAGCGAGAGCATAGCAGATATTCATAGGCGCTTGTAGAACGTCTACGGAGACGTGGCAATAACAAATTATGTGTCCCTTTGAAAGTCAGATATGGAAGCTGGAGAGATTGAATAAGAGTCTCTGAACGTTCTTTCCACCAACCTGTCGTCTTCTGAAGTTGTGTCCCCAGCGGAGAAGACAGCTCGTCGGTCGTGGGATCTCTTTCGGTGGAGGCTGCTATGCTGTCAATTCGAACTTGTGATTGTACTTTTTGCGGAATGCCACTTGCCCAGGTTAGTCTCTGTAGTACGGACAATGATGGTAGGCGACACTTCTCATTAGTGTATCCTGTTTGGTTATTACTCAAATATCCACACATTTACACTGTCTTTTACAACACTCGGCATAGCTTTTTTAATTGTGTGGTAACTTTTACATCCAAATTCCGAAATATGATGCACATGTCCGGCTCTCCGGTACGCACTAGACAGAGTGAGTATTGTGAGTATTACGTATTCACATCTAAGTAACGCATGATACTCAGATGCGTGCCGGCCCTCCAGAACGCCCGAAACAGAGTGACTAGCGCAGCCGAAGTACTTGGTCTCCCAGGCGCGCCATGGGACCCGATGGTGTCGGAAGCACTTCGGTTGCAATATCGTTACTCTTATGTTTCTCGAAACTAGTGAAAGTTAATAAACGAAAACGATAGACTCGTTGGGTAACCACGAGAGACTGTCATACTAAAAACTGGGATACATACAATGAAAAGTATTTAAATAATTAGTAAGAGACGTTCGGAATTTTCTCACCTATCACCCGAACGTGCAGACCAATCACAAGCAAGTTCAGTACAATTGGAGGACTCTCCCACAGGACTGATACATACTGTGTCATCTGTCGCTTGTACCTCACTCCACTTTTGTACCGTATGCTACTTCCCGTGTATCAGACTGCATCACTGCATCAAGGCGAGCTTCTAGCAAAATAAAATACTGGCGGCCATAGCCAGGAATATCACACAGTGAACAAAAGCACGGCGAGTCGTCGGTCGAAGCGCCTGCCGTCATCATATCAAGGTCGTGCAGACGCGGTCACTCTCCAGCGTGCAGGCCGGCCACACACAACTGTGACTCCTGCAATATTGGAAATGCGTTTTCGTCGCCATAAAATCGCAGATGAACTTCTCGTTTTCCATGACGAAGCAAGGCCTCACACAAGGCTGCGCAGCCGAGATGAGCTCACAAAACATCACTGGTCTGTTCTTTCTTGTCCACCCTACAGTGTCTCACACCTTTCGTCTTTCACTTGTTCGGCCCAAAGGAGGATGAACTCCGCGGGAAGCGGTACGTGGATGAGGTTGAGGTTGTACACGGAGCAGCACATTGGCTGCCACGTGGACCAATAATACGGCACTATGCGGGCATACGGGCACTCCAAGTAAGGCAGCGTAAGGCCGTCGCATTGAAAGGGGATTATGTTTAAAGAATAGGGTTTTGTGACCATAAGACTGGGGAATAATATGGCGTATTGGAATCATAGCCGGCTGCGGTGGCCGAGCGGTTCTAGGTGCTTCAGTCCGGAACCGCGCGAGTGCTACGGTCGTAGGTTCGAATCCTGCCTCGGGCATGGATGTGTGTGATGTGCTTAGGCTAGTTAGGTTTAAGTAGTTCTCAGTTGTAGGGGACTGATGATCTCCGATGTTAAGTCCCATAGTGCTCAGAACAATTGGAATCGTTTTGGAGTCGTAAATAAAACAAACATGCTTTCAGAAAAAAAAGTATAGCCTTACTTACTGAGCGCCTCTCGTAGTACGGATCAAGAAAAGAAAAAAAAAAGAATGTCTAGTAAATATGAGCTCCAGATTGGATACTTCAAGAGCTATGAGCCCTTCTCCATCTTCGATCCTGTGAACAAATCTCTTCTACAACGAGCCCTTTGCTTTCCATGTATAGAGAGGTAGTGGTAAGGACCGAAGAGGAAAAATATTTCCAGTAAAATGGGCTCTAAAGTGCATACCTTAAGACTTATAAGCAATTGTTCATCTTCGCTGCTGTGATACACATCGCTTTCACTGAACACGTACGCATAGATCTTAAGGTATGCATTTTGAAGCCCATGTGTACTAGCCATTTTTTTACTTGTTTTGATACATACAACAACCTCTTAAAGTCGTCTCCCTATACTCTCAACGACAACAGTACCAATACAAGTATCCACTGTCAGATGTATCAGAACGACTTTCACTTATAAGTTTCGATTCGGTCGTTTCCAGAGCAGGGTTCCATTTCAACAAACTGATATATTTACCCTTCTTCCCTGAAAGTATGTAACATCATCACACAGTACAGGATGTTTATAAATGAATATCAGGGTTTTAACGCTTTATAATATTTATTATATTAAACTTACAGTTATAAATGATGTTGTTGTTGTGGTCTTAAGTCCTGAGACTGGTTTGATGCAGCTCTCCATGCTACTCTTATCTTGTGCAAGCTTCTTCATCTCCCAGTACCTACTGCAACCTACATCCTTCTGAATCTGCTTAGTGTATTCATCTCTTGGTCTCCCTCTATGATTTTTACCCTCCATGCTGCCCTCCAATACTAAATTGGTGATCCCTCGATGTCTCAAAACATGTCCTACCAACCGATCTCTTCTTCTAGTCAAGTTGTGCCACAAGCTCCTCTTCTCCCCAATTCTACTCAATACCTCCATTAGTTAAGTGATCAACCCATCTAATCTTCAGCATTCTTCTGTAGCACCACATTTCGAAAGCTTCTATTCTCTTCTTGTCTAAACTATTTATCGTCCACGTTTCACTTCCATACATGGCTGCACTCCATACAAATACTTTCAGAAACGACTTCCTGACACTTAAATCAATACTCGATGTTAACAAATTTCTCTTCTTAAGAAACGCTTTCCTTGCCATTGGCAGTCTACATTTTATATCCTCTCTACTTCGACCATCATCAGTTATTTTGCTCCCCAAATAGCAAAACTCATTTACTACTTTAAGTGTCTCATTTACTAATCTAATTCCCTCGGCATCACCCGACTTAATTCGACTACATTTCATTATCCTCGTTTTGCTTTTGTTGATGTTCATCTTATACCCTCCTTTCAAGACACTGTCCATTCCGTTCAACTGCTCTTCCAAGTCCCTTGCTGTCTCTGACAGAATTACAATGTCATCGGCGAACCTCAAAGTTTTTATTTCTTCTCCATGGATTTTAATACCTACTCCGAATTTTTCTTTTGTTTCCTTTATTGCTTGCTCAATATACAGATTGAATAACATCGGGGAGAGGCTACAACCCTGTCTCACTCCCTTCTCAACCACTGCTTCCCTTTCATACCTCTCGACTCTTATAACTGCCATCTGGTTTCTGTACAAATTGTAAATAGCCTTTCGCTCTCTGTATTTTACCCCTGCCACCGTCTGAACTTGAAAGAGAGTATTCCAATCAACATTGTCAAAAGGTTTCTCTAAGTCTACAAATGGTAGAAACGTAGGTTTCCCTTTCCTTAATCTTTCTTCTAAGGTAAGTCGTAGGGTCAGTATTGCCTCATGTGTTCCAACATTTCTACGGAATCCAAACTGATCTTCCCAGATGTCAGCTTCTATCAGTTTTTCCATTCGTCTGTAAAGAATTCGTGTTATTACTTTGCAGCTGTGACTTATTAAACTGATAGTTCGGTAATTTTCACATCTGTCAACACCTGCTTTCTTTGGAATTGGGATTATTATTTTCTTCTTAAAGTCTGAGGGTATTTCGCCTGTCTCATACATCTTGCTCACCAGATGGTAGAGTTTTGACAGGACTGGCTCTCCCAATGTTGTCAGTAGTTCTAATGGAATGTTGTCTACTCCAGGGGCCTTGTTTCGACTTAGGTCCTTCAGTGCTCTGTGGAACTCTTCACGCAATATCATATCTCCCATTCATCTTCATCTACATCCTCTTCCATTTCCATAATATTGTCCTCAAGTACATCGCCCTTGTATAGACCCTCTATATACTCCTTCCACCTTTCTGCTTTCCTTTCTTTGCTTAGAAGTGGATTTCCATCTGAGCTCTTGATGTTCATGCAAGTGGTTCTCTTTTCTCCAAAGGTCTCTTTAATTTTCCTGTTGGCAGTATCTATCTTACCCCTAGTGAGATAAGCCTCTACAGCTTTACATTTGTCCTCTAACCATCCCTGCTTAGCCATTTTGCACTTCCTGTCGATCTCATTTTTGAGACGTTTGTATTACTTTTTGCCCGCTTCACTTACCGCATTTTTATAATATCTCCTTTCATCAATTAAATTCAATATATCTTCTGTTACCCAAGGATTTCTAGTAGCCCTCGTCTTTTTACGTACTTGATCCTTTGCTGCCTTAACTATTTCATCCCTCAAAGCTACCCATTCTTCTTCTACTGTATTTCTTTCCCCATTCCTGTCAATTGTTCCCCTTATGCTCTCCCTGAAACTCTGTACAATCTCTGGTTCTTTTAGTTTATCCAGGTCCTATCTCATTAAATTCCCACCTTTTTGCAGTTTCTTCAGTTTTAATCTACAGTTCATAACCAATAGATTGTGGTCAGAGCCCACATCTGCCCCTGGAAATGTCTTAAATTTTAAAACCTGGTTCCTAAATCTCTGTCTTACCATTATATAATCTATCTGAAACCTTTTAGGATATCCAGGGTCTTTCCTTGTATACAATCTTCTTTTATGATTCTTAAACCGAGTATTAAGCTATAATTAAGTTATGCTCTGTGCAAAATTCTACCAGGCGGCTTCCTCTTTCATTTCTTAGCCCCAATCCATATTCACCTACTATGTTTCCTTCTCTCCCTTTTCCTACTGATGAATTCCAGTCACCCATGACTATTAAATTTTCGTCTCCCTTCACTACCTGAATAATTTCTTTCATCTCATCATACATTTCGTCAATTTATTCGTCATCTGCAGAGCTAGTTGGCATATAAACTTGTACTACTGTAATAGGTGTGGGCTTCGCGTCTATCTTGCCCACAATAATGCGTTCACTCTGCTGTTTATAGTAGCTTACCCGTACATCTATTTTTTTGTTCATTATTAAACCCACTCCTGCATTACCCCTATTTGATTTTGTATTTATGTCCCTGTATTCACCTGACCAAAAGTCTTGTTCCTCCTGCCACCGAACTTCACTAATTCCCACTATATCTAACTTTAACCTATCCATTTCCCTTTTTAAATTTTGTAACCTACCTGCCCGATTAAGGGATCTAACATTTCACGCTCCGACCCGTGTAATGCCAGTTTTCTTTCTCCTGATAACGACGTCCTCCTGAGTAGTCCCCACCGGAGATCCGAATGGGTAACTGTTTTACCTCTGGAATATTTTACCCAAGATGACGCCATCATCATTTAATCATACAGTAAAGCTGCATACCCTTGGGAAAAATTACGGCTGTAGTTTCCCCTTGCTTTCAGCCGTTCGCAGTACCAGAACAGCAAGGCCATTTTGGTTAACGTTACAAGGCCAGATCAGTCAATCATCCAGACTGTTGCCCCTGCAACTACTGAAAAGGCTGCTGCCCCTCTTCAGGAACCACATGTTTGTCTGGCCTCTCAACAGATACCCCTCCGTTGTGGTTGCACCTACGGTACGGCTATCTGTATCGTTGAGGCACGCAAGCCTCCCCACCAACGGCAAGGTCCATGGTTCATGGGGGGGGGGGGGGTTATATATGATATGTCAAGTCAAAGAGTAACTCAAACAGTTTTACCAAGAACCTTATAAATGTTCAATGTGAGCACCATTTGTCACGCGACACACATCAAGTGTATAGCCGAGCACTTCCCAAACGTTGAGAAGTGTCCCTTCAGTGATTGTAGCAACAGCTGCTTCAATCCGGTTTCTTAATTCAGGGAGGCCTGCTGGTAGCGGAGGCACGTACACACGATCCTTGATGAAGTTCCAAAGTAAAAAATCGCATGGCATAAGGTCGAGTGAACGTAGATCCAATGTAAAGCAAGGCCTGTCACCGGGCCCTTTGCGGCCTATCCAGCGCTTGGGTACAGCGAAGTTCAACCAGTAGCGTACTTCGCTATGCCAGTGAGGTGCCGCACCATCCTGCTGGTGCCAAACACAACTGTTTGAGTTGCTCTTTCATTTGACATATCATTTATAACTGTAAGTTTAATGTAATAAATATTATGAAGCGTTGCTGATATTCATTTACAAACACCCTGTATATTGTGTATTGGAGTACTTCACGCTGTGCGTCTCCACGTCCTCCTCGGAATTTTGCAGAGAATCTCAGGAGCTATATTTCGAAATACTTCCTCATCATTTTCGTGCAATTCTTTATTTGTCTTGTATTGCCGTTAAGCCACATGAGACGTAACGATTCACCGTAATGAGCTGTCTAGCGTGGTAAGTCCCGGGTTTCGCAATGATCATATCATTTGGGATGGAGATGTTGCTGAATCACTCCCAGTTTACATCTACATGATTACTCTGCAGTTCACAATCAAGTGCCTGTTCATCAAGGAAATCACGCACTGAATAGCAAAGTGTATTCGCACATGATCCATGATTCCCTTCCATTTAACCTCAGGTGTTAACAACGTTTGCAAGTTGTCCAAATAAGGGCTTCCATTCTAGTGTCCTTCAAAAAACATGTGCGAACAAGTATCCCGATGATATCCCTATCCATATCATAATATGAGGCGGGTTCCAACTCTACCATATAATGGGGATTTTCCTTGGATTAGAAGGTCACTTTACTCCTGTTTGTACAACATATCTCATGTTCTTCAGAAAATGACATTCTGGAGGGAGAAACAGAATGTGGAAATTGTGTCAACAAAGCACCGCATCCTGCAACTCGCTGAGAAAGTTGCTTGTCGAAATTACAACTTTGAAAACTATGTTTTCGTCCATTGGTTCTGGATCATAAGCATACTTCAAAGAGCTGAACCAACTGATTGATTGTTGAAAGCATTTCAGTCCTTGACTAACTGAGGAGGGACGTCTGAAGTGAGATACTGTGACGAGGTGAAGGTGTAGTCAACGGAAAACATGGTTCCTGTGAGGTCTCGGCACGTGTGCATGGCTGAACCATACAAAGCAGTCTAATCGTTTCCTGTTCATTTCCGGATGGGTGTATGATGCAAGAGGTCTTGGCTGTTGCTTCAGTGTTTCTGCTACGGACGAGAGATGCTGTAACCTGCCTTGATGTTGCTTTATAATGCTATTCCTCATGAGAAAAGTTGCAGAAATTATGGCGAGATTGCTGGGCGCATCGTGCAACTTGCAGCATTTTCAGATCTTTAACGTGCTTTTACTTGTAGTCAAACTTAATGTTCGTTGTTCTTTAATGTGGTTAGCTATCGATGCACTTGGTACAGAATCAGGTTTTCATTAATTCACCCGATTAATAGGCCTGTTGAATACGCTATACTCTCTTGTATTTAAATGCTTCCAGCAATTGCCAATGTACTTAGAATCTATTGTTCTTCAGATATTTGCTATGTGATGGTTCGGTATGTTTCATGCACGTGCAGTTGTATTCTTTCTTGTATGGATGACTATGTTTTGAGAAGATATAATTACCAAACGAACAGAAGCCTCTCAGGTTTATTCATATTCCGGCTCTAGCGATGAATTCATGTTTAAAGATTCGATTACTTACGTGGTATTGTGTGCATTTTTTGTTCTGCATTTCACTTAAAGCATGAATATTCATGTGTTCTCTGCCTTCAGCAGCAGTGATAGTCAAAGCGAGGCACGTTTGCAGTCAGTGTAAACTTATGTAAGAACTGAAATTAGCAGGAAGCCTTCCGTATTCTCTGCATTCTTCTCAGATTATTAGGTAAGTGACGGCGTGAAGATTCCGTGACAGCTGCCTGTTTATAGGTAATTTGGTGGGGTATCGACACATTCACTTTTTTGTCATGCAATGTATTTGTTTCCAACATCGTACAAGGTCATCAAGGGTTGGGTGCTTTGCGGACACTCCGAACGTGTATAAAACTATTATACTCACCAGAAATTGAACCAGAAGTAGCTAAGTAGTTAGTTGGTTAGTTAGTTACTTAGATGTTCCATTGATCATCTGAACACTTCTGTTATCGAAATGATGTAGAACGAGTCAGTTTAGGAGATATCTATACATGATTAGTGTTAACATTAATGAACACATTATTTTTGGTCCTACTCATGCAGCTGCACTTTCTTTACTGGCTGGAATAAAAGGAGTTGTCCAGGGGAAATGATTTTAAATCAGATTTAAAACTTGCTTTGCTACCTGTCAGACATCTTATGCTATTGGGCAAATAACAAAAAATATTTTTTCTTTACCTTGAACTCCTCTCTGAGCCACTGATAGGTTTAACAATGGGTAATAAAGGTCATTTTTGCCCTCAAGTGTTGTAATTATGTACATCACTGTTTTTCTCAAATTGCTGTGGATTGTTAGTGACGAATTTCACTAACGACCATATATACTGTGAGGGCACCTAGCTTCTTGAAGTGGGAAGCAGTGAGACACATGTCTCACTGCCTGCTTTTGTGCAATCATTACTTTCTTATCAGGTAATGAGTAAGCCCAGAAAATTATTTTGTACGACGTTATTGAATGGAAATATGCATAACATGCGAGTATGTTGATACAGTTGTTTCCAAATGGTTCAAATGGCTCTGAGCACTATGGGACTTAACATCTGAGCTCATCGTCCTCTAGAACTTAGAACTTCTTAAACCTAGTGAGTCGCATCCATGCCCGAGGCAGGATTCGAACCTGCTACCGTAGCGGTCGCACGGTTCCAGACTAGAACCGCTCGGCCACCCTGGCCGGCAGTTGTTTTCAAGATTAGCAGTTATACCAAGAGCAAACGTAGCTAAACGTAACTGCTTGAGAAGCTCACTGATATGCTTTTTTCAGTTCAAGTTTTCATCAAAATGTACACCCAAAAAGTTGGAGGGTTCACCCTACTTACTGACCCATGATCATGTGCTACACCCGTGTTGGTACGGTCCCATTTGTTGTACAGAACTGAACGTAGGATGTTTTTTTTTCACAATTATATTCAGGGAACTACTTAATTATTTTTTGGAAAATATCGTTTGTCAAATCTTCTGTTCCTTTCTCTGTAATGGGATCCGTTACAGCACTAGTATCGTCTGAAAAAGTAGCAATTTTACGTGTTGAATGTTAAGTGGAAGATCACTCACATACACTACTGGCCATTAAAATTGCTACACCAAGAAGAAATGCAGATGATAAACGGGTATTCATTGGAGAAATACATTATACTAGAACTGACATGTGATTAAATTTTCACGCAGTCTGGGTGCATAGATCCTGAGAAATCAGTACCCAGAACAACCACCTCTGGCCGTAATAATGGCCTTGATACGCCTGGGCATTGAGTCAAACAGAGCTTGGAAAGCGTGTAAAGGTACAGCTGCCCATGCAACTTCAACATGATACCACAGTTCATCCAGAGTGGTGACTGGCGTATTCTGACGAGCCAGCTGCTCGGCCACCATTGACCAGACGTTTTCAGTTGGTGAGAGATCTGGAGAATGTGCTGGCAAGGGCAGCAGTCGAATATTTTGTGTATCCAGAAAGGCACGTACAGGACCTGCAACATGCGGTCGTGCATTATCCTGCTGAAATGTAGGGATTCACAGGGATCGAATGAAGGGTAGTGCCACAGGTTGTAACACATTTGAAATGTAACGTCCACTGTTCAAAGTGCCGTCAATGCGAACAAGAGGTGACCGAGCCGTGTAACCAATGGCACCCCATACCATCACGCTGGGTGATACGCCAGTATGGCGATGAAGAATACACGCTTGCAATGTGCGTTCACCGCGATGTCGCCAAACACGGATGCGATCATCATGATGCTGTAAACAGAACCTGGATTCATCCAAAAAATGACGTTTTGCCATTCGTACACCCAGGTTGGTCGTTGAGTACACCATCGCAGGCGTTCCTGTCTGTGATGCAGCGTCAAGGGTAACCGCAGGCATGGTCTCCGAGTTGACAGTCCATGCTGCTGCAAACGTCGTCGAACTGTTCGTGCAGGTGGTTGTTGTCTTGCAAACGTCCCCATCTGTTGGCTCAGGGATCGAGACGTGGCTGCACGATCCGTTACAGCCATGCGGATAAGATGCCTGTCATCTCGACTGCTACTGATACGAGGCCGTTGGGATCCAGCACGGCGTTCCGTATTACCCTCCTGAACCCACCGATACCATATTCTGCTAACAGTCATTGAATCTCAATCAACGCGAGCAGCAGTGTCGCGATACGATAAACCGCAATCGCGATAGGCCACAATCCGACCTTTATTAAAGTCGGAAACGTGAAGGTACGCATTTCTCCTCCTTGCACGAGGCATCACAACACCGTTTCACAAGGCAACGCCAAGTAACTGCTGTTTGTGTATGAGAAATCGGTTGGAAACTTTGCTCATGTCAGCACGTTGTAGGTGTCGCCACCGGCTCCAGCCTTGTGTGAATGGTCTGAAAAGCTAATCATTGGCATATCACAGCATCTTCTTCCTGTCGGTTGAATTTCACGTCTGTAGTTCGTCATCTTCGTGGTGTAGCAATTTTAATGGCCAGTAGTGTATATTAGGAATATGAATGGACCCAAAACTGAATGCTGTGGGACTGCCTTTGTCAATAAAATTTTCTACCATTCCGACACTGTATGAATTATTCAGAAGAACATCTTCTGTGTATCAAGTATGATTCAAGTCTGCTGTGCGTGAAGTAATCAGTTCCACAAAACGTTAGTTTTCCTAAGAAAGTATTATGATCGACATAATAAAACGTTACAGAAAATACCAGCTCGCTATCTATTATTAATTAAGGCTTGTACTGTTTGATGAGTAAATGTATAAATAGCGTCTTCAGTCGAGCAACCTTTCTGGAATGCAAATTGTGATATGCTAAGTAAACTGTTTCCACTTAAGTGTGCGACTCCTCTTTAGCACATTATTTTTTGAATGTTTTGGAATAAGATGTGAGTAAAGGAACCGTTAGACAGCTGTACAGGGGAAGAGAACTGTCTTCTTGCCACGAAAAATAGAACAGTTCGGTGCCTCACGTGACTGGTATTTCTTCAGGCTTCGTACCGATCTTAGGCATCCGCTGAGCGTAGGGCGGGCGAATGTGTGTGTGTGTGAATGTGTGTGTGTGTGTGTGTGTGTGTGTGTGTGTGTGTGTGTGTGTGTGTGTGGGTTAAAAGCGCTCAACGAAGGTGTTATCAGTGCCTAAGAAGCGCGACAACACAGGTTGTGGATACCAGACCCTGGGACACTCCATATCTGAGGTTTTGCAGGAATTGGGCTTCTCCAGTACCGCCGCATCAAGGGTGCATATGGAGTTCCCTCAATCAGGAGAAAGGTCCACACCAGGTGTCACTATTGACTGCTTGTTGCAACAGCGGAAAGTCGAGCTACAGTACCACAACTCACTCTCCAATTCGGTGTTGTACGACAGCACCCAGTGAGTAAGCATTAAATTCAGAACCAATCGCTATCGCGTGCAAAAACCGCCGACCTCTGCTACACGTGCGAGACGTAGGAGAGAGGATAACACTGGCGCAGGGGCACTACAATTCGACGCTCACAACATGGATAAAGTCATGTGGACTTACGAGTCGCAAAACTCATGGTATGTGTCATCTGACCTCTTTTCTACCGAGCACATGAGAGACGTCATCTACCGAAATGTACACGACCTGGACCTAACTTTCAACGACTCTACTCTACATCTACATGATTACTCTGCAATTCACACTTAAGTGCGTGACAGAGGGTTCATCGAACCAATTTTCATACTACTTCTCTATCATTCCACTCTCGAATGGCGCCTGGGAAAAAGGAAGACCTAAATATTTCCGTTCGAGCTCTGATTTCTCTTATTTTATTACGATGATCATTCCTCCCTACGTCTATGGGCGTCAACAAAATATTTTCGGATTCGGAAGAGAAAGTTGGTGATTGAAATTTCGTAACTAGATCTTGCCGCAAAGAAAACCGTCTTTGTTTCAGTGACTGCCACCCCAACTCGCGTATCATATCAGTGACAATCCCACCCCTATTGCGAGATAACACTTTCTCGATGTCCTCCGTCAATCCTACCTGGTATGGATTCCACAGTGCGCAGCAATATTTCAGCTGAGGACGGACAAGTGTAATGTAGACTGTCTCTTTAGTGGGTTTGTCGCATCTTCTAAGTGTTCTGCCAACAAAGTACAGTAATTGTTTCTCCTTCGCCACCGTATTATCTATGTGGGCTTTCCAATTTAAGATGCTCGTAATTGTAATTCGTAGGTATTTGGTCGAATTGACAGCCCTTAGACTTGTGCGATTTAACGTATACTCAAAATTTATCGGATTTCTTTTAGTGCCCATGTGGATGACCTCGCACTTTTCTTTGTTCAGTGCCAACTGCCACTTTTCGCACCGTACAGAAACTCTCTCTAGATCATTTTGTAATTGGAAATGATCGTCTGATGATTTTACTAGACGGTAAAATGCAGCGTCATCTGCAAAAAATCTAAGGGGCTGCTCAGATTATCACCTAGATCATTTATGTAAATCAGAAACAGCAGAGGGCCTATGACACTACCTTGTGGAACGCCAGATATCACGTCTGTTCTACTCGATGATTTACCGTCTATCACTATGAACTGTGACCTCTCTGAGAGGAAATCACGGAGACGACAATCCATATGCACGCAATTTCATCAATAGTCGCTTGTGAGATACGGTATCAAAAGCCTCAATTGCACAAGAGCGATATTTTATGAATCCGTGTTGGTTATGCATCAATAAGTCATTTTCTTCAAGGTGATTCATAATGTTCGAGTACAGTAAATGCTCCAAAATCCTACTGAAAATTGAGATCAGTTATATGGGTCTGTAATTCAATGGGTTACTCCTATTTCCTTTCTTGAATATTGGTGTGACCTGTGCTACTTTCCAGTCACTCCCGCAAAGTGCAGACAGCAAGGTGGCTTCCCAACATTTCTGGGTTTGTCGTGGAGTTCATGCCACGGAATGTCGCCGCTGTAGTCATGGAACAAAGAGGTACTAGTTGCTACTTCACAGGTGTTTCTCATATGAGTGTACAATGCACAGAACTTGTGAGACAGCAAGTTAGGCCAGTAGCGTGTGGAATTCAGAAACCTGCTGAATCAACTGTTGTCTAGAACTGCGGGCGATCTGGGTAAGCGATTTAGACCGTTATCCACACTAATTTAGATGAATAATTGTTCTTCTTTTCAGCATCAGAAAAATCCTACGTCCAATTTAAATATGAAAACATACACGGAGTAATTTACTCTCTAATATTCCTCTGCTTGATGTAAAACGTCGGTAGAGAGAAGGTAGAGAGAACACCTGTCAACAGACACGAATGTCAATTTCCCGCCGGCCGGTGTGCCCGACCGGTTACAGGCGCTTCAGTCCGGAACCGCGCGACCGCTACAGTCGCAGGTTAGAATCCTGCCTCAGGCATGGATGTGTGTGATGTGCTTAGGTTAGTTAGGTTTAAGTAGCTTTAAATTCTAGGGGACTGATGACCTCAGATGTTAAGTCCCTTAGTGCTCAGAGCCATTTGAACCATTTGAACCAACCAATTTCCCAAAGACTTGGTAGTCACCAAGTGAGGAGTCTAGAAAGCGAACTAGTGAGAGAGAATGATTAAAGAGGGGCATTCAAAAACGTTTTTGTTCTGTTGGTCATTACAGATGCAAATAAATTTTGTCGGAGCGAACAAAAACCTTCAATGAGGATTATCAGTGCTGTGGAATAATGCTGATATGTAGCGCATATTTTCGAAAATATATTGCGAAAAATGCGTTAGATTTTCACAATTGTACTAAGAAAAACACTTTGAGTCCAACGGAGGCCATCTTCATAGCTTACTCTACAGTTGATGTGTGGCGATGGACGCATAGAGGAGGAACTGCAGAAGCCTCCAGATGATGTCAACTACCAGCACCGCCACCAAGCGGCATTCTATCTCGTGGAGGGCAGTGATCCTGTGTTTTGGTCGACTTGTGGAACATAATCAGCACTGATTACACTCATATTCTACTGAAAAATAGTGCAATTAATAACCTGTATCAGTATCGATGGTCTCTTAGCTACTGCTATGACAAAAATATGTGTTTAACGGTATAAAATCCTTCAGTTAAAGTTATTCAATATATGCGTAATAAGTACAACTCACTTCTTTGTTCTTCTTTAGTGTACATGATTTATGGCAGATTCCAACTGGAGACTGTCCATTGCGTCCTGTTCCGATGGTCTTCCTTCATCTGTTTGTATGTTCCTCCTCTTGTGCTGTTGTCCATTATTCCAATTCTCTACCTACTTTTTCCCTACCACTTATTCCCTAGTACATGTTCCAGCCAATGGTTTTTCATTTTTCTGTTCACTTTGAATAATTTTCTTTCTTCCCCTGTTTTCTTCATTACTTCTCAAATCCGTCAGTCCATTTAGTCCCAAACATTCTTCTCCACAGCCACATTTCAAATTTCTTCTTTCTTTTTAATTCTCCTTGATTCACTGCGTGTAACACTACATTCTAGGCACAACGTTTACCAAATCTTTTTCTAAGTTCCATTGGAATTCTTCTAGACGTGTAAGTAGGCTGTTTACGTTTTCTTATTGGTAACGCCACGTAGCGCTCTGTATGAAAAATCACTGGCTGTGCCGTGTGTAGTCTGTGGCTGGTTTGCATTGTTGTCTGCCATTGTAGTGTTGGACAGCGGCAGCTGGATGCTAACAGCGCGTAGCGTTGTGCAGTTGGAGATGAGCCACCAGCGGTGGTGGACGTGGGGAGAGAGATGGCGGAGTTTTGAAATTTGTAAGAATTGGTGTCATGAACTGCTATATATATTATGACTATTAAGGTAAATACATTGTTTGTTCTCTATTAAAATCTTTCATTTGCTAACTGTGCCTATCAGTAGTTAGTGACTTCCGTAGTTTGAATCTTTTAGTTAGCTGGCAGTAGTGGCGCTCGCTGTATTGCAGTAGTTCGAGTAACGAAGATTTTTGTGAGGTAAGTGATTTGTGAAACATATAGATTAATGTTAGTCAGGGCCATTCTCTTGTAGGGATTACTGAAAGTCAAATTGCGTTGCGCAAAAAAAAAAATATTGTGTGTCAGTTTAAGCACAGTCTTGTATAATTTTTCTAAGGGGACGTTACATATGTCGACCCTTAGCAGAGGATACCTCACTGGAATCTTCTGATTTTTTTCTTTTAGTCTGTGTAATAAGTGTAGACTTTGTTTATTGCTAGACCGTAATTGTAGAGAGAATCTCCTTTGTAGTTGTAGTCTTTCATTGTTGTACAGTAAAACAGTTGTGGCATGCATGTAGATTTGCGCCAAGTATTTCGCAGCTGCGCTTGCTATTAACTAGATATTATTTTCAGTGCTATGTTAATGTGTTGTCTTATTTTTGCTCTTCAAATTGTGTTTTTCTGTGTTCTCGTGTGAAATATTGTGACAATAATGGCGTGTGAAAAACATAATACTAGGCTCCAAAGTAAACTGAGAAATGACAGTGAAGACGAAAGCAGTATGTTAGCGCCACCATGTAATGAATTAACTAATGTTCAAAGTAGTAATTTGGTAATAGTGCACAGGGAAATGTAGCGGGCTGCAAATAATGGTGTAGACAGTGAAACAATTAGTGAACAGGGAAGCATTATCGATCGATCGGTCGGCAACAGCTCGCGTCAGGAATTCAAAACGACAGGACACAATCTAGGAAATGCTGTACATTCAGGTTTTGCGTCCTCACCGTTTACTCAAATAAGTCAAGACACATTTTCTGCTTGTCAAAATGTGAATGTTGCCGGTGCAAATGCACTGCCGTAAAGCATAGAGGAACAGATTCCAGACACTAATACATTATTATTGCAATTAATGCAGCAAATGAAACAAAATCAGAAACAAACACAGGAAAAATTAGACACAATGGGAAAAATCTTCAAAAGTTAGACACAACGCTTGAACAAAATCAGAAACAGATGGGACAAAATCTTCAAAAGTTAGACACAATGGAACAAAAGCTTCAAAAGTTAGACACCACACTTGAACAAACACGTGAAGATTTAACTAATGAGTTACATAACATCGAATCGAAATGTCAAAAAGTCTGTAATGACGTAAAAACACAAATTTGTGAGTATTTCCAACCTATTTTTTCGCGGCATGAAAATGCATTACAGAATCACGAAGCAGCCATAAAAGAACTGCAAACTATTGTTCATGAAAATCATGAGACCTTGCAAGCTAAAATTGACTCAGTTGCATCTACCGATTCGGTTACGCAAATTGCAAAAACTCAAGCGAACTTAAAGGACACAGTAGATACTATGAAAATTGGTTCAGAAAGACACAAAGAGGAAATAATTTCACTATCGGATAAAGTAGCCGAACTTTCAGATCAGTTCACTAACTTATCTACAAAGCTAGATGATGATCTGAATGACACAAAACCTGTAGCCTTCACTGACACTGAAGAGTATGAACAAATTAGAAAATTCAAACAGAATTAAAATCAAATCAACTCATAGTACAAAAGAGAAATGCGGGAAGTACAAGATCAGTTGGCTCAAGTAATACAATAATTACATATTTCAGAGGACACTCGCGCCCCAGTATGGGAAGAGGGACATAGCAATACGGAACAGCCACAAAATAATAACACAGGGCACTTCAGAAATTATGAAAGAAATTGGCAAGGTACACCGAATTCTGAGATGGAACCGCCGACACGACGTAACAATGACCGATATGCTACCCGCCGACATGACGATTTTGACTAAAAGCTGTTCATTACTACACGTAAATTCAAAACATTTAAGAATTCTGGCAACGACATTCATCCACAAGCGTGGCTTCATCAATTCTCTCATTGTTTTCCTCCGAACTGGTCATTAGAACACAGATTAGAATTTATGTGTGGCTACTTGGAGGATGAACCAGGTGTAAGAATGCGATCGGTCATTCACGATTGCCACAGCGAAGGAGAATTTTATCATGCCTTCCTCTCAGCATATTGGTCTCAAGCTACACAAGACCGAGTAAAACATGGCATCATAATGATGAAACATATCGAACAATCTGAATTTTCCAGTCTTGTGAAATATTTTGAAAACATGTTGCACAAGAATCAGTACCTGTCAAACCCATACAGCCCCTCAAAACTCATCCGCATTTGCTTAATCAAATTACCGGCACATTTACGGCATATTATTTTGGCAGGACGTTGCAAAGACGACATTGAAGCTTTTCAGGGGCTCTTACAAGAATTAGAAATTGACACTGACAGTCGCGGAACGAGAAAACAGGAACGCAACAATTACAGGTCACATCCGTCGAAATTCCGCGATGAAAGAAATAATAACTGGACACGACAAGGCTATTCTCATAATACAAATCGTGACCAAAACAGACACCACCCGTATGACAACCGTTGGCAGAGTAGTAGTAATTACAGGGAAAGATCACCTCTCCGCGGTAGTGACTATCACAGAGACAATCAGAGAAACAAACAATATGGGAACCAAAATAATTACTATCAAGGGAGACAGGATAACTTTAGACGCAACGGTCCAGCGCGCAGTTACGATTCAGAGAGAAATTCTCCACCATGTGACCGACAAGAAAGAAACTATGGAATCTACCGACATGACGACAGACGATATGATCGTAACGACAGACCTGAATTGCAGCAGAACTGGCGGGATTCAAACAGAGCAGGGCCCTCTCGGCAAGGTGAATACGTAGAAGTTAGGTCTCCTAATCCCAATAACGACGCATGCCAACAAAGAGGCAGAGAATGACTCGCACCGCAGGCAGGCACTTGCGCCAGCTGGCTTAGCGAAAAATAACATAGGCGCTAACCTTGAGAAAAACTCCAGTATTCTTTACCGACGTTTACCGCACGATAACTGCGTTCAAGGTGAAACCCTGAGTACTATGAAGAGTAAAGGATTGCACCATATTTCACATGTAAAACCGTTTATTGAAAGATAATCTGCTTTTTAACTTTGTCTTTGCCATAAAGCTGTTCATTTCACATTTCTAGTATGCTTTGTCACACTGAGAAACTGTTAACATGCAACAATGTTTTGAAGTTAACTATCCAGTCTAGAACCTAGGGAACATTTGTAAACAGAAATTACGAATGCATTGTTATAGTGAACAGACGACGCAGTGTTGTTATTTGTACATTCTTGCTTGTTAGTTGCACGATTACGTAACGACTATAAGGCTTACATTCTTAGAACATATACTGTTAATGAGGTTTTAATGCAACATTTTGGTTTAGTTGAAAAGACATTCTTTATTCGAAGTACTTTCTGTGAGATTAAAGATGACTTAACATTTGGTTTCTTTGATAGCTACACGATTATATCACGACGCTACTAATGTGTGACACAATTTACATTGTGCTTTTGCGGTGTATCTGTTTTATATCTGCACAGTTTTTCTGAATTCTTCTGGAAAGGAAAACATGTTTTAGTAGTAACTTTGTGGTATAGCTACAATGAGACAGCCTTTTCTGTAGCACAACAATACGTTACAGTGCAGTACTTACTTCATCACAGCAATAAGCGTAGTAACTACGATATCTATACGCAAAGCATTTCACTTTTGTTTATCATGAAGTAAGTACATTGGCTTCTGCAGAACGTAGCTTTCGGAGGACGATAAATACGACACTTCCACAGAGATTATCTTACAACAAGACGCACAGTTTAGCGCTACAGTACACGTATTTGAGTGATTAATTTTGTACTTAAAACACTTATTTTTAAAGATATTTGAAGTACAATGATACAAAGGTTTTCCGTGATACATTTCATTCCATTGCTGTAATCTGTAACACCCGAGGATATAATTACATTAATCCTCAGGGGGGTACACGCTTACTTTGCGTACCATGTGTATGGCAAGCACAAGGAGCCCTAGCTAATATGGTGTTTGCTTATACAACTTTAAACATCGGTACCATATTTCTCTAACACATTAATTACACAGCTATCTGATCATTTAACTGGGAGAGACAAACGTTTATTTTACTACAGCAGTGACAGATGTTTACGTAATTACACAGTTGGATAACTTCAAACTTACGAAATTGTATTTTGTCTGTCTTTGTGAACTGTTCACATTTTTTCAGAACCATTGTGATACTATGAGAGCTATGAATGGTGTATTTGGTATGGGATCACGATTTTTAAACTACGTTTGAGGTAGATGACACTTTTGACATGAGCAGAGAATTTTTTTAGGTTTTGAAATTATTGGAGGAAGCTATGACGATTTTAAGAATTTGACTGAGGTGTTATGATATTATTACGAAGACTATGTGTATTATGCTGTTGCGGTATGTTTATGATCAATAAGTTGATGCTATATGAGTTATTTGATTATGCTATGTATCTGTTATGATGAAATATTGAAGAAGTGTCGACGAATAAGGTAAGGAATAATGAGTAGTGGTTAGGGACTCTGGTTTGTGAAAAAGGTTGTTGGAAACCTAGAATCGTACTTTAAGAGTTATGAAATGTATGTAAATGCTTGAATGTATTACAATGCCGACGAAAATTTTTTGGACACTGTTATATCAATAGAATTTTGTTTCTACAGATGTGTAACGCAAATTCTCAACTTGTGAAAATATTTTTATATGAGACAGCCACTGGTGTCGTAAATATTTCGGTACGAAAGTTAAGTGACCACCTGCACGTAATGCGTCGTGGGCACCCAGCTGGGTGACAGCCACCTGGAAACAAGCTATTAGTGTGTGCCTTTCAGAGGCACAGCTGGAGAAAAAAATAAAGAGGCCATTATCCTCGCTATTGACATTCCTTTGTAGAAAGCATCGCAAAAACGACACCCTCATTACTTCGAAAGATACTTTCTTACATCTGCACACCTGACAATGACAAGCGTCTTTCTACGAGAGTTGAGAGAATTTGTACTAACTTATGAAATGTCACATGACTATTGAATGATATTTTTATGTTTTGCCTTTCACAGTTGCTTGTTTCATTTGATATGTTTTCCAGCTGTGTTACAACATAGGTTTTATAAAATAAAATTAAATACATTTGCTAATGTGAAAACTTTCTGTCAACAGATATGTTAAATAATAATTTTATGATCCACATTCTTCAAAAAAAGGAGCACTTGGAAAGGAAAGAACAATAAGAAGGTACTAGTAACAGTAACTGCATATATAATTTTCTTTTCCAGTACTTGGTAATTTTTTTTAGAATTAGTTTTTGTAGTGTGCCACTTTAATTTCATAAGCATTAAGATGTGAATATACATTTCTCTTATCGGCACATTGTATCAATAAGTGTGTGCATTTGATTTCCTTGCTATTGTTATCATAATTATCAAAAAAAATTTCAAATCTGTATTGGCCACTGCCCAAAACAATTGGCAAATTTTTTTGTGGGGGGAAGGGGTGCTATGTAAGTAGACTGTTTACGTTTTCTTATTGGTAACCCCACATAGCGCTCTGTATGAAAAATCACTGGCTGTGCCGTGTGCAGTCTGTGGCTAGTTTGCATTGTTGTCTGCCATTGTAGTGTTGGACAGCGGCAGCTGGATGCTAACAGCGCGTAGCGTTGCGCAGTTGGAGATGAGCCACCAGCGGTGGTGGACGTGGGGAGAGAGATGGTAGAGTTTTGAAATTTGTAAGGATTAGTGTCATGAACTGCTGTATATATTATTACTATTAAGGTAAATACATTGTTTGTTCTCTATTAAAATCTTTCATTTGCTAACTGTGCCTATCAGTAGTTAGTGACTTCCGTAGTTTGAATCTTTTAGTTAGCTGGCAGTAGTGGCGCTCGCTGTATCTCAGTAGTTCGAGTAACGAAGATTTTTGTGAGGTAAGTGATTTGTGAAACATATAGATTAATGTTAGTCAGGGCCATTCTCTTGTAGGGATTACTGAAAGTCAGATTGCGTTGCACAAAAAAATATTGTGTGTCAGTTTAAGCACAGTCTTGTATAATTTTTCAAAGGGGACGTTTCAGACGTTGCTGACTGCTTCAGCTTATCAGGTGCACAATATGTTACATATACTGATAAGCCAAAACACTGAGGCCACTGCCTACCTCGAGGTTGGATGCCACCTGGTGGCGTTGCGGGCATGTGACGGTGTAACAAAAATATGTTGGCGGAGCAGACGCGGGCGGGGGATCAACCTAGCGAAGATATGGGCAGCAAATGGAGAAATCCGTTGAGATAAACGACTTTGACAAAGGGTAGATTATTATTACTCAGAGCCTGTGAACGAGTATCTCGAAAACGGCGAACTGGTCGAATGTTCACGTTCTGCTGCTGTTGCCCTTGACTCGTCACAGAACGTGGGGTTCAGAGGCTCGTCTGCTCCATAAAGTAGGATAGATGGTGATTTGTGGCATCTCTGACGAAAGAGCACAATGCTGGTGCACGCACAAGTGTTCATCGTACATTGTTGAACATGGAGCTCCGCTACATACCACCCCTATGTGTTCACATGTTGATCCAACGAAATGTCAATTACGATTGCAGTTGGCATGGGACCATTGGGATTCGACCTTCGACCAATGGAAGAGTGTCGGCCGTTCGGTTGAATCACATTTTTGCTACACTAGCTCCGTGGTCGTCCCCCCCCCCCCCTCCCCCAATCGCCGTCATCCAGATGAATGGAGGCTCAAAACGTGCAGCCCGCCAAGGACACAGGCTGGTGGAAACCCAGTTATGCTACGGGAGACATTCTCATGCGCTTGCTTGAGGCCTGTAGTGGGAATGAAAGACACGCTGACAGCTGCAAGTCACCTACATCTCTTCATGCTTGATGTCTTCCCCGACGGTGTTGTGATCTATCAGTAGTATAATTGGGCTTGTCTTGGAGTCAGAACAATGCTAGAGTCGGTTCAGGAGTATTACAGTAAATATACACTGATGTCTCAGCGACTAAGTTCGCCTGATGTAAATCCTATGCAACACAACTGGGTCGCTATTGGGCGCTATAACCGCGTACGCAAATAGAGACGGTCATATCATACTTGATTGAGGTACTCTGGACATTTCCTTGACATCTGTCGATCGTATTTCTTTTTACACTAACCGGCAGTGTGGGACAATGCCAACTGCCTTCCTGAAGTCAAGGAACACGATTTCAATTTGAGAGCCGCTGTCTACAACGCTATAGATATTATGGAGGAACAGTTCGAGTTGAGTTTCGCAAGATCTCGGTTTGCGGAATCCATGTTGATTTCTATAGAGGAGATTTTCGTCCTCCGAAAACGTCATAATTCATGAGCATAAGACATGTTCCATAATTCTACAACATACACTACTACACAATAAAATTGCTACACCAAGAAGAAATGCAGATGATAAACGGGTATTCATTGGAGAAATACATTATACTAGAACTGACATGTGATTACATTTTCACGCAGTCTGGGTGCATAGGTCCTGAGAAATCAGTACCTAGAACAATCACCTCTGGCCGTAATAACGGCCTTGATACGCTTGGGAATTGAGTCAAACAGAGCTTGGATGGCGTATACAGGTACAGCTGTCCACGCAGCTTCAACACAATATCACAGTTCATCAAGAGTAATGACTGGCTTATTGTGAGGAGCCAGTTGCTCGGCCACCATTGACCAGACGTTTTCAATTGGTGAGATATCTGAAGAATCTGCTCGCCAGGGCAGCAGTCGAACATATACTGTATCCAGAAAGGCCCGTACAGGACCTGCAAATATGCGGTCGTGCATTATCCTACTGAAATATAGGGTTTCGCAGGGCTCGAATGAAGGGTAGAGTCACGGGTCATAACACATCTAAAATGTAACGCCCACTGTACAAAGTGCCGTCAATGCGAATAAGAGATGACCGAGACGTGTAACCAATGGCACCGCATACCATCACGCCGGGTGATACGCCAGTATGGCGATGACCAGTGCACGCTTGCAATGTGCGTTTACCGCGATGTCGCCAAACACGGATGCGACCACCATGAAGCTGTAAATAGAACCTGGATTCATCCGAAAAAATGATGTTTTGCCATTCGTCGTTGAGTCTGTGATGCAGCGTCAAGGGTAGCCGCAGCTATGGTTTCCGAGCTGATAGTGCATGCTGCTGCAAAGTCGTCGAACTGTTCGTGCCTATGGTTGTTGTCTTGTAAACGTCCCCATCTGTTGACTCAGGGATCAAGACGTGGTAGCACGATGCGGATAAGATGCCTGTCACCTCGACTGCTAGTGATACAGGGCCTCTGGGATCCAGCACGGCGTTCCATATTCTGCTAACAGTCATTGAATCTCAATCAACGCGAGCAGCAGTGTCGCGATACGATAAACCGCAATCGCGATAGGCTGCAATCCGACCTTTATCAAAGTCGGAAACGTGATGGTGCGCATTTCTCCTCCTTACACGAGGCATCACAACAACGTTTCACCAGGCAACGACGGTCAACTGCTGTTTGTATATGAGTAATCGGTTGGAAACTTTCCTCATGCCAGCACAATGTAGGTGTCGCCACCGGCGCCAAATTTCTGTGAATGGTCTGTAAAGCTAATCATTTGCAAATCACAGCGTCTTCTTCCTGTCGGTTAAATTTCGCGTCTGTAGCACGTAATCTTCGTGGTGTAGTAATTTTAATGGCCAGTAGCGTATTTACGTCAACGTATAGGTATTGCGTACATCTGTCCTACAACCTTTCTTGGAAACGGAAAAGACCTGCGTTTTTTTTTCTTTTCTAGACATTCTAGATACCTTTCACTGTTCCAGCGATCTACTATAAACTACGGCTAAAAGGCGACGAAGTCTTTTCTCATAATATTTGTAGAGCCTCACAGGATGAGATCATCTGATCCCAATGCCTTTCCGCTGCTAAGCGATTGTTGTTGCTTTTCTATCCCGTGATCGCTCTTCTCAGTCTGTATTTTGACGTTCGAACGATGATTGAAAGGAGGGGATGTGTTACGATATTCCCCTGCAAAATAGTTGCAGGAGACCGAATGCAGTATTTTAACTTTCTCTCTGTTAGGCTGTAGAATAATACTCGCTCCGGGTCACAACAGAAAATGGTTTTATTTAATGCACCACCGGTTTCGGGCTTGTGCCCGTCTTCAGGTGGTTCATGCTCAAATACATGTTTCCATGTTCACTGTTGGAGATCACAGTTCAAATAAAAAACAAATGGTTCAAATGACTCTAAGCACTATGGGACTTAACTTCTGAGGTCATCAGTTACCTAGACTTAGAACTACTTAAACCTAACTAACCTAAGGACATCACACACATCTACTCCGGCGGCAGGATTCGAACCTGCGACAGTAGCAGCAGAGCGGTTTCTGACTCAAGTGACTAGAACCGCTCGGTCACAAGGCCGGCAAACAAAAAAACAACGAGTAGGAACAAATGATAATTTAAACAGACTCAACTGAAACAAATGGAAATTGCGACATGTGTTGTAGAATACACTGATGGAAAAAACATCGCAACACCAAGAAGTGATTAGTGTAGATTAATAAAATTTTGGGAATACATTTGTCTAGGCAACATATTTAAGTCATTAACATTGCAAGATCTGATGTTAATGTAAGCGCGAGATGTGCCATTGCAAATGTGAAATGTTGGTACATTAATAACCATTGTAACCTCTAGAATACTGAATGGAAGCATACAATTGTGTTTTACAGGTGCTGGATGTCAGTTTGTGGGAAGGAGTTCCGTGCCTTCTGTACTTGGTTAGTCAATACAGGGACGTTTAATGCTGTTAAGGATGACGCTAGAGATGCTGTCCGATGACGTCCCATGTATAGAGACAGATCTGGTGACTGAGATGGCCAGTGCGTCATGTCGACACTCTGTACAGCACGTAGGGTTACAACAGCGGTATGTTGGCGACCTTTATGCTGTTGGAACAGGTACTGGAATGCTGTTCGTGAATGGCAGCACAACAAGTCTAATCACCAGATGGACGTACAAATTTGCACTCAAGGTGCGTGAAATAACCACAAGAGTGCTCCCGCTGTCATAAAGAAATCGCAACCCAGATCATAACTACATCTGCAGATCCAGTGCGTCTAGCACGCAGACACGTTGTCTTAAGGTCCTCAACTGGACTCCTCCTAACCAACACACGGCCATCACTGGCACCAAGGCAGAACCATCTTTCAATAGCAAACACAACAGATATCCGCCCTGCCCTCCAGTGAACTCTCGCTTGATGTCACTGAAGTCGCAAATGGCTGTGGTATGGGGTCAATGTAGCGCACACTACGGTGGTCTTGCTTGGAGCTGTCCTTGAACTAACCGACTTGTAACAATCCGTTGTGTTACTGTGGTGCCAGCTGCTCATATTGCTTGTGCATATGCACTACGATGCGCCAGAGCCAACATGATGGTGTTCCCTTTGGGTAGTGCTACGTGACTGTCTTTGTGGTGTCACCGCCAGACACTACACTTTCTAGGTGGTAGCCTTTAAATCGGCCGCGGTCCGTTAGTATACGTCGGACCCGCGTGTCGCCAATATCAGAGATTGCAGACCGAGCGCCGCCACACGGCAGGTCTAGTCTAGAGAGACTCCCTAGCACTCGCCCTAGTTGTACAGCCGACTTTGCTAGCGATGGTTCATTGTCTACAAACGCTCTCATTTGCAGAGACGACAGTTTAGCATAGCCTTCAGCTACGTTATTTGCTACGACCTAGAAAGGCGCCATATTCAAAAATGGCTCTGAGCACTATGGGATTTAACATCTATGGTCATCAGTCCCCTAGAACTTAGAACTACTTAAACCTTACTAACCTAAGGACATCACACAATACCCAGCCATCACGAGGCAGAGAAAATCCCTGACCCCGCCGGGAATAGAACCCGGGAACGGGAAGCGAGAACTCTACCGCGCGACCACGAGATGCGGGCACGCCATATTCAGTTACTATAATTACTATATTCAAGAATGTATTCTGAACAGATAATATTGTGAATCATGTACCGTCAAGAGCGACGTTCATTATTAATGGATTAAAGTTAAGTATCAAACTAATTACGTCCGCTTTCTGAATTCTCATTCCTTTTCATGTTCAAGACCTTACGTCAGCATAGTTCTTCCCTCCTCACGCCAGCCTGCGTGGGCTCTTCTGCTAAAACAAAAGTCTTGAGTCCCGTCTTCTTGCGATCGTACATTCTCGTGACCACTGCTGCCAGTAATCACGTACAGTGGCTATATTGCTGCCAAGTCTTTCTTTAGGATCGCAGAAGAAATGTCCAGCTTGTCGTAACCAGAGGCATCCTTGACTAACATGAACTCACCACGTCCAATCTCAAAGGCAACTAACGCTCACGACCATTACGGCATGTATTTAAAGCAAACCTAATTTGCATCCTCATAGTGGAGCTACTAGCGCCACTGTTGCACTAGCGCGAAACTTGAACAGGCGTCGTCTCTGAGATGTGAAAACACTGCTACCAACTTTCGTTTATGTCACACAACTCCTTCTGGATGTTGCGATTTTTTTTCCCGTCAGTGTTTCATAGAGTTTACGTACAGCTGAATGATAGATGTCGTTTTTAGATTACATGTATCAATTTTTTGGCAAATATATCTAGATTTTTTACACGTTCAACTCCATATTATGCCTTTGATTCAGCAGATGGTAATAACAGCAGAAGCACATGCACTCACAGCATTCAACGTGTACTTAAATTTTCCATCGTAAAGGCGGGCACGTGGTCGTATGATGAGCTGATATTATAAATTAAATAGCCTCTTGTTGAAAGGATCTGAAATGTGCTTTTGGAACTCTCAGCCCCATCTTCACGTGTAAGTATGTTACAAGATCCATGTGATGATGGGGGTGGTACTTCCGACGTCGATTATGCAGTTTAGAAATTGGAACTGCAGCTAGATCTCACACGATGTATAATGCCAACTTTTCCGACGTAATTTCAGCAAACTACTTGTTGAAACCCATCGTTTCATTGGACAACTTTTATTCGTATTCTCCACTATGGACACATTCATCACGAGGGAATTATTCGAGACTCTTATTTTTTTCCTCTCTGTCGATCGCTGCTTTTTTATTTTTTATTCTTTTTATTTTTTTATTTTTTGCTCTTAGTGATAATTAAGAACTTTAGCTACAGTGAAGTTGCCAACTTTGATCATTAATTGCATAACTTTGCAAACATCTGCTGGACATGTCTGAGTACAAAGCGCTTCTTGATTACTGTTGCAATGGTAAATTTTTTTCTTTCAAAGTAGCAAAAAACCCGTTTGTCACTCCGGTCCTACTTTCCGCCCCGTCTGTTGAAGATACGAGGGTAATCACAAAAGTAAGATCTATTTTTTTTATAAGTACAGAACTCTGTTTGTGTGGCAGTTGGTCACACTGTTATGAAGATTGCTTCAAGCCCTGTGTGTAAACACATTCCGCGCTGAAACGCTGAGTCTTGGTTTGACAGCCCTTGGGAATGGAGTTCCCGTTGGATGTTACCGCCAAGTGCGAATTTCTCGCAGTTATTCGGTTTTTGAACGCAAAGGACACTGCGCCGATTGAAATCCATGCCAAATGACGGAAGTGTGTGGTGAGTCGTGGATGGATGTCAAAAATGTTCGTAAGTGACCTAGAGAGTTTGCAGCTGGTCGGACCGAAATTCACGACGAACAAAGGAGCGGGAGACTGTCAATTTCTGAGGAGACAGTGTTAGAGGTTGAGCAAAGCATGCGTGAAGATCGGCGGATCACCCTGGATGATCTCTGCACGTTGGTTGGTTCCTGAGGTTTCCCGAAGCACCGCTCACAGAATTTTAACGGAAACATTGAACTACCGGAACGTGTGCGCAAGATTGGTGCCAAAAAAAATTGGCTCTGAGCACTATGGGACTCAACTGCTGTGGTCATTAGTCCCCTAGAACTTAGAACTACTTCAACCTAACTAACCTAAGGACATCACACACATCCATGCCCGAGGCAGGATTCGAACCTGCGACCGTAACAGTTGCACGGTTCCGGACTGCGCGCCTAGAACCGCGAGACCACCGCGGCCGGCGATGGGTGCCAAGCATGCTGACTGAGGACCACATGCGGCAACGAGTTGATGCTTCCCGCGCATTTCTTCACTGCCTTGCAGCCGAACAGGACAACTTTCTGGACTCAACTGTCACGGGTGACGAAACCTGGGTGGTGACGAGGTGAAAGAAGAGATTCGTAACTTTCTGAACAGCATGACGGCGAGTTGGTATGACATGGGCATACAAAAACTGCCACAGTGTCTACAAAAATGAATCGACAGAATTGGTGATTATGTAGAAAAATAGCTAAATGTTCAAGCTGTAAACTGATGTAAACCATTGTAGAAATAAACAGGTCCATGTACCCTCATACAATTTGACGTTACACGTTTACATTTTATTTTTCTAGAAATGTATGTGCGCTCATGCACGTGGTATTTTGTGGAAGAGAGGCACTGAAGGGGCGTAAGAGCCACATGTGCCTTGTGAGTCTCTGTCTGCCAACCGCTGCCGTGGGCTGTAAACGAGAATGAATTATAAAACTGGACTCAATGAACGTCGAGTTGAAGTTATGAATAGAACCTGAACTATGCCCAGATATCGCTGATAGTAAGAGCACTGATCGTTAAACAAGGGTTTGAGTTCCAGGCCTGGTTCGGAATACAACTTAAATCGCACGGGAAGTTGCTGAATAGACAGCAGAGTTTAAGAATGTACCATTTTTCTCTGCAACAATTCTTTGTCTAGACTTGAAATGATACCATCTATAAATGGGATCGATAAAGATGAAGTCCGACACACCATTAAACACAGCGGTGCGGCCAATCGAATTTGTGGATTTTATCGACGTAATGTTATGAATCACTTGGCTGAATTCGATTTCGGGTCTCTGACCCAAAAGCAAACTTATGCTGCCAGGTTTTATAGCTGTCTGAACTGCATCCACAATCCTGGCAGACCCATCGGTTCCGACCGAACACCGCGTCATCCTCCGCCAATGGCGTCATCGAGGCGTGGGGTCAGCACACTGCTCTCCTGGCTGTTGTCAGATTTCGTGCACGGAGCCGCAACTTCTCTGTCAAGTAGCTTCTCACTCGCCCACACAAAGGCTGAATGCATCCCTTAACAGTCCTGTCACCAAGGAAAAATGCCTACCAGTGCCGGGAATCGAATCCCAGTCCTGCACACCGCAGTCAGCTGCACCGAACACTCAGCCATGGAGATGGACTTTATACCTACGTGCAACGTAAATATTGATGAATCAAAACACGACTTTATTGCTCAGTAATTATTCTGTAAACACCTCACAAACAGTGCTCATGAGTACCAACGTGCATTGTAGCCTATCTATATTTTGCTGGTATTCACAAAAATTAAAAGTATTGTAGATCCCCGTGACCTACCAAAACATCAACGCAGCCTCGTGTGGTGCAAGCGATGACATAAAACTAAGTATAAAAATGTAACTATTAATAGAATAAAGATGCACGAAGTGTAGCGCTATTGTAGTTTATATTAGCATTAACCGAAGCCAATTTTTCTGTTGCATTTTGATTTTATTTGAAAGCATATGTTGGACAAGTATGATTACATTCGGAGGCGCTGTATTTATATCTGATTCAGTGTACCGCAGGATCATTTTTCACCACATTGCACAGTTACTGTCAGATGCTTTGTTATTATTATTTTTAGTAGTAGTAGTAGTAATAGTAGGATCCCCCAAGGAAAATCATAATGCTGTACCGAGCGAGGTCGCGCAGTGGTTAGCACACTGGACTCACATTCGGGAGGACGTCGGTTCAAACCCACGTCCGGTCAGTCTCATTTAGCTTTTCCGTGATCTCTCTAAATCGCTTCAGGTAAATACCGGGATGGTTCTTTTGAAAGGGCACGGCCGACTTCCTTCCACATCCTTCCCTAACCTGATGGGACCGATCACCTCGCTCTTTGGTCCCCTGCCCCAAATCAACAGCCCAACTATAGTGTTGGCCCTAGTTGCAGCACTAACGCATTGGCACCCGACGAAGACACTGAGATATATTCCAAATACGTTCTGGTATTGTTACGTGTCGAGTACTGCAAGAGCTTGTCGTTGTGGCCGAGCTGTTCTAGGCGCTACAGTCTGGAACCGCGCGACCGCTACGGTCGCAGGTCCGAATCGTGCCTCGGATACGGATGTGTGTGATGTCCTTAGGTTAGTTAGGTTTAAGTAGTTCTAAGTTCTAGGGGACTGATGACCTCAGATGTTAAGTCCCATAGTGCTCAGAGCCATTCGAACCATTTTTAGTACTGTAAGACGCTACTTCCGTTAATGATCTCTCAGGTGATTATCAAGTAGCTACAAGAACGCTAATCAAATTTTCCTAGACTTACCTCACGGTAGAAATAAAAACGCAATGAAATCATTGTTAATCGGATACAACTTTTGCTCTTTCACTATTACTAATGAACATGCAATTTCAAGTACCTTAAATTTACATCGACAGACACTGCATGCACCAGTAACAGACATCAATTTTAAAAAAATGCAGCACCTCAGAAGTTTACAAAATTCATCAGGACACAAAGAATGGTAATTCTCCTGGCTACCTCGATCTTTCTAGTACATCGTTAATATCTTTTGCTGACCGACAAAAAGTGATGAGCGAAAGACTAACAACCTCCTGAAGAAATATTTCTTATCGCAGAGAAATTTCACGGACGGCCGTGCCCTTTCAAAGGAACCATCCCGACATTTGCCTGCAACGATTTAGGGAAGTCAGGGAGAGCCTTAATCTGTACGGCCGGTCGCCAGTTAGAGCTGCCATCCTCCCGAATGCCAGTCCAGTGTGCTAACCACTGCGCCACATGGCTCGGTCCTTATTCAGGAGGAAGGCTGTCGATATGTAGGGAAATTACGTTTACAGGAAACCATCTGACTCGCACTTGCGTCTACAGGATGATAGATGTCCACCATCAGGCTCATCGTGATGGCGTATTCCGCACCTTAGTCCACAGGCCCCACGTCATCTCAGACCCTGAAAGTTTGTCAGCTGAGTAAACCTATCTCGAAGCCAGTCTCGTCAGAAAGGTTATAGTGAAAGACAAATCGGACGTGTGTTGTGCTATCGACATTGAACCGGGTGAATGATGACAATAACGAGATGGCACCGAAGTGTGCGGTCATTTTGCCTTTCGCAGGGAGCATTTCCAACAAGACTGGGATCTACAAGCTGATGGTTGTTACCTTCTGGCTCAGCTTGAAGGGGTACTTCGTGATGGTTATTGAATAATAAATAAGTGGAAGTCAGCAAATTGGCGAAATGGGCTCATTAATTCAACACAGTACTAACCTGAATAATGTGTAAAGAATCAAACAGAGGAAAAGAGATTGCATCAAAATAATCTAATCGACGTAAGAAATTCACTGAGTCCTTAATGTGAAGCATACACCCGACCTACTACTGTGCTCAACACAGTAGTAAGGTGTTTTGCTACAGTAGGTTCAAATGGCTCTGAGCACTGTGGGACTTAACTTCTGAGGTCATCAGTCCCCTAGAACTTAGAACTGCTTAAACCTAACTAACCTAAGGACATCACATACATCCATGCCCGAGGCAGGATTCGAACCTGCGACCGTAGCGGTCGCGCGGCTCCAGACTGAGGCGCCTAGAACCGCTCGGCCACTCCGGCCGGCCGCTACAGTAGGTCGGAGAACCAATGTTACAGTAGGCCTAAGAGAAACCCCTTCCTTGTGGATTTTCGGAAGGCCATATTTTCTAGGAAGGGTAGCGAAATAAGAATGAAGACTCCTGGCAGACTCCTGCGACAAGAAACTTTCTTCAGGAGGTTGTTAGTCTTTCTCTCAACACTTTTTGTTCCAATGTTCAGATGTTTGTGAATCCCTAAGGGACCAAACTACTTAGGTCATCGGTCCCCAGACATACACACTACTTAAACTAACTTATGCTAAGAACAACACACACAGACCGATGCCCGAGGGAAGAGTCGAACCTCCGGCGGGAGGGGCCGCGCAATCCGTCACAAGGCGCCTCAAACCACGCGGCCTCTGACGCAGCACACTTTTTGTCGGATCTGCTAAAGATATTACTAACTTACTAAAAGATCAAGATAGCCAGAAGCATTACCATTTTTTTGCCCTAATGAATTTTATAAACTTCTTTGTGGTTATATTTTCGAAATTAATGTCTGTTGGCAGTGCATGCAGTATCTGCCGAAGTAAATAAAAAGAATTTGCATTTGCCTATTTTTTAGTTACTCCTGTGAAAGAACAAAAGTTATATTTATTGGACCATTATTTCAGTTAGTGTTTATTTCTGCTATGAGAATTCTCTGAGAAATGAGTTTCATTGCCATCACATCTTTATGTCTTTATGTAACAGTGTCCTAAATTTTATTCTCGGATTATTTTTACTTTTATGCATATTGCGCTGCTTCGACTTTTTTAATAACAGACTGAAACATTTTACAGTTCTGCTGGTAATAGTTTCATCTCTTGGCTACAGCTTAGGCAAAGCTCTCTCTCCCTTGCGCATGATACATTACTTCCAGAAAAAATTCGTCTCTCTGTTTGCCTCTGATTAATTTTACCCTTTAAAGTTGCAGGAAAAAGTAAACTACAAAGACATCTAGGAATATGTTTAAGAGGAAATTAAATTTTCCGTGTACCCTGTCTGCTTGCTATTCGTAAAAAAACTTCGCTTGGTTCTTCCCATAATTTCGCTTTAAACATCGTGAAGGAATCATTGTTGATGATTCCGTGATGCAACAACTTTTTATATGATCTTAAACTAGCTAGTTAACATATCGTTGTGTTAACATTTGCTCTTATCGTCGGAAAAATCATTGACCATCCTTTTTGCATATAAATCGCTGAAGGTAGTTGGGTGTAAAACATATCACTGGCTCTTGCACATTGATATTGTGCATTCAATTGGTAATGTCGGTTTAGAAAAAATATTTTGTCTGTCTTCAAAAGTTGCTTAACTATTCATCAAATCCCGAAAAACTTATATCGAAACTCCGAAATAAAGCGGCTATCGTTTCCCTTTCAAGACATAAAAGAAACCGGCATCATAGGCTTGTGCGGTTCTAATGTCAGCTGAAATGCAATAGATAAGCCGGCCGCGGTGGTCTAGCGGTTCTAGGCGCTTAGTCAGGAACTGACTGCTACGATCGCAGGTTCGAATCCTGCCTCGGGCATGGATGTGTGTGATGTCCTTAGGTTAGTTAGGTTTAAGTAGTTCTAAGTTCTAGGGGACTGATGACCACAGATGCTAAGTTCCATAGTGCTCAGAGCCATTTGAACCTTTTTTTTTTTTGCAATAGATAATGTCAGAGAAGTGTAACGGTTTCTTAATAGCCCCTTGCTATGACGGGAACTTAAAATGCTATGTTATCAGACAGCACGAAAGAGCATCATTTGAGATCGAAACGGTAGAACACACTTCCACGATGCGAACTGAAGAGCGTATATTGCCACAAGAAAACGATTTCAAGAAAATCGTAAGCAGGCAACGAAAGAAAGATCTGTTAGTTTTTTGTAGCAACTCAATAGCGAACTGAGTGGTCACTAAATGGAGTACTGTGTTGCAACACTCCACTCGTAACAATGCTAGATCGTATTTGGTTTACATCTCACTGTCTTTCCCGCGTGTCAGCGCGTCAGTGCTGCAACTGCGGCTGATGCTCTGATTAGTCTTGAGGGATAGTAGTAGCAGTAGTAGTAGTAGTAGTAACAATAATAAGCTTCTGACAGTCGTTGTGAAATGTGGTGGAATATGGTGTAACATTGTTTGGAAGTTAAGGATAGTTAAGTTTTGCCGAATCAGTTTAGAAACTGGTAAATTATCAGAGTAAGAAGTGTGTCACGCGAAATCGAGCCCGCTGAATTTAGTGGAAGCTGTGTAGGAATTGTCACCTTGCTTTTCTTGGTGAAAAATCACGGAATGGGTCGAAGTTCACGGTACGAAGCGAAACAGCATTGCTGTTGCATATCATAACTTGGATGGTATAAAAAAGGTAGTTCTTCTCTCCCGTTTCAAATGTGATGAGTGTCGTATACCAAAACTTGGCGACAGCAGATGTTTACGGGACTTAAGAGCTCTCTGGAGTTTTTTAATTCAGTTTATTCGGAGAGCCCTTTTTCCGGAGCAAGCGACACTTTTAATTTATTTATTTTTCGGTTTTGTGTAGGCGAGAATATGAAGGCACTGCCATGATTCGTGTGTTTTAAAGCCTTCAGATATTTACTGCGCATTCTGGTCTCTAAAGCGTAATCCAGCATCTCCCGTTACCAAGGTGACGCTGACGCGCTAGGCGCGCCGCGCGGTATAAATGGGATGCGCAGCTTGTCTAATTATGTGTCCGCCAGGCGGCGACGGCGACGACGACGTCGACGGCGCGCGATGCAAATACGCCGCCTTCTTTACGGCTCGCTAATGAGCAGGGCGCCATTGTTTCTGCTTTCTCTGTAATTGAGGCCGCGGCGCATCCGCACCGAATAAATGGACGTGAATTGCAAATAGACTTTCTCGTAAAGGATTTTTATATTCAGCGCGAAAGTGTGGTACACACCGTCATAACGGAATTCTGTCCCTCCCTTTTTTTTTGCGCGCTGTGTCGAGAATTCTGTTGCAGAATTGGATGCGTAAGAGGCAGAAATCGGGATCCTGTTTAGAAGCTGGGCACTTTTTCTGCTGCCGTTTCAGTTTCTGTAAAGTTACAAGAAACTTGCTTACAGATCGGTAGCGAACTCTTTCGTAAATCTTCCAAAAATTTTTGTGCAGTACTGAGTGATCGAACTGATTTATAACGAATCATTAGCGATAAATGTTTTTAATAACAGTGTATACAGTATACGGTACGTGATAATGCTTCATACCATTAACATAGATTTCCTTCCTATTTCAATGATGTATGTGGCTAGGCAAATAAGAATATGTATATGTACTCCGCACGTCAGCTAACACAATAATTTTCTCTTGTACTGGTTACTTTAATCGGCTCCACGGCCGCAAGTTCGAATCCTGCCCCGGGCATCGGTTAGTTACGTTTAAGTAGTACTAAGTCTAGGGGACTCATGATCTCAGATGTTAAGTCCCATAGTCCTTAGAGCCATTTTAACCAATTTTTTTTTGTCTCCACGTTACACTGCGGATTTGCGAATTTATGTAGAGGTTACTTCAGTAGAAATTCTCCCTCCTCCCCTCCTCCCCCCAATACCTGCGAAACAAATTATGCGTGGCCGACGTTCTAATGATTATTGGATGCCAGTCAGCATAAGACAACAACAAGTTTATAGAGTTGGGAGCAGCAGCAATTTAAACGTTCAGAAATGAAACGTTAAACGTTTCGCAAATAAAGGAAACAAAGAACTTGTACCCTATTGAGTATAACAATTTGCAGGGACATGAAATGGAGTTAAAATGGTTCAAATGGCTCTGAGCACTATGGGACTTAACATCTGAGGTCATCAGTCCCCTAGAACTTAGAACTACTTAAACCTAACTAACCTAAGGACATCACACACATCCATGCCCGAGGCAGGATTCGAACCTGCGACCTTAGCGGTCGCGCGGTTCCAGACTGAAGCGCCTAGAACCGCACGGACACTCCAACCGGCTTTGTTGTTATCCCACTTAAGCTCACTCTAGATAGTTACTCCTATATGTTTTACGGCATGCGTTGTTTCCAGCAATTTGTCATCAATAGTGCAGTTGTACAGTGTGAATTTCTTTTCCAATGTCTGCGCAACATGTTGCATTTATTTACGTTTAGAGCCAACTGCTAGAGCCTGCACCATTCATCAGTCCTCTGTAATTCAATATGAAAATCGATACTGTCTATCGATACTGTCTTTGGCCTTGGTGCTTTCTTGTAGACAAGCGCATCATCCGCGAACAGCCTTAAAGAGCTTCCGACGCTTTCTACTAGATCATTTCTGTACATTGCAAACCCTAACGTTCCTACCTTGGGGTACTCAGGAAATTACCTTTGCATCTCTCGATTTTGTTAAGAGCGACGCGTTCTATCTTCAAGGAAAGTCGTCATTCTTGAGCGATATGTTACTCTGCTGATAGTGGAGCCTACTATTGCTTGTTCAAACATCCTGAATCAGCACAGCTTATTGGCGTTTCTCTTCCACCCACGAGAGTCATGTTTCGAGCCATATTATCGAACGTGCTCTGAGTTCAGGGTTACGCTTAGATTGCAGTTGGTAGTGTCCGCCGCCTTATTCTCACACCAAAAGCAGCTGTTAAGAGGATAAAAGTGGAGAAAATTGTTGGAGGCTGTTCTTGTATCTGTAAACTCGTGGGATTCGGCAAGTATCGCAAAAGGAATGTTGTCGGACGATAACTTAACCTCTGGCTTTTCGATGGACTTACAGCGTACGATTTACGACCATCTAGTTGAAAGCAGGCCTCAAACAAGACAGCAAGGCACGCATCTTGCCCGCTTTCCCCTACTATTCGCCAATGTTGTCCAGAAAGAATGGTTGTCGGCAAGCCTGCTTATGAACTCGGAATTTCTCTGAGTTTAGTGTCATGATCATTTCGCTACATTTCTGTGGGAGGAAACATCATTTTGCTCCATTCTGTTTGGAACACGAGTTCTGAGAATTTTTTCAATAAGTGTGTCCATTAACTAAATTGTTAAGCCTCCCTTATTGGCGAGAAGTATTCATGAATTGTAGAACAAGTATAATGTAATCTACGTCTTTCGTAGATTAAATTTCAGTGAATCACATTATGGCATTTGACTTTCCTAAAATTAATGGTTTCAGTCTTTCTGCGATCCCTCTTAACGCATGCTGATAGATATTTCATGGTTATTATTGTTTCTAGTGACTGACAGTGTTAAAAGGATCTTTCCACTCGTTCAAGAGCAATATGTGAATCAAACAATCTAGTGCCTCCAGCAGGGCAGACCGGTCACCTGATGCAAATACTTTTAGTTGACATCACTCCAGTGACTGTATTGACGAGGATGAAACGATCAAAGAGACAGAGTACCTTTTTTGTTAAAAAAATGAACTATCGTAGAATGTTACTGCACCTTTCCATTTCAAAGTGAAGTGTTACGGGTATCGATGTAGTTGGAATCACCGTGTAAGGTGCCAGAATAAATGAAGGTTCGCACCTTACAGCTCAATGGGGACGTGAATATAACACCTAACTTAATTCGGGGGTTATGAGCAAATTTGCCTATCAGTATGTAATGCAAAAAGGGATGACACCCAATCGATGGTAATTTGACACACTGTTCCATTATAACGCATGTATGTGAGCAGAAGTTGCGACAAGCAGCAAGAGACGTTTTAGTGTGGAATTCAGAGGGCGGGAGCAGAGGGAAGGCTGCACCACGGGAGATACAACGGAAATCACTTAAAGGGGCAACCCAAGCCAAATCAACGACCGACCAGGTGACTCAGAAGGGGAGAGGGAGTTAACGGGCTATTTGAGGAAGCACAGGAAAGAAAGCTTTTAAAAAAACTGCGTTTCAGAATTCCAAATGGATACTAACAAGACCAGTGAAGCATTTTTGATCACGTGTCCAGCGAGTGGTACACATGTGAGAGACGATGTACGCATTTTGACGTCTGGAGCGGGCACAAAACGTCCAATTGGCGGAAACTCTCTAGGAAGGAGTAAAGAACCGAAATTTCAACGCAGGTAGCGCCCTTGCGATTGGTAGAGAGATTTTCCAAAAAATAAGAGGAATGCTCCTATTGGTCGAAAAAAACTGTGACGTGAAGAACGAAAGAACACAGGTGGGGAGGCAGTTGAGTTATCATAAAGGCAAGACAGAAATTTTGAGGGGACTTTTCTCTCAGCTGTCGTCTATTGCAGAACGGAGCGCATAACGCTCTATAAGATGCAGAGAAGAAATTTGTGTGAACACTGCGTTCACAGTGGCTGACATCCAGCTAGAAATTAGCTGTAGCATCGTTTAGCTCCAACTGTGGAGAAACGAACGAGCCAATTAGTTAATTGTTCTCGTGAGAACTGAGAGGGCATTATAATATGCACGCTGCTCCAGCCATGCTTTTGTATATCGTCACATTCTAAGACTAGGGATGAGTACATGTTGCCTCACATGACGAGAAATACAGGGAAAGGTTCTGCTGGAAAGTTCAGCAAAGGTTTCTGATAAGTTTTTATAGGAATTTCAGAGGAGAGAGTGGCCTATCAGACGAGAGCTCATCCCAGCTCAAGGTAAATACTGCGCTCAGATGAGTAAACTTGTTGGTTCACCAGCTTGCGTCCACTGTGAACTCGAACGACCTTGGATAATCTTTTGTTCAATTTGTCACATAACTATCCATCCACCACAGACTTGATAGTCATCCTAAAAATAGTACCGAACTTTGAACCTGAATCGGATGATTTATCGTAGTACTGACCAACATCATAATGAAATCGTAAGAACAATTTTGTAAAGAAACTTCTACTTAAACTTCAATATTGTCATGTTTAGGATAATTTAACTTTCTTAGAATTAATATTTAATATTGTTTTGTTTAGGATTATTTCACTTTTTGATGTTGATGAGATGCGTTATCCTGACAACTGTTTTCACATTGTCACTTTGTAAACTGTGTAAAAGCGTGTATTTCTATGCAAATGTTGATACATTAAACAAGTAAATACAACTCAAACATTTGTGTTCAATCTTAGGAAAAGAAAAACCGAATATATCATTTAACAACTGAACTGAAATACTTCTAAAGAAACTCAAAATCCTAATGTCATTAAGAAATTTAAACTTAAGGAAAGCGCCTCTTCATCCGTGGCAGTGAACATGACACTTAAATGAGCAGTCTATTCACTGACGAACAGAACTCTTCCTGAAAGATGTGGAGAAAATGTAAAAGGATAAAAGCTTTCTCTCTTGAACCAAACACAACGTCGTTCTAAAAAAGAGGACCTCGCTACAAATAAGCCCCTTAGAAAAAAAGATGTTGTTCTTTCATAATTTTACTACAGCCTCCTCAGATTTCACTACGTTTATGGCTTAGGGACTGTCTCGAAAAGTTGTTTTGATTTATTCCCTATGAATATGTAGACCCCCAGACCGATCTCCCGTAATTTCTTATTAAATATTTGTCATGTTTTAAAGTGCAACTGCTTCAAACAGCTGTCCATATGTAGTATTTAATAGTCAGACAAGTATACGCGTTTCGTCTTTTATTCATTAGCAAGTCAGAATACTTGCACAATAACGTAGAGCTCCGGTATAAAACAATGAGTCGTCCATGTTTTCCCCAACTCTGAGGATTCGGCAATATTTATCTTGTTGGTGGTTAACATATTCAGTATTCTAACATGTTCATGCAGAAAACGAACAGGGGCTCACTATCAAGGTGCAATATTGATATGCCACAACAGTGGCATTTTTCAAAATGTGGTCCTGGGAATTAAGTATCTAATATCCTCTCCTCACAGTGTGAATGTAAACACGATGAAAAGTGAATTAATCAAAGTTATCAAACACTGCTCATATTTTACTTTGCTCATTTATTTAATGAAAACTGTCACACGGCCACTGCTGTGATTATAATGTTAATGTTAAAATGCAGTACCACCACACTCTTAGACTGTAGGTTCCCTCAAACTCCTCCATTTTCCTGCATTTATTTATTTCTGTTTATCTTAGTGATATTGCTTAAGTTCCTTATGTATTCTGTATTTACATTGATACCTGTCTCTTCTTTTAATTTGTTGTGCATCATTCTCTGTGTTTCATACCTTATGAAGCCTTGTCTAGTACTAAATTTATTTTATATTATTAGTTTTGTTTATTAATAGAAACTGTTATGTAGGCATGTATTCCTATTTTGTGCTAAAGGTTTTCCTGTCTACTCCATTGTTATTTATGTACAGTTCAGGTTTTACTTTTTCATTGCAAAGATGTTACTTACAGTATGTTTCTATTTCAGTTTAGATGTGCTACTTCTCTTCCAATGTTGTCTGCTAACATTTAACTTCTTTCATGACAATAGTCAGTAAATGTCTGAAGATGGCCTTGTAAGCCGAAAAGCGGTTAACAATAAAAGTAATATTGTAGAACAAAAGCAAACTAGTGCTTTTCATTTATTATAATGTTGTTCTACCAAGAACCGACGGAAGATTCTGTTAACATTTTTGCAATGGTTAGAGCACTTCAGAACAGAGCAGGCATCCCTATTTACGACGAATTCTTCAGTTTATTTAATTACAAATCTGCACTTGCGTAGAGACTCGTATGTGAACTTGTATGTCTACCCTATGCTTTGGGGAAAACATGCCGAAATGTTCAGCTCCGATTATAGGACGTGACCTAGTTAACATATAACTGACTCACACTCGGCACGCCGGTCCGCGCACGCGCAGAGTATCGCGCAGCAGGCGAAGCGACGGGGACGAAGCGGCGGAAGGAAGTGACAGTTAATTTGGCGACAGGCGGAGAGGAGGGAAGGAAGCAGGAGTCGCGACAGAGACGGGACGGGACGGGACGGGGCGAGTCGCGGCTCTTGGCGGACATCGATCTGCGGATGTGCGCCGGGGCCGGCTCCGCGTATAATGTAATACGAGAACACAAACAAGTGCAGCCGGGGGAAAACAATAGCCCGCAGGAAATAATGATTTGAAATGGAAGAGCCGGCAGCCCCGCTGACGACAATCATTGTGTCGGCGCGGCGGAACAATACCTGGGCGCGCCGGCTAACAGCGGCTTTTAGCGCGCCCAAAATGCTTTACGCGGGGATACGTGTTCGTTCCTCCATTTCTCCCCTGTTTTCTTTCCTTCATCTCTTATCCCGCTGCAGGACGAGGGAAAAAAACCGTCCAGTTCCTTTCAGAACGCGGAGTGTAATCTCACAGATGGAAGCCATAAACCTGTATTACTGCGAAAAAAAAGAGAATTTTTGACTTTTTACGCGTCTTGTAAAAATTTAATATTACTTCTCTGTTAGAAGGAAAAAGGTCCTTCTGATGAATAGAAGAAGGAGATGTTCGTATGTAAATGTATCTTATAAAAGGATGTATTAAAATGGAAATGATCCTCCAAACCCTTCCTTTGTATGTAGGCTGGAATCTTGCTCTCCTGCCAGTTAGGAGTGTTGCAGTTTGGTTCTCTGTACACAACATGCTCCATTTTACTCGGACACCCGCAGTATTTCATCAACGATTCGAACTACAGTACGTGATTTTCCACAGCAGCACATCGCAAAGGACGAACATTTCGCTTCATCTGTTACAGTAGAAAGTTGTCATTTTTCAGAGTTGTGAAGCAAAAGTATCCTTTTCGAATCAGCGCGTTACGTACTTTTTGATGAAATCAAGGCTACTGGTGAGAATGCGTGCTAGTACCGTTAATCAAACTTTTCTAATCAGTCATGATATTAAGAAGAATTCCGCTGACACCTGGTAAATTTAATGGTTCAAATGGCTCTGAGCACTATGGGACTTAACTGCTGTGGTCATCAGTCCCCTAGAACTTAGAACTACTTAAACCTAACTAACCTAAGCACATCACACACATCCATGCCCGAGGTAGGATTCGAACCTGCGACCGTAGCAGTCAGGCGGTTCCGGACTGAGCGCCTTAACCGCCAGACCACCGCGGTCGGCGGTAAATTTAATGTTTTGTCACTGTATATTGCTCTTTAGCATGTACGTTGCAACTGATGATACGGCTTTACGTCGCAAAATAGAATGTATATCAATAAAACAACCATTTTTACCAGTTGTCTGCGGCATTCTTCCTAACATCATTCGGGAGGACGACGGTTCAACCCCGCGTCCGGCCATCCTGATTTAGGTTTTCCGTGATTTCCCTAAATCACTGCAGGCAAATGCCGGAATGGTTCCTTTGAAAGGGCACGGCCGACTTCCTTCTCCATCCTTCCGTAATCCGATGAGACCGATGACCTCGCTGTCTGGTCTCTTCCCCCAAACCAACCAACCTAACATCATGCCTTTCAACGACTGCGGGTGCCCAAAATATCAAACACTTTGTTTCTGATTATTACTACTTGATTTTTGACGAAATTTAAGGATTGTTGCTGAGAGAAAAACTGTGTAACATCTCGAGAACTGCCATAAATATGATTGAGTCAACCAAATTTTGAGTCCAGATTGGAAATTATTCCTTTAAGCTAAACACAATGCCTTGGTCTGGCTTCTCGGTCATTTATATGCAGGAATTTATTCAGTTTTTGTCATTGCAGTACTGGAGTTGTTGCAAATCTCATCCAGGATCCAGGTATAGACCGCCATCGCATGACTATGTGCTTTGGCCCTCGAGACAGTTTAAGAACTGAAAATGATGAACAATTCGCATTCAGACCACAAACATAGTTCTATGGCTCCTTGCCTTCAATCAACGTAACCGTCCATGTTAGTACCCAACTGAAGGATTAAAACTGATGGAACAAGACAGCTGGAAATATTTTAAAAATTAAGACATGATTTAGAATGCAGAATGTTTTGAGACTACATGTCAGAATGCAACGGACGAAAGTGTTGTTTGGTGTTGCACTGGACTTCTTTTTTAAGATGACGAAGAAAGTATTCTATGTTTGTAGTTAAAATCTTAATTTTTGATGTCTACAGTTTTTGTAAGATAAATTTGGACATATCACTTTCATTTACCGCAACTCTGAACAATTCATTCATACCATTAACATAAGTATGACGCTTTCACTTCATTGCAGGAACATGAAATTCTCGCTTTAGATAATGTACACAGATCAAAAAAAGCTTTGCATCACCTCGGATCCGAGAGTGTCGGAACCTGCACAGAAAATTGTAATAGTGATAAGCATATATATCATTTCCGCCCTTTTTATTGCTCATGAAAACCACACATAGCATGCTGTACCACCGTACAGCGAGAGCTTCAGAGGTGGTGGTCCAGATTGCTGTACACATGGGTAATTCTAATACCCAGTAGCACGTCCTCTTGGATTGATGCGTGACTGTATTCGTCGTGCATCAAGGCACTGTTGGTCCAGATTGTCCCACTCCTCAACGGCGATATGGCATAGATCCCTCAGAGTGGTTGATGGGTCATTTCGTCCATAAACAGCCCTTTTCAGCCCATCCCAGGCATGTTCGATATGATTCATGTGTGGAGAAGCGGCTGCCCACTCTCGTCGAGCGGTGCCGTTATCCTGAAGGAAGTCATTCACAAGATGTGCATGATGGGGGTGCGAATTGTCGTCCATGAAGACGAATGCCTCGCCAATATGCTGCCGATGTGGTTGCACTATCGGTTGGAGGACGGCATTCACGTATCGTACAGCCGTTACGGCGCCTTCCATGACCACCAGCGGCGTACGTCGGCCCCACATAATGCCACCCCAAAACAGCAGGGAACCTCCAACTTGTTGCACTCGCTGGACAGTGTCTCTAAGGCGTTCAGCCTGACCGGGTTGCCTCCAAACACGTCTCCGACGATTGTCTGGTTGACGGCATATGCGACACTCATCGGTGAAGAGAACGTCATGCCAATCCTGAGAGGTCCATTCGGCATGTTCTTGGGCCCATCTGTACCGCGGTGCATATTGTCGTGGTTGCAAAGATGGACCTCGCCATGGACGTCAGGAGCGGAGTTGCGCATCATGCAGCGTATTGCGCAAAATTTGAGTCGTAACATCATGCACGAAAAGCATTGTCCAACATGGTGGCAACTCGCCCTGATCCGTTGGTAGCGGTCATCCACTGGAGTAGTAGCCCTTGGGCGGCCTGAGCGAGGCATGACATTGACAGTCATTGTCTCTCTTTGTCTCCTGCATGTCCGAACACTATCGCTTTCGTTCACTCCGAGACGCCTGGACACTTCCCTTGCTGAGAGCCCTTCCTTTCACGAAGTAACAATTCGGATGCTATCGAACTGCGGTACTGACCGTCTAGGCATGGTTGAACTACAGACAACAGGAGCCGTGTACCTCCTTCCTGGTGGAATGACTGGAACTGATCGGCTGTCGTACCCCCTCCGCTGCTCATGCGTGATTGTTTACATTTTTGGCGGGTTTAGTGACATCTCTGAACAGTCAAAGGGCCTGCGTCTGTGACGCAATATCTACAGTCAACGTCTGTCTTCAGGAGTTGTGGGAACTCGAGTGATGCAAAACTTTTTTTGATGTGTGCATATTCTGCGGTAATTTTACGAAAAAAATTAGTTTTGTGAGCAGAGCATTGTCTCTGAAAGCCAAACGTTCCAGATTAAAATTCCGGTTTGACACACACTTTTAATCAGACAGTAAGTTTTTATTTTTCTTTTACGTGGGTACTAGCATGGTCGGTAACGTTCATTTGAACGAAAGCAGCCTCAGAAGCGCGCAGTTAGAAGCTGAAGAAATGTCTGAGGTTTTTGGAAAGAAACCTACAGATTTGTAATATCAGGAACTGGCGACGACTTGTAAGTGGAAACTAGAAATTATGTGCACAACAATGATTTGTAAAGACTATAGTGAGAACATAGGACGAGTGGCAAAAGTTGACATGCTGAAAGCAGTTGATGGAAGTAAGTGAAAATGGGACACATCTGTAAACGTTTTAATCGTCGACAACGAAGCGCGAGGCCAGATAACGAACTTCGAGTCTGTCCCAGGTAGGACACTTTCGCCTCCACCACGCTGTAGGAAGAAACTGTATAAACAGGGAATACGACATAAGACCTACCGTATGATATTCCAGCTGTGTGGTTTCACAAAGCATCGCATGTGCCACAAACGTATGTATCTTGTAGAAACACGTTTACTGCACTATATACTATGTAGGAATTTACATTGTGTGAGATATGACTTATCTGACGTATCCATATTAACTTCACATGACAAACATAGATAGTAAAATACAAAATGAACTTGTGCGCATTTCAAAGCTAAACCCTTATCCTTAGTGTTCATAAGTTTCATGTGGCTTTTCAGTAAAGAACACGTGAAAACGCCACACGACAGGAAGTTTTTACTGATAAATAGATATCAAGAACATCCGAAAAGCACTCAGTCTTCAGCCCACAAGTGGCCCTTCGGGACCATCCGACCGCCGTGTTATCCTCAGCTAGGATGCAGGTAGGAGGGGCGTGTGGTCAGCACACCATGGTGGTTTTCTTTGACCGGAGGCGCTACTATTCGGTCGAGTAGCTCATCAATTGGCATCATGAGGCTGAATGCACCCCGAAAAATGGCAACAGATCATGGCGGCCCCGATGATCACCCATCCAAGTGCCGGCCACGCCCGACAGTGCTTAACTTCGGTGATCTGCAATATGAAATGGAATGTTTGCACTGGAGAATTTTGGAAAAGTGTAGCTAATCTATAAAGGACACGGTGTATAGAACGCTAATGCCATCGATTCTTGAGTACTGGTCGAGGATTTTGGGATCCCCATCAGATAGGGTCAAAGGAAGACTTGCTTCGATTTCAAGGCGGGCTGCTAGGTTTGTTACCGGTCGGTTAGATCAGCACGCATGTATTACGGAGATGCTTCATGAACTGAAATGGGAATCCGTGGAGGAAAGAGGATGCTCATTTCGTAAGGCACTGTTGTGCGACTTTGGAGAACTGGCATTTGAGGCAGAACATTCTACTGCCGCCAACGTACATCTCGCGTAAGAACCACGAAGATAACATGGGAGAAATTAGAACTCGTACGGACGCTTGTAGACAATGATTTTTCCTTCGCTCTATTTGCGAGTGGAAGAGGAGAGGTTCAAATGGTTCTGAGCACTATGGACCGTAACCTCTGAGGTCATCAGTCCACTAGACATAGAAGTACTTAAAGTTAATTAACCTAAGGACAATACACACACCCTGTGACCGTAGCAGCAGCGCGGTTCCCTACTGAAGCGCCTAAAATCGCTCGGCCACAGCGGCCGGCTAGAGAAGAGGAAATGACTAGTAGTAGTACAACATAATCTCCGCCTTACACCGTTCGATGGTTGCGGAGTATGGATGTACATGTATAAAATGATTTTCATACATTCGTTTCACGAGCTGTGACCTCCATCAAATTGTGACACATGTTATGTTACAATTTGAAATAAATTTAATATGCATAACTTACGCAGTCACTATTACAGTACCATGAAATAAGGATAATAGTAAAAATATCTCAAAAATAAATTTATTACTTGACTGAAACGCAATCGAATCCTTTTGTTGTTACCACTCAGAAAATCTAATTTTATCCCTCAGACAGGAATTAGGCCCAGGTTGAAAACCACTGAATTAGAAATACTTCGAAGACGCAGCATCGCAGAAGACAAGCTAGTGATCCGGGCGGAGTGGCTGCAACTTGATCCGCGTAACGCTATTCTGAGCAGCGTCACGGTGATCGATGGGCCTGCGGGTGGGGATCTTCTGCAACACTCTGGCAGATTCCCAAGCGTCTTTCGTCGTTCCTTAAACGTACACACTGTACACTTGCGCTACTTTATGGTGATGTGGTAATATGGCAACTAGGCGATCCAGAAGTGACGCAGGCAGGTACTGCTGTGTGGCCACGGGTATCTGGGGCCCGTGCCGCCTGATGGGACTGAAGTTGAGTCTTGTGATCAACAACATCCGTTCACTAATTCCAATAATGGTTGACCATTTATTTTGGTCCACGTACCCTTTCCGATTCTACACTACTGGCCATTAAATTTGCTGCACCAAGAAGATGTCGTGCTGCAGACGCGACATTTAACCGTCAGGAACAAGATGCTGTGATATGCAAATGATTAACTTTTCAGACCATTCACACAAGGTTGGCGCCGGTGGCGACACCTACAACTTGCTGACATGAGAAAAGTTTCCAACCGATTTCTCATACAGAAACAGCAGTTGATCGGCGTTGCCTGGTGAAACGTTGTTGTGATGCCTCGTGTAAGGAGGAGAAATGAGTACCATCACGTTTCCGACTTTGATAAAGGTCGGATTGCAGCCTATCGCGATTGCGCTTTATCGTATCGCGACATTGCCGCTCGCGTTGGTCGAGATCCAATGACTGTTAGCAGAATATGGAATTGGAGGGTTCAGGAGGTTAATACGGAACGCCATGCTGGATCCCAACGGCCTCGTATCACTAGCAGTCGAGATGACAGGCATCTTATCCGTATGGCTGTAACGGATCGTGCAGCCACGTCTCGATCCCTGAGTGAACAGATGGGGACGTTTGCAAGACAACAACCATCTGCACGAACAGTTCGACGACGTTTGCAGCAGAATGGACTATCACCTCGGAGACCGTGGCTGCCGTTACCTTTTACGATGCATCACAGACAGGAGCGCCTGCGATGGTGTACAAAACGACGAACCTGGGTGCACGAATGGCAAAAACGTCATTTTTTTCGGATGAATCCAGGTTCTGTTTACAGCATCATGATGGTCGCAACCGTGTTTGGCGACATCGCGGTGAACGCACATTGCAAGCGTGTATTCGTCATCGCCATACTGGTGTATCACCCGGCGTGATGGTATGGGATGCCATTGGTTACACGTCTCGGTCACCTCTTATTCGCACTGATGGCACTTTGAACAGTGGGCGTTACATTTTAGATGTGTTACGACCCGAGACTCCACCCTTCATTCGATCCCTGCGAAATCCTACATTTCAGCAGGATAATGCACGACCGCATGTTGCAGGTCCTGTACGGGCCTTTCTGGATACAGAAAATGTTCTACTGCTGCTCTGGCCAGCACATTCTGCAGATCTCTCACCAATTGAAAACGTCTGGTCAATGGTGGCCGAGCAACTGGCTCGTCACAATACGCCAGTCACTACTCTTGATGAACTGTGGTGTCGTGTTGAAGCTGCATGGGCAGCTGTACCTGTACACGCCATCCAAGCGGGTATTGATTACTCAGGATCTATGCACCCAAATTGCGTGAAAATGTAATCACATGTCATTTCTAGTATAATATATTGGTCCAATTAATACCCGTTTATCATCTGCATTTCTTCTTCGTGTAGCAATTTTAATGGCCAGTAGTGTATTCAAGTCTTGTTAATTCTGTTACTTTTGGTTACTCTTCTGCTGTAAAATTTAAATTATCTTTCCTAGTTATGGAGACCACCTGTTGCCTAGTATAATATGAGCGTGACTGCGTCTCGGGAGAGGACTGTGTCGTGAGATTTTTCCTGCAAACATTTAGGGAGCGAAGAGCAGACTACTTCGCCAATGAACTGGAACGCTTGTATTTGAATTTCTCAAAGCAGCTCAACGCAAAAAAGAAGCACAGTGCACACTTTATATAAGGAGTGTCATCTATACTGTTGCTTTCCTATTGTGTTATACAGTGATCAGCTAGAGCATTATGACAACCTACCTAACAGCCGGCATGTCCACCTATGGCACACATAACGTCGGCGACGCGTCGAGGCCTGCAAGCACCTGGAGAGAGTTGGCACCACATCTGCACAGGCCTTAATCCTCTTAAATTCCGGGGAGGAGGGCGATCAGCCCTGACGCCACCTTCACTCATATTCTAGATGCGTTCCATCGGGTTCAAATCTGGCGAGTTGGGGTGCTAGAACATCAACTGCAGCTCGCCACTGCGCTCCTCGAAACAGTCCATCACACTCCTGCCCCTGTGACATGGCGCAATAGCTTGTCGCCGTACCACGGTAAAGGTGTCAAGGATATGCTTCCCTGGAAGACGACGGATTCACGCCCTCCCATCGGCATGATGAAGAAGATATAGGAATTCATCAGACCATGCAACGCTCTGCCACTGCGCCAACGTCCAGCGCCGATGGTCACGTGGCCATTTCAGTCGTAGTTGCCGATGTCGTAGTGTTAACATTGGCACATGCATGGGTCGTTGACGAGGCCCATCGTCGGCAGTGTCGGCGCACTGTGTGTTCACGCACGCATTGTACTCTGCCCAGCATTGAAGTCTCACGTTAGTTGCACCACAGTTCGCCACCTGTCCTGTTTTACCAGTCTGCCTAGCCTACGCCGTCCGACATCTGTAATGACCGGTGGCGGCCCAACCCCACGACACCTGAATGTGGTTTCACCTTGGTTTCGTCACGTATTGATGACACTACCACACTCTTGGAACACCCGACAGGTCTTGCAGTTTCCGAAATGCTCGTGCCGAGCCTCCGGGCCATCACAATCTGCCCTCGGTCAAACTCAGATAGGTTGCTCTACTTCCCCATTCTACACACGGACTTTACGCTCACTGACACTACATACACCGTGCGTGTGTCTGCCTAGCAGTCACTTCTCGCTATAACATGGCTACCGCCTGGCCAGTTTTATATCGATGATAGGTTGGTGGTCACAGTGCTCTGGTTGATCAGTGTATGTCTCACAAATCCTAGTTAACATTACAGCCGAGACTGGCATGTAATTAACGAAAGCTCTGGCTTCGTCCCATTACTTCACTCCTGGCCAGAGCACTTAGATCTGTGGTGAGTGCGACATGAAGTCGCACAGCTCTGCCGAGGTCTTACATCGTCACTGAACAATTTTGTGTTGTGCAGTACGTTAAAGCGTCTTGCAAATCTAGTCTTTTCGATATATGTTACATCGTTTTCTATTAGCACTTGAAGAATTACCGGCTCCGTGGCGAATCACAATCACCTAAAGTAGTGCATGCAATCATTGAAAAATCCTGGTTTAGTTCGACAAGCACAAGCACTGTAGCTGAATATGATGATAGCTTGGGCTGGTTGTGAAAAAAGGGTCGTGATGGATCACTGTTCCTCTAGAGGAAATCGTGTTATTGTGTGGGATGTCATGACGTAGAATTTTAGACTTCATCTCACTGCGGCAATGAAAACTGTTGACCAAATGCAACAGATCCCCCAGAAAAAAGATTGCAACTTTGAGCTCTTCCTTGCTCATACCAACTCGAGAACCAAGTCTTCGAGGAGGATAAAGCAGGACTACAGATAATGCTGGTATCTCTCGGCTGCTTCGAGAAGCCGATATGTCTTTTTCAAACACGTTTGTAATTTGATGAGGATAAAACTGTGAACATACCGCTACTTCTGGATTGTCTAAGGATATCAGTGAATATACGACAATCATCTTGTGGCACAAAACACGTATTGGGCCTCCAAGCTTGCTCATATAATCGAAGGCTGTCGTTCAGAAAATATCACCTTTAAATTCAAGCCGGCTGTTGGGGCCGAACGGTTCTAGGCACTTCAGTCCGGAACCGCGCTGCTGCTACTGTAGCAGGTTCGAATCCTGCCTCGGGTACAGATGTGTGTGATGTCCTTAGGTTAGTTAGGTTTAATTAGTTCTAAGTTCTAGGGTACTGATGACCTCAGATGTTAAGTCCCATAGTACTCAGAATTACAGTACCACAACTCACTCGCCAATTCGGTGCTTTACGACAGCACCCAGTGAGTAAGCATAACATTCAGAACCACTCGCTATCGCGTGCAAAAACCGCCGACCAAGGTGTATACCTCTGCTACATGTGCGAGACGTAGGAGAGAGGATAACAATGGCGCAGGGGCACTACAATTCGACGCTCGCAACATGGATAAAGTCATGTGGACTTAAGAGTCGCAAAACACATGGTATGTGTCATCTGACCTCTTTCCTACCGAGCACATGAGAGACGTCATCTACCGAAAAGTACACGACCTGGACCCAACTCTCAACGACTCTGCATCTACATCTTCATGGTTACTCTGCAATTCACACTTAAGTGCGTGACAGAGGGTTCATCGAACCAATTTTCATACTACTTCTCTACCATTCCACTCTCGAATGGCGCCTGGGAAAAAGGAACACCTAAATCTTTCCGTTCGAGCTCTGATTTCTCTTACTTTATTACGATGATCATTCCTCCCTACGTCTATGGGCGTCAACAAAATATTTTCGGATTCGGAAGAGAAAGTTGGTGATTGAAATTTCGTAACTAAATCTCGCCGCAAAGAAAACCATCTTTGTTTCAGTGACTGCCACCCCAACTCGCGTATCATATCAGTGACAATCCCACCCCTATTGCGAGATAACACTTTCTCGATGTCCTCCGTCAATCCTACCTGGTATGGATCCCACAGCGCGCAGCAATATTTCAGCTGAGGACGGACAAGTGTAATGTAGGCTGTCTCTTTAGTGGGTTTGTCGCATCTTATAAGTGTTCTGCCAACAAAGTACAGTAATTGTTTCTCCTTCGCCACCATATTATCTATGTGGGCTTTCCAATTTAAGATGCTCGTAATTGTAATTCGTAGGTATTTAGTCGAATTGACAGCCCTTAGACTTGTGCGACTTATCGTATACTCAAAATTTATCGGATTTCTTTTAGTGCCCATGTGGATGACCTCGCACTTTTCTTTGTTCAGTGCCAACTGCCACTTTTCGCACCGTACAGAAACTCTCTCTAGATCATTTTGTAATTGGAAATGATCGTCTGATGATTTTACTAGACGGTAAAATGCAGCGTCATCTGCAAAAAGTCTAAGGGGCTGCTCAGATTATCACCTAGATCATTTATGTAAATCAGAAGCAGCAGAGGGCCTATGACACTACCTTGTGGAACGCCAGAATTCACGTCTGTTCTACTCGATGATTTACCGTCTATCACTATGAACTGTGACCTCTCTGAGAGGAAATCACGGAGACGATAATCCATATGCTCGCAGTTTCATCAATAGTCGCTTGTGAGATACGGTATCAAAAGCCTTCTGGAAATTTAGAAATATGGAATCGATCTGAGATCCCTTGTCGACAACTCTCATTACTTCATGGGAATAAAGAGCTAGCTGTGTATTGCACAAGAGCGATATTTTATGAATCTGTGTTGGTTATGCATCAATAAGTCATTGTCTTCAAGGTGATTCATAATGTTCGAGTACAGTAAATGCTCCAAATACTGCAAATTGATATCAGTTATATGGGTCTGTAATTCAATGGGTTACTCCTATTTCCTTTCCTGAATATTGGTGTGACCTGCGCTACTTTCCAGTCACTCCCGCAAAGTGCAGACAGCAAGGTGGCTTCCCAACATTTCTGGGTTTGTTGTGGAGTTCATGCCACGGAATGTCGCCGCTGTAGTCATGGAACAAAGGGGTACTAGTTGCTACTTGACAGGTGTTTCTCATATGAGTGTACAATGCACAGAACTTGTGAGACAGCAAGTTAGGCCAGTAGCGCGTGGAATTCAGAAACCTGCTGAATCAACTGTTGTCTGGAACTGCGGGCGATCTGGGTAAGCGATTTAGACCGTTATCCACACTAATTTAGATGAATAATTGTTCTTCTTTTCAGCATCAGAAAAATCCTACGTCCAATTTAAATATGAAAACCTACACGGAGTAATTTACTCTCTAATATTCCTCTGCTTGATGTAAAACGTCGGTAGGGAGAACATCTGTCAACAGACACGAATGTCAATTTCTCGCCGCCCGGTGTGCCCGACCGGTTATAGGCGCTTCAGTCCGGAACCGCGCGACCGCTACAGTCGCAGGTTAGAATCCTGCCTCAGGGATGGATGTGTGTTATGTCCTTAGGTTATTTAGGTTTAATTAGTACTAAGTTCTAGGGTACTGATGACCTCAGATGTTAAGTCCCATAGTGCTCAGATCCATTTGAACCATTTTTTTCAAATTCAAAATTTTCTACAATACCGGTGTTTTGTCTGTTATTGCAATGCTGTCTCTAAATTATTGTCCATTGTTCTACAGAGCTGATATACGGCATTAAATGTACATTGTTTCTTCATCTCCTCAACTCTAGTCTGTTTTGTACAGAGGCTTCAGAAGGAGGGAGGTTTTTCTGAACTTAAGATTAATCACATACGCCTCAGCCTTTATGCTGCGAGGACTGTTCTGAAAGTCCCTTTATCTTCGGTAGTCCTTCGGCTTATCTGTTTTTGCGGTTCAAGGCGATTCAAAGTAGATGCTTTAACGACACTGTTATTACGTCTGCTGATATGCAACGTCTGCTTCAGCTGTTGTGGCTTTTCTTCCATCCTATGTTAAGCCCAGTCCACACTGGAGGCAGCTTTTAGTATTTCAAATAGACTGAAGATATCCCTGAATGCATTAGCGATGCCACACAGATGAGACGTAACCGGATAGCAGAGCATCGGCGTGATGGATGCAGAATTTTAAGACATATGCTGTAATTGTAAACTATATCCCGGTACTAGAAGTGATACCATTGATACTTTTAGCGGAGCGTGAATGTGGAATAGGAAATGAAGATATTATTTCTGTAGTAACATACTGGGATGAAAATGTATTCCAGCTTCTCACAGACTCACAATGGTTCGTGAATTTTGCTTAATTACTCGAACTGCCGGCATAGAAGAAAGGAAGGATGATTAGAGGTTAACGCCCCGTTATGGGTGTTTACTGGAGACGGAGCACAAGCTACGATTATGAAAAGCTGGGGAAGAAGAATCCCGGCATTTGCCTGGAACGATTTCAGAAAAATCAAGGAAGTCTGGATAGCTGGAATGTGATTTGAACTGTAGTCCTCCCGAATGTGAGTCCAATGTGCCAGCCACTCCATCATGTCGCTCGGTGACCGCAGAAACGGCTTCTTGGAACATGTAAAATGTTTACGAAACCATAGTGATGCCAGAAACAACAGACAGCTCTCACAGCAAATGTTCCGATACAACCGGATGACGTCAACAATGGCACAGTGGCGCATGGTCCTATGCTACCGCACACTCACTCGAAGTTAGCGCCCTCCATGGAATATTAACACTCACTTCAAGACAGGGAAATGGTTTTCTGCTGAAATATGGTAGCAACACATCGACGTCATCTGCCGAAACCTGACAGCGTTCCCACGCTCAGAACGTGAAACATCAGTCTACAACAACACTCCAACAAATTTCGTATTTCTAAGTCTCGCATTTAAAGATGTTCATTTTCATACTTCGTAAATGTGACAGTAAATTGAACCGTGTGAAGACGTGGGGTCGATAGTACGTATCATTGTAGCTTTACTTTACGTCAGAGAACAAGTTTACCTTCCGCGCCCGCAGTAGGCAGCCGGCGCGGTCCCGCTCGCGGTCAATGATGTGCTGAGGTTGTTGGCACATTTTTACTGCTGATAGAAGAGGCGCTACATGTTGTGAACTAGTAGTAAACTACTGCCCGACGTCCTTTCCTTCTGGTGCGCTTCCTGCATTCCAAGACTGACTATTAACTTCAAGAAGCGCATTAAGAAATAAGTCAGCCTAAAGTGGGTGAAGTTTGACACACGACATCGAGAGCCATGAAACTGTCACTCCAGGAACATCACGGTGAAAATTATTTGGTGGAGAAGGTTATGCTAAAATCTCACCGGAAAACTAACACTCAACATTCACTTATTGGTGCTTGTTAAAATTGTACAGTGTGTTTCAAAAATGACCGGTATATTTGAAACGGCAATACAAACTAAACGAGCAGCGGTAGAAATACACCGTTTGTTGCAATATGCTTGGGACAACAGTACATTTTCAGGCAGACAAACTTTCGAAATTACAGTAGTTACAATTGTCAACAACAGGTGGTGCTGTGGTCTGGGAAACTCTATAGTACGATATTTTCCACATATCCACCTTGCGTAGCAACAATATGGCGTAGTCTCTGAATCAAATTACCCGAAACCTTTGACAACGTGTCTGGCGGAATGTCTTCATATGCAGATGAGATGTACTGCTTCAGCTGTTCAATTGTTTCTGGATTCTGGCCGTACACCTGGTCTTTCAAGTGTCCCCACAGAAAGAAGTCACACGGGTTCATGTCTCGCGAATAGGGAGGCCAATCCACGCCGCCTCCTGTATGTTTCGGATAACCCAAAGCAATCACACGATCATCGAAATATTCATTCAGGAAATTAAAGACGTCGGCCGTGCTATGTGGCCGGGCGCCATCTTGCATAAACCACGAGGTGTTCGCAGTGTCGTCTAAGGCAGTTTGTACCGCCACAAATTCACGAAGAATGACCAGATAGCGTGATGCAGTAATCGTTTCGGAACTGAAAAATGGGCCAATGATTACTTTGGAAGAAATGGCGGCCCAGACCAGTACTTTTTGAGGATGCAGAGACGATGGGACTGCAACATGAGGCTTTTCGGTTCCCCATATGAGCCAGTTCTGTTTATTGACGAAGCCGTCCAGGTAAAAATAAGCTTCGTCAGTAAACCAAATGCTGCCCACATGCATATCGCCGTCATCAATTCTGTGCACTATATCGTTAGCGAATGTCTCTCATGCAGCAATGGTAGCGGCGCTGAGGGGTTGCCACGTTTGAATTTTGTATGGATAGAGGTGTAAACTCTGGCGCATGAGACGATACATGGACGTTGGCGTCATTTGGACCGCAGCTGCAACACGGCGAAGGGAAACCCGAGGCCGCTGTTGGATCACCTGCTGCACTAGCTGCGCGTTGCCCTCTGTGTTTGCCGTACGCAGTTGCCCTACCTTTCCAGCACATTCATCCGTCACGTTCCTAGTCCATTGAAATTTTTCAAACAGATCCTTTATTGTATCGCTTTTCGGTCCTTTGGTTACATTAAACCTCCGTTGAAAACTTCGTCTTGTTGCAACAACACTGTGTTCTAGGCGGTGGAATTCCGACACCAGAAAAATCCTCTGTTCTAAGGAATAAACCATGTTGTCCACAGCACACTTGCACGTTGTGAACAGCACACGCTTACAGCAGAAAGACGACGAACAGAATGGTGCACCCACAGACTGCGTTGTCTTCTATATCTTTCACATCACTTGCAGCGCCATCTGTTGTTGAAAATTGTAGCTACTGTAATTTCCAAAGCTTGTCCGCCTGAAAATGTACTGTTGTCCCAAGCATATTGCAACAAACGGTGTATTTCTATCGCTGCTCGTTTAGTTTTTATTGCCGTTTCAAATATACCGGTCATTTTTGAAACACCCTGTATCTGTCTGTTTATCAGCACCATTTATTGTGAGGAATGACATTTAACTTATTTCAGAAATGGTTCAAATGGCTCTAAGCTCTATGGGACTTAACATCTGTGGTCATCAGCCCCTAGACTTAGAACTACTTAAACCTAACGAACCTATGGACATCACACACATCCATGCCCGAGGCAGGATTCGAACCTGCGACTATAGCAGCATCGCGGTTACGGACTGAAGTACCTAGAACCGCTTGGCCACAGCTGCCGGCTAACTTATTTACCTCTGTCTGGACTGATAAAGGGTCAGTACTGTTAAACACTTTTTATTATCTCAGTTGGGTACCTTTTGTAACCATTGTTTATGTTTTTTTAAAATTATATGGTAGTCTCTGTAATACCAAAGCAGGATATACTGTAGTTTCTGCAGAGCTGAGCCACAACTACCTCTTTCAAACATTCTATTGTAACCATTAAATGCTTCGAGGTCTTTCTTAAACCGGTATTTTAACAACCTGAATTCTGTTTTTTAATTGTGTTTCATTCTCCCTGTTATACACACACTTCTGCGTTGTTTAGAATAATTAATTGTTTTTGCTAGTCCAAAATTTCGGTTAGTGGATGTCAGTATCAGTGAACCAAAGTATGTTTTATTACCTTGAAGTGACATTTTTTTAGTTAATTCTGTGTGCGAAAGATCTCATTATTATTAATCTCACAGAGATTCTGTAACTATTGACTTTAGTAAATGTACTTTTATGATTAAATGTTGAGATAAGCATTCCAAGAAATTGTATGTGTGTTATTCTGGTAGAGGACGATGCTAAATAAACTTTGTGTTACTATTCTGCTCTAAATTGTTCCTGGCACCTTGCCATTCATCTGTCTCCTAACTATCACAAACAATGCGGCGTTAAAATGTCCCCCGAGGGATAAATACCATGGCAAGAAGTCTGTACATGTGTGAATACTCGTAGGGTGACTACTTTGCGGATAAATTCTACGCTGATGTGGATGTCTGCGGTTATATGTGCCAATAATAGTTACTTTGTAGCTAAATGTGACAAAGACAGTGGCACTAACAAGATTTTCGTCTATGTTAGCAAGACGTTCGATCATTAATATTAATTGCTTTTGTTTTAAGTCACCATTATTACTTCTTTGCGATAGAATCACTCTACACTGGCCGGCCACTGTGGCCAAGCGGTTCTATGCGCTTCAGTCCGGAACCGCGCTGCTGCTGCGGTCGCAGGTTCGAATCCTGCCTCGGGCATGGATGTGTGTGATGTCCTTAGGTTAGTTAGGTTTAAGTAGTTCTAAGTCTAGGGGACTGATGACCTCCGAAGTTAAGTCCCATGGTGCTCAGAGTCATTTCAACCATTTGAACCACGGAGTCTCCTAAAACTGGCGCACTGTGACATACTGTTATGTAAAAATTGGAATCTTAGATTCATGATCTAACACTATTTTGTGTATCACATTCCACATAATTTGCCGTATAAAATCAGTGAACCAATCAACGTTTCTGTTAAATAAATTTGCAAGTATGCTTTGCAGTGTTTATTAGTTTGAGAAGTGGACGGCGTTAACGTTATTTAACACTTTGGTGAACTAATGTGCTTTCGATAACCAACTTAAGTGACGAACTTTTAACAGTAAGTAATATGTTTAGCACGACTTCCAAATGATGTGGAAATATTCTGCAGAAAATTTCATAAAATGAGTTTCAATAATGATGATAGACATTTAGAATCATTTGTTAGATGAATTAGACCATCATCTCAGTGAATACCAAGGGGGATTCAGAAAGGGCCATCCTGCGCAGGTAAAGGTCATGAATCTGAAACTATCTCAAGGAATTATTGTCTAACCTTTGCAGACGAAAAAGTCTACGACTCTGTGTTTAGTGAGACACTCATGACTACACTAAAATAATTCAGCACGGACCAGAAAACTGTAGCAATAATTACAGAGATAATGACAAAAGAAACGAAGTACAAAATAAAATTCCGTGGTAAAATTTCAGACCCATTTGAAACAAAACCAGGTGATGGCCTCTCACCATTTCTCTTCAACTGAATTTTGGAAAATATGATAAGGGAATGGAATCTTAGAAAAATGGTTCAAATGGCTCTGGGCACTATGGGACTCAACTGCTGTGGTCATCAGTCCCCTAGAACTTAGAACTACTTAAACCTAACTAACCTAAGGACATCACACACATCTATGCCCGAGGTAGGATTCGAACCTGCGACCGTAGCAGTCGCACGGTTCCGGACTGCGCGCTTAGAACCGCGAGACCACCGCGGCCGGCGGAATCTTAGAGTTGAAGAAAAAGTAAGCCTAGAAATTAGAGTGGGATATAAAAACTGGAATGTCAAGCTCAGCTGTCTAGTATTTGCAGATGATTTAGCAATATTTTCGTAAAGCATCGATACTTTAACTGTGCAAATCAACATGTTGAAAGAGATGAGGGAAAAGTTTGGATTAGAAACTTGTATTGAGAAGACAGAATTCATAACGGATATTAAACATGCTCCAAAATGCCTAATCTTCAGGTACGGTAGAAACAACAGAATGAATAAATTTAAGTGTTTAGTGGAAATAACAACCAAACTGTCTAGATAAAGGAGCAATCACTCTCAGTAAAATCAAAGTCATTCACTACAGCTCTGCCACTGAACAGGAGTGCCTTTACGCAGCGGAATGTTCAGGCCTTAATAGAAAGGGAGAAATTTAACATGTGGAGAAAAAGGAAAGAAGGCACTACGGAATATACTGGGACCAAGAAAAATTGAGAGTACGTGGATGAGAAAAAGTGAAGAAGACTCTACACTCAAACCGGAAAACTGGTGCTCTCAGTAAAAGGAGAATATACTTTTTTCGTCACATAGGTCGAATGAACCCAGAAAGACTGACTAAAATAATATGTGACCATTTCGACAAAAATCCTAAAAGGCAACACACTACGTTCAAGGAAGGGTGAAGAACTTTATAGAAATTATCACTAAACAAGCAAAAATTCTAGGCAGGCCTACTTCGCGACGTAAGATTAAAGGTTCGTTGGTTTTCACCAAGAGGTCAGAAGTCTATTCACTTTATGGGCAGATGAAACAAGAAAAGAACATAGGGGAAGAACGAAGATAATAATGAAAAGACCATAAATCAGGAAAGAAGGCGGAGTCATAAAGAGGATGCTTCACATGGTTCACAGATGGTCGAAAGCGAAGAAAGAAGACAGAGTGTTGTAACTCACAGAAGGCCATGACGGGCCAGGTTGTATTGCAATATAGTCAATATTGGCCTCCGCATGGATAGTCGATAGTCAGTGGATTTGCAAATTAAAGGGTCGGACTTCATCAGGCGAAAATTTAGTTCTTGGGCACTCCAACTGTCCGAGCTCTGGCATACCAAACAGTTTAATGGTCTACGAGATTATAATACTCTCGGATACGGATTTGGACAAAAGACTTGGTGGTGAGAATGGTGGTAAGGGCCTTGTGGATGCGGTGTGGTTAAGGATGTTGCTTATCTTGATCAGTGCAGAACTCTAACAGTGGCAGTTTTTGGAATGGACTGTGATACGAGGACGAGCTAGATGAAGTAACGAACATATTAACTACCCTTTGGAAATGAATGAAAATGCGGGAGCTTCTAGACACAGGTGTCGCAGTCGTGCACAGGAAGTCACACGTCACATGGCTTGAGCTCAGGCTGACTATAGCGTGAAACGGGGCTCGCCTCGCAACACGAGGCAGTTAAAGGAACGGGGAAACGCATATTGTATAACGAGCGAGCAGTTACAGTATATTGCGGTGGTACTGTTCATTACAACATGGCCCGGAAACATCATTTTCAAGACTTCATAAGGGGCAGCGTAATCGGGAAACTGGAGGAAGGATGAAATGTGACGAGCGTAAACCAGGAGTTTTGTATTGCTCACAGCATTGTTTCACGTGCGTGGGGAGCATTCCGAACAACATGCGCTGCTGCTCGAAGGAGAGGAGGTGATAGGCCATAGCAGCAGACGACCCCTACATTGTGCAACAGTTCCCAAGTCAAACCGCAAGTGCAATAGAAACGATATTTGACAGAAGGTGGCAAGGCACATAATCACACACTTCACATGGCACAGCGACAGCATGGGGTGGTCCCTTTGCTCTTCGACCAGTACCGTTGTGTTGCGTTGACGCCAGAGGCATCGTTTGCGACAGGTCAAGAGCATAGAGACAACGAACGGGGAGTGGAGTGGTGTGCCCTTTTTGGATGAGGTTCCGTATGAGTAATGATTCCTGACGTACTTTCATATGGCGAGAGGTGGGAACATGTAGTATAATGCACCCAGGAACATTGTCAAACATCACCATTTTGGTTGTCTACTCAATGTGGTGTGACAAGGCGTAATGTTGAAGGGGCGAACTGTCCTCCAGATCTTTGAACACCCTACACCCACTCGTCAACAATACCGTGGCACTGTACTCTCTCTCCATGAGTCTCTTTTCGAGGATGTATTCGAACCTTTTTTATGGGCGACAATGCCCGAGCGCATCGAACGGCGCAGGTGGAGAAGTTCTTGGAGCGAGAGGATATTCGGCGAATGGACTGGCCTGCCCATTGTCCCGACATAAATCCCATCGAGAACCTGTGCCATGCCGACGATGCGGCCAGCATGGCATGCACTGCTCAAATGGCTCTAAGCACTATGGGACTTAACATCTGAGGTCATCTATCCCCTAGACTTAGATTTACTCAAACCTAATTAACCTAAGGACATCACACACAACGATGCCAGAGGCAGGATTCGAATCTGCAATCGTAGCAGCAGCGCGGTCCTGACCGAATCGCCTAGAACCGCTCGGCCACAAAGGCCGGCATTCACTGCTGTCCGTAATCATCACATACCGAATTAAAAGCATGCCCCACCGTTTGTGATATCCAGAGGACCAGCACAAATCACGGTGACTTCAGTGTTATTAATATCTTTGAATAAATCTGTCATTTCCGTTCGTCTCATTACGTATTCCTGCCCGTTACTTTCTTCTTTATTTTCATCAAATTGTGTTACTTGAGAGTGACACATGAAGCGAAAGTTATTTTCGTTATTAAGTTTTGCACAGCAGTGTAGAAACGGATATTGACTTTAATTTTTAGTGCGACACATCTTTCACGAATATGAATAGCATCCAGATAATGACTAGTGAAGCTCCTAAATTAACAACATCAATCTGTGTATTGAGCAAGCAGTAAAGGAAACAAAAGAAAAATTCGGAGTAGGAATTAAAATCCATGGAGAAAAAATAAAATCTTTGAGGTTCACCGATGACATTGCAATTCTGTCAGAGACAGCAAAGGACCTGGAAGCGCAGTTGAACGGAATGGACAGTGCCTTGAAAGGAAGATATAAGATGAACATCAACAAAAGCAAAACGAGGATAATGGAATGTAGTCGAATTAAGTCGGGTGACGCTGAGGGAATTCGATTAGGAAATGAGGCACTTAAAGTAGTGACGGAGTTTTGCTATTTTGGGAGCAAAATAACTGATGATGGTCGAAGTAGAGAGGATATAAAATGTACACTGGCAATGGCAAGGAAAGCGTTTCTGAAGAAGAGAAATTTGTTAATATCGAGTATAGATTTAAATGGCAGGAAGTCATTTCTGAAAGTATTTGTATAGAGTGTAGCCATGTATGGAAGTGAAACGTGGACGATAAATAGTTTAGACAAGAAGAGAATAGAAACTGGAAATGTGGTGCTACAGAAGAATGCTGACGATTAGATGGGTAGATCACATAACTAATGAGGAGGTATTGAATAGAATTAAAGAGAGGAGGAACTTGTGGCCCAACTTGACTAGAAGAAATAATCGGTTGGTTGGGCATATTCTGAGGCATCAAGGGATCACCAATTTAGTATTGGAGGGCAGCGTGGAGGGTAAAAATCGTAGAGGGAGACCAAGAGATGAATGCACTAAACAGATTCAGAAGGATGTAGGTTGCAGTAGGTACTGGGAAATCAAGAAGCTTGTGAAACGTCCCCTTAGAAAAATTGTACACTACTGGTCTATGTGAAACGTCCTCTTTGAACAATTATACACGAATGTGCTTAAACTGACACACAATATCTTTAGCGCAACGCAATCTGACTTCCAAAAATCCCTACGAAAGAATGGCCCTGACTATCATTAACCTATACATTTCACAAATCACTTACCTCACAAAAATCTTCGTTGCTCAAGCTACTGCAATACAGCGAGCGCCACTACTGCCAGCTAAATAAAAGATTCAAACTACTGAAGGCACTAACTACTGATAGGCATAGTTAGCAAATGAAAGATTTTAATAGAGACAAACAATGTATTTACCTCACTAGTCATAATATATATAGCAGTTCATGACACCAATTCTTACAAATTTCAAAACTCCGCCATCTCTCTCCCCACGTCCACCACTGCTGGCGGCTCACCTCCAACTGCGCAACGCTACGCGCTGTTAGCATCCAGCTGCCGCTGCCCAACACTACAATGGCAGACAACAATGCAAACCAGCCACAGACTGCACACGGCACAGCCAGTGATTTTTCATACAGAGCACTACGTGGTGTTGGCGTTACCAATAAAAATACTTAAACAGCCTACTTACATGGCCCCCATGCTCCCCACAAAAAAATTTACAAATTGTTTTGGGCAGTGGCCTATACAGGTTTGAAAATTTTTTTCATAATTACAATAACAAAGAAATGAAATGCACACACTTATCGATACAATGTTGGTCAAAAACTAAAATTTTCTCACAGTCCATAAAGACAGTCCTGATCATTCATCAAAGTAAAATTGCAGTGTTTTTTTCAAAGTCTGAGCAGTAAAAGAAAATGCACACGGAAGTAGTGGATTTCCATGCAGTCTTGAGGTAGTGTTGTCCTTCCAACAGAAAGGCAGTGCTGACTCGACATGCAGACAGGTAATGGGCCACAACAGAGCAAACCCACAGCAGAGTCATTCGAAGTTGAAGACTATTGGTACTTAGGTCATCACAGAGCAGACCCACTGTAGTCCTGGTAGAGATTATGGTATTGGTGAGTCATTAAAGGTGTAGACCCACTGTAGTCCTTGTAGAGATGGCCAGCAGCCATCTGTTTGACTGTGCAGGCGCACAATCACCATTGAAGAGTCTTGCGGATAACATAGCAAGTCCATAAACCACCACTTGTCCAATCACAAAGAATTTGTTTGGAATGTCCTTAGAACCAGCAATGCTGTTGTCCAGTCCCTTGCTGAATTATTAACACATGTGCAAACACTAACAGTCCCTACTTCTCACATATTGTCCATATACTATGCTGAATATTAGAAAATTCTACAACATAAGTCTTATCAGATGAACATATAAAGACAGGAAGAACATAAATACACATGGGTACACAAACACATAGTGGGATAACACAAGGAAATTACCGGGTTTGTTTTACTGCAGTATTTTGCAAACAAAACTTTCTTTACTTTTCGGAGATCTCCCATCGTTCTTCATTATTTCCAAAAAGTCCTATCTATACCTGATTTCTGTACTTTTTTCGTATAACTTCTCAATGCATTTCTTCCAATCCATCGCAAATCATTCTCTTATATAGGCTACCCCCTCTTAAGCTAACTTAAATCTACTGAGCTCAGATGCTTAACTAAGGGATGAGACAATGCAGCAGCACAAAACAATTTACACAAACAGCAATGTTAAAAAATGGAAATTGGCAAAAAAAAGGCAGCAATATTACAACTAATATAAGGCAATGCGCAGCAAGCAAGAAAAATAAATCAGTAATAAAATTGGCTTTACCTAGTAATACAAAGTGACATTCAGTAGCACTATGAATGGCAAACAGCCGCAGCAAATGCTATAACTTATACCTAAACATGACAAAGCTCAATCAGAAAAAATGTTACACTAAAGACAACAATGCAGATAAGGACAATGTCTATTCACATCTTAATGTCAATGCAATTAAAGTGGTGCACCACAAAAATTTATTGTAAAAAAATATTACCATGTACTTGAAAAGACAATTCTGTATGGAATATCTGTGATGGGAAGTGTCTTTTTGTGCTACTTCGTTTTTTTTTAAGTACATCATAAAGTTATTATTTACTGGATCTGTAGGCATAAAATATTTATATTAGTACATCCATAAAATTTATTTTAACCAATGCTTCAGTGCAGTTAGAAACTTGATATTAAACAAAATGAGTAAATAAATGCATAAAGCAAGCCACATGGCATTTCTCTCAACTAGCAGGACAATAGCCATGAAATGTTTCTCGTCGTTTCATTAGGCATTTTAGTAAATATCATAAATTAAGAGCTCCTCAGTGTAATCATATGTTTTCAAGTTTGGGCGTGTAGTATTTGCGATGCTTTCTACAAAGGAATCTCAATAGCGTGGATAATTACCTCTTTTTTTTCTCCACCTGTGCCTCTGACAGGCACACACTAATGGCTTTCTTTTGTCAGGTGGTTGTCGCGCAGCTGGGTGCCCACGACGCGTAACATGCAGGTGGTCACTTAACTGTCTTATCGAAATATTTACGACACCAGTTTCCGCTACAGTGGCAGTCTGATATAAAAAAATTCACAGGTCAAGAATTTGCGTTACAAATATGTAGAAACAAAATCCTTTAAATAGAATAGTGTCCAAAAAATTTTCGCCAGCATAGTGATACATTCACGCATTTACACTCATTTCATAACTCTTAAAGTACGATTCTCGGTTTCCAACATCCTTTTTCACAAATCAGAGTCCCTAACCACTACTCATTATTTCTTACCTTATTACACATATATATATTCGTCGACACTTCTTCAATATTTCATCATAACAGATACGTAGCATAACCAAATAACTCATATAGCATCAGCTTAAACATACCTCAGCAGCATAATTCACATCGTCATCGTAATAATAACATCATACACCACAGTCAAAGTCTCAAAATCTCCGTAGCTTCCTCCAATAATTTCAAAACATAAAAAAAATTCTCTGCTCATGTCAAAAGTGTCATCTGCCTCAAACGTACTTTAAAAATCGTGATCCGATACCAAATATGTCATTCAAAGCTCTCATAGTATCACAATGGTTCCGAAAATATATGAACAGTTCACAAAGTACAGACAAAATACAATATCATAGGTGTTACATCATCCAACTGTGTAATTGCGTAACATGTGTCACTGATGATGAAGCAAAAAAAATGTTTATCTCTCAGTTAAATGACCAGATAGCTGTGTAATTTATGTGTTAGAGAAATATGGTACCGATGTGTAAAGTTGTATAAGCAAATACCATATTAGCCAGGGCTCCTTGTGCTTGCCAAACACATGGTACACAAAGTAGACGTGTACCCCCCTGAGGATTAATGTAATTATATCCTCAGGTGTTACAGATTACAGCAATGGAATGAAATGTATCACGGAAAACTTTCTTTGTAATTCAAATATGTTGAAAAATAAATAGTTTAATGCGTGTCCTGTAGCGCTAAATGTGCGTCTTGCTGTAAGACAATCTCTGTGGAAGTGTCGTAGTTATTGTCCTCCGAAAGCTAAGTTCTGCAGAAGTCATTGTACTTACCTCATGATAAACGAAATTGAAATGCTTTGCGTATAGATATCTTAGTTATTACGCTTATTGCCGTGATGAAGTAAGTACTGTACTGTACGTATTGTTGTGCTACAGAAAAGGCTGTCTCATTGTAGCTATACCACAAACGTTACTACTAAAACATGTTTTACTTTCCAGAAAAATTCAGAAAAACTGTGCAGATATAAAACAGATAAACTGCAAAAGCAACATTGTAAATTGTCACTCATTAGTAGCGTCGTGATAAAATCGTGTAGCTGTCACATAAACTAACCACTGTATCATCTGGTATCTCACAGAAAGTACTTTAAATCCAGAATGTATTTTCAAGTAAACCAAAATGTTGCATTAAAATCTCATTAGCAATACTGGTAAATGTTATAAGTATGTGAGCCTTATAGTCGTTACGTAATCGTGCAACTAACAAGCAAGAATGTACACACGCAATAACACAGTGATGTCTGTTCACTATAACAATGCACTCGTAAATACTGTCGAAATATGTTCCGTAGGTTCAAGACTGGATAGTAAACTTCAGACATTGTTGCATGTTAACAGTTTCTCAGTGTGACAAAGCATACTAGAAATGTGAAGTGAAATGTTTTATGGCAAAGACAAAGTTAAAAAGCAGATTATCTTTCAATAAACGGTTTTACATGTGAAATGTGGTGTAAACCTTTACTCTTCCTAGTACGCAGAGTTTCAACTTCAACGCAATTATCATGCGGTATACGTCGGTAAAGAATACTGGAATTTCTCCCAAGGTTAGCGTCTATGTTATTTTTCTCTGAGCCAGCCGGCGCTCGTGGCTGCCTGCGGTGCGAGTCATTGTCTGTTTCTTTGTTGGCGCGCGTCGTTAATGGGATTAGGAGACCTAACTTCTACAAATTCACCTTGCTGAGAGGGCCCTGCTCTGTTTGAATCCCGCCAGTTCTGATGCAATTCAGGTCTGTCGTTACGATCATATCGTCTGTCGTCATGTTGGTAATTTCTGTAATTAATTTGTTGTCGGTCACGTGGTGGAGAATTTCTCCCTGAATCGTAACTGCGCGTTGGACCGTTGCGTCTGAAGTTATTCCGTCTCCCTTGATAATAATTATTTTGGTTCCCATATTGTCTGTTTCTCTGATTGTCTCTGTGATATTCATTACTACGGAAATGCGATCTTTCTCTGTAACTATTACTCTGCCAGTGGTTGTCATATGGGTGGTGTTTGTTTTGGTCACGATTTGTGTCGTGAGAATGGCCTTGTCGTATCTGTCGTATCCAGTTATTGTTTCTTTCATCGCGGAATTGCGACGGATGTGACCTGTAGTGATTGTTTTCCTGTTTTCGCATCCCGCGACTGTCTGTGTCAATTTCTAATTCTTGTAAGAGTCCCTGAAAAGCTTCAATGTCGTCTTTGCAACGCCATGCCAAAATAATATTCCTTAAATGTTCAGGCAATTTGATTAAGCAAATGCGGATGAGTTCTGACGGGCTGTATGGGTTTGACAGGTACTGATTCTTGCGCAACATGTCTTCATAATATTTCACAAGACTGTAAAATTCAGATTGTTCGAAATGTTTCATCATCATGATGCCATGTTTTACTCGGTCTTGTGTGGCTTGGGACCAATATGCTGAGAGGAAGGCATGGTAAAATTCTCCTTCACTGTGGCAATCGTGAATGACCGATCGCATTCTTACAGCTGGTTCATTCTCTAAGTAGCCACACATAAATTCTAATCTGTGCTCTAGTGACCAGTTGGGAGGAAAACAATGAGAGAATTGATGGAGCCACGCTTGTGGATGAATGTCGTTGCCAGAATTCTTAAATGTTTTGAATTTACGTGTAGTAATGAACAGCTTATAGTCAAAATCATCGTCTCGGCAGGTAGCATATCGGTCATTGTTACGTCGTGTCGGCGGTTCCATCTCAGAATTCGGTGTACCTTGCCAATTTCTTTCATAATTTCCGAAGTGCCCTGTGTTATAATTTTGTGGCTGTTCCGTATTTCTATGTCCCTCTTCCCGTATTGGAGCGCGAGTGTCCTCTGAAATACGTAATTGTTGTATTACCTGTGTCAGCTGATCTTGTACTTCCCGGATTTCTCTTTGGTGTTGCGTACTAATTTGATTCAGACTTTGTTTGAATTTCCTAATTTGTTAGCACTATTCTGTGTCATTAAAGACTACCGGTTTTGTGTCATTCAGATTATCATCTACCTTCGTAGATAAATTATTTAGCTGATCCGAAAGTTCAACTACTTTCTCTGATAATGAACTAATGTCCTCCATGTGTCTTTCTGAACCAATTTTCAGAGTATCTACTGTGTCCTTCAAGTTGTCTTGAGTTTTTGCAAGTTGCGTAACCGAATGGGTAGATGCAACTGAGTCAATTTTAGCTTGCAAGGTCTCATGATTTTCATGAACAATTGTTTGCAGTTCTTTTATGGCTGCTTCGTGATTCTGTAATGCATTTTCATGCCGCGAAAAAATAGGTTGGAAATGCTCACAAATTTGTGTTTTTACGTCATTACAGACTTTTTGACATTTCGATTCGATTTTATGTAATTCAGTAGTTAAATCTTCACGTGTTTGTTCAAGCGTATGTTTCACTGAGTCTAACTTTTGAAGCTTTTGCTCCATTGCGTCTAACTTTTGCTGTGTTTGTCTCTGATTTTGTTCCATTGTGTCTAACTTTTGAAGATTTTGTTCCATTGTGTCTAACTATTGCTCTGTTTGACTCTGATTTTGTTCCATTGTGTCTAACTTTTGAAGATTTTGTTCCAATGTGTCTAACTTTTGAAGATTTTGTTCCATTGTGTCTAACTTTTGAAGCTTTTGTCCCATTTGTTTCTGATTTTGTTCCATTTGTTTCTGATTTTGTTCAAGCGTTGTGTCTAACTTTTGTAGCCTTTGCCCTATTTGTTGCATTAACTGTAATAACAGTGCACTGGTGTCTGAAACATGTTCCTCAGTGCTTTTCGGCAGTGCATTTGAACCATCAATATTCGCATTTTGAAAAGCAGAAAATGTGTCTTGATTTATTTGAGAAAACGGTGAGGACGCAAAATCTGAATCTACAGTATTTGCAAGATTGTGTCCTGTCATTTCGGAATCCTGAGGCGAGCTGTTGCCGACCGATCGATCGATAACGCTTCCCTGTTCACTAATTGTTTCACTGCCTACACCATTATTTGCAACCCGCTCCATTTCTGTACACACAATTATCAATTACTACTTTGAACATCAGTTAATTCATTACATGGTGGCGCTAATACACTGCTTTTGTCTTCACTGTCATTTCTCAGTTTACTTTGGATCCTAGTATTACGTTTTTTACACGCCATTATTGTCACAATTTTCACACGACAACACAGAAAAACACAATTTGAAGAACAAAAATAAGAGAACACATTAACATAGCACTGAAAATAATATCTAGTTAATTGCAAGCGCAGCTGCGAAATACTTCGTGCAAAACTACATGCATGCCACAACTATTTTACTGTACAACAATGAAAGACTGCAACTACAAAGGAAAATCTCTCTATAATTACGCGCTAGCAATAAACAAAAGCTACACTAATTACACAAACTACAAGGAAAAAATCAGAAGATTCCAGTGAGGTATCCTCGGCTAAGGGTCGACATATGAAACGTCCCCTTAGAAAAATTGTACACTACTGGTCTATGTGAAACGTCCTCTTTGAACAATTATACATGAATGTGCTTAAACTGACACAATATCTTTAGCGCAACGCAATCTGACTTCCAAAAATCCCTACGAAAGAATGGCCCTGACTATCATTAACCTATACGTTTCACAAATCACTTACCTCACAAAAATCTTCGTTGCTCAAGCTACTGCAATACAGCGAGCGCCACTACTGCCAGCTAAATAAAAGATTCAAACTACTGAAGGCACTAACTACTGATAGGCATAGTTAGCAAATGAAAGATTTTAATAGAGAACAAACAATGTATTTACCTCACTAGTCATAATATATATAGCAGTTCATGACACCAATTCTTACAAATTTCAAAACTCCGCCATCTCTCTCCCCACGTCCACCACTGCTGGCGGCTCACCTCCAACTGCGCAACGCTACGCGCTGTTAGCATCCAGCTGCCGCTGCCCAACACTACAATGGCAGACAACAATGCAAATCAGCCACAGACTGCACACGGCACAGCCAGTGATTTTTCATACAGAGCGCTACGTGGTGTTGGCGTTACCAATAAAAATACTTAAACAGCCTACTTACACTTGCACAGGATAGAGTAGCACGGAGAGCTGCATCAAACCACTCTCTGGACTGAAGACAACAACAACGACAACACACTTGACAAGAAAGAAAAAAAAAATAATCACATGGAATTTGGCAGAATGGTCACCATTGCAGTGATATTACACAAAATAAATCAATACATTAGAAAATAAAGATGAGACATGTTTGAGTTTATTAAGTGACATTTCTTATGATAGTGAAAGGATATAAAAAATCTAACAGTTTTTACCATTTTTACTTCCATAGCCTTTTGTCGTACAACAACGCTGTGGGACGCAGACAGCGCGGCTCAGCAACGTTAACAAAGGAAGAGTGCAGCCTGAGTGGGAGGCGGCAGTGTAGTTGTGCGGACACCACATATGCCTTTACTATCCCAGCGCGGGCTGTTCATCACCTGGTCGAGCAGCTAAATACGATTCTGCTCCTCTCCATCCACCTCTGGACACTGAAAGAGCGAGCGTTAACAGTTTACGACCAGTTTGGTCCCGGTTATTTCCTGCTACGTGTCGTCGCCTTTATTGCTCCTCGACGGAATAAAGAATGGCGTTCTCCGGGCTTCTGCTCCATCTTAGTAATCTCCTTCATTACCTGGTGCCACTTTCATTAGGTACGTTAAAGACTTCTCAGTGGGAGCAAAGGTTCACCGTTTACCATCGTTGTAAATGATACCGCGTCGGTTATAGTTACGTTAGAAGCATTAGAGCTACAGGAGGGACCTGTTATTCAGGTCGTCCTAATTTTTCAGCCTTACTTTTGTTCACTGAACGTTTTCTTCAGATAATTCTTTGCCTCGTTGAGCTCAGTGGGCTTGCAGCATACACTCGTGCTCCGGAACATACCATTTTTGTGACGTAGCAATTCTGATTATCAGAGTGCAATTGTTTTTTCTAAACTTAGACCTGTCTATTTGCACTTTCACTTTTACTCATAATATTTTTGCTTTTCTTAAACCGCGACCTTGTCTTTGCAATTCTTTGCATGTTTGTGCTAAGATCAGCTTCGATTAGCCGAACCAAGTTATTTTATCGACCTCTTTGTGTCTCGACTGATGCATTTCGTACATTTTGAGACGTATTGCGACATCAGCCGATGGCCAACTTCGTGGGGCTTCGTCAGCTGTCTGTGGTTGCTGGTTCAGTTTTTACAACGATGAAGACTATGTGGCAGATCTTTCCTATTACTTACCGTGGTGTGAAGTAGGCGATGTGTCAGTTATTTCAGTCGTGCATTCCTACTATCTGCTCAGTTATGTGACGGTCACTCCATAAACATAACTTGCAGTGGTGTCCTAAGGGGTGAAAAGAAAATTTCTACTTCACTCAATCTGTGAACCGGAAGCTGACCTATGATCTAGTAATATCTTTTCAGTCCATAGTGTTGTAGATTAAAACTTACCCTCCTTCACTTTTTTTTTTAAAAATTGTTGACTTGCAGGAAATCATATACTGAGAATATGGAATTTCGTTTGTCTGAGAAACTTATTTGTGTCAGCTGCAATGAGAACCCATCTTTGTGACACCTACAGTGTTTTGAGAAATACACAAGGTAATTCAGCTGCCCTACCGCTCAGCTTCATGCACCTCGCAGCGCTTTGATGTACCACGCAGCAGATTTTCATTTTATGTCGCTCGCTACGCTCAAACTATACTAAGAGCCAAAGAAACTGGGACACTTGCCTAATACCGTGTAAGGCGCCCGCGAGCACACAGAAGTGCCGCAACAAGACATGATATGGACCCCACTAATGTCTGAAGTAGTTCTGGAGAAAAGTGACACCATGAATCCTGAAGAGGTGCCCATAAATCGATAACAGCAGAAGGGGCGGAGATTTCTTCTGCACAGCACATTGCAAGGCTCCCCAGATATGCTTAATAATGTTCATTTCTGGGGAGTTTGGTCGCCAGAGGAAGTGTTTAAAACTCAGAAAGGTGTCAAGTCCGTCGGAATGCACAATGGACATGATTGGATGCAGGTGATCAGACAGGATGCTTACGTTCGTGTCAAATATCAGAGTCGAATCTAGACGTATCGGGAATACCATATCACTACATCTACACACGCCCCACATCATTACAGAGCCTCCACCAGTTTGAACAGTCCCCTGCTGACATGCACGGTTCATTGGATTCATAAGGTTGTCTCCATACTCGTACACGTCCAATGTCGGTGTTGACGGAATCAGGCGAGGCGTAAAGCTTCGTGTCGTATTGTCATCAAGAGTACACGAAAGCCCGTAACAACGATGTTTCGTTAAATGCTTGGCACGCTGACACTTGCTGGTGACCCAACATTGGTCGCATTGCCGACCGCAGCGTCATATTCTGCCTTTTTCAATATCCCTGTATTTTAGTACCCATGCCTTACAAGTTTCTGCGGCGCTTCAGTGGATTAATCCCACAGAACAAAATGATGAACTTTTGGACAGTACGCCACGACGAAAACAGGCATGCATCAATGCAAGAGGACGTGTTACTGGGTATTAGAGTTACCTTTGTGTACAGCAATCTGGACCCACGCCTTACCAGTTTCTTTGGCGCTTCAGTGAATTAATCCCACAGAACAAAATGAACAGCGCCTTTTTTTGGGAAATTTAATGTAGTTAAATTTTGTACTGGGATATGGTTTCAGAGTTATTTAAGAAAAACACATTTGAATGTCGCTTTTGTACGTTTTTCTGGCATAATTCGAAAACTGCGGCCTCTAGCGAAAACGCATCCCAGTACGAAATTTAACTACATCAAATTTCCTACAAAAAGGTACCGTTCATTTTTTTCTGTGGAACTAACAGTCAGCAGGCATCGAGCAAGTGAATATGAAAATCTCGCATGTGCTATTTGAAGGCATTATGGATAGGATAAAACCCGGTGGTAGGGGCAGCCGAATCTCACTGTATGTATACACATTACATGTAGCTGATTTGCTGATCAGAATGCCAAGCATACAATTCGCAGCTGACGTGAGGAAATTGATTTTACAGTCCAGAATGAGATTTTCACTCTGCACCGGAGTGTGCGCTGAGACGAATCTGCCAGGAAGTTTTTGATTTTACGGTCGTTCGGTTGGCTTCAGGTGAGGTTAATAGCAACATCAGTCGTAGTGCGTTTTCTACATATCTGGAAGGTAGGCTTGTCACTGTAACTGGATGATGATGATGTTTGGTTTGTGGGGCGCTCAACTGCGCGGTCACCAGCGCCCGTACAAAGTCCCAATTTTTCCACAGTCCAATTTTTTACACAGACCAACCTATTCAGTGTCACGAATGATGATAATCATGATGATGAAATGATGAGGACAACACAAACACCCAGTCCCCAGACAGAGAAAATCCCCAACCCGGGCGGGAATCGAACCCGGGACCCCATGATCCAGAGGCAGCAACGCTAGCCACCAGACCACTAGCTGCGGACTGCTGTAACTGGAAATAGTCCTATCAACGGAATTAATTCCTTCTGTTACCAGATGTTCACCTCTGAATCTTGTGTTTTAGTGCATTTTACTCATTTCATCTGCTGAGTTCTTCTTTTATGACATCGCAAAGTGTCACCCACATATCTTTCATAATACACAACTTTATTTGTGAACAGTGGATGGCTAAAGAAGAATTCTTGTTACTGCTTGTGTGTAACTATGTCAGCAAGCAGAGCTTCAAGCCTGCTACCCATTGCCAGAGCAGTATTTTGCCTATAAAATTTCTCACTGAATGAAAAATAGTTGTGTGAAAGGATTAATTCAGGTAACATGACAAAATGAAAGGGAACCCCACAATCAGACCCTGCAGACCATGCACGAGTAGACCAATCATTGGTCATTGACTGCAGTATGGAGGGGCATGGAGTCAGCACACTGCACTCCCGACTGTTGTCGTCGTTTCGACCTCTATCAGCTCGCTCCTCAATTGGCATCAGTAGTCTGAGTTCACCTCGAGGCAGTCTCGCAGTACTGGGTACTGAACCTGGGACCCCTGCATGAGGATCTGTCACACCGACCACTTGGCTACAGAGGTGGAACAGATAACATGAATAGTTCGTAAGTTTCTGCATTGGTTAGCTTTTTGTATTAATAATAGAGCGCATTTCCAGGGGATAGTTCTGTAGTGGGTTACTGTGTCAAAGGAAGCACGTATTGCTGTGTCTTGCTCTGTGTGATACTTAATGTCGCTGAGTAACTTAATGCTGTTGTTAGTTGGAAAGCTATTTTTAAAAGTGTAATTTGTGTTCAGTATGTCATGAAGTTTTCGGGTAATTTTATATCTTGGACTGCTTGTAGCAACTGGAATGGAGCATGTTGGACAACCAGTTTTATGAATTTCAGGGTGAGATCTTAACCTAGAAGCCTGTGGGGGAGTTACATCTTCACCTAAGGCTAAATAATGAACAGTTGACAAGAATGCAAATCAACTCGCAGAAAACTAAGATCATTTATTGCAGATACTGCAAATATCCGCAGAGAGTCACTGATTCGTCAGAAACCAATTTCTCTTTAATGTTTACAGGAACAGCAAGTAGTGTTACTTTGTCTCCATATGTTGTGTACATTGCTGATAACATGTGTAACAGTTGGACAGAAGGTGGATTTACTGCAGCCAAATACAATAGAAGCCAGTCTGGGTACTTCAAAGGATATATTTTTGAAGATTGGTTTTAAACATTAGCTTTACCCTATCTAAAGAAGTCGCCAGAATCTGTCATAGGCGATAACATCGCTAGCCATATTTCCATACGAGTTTTGCAACAATGTGTTGAGAACAGTATAAAGTCTGTGCAAAGGCTTCCCAAACAGTACCCATTTATACCTGCCACTGGTTTTGGCTCTTTTCAGCTCCTCAAAGACAACGTAGTGGATAGTTTTAACAGAATGTAAAATGAAATATAAGGGTACCATCAGAAAGATCAGTTTTTGAGACAACTGAGTTCTACTCTGGCGGAGCTGAAAAATCTGCATCAAATACACTCCTGGAAATTGAAATAAGAACACCGTGAATTCATTGTCCCAGGAAGGGGAAACTTTATTGACACATTCCTGGGGTCAGATACATCACATAATCACACTGACAGAACCACAGGCACATAGACACAGGCAACAGAGCATGCACAATGTCGGCACTAGTACAGTGTATATCCACCTTTCGCAGCAATGCAGGCTGCTATTCTACCATGGAGACGATCGTAGAGATGCTGGATGTAGTCCTGTGGAATGGCTTGCCATGCCATTTCCACCTGGCGCCTCAGTTGGACCAGCGTTCGTGCTGGACGTGCAGACCGCGTGAGACGACGCTTCATCCAGTCCCAAACATGTTCAATGGGGGACAGATCCGGAGATCTTGCTGGGCAGGGTAGTTGACTTACACCTTCTAGAGCACGTTGGGTGGCACGGGATACATGCGGACGTGCATTGTCCTGTTGGAACAGCAAGTTCCTTTGCCGGTCTAGGAATGGTAGAAGGATGGGTTCGATGACGGTTTGGATGTACCATGCACTATTCAGTGTCCCCTCGACGATCACCAGAGGTGTACGGCCAGTGTACGAGATCGCTCCCCACACCATGATGCCGGGTGTTGGCCCTCTGTGCCTCGGTCGTATGCAGTCCTGATTGTGGCGCTCACCTGCACGGCGCCAAACTCGCATACGACCATCATTGACACCAAGGCAGAAGCGACTCTCATCGCTGAAGACGACACGTCTCCATTCGTCCCTCCATTCACGCCTGTCGCGACACCACTGGAGGCGGGCTGCACGATGTTGGGGCGTGAGCGGAAAACGGCCTAACGGTGTGCGGGACCGTAGCCCAGCTTCATGGAGACGGTTGCGAATGGACCTCGCCGATACCCCAGGAGCAACAGTGTCCCTAATTTGCTGGGAAGTGGCGGTGCGGTCCCCTACGGCAGTGCGTAGGATCCTACGGTCTTGGCGTGCATCCGTGCGTCGCTGCGGTCCGGTCCCAGGTCGACGGGCACGTGCACCTTCCGCCAACCACTGGTGACAACATCGATGTACTGTGGAGACCTCACGTCCCACGTGTTGAGCAATTCGGCGGTACGTCCACCCGGCCTCCCGCATGCCCACAATACGCCCTCGCTCAAAGTCCGTCAACTGTACATACGGTTCACGTCCATGCTGTCGCGGCATGCTACCAGTGTTAAAGACTGCGATGGAGCTCCGTATGCCACGGCAAACTGGCTGACACTGACTGCAGCGGTGCACAAATGCTGCGCAGCTAGCGCCATTCGACGGCCAACACCGCGGTTCCTGGTGTGTCCGCTGTGCCGTGCGTGTGATCATTGCTTGTACAGCCCTCTCGCAGTGTCCGGAGCAAGTATGGTGGGTCTGACACACCGGTGTCAATGTGTTCTTTTTTACATTTCCAGGAGTGTATTTTATAAGCAAGTTTAACAAAAAATAGATCTTGCTCCATTGAATACGAATGAAGTATCTCTCCGACAAGTTTCCAAAAATGATTACTCCTCTCCTACAGTTGGTTGGATGTCAGCTTTCAAAAACTCCTTAAAGATATTTGTGAAACAGAAAATAAGGTCACTCCAAGGGGGAAGAAGATAAATAACATACCAGGCAAGATCCCTTATTGAAGATCAAATCCTTCAAGATTTAATGAATCTTGGAAATGAAAGTGTGCAGAAACATTCAGCAGGAAAAAGGGACCATGAAGTTGATGCGAAAAACTGAAAACCATTAAGAAGCTCTAGGAAGAGAAAGGAGGAATAAAAGGTAAGAAGAAGACTGTATATGAAGCCAGCACAGATGAATATCCCTCCGCAACAGTTCATCAGATGGTGGAGATGATGCTTCGTTGTTGCCTGGTGATATGCAACAGCGCTTTGATGAATTAGTACTTGCGAATGAAAATCAACCACCACATTCATTCCAGCGTGAAAGCCGTTTAGCTGTTGAATTTTTTATGGCCAAGGAAAAATCTGTCAAAAGTTTGATAGCGATGTTTTAGGTTAAAAATGAAAATAGTTTTCTTACAGAATTTCATTCTCGTGAAATTATAAAAGATCTAAACATATTTTTGTTTCTTCAGATATGAATGCCACTGACGAAACTGAACACAACAGGGTTAAAAGGCTTGTGTAACCTTGATTCTTAGATCATCTATTATAGAAGTTAACTGTTCGGAAATTTTTAAAAAATGTGCTTCTGTAAAGCTTTAACAAGTTTTATTTTACTATATCTGTACCATATCTTCGTTATTAAGAAATAAGTTTTTGATATGTCTCAAGTTACATATCCGCTGCCGGCCGCGGTGGGTGATCTGTTCTAGGCGCTCCAGTCCGGAACCGCGCGACCGCTACGGTCGCAGGTTCGAATCCTGCCTCGGGCATGGATGTATGTGATATCCTTAGGTTAGTTAGGTTTAAGTAGTTCTTAGTTCTAGGGGACTGATGACCTCAGGTGTTTAGTCCCATAGTGCCAAGAGCCATTTGAACACATCCGTTGCTGGAACAAGAGGCAGTAACTAAAACGGTTGGTGTGCCAAGTTAGGTGTGATGTAAATGAAAATGGAGTTTCTCAAATTTAATTTTATATACACACTGTAGAACAACGTACTCACCAAGAGAAGTGTTATGATGCGTGTGTAATCACCCTGTGTGTGGCTACCTGAGTGTACTGTAATTTTATCTTGACGTTCTGAATGAGGATGGAGGGATAGCTTTTTGAAGCGTATACATACTTCCCACTGTAGAATCCTTTTCTTGTGATTGGTTAAGGTGACTTTTGTTGTCTCTTCGAAAAAAATTTTGAAAATTTGTGGTAAATTCCTATGGGACCAAACTGCTGAACTCATCGGCCCCTAGGCTTAGACACTACTTAATCCAACTCAGACTAACTTACGCTAAGGACAACACACACACACCCATGCCCCAAAGAGGACTCGAACCTCCGACCGGAGGAGCCGCGAGAACCATGGCAAGGCGCCTTCGAAGAAGTGCCCTAGAGTTCACAAGAATAGATGTTGGGAAACCACAGAGAATCAAACTCTGGATGACTGAATGGGGATTTGAAAGCACGCCTCCAGAATAAGGGTCCAGTAAATTAATTTCTATAGTAGCAAGTCATACTCATGGTATTTAATATCGCGCATTTGTTATTGATATTACACAAGGCCAGTCACTGTAGTAACTAAATAAGACACTTTAGAAAAATTTATTTCTTGAACAGACATGAAATTACCATCCTCTTTCTTACAGGGGACTGTTGTGCATTTGTTAGTTGTGTGTTTGCGAATATTAAAGGGATAATTGTGAGTTTAGTTGTAAATTAAAGGATATAAGGTCAATAGTGCAGCATATCAGCATATCAGATAGTGTAGATAGTGTCGGAAGTTCCATGCGGCTTTACGCGGATGATGCTGTAGTACACAGAGAAGTTGCAGCATTAGAAAATTGTAGCGAAATGCAGGAAGATCTGCAACGGATAGGCACTTGGTGTAGGGAGTGGCAACTGCCCCTTAACATAGACAAATGAAATGTATTGCGAATACATAGAAAGAAGGATCCTTTATTGTATGATTATATGATAGCGGAACAAACACTGGTAGCAGTTACTTCTGTTAAATATCTGGGAGTATGCGTGCGGAACGATTTGAAATGAAATGATCATATAAAATTAATTGTTGGTAAGGCGGGTACCAGGTTGAGATTCATTGTGAGAGTCCTTAGAAAATGTAGTCCATCAACAAAGGAGGTGGCTTTCAAAACACTCGTTCGACCTATACTTGGGTATTGCTCATGAGTGTGGGATCCGTACCAGATCGGGTTGACGGAGGAGATAGAGAAGATCCAAAGAAGAGCGGCGCGTTTCATCACAGGGTTATTGGTAACCGTGATAGCGTTACGGAGATGTTTAGCAAACACAAGTGGTAGACTCTGCAAGAGAGGCGCTCTGCATCGCGGTGTAGCTTGCTCGCCAGGTTCCGAGAGGGTACGTTTCTGGATGAGGTATCGAATATATTGCTTCCCCCTACTTATACCTCCCGTGGAGATCACGAATGTAAAATTAGAGAGATTCGAGCGCGCACGGAAAGTGGCACGTAAAGTGCCCTCCGCCACACACCGTTGGGTGGCTTGCGGAGTATGAATGTAGATGTAGATGTAGATCAAAAGAACGTTACAAATGCAGTTTACGTACATGTCTTACTAGTAAAAGTATATATCAAATGGTATTATAGTTCTTTCATAACTTTCTAAAAACAGAAGCCACCACCTTATAATACATTGTCAGATGACATAAACATAAAGTAGCGTATGGCAGACGCTAGTTGCCTCCACATATAAAATTTAGCTTATTGCTGATTTCCACCTTCATGAATAATAGTATTGTATATGATGAGGAATATTACATAGATTATTGCAAAACTAACTTTGCTCATTGGAAGTATTATTACTCAAACATGTTTTCTATTTGGTTAAATTTATTTAAAACAATTGTCGGTAAACTGCATAAGATTTTTTGCACAAGTGTTCTATATTTGTATAGTGCAAATAATCCTCTTTTGCACACTGATTATTATTACGATTTTTGGGAGTTTTATTTATCACTCCATACGAGTTGTTTTGATTGTATTTGAGATCGATTAATTCACATTTTTCTCGTGTGATAGTTCTCTGCACCTTACTGTAAGGAGCACCTGTGAAACGACAGAGCAGCTGACAATGCACACGCAGGTTCGACGGGCGGTGTGCAGAGTTCTAGAGTGGGTGGCTTGCAGTAAGCGTCAATAAGGAAACGAAAGTGAATAAAAGCGCAAAACAGGGAGCAGCACTAGTTGAAAGCGAGACGATTGGGTCCATATAACGGGAGAACAAAACGTTTCCATCTGACGGCGTCGCTGCAGCGCATACACAACGTAGCGTGACTCTGATGAAGGTAGATAAGCATGGACATGTAGGCAAGGGATTGGTGCGGCATTCGTGTCTTTCTGGCGTACGTACGGTAAATGCGGAAACGTGAATTATAGCAACGTTATTATCAATGCGTCCTGACATGATTCTTTCCTTAAGCTGCCAAAGAACAAGCGCTGGTAGAACCCATCGGACAGTGAAGAATGTCAAAAAAATGTCAAATGTGTGTGAAATATTATAGGACTTACCTGCTAAGGCCATCAGTCCCTAACCTTGCACACTACTTAACCTAAATTATCCTAAGGACAAACACACACATAAATGCCCGAGGGAGGACTCGAACCTCCGCCGGCACCAGCCGCACAGTCCTTGACTGAAGCTCCCTAGACCACTCGGCTAATCCCGCGCGGCACAGTGAAGAATGTGTATGGGGCAGATGTCTGGCGAGAACCACAGTTATGGAATGGTGCGCCAGTTTCATGCTGGTTGCGATTTGGCACAAAACTCTGGTCGATGTGGGACAGCCTCATCCATTCAAGTGGGAGACACACGAGCACCCATTCTTTAGTTCCGATCTCCCCCCGTGCGATTATCGCGTCTTCGGTTCCTTATAAAACGCCTTAAAGGGTTGAAGATTTCTGTCGGACGAAGATGTGCAGCAGGCAGTTACGGACTTTTTCACAGTGCAGGACACAGTGTCTTATCAAAAGGGCACCTTCACCCTGGTGCATCGGTGGGATGATTGCCTCAATATTCACGGGCTTTTGCCTGACTGGCATACCGATTCTGCACTGCGCGGCCTCAAAACGGGGACTCTCTGATTGTACTTTATATATAGCCCCACTCTGTCGACTGAGTAATATTTTAACTGGAGGTGGTGGAAAATATTAACTTACATTTATTGAGCCGTGTGCGGCTCGTGTTGGTGCCGTTGGTACGTTGGCATCGTGTAATAGGGATAGTGGCGTCTCGTTTTCTCTTGTGTTTACTGGCGCCACTACGTCTGCTAGTGTTGTCTGTCTGCGAGTGGCAGCAGCAGCAGCGTTAATCGATATCTAGTACCGTGGTACTATCTTTGGAAGGACGCCAAGTGGTTTCCAGGTAAGGTGTGTCGGTAGGTCGGTTGGGACGGAGCAGCAGGGATGTTCGGCATTCGGAGGACACGCCGGGACTGCTGGCGGCGCACAGGCATTGTCGGATCGAGGGACTGTAGTTGTGAGGGCCACAGCCTCGTTCTCCACCAGACCCAGGACATTTGAGCTGACTGAAAATTAACCCAGTAGTGAAATCACCACTATTTTGAGATCACGCCGTTTGTTCGTGCGTTGCTGCTGAAAGGACTGCTGAGACGATGAGCAACGAGTGGAGTGTTTGGAGATGGCGAAATTAATTAGCCAACATCGACTTTTTATTATTAATCATTGAATTCCTTGTGTTTATTCGTGAAGTTCAACCAGCAGTATTTTTCTGTCTAGTGGCCTCTAACGCCCCAGTTACCTGCCCTGGAAGTTAGCGTATTTTCGTGGCAGTGTACTTCTCCTCGTCTTGCTGCTGCTGTCCAGTAAGGCGTGTAGTTCGACAGCCTCCTTGGTTGTGGTTCGGATATTTGGTTCTTTTGGACTACCTTGGTCGCAGTGGTTCCTTCTGCTTCTGGATGTTCTAAACACCGGATTACGAAGATGCAGTGCTGTCCACCGGTTCCACCTTGCCTGGGTTATTACATCATTGTGTTGGTTACCAGATGTTAGGGAGATTTTGCAGGAGTGTTGGGCTGCATTTCACCTATCACTAGTTTGAGTTGCCATACGGTTAAGTTAATACAACTCTTGACTGCCTGTCTCTTCGGTTACGAAGTTGAGCGACTTTTCCCAGGTCGATCCTTGGAGCACTGTCTCACTCCCACTTCTCTCTTTATTTGGTCAGATTGTGATGATTGTCAATAAGGCCTTCAGCCGTGAATTCAATTTTGTCTTAAGAGCTTTTAATTAGATATTGTCTCTTAATTTGATTGTTCTGTTTTACAATATTTTAGTAAGAATTTGCTACCTAGGCCTTCAGCAGTCAAATATTTTTTTGAGTTATTGCTATTGGGGCCTTCAGCCGACAAATAAGTTGAATTTCTGATCAATAAGGTCTCCAGCTGTGAATGCAGTTTGTCTAAAGAATTTTTAATTAGACATTGTCTTAAGTCAAATTTGATAATTGTTCCTTATTGCCAACCTTATATGCAATTGGTTCCAAGTAAAGTGTACGTGATTAAAAAAAAGAAAACAAATAAACAAAACTGAGCATCCAACGGTAACTGACTAAGGCCCGTCTACACCTTTTCCTGCTTTCCCTAAGTCCCACGTTTCATTTATATTTTCAGAATTAATAACACCCAAATACCAGATGTGTCCGAAAGAAACGAAAGCCCTTCACCAGCTCTATTTAGCAACAGAACTAGATTTTTGTATGAACTGAATATAATCGTGAATGCTGATTCCGATGTCTAATAGCTGTTTGAAGTTAACGCGTGCCGAGAAAACAGAAAGTACGACGACAACAGGTGATACGAAACCAGGTTAGGCTTAAGTATAAGTGGCCTAACAATAGCGACTTGGGATCAACTTCAGACGACTACCTACTATTTTGGTTCGTCAACATAGTTCTGAGGACTGCAGCGCCTTCAGATGACAGGCAGTTTCTTCAAGGTGGCAGTGTGCGTTATCCTGGCGAATTGTGCACGATGTACCAGGGCAGAGCTCCAGCCAGGCCAATTGACTAGCAGCCAGTGCGCTTCCAGTTGCTCTGTCCGAACATTGCTCACTTACCGTCTCATACTTTTAACCTGTACCCGTGAGCAGAAGCTTACGACGAGTTGCAGCTTTCAGATTGTCTATGAGGCGTGCAAAGTATCACAGCTGGTAAACATATTGCCCGAGGGCCCACAGTTTCATCTTGTCACGTGCAGTAAGCACAGCATGTACTCCACATAGAGCAGAAAAACTGAATCTCTAAACTCAAACTATACACTTTTCGACTGTCAATCGAGAGCACATTTTGTGAGACCAGCGCTGAGGGCTAAAATCCATGATTATCATCTGAGAATAGACCTAAAGTACCGAAATCTGTGGTGACTAATAAACATAAAACATAATACTCTAAAACAGATTTATTATTCGTCTTGATTGAATTAAGTTTCTTAAAAATGACCGTTTCGTTTCAACATGAACCATCCTCAGATCTCTAGACAACAGTAAAATAGCTAATCAGCAAATACTCTTTCAAAATAAAAAAAAGTCATAATGCGAAGCCATAACCAAACACCGAGTGCACCAGAACGTACCCGCTTGTATAGGTTACAAATGGAACCAGTCCAACTATTAGCAAAATTTACATGCTACGGCGCACAATAAAATGGTGGTTCGGTAGAATCACTGTTATTCGTATAGCCCTCATAATTACAATACCATCTCTATTTATTAAATGTCCATATACTTATTTCAGAGGGAAATTAATGTCTTCGATTTTTATGGTAATAAACCACATTCTTACAGTTTCTTTTGTAGATATTTGAGCCCCATCAATAGTATATCCATGTGTGGTGTGGTATCTGTACACGATTGGGCATCTCTAATAATTTTATTTTGGTGCATATATGTAGACTGAAGCAACGAATGAAAATTTGTCCAAGATTTCTTTCAATAAGACGTTTCCGTTCTCCATAAATTTGCATGATCTTATGGGGAGTTTTCCTTTGCTGTAGGTCACCATGCAGCCACTATAAGCAGTCGTAACTCGTCTAAGGAACATGAGAATAAGATAAGTTAGGCTACAGCACGCACAGAGGCACAGATAGTCATTTTTGCCTCGCCGAATACGCGAGTAGGATACGACAGGGAATCGATAATACTGGTACAATGTACCGCCCGTCCTACACTGCCCAGTGGCTTGTGGAGTTTCTGTGTTGGTATCGATGTACAAGGGAGTATTGAAAACTAATGCCTCCGAATTTTTAATGTGAAAATTCTTAAGAGCTTCTCAGTAGTATGTGTGACTTTGCTGACAGAGCCTGAAGCTCACCTTTGCTTGAGCCGCTTCATCACTATCAAAGTCAAGCCCTCAAAGGTGGTCTTTAAGTTGTAGTAACAGATGACAATCTTATGCGGTCAAGTCTGGACTGCGTAGAGGATGATCAATGACAGTGAAACATAGACAACGGATTGTTGCATATGTTACAGCGGTCGTATGCGACCTAAAGTTGCCATGCTGAAGAATAGATGGATTTCAATTGGCAGCAGGCTTCCTGTGCTTAGAAAATCGATTACAGCACTCTGTTTCTCATGCGACGACGTAGTTAAGTTACGTTATACACCGCCATATTAGACGCTACAATTCGGATCTCTCTAGCAGCAGAGGGTTGCAAATATGTAGACATGAAGAATAAAGATGTAGATGTTAATAAAGTATGTTATATTTTAAAGCTTTTTTCACGTGCAAATTCAGAGGCACTACTTTTCAGCACGCCAATGTAAATGCAATGACACTAATCACTGCCATAGATGAAACAAGCGTAGAGCTACGAAAAGTAGGAATAGCAGCAGCAGTAATGGTAGTAGTAGCAGTTGCAGTAGCAGTAGATTGTAGATGGTAATGGGATCAATCACATCAACAGAAAATACACACACCAAAAAAAGTTTTGCATCACCCCAGTTCCCAGAACTTTTGAAGATAGACGTTGATTGTCGATATTGTATCACAGACACAGTCTCTTTTACTGTTCAGAGATGTCACTAAACCCGCCCAGAGATGTAAACAAACATGCATGAGCAGCGCCTATTAGCCGGAGGGTGTCCGACAGCCGATCAGTTCCAGTCATCCCACCAGGAAGGAGGTACACGGCTCGTGTTGTTGTAGTTCAACCGTGCCTAACCGGTCAATACCGCGGGTAGATCGTGTCCGCACTGTTACTTTATGCGAGGAAGGGCTGTCAGCAAGGGAAGTGTAAAGGTGTCTCGGAGTGAACCAAAGCGGTGTTGTTCGGACATGGAGGAGATACAGAGAGACAGGAACTGCCGATGACATGTCTCTCTGAGGCCGCCCAAGGGCTGCTACTGCAGTGGATGACCGCTTCCTACGCATTAGGGTGCGGAAGAACCCTGACAGCAACGCCACCATATTGAATAATGCTTTTCGTGTAGCCACAGGACGTCATGTTACGACTCAAACTGTGAGCAATAGGCTGCATGATGTGCAACTTCACTCCCGGCGTCCATGGCGAGTTCCATCTTTGCAACAACGACACAATGCACCGCGATACAGATGGGCCCAAAACCATGTTGAATAGACCGCTCAGGATTGGCATCAAGTTCTCCTCACCGATTAGTGTCGCATATGCCTTCAACCAGACAATCGTCGGAGATGTGTTTAGAGGCAACCCCGCCAGGCTGAGCGCCTTAGACACACCGTCCAGCGAGTTCGGCAAGGTTTTGAGGTGGCATTATGTGGGGCCGACGTACGCAGTTGGTTATCATGGAAGGCGCCGTAACGGTTTTACGATACATGAATGCCGTCCTCCGACCGATAGTGCAACCATATAGGCAGCATATTGGCGAGGCATTCGTCTTCATGGATGACAATACGCACCCCCATCGTGCACATCTTGTGAATGACTTCCTTCAAGATAACTAGAGTGACCAGCATGTTCTCCAGACATGAACCATATCGAACATGTCTGGGATAAATTGAAATGGGCTGTTTATGGACGACGTGACCCACCAACTGTGGGATCGACGCCGAATCGCCTTTGAGGAATGGGACAATCTGGACAAACAGTGCCTCGATGAATTTGTGGATAGTACGTTACGACGAATACAGGCATGCATCAATGCAAGAGGACGTGTTACTAGGTATTAGAGTTACCTTTGTGTACAGGAATGTGGACCACTACCTCTGAAGGTCTCGCTGTATGGTGGTATAACATGCTGTTGTGTACATAGTTCCGCGTAGTCAGCACGTACACAACTTTCCCAATGGCGCGCTAAGCACAACAACGCAGGCGCAGCGCTCGTCCTTCTCCGCACTACGAGATGGCGCTGTCTTAGAGACGGACCAAATTCTGCTTCCGCCGATCCGCGTAGTAATATGTAATGCAGGCAATGAGATTTCTGCTAACGTAGAACCTTTTCTCCTCGCGGATCACACTTGCGCAGTGATACCTGAACGCGCGAGGTATTATAACGAGTGTACAGACCTCCGATTAGTCAGTCTGCATTAGTCTGCATCAGTCTGTAGTCAAGTTTCAGTCTGCGCCTAATAAGATTATCATATACCTGTACATAGCCATGAAGAGAAATGTATAGACACCTTGTCAAGTATCAGAGATACGTGAGAATACGATTAACTTACAAAGACCAAAGGAACTTCAGATTGTCAATTGTAAACAGCATCCAGAATCAAGTTATGTAACATCTATGATTTTTATTATTTTAATGAATGTGTGTGAAAATTAATCAAGTTATGTTTAAAGTTGGTCACCGTCAATCTGCTACTCTAAGCGTGCAAGTGGCATTTCTATCGTCTGACCTAACGGCAGAAGATAAATACGCCACGATAAGACCACGAGACATATTGCTGACACTCGCCTACTTCGTTAGAGCGACAAGTCTAATAATCTGATAGTGTGTGTACTGAAGGTCTTACAGTACGCACATCACACATGCAACATGTGGTTTTCATGAGCAATAAAAAGGGTGGAAATGATGTTTATGTCGATCTCTATTCCAATTTTCTGTACAGGTTCCAGAACTCTTGGAATCAAGGTGATGCAAAACTTTTTTTTATGTGTGTAATAGTAGATTAAGACCAGGATGTACACAATAAGGGAAAAACACACGCATCACGAAGTAATAATCCGAATAATACGGAAACAGGTAGATATGGCGTTCATGACAGACAAACATATGATTATAATTTCAGAAAAATTGGATGCTTTATTTAAGAGAAATAGCTTCACAACATGAGAAACTAAATAACACGTTGGTCCACTTCTAGCCTTTCTTCATTTTGGCACTGATTGACAGAGTTGCAGGATGTGCTCCTGAGGGATATTGTAACAAATTCTGTCCAAATGACGCATTTGCTCGTCAAAATCCCGGCTGGCTGGAGGGCCCTGCGTGCAGTGCTCCAAACGTTCTGAAATGGGGAGAGGTCCGGCGACCTTGCTCACGAAGGCAGGGTTCGGCAAACACTAAGACAATCAGTAGAAATTCTCGCCGTGTGCCGGCCGGCATTATGCTGGTGAAATGTGAGCCCAGGTTGGGCCACGAAGAGCTCCCTCCCAAACTGAGAACGTTTGGAGTATTATATTATGTGCAGGGCTTTCCGGCCATCTACTGATTTTGACGATGTAACGAGCCAATTGGACAGAGTGTGGCACGATATCCCTCAGGAGCACATCCTAGAACTCTGTCAACAGATGCTATCACATCTACTGATTTCTGTCCTATTCGGATAATTCCCTCTGTGGTACATCCTTTTTTTTTGGTCTTAGAGTGTAAATACACTCCTGGAAATTGAAATAAGAACACCGTGAATTCATTGTCCCAGGAAGGGGAGACTTTATTGACACATTCCTGGGGTCAGATACATCACATGATCACACTGACAGAACCACATGCACATAGACACAGGCAACAGAGCATGCACAATGTCGGCACTAGTACAGTGTATATCCACCTTTTGCAGCAATGCAGGCTGCTATTCTACCATGGAGACGATCGTAGAGATGCTGGATGTAGTCCTGTGGAACGGCTTGCCATGCCATCTCCACCTGGCGCCTCAGTTGGACCAGCGTTCGTGCTGGACGTGCAGACCGCGTGAGACGACTCTTCATCCAGTCATGCTCAATGGGGGACAGATCCGGAGATCTTGCTGGCCAGGGTAGTTGACTTACACCTTCTAGAGCACATTGGGTGGCACGGAATACATGCGGACGTGCATTGTCCTGTTGGAACAGCAAGTTCCCTTGCCGGTCTAGGAATGGTAGAACGATGGGTTAGATGACGGTTTGGATGTACCGTGCACTATTCAGTGTTCCCTCGACGATCACCAGAGGTGTACGGCCAGTGTAGGAGATCGCTCCCCACACCATGATGCCGGGTGTTGGCCCTGTGTGCCTCGGTCGTATGAAGTCCTGATTGTGGCGCTCACCTGCACGGCGCCAAACACGCATACGACCATCATTGGCACCAAGGCAGAAGCGACTCTCATCGCTGAAGACGACACGTCTCCAATCGTCCCTCCATTCACGCCTGTCGCGACACCACTGGAGGCGGGCTGCACGATGTTGGGGCGTGAGCGGAAGACGGCCTAACGGTGTGCGGGACCGTAGCCCAGCCTCATGGAGACGGTTGCAAATGGTCCTCGCCGATACCCCAGGAGCAACAGTGTCCCTAATTTGCTGGGAAGTGGCGGTGCGGTCCCCTACGGCACTGCGTAGGATCCTACGGTCTTGGCGTGCATCCGTGCGTCGCTGCGGTTCGGTCCCATGTCGACGGGCACGTGCACCTTCCGCCGACCACTGGCGACAACGTCGATGTATTGTGGAGACCTCACGCCCCACGTGTTGAGCAATTCGGCGGTACGTCCACCCGGCCTCCCGCATGCCCACTATATGCCCTCGCTCAAAGTCCGTCAACTGCACATACGGTCCACGTCCACGCTGTCGCGGCATGCTAGCAGTGTTAAAGACTGCGATGGAGCTCCGTATGCCACGGCAAACTGGCCGACACTGACGGCGGCGCTGCACAAATGCTGCGCAGCTAGCGCCATTCGACGGCCAACACCGCTGTTCCTGGTGTGTCCGCTGTGCCGTGCGTGTGATCATTGCTTGTACAGCCCTCTCGCAGCGCCCGGAGCAAGTTTGGTGGGTCTGACACACCGGTGTCAATGTGTTCTTTTTTCCATTTCCAGGAGTGTAGTTATGACTATTGCTCAAAGAGAAAGGGACACTCAGCTATGAGAAATTGGTGCCAAGCAGTAGTAACATGGTCATAGGATCAGTGAAACAGCAAACTATGAACTAATTAATTTTGTGAGTAATCGTAAATATGAGTCATAACGTTCTTTTCTAATCACGAAATTAAAGCGGCGATAATAAACGAACTAAAATCAGTGTGTTTTCAGTACACAATAGCTGGAATTAACTTTGATTAAAACACGCACAAGGACGGATATAGGTACACAATGTGAAGAAACACGTTTGACTAACTGTCGGTTTCGGTACACCCCCACCGCAGTTATTTCGAACGATTTTACGACTGTCCGTTGTGACAAACATAAGCTGCTAGCGTGTCATTAGTATAAACGTAACATTTCAAGATGAGGACCTCCACGGAAGGAGGAGTGAGGCGGAGAAGGACGGGATTGGAGAGTTAGCGTTTTAATATGATGAGGCGGACGATGCGTTTTACTGGAATTACGTACGTGGCCCGCGGGAAGACTTGCAGGAAACTGTACTCTACAGAAGTCCTGCCGTTGCCTTCTGCCTCTGTTGGAAGCTGGCTTTTACTCTTTGTCAGCTGGTCGTCCAACTTGCCGCACCCCATCTAGAGGGCGACAGTAAACCGCTGGGAGTGGGATTTGTTGTGAAAATTAACTGGCGCCAGTGTATTGAGTGGGCTAGGTAGCGGCCATTACTCCCAGAGGTCTTTTAACGGCCTGTAAACCGGCCCGCTTCCATCAGCGAAACGAGAGGAGGCGCTCCCTCCCCACAGGCCGGCCGGGACCGGAGTCCGGAGGCTCCTTGTACTGCTTCGTCACGTGCCGTGCCCTCACGTATCAGATTCCCGCGTACTTTACTTGCACGCAACTCACCCTTTAGCTTCATGTTACGTGTGCCGACTTCTCGCGTGCTTTCCTCCTAATGAATCTTTTTGTGACATGTTCGACGCTATCTTTTTACTGCATAACTATTACGCTTACAATTAGTCGGTTGGAATCCTTGGCAAGTGTTTGTAGAAAGTGCTTGGGCAGTAACGTTTAGTGCATGCACAAAGCACCTCATCACGACAGCTTTATTTATTTCTACCGATATGGCTGAGAGTTATCAAATAATCTCGTTGTAGCCATCTGTAATGATTTAAGGTGGAACGACATTGAGAGTTGGCAATACTCTCTTAGGATTTAAAGGTTGGCTACAGCACGCATATACAAGATCTGAAATCTAAGATATTGTTGTCGCGCTTCACAGTGCACGGATTAACTAGTGGCAGTTTGGAAGCCAGTGTAGGAGGCCGCCTGCCGTGGTGCGCAAGTGTGTTGGGCGAGGGGTCGTCGCCGAGCTGCCGTACTGCTGTGTCCGCCAGCAGCGACACAGGATTTGGTAGCGAGTTGATATTTTTTATAATTTGCGGCGTCATTATGACTTTAAAGAAAAGGGTTTGTGTATGTGCGTAGCAGCAGGCGGTAATTTTGATAATGACAGAAGCTGAATTCTTAAGGTAAACCATTGCTAAGCGAATAGATTAAGTATTGATTTTTGTCATTGATTTCTTTTGTAATTGTCAGGGAATTGTTTCACTATGTGTTTAAGTGAGAAGTATTTCAGTCTGTCTCAAGAGTTTGATTAATTTGTAATATTGCTTTAATGCCACTGGAGGCAGATTTACATGCGAAGCGATTGTTCAAAGAGCTTCTAGCGCTTTGTTAATTGAATGAGAAAGAATCGCTTTCAGAATATAGTTTTTGAAAATAAAGGAATTACTTGTTTGGGTTATCATTTATCGAGTTTAGACTTGACCAATCCCCTTCTCTTGAATTATATGTAGTTGTAGTAAGCAGCAGCAGCCGCAGCAACAGCAGGAGCCGCCATGCAGAACATGCATTGCACTCAGCATGAATAACAGGTTTTTTATGTTTTTGTTAAATAATGGAATGCAGCAGATCAAGCAATGGCAGCAGAAAGACCAAGTAAGTTTTTTGTTGCGCAAAGGAACAATTAAAAAAATAAAGTTTAGGCGAGCTCTGTAATAGTAAAGTTAACAAGAGTACAAGCACGAAATTTTCAGAAGAAAACACGAGATAAGAAGATAGAGCTCGCGACTTTCAAGGCAGTGATCTTCTTTTTAATTTTACTCTTGTTGCTGAAATTATTTTGAGTCGCTAGCGGGTCTCAATTACTAATATTCCGTGTTGACGTACCGTCACGGCGCACAGAAATGGGTTTCGACGAGACGAAGTTGCTGACATCCAAACAATTCATAAAAGAGAAATACAGGAAATATTGCGTGCAGAAGACAGAAAGAAAATTTTATTTATGGATTCTTCCGTTACTTGACGGTACAACAATTCCATACTTAAGATTAAATAACAAGTACACTGTTTTGGTTCTACGGACTCTTGCTTTTCGGTTTATTAGGCCATATTCAGAAAACAACTGACTAACTGACTAGCTTGTGGAAGGGATACCGGTTTTAGGTAACCAAATATTATAAGTGAAGATACAATCACTTGCATAGAGTGCTGTGCATCAAACTTGTTTCTTGACGTGATTTACACGATTGACAATGTTAAATACAGCAAATAATAAATTACACAGTATTACAGGTTGATTGGTTATAAAGACTTTTTCTTGTTTTTTTTGGCCGCGAAACTGTTAAATTGAGTACTCTTCATTAGTACTGTGCAATTAACATGTTTTTTTAACATTCTAAACTAAACTTTAGGCAATGGACAATATTATACAAAATAATTAGAATACATAATATTTTAGTATTACAGTTTATATCGTCATGATGCCATAGTCTGTGAGGTCGTGACGTTGGTTGAGGACTACTTAACTGAGCACTAATTTTTTATGTTGAGAAACAGACATGTTTTACATGTCTCTTGCTCAAATGTGTTTCATACAACACATTTAATGGTGTCTTATTCTGTTTTAAAATTCCGTTTTAACATTGGTGTGAATGAAAGATGATGAACTATAGAATGGAAGACAGCATGTTTGTTGTGAACATGAGGTTGTTACAATGTTTGATGTGATGGATTTTGTGTAAAATAAGTAGTTACATGGGTAGCACAGTACTTGTGGCATGCATATGTTTTTTTTTTTTTAGATTTTTTCCTCCCCAGAGAAACAAACCGTTGGCCTAAAAAGTTACCAGTTCATGACACTGGTGTGGGTGTGCCAACTGTAAAAATTGTTAATTCACCTAAACAGGTCATTCCAAAGGATTTAAATATGCTAAATCTCATGTTAGCAAATTGTCGAAGTGTCTGTAGCACGATCCCCGAGTTACACTCGCGATGCAGTCCTTCGACAAAGGAAGTTGCTTACAATGCTTTAGTTCGTCCAGTCTTAGAGTATTGTTTGTCTGTATGGGACCCTTACCAGTTGGGTCTGATTCAAGAGATTGAGAAGGTACAAAAAAGTGCGGCAAGATTCGTGACTGGTACATTTAGCCATCGCGAGAACGTTACAAGTCTCATTGAAAGTTTGAAGTGGGACACACTTGCAGATTAAAAACGCTATAAACGGAAGGGGCTGCTCACTAAATTCCAAAATCCAATCTTCACCGAGGATGTAGAGCATATATTTTTACCACCAACTTTCAAATCGCGCAATGATCATCATTCAAAGATAAGGGAAATTAGAGCTCGTACTGAGGCGTTCAGACAGTCGTATTTCCCTCGCGCGATCTGCGAGTGGAACAGAAAGCGGGAAATATGACTCGGCGCTAATTCTGCCCTCCGACACACACCGCTTGGTGGCTAGAGGAGAATATATGTAGATGTAAATAACATTTTTCTGAAAGGATAATATTTGCACATATGACATGCTTAAAACATACAATATTAAACTATTAAAAGTAATATTGTTGAAGTTTGTAGGTAAGGAAGAGGAAATTCAATTATGTTTTAGTTTTGTGTAGCAGTATGTGTCTGTGTGGAGGTATATCGGTATGTGACTGCATCACAGCATCATGTGAAGCTTAATAGTAGGGATTTGCTGAGCTGCAATTTACCATTTAGAACCGGCTGGGGATTGTGAGCTAATTGTTTGCTTACTTCAAATGCTTATAACAGGCTTAGTTCTCTTCCTGTTTTGGTTATATGTAGTACTTATGTGTGGACTTGGTGCTTGTGTCCTTCCTTCAGCACATATTCGGAAAAGCTGGAAATTGACTCATGTAATCTCCAGGTTTGTCCGTATTCAACCAGTCTAGATGTTACGGCCCTTTATGTCTGACTGATATACAGTTTGTTGCAGTCATTGATTGTGATTTTGTAAACACCACTGTTACTTAATAAATCTGTTTTAACCAAATGAAGTTTTGAAGTTTCAGGGTTTGAGTGGTTTGGATAATTTGTCAGATAGCTTTCCTAAATATGGGATAGTACACCAGTTGATTTTAGATGTATCTGTTGCTGCGGAGAGGGCATAAATATAGGTAACCTTTCTCTTCTTTATTATTTTGCATAAAACGTTGTTAATTAATTCAGGAGAATAGCTATTGTTTCATGCAACACATTTAAAGCTGTATAATTCTGTCTGAAAATTCTGTTTTCACATTGGTGTGAATGTAAGATGATGAACTATAGAATGGAAGACAGTATGTTTGTTGTGAACATGAGGTTGGTACAATGTCTGTTGTGATGGGTTTTGTGTAAAATAAATCATAATCATGTAAGCTAAAGTTTAGTTTACTATGTTAAAAAACAAGTTTATTGTACGACATAAATGAAGAGTAATCAGTTTAACAGTTTCGCAGAAAAAAGGCTTTGTAACCATTTAACCTGTAATACTGTGTAATTAGTTATTTATTGTGTTTAATATTGTCCATTGTGTAGAGTGTAATTTCAACGGCAAGAAACAAGTTTGATACACAACATTCTATGCTGGTGATTGTATCTTCGACTATAATGTTTGGTTACCTAAGAACCAGTGTCCCTTCCACATGCCAGTCAGTTAGTCAGTTGTTTCCTGAAGATGGCCTAATATACCGAAAATCAACTTGAAATATACAATAATCAATAGGACAAAAATAGTGATCTTGGTATTTAGCTTTAAAAAGAAAGAAAATTGCTTGTAAAATTGAAAAGTCTTCCAGCAATCATTGTAATCATCTGTATAAATGGCAACCAGAGATGAAATGGTTGTATTAATGAACTCGTAAATTACATCAAAGAAGATGAGACTTATACCATAATGAGTTTATCGGTGAATGTGAAAACAGAAAATAGTCGGAGCGCTTAGTCGCGGCAGACAAAACGACACGAGAGTTAGGATAAAAGAATTCTATTCTGGTCACGGGTTAGTCTTGCGAATACACCCTTCGAGAAATCGCTGAGAAGGAAATAAACACGGGAGAAGCAAAACGGTCAAACAAAACACATTAAGTATGTTTTGTTAAAACAAAGAGAAATCAGCTGAAACACAGAAACCTAGACAAGCCGAAGGAATGAAAAACAAAGATTTCCTCGGTAGAACATATCACTTGGCAGGCTGTGTTAATAGTCACCTCAAGCATTTTAAAAATGATGCAGTTATATATAATTACTAAATGGGCTGTTCAATGAAAGCGGGGCAGATGGGAGAAAGTAAGTAAAGTGTTAGTTATTTCAAAATTAATCGTAATCGCTACAACTACTAACACATTTATCCCACTATGAACAAGACGGTCAATGTCTTAGTGGAAAATATGTTTACGGTTGCGTACAGGATGATGACTGAAATCAGGATTGCATCTCTTAGCCCGAAGCAAATCGACGGCTACGAACGTCTTTCTTCAGGGCTCCAACAAAAATACGGACATCCCAGGGCGAGAGGTCGGGACTATGTGTAGGGTGTGTAAGGGCTTTCAGCGCAGTGTAGTCGAAACAACCTTGGAAACACATGATCCAACATGGTGTCAAGGTTGTTTTCGACACTGAAAACATTCTTGGAACTCCTGTTAGCTCAGGTCATGATATGAATGTAAACATGAAGAAAATCAAGGTAAAGCTGGGTGAGAAGGTAGACGTGCTGGTCGTCTAAATGTCAAAGTCGGACAAGAGACTTTTGAAGAGGTGGCCTAAATCTGATATCTCGGAAACAGAATATACAAACAAGGAAGAAATAAGAGTAGCATAGCAGCAAGGATTCCATAAGACAAAAGTGATTTCTATAATAAGAAACAGGATGTGGCAATCAAAGACATAAACACCGAGATCAGAACAAGATGAAGTATGCTGTGATGCAGAGGACTGTCAAACTAGAAGGAAGGACGATTAGGCTTTTAACGTTCAGTCAACAACGCGGTCATTATAGACTGTGAGCAAGATAGCACTGTTTTTAAGGATCGGGGAGAAAATCGGCAGTGCCCTGTGAAAGGAACCATCCCGACATTTACCTGGAGCGCTTTAGGGAAATCACGGAAAACCTAAATCTGGATGGCCGGACGCAGATTTGAACTGCCGACGTCCCTAATGCGAGGCTAATATTCTGAAAGCACTGCGCCACCTCGTTCACTCTCTAACTGCTATCCTAATCATGCCCCAATGAAATTCCATAAGTTCGCGTGATCAGCTTAGCGTTGTCTTCACTAGATGTAGGCAGACAACTACTACAGATATATGCGTTAGCAAACGGTTGAGTGATTTTTCCGTATGGAGTGACGAAAATACGAATATTGGCCTGATAATATACATTTCATCGCTTTTTGATTGCGTAGTGTAAATTATTTGCGTTTCACACTCTATCCAAATGATTCTAGAAAAATAAATAAGGCAGTTCTGTTAAGAGTGAACTAAAGCAAATAAATAATGATGGTTCAAGTATCAGTTTGTAAATCTGATACACGTTGTCCACATTCATACCACAACTGTGCAACAGCATCTTAACAAACAAGATTTTAGTGTGTGGGAACTTAATTAACGATGTTAATATTTACACAGTCATAAATGGGTTATTTGACTATGATGCTGAATTAGCTATAACAGACGACGCGACAACTCACAGTTAATGTTTACACCGAAAACACAGTACTTAATGATTTCACAACAGACAGTTTCTGGGACAACGTGAACGTACCGTGTGAGCAGGAGTTATGAGTACTGCTAAATGTGTCAGCTGTCAGTTCTAAAAATTACATTTTTCTTGAGAAATTACTCTTCACATTAAACGGCTGTTTTCTACTGAAAAATTATACAGGGTGAGAACAAAGTCTTGCCCTGACTATAAAAATTTATAACCGAATAACCATTTGACATAATAAGTTACATTTGATGCCGTTACATAGGTTAGTGTTAGTAGTTTTCTTTAAGACCACTTACTTTAGTAAACCTCAACGTGTGCTCCCTTACTAGCTCGGAAAATGTCGAGGCGGTACTCCAGTTCCCGTCAGGGGGAAAAATCCATTACCGCTAACATTTACTTAGACGTTTTGCAACAGTTCATTGCTCCACAGTTGCAAGAATGCCAATCATGAACAGTTTTACAGCAAGTTGGAGCACTGCCCATTGGGCTTTGATAGTGCGTGATTTCCTGGATGAAACATTTCCGGATCGGTGGATTGGAAGTATCGGTCCAACACCCTGGCCACCCGCTCTCCAGACATTACGCCCCTTGACTTTTTGTTCTGGGGCTGTATCAAGGACAGAGTCTTCGTCACACCAGTTGCTAACGTCGACGAACTGAAGGCTGGGATACAAGTTGCAGTGGGTACTGTGACAGAACACAAGTTACGAAACACCTGGCGGGAACTGGAATACCGTCTCGACATTCTCCGAGCTACCAAGGGAGCACACGTTGAGGTTTACTAACTTAAGCGGTCTTAAAAAAACTAGTAACATTAACCTCTGTAATGGCATCAAATGTAAATTATTATGTCAAACGGTTATTCTGTAATAAATTGTTATAATCAGGGAAAGACTTTGTGCTCACCATGTATAATGCGGCAGCAGTGAAACATAGAAGAAAACATAAATAAGAAGAGGTATTAGAGTGTCATCTCGCAAGGAATGTGAACCGTTAACAAAAAGTTCGAATAAAAAGGGACGTACATCTTTTCTCATACCAAGAGTGCAAGTAATACTTATGTATACGCTCCTGAATATGTTAGGGACATTTATCTTGTAGCGTGTAGAGCCTCCTAGCGTTGCGAGGTCTATAGGGACAGCGAAAGCGTTAGGTAGGCATCTTGATGTAGAAAAGTTCAACCTCCACCCACAGCTTTCAGTAATTAGTCGGAGCGTGCGCCTACATAGCACAAATGTCGGTAGAAGGCGTCCACGATGTGCCCCTTGGGATGGAGGTCAGACAGACTGAAGGGCCACAGAGATACTCTTACGTGACAAAAAAGTCTCGGGCGGTTCAGAGGCAAACGGCTGAGGTGCAGGCCATCTGCGGGCTGCTGTAGGCAGACAGGCAGCTGCTTAGAATACAGGTGGACAGCGTTGCTCACAGGCCACCTTTTCCGGGGCCGCAGGTTTCACGTAATTTCACTTACAAGGGATCATCAGACCAGTTCATCACGGATTCTTACAGTGAGGCGACAAATTCGTGGGATACCTCCTAGTATCGTGTCGGACCTCCTTTGGCCAGGAGTAGTGCACTGACTCAGTAAGTCGTTAAAAGTAGCCTGCGGAAATATTGAGACATCCTGATTCTACACCTATCTATTATTGCAAAAATGTTGACGGTGCAGGATTTTGTGCTTGAACTGACCTCTCGATCATGTCCCAGTAATGTTCGATGGGGTTCACGTCGGGCGATTAGTGCTTCAAATCATTCGCTCGAATTTTCCTGTTCTTCAAACCAGTCGCAAACAACTGTGACCCAGTGATATAGTGCATTGTCATTCATAAAAATTACATCGTTGCATGGGAACATGATGTCCATGCAAATGGTCTCCAAGCAGCCGAACTTTACCATTTTTCGCCGGCCGGGGTAGCCGAGCGGTTCTAGGCGCTCCAGCGACCGCTACGGTCGCAGGTTCGAATCCTGCCTCGGCCACGGATGTGTGTGATGTCCTTGGGTTAGTTAGGTTTAAGTAGTTCTAAGTTCTAGGGGACTGATGACCTCAGAAGTTAAGTCCCATAGTGCTCAGAGCCATTTGAACCATTACCATTTCCAGCCACTGATGGGTTCGGTTGGACCAGAGGACCCAGTCCATCCCATGTAGTCCACACGTTCGTGGAGCCACCACCAGCTTACACAGTGCCTTCATGAGAACTTGGGTCCTTGGCTTCGCGCCGTCCGGGTCACACTCGAACCCCTCCATAAGCTCTTAACAACTGAAAGCCGGACACATCTGAGCAAGCCTGGCTTTCCAGTCGTCTAGGGTCCACCCAACATGGTCAGGAGCCCAGGAGAGTCGTCTGCTTCCATAGCTCATTAACGCCAAATTTTACCGCATTGTCCTAACGGATACATTCGTCGCATGTCCCACATTGATTTTTGCTGTTATTTCGCACAGTGTTGATTATCTATTAGCACTGACAACTCTACGCAAACGCCGCTGCTCTCGGTCGTTAAGTGAATGGAGTCGGCCACTGAGTTGTCCGTGATGAGAAGTAATGCCTGAAATGCGGTATTCTCGGCACACACTTGACACTGTGGATCTCGGAATACTGAATTCCTTAAAATTTCCGAAATGGATTGTCACAGGCATCTAGCTCAAACTAGCATTCCACGTTCAAAGTCTGTTAATTCTCGATGTGTCGTCATAATCACGTCGGAAATCTTTTCACATGAATGAGGCGAGTAAAAATGACAGCACCGCCAATGCCCCTTGTATACGCGATTCTACCGCCATCTGTAGGTGTGCATATCGCTATGCCATGACTTTTGTCCCCTCAATGTAGGTATATTGAATCGAGAGTGGCTGGCTAGCTGCTTTTTATGCGACGACCGCTAGTTTCCGAGAAAATGAAAGCTGAAATGTTTTGCGTACCTCCGATACCTGTAATGTTAGTGCCGTTTCGGCCAGCGAGCGTACTGCAATGGCTGAAGTGGACAGCTACGATACTGGTGGTCCTGGCTCAGATCCTTCCCTCGTGCTATTGTTTTTCAATTTCAACGTACAGAATGCCATTAAACACGAGGCGTGTTTTTTTTAAGTAAGTACCGTTTTGAAATTAAAAAAAGACATGCTAAGATATCTCAATAATTTAATTTTTACATGAAAGCCTGTGCCTTAATCTACTTTTCTACATAATTTCCGTCAATATTCAAGCCCCTGTCATAATGTTGTACCAGTTTTTGAATACCCTCCTCATATAAGTCTGCCGCCTGGCTTGTTAACAACTGCATCACCACTGTTTTGACTTCGTCATCGTCTTGAAGACGCGTGTTTCTTTAAGTGCAGGAACAGATGGTAGTCACTGGGTGAAAGATCGAGGCTGTAGGGACTATGACATAGAGTTTCCCATCGAATATATGTGATGAAATCTTTGGTCTGATTCGCCACATGCGGACGGATATTGTCTTGCAGCAAAATGATGCCCTTGCTCAACTTCCATGGACTGTTGGTTTGATTCTGGTGTGACGTAGGCCATCCATGTTTCATCGCCCGTAACAATTTGGCTTAAGAAATCATCACCGTCGTCGTGGTACCGCTCAAGGAAAGTCAATGTACTGTCTAAACGTTTGGTTTTGTGCCATCCGTCAACATTTTCGGTACCCAACGAGCGCACAATTTTCGGTAATTCAAGTTCTCGGTCACATGCCGTACAAAACACTACGACAAATATTAGGAAAGTCATCCCACAAGGAGGAAATCTTAAAGCGTCTATTTTCTCTCACCTTATTGTCCACTTCCTGCACCAAACTTTCTTTAACGACCGAAGGACGCCCACTACGTTGCTCATCATGCACATATGTGCGGCCATCTTTAAATGGTTCGAATGGCCCTGAGCACTATGGGACTTAACATGTGAGGTCATCAGTCCCCTAGAACTTAGAACTACTTACAACTAACTAACCTAAGGACGTCACACAGATCCATGCTCCAGGCAGGATTCGAACCTGCGACCGTAGCAGTCGCGCGCTTCCGGATTGAGCGCCTTAACCGCTAGACCACCGCGGCCGGCCGCTTTTAGGAATTTAGCAGTAAGAAACCTTACAACAGCCCGTACTTCACAGTCTGCGGGACTCACGATTATCGAATGCACCTTAAACACTCAGTACACAACGTAAACAAGGAAGAGTCAGACTGTAACGGCGTCAGTGCGTAGACTAAAGTACAAGCTTTCATGTAAAAATAAAATTCTTGAGATATCTTAGCACGTCTTTTTTTAATTTCAAAACGGTACTTACTTTAAAAAAAACACGCCTCGTGGTACATATTATGCAAAATTATTCAAGAACAATCATTTTCTCCGTAGCAATGTCATTAATAAATAAATCATTACAGCAAAATGTTTTCAGACGTGTATTCCGTTTGTAGAACGTAGTTAAAATTCGAAATATTTGGACAACGTTTGCATTCTGCATTTTCTAGATGTGACCTCGCTTCTTGTCGCCTCTTCTCCGTCACGTACAGTTACGGAATACCCAGGCTCTGTACACCGGCAGCACCAGCTGTTCTCAGAGTGTGTCAAAAGCGCACAGCGAAGTGGAAGAAGGAAGCGTTTCTACAGGACAGCCGAAAGGAGAGCCAGTAGAAGGACAGGAGTGTGATGAACAATCGAAGGCTGAACTCACAAACGCCATTCACACGCATCGAAAGATTGCTTCACGATATTAAACGTCTTATAAATACTACTCCGAGCACGACTTTCTCTAATTGAATTGCAATTTGTTGGCTGAAAGGCAAAGCATCATTGCCGGTGATTTAATCAATTCCGTAACAAATGGAATAGACATCTGAAAAATTGATTGGTGTAGTGATTGATTTATTAAGGCGCCTATGAGTATTTTTCAATAATTTGTCGTGACATGTACTATTTACTGTCATTCCATACGATGAAACTGAAAAAAAAGAAAAGAAAGTAAGTACACGGGCACAATTTGGAAACTATAGGTCGTCGCACGAAAGGCGCAAGCCAGGTGCTCAGGACATGCCCCTCTACAACATACTGAACACTCATCAAAATACGTGATTAACAGGTCTCATAGTTCCCTTGTTAAAGACTTCAACCTATCCCATTGGGGGGAGACAGGGAAATTGAAATACGCGAATCCCAACGACTTTTTCTATTTTTGTCGGAAGGTGTTGATATAATTGGATTTAAAAATCTTCAGAACTTGTCATATTTGTTTGTGCTCCGAGGGAATAGAATAACAGAGAAGAAGAAAACGGTTTAATTTCTACTGCTATTTTCTGAATGTATTCGAATAAAAGGTCCAACGTCGTAATAGGGCGTATGTATAAAATTGACTTTTTGTTTGGCAAAGTATAGGTCAGGAAACTTTATTTTCTACGAGGATGAAACTATTGGAAGGGTACTGAAACTTTTGAGGATTTAAATTTAAAGTAATGGCAATGTTGTTAGTTTGGATGCAGGAAAAATAAAGTAAGAACAACAAAGTACATGTTTTTTGTGAATTAAGAAATAAAAAAATAATGACCCTGCTCTGGCACATCATTTTAGAAGAAAATGTAAGTACGGTGTGGGCAAAGACTCTGGTGTTATGTTGGGAGACAGGAGAGCCGTTACTCTTCTAGTGTGCAAAGCAGAGGATGTCCAACGACCAGCGGGGCCACAGCAGAGACTTAACATCTGAGGTCATCAGTTCTCTAGAACTTAGAACTACATAAACCTAACTAACCTAAGGACATCACACACATCCATGCCCGAGGCAGGGTTAGAACCTGCGACCGAAGCGGTCACGCGGTTCCAAACTGAAGCGCCTAGAACCGCTCGGCCACATTGGCCGGCCTGTCAATACCAGGAAGATGCGAAATGTAGTACACACAGAATGATTTGCGGGAGCAGAGAGACCAATCAAAACGCTGGTACTTTTTTCCACAAGAAGTGTGGAGGGACACAACTCCAAGATATTCTTCTATGAAGTACTTGACATCAGCTGTATTAGTAATAAATATACTACTCATTAGTGACATATGAAAATTTGTACCGGAATGGGACTTGAACACACACTTCCCACACTTCGAGAGGTTGTCTCAATCACTTTCGTGTAATACTGGTTCGATGCAGCTCTCCATGCTACTGTATCCTGTGCAAGCCCTTCCATCTCCGTGTAACTACTGTATCCTACATCCTTCTTAATCTGCTTAGTGTATTTATCTCTTGGGCTCCTTCTACGATTTTTACCCTCCACGCTTCCCTCCAGTTCTCAATTGGTGATCCCTTGACGCCTCAGAACCGATCCCTTCTTCTAGTCAAGTTGCGCCACAAACTCCTCTTCTCCTCAGTTCTATTCAGTACCTCCTTATTTGTTACGTGATCTACCCATTTAATATTCAGCATTCTTCTGTAGCAGAATATTTCGAAAGCTTCTATTCTCTTACTCTTTCATTTCAATACATGGCTACACTCCATACAGATACTTTCAGAAAACACTTCATGACACTTCAATCTATACTCGATTTTAACAAATTTCTCTTCTTCAGAAACGCTTTTCTTGCCATCGCCAGTCTAAATTTTTGTATCCTCTGTACTTCGACCACCATCACCAATTATGCTGCCCAAATACACTCCTGGAAATGGAAAAAAGAACACATTGACACCGGTGTGTCCGACCCACCATACTTGCTCCGGACACTGCGAGAGGGTTGTACAAGCAATGATCACACGCACGGCACAGCGGACACACCAGGAACCGCGGTGTTGGCCGTCGAATGGCGCTAGCTGCGCAGCATTTGTGCACCGCCGCCGTCAGTGTCAGCCAGTTTGCCGTGGCATACGGAGCTCCATCGCAGTCTTTAACACTGGTAGCATGCCGCGGCAGCGTGGACGTGAACCGTATGTGCAGTTGACGGACTTTGAGCGAGGGCGTATAGTGGGCATGCGGGAGGCCGGGTGGACGTACCGCCGAATTGCTCAACACGTGGGGCGTGAGGTCTCCACAGTACATCGATGTTGTCGCCAGTGGTCGGTGGAAGGTGCACGTGCCCGTCGACCTGGGACCGGACCGCAGCGACGCACGGATGCACGCCAAGACCGTAGGATCCTACGCAGTGCCGTAGGGGACCGCATCGCCACTTCCCAGCAAATTAGGGACACTGTTGCTCCTGGGGTATCGGCGAGGACCATTCGCAACCGTCTCCATGATGCTGGGCTACGGTCCCGCACACCGTTAGGCCGTCTACCGCTCACGCCCCAACATCGTGCAGCCCGCCTCCAGTGGTGTCGTGACAGGCGTGAATGGAGGGACGAATGGAGACGTGACGTCTTCAGCGATGAGAGTCGCTTCTGTCTTGGTGCCAATGATGGTCGTATGCGTGTTTGGCGCCGTGCAGGTGAGCGCCACAATCGGGACTCCATACGACCGAGGCACACAGGGCCAACACCCGGCTTCATGGTGTGGGGAGCGATCTCCTACAATGGCCGTACACCTCTGGTGATCGTCGAGGGGACACTGAATAGTGCACGGTACATCCAAACCGTCATCGAACCCATCGTTCTACCATTCCTAGACCGGCAAGGGAACTTGCTGTTCCAACAGGACAATGCACGTCCGCATGTATCCCGTGCCACCCAACGTGCTCTAGAAGGTGTAAGTCAACTACTCTTGCCAGCAAGATCTCCGGATCTGTACCCCATTGAGCATGTTTGGGACTGGATGAAGCATCGTCTCACGCGGTCTGCACGTCCAGCACGAACGCTGGTCCAACTGAGGCGCCAGGTGGAAATGGCATGGCAAGTCGTTCCACAGGACTACATCCAACATCTCTACGATCGTCTCCATGTGAGAATAGCAGCCTGCATTGCTGCGAAAGGTGGATATACACTGTACTAGTGCCGACATTGTGCATGCTCTGTTGCCTGTGTCTATGTGCCTGTGGTTCTGTCAGTGTGATCATGTGATGTATCTGACCCCAGGAATGTGTCAATAAAGTTTCCCCTTCCTGGGACAATGAATTCACGGTGTTCCTATTTCAATTTCCAGGAGTGTAGAAAAACTCATCTACTACTTTAAGTGTCTCATTTCCTAATTTAATTCCCTCAGCATGATATGATTTAATTCGACTACATTCCGTTATACTCGTTTTGCTTTTATCGATGTTCGTCTCATATACTCCTTTCAAATCATTGCCCGTTCCATTCAACTGTTCTTCCAAGCACTTTGCTGTCTTTCATAGAATTACACTGTCATCGGCAAATCTCAAAGTTTTTATTTCTTCTCCCTGGATTATAATTCCTACTCTAAATTTTTCTTTTGTTTTCTTTACTGATTGCTCAATATACAGGTTGAATAGCATCGGGAATAGGCTACAACTCTGCCTGACTTCCTTCTCAACCACTGTTTCCGATTTGTGTTCCTCGACTGCCATCTGGTTTCTGTACAAATTGTAAACAGCTTTTCGTTTCCTGTATTTTACCCCTGCCATCTTCAGAATTTGAAAGACCCTATTCCAGTCAATATGGTCAAAAGCTTTGACTAAGTCTACAAATGCTACAAACGTAGGTTTGCCTTTCTTCAACCTATGTTCTAAGATGTGTCCCTACATGTCTACAGAATCAGAACTGATCTTCCCTGAGGTCGGATTCCCAAATTTCTTGCTTCTCTAAGGCTTTTCTTTTGGCTTCCTTTACCCATCGCTAAATTTCTCGCAATGTCTTCATAAAATTTTTCACTAGTTCAGCCTGTGGACCCAGTTCACGTTGAACTAAATCAGAAGGTGACAGCATTTTCCACCCACATATTAGCTCATATGGGGAGAGTCCAGTTCTAGCATGAAATTGGATTATATGCACTGATCACACAACTTAAACATATTCCCCAATCTGAATGCTGTGCATTTAAGTAATGGCTTAACATTTTGGATAAAGCATGGTGAACTTGTTCTGTCTGTCCATTCTTTTGAGGGTGGAATGGGTTGAAACATAACTTCTTTATTTTCAATATGCGACATAAATGCTTTATTAGTTCAGATACAAAGTTAGTTCCTTGGTCTGTAATAATGGTATTGGGTACACCAAATTTCATTAATCAGTTATTTACCATTGTGTGTGCTACTGTACTAACCTTCTGATCTGGGATAGGTACCATAAAAGTGACCTTGCAACCCTCTTGTATTGTATTAAAAGGTTCTAAGACATCCAATACTAACATAGAAAATGGTTTGTCAGGTTTGCGTAGCCTCTGCAACTGAATTTTCTAGTGACTACAATCTGACCTTTATGCACATGGGATGCAGTATCTTACATACTTTTCGACATCCCTGCAATGCTTTTTACACCAAAATCTTTCAGCTACATGTCCGCTAGTTGTTCTTTTCCCTCTATTGCTTGCTAATAAGTGGTCATGTGCATGTGCTTGATGTAATATTCCTTTCTCAGCACTGCAGGAACTACAGTGAGAGGTCAGCACTTTGTATATCTGCATAGCAAGCCATTTTCCCTTTAAAACTGAGTTTGCATTTGAAACAATTGACTTTCACTGTCAGCTGATTGAGCTATTATCCAATCTACCTGGCTTCCCCATACTACTTGTAAAACTGTGATCTTCCAGCGTATGCTGTTAACATTCATGTGCTCGACTCCTGCTTTATAGATTACTTCATTGTTGAACTCAATTAATGTTAACACCCATGTTGTTAATCGATTTAATGGAACTTTCAGTCCTAATAATCATCTTAAAGACACCTGACGTTTAACCACTTTGAATTTCTGACTGTACAAATAGCAACGAAAATAATAGATTCTATAAATGACTGCTAACATTTCTTTTCCAGTTGTTGAATAATTAGTTTCAGCGTTATTCAGTTGTTCTGGTGGCACATGACAGCAGATGTCATTTCCCATCAACATTCTGACCTAAAATGCAACCTTCAACATTCTTGGAGGAATCACACCAAAGTATGAATTCCTTTTCACAGTCAAGGACTATTAACACAGGATTTGATACTAATATCTCCTTGAGTTTCTCGAATACTTCTTGGAACTGCGCTGTCCACTGAAAACTGACACTATAACAACTTGTTAACAGCTGCACAGTTTCAGCAAACACCTTGCATTCTCCAGTAAACGACCGGAATTGTTTAGTTGTTTGTTACATCGGAAAATTACTCACAGCGGAAGTAAGTTGAGGATCCATCTTCTGTCGGTCTTGACCGATAATAATCCCAAGATAACTTACCTGTCTCTGAAAAAAAGGCATTTCTCCACACTAAGTACGAGGTGCGCTGCCCTGGATGTGCTAAATACTTCCTCCAGACATTTAACATGATCTTATACAGTTGTCGAATACACGATTATATCATCAATATATACCATGCAGATTCTTGGTTTTAATCCATTTAGTATGTGTTGGTGTGTAGCTGGAGCAGTTTTCAATACAAATGGCATTCTTCATATTGATAATGACCTGAAGGTGTTGTGAAAGCTGTTTTCTTTCTGTCTTTGGGAAACACTTCCAGTTGGTGATAACCACTTCTTACAGCAATCATTGAAAAATATTTGCACCTTCCTAGGTTGTCTAATGTGTCCCCGATGATCGGAATCCGATGTGTATGCACTGTGGTTTGTGTGTTCTCGTAATGGTAGTGGCAAAAAAGTCGATATTTTCGAGTACCATCAACTAATTTTTTGGGTACATAAACAATATTTACTGACCACAGGCTAATGGAATTCTCGATAATACCATCACATAATTGTTGATTTATGAGTTACTCTACTAGTGGCCGAAGGTGTTTCGTTATTCTGTATGGTTGCCTATAGACTGGTGGATTATCGACTGTTGGTATGCGGTGTTATAGTTGCTAGTAGCTGACCATGTGAACTAACAACAATGTTTCAATGGCTTCCAGTTCATTGTTTTCACGTCACGAACCTTGGCATGTAGTACACATGCACTGACGGTTTGCTTGGCGCTTGGGATCTCCTCGTGATCCATCGATATCCTCATCCTCAAGTATCTCTAAGATCGCTATAATTAATTCTTTCGGAAAATTCGCTTCATCTGTCCCAAAGTTATCAAAGCTTCCTGGAATCATCCGTTCCTCATTAACGTCGGTTGTGTGGGTGACGCTTCTTCGTATAAAATGAAGCATTTCATCAAATCTTCATTGTTCTACAGTGGCTTAACCAAACACAGTCTCTGCTGTATCACATCGGCATCTACAGATATCCAATCCAACGTCCCTGTTCGTGTACGCAGTTCAATTGGTGGCACCTTACCAATCGTTGTACAATGCAACACTGAAACATTTATAGTTGTTGGACACGCCGGAAATATGTTCCTGCAAAGTTCAACTGTACACTGTGCAAGATTAATTTTTGCACGACATCTATGCTGGAAGTCAAGTCCGAGAATCGCGGAATACCTTCGTCTCCCAAATGGCAACACTTCCATATCCTCACGAAACTCTGTGAAATGGGCTGTGTTGTCCCCAGTAATACCAAATCATTATTTCCTTCGCCACATATTTATAACTTGTAGTCTAGTTTTCTTATACCCACGAGGGCTAGACTAGTGACAGTTACATGTACGCTGGTATGGACTAATTGTTTACCATGTACAAAGGTCGCCGGCCGCGGTGGTCTCGCGGTTCTAGGCGCGCAGTCCGGAACCGTGCGACTGCTACGGTCGCAGGTTCGAATCCTGCCTCGGGCAAGGATGTGTGTGATGTCCTTAGGTTAGTTAGGTTTAAGTAGTTCTAAGTTCTAGGGGACTGATAACCACAGCAGTTGAGTCCCATAGTGCTCAGAGCCATTTGAACCATTTGAACAAAGGTCATGAAACAGGAATCTGTCTCTGTCTTAGTGTCTGCAGTACTCTGACTCTCTGGGAATGTTTTAGGACGGTCGAAACACACCCGTTGCTTGTTTCCGTTACCCCGCTTTCTATTCCCACACTCGTCTGCCTTGTAGCCGAAACGCCTATATCTGCAACTTGTGGTTGATTGCACTGTAACTTCAAATGCCCTCTCTTCCCACAACGATAAAAATTCTTTCTAAGAGCAAAAATTCGCTTATCATTGTGTACTCGTATAGCAATGTCTGTTTCCTGCAAATGGGTGGCATCACGTAATACTGTAGCAAAATCCTCTGTATTTTCCATTCGTACTCTTCGCAAAAACTTCACAGAAATTCTTCTCAAAAATACACCGAGAACTGTTTTTCTGCCTGCCTGAGTATGACGCGATAGGCTCACGGATTCTCTATCAACTCACATGTCTGCGCGTTTGCTTTACGTATTACGTCGGAAAAAGCCTCTACAGTCTCATTTGCCTTCTGTGTCAAACACTTAACTTTTCTCTACAGTACGTAGCATTAGTCTATTTACGGTATCTATGGCGCAAACCTCCGGCCAGTGGTTCAAATGTACTCCCCTTGCCCATGTATGTCTCGACTTCTCTCGTAGGGCGTAAATTGGTCATTTGCAGAGTAGTTTTATCAGACCAATTACTCGTTCCGTCTGCAGCCAGTACATCATTAATGAATGCAATTCCATTCTCTGTTGTTTTGCCGCAGAAGGATGTGATTGGTTAGCTACTGAAGAACCTACTGAAACGTGGGGCATTGTTACTGGCGACTTAAAATTCACTCAGATCCGACTGTTGCCCTTGCGCAGTCCACACAGATTCTAATTGAGCCATCAATTCATCATGGCGCAACTTCTTTTGAACATTTCCCACCAGTAATTGTGACACTTGCTCTGCCAGAGCGGCTATACTATCAGCAGTAGTAGCTGATCATGTGCCTAGCATTTCTGTGCAATTTACCACTATCTTACTTATATTTGCGTCAAACAGAGCAAAATATACCAGACAAGAGAAATACCACTTATAATGTAGAAAACTGGACTCAACTACATATTTTGCCTGGTCATCGCCCAGCAACACTCAATACATTTGTGTGCTGATCGTTTGTGTGACTTATGCATGGTTTACTGCGAACCGCTAAATTACAAATTGTACATCTCAAGAACGTCTCTACAGATTCCTCTGAATTCTGATTCATAAAGAGGTTCCGTAGGTCTCAAAGAATTTACTTAGGACATTACACGCCCATCAGTATGCATAAACTCTGCACTATCACAACCAAGAAAGGAAAAATATGTCTTTGTGATTAACTGCGTTGTGGCTACTGCCGCAATATGCGAACGTCGTAGATACAGACTACTTCCACCGAATACAAGGTACTGGAATTGAACTTTACCCACACCAGTTCCTCTAACGACTGCACACTTTTGGCACCAGTTTACAGCGGGGCCGATTAGAGAAACCTCTCTATGAAGCCAGGATAGGTGTTCGAAACCTGCGAACCGTCTTCGAAGCTACACTACTGGCCATTAAAATTGCTACACCAAGAAGAAATGCAGATCATAAACGGGTATTCATTGGACAAATATATTATACTAGAACTGCCATGTGATTACATTTTCACGCAATCTATGTGCATAGATCCTGAGAAATCAGTACCCAGAACAACCACTTCTGGCCCTAATAACGGCCTTGATACGCCTGGGCATTGAGTCAAACAGAGCTTGGATGGCGGGTACATGTATAGCTGCCCATGCAGCTTGAACACGATACCACAGTTCATTAAGAGTAGTTACTTGCTTATTGCGACGAGCCAGTTGCTCGGCCACCTTTGACCAGACGTTTCAATTGCCGAGAGATCTGGAGAATATGCTGGCCAGGGCAGCAGTCCAACATTTTCTGTACCCAGAAAGGCCCGTACAGGACCTGCAACCTGCGGTCGTGCAATTTATACACATCATGTTATATACCAAGCTAAAATTTATGAAAATGAATTACTTTGTAAAATATTTTAGTCTCGATGTTATAATCGATAAGTACTAGTTCTGACTGTACAGTTAAAATTACTCTTTTTTTAGAAACATTTGAAATTACGAATTAATGACACACTTAAAATTCCTATTGTTAATTACGCAATCCTGTACAGGTTACTATATGTATTTCTGGATTCATTTATGAAATAATTATCTAAATTAATAGAAATTCATTTGTCAAGAAAAACTGTAAACCCTTTGGAATATGTTTGTTTCCGCAGAGTGTGAGAATTGTAAGCATGTTGTGATGTGATAGGACGTGTTTTCGTATTTTGCGCGAACAATGTAATTTCGGCTTTGTTAATTTGAAAAATCAAAGGACTGTATGATATACTAAAATGTGAAAAATATATTTACGCAAAAGCAAAAATTCTGCAACAACAGTCTTCGAATTTATTTAGATCAATTCAACCCCGAGTACCTAAAATGTGACATTTTCAGATTCAAGAATCAGACCCCTAGACAGGAAAAACTGGAGCCAGCTCCACACGACGAGCTAAGTGAACTACAAAGTTTATTGTACTGTTAGCTCCTCTCAGATCTTCATAAAAAACTAATGGCATGACTTGTTTTTGCCTGTAGCAGTGTTAATGAGTTTTAATAAAAAAATTCTAGATTCCTAGCGCATTTCTCATGGTCAGAAATATGACCACTAGATAGGTGGATAATGCAACTATGTTTTATAATTAAGGATCAATTCAGGATTTTGTGATTGGTGTTCATCGATAGCCAGAATTTCAAGTGATGTCGGTTTCCTACTTCGTTTGCTCTATGGAGGGCATGTTCTTCATAAAGAAAATTCAGGCCAAAGTATTCATTGCTTCTTTGTGTAAAAACAATCTCTGTAGAACTAGAAACTGAACTGATGGTGTGTGGATTATTCGTTTGGTCTTAAGATGCCGAAAGGTGGCTCACAACGAACTGTAAAATAAATGTGATTGATACCCATTCGAAGTGCACCATTCCGTAATTCCACATCAGTCGGTCGACTAGGCACTAATCGAATTGCTACCTCCTGAGGCGTCGCCGACTCGCCATATTGCCTCCTGCGGTAGTCCTGCAGGAAGGGCACTACTTGGTATCCGCCTGTGTACTACATCTGGACACCAGCTTCAGGCATGGGTTCCAGTAGCGTACGATGACAGGGCCTCCATTCCCATTTCATTCCGCGTCAGTGTTCTCCACACAAGAACACATCCAACATTTGGCTAAACAGTGGTGCATTTTCTTTGGCTATACAACGCGTGGTGCCCAGAACCGAGCTGGTGGGTGATAACGTAGCGCTGTTGTTACGATCAACAATAGTCGACGGTCACATCTGGAATAAAAACATAACGGCTCACCGCAACTGTTTCTGATAGTGGGATCTGCACCGCTTGTGCTTGGTATGGGGGATCGTAGAAAACTGAACTTCATTCAGAAGAGCTGATACTCACCGTTCTGATCTTCTGACGCTTTACTGATACGTTGTGAACCTGTACAAGACCTCTAGAAAATTTTCTTGTGACACGTCATACTACTCCGTCCGCTGTGCCGAAAGGAGGCGTCTGTCTCTAACAAAGTAGGTGTCTCTAATTCAATAGCTTGTGTGTGTGTGTGTGTGTGTGTGTGTGTGTGTGTGTGTGGTCATCCTCATTATTTACTACAGCAGTATTTCATACTCACAGCTGGATAAAGACTGCCTCTAGGCTTTTCCATGCGTTAAAGCCTTCAGCTACGCGCATCCATGTGTCTCCCGGTTGGATTGCAACTTCGAGATTTCTCTTCACTTACCATGTCTCGATCTCGAACCCTCTGACCGACTTATCACCTCTTCTTTACATACAAGTATGGCCTCTGCCCATTTTACTCCTTACCCTCGGTGTTGTCATCCGAATGAAGGTGTGTTTTGGCGTTACTTCACGTAACTACATTTGACAGAATAATTCATGGTAACAGATTCTAAGAAATAGTTTATTTGCTCTATACTTATTAAGAAGGAAAAGTATAATGTCCCAGGAATTAGTGAGTGACAGAAATTAAGTGCTGTTAGTTTCTCACAATATAAACCATCTGCCTCAATCTCAAGGAGCGAAAATTGTTTTCGGAAGAAACTGGTTTGAAATTGTCGTCTGGTGTCCTGATTTAGATTTACGCTGATTTCTCTGAATCACATCAAACGAAAAATGAGAGCGGATTCTGCATAAAAAATACAACCTATTTCCAGCCCATTCCTGTTCCCCCAACCTCCTGCTCCTCCCTCTTTCTCAGCAGAGCAAGTGATGTGTCTCAGATAACCTCGATATCGACGGCACATTAAACTCTAGTCCCTCTTTCCAACCTTACACCACGACTCTTCGTCAAACATCGAGTGCAATTTTCGTTTATGTTTTATTGATTTCTTGTCTTCCTATCGTTACTTTAATCTGTGGACTACTGATATAGCAAATCACTTACGAAACAAACGTAGCTGTCTTCAAAGAGAAGTTGTCATTCGATTAAAAAAAAAAAATGAAGAGAATGCACAAGCGTCAGAATGGGCAAAATGAAAAATGTTCTTTTTTGGTAAAAGTATGTCTAATAAACACTTGTCATGTAAAGAAAAACACACGTGTCAGTGAAATGCTTTGGCATTCGAACTAATTTTGTTCCACCTACAGACACGTATCATTTCAAGTGCTGAAGGTGAATAACGCCGCAACGCCCTGCTTATTCGTTTTAACTGTTTTGAGCCGTCCTGTCGTGCTGTATTAGCTGCCGACAGGTTGGAAAATTTCAGAAAGCATCCGCTGTCAAACGAAGATTAAAGAGTTCTCCAAACTTTTCGCTGTGACACGCGAATGTTGCGTAATTAGAGTCAGTCACATCCAGCGGCCTACATGCAATTAACAATTCTCTTTTTGCCGAGACCTTTTCAAACGACCAGCCTATACGGACGTTTTCAGATGGCAAGAGATGTTCAGACGTGAAAGCGGCAGGTAATGAGAATTCTCTTTCCAGAAAAATAAGCTGCGTCATCATTTCGTCAAACATTCCTCGATCCTTGTAATTTTGTGAAAAGCGTCTCGTTAGCCATCGTATATTCCAAGGAAACGTCGAACTGAAGCTCAAAGCATCATCCGAAAGCAAATGAGGTTACGTGTAGTTCTCAAGTGCAGTCCAAAGTTGTGTTAGTAAGCTGCAATTTCATTGAATTTAGAACGTGTATCTTATTACGTTACGGTCTTCAGCAGCTCAGGGAATAGCATATATTGCTTTGCAGTACATCTTTGCTAAGCAATCAAGATAGTGTTATAGAATGCACTGAAACGTGTAGTGGGATGAATGTACTGCCTGGCTACGAGGACGTAAAAAAAATGAGCCACTACTAATTTTCTGTTTTGGAACAACAGGCGCACCTCTAATGCACGTTGGGACTTATTATTGTACATTACATACAGAAATTAGTAACAGTAAACGTTTTTACTTCTGATATCATTTTCTTTATTTGATTTCAACACACGAATGGATCATTGGCTTTGTTAGAGACGTCCATAAATGGAATGCTGAAATGTTCATTATGTAACTTACTCTCCTGTAAAAAGCTGATAAGGAAACAGCGTGATTCATCATCGTTTAACAAAGTAGAAAAGTAGGACCTTAGCACTGAAACAAGACTCGAGGTGTATCTAACCAGTATGCATACATATTTTAGAGGCATAAAGAATCATAATATATATGTGAAACATTCATTTACTAGGAACAGTACACACAATTAATCAAATAAATATTGGAAGCAGAAAAATCGATTGACATTTTATACAGATTTAAAATTTTCAGTATGTTATTCACAAGCTGATAAAAATTGGGCTAAAAATTTGTGCTTGTAAGAAATAGGGTAGTGGCACCATCAGCTAAATTTTGATATCAAATTGATATGCAAATTAATTAAACTGATCAATTTATTACCCCCCCCCCCAATACTAAGCCCACCTCCAGCCCTGAAAGACGTCTTGTGTCTTCCTCAGCCTGCATGCAGGTCCCAGAGCCTCCTCCCTATCCTACCCAATTGGCGGGAATTTCGATTTTTGGTGGGAAATTCGAATTTTGGTGGGAATTTATTTGTCCCAGAGATGTACTGACGTCACCCTTCTGCAAATCGAACCCTGGTCCCTCTGGATGGAAAGGCCAATTTTATACCCAATACACAATTATAACACCAGAGGTGCTTGGAATTGGGGGAACATTAAAAATGGCAGTGACCTTTCTGGGACTCGAATCCTGTTCCTTCTGAACAGAAAGTCCAAGTGCAGCTCCCAACACATGGCAGATGCAGGAGTGCAAGGTAAGATAGTGTACTTTATTTATTTTGGTTGGGAAACTGAAATAAAGATTGGTCCTAATTGCATTGGTTCTAATTACCCAACTATATGCATAGCTCTACAAAACGACTGTCTAAAATCGCAAAACAACTCAAAAACTGAGGATGCCATACAACTGGTGTTATCTTGCTGGGAAAAATTTCACAATACGACTCAGAATTAGTGGCAGACATACTTAAACTCTACCCTGCACACACAAGCTAGAGAGAAAAAAGCTGGGGTGTAGGGTACTATATTCTTTTTGGTGGGAAATATTCTCAGGCCAGCCGGTGTGGCCGAGAGGTTCTAGGCGCTACAGTCTGGAACCGCGCGACCACTACGGTCACAGGTTCGACTCCTGCCTCGGGCATGGATGTGTGTGATGTCCTTAGGTTAGTTAGGTTTAAGTAGTTCTAAGTTCTAGGGGACTGATGACCTCAGAAGTTAAGTCCCATAGTGCTCAGAGCCATTTGAACCATGTTTGAAATATGCTCAGCTGACGAGATGCTGGTGTTGGACAGAGAGGAGTCCAGCAAGTGTATAACCTGTAAGCATATAGCTGAGGACTGTATCTATGGCTGTTTGACGTCAGAGTTCCCTACAGACGCCTGTTTGACACTCACCCTGCAGCCCAGTAATCGACGCCAATGCACACTACCACAGCTGCATCATTGTTCTAATTACACTTCGTGAAAATACTAACACTCATGATGAATGTCAAAATGCAACACATGTACTGGGGAAAATCTTTGTCCCAAAACACTGTAGATGGGGCAGTAATTGAACACGCGTTCTCCTGAAAGTTCGAAGCCCTCTTCCCTCCCCTGATCCCTACACTCCCTCCCACCCTCCCTCGCTCCATCTACCTACAGGGGGGCGGGACAAAGGCTTTTCCAAACGGTCAACTGCCACAGCCGAACGCTTCACGATTTTTCTGTGTCCAACAGCCATCCTCTTGCTGTTGCTAACCGCGTCCATCCCTCACAGAAGCTGCCCACCTTCAGCTGACCGTCCTTCACCAACACAAAAGCATTTATAGTCAACTAAACAATAAGAGATAATTGACAGCCACCCCTAATGCAACTTGTTCGTCTAAAATATAACGACCCAGGTATGGCCCACATGCTGTTATCTGCCTAGTGCGATGACACACACACACAGACACACACACACACACACACACACACACACACAAACACACATACACACAACCCACACACCAACACACACACGCTGAACCATGTCACACACTGCCATTCTGTGATGGAGAACAATTGTATTTAATGTCAACGCATCTTTTATAAACGAGTATCTATTAAAAAGGAAAACAATCGTGATGATAATTAATGTCCTCTTTCCACAAAAGTGGGCACAGTCTATTTTATTTTAGTTTTATGAGCAAAAGGGGTATATTTTTACGTTTGACTGCAAGATACAATTCGCATCTCGTTATTTTGCAACATCCAACGAAATGCACCACCTACGATTACTTTCGGAGGTCGGGCTATACACGTCAATCCTGCGTAAAACTGGGAAAGAAATGCTTCCACTACTTTAATGAGAAAAATTCCGATCACCACAGAATGTCCTCGTTATTTTGAAACCGTCATAGGAGTAAATAAAAAGCGAAAATTTAATCTACGAAGAAAAAAAAATCTATGTTAAGCAATTTCTTTCAACTTGAGGGAGAAATTACACGGCCTGAGAGAGTCTCTCGCTTTCAAATCAGTGTCCGTAGATAAACTGTCACATAAGTGTGTATTACAAACATTTCAAACACGTTAAATAACACTAGAGAATACAATCTTTCACGCCATTACCTCACATGTCGGAAAAAAGCACAATCATTGTTACGTTCGACAACAACATGCTAAAATTCAGGAGGACTTTCCTGTTTTGTTCACTATTGCTAAGTCCCGTTTTACCAATGCGATGCTATATCACACTAGCGTTTATGAAACTAATCGTGAGAACCTGTCTTGTAATAGTACCTCCTAAACGATTTTACTGCGTCTCTCTCTCTCTCTTTTCCATTACATCGAAACCAATACCATCTGCATTCCTAAATTTGACATTTTTACTCCGTAACTCCCATCTACCGATATGTCTATAAACTGTCTACCATACAGTAGACTCTTGTGTTTAAGTCCTGTAAGGAATTTGATCATCACAGCCTGTTTCATGCAGTCTACTTACATGTCAGGAGGAAAAAGACACGATGTTTTCTACGTTCCACAACAAGCTGTAATTCAGGTGGTATCTACCTTAGAGGTTATGAAGTATGACCTAACACAGGTCATGCGCTACACCTATTTTCTAAACACACAATCGTAACGATAATCATAAAAATGATTATCGGGAAGAGGGACTTCTTAGGATTTTTTTTAGTAGGCTGGTGTACAGAAGACGCAAAACCCACGTGTAAAATCTAACAACAAATGGGTATGCAAGCAGTATGACCATATACATACGGAAAAATACAAAAAAACATATTAAACAATGAGATAAAATGGGTAAAAATTGAGAGAAACGTGATATAATTACGATAAATTAATGGGAGATACGTAAAATTGAGGGAAATATGACAAAATATGTAAAAGCACGAAAAAAGACTTGCAAAATTATATAAATTGCCTGAGAATCCACAAAATTAGAGAGGAACTACCACGAAATGTGGGGAATTGACGGGGGTGTGGGGTACCCGCACACTCAGGACCGAGGAAAGCTTAAAAATTATGGCCGACCACTGTGGCCGAGAGGTTCTAGGCGCTTCAGTCCGCAACTGAGCTGCTGCTACGGTCGCAGGTTCGAATCCTGCCTCGGGCATGGTTGTGTGTGATGTGCTTAGGTTAGGTAGATTTAATTGGTTCTAAGCCTAGGGGACTGGTGACCTCAAATGTTGTCCCATAGTGCTCAGAGCCATTTGAACCATTTGATTTTTAAAAATTACGCTCTGACAGCATTCAATTTGAACCCTCCCCCGGAAAACTACGTGGGTTTTTGTAACACATACTACAATAATCCCTATCCATAACTATGATCTCACACATGCAGTCGTATATAGATATTACCGAATTATGACCAGTTCTCACAAGCAATGTTATTCCCTAATTATTAAGGAGAAGAATCAATGCGTTTATGAGACTTAAGTCATTTCCTGGAGTGTTCTGTAGGAGATTGGACCGATGTCACATGTATCACCTTAAGTAGTGTGTGTGTGTGTGGGGGGGGGGGGGGGGGGGTACTCGAGAGATGTGGTGCTGAGACAAAATTGCTGTATTATTCTACACAATAGCAAAACTACATACCAGCAAACCAGGACTTCTTTGTACAAGAGGAATGATACGAGAGCTGTGGTGATGCTGCTGCAAACAGCAATAAAACTGTTACAATTCATCAGGTTACTGATCGTGCTGCTTCTTTGTGTGCATTTTCGTGCAGGTGGTACCTCAATGTATCAGCTGTGGAAAATATTCATCTTGCTTATTCCTATCTCCATTTCCTAGTGAGACATAGCCGCATGTGTCTAAACCGATACAACTTCTAATTATAAGCGCAACTGATGCCAGAAGTGTGACTGAGACTACTTACGCTTACAACATAAAAACATGTTTAAAATCCATTAATTTCCTAAGAGAAAGAACAGCAGGCTCCGCACTTCATTCTAGTTGGTTTTTAATCAGATCGAGCGGTGGATATACACTGACGATGCCATCCTAGGACACCATAATTGTGTAGAAGGAAGTAATTTTATCAATTTAAAGTTTGTCACCACAGTGATTGGGGTAGGAAACTTGCGCGGTAGTTGTAGGTCTGATGTTGGATAAATGTATCCTGCAATAAAGTATTAAGAGCGTTGCATTCTATACCACTAGTTCTTCAGAAACTGTATGACATTAACAATATAGCATTTTTAGGTGTAAATATAGAAGTGTGTGTTTATGCTGTACCATCATGTCTCTCATGCTATTACCTTCCTGGTACTGATCCCAGAAGTGGAATAATGCTTCAGAATTGATAGCACGGCTGAGTTATGTGAAATGGTTCAAATTCCATTCATCTGGAGCTCCATGATTTATAAACCACGTGTTTCTTCTTAACCATATGTTGTATCACCACAACACTCTCATGTCTACTACACCCTCCTCGACACGCACACATTTGGAGAGATATTGTGCTTTTTAATGGGTGTCTTGGTTAAGATTGGTGTTGCAGGAAGTACAATGTGGGAGGGATCTGCCAATCTCCGACTTTATCTTACGAATATGTGAATACTCTGTGACGCCCATCTACACAGGAAAAGATGGACATCCGTAATCGTAAATTCCGCACTAAGATCGATGCGCTGAAAATATAGAGATAACTTAATTGGATCGGTATAGGACGCTGTCTGGCGTATACGGTCGATTCACAATCTAGTATGTGGTTCTTGCAAAGAAGTGGAGGGGTGATGTAGTGGTGATGCAGAAATTGGGAAGCATTCTGCTGTGTCATTGGCTGGCTTTAAAATTATGGAACATCTGGTAAAATTGCTAAACCTAATCGCGCTATCAACTGCGATGTGTATTACAGTACATCGCCCGATATCAATAATGTTTTTCCCATCCTCTCCGTCCACTGGTACACTGTTGATTACGGCATGATATTGGCTCACTTCACTCGGTTGAGATGGAGGGAGCCTTGGCGGAACACTGGATATCTGCTACTTGTCACTGTGAAGCATGGGTTTAAATCTAAAAGTCATTACCTTCAGACAATTGTTTGGAAGCGTTCCTCAATGCTGCAGACACGTCCTATTTCCATATTCCGCCATGGCCTCCTCATATTTTCATTTTTTTCACCAACAAGGTAACAGTACCTCCGTTAATTTCTCCTACCTCTCGCATGTTGTGAACGACACTTTCCAGCGACGTTCAACAACAGAACAGTAATCATGCACATAACTGCAAAAAGAGGAAACAATGCTCGTTGAAATGGAACATTGAGACATGCGCTACCCTGTTGCTGTGGAAGATGTGATTAACTGTATTCGTCATCGCCTCCGGTTATCTGTTGCAAATGCACTACTATGCTGCAAACTCTTCCAGTTTCCATAAGTTGCAATGCCTTCCACATTTTTATCAATGAAAAACATCGCCTCTGTGTTATATTTCTACAGACCTCTGTGTCGTGGGTGCTGCATACTTTACACCATGCGATGATCGGTGTTCTGTGAGAGCCAGAGAATGGAAATATCGTTTTATCGCCTGACAGACCTCTAAGTCATGACAGAAAAACAGAGTATATGGCGGTATACAAAACTGTAGTCGTACTCTGCTTGGATGTGTTACAGCCGAGGACACAATGTATTATACTACTTATGATGGACCATTACGGAAATCCTCTCTTGTGATTGATAGTCTGCTAGATATGGTCTTCCTCCAGTAAAGTCGACAAAACTTTACACACATCTTTGCAAGCGACTGCGAGCACTGGCCACGTACTCCAATGGGGCGATACACTATGTGATCAAAAGTGTCCGGACACCTCGCTGAAAATGACTTACATGTTTGTGGTAATGCTAGAATTCAATTCGGTGTTGGCTCAGCCTTAGCCTTGATGACAGCTTCCGCTCTCACAGGCATACGTTCAATCAGGTGCTGGAAAGTTTCTTGGGGAATGGCAGGAGCGCTGCACTGCGGAGAGGTATCGATGTCAGTCGGTGAGGCGTAGCACGAAGTCGGCGTCCCAAAACATCCCAAAGGTGTTCTATAGGATTCAGGTCAGGACTCTGTGCAGGCCAGTACATTACAGGGATGTTATTGTCGTGGAACCATTCTCCCACAGGCCGTGCATTATGAACAGGTGATTGATCATAAAAGATGCAATCGCCATCCCCAAATTGCACTTCAACAGTGGGAAGCAACATGGTGCTTAAAATATCGTTGTAGGCCTGTGCTATGATAGTGCCACGCAAAATAACAAAGGGTACAAGCCCCCTCCATGAAAAACACGACCACACCATAAAACCCTCGCCTCCCAATCAGTTGGCACTACACGCGCTGGCAGATGACGTTCACCGGGCATTCGCCACACCCACACCCTGACATCGGATCGCCATATTGATTACCGTGATCCGTTACTCCACACAACGTTTTTCCTCTGTTCAAATGTTCAAATGTGTGTGCGTTCTTAAGGGACCTAACTGCAGAGGTCATCGGTCCCTAGACTTACACACTACTTAAACTAAACTAATCTATGCTAAGAACAACACACACACCCATGCCCGACGGAGGACTCGAACCTCCGGTGGGATGTGCCTCGCAGTCAGTGACATGGCGCCTCTATCCGCGCGGCTTCCGCCGTTCAATCATCCAATGTTTACGCTCCTTACACCAAACCGAGCGAGGTGGCGTAGTGGTGGACTCGCATTCGGAAGGACGACGGTTCAATCCCGCGTCCGGCCATCCTGATTTAGGTTTTCCGTGATTTCCCTAAATCGCTCCAGGCAAATGTTGGGATGGTTCCTTTCAAAGGGCACGGCCGACTTCCTTCCCCGTCCTTCCCTAATCCGATGAGACCGATGACATCGCTGTCTGGTCTCCTTACCAAAAACAACCAACGATTTGGCACTTACCAGCGCGATGTGTGGCTTATGAGCAGCCGCTTAACCATGACATCCAAGTTTTCCCACTTCCCACCTAACTGTTATAATACTTGCAGTGGATAATGATGCAGTTTGGAAATCCTGTGTGATTGTCTGGATAGATGTCTGCCTATTACAAATTATGACCCTCTTTAATTGTCAACGGCCTGTATGATTTTGTGCTGTACATGCCTCTTCACGTTTCCACTTCACTATCATAACGGAAACAGGCGCGCGCGCGTGTGTGTGTGTGTGTGTGTGTATGGGTGGGTGTGGGTGGGTGGGTGAGTATGTGGGTGGTCGCCCTAGGCAGATGTGTACTGACGAGAGTGTGGCCTGTGGGGCGTGGCTGGGTCGCTATATTTTAGATGAACAAGTTGCATGTGGGGCAGCTGTCCACTTATCTATTGTAGTTTAGTTGACTGCCAAGGTTTTGCTTTGGTGAAGGACCGTCATTTCAAGGCAACCAGCGTCTCTAAGGGGTACGGCGGAAGGATGGGTCTCGTTAGCAACAGCAAGGGGATGGCTGTTGGATACAGAAAAATCGTAAAGTGCTCTGAGGTAGCAGTTGACTATTTGAAAAAGCCTTTATTCCCCACTCCCCCCTGTAGGAAGCTGGAGGGAGGAAGGGAGGGAGGGATGAAGGATACGGATGAGGGGAGGTAAGAGGGCCTTGAAATATCAGCAGTTTGCGATGGTACATCGAGGAGAATGCACGTTCAACTACCGCCCAATCTACGGTGTTTTGGGACAACGAGTTTCCCCAGTACATGTGTTGCATTGTGACCTGTTTATCACGATCGCTGGTTCTTCCACGACAATTCGAAAGTGTAAATGGAACAGTGATGCATTTTTTTCTAACAGTTGTGGTAATGTGTACTGGCCTCGATTATCTGGGCTGCAGGGTGATTGTCGAGCAGGCGTCTGTAGCGAACTCTGACGGCAAACAGTGATAGATATAGACGTCAGCTGTATACTCATTAAACTCCTCTCTGTCTGAACCACCATGTCATCAGCTGAACATATTTTCCACCAAAAAGAATAAAGATCGTACGTTACACTTCAGCCTTTTTCCCTCTGGCTTGTGTTTTTAGGGTTGAGTTTGAGTAAGTCTGCCAAAAGTTTCGAGCTGCATTGTGGAATTTTTTCCCAGCATGATAACACAGTTTTTTAACTGTATTGCGATTTTAGGCATCCTTGTGTAGCGCTATGCATGTGCAATTAGGACCGATCTGCATGATTAATAATGCAAGTAGGGCCGATCTTTACTTAAGTTTCGCAACTAAAATAACGCCCTCTCCTGCACCTGGGCTGCTGCCATGTGTTGGATTTTCCAGGCAGAAGGACCAGGGTTCAACTCCTAGAAAGGGCACCGCTATTTTCAAATTCTCTCCAGTTCCAAGTGCTTCCGATGGTATAATTTTGTTACGTAATGCATATGGGCTTTCCGTCCAGGAGAATCAGGATTAGAGTTCCGGAAAGCGCACCACCATTTTTAATTCCCCGCCAGTTCCCAGGTGGGGTGCGGTGGGTCGTCAGCACAGCCCTTGGACAAAGAAATTCCCATCAAAATTCGAAATTCCCACCAAAATTCAAAATTCCTGCCAATAGGGTAGGTGGGATTTGGTGGTGGGGAGGGGTGAGGTGGCCAACATGTAGGCTGAGAAAAACACATGACTTTGTTCTGGGGGCAGGAGTGGTCCTGGTTGGGGATGAGGGTGGCCTTGGGGTAATTATTTGATAAAGTTAATTAATATGCACATCCATTTTATCTCAATTTGATATGAAAATTGTGCTGATACTGCCAGTACCCTGCCGTTTTGCTCAGTTACGACATGGTAAAAGTACTCACTATGTACTCACTACCGGTTTAAATACTCCTCATAGGAGAAAATGACATTAGGGAAAAATATTTTGTTTTGATGTCCCCTACAACCTCCCAGAGTTTGTCGGTTTAAATACTTTTCACCCTGTATAAAGTACGCTGCGTCTTTCGCCTTTTCCGCGAAACGCCTAGCTGACACGTTGCTCTGCGAGAGCTGACCATGCTGTTCCAGAGCCGCAGACGTCCCGAAATTCTCCGCCGCGCTAGGGTGGGTGGTGTGGGTGTGGCGTAACAGGTTGGTGCGCTGCGGTGCTTTTTATTGTAGACTAACATTGTTCTCGGCAGTACGCAGCGTAGCGCCATACTCCCTCCCCCCCCCCCCTTCCCTCAATCCCCTCCTCCCCCCCCCCCTTCCCCGCTGGCCCCCTGACGCACCTGCGGCTGTATATTAGAGCAGCGTAGCGCATTACGCCAAGTGCCGCTGGCAGGCGTCAAACTTTGTTGATGGCACCGTAAATTGCAGCCGCGCAAACTGTCTGTCGTAACTCGTAAAAATAACTCCTCCCCGTATACTCTCTTTATACTCGGGCGCGGACCACGGGACGGCCCTCTCCAGGCGCACTTTTTCCTCCTCTTTTGCCCTAAAACAGCCGCAGCACGTGTAGTCGATGTGCTTTAACACGGTCGTATCGAGATCGAGTAAAAGCCTTGGAGGTGCGCGACCATTCAAGGAAGCGGGAGTAAAGTGTGCAAAATTATGCGGCTCGCGCCCGTTGTAAAGTGCGAGTTTACGTCGGAATGACTGCTCGCGTGCAGTCAGTAGCCCACTAAGTAGCCCCGTGAAATGTTACCTAGTGGTCGTTGCATTTAAAGGTCTGATACTGGCTTCCACATTCCCTAACGGATTAGCTCTGGAACTGTCCGCACGCCTTTTCCTGCTCACTGTTAACTCTGTCGATGAATGTTTCAGACATCGTAACCAGTCACTGTTCCCACATTTACAGTTCACAACGCGTTTTGGAGAACATTTCCATCTTCAGGTTAAACATTCGACTCATGTTGGATATCGGTGTGACGTAAACGTTATAGTTATATACGTAGTTCATAGTTAGTCAAAGAGAAATATGTTTTAAGATCTTTTAACTTACTACCCATTTTTTATTTTATTTTTGGGAAATCTTGGAACTGATGTCGCTGATACTGTTATGGTGACTGGAGAACATGAAAAGATACCATTTTGAAAACCAAGTTTTTCGGTAGTATGAACACAGTACTGTGCACTGTGGACTGTTTTGTCAATAATGAGGTAATTTTGAAATATATTTTTGTTGTAACATGTTCCTGATATCACAATTACGTTAGAAGATATATCAAATGATTGGGACATAAAGCAACGAGTTTTAAGTTACTACGTTCTGTCACTTCAAGATTGAGGGTACTCTTTGAATATTTCAAGAAGCAGTAGCAAGTGAAGAATGTTGAGATACAACACTAAGTATCTTGTGCCACGCTCTTCACAGTGGTTTGCACGCTATGTATCTACATGTACGTGAAGGTAAGTGACTATTTGTTCAGTAATGTATTTAAATTCGTGCTTGAATTTCGTGTCATTACAGACTTAAAAAGTGGACAATTCAGGCTAAGCGTTATTGGACACATAGCTTTTAACTTAAACGCTCTTCTCAATAAACCTAGCTTTTAATTACCTAGTTATGCCCTTGCTTCTCTCAAAATTCTTTACCTGCTCTGTATGAGATGAATCCGAACGACAGGGTGACGTGTTGTTTTATTCATACACAAAGCTTTGTCAGAGATGAAAGTCACGTGAAAGGTTAAATAAAAATACCAACACTCTCTGCTTTTCAGGGCAGAGTCTTCCAGTTCCCCGTTCTGATGCATTAACCGCATGAGTTATTGGCCAGCACAAAAGAAGCTGCTACTACTGAAAGGACACTGCAGTTTTGAAAAATATATCAATGACGTGCTGCACGTATAGTATGAAAGAGCAAAGGTAAAACAGCGGAATAAAAGAGAAAAAGGTTACAGGAACGATGTTTGTGTCTAGTATCCTGTGTACGTCCTTAGCTTAAGGTCCATCGTTATGGGGAAGCGTTGCTTTGCTTCACAAGAATAACAGTTTTCAAGAGAACTCAAATATAATCCTTTAATTCGGCAGCACACTGCGTACTAGGATGCCCGCCAATGTTTGTAGCGACTCAGTAATTGAAACAGAAAGCTAAAATGTTATTTGTGTGGCAAAAGATAAACTATTACCATCTCTAATAAATAACAAATACAGCAGAAACAGCAAAGTTGTCATTGATACTGAAAATACTCTTTACTGGAATATCAAAGAGACAACTCCCGACTGTATTGTAGCCTCAGGGAAGTTCCCGTTACTCATTTGGTAGCATGCTGAGTGCAGAGGAGCCGTCGCGGAGGGACTGTAACGAGGAAAAATCCCAGTCCCTTATCTGGGATTGAACCCAGGAGCCACGGCCTGAGTGTAGTACTCTATCCGTTAGCTAGACTACGAAGGCCACTTAGTTACTTAGCCAAGTTTACTTACACAGGGTGTCACAGGAGAAACGGTCAATACTTAGGGACGTGACAAGAACGGTCGTTAGAGGCAAAGAATTCTAAAAAATTTGGGCTCTGAAATTGATACCTAAAGAGCTATGAACACTTCTCCATCTTCATTACTTTAAAACAGATCTCTTCAACTGCAAGCTATTTTCTTTTTATAATCCGAGAGGTGATTGTATGGGTTAAACCAAAGAACAAATATGTGAGTTAAGCATGTGCTCTAGAGTGCATGCCTTAAGAGCTATGAGAACTTGTTTATCTACGCTCTTGTGAAACTCATCGTTTTGGTCCTTACTACATCCTCCCACAACGTAGAAAACAAAGAGCTTGCAGTAGAAGAGATTTGTTTCACACTGTCGAAGATGAAGTAGTCCTCATAGATCTTAAGGTACGCATCTCAGAGCCCATGTTTCTTTGCATCTTTGCTTCGAATGATCACCCTTGTCGCATCCCTGAATATTGCCCGTTTCTCCTAGGACAGCATGTGTACATAAAACTTAACCAAGAAAGTAAGAGGCATTTTGGAGCCTACTTTTACTACATCTTTTGCTTCGAGTTGTAGGGGCCAGGCCCAAACCCATACAGCATGGCCGTTCCAGTCATATCCCTGAATATTGAGCATTCCTCCTAGAACACCCCGTGTACGTCCTCCACGAGTCTTTGGTGCAATGATTCATATTGACATGGAACGAGTCGTTTACGGCCTATTCAAAACCACCTGCTTTTAAGTCGACAAAACGCTGGCTATTTGCAGTTGCTTGTAAGTAAAAGTAAAAACAGTTTATAAACAGAAGTGACCGTGTAATCCTCATGAACTACGTAATGTATAAATTTGTTGTAGCTGGGATCCACAGTCATACAAATTATTTGCAGGCCATCATCTCTACGCCAGTGGCTGTTATAAGTTTTTATTACACTATTGCAATTTTGGCCTTAGGCCATTATCAAGTGCTGCTGAAAAATACTTTTTGCGATTTGTTAGTTTAATCTTCGATGGCGATAGCGCGTTTTATATGATTGACATAGAGAAGACGTACTATATTGTATTTCCATATTACTTTCGTTTGCTATGTCGATGATCAATTTATGTACTGAAAATGCATATAAAGCTGACAAAATGTTGCGCCAGCTGTGTTGGATTTGAGCTAGCGTGGTTCCATGGGAGCGTGCTACTGATTTAGAGCACAGGAGGTACTGCGTGACATCTCGCCGTCTCTGTCAGTTTGGTTATATAGTGTTAATACAGTAAACCTGCGACGCAATAATATCACGTTTATATTTAACAGCAAGAGGGGCAAAAAAGAATACCTACAATTATGTATAACGATGTTTAACCCTTATGTGTGTAATTCGACGTATAATCCTCACATTTATTCATGATGTTTTAAAAATAAGTCACATAAGATTTTATGTATAACGATGTATAACTCTTGTGTATGTAATTCAATGTGTAATTCTCAGGTTTATATATGACGGTTTAAGTCACGTGAGATTTTATAGGAGACTTCATAATTGTTCAACCATGGCATGTTCTTTGCTTCCTAGTACAGTCGTTGGACTGCAATAGCGCTCCACACATAGCAAAACAGCATCTGTAATCCGTTTACGCGCCAAAACGGTTATTAGCAGCCTGCAAACAGTAGTTGCAGCTGTTGTCTAATGCATTTGTGACTAGTGATGGTTTAACTAACATGTGCACTTACAGGTTACGTTGTTTTACGATGTCTGATTGCTTGTGCTCGCACTGTGTAACAACGTCAGGAGTGTATTTAACAGTACTGACAACGACCTACAAAATTGGCTGTAGAGCAGCGTACTAAGCTGCTGCCAGCCCGCCCCCTTCGGGGGGAATTGAAAATCAATAAAGGAAAAAAAAAGACCTACAAATCTGTCAGCTTACATTTCGTTGATATGGCTTAAAGACACAATATTTAAGTAACATGGCTACATAGTCGGCACAACGTCAAGGTACATAAAGAATCCGTAAAATAGATTTTTAAACATTCTGTATTTTTCAGCAGCACTTTATACTGGACGAAGACCGAAATTGCAATAGTTTAATAAAAACTTATAACAGTCACTGGCGTAAAGATGATGTACTTCAAGTAATGTAATGTATTGGTTTTCTATACGCAATGTAAGGAGTTGTAAAAGAAATCTGTTAAAGTTTAGATATTCTATTGTTTTGGAATTGACAAAAAGATCAAAGATTTTTTGTAGCAGCGTTATTTATCATTTTTTTAGTTAAATTTTGTTTTATTGATGGGAAAAGAAGTTCTTTTCTCGTACTCTTGTGATTAAGAACAAGGATATTCTTTCCGAAATGTAGTGGATTATTTACAACAGATTTCATGAGACCGCTGAACGCTGTAGTCAGTCTCCCTCACTATTCAAACAGTTGTGTACAAAAAAAAATGTATGGCAAAATAATATGTTATTCTTGATGTATGTTTTCTGTAAATAATATTTTCTTTCTTAATAATCAATTACGAAAAGATATAATTGCAGAATATAGTTTATAAAAAAATAACGGAACTATGTAAACAAAATACTTGTTTCTCTTCAAAGCTTGAAATAACACCAAATGCAATATTAGTTTCAGAACTGTTCGAAGTTGTTGCTTGTTTATTTCAAATTTTAACTTTCATCAATACTAACAATATTTAAGTGTTCCATGTTGGTTACTGACTCTTGTACTAAATTTGTAATTAATTGTTAATATAACCTTTTACATGCAGAACGGAAAATGCTGTGAGTGTATTTTTCTTTAACAAAATGTACTATTTCATGAGCGATTGTTTGTGTAATGTGATAAATGGTATCAGAGTCATTAAAAAAAATTTTATCCTGTTTATTCTGCAGTAGAAGAGGAGTGAGGTAGTGGAATGTCATTAATGATGTCTCCCCTATCGACAATTGTAGAATCAGATGGCACAACTTTATGTGTTGTTTTCTTTAGATATGATGTGACCTGTCTGTTAGACACAATAATAATTCTACAAACATCTTTTTTTCTGAGGATGAGTCGAGATTTATAACGCATAATACATTGCGTAAGTAACAAAAGACTGTGGCGTGGCTGTCAGATATGGTTTTGTGATTTTTTGTAGCTCTGTCACGATTACACGGAAATTAACTTCTGCGCTTGGTACGTTTTGCTGGGAGTTACAGGTATTCGATTCCTCGCTGGGAGGGAATGCGCTAAGAGAGTTAGGCAGTCCCGTAACGTAGATGAAAGCCTTTCATGGTGTCTCAGTGGCAGGGAACAGGCACGTTCTGGGTGGTCACCAGTTTTCGCAGAAATGGTCCTGTTTCCCGTAATGCTCATTGTGGGCAGCTGCTGGCACTAATATGCTTGCCACAGGCGCAGATGCCACTGGACGCCACAGCCTTTTCCCCAAGGGTGCTTCAGGGTGAAATTGAGCTTTCTATCTGCACATCGAAGCCACCTTCCGGCGTTTCCCTGGCATGAGGAAATTCGTTGCTTCCCTCCAAACATCATAGAATGCTCACCCCAAAATGACGTCCGTGGCACCGGACTATGTGCAGTTGGTGCTGGCCAACTGAGTGAGACTGTTTGAAGCCAGCATGAAAATCATGAATCATTATGATACTTCTTGCAAGGATTGAGTAGGAAGTTTCTATTGCTTGTTGTAACATAGAAAGGGGAAGATACCCATTCGTCAGATTGCCAGCAGCATTCTGTCTCCCCTCCAAATGCAACTCTGGAATGGCGAAAGTTCTGGAGAGAATTTTTTGTTAAGAGGAAGGGTTCCGTCTAGTGCTGACTGGCGCCCTCTTGTGGTATACTTGAAGAACATAAATTTTGCTCAGGCAGTAACGCAGCATACATATTACATTTCACGAATCAGTATTAAAATATCTACTACATAAAGTTTGTCATGTATTATTCTTCCATTCTGTGTTGGTATCGGTGATGCAGACGCCACTATTAGCCACGAATGTCACTTCTGTCCCAGAATGGCGTCTGTGGGAGCTATGGGGAGTGTCCCAGCAGTACTACAGCGAGCATGGAGCCAGGAAAGCTTGTTGTGTATTAACATTCTTTGTTCAACGTGACTTCTATACAACAGGGTGCTGTCAGCATCTTGGCAGCATGTGTGGTCATCCATACAGTGGAGTTCTATCTCAGCCTAACTCCCAGTGACATGCTTGACCATGCATGAGTGAATGTGTACATTAGGCAGAATCCCATAAGTGTGTACAATAGGTACCTACTTGTGAGTATGTACATTAGTTAGCAACCTGTTAGTGTGTAAATTAGGCAGCAATACATGGATGTGTACATTAAGCAGCAGCCTATGGTTGTATACATTAGGCAGCAACCTGTTGGTGTCTACATGAGGCAACGACCCATGGATGTGTGTACTAAGCAGCAACCTTTGGGTGCGTATGTTACATACCTACCTATGGGTGTGTGTGTTAGGTAGCTACCTGGAGGTGTGTATGTTAGGCAGCAAACCAACCTTTAGCTTCAAAAATGTCCAAATGTGTGTGAAATCTTATGGGACTTAACTGCTAAGGTCATCAGTCCCTAAGCTTACACACTACTTAACCTAAATTATCCTAAGGACAAACACACATACCCATCCCCGAGGGAGGACTCAAACCTCCGCCAGGACCACCCGCACAGTCCATGACTGCAACCTTTAGGTGTGTATGTTACGTAGCAGTTCACAGGTGTGTACATTAGGTAGCAGGCTGCTATCTCAGCAGAAGAGCAGCAACGAGCAAGTGGGCTGCGGTGACACAAACCGCAATGAACCAAGGAAAGCATCGCCCAGCAGCCAGCAAGCTTGCACTGCAGTAGCTTTGAACAACAAGCCATACACGCAGATGACTTGTGTCAATGCCAGGACGCTTGGAGTCGTCCAGTGTGCCAGATGAAGACATCCTAGGAGAGGCATTCAGTTGGTGGCCCAGACACGATACCTATAAACCATCAGCTCTGAGGTAGCTCACTGATCAGCGACTAGCTGATGATACTGCTTGACGAGGTTGCAACTGCCCAGCTCCATTTTGGACTGATGGCTGGCGTGGAGATGGTGGTGGCGCCAGCTTTAGATGGAAGTCAAGGAACTAGTCGTGCAAATGTACCGTCTGCTGCTAATGGCTGGGTGGCAAGCATTTATAGTCGCTCTACCCAGTTATGCTGCAACAGAAGCCCAATTCCTGTCATGAAAACGACCACAGAAATGTAGCATTGTGCCGTGGTATATGGAAGTCCAGCCCCGACTGCTACGGCAGGCTGTCTTCATTGCTGAATAGTATCCAGTAGTCTAGTGAAAGAAATTCGTAGAAGGCTCACCTACATGTTTCTTGGCCGGATGTGAGGTCTGATCTGCTGTTTTTGCCGCAACATCGTTCCCCCCTCAGGAAGCTTCCGTCCTGCAAATCCCAGGATGTTACAATATAATACTTACACCAACACGATACAGTTGCGTTTATATTATTTCTCACTCTCAAACCGACCATTCGCCTTTCCTATAACTGACCTTATGTCCTGGTTCCATTTCACACCACTTTGTAACTTTATGCCTACATATTTAAATGATGCGACTGTGTCAAGCAACTCACTACCGATTATTTTAGGATGGTTTTTCCTACACATCTGCAGTAATTTACATTCTTCCATTTTTATAGCAAGTTGCCAATCATCACACCACTACACCATCCTATATTCTCTTACAGTCACTTAAAAACGACACTGTTCCATACACTACTGCATCATCAGTAGACAGTCGCAGATTGCTGTTGGTCCTGTCCGTCAGATCGTTAAAGCATATAGAACAAGAGAAATCCTATCTCACTTGCCCGGGGGTATTCCTACAATAAAACAGTGACTTTCTCTGGTTATTTTAAGACTAAATATGCAGTACCCTGACAGTTTATTTGTCATCACAACACTGAATTATCTCATTATTGTTTTTTCACTTTTATGCCACAAATATTTGGAGGGCGAAGAAATGTTTTAACAGTTTTTTGTATATTGATAAAAACTCAGACAGTTCAAGTGTTTGAAATTTTGCTGGACACACGCAACACCTTTTTTGTTTTAAATTGTTGCTTATCCGTAGTCCACTACATGTCTGCAAGAAGAAAGACAAGTTCCGTGTTAGCATTATGACTAGGATAGGAAAAGGTAATTTTACGATTTTCAGCTGTTCACAATAACGAAAAACACTATGACTGATTGAAATATGTACACCTCATTTACCTTAATCAGTAACTGATATGTATGATCCAACAGGACAAATCAAACATTCTGCCTCGTGTTCGCTTTTTCACCTTTTGAATGATATGTATTTCCCTATAAGCACATCATTAAATACTGCCTTTCTTTTCCACATTTTGTATTTTAAGTTCGTAGCTTAATTTGATGGGAAAGACACAACACTGTATCAAATAAACAACACAACTTTAACCTCAGCCTCCAAGGCTAGTAGAAGCAACACCAAAGAACATAAGGTGGAACACACAACATATCGGTTGGGTAAGGGTAGGCAGCTGGCTAGTGATATCGCCAAAGACATAAAAATAAAGTTACTAAGTCGTGATAGATTTTTTGTCAAAAGTGTTACAGCTGATTTCTTTACGATTTATCACAGTGACGACTGATTTCCTTTGTCCAAAACTGGTGTTTTTTCTCATAGACCATAAAAAGAGGACATTCGTAGATTTTTATGAAATTCGCCCAGACACATTCTATGGCCTCAAAAAGAGAGAAGCGTCTGAGAAAACGGGGACGTTAGGTAACTCCTACCGATAACAAGCTACCTTTTGCGAAGTGATATGGAAGGTAACACCGCGACAGGTCAGCAACCACACTATCACTCACTTTGGAAAAAAAATCACAGTGGAAATAGCGCAACAAAACACGGACAGCGACAACATAGCTCAGCAACAAGGGAGACTACAATTTGGTGCTAATGGTACTCTTCACAGCTGGCAACGAACATCTGCAAGTGACTACTGCACGATGTCTCTCGACTGCTGCCGACTGCTACCGATCTGAGCCAGGCAGTCCGCGTGCCAAGTTTAGTTCCCACAGAGCAAATCGTGCAGTGAATTATCTGTCCAAGGCACAGCTACATAAAAAGACACAGAAATATCAATGAACAAGAAAAAAACGTGAGTATTCGCTGTTAAAACACGAAACACAGTCCATGTAAAACAAACCACACGAAATAGTTCTCCATGCCAAGGCATCACAAGAAAAATTTGGCTGACGTTCACAGGTTACTCTAAAGACACAAGTAACAATAAAAACAAGTTTGTCAGGGGAATATAACGCAGCCACGGCGCAGGAAAGCCGAATACAGCAATGGTAAGCTAAGAAGTGGCATATGCCACGATTTTACCGGAGTATGTGTTTTAAACAATGTGTTTCTAAAAGAAACTTCAGTGCAGTCATACATTACGCTTACAGATGGCATGGTGTATTACTTTGTGGCTGATCTCGAATTGCGGTCACAAAGAACACATGCAATTTGAAAAAAGGTAAAGGTCATTGTTATCTAATTAACAACAAAATGCAATGCGACATATTTCTTACTCTAAATAATACCTTTATGTATGTGTTTCGAGAAAAATAAAGAAAACACGCACTAAGGATGCCACAACTGTGGTGAAACATGTTTGGGTATAAAACCAATGTACTTACAAAAAAGCTGGTCCATCTTCAACTAATTGTTACTAAACAATGTGTTTGTTCCTACAAAGTGGGGTCCTGAAGTTTTTATTTACTTATTGATTATTTTCAATATGAGAAGACCGAAGGAGCAACATATTTTACTTGCTAAAAACATTCGACATGCAAGATCGCATAAATATTTCCTCATTTGAAACAATCAGTTTCGGCAGACTTTGTTGTCAACTTCAGATCTTAAAAATATTTTGTTATGAAACGTGTTCATTTTATGTTGGTCCTTACGTCAAGTTATCATGTGGATAAAAATCAGCAAATGACAACTTTGCTGATTTTTATCCACAAGTTTTTACCAAATTATTTACTTATTTTTAAATTGGATTTTGTTAACTTAGCCAGTCGTCACTAGTTTCTTTCGTTTTTTAAATCAGTCATATTTTGTAAAAACACAATGAAACTTATAGAATACTCAACCCGTTACATAGAATGTGGCGATTTATGTTAACATTCTGCTGTATTCACAGGTCTTACGGTCTACACTTAAAACAAGAATGTTGCCTGAGGCAGATTTCGAACCCGTGACCTCCACGTTTCGAGGCTTGTGATATCGGGACGTATTCATATTTACATATTATTCGTGAGGGCTGGATATAGAAGATACCAGCAGGAGCAGAAGAGTTTCGTTTTGCAGAAAATCGCTGCTTGCGACTTCTCTCCACCACCAACATTTCATACCGTCGACGTTTCGCATGGCGTTTGATTTTGTGCCGTTCAACTCGAAGTAATTTAGTCCCGCGTTGTTATTGACTGCAAAATCCCTGGTACATTTGCTCTGAAGCGCCGAGACAGCTCCGCAATATCGGAAAATAAATACTGCCAGCGGTGTTCTGTTGGTCGTCGCAATATAAATAACTATCTTGTTGTGTGCCATCTGATATCCTTGCCGCGCGTCGTTACTTTATATGCAGAGCAGGCTGAAATTGTGGCAGCATAAATCTTGATGCGTTTTTCATTAACAGTGATGGCGAAATATGGTAGCATATTTTTGCTAGTAATTGGCAGTGGCCACCTCCGGCACGTGTGCTGCGCGTGAGCGCTCTATTAGCAGGGGAGGGGGGCAGCCGGAGGCACCGCCGGCAATTTCCTAGCGCTTATCATTTCTTCCTGCCCTTTGGTTCGCTTCTTTCTCTGTCCCTTCGATTCCCATTTTATCTCGATGTTTTTTGCGCTGCAACGGCTTCCTCGTTTTTCCAACGTGGTTCCAGTCGCCCGTATCGTTTATTTTCATAAGCGCTGCGTATATCTTTCGAGACGTTTGTATCGGCGTTGCCACAGTTTCAGTTCTACGGCATCGTTTCCGGCATACCGCTACGGCACCGCAGAATCTCTATTTGGTTACCGACGCAATCCTGTAGAAGCCACTTTGCCGCTATCTACTGCAAGTTTCTAGAGATAATGGTTTCACATCGCTCTAGAAGGTTTCTGAGCTTAGTGACTGTTGTTTTACTTCGTGTACAGAGGGATGGCAAATTATTTTACCCCTTTTAGGAAGCTATATTTTTACGAATAGTCATCGTAAAGCGGCAACTTGAATCTCTTATGTCAGCTGGATGCATTTGATGTGAACCCCTCCGTAATACGACTGACGTCCAAGAGTGAGTCTTATTCCCGACTGTTCCTCTCTAGCAGACTTACTGGAATTATATCGGTGGCTGAGGCGTTGCACCTTATCGGTTCCGGCAACGTAGTTGGATGTGAAGGTATCTACCGGTACCGTCTACGAAAACGAAAAGGAAGAAATACACATTTGAGCGATCCATGGAGCAGGAAGTATTTATTCAGCAGACGCAGCTGCGCCCATACACTGCCGTTCCAGGTAGAGAATTAGATACGACTGGCCCTTCGTTTCCTAAAGAGATCAGGTTCATTCATAATGAAAAATATTCTTTCTCCCTGTCGTGTTTGTTGCCATTAAAGCATATTCCAAATGCCAATATACATGTGCTTGTCAGATGACGCTGACGAAGAACACTGGACCAAAAAAGATCGTTAGGGCCGGCTCTTTCGACATCCTTGAGACCCTCATTTCCATATGTTATGCCTATTGCCTTTTGCAAATAAGTAAAGCATCGCTTCATTAGTCACACACGTTATCACAAACCCTTATCTTGTTTGGAAACTGTCATAAACTTCTAACATAACGCCAGCTCCCTATACCCATTTATTAGGCTGCATTAGCTGCTTCTGTGGTCACGACAGTATAGCCGTGCTTCCGGGGGGGGAGTTGCGTCGGCCCCGGATCGAATACATTCTACGGCCGGCGGGTTAACTACAAGGGACGGTGTGCGGGCCAGCCTGGATGTGGTTTTAGGCGGTTTCGCGCATCCGTCGAGGTGAATACCAGGATGACACCGAAGGCCCACGGAAGTTACACGATTCGCAAACACATAGAATACTTTCGCTCGTTTTTCCTGTTCCAGTCGCAAGAACGACTGCCGGAAAGCCTCCGTGCGCGCTCGAATCTCTTTAATTTTACATTCTTGATCTCCTCGGGATGTATAAGTAGGGGGAAGCAGTATATTCGATACCTCATCCAGAAACGCACAGTCTCGAAACCTGGACAGCAAGCTACACCGCGATGCAGAGCGCCTCGCTTGCAGAGTCTGCCACTTGAGTTTGCTAAACATCTCCGTAACGCTATCACGCTTACCAAATAACCGCGTACGAAACGCGCCCCTCTTCTGTAGATCTTCTCTTTCTCCTCTGTCAACCCGACCTGGTACGTATCCCACACTGATGAGTAATACTCAAGTATAGGTCGAACGAGTGTTTTGTAAGTCACCTCCTTTGTTGATGGACTACATTTTCTAAGGACTCTCCCAATGAATCTCAACCTGGTACCCGCCTTACCAACAATTAATTTTATATGATCATTCCACTTCAAATTGTTCCGTACGCATACTCCCAGATACCTTACAGAAGTAACTGCTACCAGTGTTTGTTCCGCTATCATATAATCATACAATAAAGGATCCTTCTCTCTATGTATTCGCTATACATTACATTTGTCTATGCCTATCCGCTGCAGATCTTCCTGCATATCGCTGCAATTTTCTAATGCTGCAACTTCTCTGTATACTACAGCATCATCCGCGAAAAGCCGCATGGAACTTACGACACTATCTACTTGGTCATTTATATATATCGTGAAAAGCAATGGTCCCATAACACTCCCCCGTGGCACGCCAGGCTGGTCCCGACAGAGGTTCGAGTCCTCCCTCGGGCATGGGTGTGTGTGTTTGTCCTTAGGATAATTTAGGTTAAGTAGTGTGTAAGCTTAGGGACTGATGACCTTAGCAGTTAAGTACCATAAGATTTCTCACACATTTAAACATTTTTTTTGGAAAGCCATAGGTTACTTTTACGTCTGTAGACGTCTCTGCATTGAGAAGCACATGCTGTGTTCTGTTTGCTAAAAACTCTTCAATCCAGCCACACAGCTGGTCTGATATTCCGTAGGCTCTTACTTTGTTTATCAGGCGACAGTGCGGAACTGTATCGAACGCCTTCCAGAAGTCAAGGAAAATGACATCTACCTGGGAGCCTGTATCTAATATTTTCTGGGTCTCGTGAACAAATAACCATGCCTACCGACCATGTGGGACAAAGGGGTAAGAAAAAGAAGATTAGCAACTTGTGTGGGATCGTTAATAACATTCGGAGAATTTACCTCGTTATTAGTGGGCACGCAAGTGATGGTATTTTGCTTGTACAAAGTAACGTGGTAAGCGCTGTCTCATAGAGTGCATTCGTCCAAGTCTCACTGGCCTAATCCAATGCCCTATGGTCTGAACTGCGATAAGCTGCAACTCTCGTTCACCTGTAGTGGTTCTGGAGGGGAGCGCTTGGTACATATAGAATGTAGTTAGTCCCTTTATTTGGCTGTTCTAGCAACAGGAAGGTGATGTGTTGTTCCAGCACGATAATGCTCGTCCACACGCTGCCCCTGACGCTCAACGTTTTCTGAAAACATGCAGCAACTTTCTTGGTCAGCTCGAGTTTCGGGCATTCGGGAGGACGACGGTTCAATCCCGTCTCCGGCCATCCTGATTTAGGTTTTCCGTGATTTCCCTAAATCGTTTCAGGCAAATGCCGGGATGGTTCCTTTGAAAGGGCACGGCCGATTTCCTTCCCAATCCTTCCCCAATCCGAGCTTGCGCTCCGTCTCTAATGATCTCGTTGTCGACGGGACGTTAAACACTAACCACCACCACCATCGAGTTCCGGACTCGTCTCCAGCCTAGCACACCAACATCTCTTGCAGAATTACGTGAACAAGTCCAGCAGGTGTGTCATGAAATATCCCAGGCATATCGACTGGATGCCAGAGTCAGCGCCTGCATTGCCACTTCTGGAGGCTTCACCATGTACTAATACGGGTCGATACCTGGTATCTCAGAACCGCTTGCGCTATTGGTCTGTAAATGTTTTTCTTGTTCTCCGGAAGCACTGTTGCAACAATAAATCTTGAGTGAATTGAAAACCTCTGCAATGGTACACCTTTTTTTCTGGCAGTGTATGTAATCATAGCGGAGCCGAAAGGAGAATCATTCTAGCGACGATATGGACCGCAAATGAATCCACTGACAAAGCGACTTTTACAAGGGGCATCTCAGAAACGGTTAAGCTGTTTGGCTGTGCACGTACTACTGTAATGAGCATCTATGGAAAGTGGTTCAAGGACGATGAAAACACGTTCAGGTGACAAGACGCTGGACGTCCATTCCTCATCACAGAAAGTGGCCATCGCAGGCTTGTCTGACAGAGCAAAGCGGGACAGGTGGAGATACTCGTATTTGGCAGATCTGATGACAAGAGTACAATGCTGATGCAGCAGAAGTGTTTTGAAGCAGACCGTCCAGCAGACGTTCTTGAATACTGAGCTCTGCAGCGGAACATCCCTGCGTATACTCATGCTGACTCAACGACATCGTCAAATACGATTGCAGTACTCCCAGGATCATTGAGACTGGGGCGTGGGTCAAACCACGCCACGGACGCTCGCCAATGGCAGGAGTTTTATGCTATGGGGGGCTTTAGACTGGGCGTCCATTGGATCTGTGGGAGTGTGCTGTGGAGCTTCAACTACTCAGATTAAACTCGGAAGATGAGTACAGAGTGACATTTACTAAAACATTAATATTACATTTATGTAGTATGTTACCAAAATCATCATAAAACATTTATAGGAAAGATAATACGATTAGGTTTCAGAGCAGCAATAGCATATGAGCAGTAAGCCGTTACAGAAATCATTAAAATTCGCGATGCCTCAGCTCCACTTAAAAAAAATGGTTCAAATGGCTGTGCGCACTATGGGACTTAACATCTGAGGTCATCAGTCCCCTAGAACTTACAACTACTTATACCTAACTAACTTAAGGACATCATACACATCCATGCCCGAGGCAGGATTCGAACCTGCGACCGTAGTGGTCGCGCGGTTCCAGACTGTAGCGCCTAGAACCGCACGGCCACTCTGGCCAGCAGCTCCACTTAAATTCGGAAGCAACACCACACGGTTTTCTTAACATTTATTTCCAGATATATAAGTTATCCAAAATTTCACAGCAATAATAACAGCCTTGTGATACTAACAGGACATAAGTGGCTCCAAAACAAGTACAGTCCAGAATTATTCCAACACAGATTTTAGTCAATGAGAACCTACAACGTGCTTCCAGTCGTTCTATGTCCACACATCTCTGTATTATAATTTTCTGCAGAGGGTTCCTTGCGCTCTTATCTGAAAATTCTCACATCGTACCAGTAATAGCATTACTAGAATCTGAAACCAACAATTACATTACTGAAATCCAAATCTACAATCCAATTCATACGAAACAAAGAGATAAGTAGCTTGCGAACATCGGTGAAATGGCACTTTTGTCACTATCGTGTTCCATTTCCGCACCGTTGCTTATTTGGACCTTCCCGTTTACTGTCCATACAGATAACTGGTAGTTAACATACCTAAGCTTCATCTGAAGCAGAGGCACCATACGATACAGCTCCGGCTGTCCAGGAAGACAGAGAAAGATCCAAGTGAGATCCGATGACACAGTTGGCTCTTCGCAGTTAGATGAAAACGATTTGATACCCAGTTCCAACATCACCGTACTGTGGACTTTAAACTCGCACTACGGCATACACACTAACCTGACAAGAAAAAAAATCACCAATAAGGTCTGTACCGTTATGTGATCTATAATGCTCACAGAGCCAGAAAGACAGAGACCAACTATACAACCCATGAGTTTGCTGCAAAACACAGTGGCAAAAAGCAATGAATAACGTCAAAGCAGCAAATTCCCTTCAGTGCGGATTTATTCAGAAAGCCTATCACATAGCAATCCCTTGATTTGTCCCATCCCTTCTACAGAAGAGGAAGCTGTTTCCATTCACCACGTTCCATGAAGGCTGAAGATTCCTAGACTTGCGCCTCGGTTGGTGGCTTTTCGGGTTCCGCTTAATAGATCAAACGCCCACTACACAAAGAAAGCGGCTACACGGGTAACGCGACCTGTATGGAAGGGACTGGGCGATTTTTTATGTTAAAGCGTCTCAGGAAACCCCAAAAAGGGCGCCCATCTAAAAGGGTGCAGGTAAAACACAGTAACGTAGTTGTGTAACAATCGGTATTGTAGTTGTAAATTGTCGTAGCTGTGTTGGAAAGGAACCATAGATCAACGCCCTAACAGAAAGCACTAAAGCTCAAATAGGTGCGGAAAGCTGGCTAAAGCCGGAAATAAGTACAGCCGAATTTTTTTCGAAACGACCGAACAGTGTTCAGAAAGGATAGACTAAATACAGTTTGTGGTGGAGTATTTACTGCTGTCCGAAGCAGTTTAACGAGTAGTGAAATTGAAATAGATAATCGCTATGAAATAGTATGGAGTATACTATTAATTGGATCGTTTTACCGAACCCCTGACTCAGAAGACAAAGTTACTGAACAGTTCAAAGAAAACTTGAGTCTCATTTCAAATAGGTACCCCACTCATACAATTATAGTCGGCAGTGACTTCAATCTACCCTCGATATGCTGGAAAAATTATGTGTTTAAAGCCGGCGGCAGGCATAAAACGTCATCCGAAATTGTACTGAATGTTTTCTCAGAAAATTATTTAGAACCTTTAGTTCATGAACCCACTCGAAGAGTAAATGGTTGCGAAAGCATACTTGACCTCTTAGCAACAATACTCCTGGACAAATAGTGAGTGTTGTGACGAATAGAGGGATTAGCGACCACAAGGCAGTTGCTGCTCGGCTGAATACCGTAACACCTACAACCATGAAAAATAAACGCAGAGTATATGTATTAAAAAACTGATAAAAATGCCCTCAACGCCTTTTTAATAGACAGTCTCCACTCTGTACTATCTGATCATGTAAGCGCAGAAATGATGTGGAATGATTTCAAAGAGATAGTATCGACGGCAATTGAGAGATATATACCACAGCCGGCCGCGGTGGTCTAGCGGTTCAGGCGCTCAGTCCGGAACCGCCGGACTGCTACGGGCGCAGGTTCGAATCGTGCCTCGGGCATGGATATGTGTGATGTCCTTAGGTTAGTTAGGTTTAAGTAGTTCTAAGATCTAGGGGACTGATGTCCACAGATGTTAAACCCCATAGTGCTCAGAGCCATTTGAACCATTTGATATATACCACGTAAAGTAATAAGTGATGGTACTGCGCGATAACAACGGTGAAGTCACTTACTACTAAAGCAGAGTTATTATATAGTGTTTTCCGATAATCCTTCACCAAATAAGACGAAGTAAATGTTCCTGAATTCCAATGAAGAACAACTGCCAAGATGAGATACATAGAAGTAGATATCCTCGGCGTAACAAAGCAGCTTAAATCACTTAATAAAGGCAAAGCCTCCTGTACAGATTCCATACCAGTCAGAGTACTTTGATACAATGGCTCAATTTTTAGAAATTATGTACAACCGCACGCTCATAGAAAGATCAGTACCTAAACACTGGAAAATTGCTCAAGTCACACCAATACCCAAAAAGGAAAATATGAGTCATCCGCTGAATTACAGGACCATACCACTAACGTCAATTTGCGGTAGGGTTTTGGAACAAATACTCTGGTCAGACATTATGAATTACCTCGAAGAAACCGATTTATTGACACATAGTCAGCAGGTATTCAGAAAACATTGTTCTTGTAAAAAAACAACTAGCTCTTTATACTCATGAAGTAATTAGTGCTATTGACAGGGGATGTCAAATTGATTCCATATTTTTAGATATCCGGAAGGATTTCTACAGAGTTCCTCACAAGCGTCTTCTAACCAAATTGCGTGCCTCAGTTGTGCGACTGGATTCGTGATTTCCTGTCAGAAAGGTTACAGTTCTTAGTTACAGACAGAAAGTCATTGAATGAAACAGGAGTAGCGTCAGGCGTTCCCCAAGGAAGAGTTATTGGCCCTCTTTTGTTCCTGATGATGTATATTAGCGACATAGGAGACAATAAGAGTAGCTCTCTTAGATTGTTTGCAGATGATGCTGTCATTTACCGTCTTTTAAAGTCATCAGACGACCGAAACAAATTGCAAAATGATTTACATGAGATACCTGTATGGTGCGAAAAGTGGCAAGTGACCCAGAATAAAGAAAAGTGTGAAGCTATTCACATGAGTACTAGAAGAATTCAGCTAAATTTCGATCACGCGATAAGCCACACAAATCTGAAGGCTGTAAATTCAACTAAGTACTTTGGAATTACAATTATAAATAACCTAAATTGGAACGATCACATAGATAATATTGTGGGTAGAGAAAACCAAAGACTGTGATTCATTGGCAGAACACTTAGAAGGTGCAAAGGTCTACTAAAGAGACTGCTTACATCATGCTTGTGCGCCCCATTCTGGAGAATTGCTGTGCGATGTGGGATCCTGATCAGGCGGAACTGACGGATGACATCGAAAAAGTCCAAAGAAGGGCTGCTCTTTTTGTACTATTGCGAAATAGGGGAGGTAGTGCCATAGACATGATACGTGAATTGGAGTGGCAATCATTAAAACAAAGGCGTTTTTCGTTGCGACGGCATCTTCTCATGAAATTTCAATAATTAGTTTTCTCCTCTGATTGCGAAAACATTCTGTTGGCAGCCAACTACATAAGGATAAATGATCATCACGATAAAATAAGAGAAATCAGGGCTCGCACAGAAGAAACTGAGTGCTCGTTTTCCCCGCTCGCCGTTCGAGAGAGGAACGGTGGAGAGAGAGTTTGAAACCTTTGCCAGGCACTTTATTGTGAACAGCAGAGTATTCACGTAGATGTAGATGTAGATGAGCAGAATCATCATCTTGGCGATGCTATGCGGGCCTCGTTCCTCTCTGAAGACAGTGACTCAAAATCTCCACAGACTTAACCACAGTAATCAGAGCAAATTTCCACGTCAGTCACAGAACACGGACTGCGTAGCACCACTTGTTATACACACGTTCCGTACGTTATGATCCACATACAGCCCAAACTTTCTTGTTATCGCCGGCCAGAGTGGCCGTGCGGTTCTAGGCGCTTCAGTCTGGAACCGCGTGACCGCTAAGGTCGCAGGTTCGAATCCTGCCTCGGGCATAGATGTGTGTGATGTCCTTAGGTTAGTTAGGTTTAAGTAGTTCTAAGTTCAAGGGGACTGATGACCACAGATGTTAAGTCCCATAGTGCTCAGAGCCATTTGAACCATTTTTCTTGTTATCGCTCCGCGTTCCCGCCTGTAACAATCGTTCCGGCTGTCGCCGCCGTCCTCTCAGCGATACACGTCATGCGACCCACCGACCGCCTCATCCTATCGATAGGCAAAGAGATATCAACCGATACTGCAGTAATCGAAGGCACCATGACAGTTGTGGATTACGTCAACAGCATTGTGGGGCATCTGAATCCATTCATGGCTAACGGCATTCTCTAGGAATGTGTTACACGGTCGTAGTCACGTGACAATTGTTCGAGGAACTAGAAAGTGAACTGATGGTGAATCTTGGCAATCAAATTCGCCTGATGTGAACTCTATGAACACGTCTAGGACGCTAATCGGCACCAGTTATGAGACAATAAACCACCAGACTGTAATTTACGGGAAATGCGTGACTTGTGCGTAGTCGTTTGGTGCGACATACCTCTGCAAATTTGTAACATCCATGCCACGCAGGATCGATGCTGCTGTATTGCGTCAAGACGCTATTACGCAGGTGGTGATAATGTTTCGACTCGTCTGTGTATTTTGTCACTGCAATGATTTCCTTCGTCGTTACCTCGTTTTCACTTTGCCTTCTCTTATGTGATGATGTACAAGATGTTTCACAAAGCTCTGACGATTTCAAATTTGCATAACACACAAACTAACTGCGAAACAATATCTTACACAAGGTAATCATTTATTCAATTTTGCTTGTGAAATACTGCATGGAACAAATGGCGAAGATTCGCGGCTACACAATACTCGAGGCATTTCACCCAGTTCTTGAACATATCTTTCGAAACTGCTGGATGAATTCTATAAATTTCATCGTGAATTCGATCTTTTAACAGTTGCGAGGTTCTCGGCGGTCGGAGTACGCTCTCGTCTTCAAATAAACCAATAGACAAAAGTCTGGCTCGGTTAAATCAGGCGAAGGAGGCGGCCATTCGACGAAAGCGCTATTGGAAATTATGCTGTTATCAAACCCTTCACGGAGAACTTGTAAGGTCTTATTGGATGTGTGACATGTCACGCCGTCTTGCTAGAACGTTTTCGTAACGCTTTCGTAACAAACGAGAAGGGCTTGCGTGTAAACTGTTACGCACACGTTCGTTGTTCTGGCAGTTACACGGAAGTTTCTTACCCATTTCAATATTGTTCCAAGAGCGGGAATCGGATGTCGTGGTTGAATCTAGTAACGAGTACGAAAGGCACGTACACGCGCACGACGTATTCGCCTTAACGAAAATAGCACTCCACCGTGAACGCAAGATATTGCTTCGACCAGTATGACATGATTAGTGACCTGTACGTGAGACGAAACCTGGCACTCCACACTACTAATAGACAGCGCCACCTAGCTGTGTCTTGTTTTCAGTGCGTGTTATTCAGATTTGAAATCGTCAGAACATTACGAAACACCCTGTAAAACGTATTAAATTTGTCTTTAAACAGAACCATTGAAATATATTATTAAAATCGGTGATACCTCCAAAATGAGTGATTAAGAAAACCCTCTGTGTTCACTGTGATTTTTTTTGTCTTGCACAATTTTGAGGTATCAGTCTGTCAACCTCAAAATCATCGATGACATACGCATTACAGGGTATAGTTTCCTCCGATATAAGAAACAGAAATTGAAACGAGTCATACATTTTTACACAAAATTCTGATTTAAACAGTGAAAGCTATGTGTGAGTTATACCACATGGTAGCTCTCACGTTTTCTGAATTTTATGCTGACTTGGAAAACATCGTAATTTTTTAGTCCTCATCCTACTTTTTACTCGCTTCCGTCTGAGAGTTTACGTTTCCAATACCCGGTGTTTAGTCCTGAGGGACGTGTCACGGATGGCTCTCGTACCTCACCCCTACCCCTCCATATTTTCGGTTTCTTTCCCCTGCTCCGTCAGTAACAACAGTGGCAAGATGCAGCGTCTGAGGAGTCAGATTTTTAATTTTAAGCTCGTATTGTTGTTGCAGTAGCTGTTCTTCCGACTGGAAATTCAAGCCCAGGCATTTTTCTTTCTTTTCCCGTCCGCGCTGCTATTGTCTGTTCCCGGTTTCCTATTAGACTGCAAACGAGGTGGATAATATTTCTGTGTTACCCTGTGAAGTTTCTCTGCATCTCAGAGAGCCTTCTTCACATGTTGAAATGGCTTTTATCACCAGAAAGTATTGACAGACAGGCAAAAATAGGACAGTACAAAAAACAAGTAATGTACAAATTACAGTGAATTAACATTTCAGTCCTATTAGCAAATTATTTGCCGCTGTTAGTCTTGCTGTAGACCTTCAGCTTAGAAGGAAAGGAGATTAGCGTTTAATTGCCCGTCGATGACGAGGACTTTGGAGACGGGGCAGAAGATTGAATTCGAGAAAGTCGGGGAAGAAAATCTGCCGTATCCTTTCATAGGAGCCAATCCGACCGTCACCTTAAGCAATTTGGGGCAATTCCATAAACCCTAGAACTAGTTTTCACGCTGCAGCGGAGTGTGCAATGATATGGAACTTCCTGGAAAATTAAAACACCATGCTGGACTGGGGATAGAATCTGAGACCTTTGTCTTTGGAGGAGACGTCCTCTACACACTGAGCTATTCAAGGACGACACAGGATCCGCTCATATTCGAGATCTGGTCCGGCAGACAGTTTTTCCGCCAGGACGTTCCGGGAAAACCGACATTTTGTTGATCGGGACTTGAATGCCTGTCGTCTCTAAGTCGGCATTGCCTCACCCGCTCGGTTTTCCACACAGAAGGTCTTATTACTTCCGTGGTTCAACATATTCTGTCACAGAGTAGAGAGCTTATGTAAAAGCTTGCGCTTTGGGTTTGTTTATAAATAACTTTACTGCTACCAGTAACGTTTTTCTTTTATTCATATTGTACACGACGCGTTTCGGAAAATGATTCTCATTTTCAAGTACGCTTTCTCTTTGTAGTAAGCCATTTTTCCCCAATGTTTTCGTTGTGTGTTTTGTTTTGTTGACTGCAATATATATAAAAAACGGCATTTTTTAGTTAGTTATCTATTTTTATATGTAGTTAGTGGCGGAATTCGGAAGAACTTGTACTTATGGTCTCAAACATGTTAAATAGCACACACAACTTTCAGTTTACAGTATGCACTGAGAATAACTTACATAAGCAAACAGCTACAAACATGTTTTTAGATATAGTTGACAGAGGTAATGTTACAGGTCCTCCACAGTGTGTGATATCCCTTTGTGCAGAGGGTATTTACCTTAACAATATGGGTCATAATTATCTTATATATATTTTACAGTGGCGTTTTTTTATTTGTAACTATTTTAATTTAGGTATGTTGTCAAATCATCTGAAGAAATTCAATAATTCAAGTTCAAGTTTTTCGTTTAACATTTTGTCTTCATATTTTCTGTAGTGTGAATATATTTCCAGTTCTTTTAACATATTCATTTTATGCCCTTTATTTAGTCTGTGGAGTACTTTGGCATTTAGCTCTGTTTATTGAAGTACGTGTCCTGTATTATGTATGTCTACATCTACATGGATACTCTGCAAATCACATTTAAGTGACTGGAAGAGGATTCATCGAACCACCTCCCCAATTCTCTATTATTCCAATCTTGTATAGCGCGCGGGAAGAATGAACTCCTATATCTTTCCGTACGACCTCTGATTTCCCTTATTTTATCTTTGTGATCGTTCCTCCCTATGTACGTCGGTGGCAACAAAATATTTCCGCATTCGGAGGAGAAAGTTGGTGATTGGAGTTTCGTGAGAAGATTCCGTTGCAACGAAAAACACCTTTCTTTTAATGATGTCCATCCCAAATCCTGTATTATTTCTGTGACACCCTCTCCCATATTTCGCGATAATACAAAACGTGCTACCTTTTTTGAACTTTTTCGATGTACTCAGTCAGTCAGATCTGGTAAGGATCCCACACCGCGCAACAGTATTCTAAAAGAGAACGGGCAAGTGTAGTGTAGGCTGTCTCCTTAGTAGCTCTGTTACATTTTCTCAGTGTCCTGCCAATGAAACTCAGTCTTTGGTTAGCTTTTCTGTATGTTCCTTCCAATTTCAATTGTTCGTAATTGTAATTCCTAGGTATTTAGATGAATTTACGGCTTTTAGATTAGACTGATTTATCGTGTAACCGAAGTTGAACGCGTTCTTTTTAACACTCATATCAATGACCTCACACTTTTCGTTATTTAAGGTCAACTGCCACTTTACGCACCATATAGATATTTGTTTCTAAATCGTTTTTCAGTTTGTTTTGATCTTCTGATGACTGTATTAGTCGATAAACGAAAGCGTCGCCTGCAAACAAACGAAGACGGCTGCTCTGATTATCTCGCAAATCGTTTATATAAATAAGGAACAGCAAAGCTCCTACAGTACGACCTTGGGGAACGCCTGAAATCACGTCTGTTTTACTCGATGACTTTGCGTCAATTACTACTAACTGTGACCTCTCTGACAGGAAATCACAGATGGAGTTGCATAACTGAGACGATATTCCATAAGCACGCAATTTCACTACGAGCCGCTTGTTTGGTACAGTGTCAAAAGCATTCCGGAAATCCAGAAATACAGAATCGATCTGAAATCCCTTGTCAATAGCACTCAGCACTTCATGAACAAAGAAAGAGCATATGGACTATCAGACCAATTGTGTGACTGGATTGAAGAGTTCCTAGATAACAGAAGGCAGCATGTCATTCTCAATGGAGAGAAGTCTTCCGAAGTAAATCATATAAAGTTGATCATTGGTAAAACAGATTCCAGACTGAGATTCATTGGAAGAATCCTAAGGAAATGCAATCCAAAAACAAAGGATGTAGGTTACAGTACGCTTGATCACCCACTGCTCGAATGCTGCTCAGCAGTGTGGGATCCGTACCAGATAGGGTTGATACAAGAGATAGAGAAGATCCAACGGAGAGCAGCGCGCTTCGTTACAGGATCATTTAGTAATCGCGAAAGCGTTACGGAGATGACAGATAAACTCTAGTGGAAGACTCTGGAGTAGAGACGCTCAGTAGCTTGGTACGGGCTTTTGTTGAAGTTTCGAGAACATACCTTCACCGAAGAGTGAAGCAGTATATTGCTCCCTCCTACGTATATCTCGCGAAGAGACCATGAGGATAAAATCAGAGAGATTAGAGCCCACACAGAAGCTTACCGACAATCCTTCTTTCCTCGAACAATACGAGACTGGAATAGAAGGGGGAACCTATAGAGATACTCAAGGTACCCTCCGTCACACACCGTCAGGTGGCTTGCGGAGTATGGATGTAGATGTAGATGTAGATGTTATATGCTACATATCGAGCATGATTTTACGTTTTACCATGCTGTATGTTCTTATAGTAGCCAGCTTCGATACCAAATTTTGTGGTGTTTAGATGAGAAAAAAGGAAATACGTTTTTCATGTAACAAGAACGTCACAGGTGCACCGTTTTTCCACTAGGGATCCGCGAAGGTTTTGACGCTTGTGATATTCAGAGACCGTGTTCAAACTACCGTGTGATGAATATTTTAGAGATGCTGCTGAAAATGTCGTCCGTATTCATTAGTGTACAACTGGCATCTGCATGCTTTCAGCAAGCATAATAGCCGTATCTGAGAGTTGGAAAATCCGAAAGCAACTCGTGACTTCCAGCAGAGATTTACCTTAAATATGGGCTGGTGCTGTTCACGACCATCTCATTGGGCCTTATTTTCTGTCTTACATGCTCGGTTGGTTGGCTCATTTTCGGGGTGGGGATCAAACAGCAAGGTCATCGGTTTTAATGGATTAGGGAAGGAAGTCGGAGAGTGTTTTTTCAAAGGAGCCATCCAGGCATTTAAACCTAAATCAGGATGGCCGTTCGCGGGTTTGAACCGTCGTCCTCCCGAATACAAGTCCAGTGTACACGCTCGGTGGCAGAGATTACCATATCTACAGAAAATGAAGATAAATAACCATTATGGTTCCAGCAAGACGGGGCCCCACAACAGTTTGCCGTTGACGTCAGAGTACAGTTAGCCCAATGTTATATCCAGTTGTTGGATTGGGAGGGGTTGGCGAGCACCGTGGCCACCACGTTCTCCCCAGATGAGTCCTGTGGATTCCTTTTTGTGAGGAGAGATGAAGCGTTTGGTGTACGAAACAGTCTGAGCTCCAGAACTGACAGCCCGTTTGGCAGAAGCTGCAGCCATTATCAATGAAAAACCGGTTGTTTTGAGCGTGCCAGACGATCAACAGCGTGCAGATGCAAGTTGTGGACTAATTAAAACGGAAAATATCTTCAGAAACATTTGTTCAAATTCAAATGTGTGTGAAATCTTATGGGACTTAAATGCTAAGGCCATCAGTCCCCAAGCTTACACATTACTTAACCTAAATTATCCTAAGGACAAACACACACACCCATGCCCGAGGGAGGACTCGAACCTCAGCCGGGAGCAACATCTGTAAACAATATTCATCACTCTGCTGTTTGAACGCCGTCTCCGAGTATCAGTAGTGTCAAAACCTTCACGGGTTCCTAGCGGGGAAACGGTGAAACTCTGAAATTTTGCTCGCGTAAGAAAAAGTGTTTTCTTTATTTCTTCAGAAAACTCTAAAATTTTGGAAAAGTAGTTTTTTAAAAACCTTGTTTATTGTAATACGAATTATATCGCTCCAGACCTCATCCAGACAGATACAAGTTGCAGCTGGTGGAAGATTATGATGTAGAAATCACGAGAATTCAACAGCAGTTCGTGTTGCGTCGCAAAAATGAGTGGTGCTTACCTTAAGAAGCGCTGCATGTAAAGTTCTGCAGTCTTCAGCCTGCTACGCATGTGCAGGGTGTTTGAAAAAAGTTTTCCAAGTTTTAGGAGGTGGTAGTACAGACTAAAACAAGAACAATATCTCTAGTAAACATGGTATCTAAAGAGCTTACCTTAAGGGCTATATGCACCTGTGTATCTCCACTGCTGTAATGACATCTCTTTTACTGCAAGCACGTTGCTGTTACGAACGACCTACAGAATGGAATAAACACATGAGGACTCATTACTTTTATTGTCCTTCAATGCAGAATGGAAATTTGTTAACATCGAATACAGATTTAAGTGTCATGAAGTCCTTTTTGAGAGTATTTTGTACGTCGTGTAGCATGGGTTGGAAGTGAAACATGGAAGGTAAACCGTTTGGAAAAGAAGAGAACAGAAACTTAAAAAAATGCGGTGCTGCAGAAGAATGCTGAAGATTAGATGCGTAGATCTCGTAATTAACGAGAAGGCATTGATTAGAATTGGAGGGAAATGAAATTTCTGTCTAGAAGAAGGGATCGGTTGGTTGGACGCATTAGAGACATCAACGGATCACCAGTTTAGTACTGCAGGAAAGAGCGGTGAATAAAAATAGAGGGAGACCAAGAGATGAACACAAGATGCAGGTACAGAAGGATGTAGATTGTAGTAGTTATTCGGAGTCGAAGAGGTTTGCGCAGGGTAGAGTACCATGAAGAGCTGCATGAAACCAGTTTTCAGAGTGAAGACTACAACGACAATACCATGCAGTAGTAAACATCTGTCAGTGTTGTACTCACAGTATTGTGGGTAAGTGCAGTGCGTGCATTAGTTCTAATGGAACCAGTATGCGTTGCTATAAGTTTATGAAATGGTTTTACATTATAGTTTTCTCTTTGCCCATAAAACATAATGGAAGCGTTATTTTACACGGAAAATGTGAGATATGATTTTTTGTTACTGTCTGGCAAATGGAAGCAACCATCGAGTTCGTGTCATATATGTTGAAAAATATCCAGAATGCAGGGAACCGTCTGCACAATTATTCACCATGGGAAAGAACTTCACAAACTTATCACAACACAAACTGGTTCTATTGGAACTAATGTGTGAACTTTATTTACCATTTTGGGGCACCTTACAACGGTTCGCGCGGTTCTCCCCTCTCGGAGGTTGGAGTCCTCCCTCGGGCATGAGTGTGTGTGTGTTGTCCTTGCGTAAGTTACTTTAAACTAGATTAAGTAGTGTGTAGGGACCAATGACCTCAGCAGTTTGATCCCATAGGAACTTAACACAAATCACTTAAACTCTTAACCTGGTTTACATTAACAACGCTAACAGATGTTTTTCATGCTGTACCCATGGACAATAACATAAGAAACGTGTCCTCATGTGCTTACTGCATTCTGTAAGTCGAGAGCAATGGCAAAGAGCTTACAGTAGATGTGTTTCACAGTTATGAATATGAACAAGTACACATAGGATATGCATTTTAGAGGCTATGTTTACTGGACTTTTATTCTTGTTTGGTCCATACTACCATGTAGTACTCTTTTTTAACGTCTTGTATGAACAGGCCAGCAGATGAATTGGGGAAAGTTATTTCGATTTTCTTTTACTCTCTCACTTCAGTAGTTTTCTAGTTTACTTGCACTGTAATAAAATTTTATAAATTAACTGAACCTGAGAGTCTGCTGGCTGCTGCGCGTCGAAATAAAGATGTGGAACAACAGGATCAACGCAAGGAGGCTTATTGAAGCTTTACAACCAATGTCACAATCATATACGTTCTCATTCTGCTGATAATCTCTGTTGAAATGTTAATTCATTGCTGTTAAATAAACCAGACAGCACTCCGCCTCAGTACGGTTGTTTTATTTACATTTGAAAGTGCAGCACTTTTAAGATCACTTGAGGAGCGCCGGAACGAAATCCGATATATCCACTTTTGCTGTATTTAGGTGTTTGAGCTATAGGGGGGGGGGGGGGGGGGGAAGATACGGGAGTAATACATGTTGCCACAAAATGATTTTCAGAACAACGGGACATAAAGTGTTTTATGGTGTGTTCCTTCTTTTTATAGCTTGTGGAGCCATTTAGAGATTTTTATTTGTTACTTTCTGTATTAACAGCAAATGCGGATTTACCGGTTTTTGTTCCGGCGTTCCTCACTTATGGCAGCTAAACCTTGGTTGCACATTTTCACGTATGTTATTCTCTTTCATTCGCTATTTTATTCACTTTCGCATACTGTGATGGGCTACCTACTTGACGCATGACAAACGTGTGCACAGCACAGAACAGCATTTGAAAATGAGTAACAAAATCTTTTTTAAAAGGCGCAGTCTTCCTTTTTCGAAGAACGTGATACATTAGTATGTAGCACAGTTTGTTTCCAGTAGCCACTCATCAGGCTGCATAACTACAGCAACACCGTTAATATACTACTTCACTGGACTGCAGAAAATAGTTAAGGTTCTACTTTATGAGACTGTGCTGGGTAATTTCTTCCCACCGTGTTTAAATTCTAGGGATTGATCGATGAGAGGATACAGACCAAAAAAGTCTAATGAACTTATGTACGGAAATGCACGGTCTCATGCTAGAGAACAAGGGGGTCCGGTTGGACGGCCTGCTCTTCTCCGGATCTCAACCCATGTGATTTCTGGTTATGGAGTCATCTCAGAAGTATCGTGTATGCAGACGTGGAGACACTGGAGCAGCGTATTCGTGATGCCTTTGACACTGTTCGGATGGAGCCTGGCCGATGTGAACGATGTGAGACAGAACATGCTACGGCGCGTACACGCATGCACTGAGCCACATGGAAACCATTTTCAACACATACTGTAACTGTGGCTGCATGGTCTGCGCGTATTAGGCCGCAGTTTCTGTAACAATGTATGATTGAATAAATGGTTTCTAGCATGGAACCCATGCACTTCCGACCATAAGTTTGTTAGTCCTTTTTTGTTCCATAGCTTCTCCTCGCTCGGTCCCTAGAGTTAGTACACGGTGGAAAAAATCACGCTGTGTATCTACTTGTCGATCTACAGGCTATGACCACTACAGCGGTTAAACTATGTCCTCTCTTCGTGTGGGCAGTGCGCAACCTAGATTTTTGTTGGCTTGACTCTTGTTGTCTCAGGAGTTGGTGAGGCAATGTCTGTTTAAATTCCAGTTATTAAATATAGTATCAAACCCTAGTTCAGTAGACAGACACATTAGTGAAAAAACGACGATATATAAATAAATAAAACTACTGGAAATTATGTGAAATAACTGGATAGGATAGTGATGTAGGCTAAGCCAAACAGCTAGGGTTCAAAGCAAAGAATATTTATTAGGAAAATTTTACACATATGAGAAAGGCGGCCTCGCAGCTATTTGCAGATTTAATTAAAAACAGTTAAACAGTGGTTAACTTCCTTAGTGCAAGCAGGGTGACGAATACAGTAACTTGGTTCAAATGGCTCTGAGCACTATGGGACTCAACTTCTGAGGTCATTAATCCCCTAGAACTTAGAACTAGTTAAACCTAACCTACCTAAGGACATCACACACATCCATGCCGGAGGCAGGATTCGAATCTGCGACCGTAGCGGTCTCGCGGTTCCTGATTGCAGCGCCTAGAACCGCACGGCCACTTCGGCCAGCAACGCATTAACTGTCTAAAGAATGTGCATCTAACTGAACGTTACTTCACATAGTCAGCAGCAAATATTGTGTTGGAAAGCGCAGTTTTCTACTACCACACGCGGCGTAAACTAGAGGTAGCTATTCTCTGTAACGTGTGTGGAAAATCCAAAAGGTTGATCATACAGTTGATCATACACAACTGCAAGTATCAAATGCAGCAAACAATTGAAGTCTGCAGCTTCCTCAAATCACGTAAACGAAATTGTAGTTCGGATAGTCACGCAAAACAGTCACCGAAACACAATCATACAGTGTAAGCCCTTTGAAAAGTTAGAGCTCGTAACTCAGGCTCACGAAATTATTGTAATTCAAGTGAAATTTCAAGGCATTTAATCCGCTCGATCACAAGAATTCTTCAAAGCCTGATAACCGTTATCTAACATACACAGCACACTGATCTCATGCTACACTCACCAACCAACGAGCGCTGGACGATTACTTACGAAAGATCTGTCCTGCACCTTATTTTGCTCGCTCTTTCATGTTCTTGCGTGGTGTCACAACTACTGAATCTCAGTACCACCATTCTATTACATATACGAGGGCTATCCACAAAGTACATTACGTTTTGGAATTAAAAATAAATAAAGTATTGGAATTTTTTTATTATATACAGATGAAAGCCACACTTAAATACTACTTCTCTACATAGTTGACATTTAAATTAAGGCACTTATCGTAGCGCTGGACGAGCTTGAAAATTCCTTCGTCGTAAAATTCGGCCGCCTGCGCCTTCAACCACGTGGTTACCTCTTCTTGAAGCTGTGCGTCGTCATCAAAACGCTGCATAGCCAACCACTTCTTCATTGCTGGAAACAAGTGGAAGTCGCTCGGTGCCAGGTCGGGACTGTACGGCGGATGAGGAAAAACTCCCACTTAAAAGACTCGAGAACTTTACGAGAGGCATTTGCCGTGTGGGCCCGGGCGCTTTCGTAAATCAGCAAGATCTTTGAGCTCAACTTTCCCCTGCGCTTGTTTTGTATTGCTCTTCTGAGGTTGTGCAGAGTTTGGCAATACCTTTGAGAGTTTATTGTAGTGCCTCTTTCCAGGAAACCCACAAAAATCACACTTTTTCTGTCCCAAAAGACAGTCGCCACGTGGTTGAAGGCGCAGGCGACCGAATTTTACGACGAAGGAATTTTCAAGCTCGTCCATCGCTACGATAAGTGCCTTAATTTAAATGGCAACTATGTAGAGAAGTAGTATTTAAGTGTGGCTTTCATCTGTATATAATAAAAAAATTCCAATACTTTATTTATTTTTAATTCCTAAACGTAATGTACTTTGTGGATAGCCCTCGTATATGCTAGAATACAGAAAATTATTACAGTTACTTCACGACCTTTCGTTAAAATATCAACACAATATTAATCAAGTTATTAATAAAGTTGATGAATGCATACCTGCATCTGGTCTTGGATGTTTGTTCAGACCCACAAAACCTTACAAAAACTTAACAAATAAGAGAACACTGTTCATATATCAAAAAAGTTACGTAGGAATCTGGGAAATTCGTGCTACCTTCATGCTACACTCATCTGCGGGAATTTCTTGTAATAGTAAAATTTATATATCAATCGTACGAATTAAGTAACTCATCCACAATTGTTAATACGCGTGCCTAATTTTAAATGTAGTTTTGTTATGGTGATTACTGGTGTTGTTGACTTTCATATGATGCGGCATATGCACAGTATCTTCAGTGGTTCATTCGTTATTAATTTTATGAACTAACACAGTTAAAACAACTATAATTTTTAAAATATTGGGTGTGAATTATACTCAAATCTACAATGAGCTCACTTCATAGCTGCGACTTGTCTGGTATATTTAATGTTTCTGTTGCATGCCTGTAGTCTCTTTTAGGTACTTTCGTAGAAAAGAAATATATTTTCCATCTTTTGCTTCAGCTGTTTGCAGCACCCATTGCGCCACATCCTCCTGCAGTGAACCGACGTGCACACTACGGCCTCGTGTAAACATGTCACGCCGTCTCCCAGCCTTCAGCGAGCGCTACCTGAGTTAAACGCTGGACTTGCTCGTCCTCGCCTGCCCTGCTGGTTTATCTCGGCCACCTGGCCGCAACTCAGCCGAGTGTCAAACACACACACTGCATTGCACTCCGTCATTCAGCCTCTCGCAATCTCACAGTGGTGTCCCCAACGTTGGGGGACATACAGTATAGACTGAAGACGGTCCTTAACTGTGGGCTTTGTGATAAAGAACAAATGTTCAGAAACAGAATATACATTACTGCTGATAAACCTTTCGGGGTAAAAGGTCTTCGTCCACGAAACTCTTCTGTTACTGACGTTTCGTCCAGAACTGCGCTGGACATCTTCAGAGGCGTTGCTCCTCCTTTGAGTCTTGCCTACTGAACGGAGAAGCAACGCCTCTAAAGATGTGCAACGCAGTTCTGGATGAAACGTCAGGAACAGAAGTGTTTGGTGGACCACCATCTTATACTCCGAAAAACTTACCAGCAACAATGCCATCTAGTCGTGAAAGTCTCCATTGAAATGCACATTTTATTGACATAAATAAGAGTCACTTTATAGCAGGAACTTAACCTCACAGCAGAAGTTCAAAGTGATGGCGACCGGTAACAATTTATACATTAGAACGACGGATAAAACTGCGTCAAATCCCTGTTGTCTGTTGTACAACGAGAGACAGGCAGTTAGGACCCCACATACCCGGTCATGTTTAGTTTACAATGTTGCTTCGTACACCAACGACTTCATGTAACACAACAGGAGTAAAAAATGATAATGGTGAGACTGTGCCAGAGTGGAACAGGATTTTCCCTTCCAGTCTAGCCATTGTGTTCTATTGTTCAGGTGTTAAGGGAGATCTGCATCCAAACTAAAAACTAACCTCAGTGCCAGTTGCAAGTTGTCGGTTCATGTGGCTGCCATTAACGTACTCCCTGCGGCAGGTCTCTTGTTCGTTCATTATGCAATATGCTTTGAGTCTACAAAGCGATAATGCTGCAGCGAAAGAGGCAGCTAGCTTATCCTCTCCCTCATCCGTTACTCAATATACATTGTGCCTATATAACGATAATACAGCAGGAAAAGGGGCAGCTAGCTTGATGTTTAGCTCGTTCAAAAAAATGGTTCAAATGGCTATAAGCACTGTGGGACTTAACATCTGAGGTCATCAGTCGCCTAGAAATTAGAACTACTTAAACCTAACTAACCTAAGGACGTCACACACAACCATGCCCGAGGCAGGATTCGAACCTGCGACCGTAGCGCGATTCCGGACTGAAGAGCCTAGAACCGCATGGCCACAGTGGCCGGCTCTAGCTCGTTCATTACCCAAAATACTGTGAGTGAATACTGCGATAAGGAAGCGGCAAAAGGGGCAGCTAGCTTGCTCTCACACACTTTCACTACCCCATATGTTTTGTGTCTATAGCAAAAAAACATTTAACTATGGCACCATTAGCTCTTAAACGCTGGTTATTTATCCAAGATGAAATCCACAGATTGAATCCATGTTCTCGTTCATTATGAACAGCGGATTCAGTACAGTTTCGCACGTAGTCCACGGAAGACCACTCGTCGGCACAGCCAAAGATTTAGCCATTCTTCACTTGCCTTTCTGTCTGTGGTGTCTTGCGGTGAGATCTGTGTTGCAAACCATGCAAGATCCCTTCATGATGGTAACAAACAACAACGTGTGAAAATTGTCAATTCGTTCTGGGCGTGAAAATCCAAAATAAAAATGTTCTTTCACGTGCAGTGTTCAGTGATGGAGGCTACGTTCCATTTAAGTGGAGAAGTCCATCACTAACGACGCAAGAATATGGGGACACATCAGTCACATACAATTGTCGAGCTCCAGACGGACTTTCCAAAGCTCTACCTTTTTCCACTATTGTGAAACCATGCAAAAAATTTAATTTGTAAAATGAATCTACATGTTATCGCATTTCTTGACAATGCGTTACCTCGGTGATGGATCGGCCCCAAGGCGTGACCGGACCTTGTGTTATGCTATTGGCTTCACTTGCGCTCACTGTACGTAATTTCTATTTTTTTTTTTTTTTTTTTTTTGCAAGGGTGTAGGGCTGGGTCCGTTGATAAAGTGCCTTTACAGCAACTTTGGATGATTGCGAAGCCGCTTGGCGACTGCAGCAAGTGTAGTACCTCCATACATGCTCGCATAAGAACTTCCTTATGGAAGTGTTGAACTATATTCACCTCGCAGCCACTCGTTCTGCAATCATTGCACTAGCGCCAACTGCCTGTACAATCTATCGGTATGATGTCTATGTGTCTCATGACAGACATTCGACCTTTCTCAAAGTCCGAAGAAATACGCACGTTCGCGTTCTCTGGGCACTGAGTGTTTCGATTTACACCAGAAAAGTCCTAGCTACAGCCAATAGCCATCATGCAGTAACATGATTCTTCATCTGTAGAAACACTGTTTTGTTTATGGAAAATACGCTCGCGTAACGAGGAAATTTTAATCAACGATTCCCATAGGCATGGAAATGTTGGAGTTTGGACCGGTAGCGTTCAGCCATGATGTGACACTTCAGCTTCCATCCATGTATAGTTGACTTTCCTTCGTTCTATTCATAGCTGATCAAAAGGAAGAATTACTACTAATACAGTCCGCAGCTCGTGGTCTCGCTACCCGAGCACGGAAATCCGGGTTCGATTTCCGGCGGGGTCAGGGATTTTAACCTGCCCCGAGATAACTGGGTGTTGTTGTGTCGTCTTCATCATCATTCATCCCTATTACGTTCGGAGGAAGGCAACGACAAACCACCTCCATTAGGACCTTGCCTAGTAAGGCGGTGCGGGTCTCCCGCATCCTTCCCCTAAGCTCTGTAAAGAAGCATGGGACTTCATTTCCACACTACTAATACGTCTGTCTGTCAACCCCTATTACTCCACTTTCCACGGTTTGTGCAGGAGAGCCACGAAATTGTCTGATGAATATCCGTAGACTAAACCGCGAGTACAACTTCTTGGAGTTTTCTAATTAGATTTTCGCGTGATATTAAGGCAAGTAAGTTTTTACACTACGCCTGTTTCACTCGTGGAAGAGAAAAGTGTTATAAGGACCCGACACACGTGAACAATAACCTAGTGTGGACTGTAGAAGCGTTTTGTCGCCAGTATATTTCTGAGATGAAATGCGCGACGATCATCAACATTGCATAAAAGCAAAAGGTGGTAAAGTATCTCCGTCCCAGTAGACGTTCGCCATTAATCGTCGGACTGTGTCTTCCGTCGTCACCTTCTGGGGTTACATGGTGCAGATGTGTGAAGCTACGGCGCTCACTGACGACTCGTCTGAGTCTTGAAGAATAAAACCTAAGCTGTTACACCAGTCATCTTCGTTACAGAAACTTTTCAGGAAATAAAGGCAGCGTATATTCGCTTCTTTTTGTGTTCGTATGTTCAAGCTGAAAAATATTTTCATACTTCAGATTATTTAATAGCGTAATTAAAATGAAAAATATGCAGAAAATAATCATTGATGTCAGAAGCTGATATATTGATCAATCTTTATGAATATATCAAGTGTGCGTAGCAATCCAACCATAATCAATGACCGGCGTCGTGCTGTTTCATCATGGATGTCCTTTTCCCAGTGCAAATTTCGGCATGACCCACAGTATGAGCAATGCATTAAACTGTTCTATGAACCTCCTCGATGCGACATCGATGCGTCGAACTTGTCAACATTTCAGACACTGTTTGAACACATACCTTACAGAAACTGGCAGTCACATGTCACATGAGTCGACATCACCATCAGTAGTGGCTAATTAAAGCACTAGATAAGTACTCGCTAGAAAAAGGCGGACTCCGTAAGAATCATGAGCATGTGTCTAACATATTAGACTAAAGTTCTGGAGAAGCTGGACTTACATCTTTGTCTGCCCTCTGTAGTTACCGTAAATAACTTCAAGTTTATTTTTGCACTGGATTAGGTAAACAGGTCACGATCGATCTCCCCCACCATCTTCCATCAACGTAGTTAGTTGTCCGTCTCTAATGATCTTAATCTCGGCGAACAATAAAATTAACTCTTATTCCTTACTTCAAATGGTAATGAGGTCACGAATATCCAAACGAGTTCCTTTGCCCTTGTAAGTCTAGACAAGAAATCTCCCATTCGAGGGTCGCATTTTTATTTTCACGAAATGTTCATGTCATTGCTTTTAATTTACTTATCTTCTTTCATGTGAGCAATACACGCACACACACGCGTAATATTTATGTACTGAACATAGATAGTTTTATCCACTGTGTACATCGCAAAAGAATTTTGCGAAGCGTAGTTGGCTACTTTCTGACGAAATTTATAATTCACTGCATTATGATTTTTTCTGATATTCTTTCAATCGCATTTGTTTCTCCAGAATTTTTAGGCATATTAATATGAAATCAAATAAAGAGTGAAATAGAAAGCTGTTGCCAGTAACACAGCTGCTACAAAATAGGCATAACTACACATATATTATCTTTTTCGTCTTTGCAGTGACTGCAAGATGTTTGGCACAAAGGTCTTTTTGTTTTGAAAACTTATCTTCTCTCTCTGTCTCCCTTTGAAAAAGTTACTAGCATTAGCCACTTAGAAAGAAGCGATAGCGTAATTTTGACATTCTATGTATCACTGAATACTTACAATATTATAACATACAATATACAATATTATACACAACATACAATATTATAACATATTTCATTATTTCCGTAGACATAGGACATTTATTATAATATTTACAAAATGCATTTCACAATTTTATGTTTTCTTTGGAAGTCAGAATGGGCATAATGAAGAAAAAGGCTTTTCGATCCCATGAGTCATTCTTCACTCTGGCGATGTATTGTTGGTTGAATTGGCGCCTGACATTAACACATGGCGTTTATTATGTAACCAAAAATAAAGTACCTGTGTTCAAATATAGTGAAACAGGTTGAAGAAAACGTTATATTGACTCAGAGGGAACAGGCTCAGAAAATGTCGTACTTGTGAAACGCAACAGAATATTTATTCGCAGGAAGTCATGAGTGATATCGACAGGAGATTTCATACAAAGCGGTTCCGTATTTCTAGATCTCCAGAAAGCTTCTGACACGTTTCCTCACAAGCGGCTTCTGATCAAATTGCGTGCCTATGAAGTGTCATCGTAGTTGTGCGACTAGATTCGTGATATCCTGTCAGAAAGGTCACAGTTCGTAGTTACTGACGGCAAATTATCGAGTGAAACGTAAGCCATATCCGGCGTTCCCCAAGGAAGTATTAGAGGCCCTCTTCTGTTCCTAATCTACGTAAACGATTTAACACAATAATCTGAGCAGCCCCTGACATTGTTTGCGGATGATGGCGCCATTTACCGAACAGTAAAGACATCAGAAGATAAGAAAATCGATTGCAAAAATAGAAACTTTAAAAATAAAAAAAGTGTGTGGTCGTCCACGTTAGTACTAAAAGGTATCAGTTAGTATCCTACTACAAAATAAACCGCACAAATTTCAACGAAATACCTAGGGATTACTGTTACGGACAGGTTGAACTGGAACTATCACACAGAAAACGTTCTGAGAAAGGCGAACTAGAGACTGCGATTTACCTGCAGAACAGTTAGAAGATGCAGCAAATCTACTAAAGAGACTGCCTACATCACGCTTGTACGTCCGCTTCTGGAGTATTGTTGAGCGGTGTAAGATACCAGACGAAAAAGTAAAAACAACGGCACCTCGCTTTGTGTTGTCATGAAATAGGAGACAGAATGTCACCGATATGATACGCCATTTGGGGTGACAATCATTAGAATAAAGGCGTGTTACGTTGCGGCGAGATATTTTCATAAAATTTCAACCACTAACTTTCTCCTCGTAATGCGAAAATATTTTGTTGACTCTTACCTACTTAAGGAGAAATGAACGTTATAACAAAAGAAGAAAAACCAGAGCTCGCACGGAAAGATATAGGTGTTCACCTCTCCCACGTGCTATTCGATAGCGTAACAGGAGAGAAATACACTGAAAGTAGTTCGAGGAATCCAGTGAGAAGAACTTAACTGTGAATTGCAGAGTAGTCATGTAGATGTACCTCTTTCCTCGCTTTCCATACACTTGATAGAAATAAATTTCCTTTCAAAGAATATTATGATTAACTTTACTGTATGTTTCTTGAACGGTCCTTCCAAATGCAAACCGTAACTGAATACGAGCAAATGTCTCAAAATGGTGTACAAAAATGTCATGAAACTGTTAAAAATAGGTGCCATTTGTGCTATATTTTTTTCTAATATTTCATTGGCCAGTGCAGGCTGTCAGGAATGTTTCTGTGAATTTATGACCTATCTCATTTTGCTTATCTTAAAGCTAGTCAGTATTAGGTTAGTAAAGGTTAGGCTATGTCAGGCACCGTGCGGATAGGCTGGATGTGGCCGTTATCTCTAACAAGGCAAGCACACGCCCAACGCTCATCTTTCGCACGGCTCTAGTATACACTTAGGTGTAACGAACGCAGTACCCTTCTGAATCGTTTTCAAGAAATCGAGGTTCAAAGTTTTATGAGCCTAAATACGAAACGGGGGTGGTAGCCGTCGAACAGCAGCGTTAGCATAAATGGCTAAAGGCGTCAGACGAGCAGTTGGCTCGTACTGCATTCGAGCCTCGTTATTTTCTTCTGATTTTCCACCAGACCCTTATATCGCTATGACGTATCAACTTGCTTCGCAAAGCAACAGCAGTAGTAACACTAATCATAGTATTGCAATCCTGGCGGGGAATATTCGAGGTATTATAAGGGATGGTAATGAAATGAAGATATGAGGCACGCTCTTTTGTGCCGTCTCGTTGTCACTGCAGAGCTGCACCATGGGAGAGGGTGTTGTTTGGTGGGTGGTATCCTCTTTCTGTAACGCAAACTGCACGCATACATTAACTGGGCTCTTTATCCATAAGAATGGAATGTTACTTAACTCAAAATAGTCTTTGTGGTACAAGCCCTAGTCCACGTTAGTCTCACCGCTGGTGACGTACAAGTATAGTTTTGTACACTACTCTGGTCACTAGGTGCTGACTGACTCTGAGCTAGAGGCTCAGCCAACTGTGACTGCGACTCTCACTGGGCTGCGACTGATGACTCGACTCGTCGACTCAGTGGATGATGGACTGGAATTAACTAGGCCCTCTGGTGCGCGGTGGCGACCCAAATACTGGCGGCCGAGAAGGCGTTGGCGGCCCGTTTCTTGCGAGCCTGCCTTGGCCTCTATCGATCTTGCAACCTCTTTGCCGCATGGTGTGCTGACGCCAGCTTACGCCACCACACGTTCAGTAAGTAATGTAACAAATTTTTTTCCGAAAGCAGGTTGGTTTTATTCAGTATTCCAATACACCACAATGTTTCTCACTCTTTTGGCTATAAACCCCTATTTTTCAACATAATCTCCATCAAGTGTAACGGCCTTACGCCACCTTAAAGAGAGTGCCTGTATGCCATTCTACTGGTCGAATTGTTGTATCAGTAACCCCCCCCCCCCCCCATAATTCACATACTGGTTCCTGCAGAGCTCATCCTTCATTATGCCAAAGGGATGGAAGTCGGAAGGTGCGAGATCCAGGCTGTGAGGTGGATGATGAAGAACAGTCCAGTAAAGTTTTGTGAGCTACTCTCAGGTGCGCAGAGTTGCGAGAGGTCATCCACTGTCATAGAAAAGAAGTTAGTTTGTATTTTTGTGACCACAAACACACTGCAGGAGTCACAGCTGTGTGTGGCCCACTGGACTGGTTTGTGCGACCTTGTTGAGATAATGACAGACGTCTCATCTATGACTATCTGTATCGTGCTTTTGTTCACTGCTAGGTGTCCGCCCATATTCTGTAAGCGCCCATGAATATCTGTGATGCTCCGGTTTTCCACCAAAAGAAACTGAACGACAGCTATATGCTTGGTTGTTGCTAGACATGGGGCGGCCTTGTGCAGCATTTGTAAAAATTTCAAGTTCTACGCATTTAACTCCTTTATAATACGCACATCAAAAAAAGTTTTGCATCACTTCAGTTTCGACAGTCTCGGAACCTGTACAGAACGTTGGAATAGAGATCAACATAAAATTCATTTCCGCCCTTTTTATTGCTCATGAAAATCACTCATTGCATATTCAACATACAGCGAGAGCTTCAGAGGTGGTGGTCCAAATTGCTGTACACACCAGTACCTCTAATACCCAGTAGCACATGCTCTTGCACTCTTGCATTGATGAATGCCTGTATTGGCCGTGGCATACTATCCATAAATTCATCAACACACTGTTGGTCCAGATTGTCCCACTGCTCAATGGCGATTCGGCGTGGATGCCTCAGAGTGGGTTGTGGGTTACGTCGTCCATAAACAGCCCTTTCCAATCTATCCCAGGCAGATCGATAGGGTTCATCTATGAAAAAAATACTGGTCACTCCAGTCGAGCAATGTCGTTATCTTGAAGTAAATCATTCACAAGATTTGCACGACGAGGGCGCAAATTGTCGTCCATGAAGACAAATGCCTCGCCAGTTTGCTGCCGATATTCTTGCACTATCGGTCGGAGGATGGCATTCACGTATCGTACAGCTGTTAAGGCGCCTTCCATGAGCCCCAGCGGCCTGCGTCGGCCCCACATAACGCCACCACAAAACAGCAGAGAACCTCTCCTTGCTGCACGCACTGGACAGCGTGTTAAAAAGTGGTTCAAATGGCTCCAAGCACTATGGAACTTAACATCTGAGGTCATCAGGCCCCTAGACATAGAACTACTTAAACCTAACTAACCTAAGGACACCACACACATCTATGCACAAGGCAGGATTCGAACCTTCGATCGTACCAGCAGCGTGGTTCCGGAATGAAGCGCCTAGAACCGCTCGGCCACAGCGACGGCTGCACAGTGTGTCTAATGCGTTCAGCCTGACCGTGTTGCCTCCAAACACGTTTGCGACGTTACTCTAGTTGAAGGCATATGCGACGCTCATCGGTGAAGAGAACGTGATGCCAATCCGGAGCGGTCCATTGGGCAAGTTGTTGGGCCCATCTGTACCGCGCTGTATGGTGCCATGGTTACAAAGACGGACCTCGTCATGGACGTCGGGAGTGAAGTTATACATCATGCAGCGTACTGCGCACAGTTTGAGTCATAACATGACGTCCTGTGGCTGCACGAATAGCATTATTCAGCATGGTGGCGTTGCTGTCAGGGTTCCTCCGAGCCATAATCCGTAGGTAGCGGTCATTCACTGCAATAGTAGGCCTTGGGCGGCCTGAGCGAGGCATGTCATCGACAGTTCCAGTCTCTCTGTATCTTCTCCATGTCAGAACAATATCGCTTTGGTTCACTCCGAGACGCCTGGGCACTTTTATTGTTGAGAGCCCTTCCTAGGGGACGAGATCGAACCTGGGTATTGACCGTGTAGGCATGGTTGAAGTACAGACAACACCAGCCGTAAACCTACTTCCTTGTGGAATGGCTGGAGTTGATGGGCTGTCGGACCCCCTCCGTCTAATAGGCGCTGCTCATACATGGTTGTTTACATCTTTGCGAGTTTAGTGACATCTCTGAACAGCGAAAGGGACTGTATCTGTGATACAATATCCACAGTAAACGTATGTCTTCAGGAGTTCTGTGAACTGAGGTGATGCAAAATTATTTTTCATGTGTATGTATTAAAGCTGTGGTATATACTGCACATTCTTCGTGCATGTAATTTAATGGCAAGCTAAATTCTACGTATTTTTAAAACTGGCTTTATGACTTGTGGGCTGGTAAAGCCATACTTCGTGTTTTGTGCACCATGTTGTACCTTAAAACAGAAAGAGGTCTATTATGATGGAACGTGGGCTATTTGAGAATAAACTGAGATTCATTATCATTTGCCGGTCTTGAAAATGGAAATATGTGTTAGTTCCCAATAGCTTCAGTTTCTAAATGTATTTTAATTGATTTCTGATAATAGTTCTGCTTAATTTGGCTTCGCTTACTGATTATCTGTGTCTGTCGCAGAGTGAGAGTATAACAGGTAAACGACTATACGAAGTACTGAGATTTTCTCCATTCCAACGCTTTTAAATATCAAAAGAATATTTGTTCCTAGGTACATGACCATGTCGTGTCTTGGAACACCTTTCACATTTGAATGAATGTTAATTTGGCAGAAGAATTTTTGAAAAAGCTGCTGCACATAATACGTGAATGCCATCATGCGCTGATGGAAAAAAGTATCGCAACATCAAGAAGGAGTTGTGCAACACAAAAGAAAGTTGGTAGGCGTGTTTCTACATCTGGCAGAAGAAGTCAGTTCAAATTCACACCACTCACATAAAAGTGGCGCTAGTAGCGCCACTATGAGAATGCCGATGAGGTTTACTTTAAATACACTCTGTAACGGTTGTGGGTGTCAGTTAACTTTGAGATTGGAAGTGGTGAGTTGCTTTTAGTCATGAATGCCTTTTAGGTGACAAAGACGCCATTGTGAATACCTCAGAAGCTAGATTCTTTCTGTGATATTTCAGAAAGACTTGGCAGGAATGTAGCCACTGTACATGACTGCTGACAGCGATGGTCACGAAAGTGTACGGTCGCAAGAAAATCTGGCTCTGGATGGTCACGTGGCACTGCCGAAAGGGAAGACCTTCATGTTCGGTGTATGCCCCAGGCGTATCGTACTGAATCTGCAGTAGCAATGTGAGCAGCAGTTGGCACCACAGTGACACAACGAATTGCTCCAAATCGGTTACTTCATGTACAGGTTCAAGCTAGACGGCCTGTAGTGTGCATACCGATGACCCCAAACAAATGCAATCTGCGACTTCAGTGGTGTCAAGCGAGAGCTCGTTGGAGATCTGGGTGGAGCTCTATTGTCCTGTCTGATGAAAGCTGGTTCTACCTCGTTGCCTGTAATAGCCGAGTGTTGGTTAAAAGGAGGCCAGCTGAGGGCCTGCAGCCAATCTGTCAATGCACTAGACACACTGGACCTAGAGCTGGAGTTAAGGTCTGTGATGACAGCTGGATCACTATCGTGGTTATCACAAGTTCCCTGACAGCAAATTTGTGCGTCAGTCTAGTGATTCGACCTGTTGTGCCATTCATTGCAGGGAGTGTTTTGCAACAGGATAATATTCGCCCACATACAGCTGTTGTAAAGCAACATGCTCTACAGACTGTTGATATGTTTCCTTGGACCGCTCGATCACCAGATCTGTCTCCAATCGAGCTCATATGGGACATCACCGAACTACTACTCCAGTGTCATCCACTACCAACGTTAACCGTCCCTGCATTGACGGACCAAGTGCAACAGACATGGAACTCCATCCCACAAACGGGCAGCCTGCACCTGCACAACACAAAGCATGCACGATTGCATGCTTGCGCTGAACATTCCTGCGGTTACACTGCTTATTAATGTATCAGAATTTCACATGTGCAATGGCTTATCTCGTGCTTATATTAACCTGTTATCTTGCAATGTTATTCACTTATATATGCTACCTAGAGAAATGTATTCCTGAAATTTCATTACTATACATTAATTATTTTTTGGTGTTGCGATTCTTTCCATCAGTGTATTAAAATGGAATAATAGAAAAACGTTTAGCTTCTATTACTGGGGCCGGCCGCTGTGACCGAGCGGTTCTAGACGGTTCAGTCTGGAACCGCGCGACCGCTACGGTCGCAGGTTCGAATCCTGCCTCGGACATGGATGTGTGTGATGTCGTAAGGCTAGTTAGGTTTAAGTAGTTCTAAGTTCTATGGGATTGATGACCTCAGATGTTAAGTCCCATAGTGTTCAGAGCCATTTGAACGTTTTTTTTAATTACCGGTACAAATTGTGAAGGCTGTCGTCGCCAGTTGTTGACAAAGTGCCTGCTGGCGTCTGTCTCGGGTTCTTTGGCCGACGTTTGATGATTTTTCTGTCGTTTCGCCAGCAGGAGTGGCTGGCCTTCTCAAAGCTTCACCCTCCATCGCGGCGCTCCTGGCGGGGCAACGTCCGAGGGTTTTTCTGTGGTCATTTCCGGTGCGGTTCTCCTCTAGTTACCTGCAGCGGTTGTTCACTGCAGCACGGGAATCCAGGATCCGTTGTCCTTGAGGCTTTCTACTTTCTTGCTGAAGCTAATGTCATGTTTGTGTATTTCTATAGCTTCCCCGAACACGCGGGTGTGACAGATCTTCTCTCCAGCGAGAACTTCCGTGTCGGCGAATTTTACTACAAATATGTGAACGGTCTCACACAGCGCGTGCTCCGCCACAACCAATTTCTCCACCGACCCTCACCTGTTCGTTGAACCTGACGTTGATTTATCGTCCAGTCTCTCCAACATACAATTTTCCGTACGTGCATGATGTGTGATATATTACCGACATTGCAAGTGGGCCCCTTTTCTGCATTGCCGATCTGAGACACTTTTTGATCTTCTTTGTCGGTTTGTAAATAGTCTCTAGGCTGTGTTTGCGTAATATACGGCCGAGTCCGTCCGTCACTCTGGGAGTGTGTAGTACAAAAGACCGTACCCGACATTTCTTTGTCCAATGTATCACTTATAGGGCTGGCTAGACGCGAATGTCTGAAAAGTGTATCAATGTACAAAACTCTCCCCTACTCGAAATCAACTTTCCGGCTCATGAATCGAACTCTATTGCTTTAACAGAAGTTCTAAATCTGTTGTCGGATAGTGCTGTTTAACCACTATAACTGAGAGTTTATTTGTTAAGATCGCTTAAGTCATTTATAAGTTACTAATTTTTAAAGATAGTAGGAGCATTCACGTGTTTTAACGTCAGTATCTAAAGAACTACGCTACGTGATCAAAAGTATTCGGGCACCCCAAAAAACATACGTTTTTCATAGTAGGTGCATTGTGCTGCCACCTACTGTCAGGTACTCTATATCAGCGACCTCACCAATTAGACATCGCGGGAGAGCACAATGGGGCGCTCCGCGGAACTCACGGACTTTGAACGTGGTCATGTGGTTGGGTGTCACTTGTGTCATACGTCTCTACGTGAGATTTCCACACTCCTAAACATCCCTAGGTCCACTGTTCCCGACGTGACAGTGAAGTGGGAACGTGAAGGGGCACGTACAGCAGAAAAGCGTACATATCAACCTCGTCTGTTGACTGACAGAGACCGCCGACAGTTGAAGAGGGTCGTAATGTGCAATTGGCAGGCATCTACCCAGACCACCACACAGGAATTCCAAACTGCATCAGGATCCACTGCAAGTATTATGACAGTTAGGCAGGAAGTGAGAAAACTTGGATTTCGTGGTCGAGCGGCTGCTCAGAAGCCAAACATCACACCGGTAAATGCCAAACGACGCCTCGACTGGTGTAAGTAGTGTGCACATTGGACCATTGATCAGTGGAGAAACGTTGTGTGGAGTGACAAATCACGGTACTCAATGTGGCGATCCAATGGGAGAGTGTGGGTGAACGTCATCTGCCAGCGTGTGTAGTGCCAACAGTAAAATTCGGAGGCGGTGGTGTTATGGTGTAGTCGTGTTTTTCATGTAGGGAGCTTGCACCCCTTGTTATTTTGCGTGGCACTATCACATCACAGGACTACATTGATGTCTTAAGTACCTTATTGCTTCCCACTGTGGAAGAGCAATTCGGGGATGGCGATTGCATCTTTCAATAGATCGAGCACCTGTTTATGATGCCTGTGGCGGAGTGGTTACTCGACAATAACATACCTGTAATGGACTGACCTGCGCAGAGTCCTGACCTGAATCCTATAGAACACCTTTGGGATGTTTTGGAACGCCGACTTCGTGCTAGGCCTCACAGATCGACATCAGTACCTCTCCTCAGTGCAGCACTCCGTGAAGAATGGGCTCCCATTCCCCAAGAAACCTTCCACCACCTGATCGAACGTATGCCTGTGAGAGTGGAAGCTGTCATCAAGGCTAAGGGTGGGCCAACACCATATTGAATTCCAGCATTACCGATGGAGGGCGCCACGAACTTGTAGGTCATTTTCAGCCAGGTGTCGGGATACTTTTCATAACATAGTGTATTTACATGCTTGCCTAAGAGAACAGACACTGTTGACGGTCCACAGGTGTGGGCAAAACTTTCTAAGTTTATTCGCCGACTGCGAATTCCTTGACCTCAGCTGTATTAGCTGTAGGTATACTACATAATCATGTGAAGGAATTCGCAGTCAGCGAATAAATTTAGGAATTATTTCGTATAGCTGTGGATTGTCAACAGTGTCTGTTCTTTCAGATACACCTGCATGTTTATAAGACTAGCACGGCACACGACGATAATGACGTTGGTCTCGATTCCTCATTGTCTAGTTCTCCCTGTCGTAGGAATCCAAGTAGTGTTGCGAGCATTAGGTAATGTATTTAATGGACTACTAGATGATGATGCAGACAGTGTGACGTTTGGAAGTTAGGGCCGGTTTGGGAGCGTGCACGGATATCTGAAATCGAGTCCTCCTTCTTGGTGGGGGTGGACTGGGTCTTGCACGTGTTCACGATGGAGGGTCGCCCTGTATATGTGCACGATGTTAAAATTGTGGAGACGACATTAGACAAGTCTGACAGGAATCTTAATGGAAGAGCTAGCACCAGTTTCTCGAATAGTGCCAATGGCGGTCCAGCACGTTTCCCAGTGACTTCGCCATATACGCGCCTTTTATTACTGAATACAGCTAAACCCGAAACCAGATCTGCGACGGCAAACGGCATCTATCAGATACTTACGGCCGGACGACTTAGCAATTCCACTAGGAGAAGGCATCCACATATCTATATCTACATCTACATTTATACTCCGCAAGCCACTCAACGGTGTGTGGCGGAGGGCACTTTACGTGCCACTGTCATTACCTCCCTTTCCTGTTCCAGTCGCGTATGGTTCGCGGTAAGAACGACTGCCGGAAAGCTTCCGTGCGTGCTCGAATCTCTCATAATTTTACATTCGTGATCTCCTCGGGAGGTATAAGTAGGGGGGAGCAATATATTCGATACCTCATCCAGAAACGCACCCTCTCGAAACCTGGACAGCAAGCTACACCGCGATGCAGAGCGCCTCTCTTGCAGAGTCTGCCACTTGAGTTTGCTGAACATTTCCGTAACGCTATCATGCTCACCAAATAAGCCTGTGACGAAACGCGCCGCTCATCGTTGGATCTTCTCTATCTCCTCCGTCAACCTTGGTACGGATCCCACACCGATGAGCAGCATTCAAGTACAGGTCGAACGAGTGTTTTGTAAGCCACCTCCTTTGTTGATGGAATACATTTTCTAAGGACTCTCCCAATGAATCTCAACCTGGTATCCGCCTTTACCAACAATTAATTTTATATGATCATTCCACTTCAAATCGTTCCGCATGCATACTGCCAGATATTTTACAGAAGTAACTGCTACCAGTGTTTGTTCCGCTATCATATAATCATACAACAAAGGATCCTTCTTTCTATGTATTCGCAATACATTACATTTGTCTATGTTAAGGGTCAGTTGCCACTCCCTGCACCAAGTGCCTATCCGCTGCAGATCTTCCTGCATTTCGCTACAATTTTCTAATGCTGCAACTTCTCTGTATACTACAGCATCATCCGCGAAAAGCCGTATGTAACTTCCGACACTATCCACTAGGTCATTTATATATATATATATTGTGAAAAGCAATGGTCCCATAACACTCCCCTGTGACACGCCAGAGGTTACTTTAACGTCTGTAGACGTCTCTCCATGAGAACAACATTCTGTGTTCTGTTTACTAAAAACTCTTCAATCCAGCCACACAGCTGGTCTGATATTCCGTACGCTCTTACTTTGTTTATCAGGCGACAGTGCGGAACCCTATCGAACGCCTTCCGGAAGTCAAGGAAAATAGTATCTACCTGGGAGCCTGTATCCAATATTTTCTGGGTCTCATGAACAAATAAGCGAGTTGGGTCTCACACGATCGCTGTTTCCGCAATCCATGTTGATTCCTACAGAGTAGATTCTGGATTCCAGAAACGACATGATTCGCGAGCAAAATCATGTTCTCAGATTCTACAACAGATCGACGTCAGAGATATAGGTCTATAGTTTTGCGCATCTGCTCGACGACCCTTCTTGTAGGCTAGGACTACCTGTGCTCTTTTCCAATCGTTTGGAACCTTCTGTTCCTCTAGAGACTTGGGGTACACGGCTGTTAGAAGGGGGACAAGTTCTTTCGCGTACTCCGTGTAGAATCGAATTGGTATCCCGTCAGGTCCAGTAGACTTTCCTCTGTTGAGTGATTACAGTTGCTTTTCTATTCCTTGGACACTTATTTCGATGTCAGCCATTTTTTCGTTTGTGTGCGGATTTAGAGAAGGAACTGCGGTGCGGTTTTCCTCTATGAAACAGCTTTGGAAAAAGATGTTTAGTATTTCAGCTTTACGCATGTCAACCTCTGTTTCAATGCCATCATCATCCCGGAGTGTCTGGATATGCTGTTTCGAGCCGCTTACTGATTTAATGTCAGACCAGAACTTCCTAGGATTTTCTGTCAAGTCGGTACATAGAATTTTACTTTCGCATTCACTGAACACTTCACGCATAGCCCTCCTTACGCTAACTTCGACATCGTTTAGCTTCTGTTTGTCTGAGAGGTTTTGGCTGCGTTTAAACTTGCAGTGAAGCACTCTCTGCTTTCGCAGTAGTTCCCTAACTTTGTTGTTGAACCACGGTGGGTTTTTCTCGTCCCTCACAATTTTACTCGGCACGTACCTGCCTAAAATGCATTTTACGATTGCCTTGAACTTTTTCCGCAAACACTTAACATTGTCAGTGTCGGAACAGAAATTTTCTTGTTGATCTGTTAGGTAGTCTGAAATCTGCCTTATATTACTCTGGCTGAACAGATAAACCTTCCCCCTTTTTTTTATATTCCTATTTACTTCCATATTCAAGGATGCTGCACTGATTCCCTGTTCTGCGCTTACAGAGTCGAAAAGTTCGGGTGTGTTTGTTGTCAGTAGGTCCAAGACGTTATCTCCACCAGTCGGTTCTCTGTTTAATTGCTCGAGGTAATTTTCGGATAATGCACTCAGTATAATGTCACTCGATGCTCTGACCCTACCACCCGTCCTAAACATCTGAGAGTCCCAGTCTAAGTATATCATCTGGTGATCGATACACCAAGTTTGTTTAGACACAGACACGTGCTGTGTCATACCTAGCCTTTAATGGTAAAAATGTTACCCGATCCAGAATCCATGCGATTCATACGACTGGTTAATCATGATGTCCTCAGTGCCAAACTCTGGACAGCACTGAATACCGCGTCATATGCGGCCCTCGGCAGAGGTGTGGCGTTTGGTGACACAAATGACGACTTTCTCTCTTTGTGTGGGACAACACGACGTTGGACCATTGACTGTATTTTTTACGGACTGGACGTACTATCGACGTACTAACACTAATGCAGTAACGTGGCTTCGAGACCAGACGGTACTCTGTTCAGAGATGACCCGAGGAACATGCAATATGTTTGCAACTTTTTGCAGGAATGACATTTGAACACCTCGTGCAATTCTAATTACCGACAGTATTTCTCTAACTACCTACGCAGTGCCTTTCAAGAACTGTTGTGTAGCTGGAAGGTCCAGGGTAGCAGAACATAAATTATCACTGCGAATTGAAATACGAACGGAAGGTGATTACCATATACATGCAAGAAGACATACACGGAAGAAAGAGCAGTGGGAGGATTGGAAATTAAATTTTTTTAGTATGTTGCGTGTTTCTTTATGTCATGCAAGAATAGTGCTAAATTTATATCTTTAAAGCAAACTAATACAGAAATCCTATTTGTGATATGAGAATGAAGTGGTTGTTACTGAAATTAAAATTTACTTAACTGTTATACGTGTAAGAGAATTTATTTTTTTAGTGTGTTATTTGGAAGACCTTCACTAAAATTTGAAACATGGTTGTAGAAGTGACATTTCTTTGAAACTTTCATTGTGTTGCCAGTTTTTGATATTTGTTTAATTTTTCTAAGTGTACGACTTTATTATAAATATTACAATGTGCCTTGCAGAGTGGTCGCGTGGTTTGAGGCGCCATGTCGCGGATTGCTCGGCCCCTCCTGCCGGAGGTTCGAGTTCCCCCTCGGGCATGGACGTGAGTGTGTTGTTCTTATCGTAAGTAAGTTTAAGTAGTGTATAAGTCTAAGGACCGATTCTAACATTCTGTGTGGTGTCTGTTTGTTCTATATTGTGTCTCCCTACCACTTTCGCGCAACGACGCTCTGAGCGTGTTTTTTAGGGAATTGACTAGTTTGAACCTGGGACCTGTTGCTGGTAAGGAGACGCCAGACCACACATGACATGTAGAATTCAGGAGAGTTCAGTGAGACTAGCGATGATATAACCAAATACTTAATGATTTCAGCGTCAGCTCCACTGCACTCCCTGTAAAAGAATCTTAATACTAACTAAATTTAGTGGAAGGGGTTCAAGGCTTTCCTATTTTTAGTTAGCTGGTAAAATAACGTCGAAAAAGCAGTTAAGTTTACCATTGGAAATTTTATTCTACTCAAAACACATTGTTTATAAATTGCACTATTGATAAAAGGAGACGTTTTAATGCAGGATGGTAAAAACCTACTGCATTCGACAAAAATGTGAACGAATATTCCCTGAATGGGTTTCCAAGTTCTACAATCGATCGAAGGATGACCTATGCCATATCACATCTAGGTTTAAATTAAGTTTCACAAAAGAGCAAACTATCAAAATGGTCTACAGTGACCCTCAATTATCTTTAATTACTTATCTAACTTGTAGTAAATTACAGTGGCTAATGAGGTTTCTCAATAACTATATAACAGAAAAATCGTCGCGTTTCAGATTTTTACTTCAAGTGGCAAATGTGAACACCATGAGCTTTAATTGACGATCGACACTAGTATTACACAAAAAGGGGGTGTAACAGATGAGACTTCTGCAGTTCTGGGTGAAGCTTTATGCGCTGTTATGCGGCATCACGTGCGTTCATTACCTTGTCGGTGTTCGCCAGGGGACGGCGTGCAGCACAGCCCCGCTCACCTCGCCGTCTCGGAAGCAACTCCTGCCTAACTTCTCCTTACTACAATTTACTGAAGTTGGTTTAAAAAACAACTATCTGGCTGTGTTTTCATCTGACCAATCAGGGTCTCAATGTTAACCTTAAGCTCCGCCTACAAATATTCTGTCTATCCAATGAGAAACGTTATACATCTCGTGGTGGGGCAATGTTTTTAAAGTTTGCAACGTAACAGAGACGCGAAAAAGTCTCACGCTGAAACTTGCAGCTGGTGCGGTCCTTTAGTGTTATCGTAAGATCTATACTGTTCTTCTGGAGGGTTCTATCTTTTAACATGGGCTGGGGGGTTGTCCTAACGTAACAGAGACGCAAAAAAGTCTCACACTAAAACATGCGGCTGGGGTGGCTCCTTTTGTATTATCGTAAGATCTATACTGTTCTTATGGAGGGCTCTAGCTTTTAACATGAGCTGGGGGTTGGTCCTGACGTAACAGAGACGCGAAAAAGTCTCACACTAAGGCTCTAGCTTTTAACATGGGCTGGTGGGTGGTCCTAATGGTTAAATGGCAACTTGGGTGTCCGTCCCTTATCGTAGGGCCTTCTAACTTAACACGGTTCTGCTCTCGGCTTCTGTTCTTGTTTCTCCCTTCGGAACTGCATCTGTCTCACGGTGGGAAGGTGTGACATGCATTTAGGCATTCTTGTGTTAGTCTGTGGTATTCCATTTGCTCACTCGTTACTCGTATTACTTTGGTTAATTTAATGTGACATACTACTGGATATGCTTATGATGTCAGGGTTTTCATGGAAGGTGTTGGATTTGCCTGACACCTTACACAATGACCTCAGCAGTTTGGTCCCTTAGAAGTTCACACACATTTATTATAATGTTCATTTTACGTGTCTTTCTAAAAAGCAAAGTTATAAATAAATGATGATCATGGGAAATGGTCTTGGTTCGATCCCGGCCATTCACAAATCTTCATATCTCACTATTGCGAAGTGTGTCTGTACCTAATGCACCTGATGTCGAAGAATTCAGTCAGCGATTAAATTTCGAAGTAAAGTACTATCGTATATATACATGGTGAATGTTTACTCGTGCTTCTTCGCTTCGTTTCTCTCTTTCATCTTGTACCACTGCCTATTTTGTATCTCTATTAGTATGAATGTTACTTACGCAGGGGCCTTGAAATAATTTGTGGCCTCGTGACTTTACGCTATGCCGGCACCCTCTTTCCATGTGCGGGCTAGGAACAGCCGCCACGTGAAAACAACTTAGAGAAACTCTTCAGACTACCTGCTGTACTTCACTGTCTGCTTACTTCGCGGTTCCCATATTCCGCAAATTGCTGAAGCCTGGTTTGTTGCTATCTGGTCTAACAGACAGGCGGACACGCTCTATCTCCCCGCGAGCTATGTCCGCCTGTGGCGGGAGTCGCACCACTCCGCGTTATGTCACCTGTCACATCGCTGCGCTTCTAGCTATACGCCTATCTATTAACAAACAAGTGGAAAGCCGACTGCATTTAACAGTGGGATCTATCACAACAGAATGATAAACGTAGCGCAGACTTACACCAAGGAAATTTTATGAATGCCACTTTCTGACACGCACAATTGATTTATAATACTGATGGCAGAAGACATAAACGTTTAAAAGAATGGCCTTCAGATACGGTTTTTCGCACAAACTATGTGCTTTTTATTATATGTATTAATAGTCGAGCCGTCGACTGATACAACCGCAGTTTCAGTAAGAGTAACGAAATCTTCCCAAGATGATATTTCCTTCTAGCATTGCTAGAATCTAGAAAAATTCTGCAATCGCTGTAGGAAATAATTGAATTGCCTATAAAAGTAAAAATGGCAAGACAGACACAACAATATCACGTTTCCTTTTTATATCTCGAGTATATCTCGGCACGAATGTACCACTGTGATTATCCTTATGCCATTCCGAAGAAATATATTTCATTGTAGTGATACCACTGTTTGGCGAAGCACTATAAAAACGAAAAAGGTGATGAGACTCGAACGCAATACGAACAGACTTACGATATGCCGCCTCATCCGAGTCTGCTAATGCAGTCGCACTTCGACTCGCGTTCTCGAATGGTGTTTCGATTTCTCGAAAAGGCTTGAAATGTGCCTGGTACTTGGTAAATCACACGGTGTGTGCTTGCCTCGTAAGTTTCACATTCAGCATCCCTGGGTCTCCTACAAAGGAGGAACTGCTTTCGTTATGGTGGTGTTAGTACACAGAGAATGAAAGGAAAGAGAAGATTATATTGATAATTATTACTTTAGACAGATCTTCACAACTGAATAAAACATTTTTTTCTTGCCATACTAGTTTGGCCTTTATTATTTGCGACGCATCTACAGTGGCCTGGACGCTTTACATACGAGATGCATTCAAGTTCTAAGTCCTCCGATTTTTTTTCTAATTAAATACTCACCTGAAATCGATGAAACTGGCGTTACTTCTCGACGTAATCGCCTTGCAGACGTACACATTTTTCACAACGCTGACGCCATGATTCCATGGCACCGGCGAAGGCTTCTTTAGGAGTCTGTTCTGACAACTGGAAAATCGCTGAGGCAATAGCAGCACGGGTGGTGAA